>NC_082666.1:100241501-101491501 GCF_025265405.1 Mesoplodon densirostris
GGGAGAAAATCAGCAAAAACAATCAATACCAGAATTAGATTCCCAAGGCCATCCATCAGATGTTTGAATAATCAGGTGCAACGCAGGATATATACATAAAACTGGAACTGAAAGAAGAAACAAGGATGTTTTCAAAGTCTAGTACGATCTCTAAAACATTTTTAAAGTACATGTCATTGATAAAGCTAAATACTCAAAGGTTGTGTAATACAACAGATTAATCATTGAGAAGAGTGAAATTATGCTGTTTTGAAAACTATGGCAGGTCAGATTTTCTGCCTAATTATATAAGAAGATTTATCTAAAACCTACACATTATTTCAAAGACTTATTGGCTGTGAAATAAGTTAAGGGTATTTCAAATGGCTTGTCTGCAATGAAAGGTGCTATGTAGGGAATCACAGAAAGTCGAGGGGAAAATATGTCAATATATACATTGCTATATGTTGAACTAAGCCTTAGGAGAGCAACAATGTAGAGCACCTGACACTTAGAAACTTGCAAGTAAGCTAGAATCTTCAAAAGTTCAAATCTTTATAAGTAAAAAGATTTATTAAAATGAATAACCAAGTGTTTTAATTGACATCAGAAGATCAAACAAATAAACCCTGAGAACATAGATAAAAGATAAATAAAGATATGAGCAGAACTTAATACAACAGGAAAAGTATAAAATTGAGGTGATTTGGTAAGTCCAAAGAATATTCTTTGAAAAGATTGAAAAGACACACTTTGATTAAGGAAAACAAAAACATAAGTAAAGAATATACAGAAAGAGTCAGGACAATGTTATAGCAGAGAATATATGAAATGACAGTAAATTTGAACATTTCTGTAAAGGGGACCATTTCCTTGCTCCTAAAGTTTACCAAAACTGACACAAGAGGAAGTCATTTAAGATCATCATGTCTGCCCTTGGCATTCTCGGAACGCCCTGGCCTCAGAATGCAGCAACTGTAGTCCATGTTAACCTGCGGAGAGGGGGCGGGGCTTAGGGAGGTTGGAACACTTCCCTCACAGAGGGAGTGGGTGTGGCCAGCTCTGCTGTGACTGACAAAGGCCAGGGGAGCATGTGGCCTAGGGCAGGGCCCTCAGTGCCCGGCAGGCCCAGTGGGGTGTCACAAGCTTTTACGCCCAGGCCAAAAGGCGCCTTCTTTGTCTGAACAGCTGCCCAAACACTCATCTTACCACTCAGGCCGCCCTCTTACTTGAAGTGTCTGTGGATCCTGTCCACGCAGTACACCTCGCTGCACAGCTAACCATAGGTCTGGGCATCGTAGATTCCTGCCAGGTGACCGAAGTTCGCAGGCAGATGGGTCCCTGGGACACACGCGGAGAGGCTCCTGCCTGGGCCACAGGCCGCCCACTACCCCAGCCCCAGATTGGGGGCCACACAGCAGCCCTGTCTGAGTCCTCTGCCTGTAGAGGGAGTATTGGACCAACACATCTAGAAAACGGGGTCCTCGCGGGCAACTCATTGGAGGGACACAAATAAATCTTTGCCGACTTTCTGCTGAAACTTTGGAGCGTTCACACCTAAGCCTCTTACAAGCTCAGCTGTTTAGCTAAACATGATCTCGTGATCGAAATTTACACAATAATGAAGAGATCAGCTACAAGGGGAGAAAATCAGCAAAAACAATCAATACCAGAATTAGATTCCCAAGGCCATCCATCAGATGTTGGAACAATCAGGTGCAAGGCAGGATATATACATAAAACTGGAACTGAAAGAAGAAACAAGGATGTTTTCAAAGTCTAGTACGATCTCTAAAACATTTTTAAAGTACATGTCATTGATAAAGCTAAATACTCAAAGGTTGTGTAATACAACAGATTAATCATTGAGAAGAGTGAAATTATGCTGTTTTGAAAACTATGGCAGGTCAGATTTTCTGCCTAATTATATAAGAAGATTTATCTAAAACCTACACATTATTTCAAAGACTTATTGGCTGTGAAATAAGTTAAGGGTATTTCAAATTGCTTGTCTGCAATGAAAGGTGCTATGTAGGGAATCACAGAAAGTCGAGGGGAAAATATGTCAATATATACATTGCTATATGTTGAACTAAGCCTTAGGACAGCAACAATGTAGAGCACCTGACACTTAGAAACTTGCATGTAAGCTAGAATCTTCAAAAGTTCAAATCTTTATAAGTAAAAAGATTTATTAAAATGAATAACCAAGTGTTTTAATTGACATCAGAAGATCAAACAAATAAACCTTGAGAACATAGATAAAAGATAAATAAAGATATGAGCAGAACTTAATACAACAGGAAAAGTATAAAATTGAGGTGATTTGGTAAGTCCAAAGAATATTCTTTGAAAAGATTGAAAAGACACACTTTGATTAAGGAAAACAAAAACATAAGTAAAGAATATACAGAAAGAGTCAGGACAATGTTATAGCAGAGAATATATGAAATGACAGTAAATTTGAACATTTCTGTAAAGGGGACCATTTCCTAGCTCCTAAAGTTTACCAAAACTGACACAAGAGGAAGTCATTTAAGATCATCATGTCTGCCCTTGGCATTCTCGGAACGCCCTGGCCTCAGAATGCAGCAACTGTAGTCCATGGTAACCTGCGGAGAGGGGGCGGGGCTGAGGGAGGTTGGAACACTGCCCTCACTGAGGGACTGGGTGTGGCCATCTCTGCTGTGACTGAACAAAGTGCAGGGGAGCTTAGGGCCGAGGGCAGGGCCCTCAGAGCCCGGCAGGCCCAGTGGGGTGTCACAAGCATTTAGGCCCAGGCCAAAGGGCGCCTTCTTTGTCTGAACAGCTGCCCAAACTCTCACCTTTCCACTCAGGCCGCCCTCTTACTTGAAGTGTGTGTGGAACCAGTCCACGCAGTACACCTCGATGCACAGCTAACCATAAGTCTGGGCATCGTAGCTTCCTGTCAGGTGACCGAAGTTCGCAGGTAGATGGGTCCCTGGGACACACGCGGAGAGGCTCCTGCCCGGGCCACAGGCCGCCCACTACCCCAGCCCCAGATTGAGGCCACAGAGCAGCCCTGTCTGAGTCCCCTCCCTCTAGAGGGAGTATTGGACCAACATTTCTAGAAAACGGAGTCCTCGCGGGCAACTCATTGGAAGGACACAAATAAATCTTTGCCGACTTTCTGCTGAAACTTAGGAGCATTCACACCTAAGCCTCTTACAAGGTCATCTGTTTAGCTAAACATGAGCTCATGATCTAAATTTACACAATAATGAAGAGATCAGCTAAAAGGGGAGACAATCCGCAAAAACAATCAATACCAGAATTAGATTTCCAAGGCCATCCATCAGATGTTGGAATAATCAGGTGCAAGGCAGGATATATACATAAAACTGGAACTGAAATAAGAAACCAGGATGTTTTCAAAGTCTGGTAGGATCTCTAAAACATTTTTAAAGTACATGTCATTGATAAAGCTAAATACTCAAAGTTTGTGTAATACAACAGATTAATCATTGAGAAGAGTGTAATTATGCTGTTTTGAAAACTATGGCGGGTCAGATTTTCTGCCTAATTGTATAAGAAGATTTATCTAAAACATACACATTATTTCAAAGACTTATTGGCTGTGAAATAAGTTAAGGGTATTTCAAATGGCTTGTCTGCAATGAAAGGTGCTATGTAGGGAATCACAGAAAGTCAAGGGGAAAATATGTCAATATATACATTGCTATATGTTGAACTAAGCCTTAGGAGAGCAACAATGTAGAGCACCTGACACTTAGAAACTTGCAAGTAAGCTGGAATCTTCAAAAGTTCAAATATTTATAAGTAAAAAGATTTATTAAAATGAATAACCAAGTATTTTAATTGACATCAGAAGACCAAACCAATAAACCCTGAGAACATAGATAAAAGAAAAATAAAGATATGAGCAGAACTTAATACAACAGCAAACGTATAAAATTGAGGTGATTTAGTAAGTCCAAAGAATATTCTTTGAAAATTTTGAAAAGACACACTTTGAGTAAGGAACACAAAAACATAAGTAAAGAATATATAGAAAGAGTCAGGACAATGTTATAGCAAAGAATATATGAAATGCCAGTAAATTTGAATATTTCTGTAAAGGGGACCATTTCCTAGCTCCTAAAGTTTACCAAAACTGAGACAAGAGGAAATCATTTAAGGTCCTCATGCCTGCCCTTGGCATTCTGAGAACGCCCTGGCCTCAGAATGCAGCATCTGTAGTCCATGGTAACCTGCGGAGGGGGGGCGGGGCTGAGGGAGTTTGGAACACTGCCTTCACTGAGGGAGTGGGTGTGGCCATCTCTGCTGTGACTGAACAAAGTGCAGGGGAGCAGCGGTCCCAGGGAAGGGCACTCAGAGCCCAGCAGGCCCAGTGTGGTTTCACAAGCATTTAGGCCCAGGCCAAAGGGTGCCTTCTTTGCCTGAACAGCTGCCCAAACTCTTACCTTTCCACTCAGGCCACCCTCTTTCTTGAAGTGTGTGTGGAAGCTGTCCGCGCAGTACACCTCGCTGCACAGCTAACCATAGGACTGGACATCGTAGCTTCCTGCCAGGTGACCGAAGTTCGCAGGAAGATGGGTCCCTGGGACACACACGGAGAGGCTCCTGCCCGGGCCACAGGCCGCCCACTGCCCCAGCCCCAGTTCAGCGGCCGAAAATCAGCCCTGTCTGAGTCTCCTGCCTCTAGAAGGTGTATGGGACCAACACTTCTAGAAAATGGGGTCCTCACGGGCAACTCATTGGAGGGACAGAAATAAATCTTTGCCGACTTTCTGCTGAAACTTAGGAGCGTTCACACCTAAGCCTCTTACAAGGTCAGCTCTTTAGCTAAACATGAGCTCATTATCGAAATTTACACAATAATGAAGTGATCAGCTACAAGGGGAGACAATCAGCAAAAACAATCAATACCAGAATTAGATTCCCAAGGCCATCCATCAGATGTTGGAATAATCAGGTGCAAGGCAGGATATATACATAACACTGGAACTGAAACAAGAAACAAGGGTGTTTTCAAATTCTGGTACGATCTCTAAAACATTTTTAAAGTACATGTCATTGATAAAGCTAAATACTCAAAGATTGTGTAATCCAACAGATTAATCATTGAGAAGAGTGAAATTATGCTGTTTTGAAAATTATGGCAGGTGAGATTTTCTTCCTAATTATATAAGAAGATTTCTCTAAAACATACACATTATTTCAAAGACTTATTGGCTGTGAAATAAGTTAGGGTATTTCAAATGGCTTGTCTGCAATGAAAGGTGCTATGTAGGGAATCACAGAAAGTCGAGGGGAAAATATGTCAATATATACATTGCTATATGTAGAACTAAGCCTTAGGACAGCAACAATGTAGAGGACCTGACACTTAGAAACTTGCAAGTAAGCTGGAATCTTCAAAAGTTCAAATCTTTATAAGTAAAAAGATTTATTAAAATGAATAACCAAGTGTTTTAATTGACATCAGAAGATCAAACCAATAAACCCTGAGAACATAGATAAAAGATAAATAAAGATATGAGCAGAACTTAATACAACAGCAAACGTATAAAGTTGAGGTGATTTAGTAAGTCCAAAGAATATTCTTTGAAAAGATTGAAAAGACACACTTTGAGTAAGGAAAACAAAAACATAAGTGAAGAATATACAGAAAGAATCAGGACAATGTTATAGCAGAGAATATATGAAATGCCAGTAAATTTGAACATTTCTGTAAAGGGGACCATTTCCTAGCTCCTAAAGTTTACCAAAACTGACACAAGAGGAAGTCATTTAAGGTCATCATGTCTGCCCTTGGCATTCTCGGAACGCCCTGGCCTCAGAATGCAGCAACTGTAGTCCATGGTAACCTGCGGAGAGGGGGCGGGGCTGAGGGAGGTTGGAACACTGCCCTCACTGAGGGACTGGGTGTTGCCATCTCTGCTGTGACTGAACAAAGGGCAGGGGAGCTTGGGGCCGAGGGCAGGGCCCTCAGAGCCCGGCAGGCCCAGTGGGGTGTCACAAGCATTTAGGCCCAGGCCAAAGGGCGCCTTCTTTGTCTGAACAGCTGCCCAAACTCTCACCTTTCCACTCAGGCCGCCCTCTTACTTGAAGTGTGTGTGGAACCTCTCCACGCAGTACACCTCGCTGCACAGCTAACCATAGGTCTGGGCATCGTAGCTTCCTGCCAGGTGACCGATGTTCGCAGGTAGATCGGTCCCTGGGACACACGCGGAGAGGCTCCTGCCCGGGCCACAGGCCGCCCACTACCCCAGCCCCAGATTGGTGCCGCACAGCAGCCCTGTCTGAGTTCCCTCCCTCTAGAGGGAGTATTTAACCAACACTTCTAGAAAACGGACTCCTCGCGCGCAACTCATTGGAGGGACACAAATTAATCTTTGCCGACTTTCTGCTGAAACTTAGGAGCATTCACACCTAAGCCTCTTACACGGTCAGCTGTTTAGCTAAACATGAGCTCATGATCTAAATTTACAGAATAATGAAGAGATCAGCTACAAGGGGAGACAATCAGCAAAAACAATCAGTACCATAATTAGATTCCCAAAGCCATCCATCAGATGTTGGAATAATCAGGTGCAAGGCAGGATATATACAGAAAACTGGAACTGAAACATGAAACAAGGATGTTTTCAAAGTCTGGTAGGATCTCTAAAACATTTTTAAAGTACATGTCATTGATAAAGCTAACTACTCAAAGGTTGTGTAATACAACAGATTAATCATTGAGAAGAGTGAAATTATGCTGTTTCGAAAACTATGGCAGGTCAGATTTTCTGCCTAATTATATAAGAAGATTTCTCTAAAACATACACATTATTTCAAAGAGTTATTGGCTGTGAAATAACTTAAGGGTATTTCAAATGGCTTGTCTGCAATGAAAGGTGCTATGTAGGGAATCACAGAAAGTCGAGGGGAAAATATGTCAATATATACATTGCTATAGGTTAAAGTAAGCCTTAGGACAGCAACAATGTAGAGGACCTGACCCTTAGAAACTTACAATTAAGCTGGAATCTTCAAAAGTTCCAATCTTTATAAGTAAAAAGATTTATTAAAATGAATAACCAAGTGTTTTAATTGACATCAGAAGATCAAACAAATAAACCCTGAGAACATAGATAAAAGATAAATAAAGATATGAGCAGAACTTAATACAACAGCAAACGTATAAAATTGGGGTGATTTAGTAAGTCCAAAGAATATTCTTTGAAAAGATTGAAAAGACACACTTTGATTAAGGAAAACAAAAACGTAAGTAAAGAATATACAGAAAGAGTCAGGACAAAGTTATAGCAGAGAATATATGAAATGCCAGTAAATTTGAACATTTCTGTAAAGGGGACCATTTCCTAGCTCCTAAAGTTTACCAAAACTGACACAAGAGGAAATCATTTAAGGTCATCATGTCTGCCCTTGGCATGCTCGGAACGCCCTGGCCTCAGAATGCAGCATCTGTAGTCCATGGTAACCTGCGGAGAGGGGGCGGGGCTGAGCGAGTTTGGAACACTGCCCTCACTGAGGGAGTGGGTGTGGCCAGCTCTGCTGTGACTGAACAAAGGCCAGGGGAGCATGTGGCCGAGGGCAGGGCCCTCAGTGCCCGGCAGGCCCAGTGGGGTGTCACAAGCTTTTACGCCCAGGCCAAAAGGCGCCTTCTTTGTCTGAACAGCTGCCCAAACACTCATCTTACCACTCAGGCCGCCCTCTTACTTGAAGTGTGTGTGGAACCTGTCCACGCAGTACACCTCGCTGCACAGCTAACCATAGGTCTGGGCATCGTAGATTCCTGCCAGGTGACCGAAGTTCGCAGGCAGATGGGTCCCTGGGACACACGCGGAGAGGCTCCTGCCTGGGCCACAGGCCGCCCACTACCCCAGCCCCAGATTGGGGGCCACACAGCAGCCCTGTCTGAGTCCTCTGCCTGTAGAGGGAGTATTGGACCAACACATCTAGAAAACGGGGTCCTCGCGGGCAACTCATTGGAGGGACACAAATAAATCTTTGCCGACTTTCTGCTGAAACTTTGGAGCGTTCACACCTAAGCCTCTTACAAGCTCAGCTGTTTAGCTAAACATGATCTCGTGATCGAAATTTACACAATAATGAAGAGATCAGCTACAAGGGGAGAAAATCAGCAAAAACAATCAATACCAGAATTAGATTCCCAAGGCCATCCATCAGATGTTGGAACAATCAGGTGCAAGGCAGGATATATACATAAAACTGGAACTGAAAGAAGAAACAAGGATGTTTTCAAAGTCTAGTATGATCTCTAAAACATTTTTAAAGTACATGTCATTGATAAAGCTAAATACTCAAAGGTTGTGTAATACAACAGATTAATCATTGAGAAGAGTGAAATTATGCTGTTTTGAAAACTATGGCAGGTCAGATTTTCTGCCTAATTATATAAGAAGATTTATCTAAAACCTACACATTATTTCAAAGACTTATTGGCTGTGAAATAAGTTAAGGGTATTTCAAATGGCTTGTCTGCAATGAAAGGTGCTATGTAGGGAATCACAGAAAGTCGAGGGGAAAATATGTCAATATATACATTGCTATATGTTGAACTAAGCCTTAGGACAGCAACAATGTAGAGCACCTGACACTTAGAAACTTGCAAGTAAGCTAGAATCTTCAAAAGTTCAAATCTTTATAAGTAAAAAGATTTATTAAAATGAATAACCAAGTGTTTTAATTGACATCAGAAGATCAAACAAATAAACCCTGAGAACATAGATAAAAGATAAATAAAGATATGAGCAGAACTTAATACAACAGGAAAAGTATAAAATTGAGGTGATTTGGTAAGTCCAAAGAATATTCTTTGAAAAGATTTAAAAGACACACTTTGATTAAGGAAAACAAAAACATAAGTAAAGGATATACAGAAAGAGTCAGGACAATGTTATAGCAGAGAATATATGAAATGACAGTAAATTTGAACATTTCTGTAAAGGGGACCATTTCCTAGCTCCTAAAGTTTACCAAAACTGACACAAGAGGAAGTCATTTAAGATCATCATGTCTGCCCTTGGCATTCTCGGAACGCCCTGGCCTCAGAATGCAGCAACTGTAGTCCATGGTAACCTGCGGAGAGGGGGCGGGGCTGAGGGAGGTTGGAACACTGCCCTCACTGAGGGACTGGGTGTGGCCATCTCTGCTGTGACTGAACAAAGTGCAGGGGAGCTTGGGGCCGAGGGCAGGGCCCTCAGAGCCCGGCAGGCCCAGTGGGGTGTCACAAGCATTTAGGCCCAGGCCAAAGGGCGCCTTCTTTGTCTGAACAGCTGCCCAAACTCTCACCTTTCCACTCAGGCCGCCCTCTTACTTGAAGTGTGTGTGGAACCAGTCCACGCAGTACACCTCGATGCACAGCTAACCATAAGTCTGGGCATCGTAGCTTCCTGTCAGGTGACCGAAGTTCGCAGGTAGATGGGTCCCTGGGACACACGCGGAGAGGCTCCTGCCCGGGCCACAGGCCGCCCACTACCCCAGCCCCAGATTGAGGCCACAGAGCAGCCCTGTCTGAGTCCCCTCCCTCTAGAGGGAGTATTGGACCAACATTTCTAGAAAACGGAGTCCTCGCGGGCAACTCATTGGAGGGACACAAATAAATCTTTGCCGACTTTCTGCTGAAACTTAGGAGCATTCACACCTAAGCCTCTTACAAGGTCATCTGTTTAGCTAAACATGAGCTCATGATCTAAATTTACACAATAATGAAGAGATCAGCTAAAAGGGGAGACAATCCACAAAAACAATCAATACCAGAATTAGATTTCCAAGGCCATCCATCAGATGTTGGAATAATCAGGTGCAAGGCAAGATATATACATAAAACTGGAACTGAAATAAGAAACCAGGATGTTTTCAAAGTCTGGTAGGATCTCTAAAACATTTTTAAAGTACATGTCATTGATAAAGCTAAATACTCAAAGTTTGTGTAATACAACAGATTAATCATTGAGAAGAGTGTAATTATGCTGTTTTGAAAACTATGGCAGGTCAGATTTTCTGCCTAATTGTATAAGAAGATTTATCTAAAACATACACATTATTTCAAAGACTTATTGGCTGTGAAATAAGTTAAGGGTATTTCAAATGGCTTGTCTGCAATGAAAGGTGCTATGTAGGGAATCACAGAAAGTCAAGGGGAAAATATGTCAATATATACATTGCTATACGTAGAACTAAGCCTTAGGACAGCAACAATGTAGAGGACCTGACACTTAGAAACTTGCAAGTAAGCTGGAATCTTCAAAAGTTCAAATATTTATAAGTAAAAAGATTTATTAAAATGAATAACCAAGTGTTTTAATTGACATCAGAAGATCAAACCAATAAACCCTGAGAACATAGATAAAAGAAAAATAAAGATATGAGCAGAACTTAATACAACAGCAAACGTATAAAATTGAGGTGATTTAGTAAGTCCAAAGAATATTCTTTGAAAAGATTTAAAAGACACACTTTGAGTAAGGAAAACAAAAACATAAGTAAAGAATATATAGAAAGAGTCAGGACAGTGTTATAGCAAAGAATATATGAAATGCCAGTAAATTTGAATATTTCTGTAAAGGGGACCATTTCCTAGCTCCTAAAGTTTACCAAAACTGAGACAAGAGGAAATCATTTAAGGTCCTCATGCCTGCCCTTGTCATTCTGAGAACGCCCTGGCCTCAGAATGCAGCATCTGTAGTCCATGGTAACCTGCGGAGGGGGGGCGGGGCTGAGGGAGTTTGGAACACTGCCCTCACTGAGGGAGTGGGTGTGGCCATCTCTGCTGTGACTGAACAAAGTGCAGGGGAGCAGCGGTCCAAGGGAAGGGCACTCAGAGCCCAGCAGGCCCAGTGTGGTTTCACAAGCATTTAGGCCCAGGCCAAAGGGTGCCTTCTTTGCCTGAACAGCTGCCCAAACTCTCACCTTTCCACTCAGGCCACCCTCTTTCTTGAAGTGTGTGTGGAAGCTGTCCGCGCAGTACACCTCGCTGCACAGCTAACCATAGGACTGGGCATCGTAGCTTCCTGCCAGGTGACCGAAGTTCGCACGAAGATGGGTCCCTGGGACACACACGGAGAGGCTCCTGCCCGGGCCACAGGCCGCCCACTGCCCCAGCCCCAGTTCAGCGGCCGAAAATCAGCCCTGTCTGAGTCTCCTGCCTCTAGAAGGAGTATTGGACCAACACTTCTAGAAAATGGGGTCCTCACGGGCAACTCATTTGAGGGACAGAAATAAATCTTTGCCGACTTTCTGCTGAAACTTAGAAGCGTTCACACCTAAGCCTCTTACAAGGTCAGGTCTTTAGCTAAACATGAGCTCATTATCGAAATTTACACAATAATGAAGTGATCAGCTACAAGGGGAGACAATCAGCAAAAACAATCAATACCAGAATTAGATTCCCAAGGCCATCCATCAGATGTTGGAATAATCAGGTGCAAGGCAGGATATATACATAACACTGGAACTGAAACAAGAAACAAGGGTGTTTTCAAATTCTGGTACGATCTCTAAAACATTTTTAAAGTACATGTCATTGATAAAGCTAAATACTCAAAGGTTGTGTAATACAACAGATTAATCATTGAGAAGAGTGAAATTATGCTGTTTTGAAAATTATGGCAGGTGAGATTTTCTTCCTAATTATATAAGAAGATTTCTCTAAAACATACACATTATTTCAAAGACTTATTGGCTGTGAAATAAGTTAAGGGTATTTCAAATGGCTTGTCTGCAATGAAAGGTGCTATGTAGGGAATCACAGAAAGTCAAGGGGAAAATATGTCAATATATACATTGCTATACGTAGAACTAAGCCTTAGGACAGCAACAATGTAGAGGACCTGACACTTAGAAACTTGCAAGTAAGCTGGAATCTTCAAAAGTTCAAATATTTATAAGTAAAAAGATTTATTAAAATGAATAACCAAGTGTTTGAATTGACATCAGAAGATCAAACCAATAAACCCTGAGAACATAGATAAAAGATAAATAAAGATATGAGCAGAACTTAATACAACAGCAAACGTATAAAATTGAGGTGATTTAGTAAGTCCAAAGAATATTCTTTGAAAAGATTTAAAACACACACTTTGAGTAAGGAAAACAAAAACATAAGTAAAGAATATACAGAAAGAGTCAGGACAATGTTATAGCAGAGAATATATGAAATGCCAGTAAATTTGAACATTTCTGTGAAGGGGACCATTTCCTAGCTCCTAAAGTTTACCAAAAATGACACAAGAGGAAATCATTTATGGTCATCATGTCTGCCCTTGGCATGCTCGGAATGCCCTGGCCTCAGAATGCAGCATCTGTAGTCCATGGTAACCTGCGGAGAGGGGGCGGGGCTCAGCGAGGTTGGAACACTGCCCTCAGTGAGGGAGTGGGTGTGGCCAGCTCTGCTGTGACTGACAAAGGCCAGGGGAGCATGTGGCCGAGGGCAGGGCCCTCAGTGCCCGGCAGGCCCAGTGGGGTGTCACAAGCTTTTACGCCCAGGCCAAAGGGCGCCTTCTTTGTCTGAACAGCTGCCCAAACACTCATCTTACCACTCAGGCCGCCCTCTTACTTGAAGTGTGTGTGGAACCTGTCCACGCAGTACACCTCGCTGCACAGCTAACCATAGGTCTGGGCATCGTAGATTCCTGCCAGGTGACCGAAGTTCGCAGGCAGATGGGTCCCTGGGACACACGCGGAGAGGCTCCTGCCTGGGCCACAGGCCGCCCACTACCCCAGCCCCAGATTGGGGGCCACACAGCAGCCCTGTCTGAGTCCTCTGCCTGTAGAGGGAGTATTGGACCAACACATCTAGAAAACGGGGTCCTCGCGGGCAACTCATTGGAGGGACACAAATAAATCTTTGCCGACTTTCTGCTGAAACTTTGGAGCGTTCACACCTAAGCCTCTTACAAGCTCAGCTGTTTAGCTAAACATGATCTCGTGATCGAAATTTACACAATAATGAAGAGATCAGCTACAAGGGGAGAAAATCAGCAAAAACAATCAATACCAGAATTAGATTCCCAAGGCCATCCATCAGATGTTGGAACAATCAGGTGCTAGGCAGGATATATACATAAAACTGGAACTGAAAGAAGAAACAAGGATGTTTTCAAAGTCTAGTACGATCTCTAAAATATTTTTAAAGTACATGTCATTGATAAAGCTAAATACTCAATTGTTGTGTAATACAACAGATTAATCATTGAGAAGAGTGAAATTATGCTGTTTTGAAAACTATGGCAGGTCAGATTTTCTGCCTAATTATATAAGAAGATTTATCTAAAACATACACATTATTTCAAAGACTTATTGGCTGTGAAATAAGTTAGGGGTATTTCAAATGGCTTGTCTGCAATGAAAGGTGCTATGTAGGGAATCACAGAAAGTCGAGGGGAAAATATGTCAATATATACATTGCTATAGGTTGAACTAAGCCTTAGGACAGCAACAATGTAGAGGACCTGACCCTTAGAAGCTTACAAGTAAGCTGGAATCTTCAAAAGTTCCAATATTTATAAGTAAAAAGATTTATTAAAATGAATAACCAAGTGTTTTAATTGACATCAGAAGATCAAACCAATAAACCCTGAGAACATAGATAAAAGATAAATAAAGATATGAGCAGAACTTAATACAACAGCAAACGTATAAAATTGAGGTGATTTCGTAAGTCCAAAGAATATTCTTTGAAAAGATTGAGAAGACACACTTTGATTAAGGAAAACAAAAACGTAAGTAAAGAATATCCAGAAAGAGACAGGACAAAGTTATAGCAGAGAATATATGAAATGCCAGTAAATTTGAATATTTCTGTAAAGGGGACCATTTCCTAGCTCCTAAAGTTTACCAAAACTGACACAAGACGAAGTCATTTAAGGTCATCAGGTCTGCCCTTGGCATTCTCGGAACGCCCTGGCCTCAGAATTCAGCATCTGTAGTCCATGGTAACCTGCGGAGAGGGGGCGGGGCTGAGTGTGGTTGGAACACTGCCCTCACTGAGGGAGTGGGTGTGGCCATCTCTGCTGTGACTGAACAATGGCAGGGGAGCATGGGTCCCAGGGAAGGGCCCTCAGAGGCCAGCAGACCCAGTGTGGTGTCACAAGCATTTAGGCCCAGACCAAAGGGCGCCTTCTTTGTCTGAAGAGCTGCCCAAACTCTCACCTTTCCACTCAGGCCGCCCTCTTACTTGAAGTGTGTTTGGAAGCTGTCCGCGCAGTACACTTCGCTACACAGCTAACCATCGGTCTGGGCATCGTAGCTTCCTGGCAGGTGACCGAAGTTCGCAGGCATATGAGTCCCTGGGACACACGCGGAGAGGCTCCTGCCCGGGCCACAGGCCGCCCACTGCCCCAGCCCCAGATCAGGGGCCGCAAAGCAGCCCTGTCTGAGTCCCCTGCCTCTGGAGGGAGTATTGTACCAACACTTCTAGAAATAGGTGTCGTCGCGGGCAACTCATTGGAGGGACACAAATAAATCTTTGCCGACTTTCTGCTGAAACTTAGGAGCGTTCACACCTAAGCCTCTTACAAGGTCAGCTGTTTAGCTAAACATGAGCTCATGATCTAAATTTACGCAATAATGAAGAGATCAGCTACAAGGGGAGACAATCAGCAAAAACAATCAATACCAGAATTAGATTCCCAAGGCCATCCATCAGATGTTGGAATAATCAGGTGCAAGGCAGGATATATACATAAAACTGGAACTGAAACAAGAAACAAGGATGTTTTCAAAGTCTGGTACGATCTCTAAAACATTTTTAAAGTACATGTCATTGATAAAGCTAAATACTCAAAGGTTGTGTAATCCAACAGATTAATCATTGAGAAGAGTGAAATTATTCTGTTTTGAAAACTATGGCAGGTCAGATTTTCTGCCTAATTATATAAGAAGATTTCTCTAAAACATACACATTATTTCAAAGAGTTATTGGCTGTGAAATAACTTAAGGGTATTTCAAATGGCTTGTCTGCAATGAAAGGTGCTAGGTAGGGAATCACAGAAAGTCGAGGGGAAAATGTGTCAATATATACATTGCTATAGGTGAAATAAGCCTTAGGACAGCAACAATGTAGAGGACCTGACCCTTAGAAGCTTACAAGTAAGCTGGAATCTTCAAAAGTTACAATTTTTATAAGTAAAAATATTTATTAAAATGAATAACCAAGTGTTTTAATTGACATCAGAAGATCAAACCAATAAACCCTGAGAACATAGATAAAAGAAAAATAAAGATATGAGCAGAACTTAATACAACAGCAAACGTATAAAATTGAGGTGATTTAGTAAGTCCAAAGAATATTCTTTGAAAAGATTTAAAAGACACACTTTGAGTAAGGAAAACAAAAACATAAGTAAAGAATATATAGAAAGAGTCAGGACAATGTTATAGCAAAGAATATATGAAATGCCAGTAAATTTGAATATTTCTGTAAAGGGGACCATTTCCTAGCTCCTAAAGTTTACCAAAACTGAGACAAGAGGAAATCATTTAAGGTCCTCATGCCTGCCCTTGTCATTCTGAGAACGCCCTGGCCTCAGAATGCAGCATCTGTAGTCCATGGTAACCTGCGGAGGGGGGGCGGGGCTGAGGGAGTTTGGAACACTGCCCTCACTGAGGGAGTGGGTGTGGCCATCTCTGCTGTGACTGAACAAAGTGCAGGGGAGCAGCGGTCCAAGGGAAGGGCACTCAGAGCTCAGCAGGCCCAGTGTGGTGTCACAAGCATTTAGGCCCAGACCAAAGGGCGCCTTCTTTGTCTGAAGAGCTGCCCAAACTCTCACCTTTCCACTCAGGCCGCCCTCTTACTTGAAGTGTGTTTGGAAGCTGTCCGCGCAGTACACTTCGCTACACAGCTAACCATCGGTCTGGGCATCGTAGCTTCCTGGCAGGTGACCGAAGTTCGCAGGCATATGAGTCCCTGGGACACACGCGGAGAGGCTCCTGCCCGGGCCACAGGCCACCCACTGCCCCAGCCCCACATCAGGGGCCGCAAAGCAGCCCTGTCTGAGTCCCCTGCCTCTGGAGGGAGTATTGTACCAACACTTCTAGAAATAGGTGTCGTCGCGGGCAACTCATTGGAGGGACAGAAATAAATCTTTGCCGACTTTCTGCTGAAACTTAGGAGCGTTCACACCTAAGCCTCTTACAAGGTCAGCTGTTTAGCTAAACATGAGCTCATTATCGAAATTTACACAATAATGAAGTGATCAGCTACAAGGGGAGACAATCAGCAAAAACAATCAATACCAGAATTAGATTCCCAAGGCCATCCATCAGATGTTGGAATAATCAGGTGCAAGGCAGGATATATACATAACACTGGAACTGAAACAAGAAACAAGGGTGTTTTCAAATTCTGGTACGATCTCTAAAACATTTTTAAAGTACATGTCATTGATAAAGCTAAATACTCAAAGGTTGTGTAATACAACAGATTAATCATTGAGAAGAGTGAAATTATGCTGTTTTGAAAATTATGGCAGGTGAGATTTTCTTCCTAATTATATAAGAAGATTTCTCTAAAACATACACATTATTTCAAAGACTTATTGGCTGTGAAATAAGTTAAGGGTATTTCAAATGGCTTGTCTGCAATGAAAGGTGCTATGTAGGGAATCACAGAAAGTCGAGGGGAAAATATGTCAATATATACATTGCTATAGGTTAAAGTAAGCCTTAGGACAGCAACAATGTAGAGGACCTGACACTTAGAAACTTACAAGTAAGCAGGAATCTTCAAAAGTTCCAATCTTTATAAGTAAAAAGATTTATTAAAATGAATAACCAAGTGTTTTAATTGACATCAGAAGATCAAACAAATAAACCCTGAGAACATAGATAAAAGATAAATAAAGATATGAGCAGAACTTAATACAACAGCAAACGTATAAAATTGGGGTGATTTAGTAAGTCCAAAGAATATTCTTTGAAAAGATTGAAAAGACACACTTTGATTAAGGAAAACAAAAACGTAAGTAAAGAATATACAGAAAGAGTCAGGACAAAGTTATAGCAGAGAATATATGAAATGCCAGTAAATTTGAACATTTCTGTAAAGGGGACCATTTCCTAGCTCCTAAAGTTTACCAAAACTGACACAAGAGGAAATCATTTAAGGTCATCATGTCTGCCCTTGGCATGCTCGGAACGCCCTGGCCTCAGAATGCAGCATCTGTAGTCCATGGTAACCTGCGGAGAGGGGGCGGGGCTGAGCGAGGTTGGAACACTGCCCTCACTGAGGGAGTGGGTGTGGCCAGCTCTGCTGTGACTGACAAAGGCCAGGGGAGCATGTGGCCGAGGGCAGGGCCCTCAGTGCCCGGCAGGCCCAGTGGGGTGTCACAAGCTTTTACGCCCAGGCCAAAAGGCGCCTTCTTTGTCTGAACAGCTGCCCAAACACTCATCTTACCACTCAGGCCGCCCTCTTACTTGAAGTGTGTGTGGAACCTGTCCACGCAGTACACCTCGCTGCACAGCTAACCATAGGTCTGGGCATCGTAGATTCCTGCCAGGTGACCGAAGTTCGCAGGCAGATGGGTCCCTGGGACACATGCGGAGAGGCTCCTGCCTGGGCCACAGGCCGCCCACTACCCCAGCCCCAGATTGGGGGCCACACAGCAGCCCTGTCTGAGTCCTCTGCCTGTAGAGGGAGTATTGGACCAACACATCTAGAAAACGGGGTCCTCGCGGGCAACTCATTGGAGGGACACAAATAAATCTTTGCCGACTGTCTGCTGAAACTTTGGAGCGTTCACACCTAAGCCTCTTACAAGCTCAGCTGTTTAGCTAAACATGATCTCGTGATCGAAATTTACACAATAATGAAGAGATCAGCTACAAGGGGAGAAAATCAGCAAAAACAATCAATACCAGAATTAGATTCCCAAGGCCATCCATCAGATGTTGGAACAATCAGGTGCAAGGCAGGATATATACATAAAACTGGAACTGAAAGAAGAAACCAGGATGTTTTCAAAGTCTAGTATGATCTCTAAAACATTTTTAAAGTACATGTCATTGATAAAGCTAAATACTCAAAGGTTGTGTAATACAACAGATTAATCATTGAGAAGAGTGAAATTATGCTGTTTTGAAAACTATGGCAGGTCAGATTTTCTGCCTAATTATATAAGAAGATTTATCTAAAACCTACACATTATTTCAAAGACTTATTGGCTGTGAAATAAGTTAAGGGTATTTCAAATGGCTTGTCTGCAATGAAAGGTGCTATGTAGGGAATCACAGAAAGTCGAGGGGAAAATATGTCAATATATACATTGCTATATGTTGAACTAAGCCTTAGGACAGCAACAATGTAGAGCACCTGACACTTAGAAACTTGCAAGTAAGCTAGAATCTTCAAAAGTTCAAATCTTTATAAGTAAAAAGATTTATTAAAATGAATAACCAAGTGTTTTAATTGACATCAGAAGATCAAACAAATAAACCCTGAGAACATAGATAAAAGATAAATAAAGATATGAGCAGAACTTAATACAACAGGAAAAGTATAAAATTGAGGTGATTTGGTAAGTCCAAAGAATATTCTTTGAAAAGATTTAAAAGACACACTTTGATTAAGGAAAACAAAAACATAAGTAAAGGATATACAGAAAGAATCAGGACAATGTTATAGCAGAGAATATATGAAATGACAGTAAATTTGAACATTTCTGTAAAGGGGACCATTTCCTAGCTCCTAAAGTTTACCAAAACTGACACAAGAGGAAGTCATTTAAGATCATCATGTCTGCCCTTGGCATTCTCGGAACGCCCTGGCCTCAGAATGCAGCAACTGTAGTCCATGGTAACCTGCGGAGAGGGGGCGGGGCTGAGGGAGGTTGGAACACTGCCCTCACTGAGGGACTGGGTGTGGCCATCTCTGCTGTGACTGAACAAAGTGCAGGGGAGCTTGGGGCCGAGGGCAGGGCCCTCAGAGCCCGGCAGGCCCAGTGGGGTGTCACAAGCATTTAGGCCCAGGCCAAAGGGCGCCTTCTTTGTCTGAACAGCTGCCCAAACTCTCACCTTTCCACTCAGGCCGCCCTCTTACTTGAAGTGTGTGTGGAACCAGTCCACGCAGTACACCTCGATGCACAGCTAACCATAAGTCTGGGCATCGTAGCTTCCTGTCAGGTGACCGAAGTTCGCAGGTAGATGGGTCCCTGGGACACACGCGGAGAGGCTCCTGCCCGGGCCACAGGCCGCCCACTACCCCAGCCCCAGATTGAGGCCACAGAGCAGCCCTGTCTGAGTCCCCTCCCTCTAGAGGGAGTATTGGACCAACATTTCTAGAAAACGGAGTCCTCGCGGGCAACTCATTGGAGGGACACAAATAAATCTTTGCCGACTTTCTGCTGAAACTTAGGAGCATTCACACCTAAGCCTCTTACAAGGTCATCTGTTTAGCTAAACATGAGCTCATGATCTAAATTTACACAATAATGAAGAGATCAGCTAAAAGGGGAGACAATCCGCAAAAACAATCAATACCAGAATTAGATTTCCAAGGCCATCCATCAGATGTTGGAATAATCAGGTGCAAGGCAGGATATATACATAAAACTGGAACTGAAATAAGAAACCAGGATGTTTTCAAAGTCTGGTAGGATCTCTAAAACATTTTTAAAGTACATGTCATTGATAAAGCTAAATACTCAAAGTTTGTGTAATACAACAGATTAATCATTGAGAAGAGTGTAATTATGCTGTTTTGAAAACTATGGCAGGTCAGATTTTCTGCCTAATTGTATAAGAAGATTTATCTAAAACATACACATTATTTCAAAGACTTATTGGCTGTGAAATAAGTTAAGGGTATTTCAAATGGCTTGTCTGCAATGAAAGGTGCTATGTAGGGAATCACAGAAAGTCAAGGGGAAAATATGTCAATATATACATTGCTATACGTAGAACTAAGCCTTAGGACAGCAACAATGTAGAGGACCTGACACTTAGAAACTTGCAAGTAAGCTGGAATCTTCAAAAGTTCAAATATTTATAAGTAAAAAGATTTATTAAAATGAATAACCAAGTGTTTTAATTGACATCAGAAGATCAAACCAATAAACCCTGAGAACATAGATAAAAGAAAAATAAAGATATGAGCAGAACTTAATACAACAGCAAACGTATAAAATTGAGGTGATTTAGTAAGTCCAAAGAATATTCTTTGAAAAGATTTAAAAGACACACTTTGAGTAAGGAAAACAAAAACATAAGTAAAGAATATATAGAAAGAGTCAGGACAATGTTATAGCAAAGAATATATGCAATGCCAGTAAATTTGAATATTTCTGTAAAGGGGACCATTTCCTAGCTCCTAAAGTTTACCAAAACTGAGACAAGACGAAATCATTTAAGGTCCTCATGCCTGCCCTTGTCATTCTGAGAACGCCCTGGCCTCAGAATGCAGCATCTGTAGTCCATGGTAACCTGCGGAGGGGGGGCGGGGCTGAGGGAGTTTGGAACACTGCCCTCACTGAGGGAGTGGGTGTGGCCATCTCTGCTGTGACTGAACAAAGTGCAGGGGAGCAGGGGTCCCAGGGAAGGGCACTCAGAGCCCAGCAGGCCCAGTGTGGTTTCACAAGCATTTAGGCCCAGGCCAAAGGGTGCCTTCTTTGCCTGAACAGCTGCCCAAACTCTCACCTTTCCACTCAGGCCACCCTCTTTCTTGAAGTGTGTGTGGAAGCTGTCCGCGCAGTACACCTCGCTGCACAGCTAACCATAGGACTGGGCATCGTAGCTTCCTGCCAGGTGACCGAAGTTCGCAGGAAGATGGGTCCCTGGGACACACACGGAGAGGCTCCTGCCCGGGCCACAGGCCGCCCACTGCCCCAGCCCCAGTTCAGCGGCCAAAAATCAGCCCTGTCTGAGTCTCCTGCCTCTAGAAGGAGTATTGGACCAACACTTCTAGAAAATGGGGTCCTCACGGGCAACTCATTGGAGGGACAGAAATAAATCTTTGCCGACTTTCTGCTGAAACTTAGAAGCGTTCACACCTAAGCCTCTTACAAGGTCAGCTCTTTAGCTAAACATGAGCTCATTATCGAAATTTACACAATAATGAAGTGATCAGCTACAAGGGGAGACAATCAGCAAAAACAATCAATACCAGAATTAGATTCCCAAGGCCATCCATCAGATGTTGGAATAATCAGGTGCAAGGCAGGATATATACATAACACTGGAACTGAAACAAGAAACAAGGGTGTTTTCAAATTCTGGTACGATCTCTAAAACATTTTTAAAGTACATGTCATTGATAAAGCTAAATACTCAAAGGTTGTGTAATACAACAGATTAATCATTGAGAAGAGTGAAATTATGCTGTTTTGAAAATTATGGCAGGTGAGATTTTCTTCCTAATTATATAAGAAGATTTCTCTAAAACATACACATTATTTCAAAGACTTATTGGCTGTGAAATAAGTTAAGGGTATTTCAAATGGCTTGTCTGCAATGAAAGGTGCTATGTAGGGAATCACAGAAAGTCAAGGGGAAAATATGTCAATATATACATTGCTATACGTAGAACTAAGCCTTAGGACAGCAACAATGTAGAGGACCTGACACTTAGAAACTTGCAAGTAAGCTGGAATCTTCAAAAGTTCAAATATTTATAAGTAAAAAGATTTATTAAAATGAATAACCAAGTGTTTTAATTGACATCAGAAGATCAAACCAATAAACCCTGAGAACATAGATAAAAGATAAATAAAGATATGAGCAGAACTTAATACAACAGCAAACGTATAAAATTGAGGTGATTTAGTAAGTCCAAAGAATATTCTTTGAAAAGTTTGAAAAGACACACTTTGATTAAGGAAAACAAAAACATAAGTGAAGAATATACAGAAAGAATCAGGACAATGTTATAGCAGAGAATATATGAAATGCCAGTAAATTTGAACATTTCTGTAAAGGGGACCATTTCCTAGCTCCTAAAGTTTACCAAAACTGACACAAGAGGAAGTCATTTAAGGTCATCATGTCTGCCCTTGGCATTCTCGGAACGCCCTGGCCTCAGAATGCAGCAACTGTAGTCCATGGTAACCTGAGGAGAGGGGGCGGGGCTGAGGCAGGTTGGAACACTGCCCTCACTGAGGGAGTGCGTGTGGCCATCTCTGCTGTGACTGAACAAAGGGCAGGGGAGCATGGGGCCGAGGGCAGGGCCGTCAGAGCCCGGCAGGCCCAGTGGGGTGTCACAAGCATTTAGGCCCAGGCCAAAGGGCGCCTTCTTTGTCTGAACAGCTGCCCAAACTCTCACCTTTCCACTCAGGCCGCCCTCTTACTTGAAGTGTGTGTGGAACCTCTCCACGCAGTACACCTCGCTGCACAGCTAACCATAGGTCTGGGCATCGTAGCTTCCTGCCAGGTGACCGATGTTCGCAGGTAGATGGGTCCCTGGGACACACGCGGAGAGGCTCCTGCCCGGGCCACATGCCGCCCACTACCCCAGCCCCAGATTGAGGCCACAGAGCAGCCCTGTCTGAGTCCCCTCCCTCTAGAGGGAGTATTGGACCAACATTTCTAGAAAACGGAGTCCTCGCGGGCAACTCATTGGAGGGACACAAATAAATCTTTGCCGACTTTCTGCTGAAACTTAGGAGCATTCACACCTAAGCCTCTTACAAGGTCATCTGTTTAGCTAAACATGAGCTCATGATCTAAATTTACACAATAATAAAGAGATCAGCTAAAAGGGGAGACAATCCGCAAAAACAATCAATACCAGAATTAGATTTCCAAGGCCATCCATCAGATGTTGGAATAATCAGGTGCAAGGCAGGATATATACATAAAACTGGAACTGAAATAAGAAACCAGGATGTTTTCAAAGTCTGGTAGGATCTCTAAAACATTTTTAAAGTACATGTCATTGATAAAGCTAAATACTCAAAGTTTCTGTAATACAACAGATTAATCATTGAGAAGAGTGTAATTATGCTGTTTTGAAAACTATGGCAGGTCAGATTTTCTGCCTAATTATATAAGAAGATTTCTCTAAAACATACACATTATTTCAAAGACTTATTGGCTGTGAAATAAGTTAAGGGTATTTCAAATGGCTTGTCTGCAATGAAAGGTGCTATGTAGGGAATCACAGAAAGTCGAGGGGAAAATATGTCAATATATACATTGCTATAGGTTGAACTAAGCCTTAGGACAGCAACAATGTAGAGGACCTGACCCTTAGAAGCTTACAAGTAAGCTGGAATCTTCAAAAGTTCCAATATTTATAAGTAAAAAGATTTATTAAAATGAATAACCAAGTGTTTTAATTGACATCAGAAGATCAAACCAATAAACCCTGAGAACATAGATAAAAGATAAATAAAGATATGAGCAGAACTTAATACAACAGCAAACGTATAAAATTGAGGTGATTTAGTAAGTCCAAAGAATATTCTTTGAAAAGATTGAGAAGACACACTTTGATTAAGGAAAACAAAAACGTAAGTAAAGAATATCCAGAAAGAGACAGGACAAAGTTATAGCAGAGAATATATGAAATGCCAGTAAATTTGAATATTTCTGTAAAGGGGACCATTTCCTAGCTCCTAAAGTTTACCAAAACTGACACAAGAGGAAATCATTTAAGGTCATCAGGTCTGCCCTTGGCATTCTCGGAACGCCCTGGCCTCAGAATTCAGCATCTGTAGTCCATGGTAACCTGCGGAGAGGGGGCGGGGCTGAGTGTGGTTGGAACACTGCCCTCACTGAGGGAGTGGGTGTGGCCAGCTCTGCTGTGACTGAACAATGGCAGGGAAGCAGGGGTCCCAGGGAAGGGCCCTCAGAGCCCAGCAGGCCCAGTGTGGTGTCACAAGCATTTAGGCCCAGACCAAAGGGCACCTTCTTTGTCTGAAGAGCTGCCCAAACTCTAACCTTTCCACTCAGGCCGCCCTCTTACTTGAAGTGTGTTTGGAAGCTGTCCGCGCAGTACACTTCGCTACACAGCTAACCATAGGTCTGGGCATCGTAGCTTCCTGGCAGGTGACCAAAGTTCGCAGGCATATGAGTCCCTGGGACACACGCGGAGAGGCTCCTGCCCGGGCCAAAGGCCGCCCACTGCCCCAGCCCCAGATCAGGGGCCGCAAAGCAGCCCTGTCTGAGTCCCCTGCCTCTGGAGGGAGTATTGTACCAACACTTCTAGAAATAGGTGTCGTCGCGGGCAACTCATTGGAGGGACACAAATAAATCTTTGCCGACTTTCTGCTGAAACTTAGGAGCGTTCACACCTAAGCCTCTTACAAGGTCAGCTGTTTAGCTAAACATGAGCTCATGATCTAAATTTACACAATAATGAAGAGATCAGTTACAAGGGGAGACAATCAGCAAAAACAATCAATACCAGAATTAGATTCCCAAGGCCATCCATCAGATGTTGGAATAATCAGGTGCAAGGCAGGATATATACATAACACTGGAACTGAAACAAGAAACAAGGTTGTTTTCAAAGTCTGGTACGATCTCTAAAACATTTTTAAAGTACATGTCATTGATAAAGCTAAATACTCAAAGGTTGTGTAATCCAACAGATTAATCATTGAGAAGAATGAAATTATGCTGTTTCGAAAACTATGCCAGGTCAGATTTTCTGCCTAATTATATAAGAAGATTTCTCTAAAACATACACATTATTTCAAAGAGTTATTGGCTGTGAAATAACTTAAGGGTATTTCAAATGGCTTGTCTGCAATGAAAGGTGCTATGTAGGGAATCACAGAAACTCGAGGGGAAAATATGTCAATATATACATTGCTATAGGTTAAAGTAAGCCTTAGGACAGCAACAATGTAGAGGACCTGACCCTTAGAAACTTATAATTAAGCTGGAATCTTCAAAAGTTCCAATCTTTATAAGTAAAAAGATTTATTAAAATGAATAACCAAGTGTTTTAATTGACATCAGAAGATCAAACCAATAAACCCTGAGAACATAGATAAAAGATAAATAAAGATATGAGCAGAACTTAATACAACAGCAAACGTATAAAATTGGGGTGATTTAGTAAGTCCAAAGAATATTCTTTGAAAAGATTGAAAAGACACACTTTGATTAAGGAAAACAAAAACGTAAGTAAAGAATATACAGAAAGAGTCAGGACAAAGTTATAGCAGAGAATATATGAAATGCCAGTAAATTTGAACATTTCTGTAAAGGGGACCATTCCCTATCTCCTAAAGTTTACGAAAACTGACACAAGAGGAAATCATTTAAGGTCATCATGTCTGCCCTTGGCATGCTCAGAACGCCCTGGCCTCAGAATGCAGCATCTGTAGTCCATGGTAACCTACGGAGAGGGGGCGGGGCTGAGCGAGGTTGGAACACTGCCCTCACTGAGGGAGTGGGTGTGGCCAGCTCTGCTGTGACTGACAAAGGCCAGGGGAGCATGTGGCCGAGGGCAGGGCCCTCAGTGCCCGGCAGGCCCAGTGGGGTGTCACAAGCTTTTACGCCCAGGTCAAAAGGCGCCTTCTTTATTTGAACATCTGCCCAAACACTCATCTTACCACTCAGGCCGCCCTCTTACTTGAAATGTGTGTGGAACCTGTCCACGCAGTACACCTCGCTGCACAGCTAACCATAGGTCTGGGCATCGTAGATTCCTGCCAGGTGACCGAAGTTCACAGGCAGATGGGTCCCTGGGACACACGCGGAGAGGCTCCTGCCTGGGCCACAGGCCGCCCACTACCCCAACCCCAGATTGGGGGCCACACAGCAGCCCTGTCTGAGTCCTCTGCCTGTAGAGGGAGTATTGGACCAACACATCTAGAAAACGGGGTCCTCGCGGGCAACTCATTGGAGGGACACAAATAAATCTTTGCCGACTTTCTGCCGAAACTTTGGAGCGTTCACACCTAAGCCTCTTACAAGCTCAGCTGTTTAGCTAAACATGATCTCGTGATCGAAATTTACACAATAATGAAGAGATCAGCTACAAGGGGAGAAAATCAGCAAAAACAATCAATACCAGAATTAGATTCCCAAGGCCATCCATCAGATGTTGGAATAATCAGGTGCAACGCAGGATATATACATAAAACTGCAACTGAAAGAAGAAACAAGGATGTTTTCAAAGTCTAGTACGATCTCTAAAACATTTTTAAAGTACATGTCATTGATAAAGCTAAATACTCAAAGGTTGTGTAATACAACAGATTAATCATTGAGAAGAGTGAAATTATGCTGTTTTGAAAACTATGGCAGGTCAGATTTTCTGCCTAATTATATAAGAAGATTTATCTAAAACCTACACATTATTTCAAAGACTTATTGGCTGTGAAATAAGTTAAGGGTATTTCAAATGGCTTGTCTGCAATGAAAGGTGCTATGTAGGGAATCACAGAAAGTCGAGGGGAAAATATGTCAATATATACATTGCTATATGTTGAACTAAGCCTTAGGAGAGCAACAATGTAGAGCACCTGACACTTAGAAACTTGCAAGTAAGCTAGAATCTTCAAAAGTTCAAATCTTTATAAGTAAAAAGATTTATTAAAATGAATAACCAAGTGTTTTAATTGACATCAGAAGATCAAACAAATAAACCCTGAGAACATAGATAAAAGATAAATAAAGATATGAGCAGAACTTAATACAACAGGAAAAGTATAAAATTGAGGTGATTTGGTAAGTCCAAAGAATATTCTTTGAAAAGATTGAAAAGACACACTTTGATTAAGGAAAACAAAAACATAAGTAAAGAATATACAGAAAGAGTCAGGACAATGTTATAGCAGAGAATATATGAAATGACAGTAAATTTGAACATTTCTGTAAAGGGGACCATTTCCTTGCTCCTAAAGTTTACCAAAACTGACACAAGAGGAAGTCATTTAAGATCATCATGTCTGCCCTTGGCATTCTCGGAACGCCCTGGCCTCAGAATGCAGCAACTGTAGTCCATGTTAACCTGCGGAGAGGGGGCGGGGCTTAGGGAGGTTGGAACACTTCCCTCACAGAGGGAGTGGGTGTGGCCAGCTCTGCTGTGACTGACAAAGGCCAGGGGAGCATGTGGCCTAGGGCAGGGCCCTCAGTGCCCGGCAGGCCCAGTGGGGTGTCACAAGCTTTTACGCCCAGGCCAAAAGGCGCCTTCTTTGTCTGAACAGCTGCCCAAACACTCATCTTACCACTCAGGCCGCCCTCTTACTTGAAGTGTCTGTGGATCCTGTCCACGCAGTACACCTCGCTGCACAGCTAACCATAGGTCTGGGCATCGTAGATTCCTGCCAGGTGACCGAAGTTCGCAGGCAGATGGGTCCCTGGGACACACGCGGAGAGGCTCCTGCCTGGGCCACAGGCCGCCCACTACCCCAGCCCCAGATTGGGGGCCACACAGCAGCCCTGTCTGAGTCCTCTGCCTGTAGAGGGAGTATTGGACCAACACATCTAGAAAACGGGGTCCTCGCGGGCAACTCATTGGAGGGACACAAATAAATCTTTGCCGACTTTCTGCTGAAACTTTGGAGCGTTCACACCTAAGCCTCTTACAAGCTCAGCTGTTTAGCTAAACATGATCTCGTGATCGAAATTTACACAATAATGAAGAGATCAGCTACAAGGGGAGAAAATAAGCAAAAACAATCAATACCAGAATTAGATTCCCAAGGCCATCCATCAGATGTTGGAACAATCAGGTGCAAGGCAGGATATATACATAAAACTGGAACTGAAAGAAGAAACAAGGATGTTTTCAAAGTCTAGTACGATCTCTAAAACATTTTTAAAGTACATGTCATTGATAAAGCTAAATACTCAAAGGTTGTGTAATACAACAGATTAATCATTGAGAAGAGTGAATTTATGCTGTTTTGAAAACTATGGCAGGTCAGATTTTCTGCCTAATTATATAAGAAGATTTATCTAAAACCTACACATTATTTCAAAGACTTATTGGCTGTGAAATAAGTTAAGGGTATTTCAAATTGCTTGTCTGCAATGAAAGGTGCTATGTAGGGAATCACAGAAAGTCGAGGGGAAAATATGTCAATATATACATTGCTATATGTTGAACTAAGCCTTAGGACAGCAACAATGTAGAGCACCTGACACTTAGAAACTTGCATGTAAGCTAGAATCTTCAAAAGTTCAAATCTTTATAAGTAAAAAGATTTATTAAAATGAATAACCAAGTGTTTTAATTGACATCAGAAGATCAAACAAATAAACCTTGAGAACATAGATAAAAGATAAATAAAGATATGAGCAGAACTTAATACAACAGGAAAAGTATAAAATTGAGGTGATTTGGTAAGTCCAAAGAATATTCTTTGAAAAGATTGAAAAGACACACTTTGATTAAGGAAAACAAAAACATAAGTAAAGAATATACAGAAAGAGTCAGGACAATGTTATAGCAGAGAATATATGAAATGACAGTAAATTTGAACATTTCTGTGAAGGGGACCATTTCCTAGCTCCTAAAGTTTACCAAAACTGACACAAGAGGAAGTCATTTAAGATCATCATGTCTGCCCTTGGCATTCTCGGAACGCCCTGGCCTCAGAATGCAGCAACTGTAGTCCATGGTAACCTGCGGAGAGGGGGCGGGGCTGAGGGAGGTTGGAACACTGCCCTCACTGAGGGACTGGGTGTGGCCATCTCTGCTGTGACTGAACAAAGTGCAGGGGAGCTTGGGGCCGAGGGCAGGGCCCTCAGAGCCCGGCAGGCCCAGTGGGGTGTCACAAGCATTTAGGCCCAGGCCAAAGGGCGCCTTCTTTGTCTGAACAGCTGCCCAAACTCTCACCTTTCCACTCAGGCCGCCCTCTTACTTGAAGTGTGTGTGGAACCAGTCCACGCAGTACACCTCGATGCACAGCTAACCATAAGTCTGGGCATCGTAGCTTCCTGCCAGGTGACCGAAGTTCGCAGGTAGATGGGTCCCTGGGACACACGCGGAGAGGCTCCTGCCCGGGCCACAGGCCGCCCACTACCCCAGCCCCAGATTGAGGCCACAGAGCAGCCCTGTCTGAGTCCCCTCCCTCTAGAGGGAGTATTGGACCAACATTTCTAGAAAACGGAGTCCTCGCGGGCAACTCATTGGAAGGACACAAATAAATCTTTCCCGACTTTCTGCTGAAACTTAGGAGCATTCACACCTAAGCCTCTTACAAGGTCATCTGTTTAGCTAAACATGAGCTCATGATCTAAATTTACACAATAATGAAGAGATCAGCTAAAAGGGGAGACAATCCGCAAAAACAATCAATACCAGAATTAGATTTCCAAGGCCATCCATCAGATGTTGGAATAATCAGGTGCAAGGCAGGATATATACATAAAACTGGAACTGAAATAAGAAACCAGGATGTTTTCAAAGTCTGGTAGGATCTCTAAAACATTTTTAAAGTACATGTCATTGATAAAGCTAAATACTCAAAGTTTGTGTAATACAACAGATTAATCATTGAGAAGAGTGTAATTATGCTGTTTTGAAAACTATGGCGGGTCAGATTTTCTGCCTAATTGTATAAGAAGATTTATCTAAAACATACACATTATTTCAAAGACTTATTGGCTGTGAAATAAGTTAAGGGTATTTCAAATGGCTTGTCTGCAATGAAAGGTGCTATGTAGGGAATCACAGAAAGTCAAGGGGAAAATATGTCAATATATACATTGCTATACGTAGAACTAAGCCTTAGGACAGCAACAATGTAGAGGACCTGACACTTAGAAACTTGCAAGTAAGCTGGAATCTTCAAAAGTTCAAATATTTATAAGTAAAAAGATTTATTAAAATGAATAACCAAGTATTTTAATTGACATCAGAAGACCAAACCAATAAACCCTGAGAACATAGATAAAAGAAAAATAAAGATATGAGCAGAACTTAATACAACAGCAAACGTATAAAATTGAGGTGATTTAGTAAGTCCAAAGAATATTCTTTGAAAAGTTTGAAAAGACACACTTTGAGTAAGGAACACAAAAACATAAGTAAAGAATATATAGAAAGAGTCAGGACAATGTTATAGCAAAGAATATATGAAATGCCAGTAAATTTGAATATTTCTGTAAAGGGGACCATTTCCTAGCTCCTAAAGTTTACCAAAACTGAGACAAGAGGAAATCATTTAAGGTCCTCATGCCTGCCCTTGGCATTCTGAGAACGCCCTGGCCTCAGAATGCAGCATCTGTAGTCCATGGTAACCTGCGGAGAGGGGGCGGGGCTGAGGGAGTTTGGAACACTGCCTTCACTGAGGGAGTGGGTGTGGCCATCTCTGCTGTGACTGAACAAAGTGCAGGGGAGCAGCGGTCCCAGGGAAGGGCACTCAGAGCCCAGCAGGCCCAGTGTGGTTTCACAAGCATTTAGGCCCAGGCCAAAGGGTGCCTTCTTTGCCTGAACAGCTGCCCAAACTCTTACCTTTCCACTCAGGCCACCCTCTTTCTTGAAGTGTGTGTGGAAGCTGTCCGCGCAGTACACCTCGCTGCACAGCTAACCATAGGACTGGACATCGTAGCTTCCTGCCAGGTGACCGAAGTTCGCAGGAAGATGGGTCCCTGGGACACACACGGAGAGGCTCCTGCCCGGGCCACAGGCCGCCCACTGCCCCAGCCCCAGTTCAGCGGCCGAAAATCAGCCCTGTCTGAGTCTCCTGCCTCTAGAAGGTGTATGGGACCAACACTTCTAGAAAATGGGGTCCTCACGGGCAACTCATTGGAGGGACAGAAATAAATCTTTGCCGACTTTCTGCTGAAACTTAGGAGCGTTCACACCTAAGCCTCTTACAAGGTCAGCTCTTTAGCTAAACATGAGCTCATTATCGAAATTTACACAATAATGAAGTGATCAGCTACAAGGGGAGACAATCAGCAAAAACAATCAATACCAGAATTAGATTCCCAAGGCCATCCATCAGATGTTGGAATAATCAGGTGCAAGGCAGGATATATACATAACACTGGAACTGAAACAAGAAACAAGGGTGTTTTCAAATTCCGGTACGATCTCTAAAACATTTTTAAAGTACATGTCATTGAAAAAGCTAAATACTCAAAGATTGTGTAATCCAACAGATTAATCATTGAGAAGAGTGAAATTATGCTGTTTTGAAAATTATGGCAGGTGAGATTTTCTTCCTAATTATATAAGAAGATTTCTCTAAAACATACACATTATTTCAAAGACTTATTGGCTGTGAAATAAGTTAGGGTATTTCAAATGGCTTGTCTGCAATGAAAGGTGCTATGTAGGGAATCACAGAAAGTCGAGGGGAAAATATGTCAATATATACATTGCTATATGTAGAACTAAGCCTTAGGACAGCAACAATGTAGAGGACCTGACACTTAGAAACTTGCAAGTAAGCTGGAATCTTCAAAAGTTCAAATCTTTATAAGTAAAAAGATTTATTAAAATGAATAACCAAGTGTTTTAATTGACATCAGAAGATCAAACCAATAAACCCTGAGAACATAGATAAAAGATAAATAAAGATATGAGCAGAACTTAATACAACAGCAAACGTATAAAGTTGAGGTGATTTAGTAAGTCCAAAGAATATTCTTTGAAAAGATTGAAAAGACACACTTTGAGTAAGGAAAACAAAAACATAAGTGAAGAATATACAGAAAGAATCAGGACAATGTTATAGCAGAGAATATATGAAATGCCAGTAAATTTGAATATTTCTGTAAAGGGGACCATTTCCTAGCTCCTAAAGTTTACCAAAACTGACACAAGAGGAAGTCATTTAAGGTCATCATGTCTGCCCTTGGCATTCTCGGAACGCCCTGGCCTCAGAATGCAGCAACTGTAGTCCATGGTAACCTGCGGAGAGGGGGCGGGGCTGAGGGAGGTTGGAACACTGCCCTCACTGAGGGACTGGGTGTTGCCATCTCTGCTGTGACTGAACAAAGTGCAGGGGAGCTTGGGGCCGAGGGCAGGGCCCTCAGAGCCCGGCAGGCCCAGTGGGGTGTCACAAGCATTTAGGCCCAGGCCAAAGGGCGCCTTCTTTGTCTGAACAGCTGCCCAAACTCTCACCTTTCCACTCAGGCCGCCCTCTTACTTGAAGTGTGTGTGGAACCTCTCCACGCAGTACACCTCGCTGCACAGCTAACCATAGGTCTGGGCATCGTAGCTTCCTGCCAGGTGACCGATGTTCGCAGGTAGATCGGTCCCTGGGACACACGCGGAGAGGCTCCTGCCCGGGCCACAGGCCGCCCACTACCCCAGCCCCAGATTGGTGCCGCACAGCAGCCCTGTCTGAGTTCCCTCCCTCTAGAGGGAGTATTTAACCAACACTTCTAGAAAACGGACTCCTCGCGCGCAACTCATTGGAGGGACACAAATTAATCTTTGCCGACTTTCTGCTGAAACTTAGGAGCATTCACACCTAAGCCTCTTACACGGTCAGCTGTTTAGCTAAACATGAGCTCATGATCTAAATTTACAGAATAATGAAGAGATCAGCTACAAGGGGAGACAATCAGCAAAAACAATCAGTACCATAATTAGATTCCCAAAGCCATCCATCAGATGTTGGAATAATCAGGTGCAAGGCAGGATATATACAGAAAACTGGAACTGAAACATGAAACAAGGATGTTTTCAAAGTCTGGTAGGATCTCTAAAACATTTTTAAAGTACATGTCATTGATAAAGCTAACTACTCAAAGGTTGTGTAATACAACAGATTAATCATTGAGAAGAGTGAAATTATGCTGTTTCGAAAACTATGGCAGGTCAGATTTTCTGCCTAATTATATAAGAAGATTTCTCTAAAACATACACATTATTTCAAAGAGTTATTGGCTGTGAAATAACTTAAGGGTATTTCAAATGGCTTGTCTGCAATGAAAGGTGCTATGTAGGGAATCACAGAAAGTCGAGGGGAAAATATGTCAATATATACATTGCTATAGGTTAAAGTAAGCCTTAGGACAGCAACAATGTAGAGGACCTGACCCTTAGAAACTTACAATTAAGCTGGAATCTTCAAAAGTTCCAATCTTTATAAGTAAAAAGATTTATTAAAATGAATAACCAAGTGTTTTAATTGACATCAGAAGATCAAACAAATAAACCCTGAGAACATAGATAAAAGATAAATAAAGATATGAGCAGAACTTAATACAACAGCAAACGTATAAAATTGGGGTGATTTAGTAAGTCCAAAGAATATTCTTTGAAAAGATTGAAAAGACACACTTTGATTAAGGAAAACAAAAACGTAAGTAAAGAATATACAGAAAGAGTCAGGACAAAGTTATAGCAGAGAATATATGAAATGCCAGTAAATTTGAACATTTCTGTAAAGGGGACCATTTCCTAGCTCCTAAAGTTTACCAAAACTGACACAAGAGGAAATCATTTAAGGTCATCATGTCTGCCCTTGGCATGCTCGGAACGCCCTGGCCTCAGAATGCAGCATCTGTAGTCCATGGTAACCTGCGGAGAGGGGGCGGGGCTGAGCGAGGTTGGAACACTGCCCTCACTGAGGGAGTGGGTGTGGCCAGCTCTGCTGTGACTGAACAAAGGCCAGGGGAGCATGTGGCCGAGGGCAGGGCCCTCATTGCCCGGCAGGCCCAGTGGGGTGTCACAAGCTTTTACGCCCAGGCCAAAAGGCGCCTTCTTTGTCTGAACAGCTGCCCAAACACTCATCTTACCACTCAGGCCGCCCTCTTACTTGAAGTGTGTGTGGAACCTGTCCACGCAGTACACCTCGCTGCACAGCTAACCATAGGTCTGGGCATCGTAGATTCCTGCCAGGTGACCGAAGTTCGCAGGCAGATGGGTCCCTGGGACACACGCGGAGAGGCTCCTGCCTGGGCCACAGGCCGCCCACTACCCCAGCCCCAGATTGGGGGCCACACAGCAGCCCTGTCTGAGTCCTCTGCCTGTAGAGGGAGTATTGGACCAACACATCTAGAAAACGGGGTCCTCGCGGGCAACTCATTGGAGGGACACAAATAAATCTTTGCCGACTTTCTGCTGAAACTTTGGAGCGTTCACACCTAAGCCTCTTACAAGCTCAGCTGTTTAGCTAAACATGATCTCGTGATCGAAATTTACACAATAATGAAGAGATCAGCTACAAGGGGAGAAAATCAGCAAAAACAATCAATACCAGAATTAGATTCCCAAGGCCATCCATCAGATGTTGGAACAATCAGGTGCAAGGCAGGATATATACATAAAACTGGAACTGAAAGAAGAAACAAGGATGTTTTCAAAGTCTAGTATGATCTCTAAAACATTTTTAAAGTACATGTCATTGATAAAGCTAAATACTCAAAGGTTGTGTAATACAACAGATTAATCATTGAGAAGAGTGAAATTATGCTGTTTTGAAAACTATGGCAGGTCAGATTTTCTGCCTAATTATATAAGAAGATTTATCTAAAACCTACACATTATTTCAAAGACTTATTGGCTGTGAAATAAGTTAAGGGTATTTCAAATGGCTTGTCTGCAATGAAAGGTGCTATGTAGGGAATCACAGAAAGTCGAGGGGAAAATATGTCAATATATACATTGCTATATGTTGAACTAAGCCTTAGGACAGCAACAATGTAGAGCACCTGACACTTAGAAACTTGCAAGTAAGCTAGAATCTTCAAAAGTTCAAATCTTTATAAGTAAAAAGATTTATTAAAATGAATAACCAAGTGTTTTAATTGACATCAGAAGATCAAACAAATAAACCCTGAGAACATAGATAAAAGATAAATAAAGATATGAGCAGAACTTAATACAACAGGAAAAGTATAAAATTGAGGTGATTTGGTAATTCCAAATAATATTCTTTGAAAAGATTTAAAAGACACACTTTGATTAAGGAAAACAAAAACATAAGTAAAGGATATACAGAAAGAGTCAGGACAATGTTATAGCAGAGAATATATGAAATGACAGTAAATTTGAACATTTCTGTAAAGGGGACCATTTCCTAGCTCCTAAAGTTTACCAAAACTGACACAAGAGGAAGTCATTTAAGATCATCATGTCTGCCCTTGGCATTCTCGGAACGCCCTGGCCTCAGAATGCAGCAACTGTAGTCCATGGTAACCTGCGGAGAGGGGGCGGGGCTGAGGGAGGTTGGAACACTGCCCTCACTGAGGGACTGGGTGTGGCCATCTCTGCTGTGACTGAACAAAGTGCAGGGGAGCTTGGGGCCGAGGGCAGGGCCCTCAGAGCCCGGCAGGCCCAGTGGGGTGTCACAAGCATTTAGGCCCAGGCCAAAGGGCGCCTTCTTTGTCTGAACAGCTGCCCAAACTCTCACCTTTCCACTCAGGCCGCCCTCTTACTTGAAGTGTGTGTGGAACCAGTCCACGCAGTACACCTCGATGCACAGCTAACCATAAGTCTGGGCATCGTAGCTTCCTGTCAGGTGACCAAAGTTCGCAGGTAGATGGGTCCCTGGGACACACGCGGAGAGGCTCCTGCCAGGGCCACAGGCCGCCCACTACCCCAGCCCCAGATTGAGGCCACAGAGCAGCCCTGTCTGAGTCCCCTCCCTCTAGAGGGAGTATTGGACCAACATTTCTAGAAAACGGAGTCCTCGCGGGCAACTCATTGGAGGGACACAAATAAATCTTTGCCGACTTTCTGCTGAAACTTAGGAGCATTCACACCTAAGCCTCTTACAAGGTCATCTGTTTAGCTAAACATGAGCTCATGATCTAAATTTACACAATAATGAAGAGATCAGCTAAAAGGGGAGACAATCCACAAAAACAATCAATACCAGAATTAGATTTCCAAGGCCATCCATCAGATGTTGGAATAATCAGGTGCAAGGCAAGATATATACATAAAACTGGAACTGAAATAAGAAACCAGGATGTTTTCAAAGTCTGGTAGGATCTCTAAAACATTTTTAAAGTACATGTCATTGATAAAGCTAAATACTCAAAGTTTGTGTAATACAACAGATTAATCATTGAGAAGAGTGTAATTATGCTGTTTTGAAAACTATGGCAGGTCAGATTTTCTGCCTAATTGTATAAGAAGATTTATCTAAAACATACACATTATTTCAAAGACTTATTGGCTGTGAAATAAGTTAAGGGTATTTCAAATGGCTTGTCTGCAATGAAAGGTGCTATGTAGGGAATCACAGAAAGTCAAGGGGAAAATATGTCAATATATACATTGCTATACGTAGAACTAAGCCTTAGGACAGCAACAATGTAGAGGACCTGACACTTAGAAACTTGCAAGTAAGCTGGAATCTTCAAAAGTTCAAATATTTATAAGTAAAAAGATTTATTAAAATGAATAACCAAGTGTTTTAATTGACATCAGAAGATCAAACCAATAAACCCTGAGAACATAGATAAAAGAAAAATAAAGATATGAGCAGAACTTAATACAACAGCAAACGTATAAAATTGAGGTGATTTAGTAAGTCCAAATAATATTCTTTGAAAAGATTTAAAAGACACACTTTGAGTAAGGAAAACAAAAACATAAGTAAAGAATATATAGAAAGAGTCAGGACAGTGTTATAGCAAAGAATATATGAAATGCCAGTAAATTTGAATATTTCTGTAAAGGGGACCATTTCCTAGCTCCTAAAGTTTACCAAAACTGAGACAAGAGGAAATCATTTAAGGTTCTCATGCCTGCCCTTGTCATTCTGAGAACGCCCTGGCCTCAGAATGCAGCATCTGTAGTCCATGGTAACCTGCGGAGGGGGGGCGGGGCTGAGGGAGTTTGGAACACTGCCCTCACTGAGGGAGTGGGTGTGGCCATCTCTGCTGTGACTGAACAAAGTGCAGGGGAGCAGCGGTCCAAGGGAAGGGCACTCAGAGCCCAGCAGGCCCAGTGTGGTTTCACAAGCATTTAGGCCCAGGCCAAAGGGTGCCTTCTTTGCCTGAACAGCTGCCCAAACTCTCACCTTTCCACTCAGGCCACCCTCTTTCTTGAAGTGTGTGTGGAAGCTGTCCGCGCAGTACACCTCGCTGCACAGCTAACCATAGGACTGGGCATCGTAGCTTCCTGCCAGGTGACCGAAGTTCGCACGAAGATGGGTCCCTGGGACACACACGGAGAGGCTCCTGCCCGGGCCACAGGCCGCCCACTGCCCCAGCCCCAGTTCAGCGGCCGAAAATCAGCCCTGTCTGAGTCTCCTGCCTCTAGAAGGAGTATTGGACCAACACTTCTAGAAAATGGGGTCCTCACGGGCAACTCATTGGAGGGACAGAAATAAATCTTTGCCGACTTTCTGCTGAAACTTAGAAGCGTTCACACCTAAGCCTCTTACAAGGTCAGGTCTTTAGCTAAACATGAGCTCATTATCGAAATTTACACAATAATGAAGTGATCAGCTACAAGGGGAGACAATCAGCAAAAACAATCAATACCAGAATTAGATTCCCAAGGCCATCCATCAGATGTTGGAATAATCAGGTGCAAGGCAGGATATATACATAACACTGGAACTGAAACAAGAAACAAGGGTGTTTTCAAATTCTGGTACGATCTCTAAAACATTTTTAAAGTACATGTCATTGATAAAGCTAAATACTCAAAGGTTGTGTAATACAACAGATTAATCATTGAGAAGAGTGAAATTATGCTGTTTTGAAAATTATGGCAGGTGAGATTTTCTTCCTAATTATATAAGAAGATTTCTCTAAAACATACACATTATTTCAAAGACTTATTGGCTGTGAAATAAGTTAAGGGTATTTCAAATGGCTTGTCTGCAATGAAAGGTGCTATGTAGGGAATCACAGAAAGTCAAGGGGAAAATATGTCAATATATACATTGCTATACGTAGAACTAAGCCTTAGGACAGCAACAATGTAGAGGACCTGACACTTAGAAACTTGCAAGTAAGCTGGAATCTTCAAAAGTTCAAATATTTATAAGTAAAAAGATTTATTAAAATGAATAACCAAGTGTTTGAATTGACATCAGAAGATCAAACCAATAAACCCTGAGAACATAGATAAAAGATAAATAAAGATATGAGCAGAACTTAATACAACAGCAAACGTATAAAATTGAGGTGATTTAGTAAGTCCAAAGAATATTCTTTGAAAAGATTTAAAACACACACTTTGAGTAAGGAAAACAAAAACATAAGTAAAGAATATACAGAAAGAGTCAGGACAATGTTATAGCAGAGAATATATGAAATGCCAGTAAATTTGAACATTTCTGTGAAGGGGACCATTTCCTAGCTCCTAAAGTTTACCAAAAATGACACAAGAGGAAATCATTTATGGTCATCATGTCTGCCCTTGGCATGCTCGGAATGCCCTGGCCTCAGAATGCAGCATCTGTAGTCCATGGTAACCTGCGGAGAGGGGGCGGGGCTCAGCGAGGTTGGAACACTGCCCTCAGTGAGGGAGTGGGTGTGGCCAGCTCTGCTGTGACTGAACAAAGGCCAGGGGAGCATGTGGCCGAGGGCAGGGCCCTCAGTGCCCGGCAGGCCCAGTGGGGTGTCACAAGCTTTTACGCCCAGGCCAAAGGGCGCCTTCTTTGTCTGAACAGCTGCCCAAACACTCATCTTACCACTCAGGCCGCCCTCTTACTTGAAGTGTGTGTGGAACCTGTCCACGCAGTACACCTCGCTGCACAGCTAACCATAGGTCTGGGCATCGTAGATTCCTGCCAGGTGACCGAAGTTCGCAGGCAGATGGGTCCCTGGGACACACGCGGAGAGGCTCCTGCCTGGGCCACAGGCCGCCCACTACCCCAGCCCCAGATTGGGGGCCACACAGCAGCCCTGTCTGAGTCCTCTGCCTGTAGAGGGAGTATTGGACCAACACATCTAGAAAACGGGGTCCTCGCGGGCAACTCATTGGAGGGACACAAATAAATCTTTGCCGACTTTCTGCTGAAACTTTGGAGCGTTCACACCTAAGCCTCTTACAAGCTCAGCTGTTTAGCTAAACATGATCTCGTGATCGAAATTTACACAATAATGAAGAGTTCAGCTACAAGGGGAGAAAATCAGCAAAAACAATCAATACCAGAATTAGATTCCCAAGGCCATCCATCAGATGTTGGAACAATCAGGTGCTAGGCAGGATATATACATAAAACTGGAACTGAAAGAAGAAACAAGGATGTTTTCAAAGTCTAGTACGATCTCTAAAATATTTTTAAAGTACATGTCATTGATAAAGCTAAATACTCAATTGTTGTGTAATACAACAGATTAATCATTGAGAAGAGTGAAATTATGCTGTTTTGAAAACTATGGCAGGTCAGATTTTCTGCCTAATTATATAAGAAGATTTATCTAAAACATACACATTATTTCAAAGACTTATTGGCTGTGAAATAAGTTAGGGGTATTTCAAATGGCTTGTCTGCAATGAAAGGTGCTATGTAGGGAATCACAGAAAGTCGAGGGGAAAATATGTCAATATATACATTGCTATAGGTTGAACTAAGCCTTAGGACAGCAACAATGTAGAGGACCTGACCCTTAGAAGCTTACAAGTAAGCTGGAATCTTCAAAAGTTCCAATATTTATAAGTAAAAAGATTTATTAAAATGAATAACCAAGTGTTTTAATTGACATCAGAAGATCAAACCAATAAACCCTGAGAACATAGATAAAAGATAAATAAAGATATGAGCAGAACTTAATACAACAGCAAACGTATAAAATTGAGGTGATTTAGTAAGTCCAAAGAATATTCTTTGAAAAGATTGAGAAGACACACTTTGATTAAGGAAAACAAAAACGTAAGTAAAGAATATCCAGAAAGAGACAGGACAAAGTTATAGCAGAGAATATATGAAATGCCAGTAAATTTGAATATTTCTGTAAAGGGGACCATTTCCTAGCTCCTAAAGTTTACCAAAACTGACACAAGACGAAGTCATTTAAGGTCATCAGGTCTGCCCTTGGCATTCTCGGAACGCCCTGGCCTCAGAATTCAGCATCTGTAGTCCATGGTAACCTGCGGAGAGGGGGCGGGGCTGAGTGTGGTTGGAACACTGCCCTCACTGAGGGAGTGGGTGTGGCCATCTCTGCTGTGACTGAACAATGGCAGGGGAGCATGGGTCCCAGGGAAGGGCCCTCAGAGCCCAGCAGGCCCAGTGTGGTGTCACAAGCATTTAGGCCCAGACCAAAGGGCGCCTTCTTTGTCTGAAGAGCTGCCCAAACTCTCACCTTTCCACTCAGGCCGCCCTCTTACTTGAAGTGTGTTTGGAAGCTGTCCGCGCAGTACACTTCGCTACACAGCTAACCATCGCTCTGGGCATCGTAGCTTCCTGGCAGGTGACCGAAGTTCGCAGGCATATGAGTCCCTGGGACACACGCGGAGAGGCTCCTGCCCGGGCCACAGGCCGCCCACTGCCCCAGCCCCAGATCAGGGGCCGCAAAGCAGCCCTGTCTGAGTCCCCTGCCTCTGGAGGGAGTATTGTACCAACACTTCTAGAAATAGGTGTCGTCGCGGGCAACTCATTGGAGGGACACAAATAAATCTTTGCCGACTTTCTGCTGAAACTTAGGAGCGTTCACACCTAAGCCTCTTACAAGGTCAGCTGTTTAGCTAAACATGAGCTCATGATCTAAATTTACGCAATAATGAAGAGATCAGCTACAAGGGGAGACAATCAGCAAAAACAATCAATACCAGAATTAGATTCCCAAGGCCATCCATCAGATGTTGGAATAATCAGGTGCAAGGCAGGATATATACATAAAACTGGAACTGAAACAAGAAACAAGGATGTTTTCAAAGTCTGGTACGATCTCTAAAACATTTTTAAAGTACATGTCATTGATAAAGCTAAATACTCAAAGGTTGTGTAATCCAACAGATTAATCATTGAGAAGAGTGAAATTATTCTGTTTTGAAAACTATGGCAGGTCAGATTTTCTGCCTAATTATATAAGAAGATTTCTCTAAAACATACACATTATTTCAAAGAGTTATTGGCTGTGAAATAACTTAAGGGTATTTCAAATGGCTTGTCTGCAATGAAAGGTGCTAGGTAGGGAATCACAGAAAGTCGAGGGGAAAATGTGTCAATATATACATTGCTATAGGTGAAATAAGCCTTAGGACAGCAACAATGTAGAGGACCTGACCCTTAGAAGCTTACAAGTAAGCTGGAATCTTCAAAAGTTACAATTTTTATAAGTAAAAATATTTATTAAAATGAATAACCAAGTGTTTTAATTGACATCAGAAGATCAAACCAATAAACCCTGAGAACATAGATAAAAGAAAAATAAAGATATGAGCAGAACTTAATACAACAGCAAACGTATAAAATTGAGGTGATTTAGTAAGTCCAAAGAATATTCTTTGAAAAGATTTAAAAGACACACTTTGAGTAAGGAAAACAAAAACATAAGTAAAGAATATATAGAAAGAGTCAGGACAATGTTATAGCAAAGAATATATGAAATGCCAGTAAATTTGAATATTTCTGTAAAGGGGACCATTTCCTAGCTCCTAAAGTTTACCAAAACTGAGACAAGAGGAAATCATTTAAGGTCCTCATGCCTGCCCTTGTCATTCTGAGAACGCCCTGGCCTCAGAATGCAGCATCTGTAGTCCATGGTAACCTGCGGAGGGGGGGCGGGGCTGAGGGAGTTTGGAACACTGCCCTCACTGAGGGAGTGGGTGTGGCCATCTCTGCTGTGACTGAACAAAGTGCAGGGGAGCAGCGGTCCAAGGGAAGGGCACTCAGAGCTCAGCAGGCCCAGTGTGGTGTCACAAGCATTTAGGCCCAGACCAAAGGGCGCCTTCTTTGTCTGAAGAGCTGCCCAAACTCTCACCTTTCCACTCAGGCCGCCCTCTTACTTGAAGTGTGTTTGGAAGCTGTCCGCGCAGTACACTTCGCTACACAGCTAACCATCGGTCTGGGCATCGTAGCTTCCTGGCAGGTGACCGAAGTTCGCAGGCATATGAGTCCCTGGGACACACGCGGAGAGGCTCCTGCCCGGGCCACAGGCCGCCCACTGCCCCAGCCCCAGATCAGGGGCCGCAAAGCAGCCCTGTCTGAGTCCCCTGCCTCTGGAGGGAGTATTGTACCAACACTTCTAGAAATAGGTGTCGTCGCGGGCAACTCATTGGAGGGACACAAATAAATCTTTGCCGACTTTCTGCTGAAACTTAGGAGCGTTCACACCTAAGCCTCTTACAAGGTCAGCTGTTTAGCTAAACATGAGCTCATGATCTAAATTTACGCAATAATGAAGAGATCAGCTACAAGGGGAGACAATCAGCAAAAACAATCAATACCAGAATTAGATTCCCAAGGCCATCCATCAGATGTTGGAATAATCAGGTGCAAGGCAGGATATATACATAAAACTGGAACTGAAACAAGAAACAAGGATGTTTTCAAAGTCTGGTACGATCTCTAAAACATTTTTAAAGTACATGTCATTGATAAAGCTAAATACTCAAAGGTTGTGTAATCCAACAGATTAATCATTGAGAAGAGTGAAATTATTCTGTTTTGAAAACTATGGCAGGTCAGATTTTCTGCCTAATTATATAAGAAGATTTCTCTAAAACATACACATTATTTCAAAGAGTTATTGGCTGTGAAATAACTTAAGGGTATTTCAAATGGCTTGTCTGCAATGAAAGGTGCTAGGTAGGGAATCACAGAAAGTCGAGGGGAAAATGTGTCAATATATACATTGCTATAGGTGAAATAAGCCTTAGGACAGCAACAATGTAGAGGACCTGACCCTTAGAAGCTTACAAGTAAGCTGGAATCTTCAAAAGTTACAATTTTTATAAGTAAAAATATTTATTAAAATGAATAACCAAGTGTTTTAATTGACATCAGAAGATCAAACCAATAAACCCTGAGAACATAGATAAAAGAAAAATAAAGATATGAGCAGAACTTAATACAACAGCAAACGTATAAAATTGAGGTGATTTAGTAAGTCCAAAGAATATTCTTTGAAAAGATTTAAAAGACACACTTTGAGTAAGGAAAACAAAAACATAAGTAAAGAATATATAGAAAGAGTCAGGACAGTGTTATAGCAAAGAATATATGAAATGCCAGTAAATTTGAATATTTCTGTAAAGGGGACCATTTCCTAGCTCCTAAAGTTTACCAAAACTGAGACAAGAGGAAATCATTTAAGGTCCTCATGCCTGCCCTTGTCATTCTGAGAACGCCCTGGCCTCAGAATGCAGCATCTGTAGTCCATGGTAACCTGCGGAGGGGGGGCGGGGCTGAGGGAGTTTGGAACACTGCCCTCACTGAGGGAGTGGGTGTGGCCATCTCTGCTGTGACTGAACAAAGTGCAGGGGAGCAGCGGTCCAAGGGAAGGGCACTCAGAGCCCAGCAGGCCCAGTGTGGTTTCACAAGCATTTAGGCCCAGGCCAAAGGGTGCCTTCTTTGCCTGAACAGCTGCCCAAACTCTCACCTTTCCACTCAGGCCACCCTCTTTCTTGAAGTGTGTGTGGAAGCTGTCCGCGCAGTACACCTCGCTGCACAGCTAACCATAGGACTGGGCATCGTAACTTCCTGCCAGGTGACCGAAGTTCGCAGGAAGATGGGTCCCTGGGACACACACGGAGAGGATCCTGCCCGGGCCACAGGCCGCCCACTGCCCCAACCCCAGTTCAGCGGCCGAAAATCAGCCCTGTCTGAGTCTCCTGCCTCTAGAAGGAGTATTGGACCAACACTTCTAGAAAATGGGGTCCTCACGGGCAACTCATTGGAGGGACAGAAATAAATCTTTGCCGACTTTCTGCTGAAACTTAGGAGCGTTCACACCTAAGCCTAATACAAGGTCAGCTCTTTAGCTAAACATGAGCTCATTATCGAAATTTACACAATAATGAAGTGATCAGCTACAAGGGGAGACAATCAGCAAAAACAATCAATACCAGAATTAGATTCCCAAGGCCATCCATCAGATGTTGGAATAATCAGGTGCAAGGCAGGATATATACATAACACTGGAACTGAAACAAGAAACAAGGGTGTTTTCAAATTCTGGTACGATCTCTAAAACATTTTTAAAGTACATGTCATTGATAAAGCTAAATACTCAAAGGTTGTGTAATACAACAGATTAATCATTGAGAAGAGTGAAATTATGCTGTTTTGAAAATTATGGCAGGTGAGATTTTCTTCCTAATTATATAAGAAGATTTCTCTAAAACATACACATTATTTCAAAGACTTATTGGCTGTGAAATAAGTTAAGGGTATTTCAAATGGCTTGTCTGCAATGAAAGGTGCTATGTAGGGAATCACAGAAAGTCGAGGGGAAAATATGTCAATATATACATTGCTATAGGTTAAAGTAAGCCTTAGGACAGCAACAATGTAGAGGACCTGACACTTAGAAACTTACAAGTAAGCAGGAATCTTCAAAAGTTCCAATCTTTATAAGTAAAAAGATTTATTAAAATGAATAACCAAGTGTTTTAATTGACATCAGAAGATCAAACAAATAAACCCTGAGAACATAGATAAAAGATAAATAAAGATATGAGCAGAACTTAATACAACAGCAAACGTATAAAATTGGGGTGATTTAGTAAGTCCAAAGAATATTCTTTGAAAAGATTGAAAAGACACACTTTGATTAAGGAAAACAAAAACGTAAGTAAAGAATATACAGAAAGAGTCAGGACAAAGTTATAGCAGAGAATATATGAAATGCCAGTAAATTTGAACATTTCTGTAAAGGGGACCATTTCCTAGCTCCTAAAGTTTACCAAAACTGACACAAGAGGAAATCATTTAAGGTCATCATGTCTGCCCTTGGCATGCTCGGAACGCCCTGGCCTCAGAATGCAGCATCTGTAGTCCATGGTAACCTGCGGAGAGGGGGCGGGGCTGAGCGAGGTTGGAACACTGCCCTCACTGAGGGAGTGGGTGTGGCCAGCTCTGCTGTGACTGACAAAGGCCAGGGGAGCATGTGGCCGAGGGCAGGGCCCTCAGTGCCCGGCAGGCCCAGTGGGGTGTCACAAGCTTTTACGCCCAGGCCAAAAGGCGCCTTCTTTGTCTGAACAGCTGCCCAAACACTCATCTTACCACTCAGGCCGCCCTCTTACTTGAAGTGTGTGTGGAACCTCTCCACGCAGTACACCTCGCTGCACAGCTAACCATAGGTCTGGGCATCGTAGATTCCTGCCAGGTGACCGAAGTTCGCAGGCAGATGGGTCCCTGGGACACACGCGGAGAGGCTCCTGCCTGGGCCACAGGCCGCCCACTACCCCAGCCCCAGATTGGGGGCCACACAGCAGCCCTGTCTGAGTCCTCTGCCTGTAGAGGGAGTATTGGACCAACACATCTAGAAAACGGGGTCCTCGCGGGCAACTCATTGGAGGGACACAAATAAATCTTTGCCGACTGTCTGCTGAAACTTTGGAGCGTTCACACCTAAGCCTCTTACAAGCTCAGCTGTTTAGCTAAACATGATCTCGTGATCGAAATTTACACAATAATGAAGAGATCAGCTACAAGGGGAGAAAATCAGCAAAAACAATCAATACCAGAATTAGATTCCCAAGGCCATCCATCAGATGTTGGAACAATCAGGTGCAAGGCAGGATATATACATAAAACTGGAACTGAAAGAAGAAACCAGGATGTTTTCAAAGTCTAGTATGATCTCTAAAACATTTTTAAAGTACATGTCATTGATAAAGCTAAATACTCAAAGGTTGTGTAATACAACAGATTAATCATTGAGAAGAGTGAAATTATGCTGTTTTGAAAACTATGGCAGGTCAGATTTTCTGCCTAATTATATAAGAAGATTTATCTAAAACCTACACATTATTTCAAAGACTTATTGGCTGTGAAATAAGTTAAGGGTATTTCAAATGGCTTGTCTGCAATGAAAGGTGCTATGTAGGGAATCACAGAAAGTCGAGGGGAAAATATGTCAATATATACATTGCTATATGTTGAACTAAGCCTTAGGACAGCAACAATGTAGAGCACCTGACACTTAGAAACTTGCAAGTAAGCTAGAATCTTCAAAAGTTCAAATCTTTATAAGTAAAAAGATTTATTAAAATGAATAACCAAGTGTTTTAATTGACATCAGAAGATCAAACAAATAAACCCTGAGAACATAGATAAAAGATAAATAAAGATATGAGCAGAACTTAATACAACAGGAAAAGTATAAAATTGAGGTGATTTGGTAAGTCCAAAGAATATTCTTTGAAAAGATTTAAAAGACACACTTTGATTAAGGAAAACAAAAACATAAGTAAAGGATATACAGAAAGAGTCAGGACAATGTTATAGCAGAGAATATATGAAATGACAGTAAATTTGAACATTTCTGTAAAGGGGACCATTTCCTAGCTCCTAAAGTTTACCAAAACTGACACAAGAGGAAGTCATTTAAGATCATCATGTCTGCCCTTGGCATTCTCGGAACGCCCTGGCCTCAGAATGCAGCAACTGTAGTCCATGGTAACCTGCGGAGAGGGGGCGGGGCTGAGGGAGGTTGGAACACTGCCCTCACTGAGGGACTGGGTGTGGCCATCTCTGCTGTGACTGAACAAAGTGCAGGGGAGCTTGGGGCCGAGGGCAGGGCCCTCAGAGCCCGGCAGGCCCAGTGGGGTGTCACAAGCATTTAGGCCCAGGCCAAAGGGCGCCTTCTTTGTCTGAACAGCTGCCCAAACTCTCACCTTTCCACTCAGGCCGCCCTCTTACTTGAAGTGTGTGTGGAACCAGTCCACGCAGTACACCTCGATGCACAGCTAACCATAAGTCTGGGCATCGTAGCTTCCTGTCAGGTGACCGAAGTTCGCAGGTAGATGGGTCCCTGGGACACACGCGGAGAGGCTCCTGCCCGGGCCACAGGCCGCCCACTACCCCAGCCCCAGATTGAGGCCACAGAGCAGCCCTGTCTGAGTCCCCTCCCTCTAGAGGGAGTATTGGACCAACATTTCTAGAAAACGGAGTCCTCGCGGGCAACTCATTGGAGGGACACAAATAAATCTTTCCCGACTTTCTGCTGAAACTTAGGAGCATTCACACCTAAGCCTCTTACAAGGTCATCTGTTTAGCTAAACATGAGCTCATGATCTAAATTTACACAATAATGAAGAGATCAGCTAAAAGGGGAGACAATCCGCAAAAACAATCAATACCAGAATTAGATTTCCAAGGCCATCCATCAGATGTTGGAATAATCAGGTGCAAGGCAGGATATATACATAAAACTGGAACTGAAATAAGAAACCAGGATGTTTTCAAAGTCTGGTAGGATCTCTAAAACATTTTTAAAGTACATGTCATTGATAAAGCTAAATACTCAAAGTTTGTGTAATACAACAGATTAATCATTGAGAAGAGTGTAATTATGCTGTTTTGAAAACTATGGCAGGTCAGATTTTCTGCCTAATTGTATAAGAAGATTTATCTAAAACATACACATTATTTCAAAGACTTATTGGCTGTGAAATAAGTTAAGGGTATTTCAAATGGCTTGTCTGCAATGAAAGGTGCTATGTAGGGAATCACAGAAAGTCAAGGGGAAAATATGTCAATATATACATTGCTATACGTAGAACTAAGCCTTAGGACAGCAACAATGTAGAGGACCTGACACTTAGAAACTTGCAAGTAAGCTGGAATCTTCAAAAGTTCAAATATTTATAAGTAAAAAGATTTATTAAAATGAATAACCAAGTGTTTTAATTGACATCAGAAGATCAAACCAATAAACCCTGAGAACATAGATAAAAGAAAAATAAAGATATGAGCAGAACTTAATACAACAGCAAACGTATAAAATTGAGGTGATTTAGTAAGTCCAAAGAATATTCTTTGAAAAGATTTAAAAGACACACTTTGAGTAAGGAAAACAAAAACATAAGTAAAGAATATATAGAAAGAGTCAGGACAATGTTATAGCAAAGAATATATGCAATGCCAGTAAATTTGAATATTTCTGTAAAGGGGACCATTTCCTAGCTCCTAAAGTTTACCAAAACTGAGACAAGACGAAATCATTTAAGGTCCTCATGCCTGCCCTTGTCATTCTGAGAACGCCCTGGCCTCAGAATGCAGCATCTGTAGTCCATGGTAACCTGCGGAGGGGGGGCGGGGCTGAGGGAGTTTGGAACACTGCCCTCACTGAGGGAGTGGGTGTGGCCATCTCTGCTGTGACTGAACAAAGTGCAGGGGAGCAGGGGTCCCAGGGAAGGGCACTCAGAGCCCAGCAGGCCCAGTGTGGTTTCACAAGCATTTAGGCCCAGGCCAAAGGGTGCCTTCTTTGCCTGAACAGCTGCCCAAACTCTCACCTTTCCACTCAGGCCACCCTCTTTCTTGAAGTGTGTGTGGAAGCTGTCCGCGCAGTACACCTCGCTGCACAGCTAACCATAGGACTGGGCATCGTAGCTTCCTGCCAGGTGACCGAAGTTCGCAGGAAGATGGGTCCCTGGGACACACACGGAGAGGCTCCTGCCCGGGCCACAGGCCGCCCACTGCCCCAGCCCCAGTTCAGCGGCCAAAAATCAGCCCTGTCTGAGTCTCCTGCCTCTAGAAGGAGTATTGGACCAACACTTCTAGAAAATGGGGTCCTCACGGGCAACTCATTGGAGGGACAGAAATAAATCTTTGCCGACTTTCTGCTGAAACTTAGAAGCGTTCACACCTAAGCCTCTTACAAGGTCAGCTCTTTAGCTAAACATGAGCTCATTATCGAAATTTACACAATAATGAAGTGATCAGCTACAAGGGGAGACAATCAGCAAAAACAATCAATACCAGAATTAGATTCCCAAGGCCATCCATCAGATGTTGGAATAATCAGGTGCAAGGCAGGATATATACATAACACTGGAACTGAAACAAGAAACAAGGGTGTTTTCAAATTCTGGTACGATCTCTAAAACATTTTTAAAGTACATGTCATTGATAAAGCTAAATACTCAAAGGTTGTGTAATACAACAGATTAATCATTGAGAAGAGTGAAATTATGCTGTTTTGAAAATTATGGCAGGTGAGATTTTCTTCCTAATTATATAAGAAGATTTCTCTAAAACATACACATTATTTCAAAGACTTATTGGCTGTGAAATAAGTTAAGGGTATTTCAAATGGCTTGTCTGCAATGAAAGGTGCTATGTAGGGAATCACAGAAAGTCAAGGGGAAAATATGTCAATATATACATTGCTATACGTAGAACTAAGCCTTAGGACAGCAACAATGTAGAGGACCTGACACTTAGAAACTTGCAAGTAAGCTGGAATCTTCAAAAGTTCAAATATTTATAAGTAAAAAGATTTATTAAAATGAATAACCAAGTGTTTTAATTGACATCAGAAGATCAAACCAATAAACCCTGAGAACATAGATAAAAGATAAATAAAGATATGAGCAGAACTTAATACAACAGCAAACGTATAAAATTGAGGTGATTTAGTAAGTCCAAAGAATATTCTTTGAAAAGTTTGAAAAGACACACTTTGATTAAGGAAAACAAAAACATAAGTGAAGAATATACAGAAAGAATCAGGACAATGTTATAGCAGAGAATATATGAAATGCCAGTAAATTTGAACATTTCTGTAAAGGGGACCATTTCCTAGCTCCTAAAGTTTACCAAAACTGACACAAGAGGAAGTCATTTAAGGTCATCATGTCTGCCCTTGGCATTCTCGGAACGCCCTGGCCTCAGAATGCAGCAACTGTAGTCCATGGTAACCTGAGGAGAGGGGGCGGGGCTGAGGCAGGTTGGAACACTGCCCTCACTGAGGGAGTGCGTGTGGCCATCTCTGCTGTGACTGAACAAAGGGCAGGGGAGCATGGGGCCGAGGGCAGGGCCGTCAGAGCCCGGCAGGCCCAGTGGGGTGTCACAAGCATTTAGGCCCAGGCCAAAGGGCGCCTTCTTTGTCTGAACAGCTGCCCAAACTCTCACCTTTCCACTCAGGCCGCCCTCTTACTTGAAGTGTGTGTGGAACCTCTCCACGCAGTACACCTCGCTGCACAGCTAACCATAGGTCTGGGCATCGTAGCTTCCTGCCAGGTGACCGATGTTCGCAGGTAGATGGGTCCCTGGGACACACGCGGAGAGGCTCCTGCCCGGGCCACAGGCCGCCCACTACCCCAGCCCCAGATTGAGGCCACAGAGCAGCCCTGTCTGAGTCCCCTCCCTCTAGAGGGAGTATTGGACCAACATTTCTAGAAAACGGAGTCCTCGCGGGCAACTCATTGGAGGGACACAAATAAATCTTTGCCGACTTTCTGCTGAAACTTAGGAGCATTCACACCTAAGCCTCTTACAAGGTCATCTGTTTAGCTAAACATGAGCTCATGATCTAAATTTACACAATAATGAAGAGATCAGCTAAAAGGGGAGACAATCCGCAAAAACAATCAATACCAGAATTAGATTTCCAAGGCCATCCATCAGATGTTGGAATAATCAGGTGCAAGGCAGGATATATACATAAAACTGGAACTGAAATAAGAAACCAGGATGTTTTCAAAGTCTGGTAGGATCTCTAAAACATTTTTAAAGTACATGTCATTGATAAAGCTAAATACTCAAAGTTTCTGTAATACAACAGATTAATCATTGAGAAGAGTGTAATTATGCTGTTTTGAAAACTATGGCAGGTCAGATTTTCTGCCTAATTATATAAGAAGATTTATCTAAAACATACACATTATTTCAAAGACTTATTGGCTGTGAAATAAGTTAAGGGTATTTCAAATGGCTTGTCTGCAATGAAAGGTGCTATGTAGGGAATCACAGAAAGTCGAGGGGAAAATATGTCAATATATACATTGCTATAGGTTGAACTAAGCCTTAGGACAGCAACAATGTAGAGGACCTGACCCTTAGAAGCTTACAAGTAAGCTGGAATCTTCAAAAGTTCCAATATTTATAAGTAAAAAGATTTATTAAAATGAATAACCAAGTGTTTTAATTGACATCAGAAGATCAAACCAATAAACCCTGAGAACATAGATAAAAGATAAATAAAGATATGAGCAGAACTTAATACAACAGCAAACGTATAAAATTGAGGTGATTTAGTAAGTCCAAAGAATATTCTTTGAAAAGATTGAGAAGACACACTTTGATTAAGGAAAACAAAAACGTAAGTAAAGAATATCCAGAAAGAGACAGGACAAAGTTATAGCAGAGAATATATGAAATGCCAGTAAATTTGAATATTTCTGTAAAGGGGACCATTTCCTAGCTCCTAAAGTTTACCAAAACTGAGACAAGAGGAAATCATTTAAGGTCCTCATGCCTGCCCTTGTCATTCTGAGAACGCCCTGGCCTCAGAATGCAGCATCTGTAGTCCATGGTAACCTGCGGAGGGGGGGCGGGGCTGAGGGAGTTTGGAACACTGCCCTCACTGAGGGAGTGGGTGTGGCCATCTCTGCTGTGACTGAACAAAGTGCAGGGGAGCAGCGGTCCAAGGGAAGGGCACTCAGAGCTCAGCAGGCCCAGTGTGGTGTCACAAGCATTTAGGCCCAGACCAAAGGGCGCCTTCTTTGTCTGAAGAGCTGCCCAAACTCTCACCTTTCCACTCAGGCCGCCCTCTTACTTGAAGTGTGTTTGGAAGCTGTCCGCGCAGTACACTTCGCTACACAGCTAACCATCGGTCTGGGCATCGTAGCTTCCTGGCAGGTGACCGAAGTTCGCAGGCATATGAGTCCCTGGGACACACGCGGAGAGGCTCCTGCCCGGGCCACAGGCCGCCCACTGCCCCAGCCCCAGATCAGGGGCCGCAAAGCAGCCCTGTCTGAGTCCCCTGCCTCTGGAGGGAGTATTGTACCAACACTTCTAGAAATAGGTGTCGTCGCGGGCAACTCATTGGAGGGACACAAATAAATCTTTGCCGACTTTCTGCTGAAACTTAGGAGCGTTCACACCTAAGCCTCTTACAAGGTCAGCTGTTTAGCTAAACATGAGCTCATGATCTAAATTTACGCAATAATGAAGAGATCAGCTACAAGGGGAGACAATCAGCAAAAACAATCAATACCAGAATTAGATTCCCAAGGCCATCCATCAGATGTTGGAATAATCAGGTGCAAGGCAGGATATATACATAAAACTGGAACTGAAACAAGAAACAAGGATGTTTTCAAAGTCTGGTACGATCTCTAAAACATTTTTAAAGTACATGTCATTGATAAAGCTAAATACTCAAAGGTTGTGTAATCCAACAGATTAATCATTGAGAAGAGTGAAATTATTCTGTTTTGAAAACTATGGCAGGTCAGATTTTCTGCCTAATTATATAAGAAGATTTCTCTAAAACATACACATTATTTCAAAGAGTTATTGGCTGTGAAATAACTTAAGGGTATTTCAAATGGCTTGTCTGCAATGAAAGATGCTAGGTAGGGAATCACAGAAAGTCGAGGGGAAAATGTGTCAATATATACATTGCTATAGGTGAAATAAGCCTTAGGACAGCAACAATGTAGAGGACCTGACCCTTAGAAGCTTACAAGTAAGCTGGAATCTTCAAAAGTTACAATTTTTATAAGTAAAAATATTTATTAAAATGAATAACCAAGTGTTTTAATTGACATCAGAAGATCAAACCAATAAACCCTGAGAACATAGATAAAAGAAAAATAAAGATATGAGCAGAACTTAATACAACAGCAAACGTATAAAATTGAGGTGATTTAGTAAGTCCAAAGAATATTCTTTGAAAAGATTTAAAAGACACACTTTGAGTAAGGAAAACAAAAACATAAGTAAAGAATATATAGAAAGAGTCAGGACAGTGTTATAGCAAAGAATATATGAAATGCCAGTAAATTTGAATATTTCTGTAAAGGGGACCATTTCCTAGCTCCTAAAGTTTACCAAAACTGAGACAAGAGGAAATCATTTAAGGTCCTCATGCCTGCCCTTGTCATTCTGAGAACGCCCTGGCCTCAGAATGCAGCATCTGTAGTCCATGGTAACCTGCGGAGGGGGGGCGGGGCTGAGGGAGTTTGGAACACTGCCCTCACTGAGGGAGTGGGTGTGGCCATCTCTGCTGTGACTGAACAAAGTGCAGGGGAGCAGCGGTCCAAGGGAAGGGCACTCAGAGCCCAGCAGGCCCAGTGTGGTTTCACAAGCATTTAGGCCCAGGCCAAAGGGTGCCTTCTTTGCCTGAACAGCTGCCCAAACTCTCACCTTTCCACTCAGGCCACCCTCTTTCTTGAAGTGTGTGTGGAAGCTGTCCACGCAGTACACCTCGCTGCACAGCTAACCATAGGACTGGGCATCGTAACTTCCTGCCAGGTGACCGAAGTTCGCAGGAAGATGGGTCCCTGGGACACACACGGAGAGGATCCTGCCCGGGCCACAGGCCGCCCACTGCCCCAACCCCAGTTCAGCGGCCGAAAATCAGCCCTGTCTGAGTCTCCTGCCTCTAGAAGGAGTATTGGACCAACACTTCTAGAAAATGGGGTCCTCACGGGCAACTCATTGGAGGGACAGAAATAAATCTTTGCCGACTTTCTGCTGAAACTTAGGAGCGTTCACACCTAAGCCTAATACAAGGTCAGCTCTTTAGCTAAACATGAGCTCATTATCGAAATTTACACAATAATGAAGTGATCAGCTACAAGGGGAGACAATCAGCAAAAACAATCAATACCAGAATTAGATTCCCAAGGCCATCCATCAGATGTTGGAATAATCAGGTGCAAGGCAGGATATATACATAACACTGGAACTGAAACAAGAAACAAGGGTGTTTTCAAATTCTGGTACGATCTCTAAAACATTTTTAAAGTACATGTCATTGATAAAGCTAAATACTCAAAGGTTGTGTAATACAACAGATTAATCATTGAGAAGAGTGAAATTATGCTGTTTTGAAAATTATGGCAGGTGAGATTTTCTTCCTAATTATATAAGAAGATTTCTCTAAAACATACACATTATTTCAAAGACTTATTGGCTGTGAAATAAGTTAAGGGTATTTCAAATGGCTTGTCTGCAATGAAAGGTGCTATGTAGGGAATCACAGAAAGTCGAGGGGAAAATATGTCAATATATACATTGCTATAGGTTAAAGTAAGCCTTAGGACAGCAACAATGTAGAGGACCTGACACTTAGAAACTTACAAGTAAGCAGGAATCTTCAAAAGTTCCAATCTTTATAAGTAAAAAGATTTATTAAAATGAATAACCAAGTGTTTTAATTGACATCAGAAGATCAAACAAATAAACCCTGAGAACATAGATAAAAGATAAATAAAGATATGAGCAGAACTTAATACAACAGCAAACGTATAAAATTGGGGTGATTTAGTAAGTCCAAAGAATATTCTTTGAAAAGATTGAAAAGACACACTTTGATTAAGGAAAACAAAAACGTAAGTAAAGAATATACAGAAAGAGTCAGGACAAAGTTATAGCAGAGAATATATGAAATGCCAGTAAATTTGAACATTTCTGTAAAGGGGACCATTTCCTAGCTCCTAAAGTTTACCAAAACTGACACAAGAGGAAATCATTTAAGGTCATCATGTCTGCCCTTGGCATGCTCGGAACGCCCTGGCCTCAGAATGCAGCATCTGTAGTCCATGGTAACCTGCGGAGAGGGGGCGGGGCTGAGCGAGGTTGGAACACTGCCCTCACTGAGGGAGTGGGTGTGGCCAGCTCTGCTGTGACTGACAAAGGCCAGGGGAGCATGTGGCCGAGGGCAGGGCCCTCAGTGCCCGGCAGGCCCAGTGGGGTGTCACAAGCTTTTACGCCCAGGCCAAAAGGCGCCTTCTTTGTCTGAACAGCTGCCCAAACACTCATCTTACCACTCAGGCCGCCCTCTTACTTGAAGTGTGTGTGGAACCTGTCCACGCAGTACACCTCGCTGCACAGCTAACCATAGGTCTGGGCATCGTAGATTCCTGCCAGGTGACCGAAGTTCGCAGGCAGATGGGTCCCTGGGACACACGCGGAGAGGCTCCTGCCTGGGCCACAGGCCGCCCACTACCCCAGCCCCAGATTGGGGGCCACACAGCAGCCCTGTCTGAGTCCTCTGCCTGTAGAGGGAGTATTGGACCAACACATCTAGAAAACGGGGTCCTCGCGGGCAACTCATTGGAGGGACACAAATAAATCTTTGCCGACTGTCTGCTGAAACTTTGGAGCGTTCACACCTAAGCCTCTTACAAGCTCAGCTGTTTAGCTAAACATGATCTCGTGATCGAAATTTACACAATAATGAAGAGATCAGCTACAAGGGGAGAAAATCAGCAAAAACAATCAATACCAGAATTAGATTCCCAAGGCCATCCATCAGATGTTGGAACAATCAGGTGCAAGGCAGGATATATACATAAAACTGGAACTGAAAGAAGAAACCAGGATGTTTTCAAAGTCTAGTATGATCTCTAAAACATTTTTAAAGTACATGTCATTGATAAAGCTAAATACTCAAAGGTTGTGTAATACAACAGATTAATCATTGAGAAGAGTGAAATTATGCTGTTTTGAAAACTATGGCAGGTCAGATTTTCTGCCTAATTATATAAGAAGATTTATCTAAAACCTACACATTATTTCAAAGACTTATTGGCTGTGAAATAAGTTAAGGGTATTTCAAATGGCTTGTCTGCAATGAAAGGTGCTATGTAGGGAATCACAGAAAGTCGAGGGGAAAATATGTCAATATATACATTGCTATATGTTGAACTAAGCCTTAGGACAGCAACAATGTAGAGCACCTGACACTTAGAAACTTGCAAGTAAGCTAGAATCTTCAAAAGTTCAAATCTTTATAAGTAAAAAGATTTATTAAAATGAATAACCAAGTGTTTTAATTGACATCAGAAGATCAAACAAATAAACCCTGAGAACATAGATAAAAGATAAATAAAGATATGAGCAGAACTTAATACAACAGGAAAAGTATAAAATTGAGGTGATTTGGTAAGTCCAAAGAATATTCTTTGAAAAGATTTAAAAGACACACTTTGATTAAGGAAAACAAAAACATAAGTAAAGGATATACAGAAAGAGTCAGGACAATGTTATAGCAGAGAATATATGAAATGACAGTAAATTTGAACATTTCTGTAAAGGGGACCATTTCCTAGCTCCTAAAGTTTACCAAAACTGACACAAGAGGAAGTCATTTAAGATCATCATGTCTGCCCTTGGCATTCTCGGAACGCCCTGGCCTCAGAATGCAGCAACTGTAGTCCATGGTAACCTGCGGAGAGGGGGCGGGGCTGAGGGAGGTTGGAACACTGCCCTCACTGAGGGACTGGGTGTGGCCATCTCTGCTGTGACTGAACAAAGTGCAGGGGAGCTTGGGGCCGAGGGCAGGGCCCTCAGAGCCCGGCAGGCCCAGTGGTGTGTCACAAGCATTTAGGCCCAGGCCAAAGGGCGCCTTCTTTGTCTGAACAGCTGCCCAAACTCTCACCTTTCCACTCAGGCCGCCCTCTTACTTGAAGTGTGTGTGGAACCAGTCCACGCAGTACACCTCGATGCACAGCTAACCATAAGTCTGGGCATCGTAGCTTCCTGTCAGGTGACCGAAGTTCGCAGGTAGATGGGTCCCTGGGACACACGCGGAGAGGCTCCTGCCCGGGCCACAGGCCGCCCACTACCCCAGCCCCAGATTGAGGCCACAGAGCAGCCCTGTCTGAGTCCCCTCCCTCTAGAGGGAGTATTGGACCAACATTTCTAGAAAACGGAGTCCTCGCGGGCAACTCATTGGAGGGACACAAATAAATCTTTGCCGACTTTCTGCTGAAACTTAGGAGCATTCACACCTAAGCCTCTTACAAGGTCATCTGTTTAGCTAAACATGAGCTCATGATCTAAATTTACACAATAATGAAGAGATCAGCTAAAAGGGGAGACAATCCGCAAAAACAATCAATACCAGAATTAGATTTCCAAGGCCATCCATCAGATGTTGGAATAATCAGGTGCAAGGCAGGATATATACATAAAACTGGAACTGAAATAAGAAACCAGGATGTTTTCAAAGTCTGGTAGGATCTCTAAAACATTTTTAAAGTACATGTCATTGATAAAGCTAAATACTCAAAGTTTCTGTAATACAACAGATTAATCATTGAGAAGAGTGTAATTATGCTGTTTTGAAAACTATGGCAGGTCAGATTTTCTGCCTAATTGTATAAGAAGATTTATCTAAAACATACACATTATTTCAAAGACTTATTGGCTGTGAAATAAGTTAAGGGTATTTCAAATGGCTTGTCTGCAATGAAAGGTGCTATGTAGGGAATCACAGAAAGTCAAGGGGAAAATATGTCAATATATACATTGCTATACGTAGAACTAAGCCTTAGGACAGCAACAATGTAGAGGACCTGACACTTAGAAACTTGCAAGTAAGCTGGAATCTTCAAAAGTTCAAATATTTATAAGTAAAAAGATTTATTAAAATTAATAACCAAGTGTTTTAATTGACATCAGAAGATCAAACCAATAAACCCTGAGAACATAGATAAAAGAAAAATAAAGATATGAGCAGAACTTAATACAACAGCAAACGTATAAAATTGAGGTGATTTAGTAAGTCCAAAGAATATTCTTTGAAAAGATTTAAAAGACACACTTTGAGTAAGGAAAACAAAAACATAAGTAAAGAATATATAGAAAGAGTCAGGACAATGTTATAGCAAAGAATATATGCAATGCCAGTAAATTTGAATATTTCTGTAAAGGGGACCATTTCCTAGCTCCTAAAGTTTACCAAAACTGAGACAAGACGAAATCATTTAAGGTCCTCATGCCTGCCCTTGTCATTCTGAGAACGCCCTGGCCTCAGAATGCAGCATCTGTAGTCCATGGTAACCTGCGGAGGGGGGGCGGGGCTGAGGGAGTTTGGAACACTGCCCTCACTGAGGGAGTGGGTGTGGCCATCTCTGCTGTGACTGAACAAAGTGCAGGGGAGCAGGGGTCCCAGGGAAGGGCACTCAGAGCCCAGCAGGCCCAGTGTGGTTTCACAAGCATTTAGGCCCAGGCCAAAGGGTGCCTTCTTTGCCTGAACAGCTGCCCAAACTCTCACCTTTCCACTCAGGCCACCCTCTTTCTTGAAGTGTGTGTGGAAGCTGTCCGCGCAGTACACCTCGCTGCACAGCTAACCATAGGACTGGGCATCGTAGCTTCCTGCCAGGTGACCGAAGTTCGCAGGAAGATGGGTCCCTGGGACACACACGGAGAGGCTCCTGCCCGGGCCACAGGCCGCCCACTGCCCCAGCCCCAGTTCAGCGGCCAAAAATCAGCCCTGTCTGAGTCTCCTGCCTCTAGAAGGAGTATTGGACCAACACTTCTAGAAAATGGGGTCCTCACGGGCAACTCATTGGAGGGACAGAAATAAATCTTTGCCGACTTTCTGCTGAAACTTAGAAGCGTTCACACCTAAGCCTCTTACAAGGTCAGCTCTTTAGCTAAACATGAGCTCATTATCGAAATTTACACAATAATGAAGTGATCAGCTACAAGGGGAGACAATCAGCAAAAACAATCAATACCAGAATTAGATTCCCAAGGCCATCCATCAGATGTTGGAATAATCAGGTGCAAGGCAGGATATATACATAACACTGGAACTGAAACAAGAAACAAGGGTGTTTTCAAATTCTGGTACGATCTCTAAAACATTTTTAAAGTACATGTCATTGATAAAGCTAAATACTCAAAGGTTGTGTAATACAACAGATTAATCATTGAGAAGAGTGAAATTATGCTGTTTTGAAAATTATGGCAGGTGAGATTTTCTTCCTAATTATATAAGAAGATTTCTCTAAAACATACACATTATTTCAAAGACTTATTGGCTGTGAAATAAGTTAAGGGTATTTCAAATGGCTTGTCTGCAATGAAAGGTGCTATGTAGGGAATCACAGAAAGTCAAGGGGAAAATATGTCAATATATACATTGCTATACGTAGAACTAAGCCTTAGGACAGCAACAATGTAGAGGACCTGACACTTAGAAACTTGCAAGTAAGCTGGAATCTTCAAAAGTTCAAATATTTATAAGTAAAAAGATTTATTAAAATGAATAACCAAGTGTTTTAATTGACATCAGAAGATCAAACCAATAAACCCTGAGAACATAGATAAAAGATAAATAAAGATATGAGCAGAACTTAATACAACAGCAAACGTATAAAATTGAGGTGATTTAGTAAGTCCAAAGAATATTCTTTGAAAAGTTTGAAAAGACACACTTTGATTAAGGAAAACAAAAACATAAGTGAAGAATATACAGAAAGAATCAGGACAATGTTATAGCAGAGAATATATGAAATGCCAGTAAATTTGAACATTTCTGTAAAGGGGACCATTTCCTAGCTCCTAAAGTTTACCAAAACTGACACAAGAGGAAGTCATTTAAGGTCATCATGTCTGCCCTTGGCATTCTCGGAACGCCCTGGCCTCAGAATGCAGCAACTGTAGTCCATGGTAACCTGAGGAGAGGGGGCGGGGCTGAGGCAGGTTGGAACACTGCCCTCACTGAGGGAGTGCGTGTGGCCATCTCTGCTGTGACTGAACAAAGGGCAGGGGAGCATGGGGCCGAGGGCAGGGCCGTCAGAGCCCGGCAGGCCCAGTGCGGTGTCACAAGCATTTAGGCCCAGGCCAAAGGGCGCCTTCTTTGTCTGAACAGCTGCCCAAACTCTCACCTTTCCACTCAGGCCGCCCTCTTACTTGAAGTGTGTGTGGAACCTCTCCACGCAGTACACCTCGCTGCACAGCTAACCATAGGTCTGGGCATCGTAGCTTCCTGCCAGGTGACCGATGTTCGCAGGTAGATGGGTCCCTGGGACACACGCGGAGAGGCTCCTGCCCGGGCCACAGGCCGCCCACTACCCCAGCCCCAGATTGAGGCCACAGAGCAGCCCTGTCTGAGTCCCCTCCCTCTAGAGGGAGTATTGGACCAACATTTCTAGAAAACGGAGTCCTCGCGGGCAACTCATTGGAGGGACACAAATAAATCTTTGCCGACTTTCTGCTGAAACTTAGGAGCATTCACACCTAAGCCTCTTACAAGGTCATCTGTTTAGCTAAACATGAGCTCATGATCTAAATTTACACAATAATGAAGAGATCAGCTAAAAGGGGAGACAATCCGCAAAAACAATCAATACCAGAATTAGATTTCCAAGGCCATCCATCAGATGTTGGAATAATCAGGTGCAAGGCAGGATATATACATAAAACTGGAACTGAAATAAGAAACCAGGATGTTTTCAAAGTCTGGTAGGATCTCTAAAACATTTTTAAAGTACATGTCATTGATAAAGCTAAATACTCAAAGTTTCTGTAATACAACAGATTAATCATTGAGAAGAGTGTAATTATGCTGTTTTGAAAACTATGGCAGGTCAGATTTTCTGCCTAATTATAAAAGAAGATTTATCTAAAACATACACATTATTTCAAAGACTTATTGGCTGTGAAATAAGTTAAGGGTATTTCAAATGGCTTGTCTGCAATGAAAGGTGCTATGTAGGGAATCACAGAAAGTCGAGGGGAAAATATGTCAATATATACATTGCTATAGGTTGAACTAAGCCTTAGGACAGCAACAATGTAGAGGACCTGACCCTTAGAAGCTTACAAGTAAGCTGGAATCTTCAAAAGTTCCAATATTTATAAGTAAAAAGATTTATTAAAATGAATAACCAAGTGTTTTAATTGACATCAGAAGATCAAACCAATAAACCCTGAGAACATAGATAAAAGATAAATAAAGATATGAGCAGAACTTAATACAACAGCAAACGTATAAAATTGAGGTGATTTAGTAAGTCCAAAGAATATTCTTTGAAAAGATTGAGAAGACACACTTTGATTAAGGAAAACAAAAACGTAAGTAAAGAATATCCAGAAAGAGACAGGACAAAGTTATAGCAGAGAATATATGAAATGCCAGTAAATTTGAATATTTCTGTAAAGGGGACCATTTCCTAGCTCCTAAAGTTTACCAAAACTGACACAAGAGGAAATCATTTAAGGTCATCAGGTCTGCCCTTGGCATTCTCGGAACGCCCTGGCCTCAGAATTCAGCATCTGTAGTCCATGGTAACCTGCGGAGAGGGGGCGGGGCTGAGTGTGGTTGGAACACTGCCCTCACTGAGGGAGTGGGTGTGGCCAGCTCTGCTGTGACTGAACAATGGCAGGGAAGCAGGGGTCCCAGGGAAGGGCCCTCAGAGCCCAGCAGGCCCAGTGTGGTGTCACAAGCATTTAGGCCCAGACCAAAGGGCGCCTTCTTTGTCTGAAGAGCTGCCCAAACTCTAACCTTTCCACTCAGGCCGCCCTCTTACTTGAAGTGTGTTTGGAAGCTGTCCGCGCAGTACACTTCGCTACACAGCTAACCATAGGTCTGGGCATCGTAGCTTCCTGGCAGGTGACCAAAGTTCGCAGGCATATGAGTCCCTGGGACACACGCGGAGAGGCTCCTGCCCGGGCCAAAGGCCGCCCACTGCCCCAGCCCCAGATCAGGGGCCGCAAAGCAGCCCTGTCTGAGTCCCCTGCCTCTGGAGGGAGTATTGTACCAACACTTCTAGAAATAGGTGTCGTCGCGGGCAACTCATTGGAGGGACACAAATAAATCTTTGCCGACTTTCTGCTGAAACTTAGGAGCGTTCACACCTAAGCCTCTTACAAGGTCAGCTGTTTAGCTAAACATGAGCTCATGATCTAAATTTACACAATAATGAAGAGATCAGTTACAAGGGGAGACAATCAGCAAAAACAATCAATACCAGAATTAGATTCCCAAGGCCATCCATCAGATGTTGGAATAATCAGGTGCAAGGCAGGATATATACATAACACTGGAACTGAAACAAGAAACAAGGATGTTTTCAAAGTCTGGTACGATCTCTAAAACATTTTTAAAGTACATGTCATTGATAAAGCTAAATACTCAAAGGTTGTGTAATCCAACAGATTAATCATTGAGAAGAATGAAATTATGCTGTTTCGAAAACTATGCCAGGTCAGATTTTCTGCCTAATTATATAAGAAGATTTCTCTAAAACATACACATTATTTCAAAGAGTTATTGGCTGTGAAATAACTTAAGGGTATTTCAAATGGCTTGTCTGCAATGAAAGGTGCTATGTAGGGAATCACAGAAACTCGAGGGGAAAATATGTCAATATATACATTGCTATAGGTTAAAGTAAGCCTTAGGACAGCAACAATGTAGAGGACCTGACCCTTAGAAACTTATAATTAAGCTGGAATCTTCAAAAGTTCCAATCTTTATAAGTAAAAAGATTTATTAAAATGAATAACCAAGTGTTTTAATTGACATCAGAAGATCAAACCAATAAACCCTGAGAACATAGATAAAAGATAAATAAAGATATGAGCAGAACTTAATACAACAGCAAACGTATAAAATTGGGGTGATTTAGTAAGTCCAAAGAATATTCTTTGAAAAGATTGAAAAGACACACTTTGATTAAGGAAAACAAAAACGTAAGTAAAGAATATACAGAAAGAGTCAGGACAAAGTTATAGCAGAGAATATATGAAATGCCAGTAAATTTGAACATTTCTGTAAAGGGGACTATTCCCTATCTCCTAAAGTTTACGAAAACTGACACAAGAGGAAATCATTTAAGGTCATCATGTCTGCCCTTGGCATGCTCAGAACGCCCTGGCCTCAGAATGCAGCATCTGTAGTCCATGGTAACCTACGGAGAGGGGGCGGGGCTGAGCGAGGTTGGAACACTGCCCTCACTGAGGGAGTGGGTGTGGCCAGCTCTGCTGTGACTGACAAAGGCCAGGGGAGCATGTGGCCGAGGGCAGGGCCCTCAGTGCCCGGCAGGCCCAGTGGGGTGTCACAAGCTTTTACGCCCAGGTCAAAAGGCGCCTTCTTTATTTGAACATCTGCCCAAACACTCATCTTACCACTCAGGCCGCCCTCTTACTTGAAATGTGTGTGGAACCTGTCCACGCAGTACACCTCGCTGCACAGCTAACCATAGGTCTGGGCATCGTAGATTCCTGCCAGGTGACCGAAGTTCACAGGCAGATGGGTCCCTGGGACACACGCGGAGAGGCTCCTGCCTGGGCCACAGGCCGCCCACTACCCCAGCCCCAGATTGGGGGCCACACAGCAGCCCTGTCTGAGTCCTCTGCCTGTAGAGGGAGTATTGGACCAACACATCTAGAAAACGGGGTCCTCGCGGGCAACTCATTGGAGGGACACAAATAAATCTTTGCCGACTTTCTGCTGAAACTTTGGAGCGTTCACACCTAAGCCTCTTACAAGCTCAGCTGTTTAGCTAAACATGATCTCGTGATCGAAATTTACACAATAATGAAGAGATCAGCTACAAGGGGAGAAAATCAGCAAAAACAATCAATACCAGAATTAGATTCCCAAGGCCATCCATCAGATGTTGGAACAATCAGGTGCTAGGCAGGATATATACATAAAACTGGAACTGAAAGAAGAAACAAGGATGTTTTCAAAGTCTAGTACGATCTCTAAAATATTTTTAAAGTACATGTCATTGATAAAGCTAAATACTCAATTGTTGTGTAATACAACAGATTAATCATTGAGAAGAGTGAAATTATGCTGTTTTGAAAACTATGGCAGGTCAGATTTTCTGCCTAATTATATAAGAAGATTTATCTAAAACATACACATTATTTCAAAGACTTATTGGCTGTGAAATAAGTTAGGGGTATTTCAAATGGCTTGTCTGCAATGAAAGGTGCTATGTAGGGAATCACAGAAAGTCGAGGGGAAAATATGTCAATATATACATTGCTATAGGTTGAACTAAGCCTTAGGACAGCAACAATGTAGAGGACCTGACCCTTAGAAGCTTACAAGTAAGCTGGAATCTTCAAAAGTTCCAATATTTATAAGTAAAAAGATTTATTAAAATGAATAACCAAGTGTTTTAATTGACATCAGAAGATCAAACCAATAAACCCTGAGAACATAGATAAAAGATAAATAAAGATATGAGCAGAACTTAATACAACAGCAAACGTATAAAATTGAGGTGATTTAGTAAGTCCAAAGAATATTCTTTGAAAAGATTGAGAAGACACACTTTGATTAAGGAAAACAAAAACGTAAGTAAAGAATATCCAGAAAGAGACAGGACAAAGTTATAGCAGAGAATATATGAAATGCCAGTAAATTTGAATATTTCTGTAAAGGGGACCATTTCCTAGCTCCTAAAGTTTACCAAAACTGACACAAGACGAAGTCATTTAAGGTCATCAGGTCTGCCCTTGGCATTCTCGGAACGCCCTGGCCTCAGAATTCAGCATCTGTAGTCCATGGTAACCTGCGGAGAGGGGGCGGGGCTGAGTGTGGTTGGAACACTGCCCTCACTGAGGGAGTGGGTGTGGCCATCTCTGCTGTGACTGAACAATGGCAGGGGAGCATGGGTCCCAGGTAAGGGCCCTCAGAGCCCAGCAGGCCCAGTGTGGTGTCACAAGCATTTAGGCCCAGACCAAAGGGCGCCTTCTTTGTCTGAAGAGCTGCCCAAACTCTCACCTTTCCACTCAGGCCGCCCTCTTACTTGAAGTGTGTTTGGAAGCTGTCCGCGCAGTACACTTCGCTACACAGCTAACCATCGGTCTGGGCATCGTAGCTTCCTGGCAGGTGACCGAAGTTCGCAGGCATATGAGTCCCTGGGACACACGCGGAGAGGCTCCTGCCCGGGCCACAGGCCGCCCACTGCCCCAGCCCCAGATCAGGGGCCGCAAAGCAGCCCTGTCTGAGTCCCCTGCCTCTGGAGGGAGTATTGTACCAACACTTCTAGAAATAGGTGTCGTCGCGGGCAACTCATTGGAGGGACACAAATAAATCTTTGCCGACTTTCTGCTGAAACTTAGGAGCGTTCACACCTAAGCCTCTTACAAGGTCAGCTGTTTAGCTAAACATGAGCTCATGATCTAAATTTACGCAATAATGAAGAGATCAGCTACAAGGGGAGACAATCAGCAAAAACAATCAATACCAGAATTAGATTCCCAAGGCCATCCATCAGATGTTGGAATAATCAGGTGCAAGGCAGGATATATACATAAAACTGGAACTGAAACAAGAAACAAGGATGTTTTCAAAGTCTGGTACGATCTCTAAAACATTTTTAAAGTACATGTCATTGATAAAGCTAAATACTCAAAGGTTGTGTAATACAACAGATTAATCATTGAGAAGAGTGAAATTATTCTGTTTTGAAAACTATGGCAGGTCAGATTTTCTGCCTAATTATATAAGAAGATTTCTCTAAAACATACACATTATTTCAAAGAGTTATTGGCTGTGAAATAACTTAAGGGTATTTCAAATGGCTTGTCTGCAATGAAAGGTGCTAGGTAGGGAATCACAGAAAGTCGAGGGGAAAATGTGTCAATATATACATTGCTATAGGTGAAATAAGCCTTAGGACAGCAACAATGTAGAGGACCTGACCCTTAGAAGCTTACAAGTAAGCTGGAATCTTCAAAAGTTACAATTTTTATAAGTAAAAATATTTATTAAAATGAATAACCAAGTGTTTTAATTGACATCAGAAGATCAAACCAATAAACCCTGAGAACATAGATAAAAGAAAAATAAAGATATGAGCAGAACTTAATACAACAGCAAACGTATAAAATTGAGGTGATTTAGTAAGTCCAAAGAATATTCTTTGAAAAGATTTAAAAGACACACTTTGAGTAAGGAAAACAAAAACATAAGTAAAGAATATATAGAAAGAGTCAGGACAATGTTATAGCAAAGAATATATGAAATGCCAGTAAATTTGAATATTTCTGTAAAGGGGACCATTTCCTAGCTCCTAAAGTTTACCAAAACTGAGACAAGAGGAAATCATTTAAGGTCCTCATGCCTGCCCTTGTCATTCTGAGAACGCCCTGGCCTCAGAATGCAGCATCTGTAGTCCATGGTAACCTGCGGAGGGGGGGCGGGGCTGAGGGAGTTTGGAACACTGCCCTCACTGAGGGAGTGGGTGTGGCCATCTCTGCTGTGACTGAACAAAGTGCAGGGGAGCAGCGGTCCAAGGGAAGGGCACTCAGAGCTCAGCAGGCCCAGTGTGGTGTCACAAGCATTTAGGCCCAGACCAAAGGGCGCCTTCTTTGTCTGAAGAGCTGCCCAAACTCTCACCTTTCCACTCAGGCCGCCCTCTTACTTGAAGTGTGTTTGGAAGCTGTCCGCGCAGTACACTTCGCTACACAGCTAACCATCGGTCTGGGCATCGTAGCTTCCTGGCAGGTGACCGAAGTTCGCAGGCATATGAGTCCCTGGGACACACGCGGAGAGGCTCCTGCCCGGGCCACAGGCCGCCCACTGCCCCAGCCCCAGATCAGGGGCCGCAAAGCAGCCCTGTCTGAGTCCCCTGCCTCTGGAGGGAGTATTGTACCAACACTTCTAGAAATAGGTGTCGTCGCGGGCAACTCATTGGAGGGACACAAATAAATCTTTGCCGACTTTCTGCTGAAACTTAGGAGCGTTCACACCTAAGCCTCTTACAAGGTCAGCTGTTTAGCTAAACATGAGCTCATGATCTAAATTCACGCAATAATGAAGAGATCAGCTACAAGGGGAGACAATCAGCAAAAACAATCAATACCAGAATTAGATTCCCAAGGCCATCCATCAGATGTTGGAATAATCAGGTGCAAGGCAGGATATATACATAAAACTGGAACTGAAACAAGAAACAAGGATGTTTTCAAAGTCTGGTACGATCTCTAAAACATTTTTAAAGTACATGTCATTGATAAAGCTAAATACTCAAAGGTTGTGTAATCCAACAGATTAATCATTGAGAAGAGTGAAATTATTCTGTTTTGAAAACTATGGCAGGTCAGATTTTCTGCCTAATTATATAAGAAGATTTATCTAAAACATACACATTATTTCAAAGAGTTATTGGCTGTGAAATAACTTAAGGGTATTTCAAATGGCTTGTCTGCAATGAAAGGTGCTAGGTAGGGAATCACAGAAAGTCGAGGGGAAAATGTGTCAATATATACATTGCTATAGGTGAAATAAGCCTTAGGACAGCAACAATGTAGAGGACCTGACCCTTAGAAGCTTACAAGTAAGCTGGAATCTTCAAAAGTTACAATTTTTATAAGTAAAAATATTTATTAAAATGAATAACCAAGTGTTTTAATTGACATCAGAAGATCAAACCAATAAACCCTGAGAACATAGATAAAAGAAAAATAAAGATATGAGCAGAACTTAATACAACAGCAAACGTATAAAATTGAGGTGATTTAGTAAGTCCAAAGAATATTCTTTGAAAAGATTTAAAAGACACACTTTGAGTAAGGAAAACAAAAACATAAGTAAAGAATATATAGAAAGAGTCAGGACAGTGTTATAGCAAAGAATATATGAAATGCCAGTAAATTTGAATATTTCTGTAAAGGGGACCATTTCCTAGCTCCTAAAGTTTACCAAAACTGAGACAAGAGGAAATCATTTAAGGTCCTCATGCCTGCCCTTGTCATTCTGAGAACGCCCTGGCCTCAGAATGCAGCATCTGTAGTCCATGGTAACCTGCGGAGGGGGGGCGGGGCTGAGGGAGTTTGGAACACTGCCCTCACTGAGGGAGTGGGTGTGGCCATCTCTGCTGTGACTGAACAAAGTGCAGGGGAGCAGCGGTCCAAGGGAAGGGCACTCAGAGCCCAGCAGGCCCAGTGTGGTTTCACAAGCATTTAGGCCCAGGCCAAAGGGTGCCTTCTTTGCCTGAACAGCTGCCCAAACTCTCACCTTTCCACTCAGGCCACCCTCTTTCTTGAAGTGTGTGTGGAAGCTGTCCGCGCAGTACACCTCGCTGCACAGCTAACCATAGGACTGGGCATCGTAACTTCCTGCCAGGTGACCGAAGTTCGCAGGAAGATGGGTCCCTGGGACACACACGGAGAGGATCCTGCCCGGGCCACAGGCCGCCCACTGCCCCAACCCCAGTTCAGCGGCCGAAAATCAGCCCTGTCTGAGTCTCCTGCCTCTAGAAGGAGTATTGGACCAACACTTCTAGAAAATGGGGTCCTCACGGGCAACTCATTGGAGGGACAGAAATAAATCTTTGCCGACTTTCTGCTGAAACTTAGGAGCGTTCACACCTAAGCCTAATACAAGGTCAGCTCTTTAGCTAAACATGAGCTCATTATCGAAATTTACACAATAATGAAGTGATCAGCTACAAGGGGAGACAATCAGCAAAAACAATCAATACCAGAATTAGATTCCCAAGGCCATCCATCAGATGTTGGAATAATCAGGTGCAAGGCAGGATATATACATAACACTGGAACTGAAACAAGAAACAAGGGTGTTTTCAAATTCTGGTACGATCTCTAAAACATTTTTAAAGTACATGTCATTGATAAAGCTAAATACTCAAAGGTTGTGTAATACAACAGATTAATCATTGAGAAGAGTGAAATTATGCTGTTTTGAAAATTATGGCAGGTGAGATTTTCTTCCTAATTATATAAGAAGATTTCTCTAAAACATACACATTATTTCAAAGACTTATTGGCTGTGAAATAAGTTAAGGGTATTTCAAATGGCTTGTCTGCAATGAAAGGTGCTATGTAGGGAATCACAGAAAGTCGAGGGGAAAATATGTCAATATATACATTGCTATAGGTTAAAGTAAGCCTTAGGACAGCAACAATGTAGAGGACCTGACACTTAGAAACTTACAAGTAAGCAGGAATCTTCAAAAGTTCCAATCTTTATAAGTAAAAAGATTTATTAAAATGAATAACCAAGTGTTTTAATTGACATCAGAAGATCAAACAAATAAACCCTGAGAACATAGATAAAAGATAAATAAAGATATGAGCAGAACTTAATACAACAGCAAACGTATAAAATTGGGGTGATTTAGTAAGTCCAAAGAATATTCTTTGAAAAGATTGAAAAGACACACTTTGATTAAGGAAAACAAAAACGTAAGTAAAGAATATACAGAAAGAGTCAGGACAAAGTTATAGCAGAGAATATATGAAATGCCAGTAAATTTGAACATTTCTGTAAAGGGGACCATTTCCTAGCTCCTAAAGTTTACCAAAACTGACACAAGAGGAAATCATTTAAGGTCATCATGTCTGCCCTTGGCATGCTCGGAACGGCCTGGCCTCAGAATGCAGCATCTGTAGTCCATGGTAACCTGCGGAGAGGGGGCGGGGCTGAGCGAGGTTGGAACACTGCCCTCACTGAGGGAGTGGGTGTGGCCAGCTCTGCTGTGACTGACAAAGGCCAGGGGAGCATGTGGCCGAGGGCAGGGCCCTCAGTGCCCGGCAGGCCCAGTGGGGTGTCACAAGCTTTTACGCCCAGGCCAAAAGGCGCCTTCTTTGTCTGAACAGCTGCCCAAACACTCATCTTACCACTCAGGCCGCCCTCTTACTTGAAGTGTGTGTGGAACCTGTCCACGCAGTACACCTCGCTGCACAGCTAACCATAGGTCTGGGCATCGTAGATTCCTGCCAGGTGACCGAAGTTCGCAGGCAGATGGGTCCCTGGGACACACGCGGAGAGGCTCCTGCCTGGGCCACAGGCCGCCCACTACCCCAGCCCCAGATTGGGGGCCACACAGCAGCCCTGTCTGAGTCCTCTGCCTGTAGAGGGAGTATTGGACCAACACATCTAGAAAACGGGGTCCTCGCGGGCAACTCATTGGAGGGACACAAATAAATCTTTGCCGACTGTCTGCTGAAACTTTGGAGCGTTCACACCTAAGCCTCTTACAAGCTCAGCTGTTTAGCTAAACATGATCTCGTGATCGAAATTTACACAATAATGAAGAGATCAGCTACAAGGGGAGAAAATCAGCAAAAACAATCAATACCAGAATTAGATTCCCAAGGCCATCCATCAGATGTTGGAACAATCAGGTGCAAGGCAGGATATATACATAAAACTGGAACTGAAAGAAGAAACAAGGATGTTTTCAAAGTCTAGTACGATCTCTAAAACATTTTTAAAGTACATGTCATTGATAAAGCTAAATACTCAAAGGTTGTGTAATACAACAGATTAATCATTGAGAAGAGTGAAATTATGCTGTTTTGAAAACTATGGCAGGTCAGATTTTCTGCCTAATTATATAAGAAGATTTATCTAAAACATACACATTATTTCAAAGACTTATTGGCTGTGAAATAAGTTAAGGGTATTTCAAATGGCTTGTCTGCAATGAAAGGTGCTATGTAGGGAATCACAGAAAGTCGAGGGGAAAATATGTCAATATATACATTGCTATATGTTGAACTAAGCCTTAGGACAGCAACAATGTAGAGCACCTGACACTTAGAAACTTGCAAGTAAGCTAGAATCTTCAAAAGTTCAAATCTTTATAAGTAAAAAGATTTATTAAAATGAATAACCAAGTGTTTTAATTGACATCAGAAGATCAAACAAATAAACCCTGAGAACATAGATAAAAGATAAATAAAGATATGAGCAGAACTTAATACAACAGGAAAAGTATAAAATTGAGGTGATTTGGTAAGTCCAAAGAATATTCTTGGAAAAGATTGAAAAGACACACTTTGATTAAGGAAAAGAAAAACATAAGTAAAGAATATACAGAAAGAGTCAGGACAATGTTATAGCAGAGAATATATGAAATGACAGTAAATTTGAACATTTCTGTAAAGGGGACCATTTCCTAGCTCCTAAAGTTTGCCAAAACTGACACAAGAGGAAGTCATTTAAGGTCATCATGTCTGCCCTTGGCATTCTCGGAACGCCCGGGCCTCAGAATGCAGCAACTGTAGTCCATGGTAACCTGCGGAGAGGGGGCGGGGCTGAGGGAGGTTGGAACACTGCCCTCACTGAGGGACTGGGTGTGGCCATCTCTGCTGTGACTGAACAAAGTGCAGGGGAGCTTGGGGCCGAGGGCAGGGCCCTCAGAGCCCGGCAGGCCCAGTGGGGTGTCACAAGCATTTAGGCCCAGGCCAAAGGGCGCCTTCTTTGTCTGAACAGCTGCCCAAACTCTCACCTTTCCACTCAGGACGCCCTCTTACTTGAAGTGTGTGTGGAACCAGTCCACGCAGTACACCTCGATGCACAGCTAACCATAGGTCTGGGCATCGTAGCTTCCTGTCAGGTGACCGAAGTTCGCAGGTAGATGGGTCCCTGGGACACACGCGGAGAGGCTCCTGCCCGGGCCACAGGCCGCCCACTACCCCAGCCCCAGATTGAGGCCACAGAGCAGCCCTGTCTGAGTCCCCTCCCTCTAGAGGGAGTATTGGACCAACATTTCTAGAAAACGGAGTCCTCGCGGGCAACTCATTGGAGGGACACAAATAAATCTTTGCCGACTTTCTGCTGAAACTTAGGAGCATTCACACCTAAGCCTCTTACAAGGTCATCTGTTTAGCTAAACATGAGCTCATGATCTAAATTTACACAATAATGAAGAGATCAGCTAAAAGGGGAGACAATCCGCAAAAACAATCAATACCAGAATTAGATTTCCAAGGCCATCCATCAGATGTTGGAATAATCAGGTGCAAGGCAGGATATATACATAAAACTGGAACTGAAATAAGAAACCAGGATGTTTTCAAAGTCTGGTAGGATCTCTAAAACATTTTTAAAGTACATGTCATTGATAAAGCTAAATACTCAAAGTTTGTGTAATACAACAGATTAATCATTGAGAAGAGTGTAATTATGCTGTTTTGAAAACTATGGCAGGTCAGATTTTCTGCCTAATTATATAAGAAGATTTCTCTAAAACATACACATTATTTCCAAGACTTATTGGCTGTGAAATAAGTTAAGGGTATTTCAAATGGCTTGTCTACAATGAAAGGTGCTATGTAGGGAATCACAGAAAGTCGAGGGGAAAATATGTCAATATATACATTGCTATAGGTTGAACTAAGCCTTAGGACAGCAACAATGTAGAGGACCTGACCCTTAGAAGCTTACAAGTAAGCTGGAATCTTCAAAAGTTCCAATATTTATAAGTAAAAAGATTTATTAAAATTAATAACCAAGTGTTTTAATTGACATCAGAAGATCAAACCAATAAACCCTGAGAACATAGATAAAAGATAAATAAAGATATGAGCAGAACTTAATACAACAGCAAACGTATAAAATTGAGGTGATTTAGTAAGTCCAAAGAATATTCTTTGAAAAGATTGAGAAGACACACTTTGATTAAGGAAAACAAAAACGTAAGTAAAGAATATCCAGAAAGAGACAGGACAAAGTTATAGCAGAGAATATATGAAATGCCAGTAAATTTGAATATTTCTGTAAAGGGGACCATTTCCTAGCTCCTAAAGTTTACCAAAACTGACACAAGAGGAAATCATTTAAGGTCATCAGGTCTGCCCTTGGCATTCTCGGAACGCCCTGGCCTCAGAATTCAGCATCTGTAGTCCATGGTAACCTGCGGAGAGGGGGCGGGGTTGAGTGTGGTTGGAACACTGCCCTCACTGAGGGAGTGGGTGTGGCCATCTCTGCTGTGACTGAACAATGGCAGGGGAGCAGAGGTCCCAGGGAAGGGCCCTCAGAGCCCAGCAGGCCCAGTGTGGTGTCACAAGCATTTAGGCCCAGACCAAAGGGCGCCTTCTTTGTCTGAAGAGCTGCCCAAACTCTCACCTTTCCACTCAGGCCGCCCTCTTACTTGAAGTGTGTTTGGAAGCTGTCCGCGCAGTACACTTCGCTACACAGGTAACCATAGGTCTGGGCATCGTAGCTTCCTGGCAGGTGACCGAAGTTCGCAGGCATATGAGTCCCTGGGACACACGCGGAGAGGCTCCTGCCCGGGCCACAGGCCGCCCACTGCCCCAGCCCCAGATCAGGGGCCGCAAAGCAGCCCTGTCTGAGTCCCCTGCCTCTGGAGGGAGTATTGTACCAACACTTCTAGAAATAGGTGTCGTCGCGGGCAACTCATTGGAGGGACACAAATAAATCTTTGCCGACTTTCTGCTGAAACTTAGGAGCGTTCACACCTAAGCCTCTTACAAGGTCAGCTGTTTAGCTAAACATGAGCTCATGATCTAAATTTACACAATAATGAAGAGATCAGTTACAAGGGGAGACAATCAGCAAAAACAATCAATACCAGAATTAGATTCCCAAAGACATCCATCAGATGTTGGAATAATCAGGTGCAAGGCAGGATATATACAGAAAACTGGAACTGAAACAAGAAACAAGGATGTTTTCAAAGTCTGGTAGGATCTCTAAAACATTTTTAAAGTACATGTCATTGATAATGCTAACTACTCAAAGGTTGTGTAATACAACAGATTAATCATTGAGAAGAGTGAAATTATGCTGTTTTGAAAACTATGGCAGGTCAGATTTTCTGCCTAATTATATAAGAAGATTTATCTAAAACATACACATTATTTCAAAGACTTATTGGCTGTGAAATAAGTTAAGGGTATTTCAAATTGCTTGTCTGCAATGAAAGGTGCTATGTAGGGAATCACAGAAAGTCGAGGGGAAAATATGTCAATATATACATTGCTATATGTTGAACTAAGCGTTAGGACAGCAACAATGTAGAGCACCTGACACTTAGAAACTTGCAAGTAAGCTAGAATCTTCAAAAGTTCAAATCTTTATAAGTAAAAAGATTTATTAAAATGAATAACCAAGTGTTTTAATTGACATCAGAAGATCAAACCAATAAACCCTGAGAACATAGATAAAATATAAATAAAGATATGAGCAGAACTTAATACAACAGGAAAAGTATAAAATTGAGGTGATTTGGTAAGTCCAAAGAATATTCTTTGAAAAGATTGAAAAGACACACTTTGATTAAGGAAAACAAAAACATAAGTAAAGAATATACAGAAAGAGACAGGACAATGTTATAGCAGAGAATATATGAAATGACAGTAAATTTGAACATTTCTGTAAAGGGGACCATTTCCTAGCTCCTAAAGTTTACCAAAACTGACACAAGAGGAAGTCATTTAAGGTCATCATGTCTGCCCTTGGCATTCTCGGAACGCCCGGGCCTCAGAATGCAGCAACTGTAGTCCATGGTAAACTGCGGAGAGGGGGCGGGGCTGAGGGAGGTTGGAACACTGCCCTCACTGAGGGACTGGGTGTGGCCATCTCTGCTGTGACTGAACAAAGGGCAGGGGAGCTTGGGGCCGAGGGCAGGGCCCTCAGAGCCCGGCAGGCCCAGTGGGGTGTCACAAGCATTTAGGCCCAGGCCAAAGGGCGCCTTCTTTGTCTGAACAGCTGCCCAAACTCTCACCTTTCCACTCAGGCCGCCCGCTTACTTGAAGTGTGTGTGGAACCAGTCCACGCAGTACACCTCGATGCACAGCTAACCATAGGTCTGGGCGTCGTAGCTTCCTGTCAGGTGACCGAAGTTCGCAGGTAGATGGGTCCCTGGGACACACGCGGAGAGGCTCCTGCCCGGGCCACAGGCCGCCCACTACCCCAGCCCCAGATTGAGGCCACAGAGCAGCCCTGTCTGAGTCCCCTCCCTCTAGAGGGAGTATTGGACCAACATTTCTAGAAAACGGAGTCCTCGCGGGCAACTCATTGGAGGGACACAAATAAATCTTTGCCGACTTTCTGCTGAAACTTAGGAGCATTCACACCTAAGCCTCTTACAAGGTCATCTGTTTAGCTAAACATGAGCTCATGATCTAAATTTACACAATAATGAAGAGATCAGCTAAAAGGGGAGACAATCCGCAAAAACAATCAATACCAGAATTAGATTTCCAAGGCCATCCATCAGATGTTGGAATAATCAGGTGCAAGGCAGGATATATACATAAAACTGGAACTGAAATAAGAAACCAGGATGTTTTCAAAGTCTGGTAGGATCTCTAAAACATTTTTAAAGTACATGTCATTGATAAAGCTAAATACTCAAAGTTTGTGTAATACAACAGATTAATCATTGAGAAGAGTGTAATTATGCTGTTTTGAAAACTATGGCAGGTCAGATTTTCTGCCTAATTATATAAGAAGATTTCTCTAAAACATACACATTATTTCAAAGACTTATTGGCTGTGAAATAAGTTAAGGGTATTTCAAATGGCTTGTCTGCAATGAAAGGTGCTATGTAGGGAATCACAGAAAGTCGAGGGGAAATATGTCAATATATACATTGCTATAGGTTGAACTAAGCCTTAGGACAGCAACAATGTAGAGGACCTGACCCTTAGAAGCTTACAAGTAAGCTGGAATCTTCAAAAGTTCCAATATTTATAAGTAAAAAGATTTATTAAAATGAATAACCAAGTGTTTTAATTGACATCAGAAGATCAAACCAATAAACCCTGAGAACATAGATAAAAGATAAATAAAGATATGAGCAGAACTTAATACAACAGCAAACGTATAAAATTGAGGTGATTTAGTAAGTCCAAAGAATATTCTTTGAAAAGATTGAGAAGACACACTTTGATTAAGGAAAACAAAAACGTAAGTAAAGAATATCCAGAAAGAGACAGGACAAAGTTATAGCAGAGAATATATGAAATGCCAGTAAATTTGAATATTTCTGTAAAGGGGACCATTTCCTAGCTCCTAAAGTTTACCAAAACTGACACAAGAGGAAATCATTTAAGGTCATCAGGTCTGCCCTTGGCATTCTCGGAACGCCCTGGCCTCAGAATTCAGCATCTGTAGTCCATGGTAACCTGCGGAGAGGGGGCGGGGCTGAGTGTGGTTGGAACACTGCCCTCACTGAGGGAGTGGGTGTGGCCATCTCTGCTGTGACTGAACAATGGCAGGGGAGCAGGGGTCCCAGGGAAGGGCCCTCAGAGCCCAGCAGGCCCAGTGTGGTGTCACAAGCATTTAGGCCCAGACCAAAGGGCGCCTTCTTTGTCTGAAGAGCTGCCCAAACTCTCACCTTTCCACTCAGGCCGCCCTCTTACTTGAAGTGTGTTTGGAAGCTGTCCGCGCAGTACACTTCGCTACACAGCTAACCATAGGTCTGGGCATCGTAGCTTCCTGGCAGGTGACCGAAGTTCGCAGGCATATGAGTCCCTGGGACACACGCGGAGAGGCTCCTGCCCGGGCCAAAGGCCGCCCACTGCCCCAGCCCCAGATCAGGGGCCGCAAAGCAGCCCTGTCTGAGTCCCCTGCCTCTGGAGGGAGTATTGTACCAACACTTCTAGAAATAGGTGTCGTCGCGGGCAACTCATTGGAGGGACACAAATAAATCTTTGCCGACTTTCTGCTGAAACTTAGGAGCGTTCACACCTAAGCCTCTTACAAGGTCAGCTCTTTAGCTAAACATGAGCTCATGATCTAAATTTACACAATAATGAAGAGATCAGTTACAAGGGGAGACAATCAGCAAAAACAATCAATACCAGAATTAGATTCCCAAGGCCATCCATCAGATGTTGGAATAATCAGGTGCAAGGCAGGATATATACAGAAAACTGGAACTGAAACAAGAAACAAGGATGTTTTCAAAGTCTGGTACGATCTCTAAAACATTTTTAAAGTACATGTCATTGATAAAGCTAAATACTCAAAGGTTGTGTAATCCAACAGATTAATCATTGAGAAGAATGAAATTATGCTGTTTCGAAAACTATGCCAGGTCAGATTTTCTGCCTAATTATATAAGAAGATTTCTCTAAAACATACACATTATTTCAAAGAGTTATTGGCTGTGAAATAACTTAAGGGTATTTCAAATGGCTTGTCTGCAATGAAAGGTGCTATGTAGGGAATCACAGAAACTCGAGGGGAAAATATGTCAATATATACATTGCTATAGGTTAAAGTAAGCCTTAGGACAGCAACAATGTAGAGGACCTGACCCTTAGAAACTTACAATTAAGCTGGAATCTTCAAAAGTTCCAATCTTTATAAGTAAAAAGATTTATTAAAATGAATAACCAAGTGTTTTAATTGACATCAGAAGATCAAACCAATAAACCCTGAGAACATAGATAAAAGATAAATAAAGATATGAGCAGAACTTAATACAACAGCAAACGTATAAAATTGGGGTGATTTAGTAAGTCCAAAGAATATTCTTTGAAAAGATTGAAAAGACACACTTTGATTAAGGAAAACAAAAACGTAAGTAAAGAATATACAGAAAGAGTCAGGACAAAGTTATAGCAGAGAATATATGAAATGCCAGTAAATTTGAACATTTCTGTAAAGGGGACCATTCCCTAGCTCCTAAAGTTTACGAAAACTGACACAAGAGGAAATCATTTAAGGTCATCATGTCTGCCCTTGGCATGGTCAGAACGCCCTGGCCTCAGAATGCAGCATCTGTAGTCCATGGTAACCTACGGAGAGGGGGCGGGGCTGAGCGAGGTTGGAACACTGCCCTCACTGAGGGAGTGGGTGTGGCCAGCTCTGCTGTGACTGACAAAGGCCAGGGGAGCATGTGGCCGAGGGCAGGGCCCTCAGTGCCCGGCAGGCCCAGTGGGGTGTCACAAGCTTTTACGCCCAGGCCAAAAGGCGCCTTCTTTGTTTGAACATCTGCCCAAACACTCATCTTACCACTCAGGCCGCCCTCTTACTTGAAATGTGTGTGGAACCTGTCCACGCAGTACACCTCGCTGCACAGCTAACCATAGGTCTGGGCATCGTAGATTCCTGCCAGGTGACCGAAGTTCACAGGCAGATGGGTCCCTGGGACACACGCGGAGAGGCTCCTGCCTGGGCCACAGGCCGCCCACTACCCCAACCCCAGATTGGGGGCCACACAGCAGCCCTGTCTGAGTCCTCTGCCTGTAGAGGGAGTATTGGACCAACACATCTAGAAAACGGGGTCCTCGCGGGCAACTCATTGGAGGGACACAAATAAATCTTTGCCGACTTTCTGCTGAAACTTTGGAGCGTTCACACCTAAGCCTCTTACAAGCTCAGCTGTTTAGCTAAACATGATCTCGTGATCGAAATTTACACAATAATGAAGAGATCAGCTACAAGGGGAGAAAATCAGCAAAAACAATCAATACCAGAATTAGATTCCCAAGGCCATCCATCAGATGTTGGAACAATCAGGTGCAAGGCAGGATATATACATAAAACTGGAACTGAAAGAAGAAACAAGGATGTTTTCAAAGTCTAGTACGATCTCTAAAACATTTTTAAAGTACATGTCATTGATAAAGCTAAATACTCAAAGGTTGTGTAATACAACAGATTAATCATTGAGAAGAGTGAAATTATGCTGTTTTGAAAACTATGGCAGGTCAGATTTTCTGCCTAATTATATAAGAAGATTTATCTAAAACCTACACATTATTTCAAAGACTTATTGGCTGTGAAATAAGTTAAGGGTATTTCAAATGGCTTGTCTGCAATGAAAGGTGCTATGTAGGGAATCACAGAAAGTCGAGGGGAAAATATGTCAATATATACATTGCTATATGTTGAACTAAGCCTTAGGACAGCAACAATGTAGAGCACCTGACACTTAGAAACTTGCAAGTAAGCTAGAATCTTCAAAAGTTCAAATCTTTATAAGTAAAAAGATTTATTAAAATGAATAACCAAGTGTTTTAATTGACATCAGAAGATCAAACCAATAAACCCTGAGAACATAGATAAAAGATAAATAAAGATATGAGCAGAACTTAATACAACAGGAAAAGTATAAAATTGAGGTGATTTGGTAAGTCCAAAGAATATTCTTTGAAAAGATTGAAAAGACACACTTTGATTAAGGAAAACAAAAACATAAGTAAAGAATATACAGAAAGAGTAAGGACAATGTTATAGCAGAGAATATATGAAATGACAGTAAATTTGAACATTTCTGTAAAGGGGACCATTTCCTAGCTCCTAAAGTTTACCAAAACTGACACAAGAGGTAGTCATTTAAGATCATCATGTCTGCCCTTGGCATTCTCGGAACGCCCTGGCCTCAGAATGCAGCAACTGTAGTCCATGTTAACCTGCGGAGAGGGGGCGGGGCTGAGGGAGGTTGGAACACTGCCCTCACTGAGGGACTGGGTGTGGCCATCTCTGCTGTGACTGAACAAAGGGCAGGGGAGCTTGGGGCCGAGGGCAGGGCCCTCAGAGCCCGGCAGGCCCAGTGGGGTGTCACAAGCATTTAGGCCCAGGCCAAAGGGCGCATTCTTTCTCTGAACAGCTGCCCAAACTCTCACCTTTCCACTCAGGACGCCCTCTTACTTGAAGTGTGTGTGGAACCAGTCCACGCAGTACACCTCGATGAACAGCTAACCATAAGTCTGGGCATCGTAGCTTCCTGTCAGGTGACCGAAGTTCGCAGGTAGATGGGTCCCTGGGACACACGCGGAGAGGCGCCTGTCCGGGCCACAGGCCGCCCACTACCCCAGCCCCAGATTGAGGCCACAGAGCAGCCCTGTCTGAGTCCCCTCCCTCTAGAGGGAGTATTGGACCAACATTTCTAGAAAACGGAGTCCTCGCGGGCAACTCATTGGAGGGACACAAATAAATCTTTGCCGACTTTCTGCTGAAACTTAGGAGCATTCACACCTAAGCCTCTTACAAGGTCATCTGTTTAGCTAAACATGAGCTCATGATCTAAATTTACACAATAATGAAGAGATCAGCTAAAAGGGGAGACAATCCGCAAAAACAATCAATACCAGAATTAGATTTCCAAGGCCATCCATCAGATGTTGGAATAATCAGGTGCAAGGCAGGATATATACATAAAACTGGAACTGAAATAAGAAACCACATGTTTTCAAAGTCTGGTAGGATCTCTAAAACATTTTTAAAGTACATGTCATTGATAAAGCTAAATACTCAAAGTTTGTGTAATACAACAGATTAATCATTGAGAAGAGTGTAATTATGCTGTTTTGAAAACTATGGCAGGTCAGATTTTCTGCCTAATTATATAAGAAGATTTATCTAAATCATACACATTATTTCAAAGACTTATTGGCTGTGAAATAAGTTAAGGGTATTTCAAATGGCTTGTCTGCAATGAAAGGTGCTATGTAGGGAATCACAGAAAGTCGAGGGGAAAATATGTCAATATATACATTGCTATAGGTTGAACTAAGCCTTAGGACAGCAACAATGTAGAGGACCTGACCCTTAGAAGCTTACAAGTAAGCTGGAATCTTCAAAAGTTCCAATATTTATAAGTAAAAAGATTTATTAAAATGAATAACCAAGTGTTTTAATTGACATCAGAAGATCAAACCAATAAACCCTGAGAACATAGATAAAAGATAAATAAAGATATGAGCAGAACTTAATACAACAGCAAACGTATAAAATTGAGGTGATTTAGTAAGTCCAAAGAATATTCTTTGAAAAGATTGAGAAGACAAACTTTGATTAAGGAAAACAAAAACGTAAGTAAAGAATATCCAGAAAGAGACAGGACAAAGTTATAGCAGAGAATATATGAAATGCCAGTAAATTTGAATATTTCTGTAAAGGGGACCATTTCCTAGCTCCTAAAGTTTACCAAAACTGACACAACAGGAAATCATTTAAGGTCATCAGGTCTGCCCTTGGCATTCTCGGAACGCCCTGGCCTCAGAATTCAGCATCTGTAGTCCATGGTAACCTGCGGAGAGGGGGCGGGGCTGAGTGTGGTTGGAACACTGCCCTCACTGAGGGAGTGAGTGTGGCCATCTCTGCTGTGACTGAACAATGTCAGGGGAGCAGGGGTCCCAGGGAAGGGCCCTCAGAGCCCAGCAGGCCCAGTGTGGTGTCACAAGCATTTAGGCCCAGACCAACGGGCGCCTTCTTTGTCTGAAGAGCTGCCCAAACTCTAACCTTTCCACTCAGGCCGCCCTCTTACTTGAAGTGTGTTTGGAAGCTGTCCGCGCAGTACACTTCGCTACACAGGTAACCATAGGTCTGGGCATCGTAGCTTCCTGGCAGGTGACCGAAGTTCGCAGGCATATGAGTCCCTGGGACACACGCGGAGAGGCTCCTGCCCGGGCCAAAGGCCGCCCACTGCCCCAGCCCCAGATCAGGGGACGCAAAGCAGCCCTGTCTGAGTCCCCTGCCTCAGGAGGGAGTATTGTACCAACACTTCTAGAAATAGGTGTCGTCGCGGGCAACTCATTGGAGGGACACAAATAAATCTTTGCCGACTTTCTGCTGAAACTTAGGAGCGTTCACACCTAAGCCTCTTACAAGGTCAGCTGTTTAGCTAAACATGAGCTCATGATCTAAATTTACACAATAATGAAGAGATCAGCTACAAGGGGAGACAATCAGCAAAAACAATCAATACCAGAATTAGATTCCCAAGGCCATCCATCAGATGTTGGAATAATCAGGTGCAAGGCAGGATATATACATAAAACTGGAACTGAAACAAGAAACAAGGATGTTTTCAAAGTCTGGTACGATCTCTAAAACATTTTTAAAGTACATGTCATTGATAAAGCTAAATACTCAAAGGTTGTGTAATCCAACAGATTAATCATTGAGAAGAGTGAAATTATGCTGTTTTGAAAACTATGCCAGGTCAGATTTTCTGCCTAATTATATAAGAAGATTTATCTAAAACATACACATTATTTCAAAGACTTATTGGCTGTGAAATAAGTTAACGGTATTTCAAATGGCTTGTCTGCAATGAAAGGTGCTATGTAGGGAATCACAGAAAGTCGAGGGGAAAATGTGTCAATATATACATTGCTATAGGTGAACTAAGCCTTAGGACAGCAACAATGTAGAGGACCTGACCCTTAGAAGCTTACAAGTAAGCTGGAATCTTCAAAAGTTACAATTTTTATAAGTAAAAATATTTATTAAAATGAATAACCAAGTGTTTTAATTGACATCAGAAGATCAAACCAATATACCCTGAGAACATAGATAAAAGAAAAATAAAGATATGAGCAGAACTTAATACAACAGCAAACGTATAAAATTGAGGTGATTTAGTAAGTCCAAAGAATATTCTTTGAAAATATTTAAAAGACACACTTTGAGTAAGGAAAACAAAAACATAAGTAAAGAATATATAGAAAGAGTCAGGACAATGTTATAGCAAAGAATATATGAAATGCCAGTAAATTTGAATATTTCTGTAAAGGGGACCATTTCCTAGCTCCTAAAGTTTACCAAAACTGACACAAGAGGAAGTCATTTAAGGTCATCAGGTCTGCCCTTGGCATTCTGAGAATGCCCTGGCCTCAGAATGCAGCATCTGTAGTCCATGGTAACCTGCGGAGGGGGGGCGGGGCTGAGGGAGTTTGGAACACTGCCCTCACTGAGGGAGTGGGTGTGGCCATCTCTGCTGTGACTGAACAAATTGCAGGGGAGCAGGGGTCCCAGGGAAGGGCACTCAGAGCCCAGCAGGCCCAGTGTGGTTTCACAAGCATTTAGGCCCAGGCCAAAGGGTGCCTTCTTTGCCTGAACAGCTGCCCAAACTCTCACCTTTCCACTCAGGCCACCCTCTTTCTTGAAGTGTGTGTGGAAGCTGTCCGCGCAGTACACCTCGCTGCACAGCTAACCATAGGACTGGGCATCGTAGCTTCCTGCCAGGTGACCGAAGTTCGCAGGAATATGGGTCCCTGGGACACACACGGAGAGGCTCCTGCCGGGGCCACAGGCCGCCCACTGCCCCAGCCCCAGTTCAGCGGCCGAAAATCAGCCCTGTCTGAGTCTCCTGCCTCTAGAAGGAGTATTGGACCAACACTTCTAGAAAATGGGGTCCTCACGGGCAACTCATTGGAGGGACAGAAATAAATCTTGGCCGACTTTCTGCTGAAACTTAGGAGCGTTCACACCTAAGCCTCTTACAAGGTCAGCTCTTTAGCTAAACATGAGCTCATTATCGAAATTTACACAATAATGAAGTGATCAGCTACAAGGGGAGACAATCAGCAAAAACAATCAATACCAGAATTAGATTCCCAAGGCCATCCATCAGATGTTGGAATAATCAGGTGCAAGGCAGGATATATACATAACACTGGAACTGAAACAAGAAACAAGGGTGTTTTCAAATTCTGGTACGATCTCTAAAACATTTTTAAAGTACATGTCATTGATAAAGCTAAATACTCAAAGGTTGTGTAATACAACAGATTAATCATTGAGAAGAGTGAAATTATGCTGTTTTGAAAACTATGGCAGGTCAGATTTTCTGCCTAATTATATAAGAAGATTTATCTAAAACATACACATTATTTCAAAGACTTATTGGATGTGAAATAAGTTAAGGGTATTTCAAATGGCTTGTCTGCAATGAAAAGTGCTATGTAGGGAATCACAGAAAGTCAAGGGGAAAATATGTCAATATGTACATTGCTATATGTTGAACTAAGCCTTAGGACAGCAACAATGTAGAGGACCTGACACTTAGAAACTTGCAAGTAAGCTGGAGTCTTCAAAAGTTCAAATATTTATAAGTAAAAGGATTTATTAAAATGAATAACCAAGTGTTTTAATTGACATCAGAAGATCAAACCAATAAACCCTGAGAACATAGATAAAAATAAATAAAGATATGAGCAGAACTTAATACAACAGCAAACGTATAAAATTGAGGTGATTTAGTAAGTCCAAAGAATATTCTTTGAAAAGTTTGAAAAGACACACTTTGATTAAGGAAAACAAAAACATAAGTGAAGAATATACAGAAAGAATCAGGACAATGTTATAGCAGAGAATATATGAAATGCCAGTAAATTTGAACATTTCTTTAAAGGGGACCATTTCCTAGCTCCTAAAGTTTACCAAAACTGACACAAGAGGAAGTCATTTAAGGTCATCATGTCTGCCCTTGGCATTCTCGGAACGCCCTGGCCTCAGAATGCAGCAACTGTAGTCCATGGTAACCTGAGGAGAGGGGGCGGGGCTGAAGCAGGTTGGAACACTGCCCTCACTGAGGGAGTGGGTGTGGCCATCTCTGCTGTGACTGAACAAAGGGAAGGGGAGCATGGGGCCGAGGGCAGGGCCGTCAGAGCCCGGCAGGCCCAGTGGGGTGTCACAAGCATTTAGGCCCAGGCCAAAGGGCGCCTTCTTTGTCTGAACAGCTGCCCAAACTCTCACCCTTCCACTCAGGCCGCCCTCTTACTTGAAGTGTGTGTGGAACCTCTCCACGCAGTACACCTCGATGCACAGCTAATCATAGGTCTGGGCATCGTAGCTTCCTGCCAGGTGACCGATGTTCGCAGGTAGATCGGTCCCTGGGACACACGCGGATAGGCTCCTGCACGGGCCACAGGCCGCCCACTACCCCAGCCCCAGATTGGTGCCGCACAGCAGCCCTGTCTGAGTCCCCTCCCTCTAGAGGGAGTATTTAACCAACACTTCTAGAAAACGGAGTCCTCGCGCGGAACTCATTGGAGGGACACAAATTAATCTTTGCCGACTTTCTGCTGAAACTTAGGAGCATTCACACCTAAGCCTCTTACACGGTCAGCTGTTTAGCTAAACATGAGCTCATGATCTAATTTACACAATAATGAAGAGATCAGCTACAAGGGGAGACAATCAGCAAAAACAATCAATACCATAATTAGATTCCCAAGGCCATCCATCAGATGTTGGAATAATCAGGTGCAAGGCAGGATATATACAGAAAACTGGAACTGAAACAAGAAACAAGGATGTTTTCAAAGTCTGGTAGGATCTCTAAAACATTTTTAAAGTACATGTCATTGATAAAGCTAACTACTCAAAGGTTGTGTAATACAACAGATTAATCATTGAGAAGAGTGAAATTATGCTGTTTCGAAAACTATGGCAGGTCAGATTTTCTGCCTAATTATATAAGAAGATTTCTCTAAAACATACACATTATTACAAAGAGTTATTGGCTGTGAAATAAGTTAAGGGTATTTCAAATGGCTTGTCTGCAATGAAAGGTGCTATGTAGGGAATCACAGAAACTCAAGGGGAAAATATGTCAATATATGCATTGCTATAGGTTAAAGTAAGCCTTAGGACAGCAACAATGTAGAGGACCTTACACTTAGAAACTTACAAGTAAGCAGGAATCTTCAAAAGTTCCAATCTTTATAAGTAAAAAGATTTATTAAAATGAATAACCAAGTGTTTTAATTGACATCAGAAGATCAAACAAATAAACCCTGAGAACATAGATAAAAGATAAATAAAGATATGAGCAGAACTTAATACAACAGCAAACGTATAAAATTGGGGTGATTTAGTAAGTCCAAAGAATATTCTTTGAAAAGATTGAAAAGACACACTTTGATTAAGGAAAACAAAAACGTAAGTAAAGAATATCCAGAAAGAGTCAGGACAAAGTTATAGCAGAGAATATATGAAATGCCAGTAAATTTGAACATTTCTGTAAAGGGGACCATTCCCTAGCTCCTAAAGTTTACCAAAACTGACACAAGAGGAAATCATTTAAGGTCATCATGTCTGCCCTTGGCATGCTCGGAACGCCCTGGCCTCAGAATGCAGCATCTGTAGTCCATGGTAACCTGCGGAGAGGGGGCGGGGCTGAGCGAGGTTGGAACACTGCCCTCACTGAGGGAGTTGGTGTGGCCAGCTCTGCTGTGACTGACAAAGGCCAGGGGAGCATGTGGCCGAGGGCAGGGCCCTCAGTGCCCGGCAGGCCCAGTGGGGTGTCACAAGCTTTTACGCCCAGGCCAAAAGGCGCCTTCTTTGTCTGAACAGCTGCCCAAACACTCATCTTACCACTCAGGCCGCCCTCTTACTTGAAGTGTGTGTGGAACCTGTCCACGCAGTACACCTCGCTGCACAGCTAACCATAGGTCTGGGCATCGTAGATTCCTGCCAGGTGACCGAAGTTCGCAGGCAGATGGGTCCCTGGGACACACGCTGAGAGGCTCCTGCCAGGGCCACAGGCCGCCCACTACCCCAGCCCCAGATTGGGGGCCACACAGCAGCCCTGTCTGAGTCCTCTGCCTGTAGAGGGAGTATTGGACCAACACATCTAGAAAACGGGGTCCTCGCGGGCAACTCATTGGAGGGACACAAATAAATCTTTGCCGACTTTCTGCTGAAACTTTGGAGCGTTCACACCTAAGCCTCTTACAAGCTCAGCTGTTTAGCTAAACATGATCTCGTGATCGAAATTTACACAATAATGAAGAGATCAGCTACAAGGGGAGAAAATCAGCAAAAACAATCAATACCAGAATTAGATTCCCAAGGCCATCCATCAGATGTTGGAACAATCAGGTGCAAGGCAGGATATATACATAAAACTGGAACTGAAAGAAGAAACAAGGATGTTTTCAAAGTCTAGTACGATCTCTAAAACATTTTTAAAGTACATGTCATTGATAAAGCTAAATACTCAAAGGTTGTGTAATACAACAGATTAATCATTGAGAAGAGTGAAATTATGCTGTTTTGAAAACTATGGCAGGTCAGATTTTCTGCCTAATTATATAAGAAGATTTATCTAAAACATACACATTATTTCAAAGACTTATTGGCTGTGAAATAAGTTAAGGGTATTTCAAATGGCTTGTCTGCAATGAAAGGTGCTATGTAGGGAATCACAGAAAGTCGAGGGGAAAATATGTCAATATATACATTGCTATATGTTGAACTAAGCCTTAGGACAGCAACAATGTAGAGCACCTGACACTTAGAAACTTGCAAGTAAGCTAGAATCTTCAAAAGTTCAAATCTTTATAAGTAAAAAGATTTATTAAAATGAATAACCAAGTGTTTTAATTGACATCAGAAGATCAAACAAATAAACCCTGAGAACATAGATAAAAGATAAATAAAGATATGAGCAGAACTTAATACAACAGGAAAAGTATAAAATTGAGGTGATTTGGTAAGTCCAAAGAATATTCTTTGAAAAGATTGAAAAGACACACTTTGATTAAGGAAAACAAAAACATAAGTAAAGAATATACAGAAAGAGTCAGGACAAAGTTATAGCAGAGAATATATGAAATGACAGTAAATTTGAACATTTCTGTAAAGGGGACCATTTCCTCGCTCCTAAAGTTTACCAAAACTGACACAAGAGGAAGTCATTTAAGGTCATCATGTCTGCCCTTGGCATTCTCGGAACGCCCTGGCCTCAGAATGCAGCAACTGTAGTTCATGGTAACCTGCACAGAGGGGGCGGGGCTGAGGGAGGTTGGAACACTGCCCTCACTGAGGGAGTGGGTGTGGCCATCTCTGCTGTGACTGAACAAAGGGCAGGGGAGCAGGGGTCCCCGGGAAGGGCCCTCAGAGCCCAGCAGGCCCACTGTGGTGTAACAACCATTTAGGCCCAGACCAAGACCAAAGGGCGCCTTCTTTGTCTGAACAGCTGCCCAAACTCTCACCTTTCCACTCAGGCCGCCCTCTTACTTGAACTGTGTGTGGAACCTGTCCACGCAGTACACCTCGCTGCACAGCTAACCATAGGTCTGGGCATCGTAGCTTCCTGCCAGGTGACCGAAGTTCGCAGGTAGATGGGTCCCTGGGACACATGCGGAGAGGCTCCTGCCCGGGCCACAGGCCGCCCACTACCCCAGCCCCAGATTGGGGCCGCACAGCAGCCCTGTCTGAGTCCCCTCCCTCTAGAGGGAGTATTTTACCAACACTTCTAGAAAACGGAGTCCTGGCGGGCAACTCATTGGAGGGACACAAATAAATCTTTGCCGACTTTCTGCTGAAACATAGGAGCGTTCAAACCTAAGCCTTTACAAGGTCAGATGTTTAGCTAAACATGAGCTCATGATCGAAATTTACACAATAATGAAGAGATCAGTTACAAGGGGAGACAATCAGCAAAAACAATCAATACCAGAATTAGATTCCCAAGGCCATCCATCAGATGTTGGAATAATCAGGTGCAACACAGGATATACACATAAAACTGGAACTGAATCAAGAAACATGGATGTTTTCAAAGTCTGGTACGATCTCTAAAACATTTTTAAAGTACATGTCATTGATAAAGCTAAATACTCAAAGGTTGTGTAATACAACAAATTAATCATTGAGAAGAGTGAAATTATGCTGTTTTGAAAACTATGTAAGGTCAGATTTTCTGCCTAATTATATAAGAATATTTCTCTAAAACATACACATTATTTCAAAGACTTATTGGCTGTGAAATAAGTTAACGGTATTTCAAATGGCTTGTCTGCAATGAAAGGTGCTATGTAGGGAATCACAGAAAGTCGAGGGGAAAATATGTCAATATATACATTGCTATAGATTAAACTATGACTTAGGACAGCAACAATGTAGAGGACCTGAAACTTAGAAACTTACAAGTAAGCTGGAATCTTCAAAAGTTCCAATCTTTATAAGTAAAAAGATTTATTAAAATGAATAACCAAGTGTTTTAATTGACATCAGAAGTTCAAACCAATAAACCCTGAGAACATAGATAAAAGATAAATAAAGATATGAGCAGAACTTAATACAACAGCAAACGTATAAAATTGAGGTGATTTAGTAAGTCCAAAGAATATTCTTTGAAAAGATTGAGAAGACACACTTTGATTAAGGAAAACAAAAACTAAGTAAAGAATATACAGAAAGAGTCAGGACAATGTTATAGCAGAAAATATATGACATGCCAGTAAATTTGAACATTTCTGTAAAGGGGACCATTTCCTAGCTCAGAAAGTTTACCAAAACTGACACAAGAGGAAATCATTTAAGGTCCTCATGTCTGCCCTTGGCATTCTCAGAAAGCCCTGGCCTCAGAATGTAGCATCTGTAGTCCATGGTAACCTGCGGAGAGGGGGAGGGGCTGAGGGAGGTTGGAACACTGCCCTCTTTAGGGAGTGGGTGTGGTCATCTCTGCTGTGACTGAACAAAGGCAGGGGAGCAGGGGTCCCTGGGAAGGGCCCTCAGAGCCCAGCAGGCCCAGTGTGTTGTCACAAGCATTTAGGCCCAGACCAAAGGGCGCCTTCTTTGTCTGAAGAGCTGCCCAAACTCTCACCTTTCCACTCAGGCCGCCCTCTTACTTGAAGTGTGTGTTGAACCTGTCCGCGCAGTACACCTCGCTGCACAGCTAACCATAGGTCTGGGCATCGTAGCTTCCTGCCAGGTGACCGAAGTTCGCAGGTAGATGGGTCCCTGGGACACACGCGGAGAGGCTCCTGCCCGGGCCACAGGCCGCTCACTACCCCAGCCCCAGATTGGGGCCGCACAGCAGCCCTGTCTGAGTCCCCTCCCTCTAGAGGGAGTATTGGACCAACACTTCTAGAAAACGGAGTCCTCGCGGGCAACTCATTGGAGGGACACAAATAAATCTTTGCCGACTTTCTGCTGAAACTTAGGAGCGTTCAAACCTAAGCCTCTTACAAGGTCAGCTGTTTAGCTAAACATGAGCTCATGATCGAAATTTACACAATAATGAAGAGATCAGTTACAAGGGGAGACAATCAGCAAAAACAATCAATACCAGAATTAGATTCCCAAGGCCATCCATCAGATGTTGGAATAATCAGGTGCAAGGCAGGATATATACATAAAACTGGAACTGAAACAAGAAACAAGGATGTTTTCAAAGTCTGGTTGGATCTCTAAAATATTTTTAAAGTACATATCATTGATAAAGCTAAATACTCAAAGGTTGTGTAATACAACAGATTAATCATTGAGAAGAGTGAAATTATGCTGTTTTGAAAACTATGGCAGGTCAGATTTTCTGCCTAATTATATAAGAAGATTTCTCTAAAACATACACATTATTTCAAAGACTTATTGGCTGTGAAATAAGTTAAGGGTATTTCAAATGGCTTGTCTGCAATGAAAGGTGCTATGTATGGAATCACAGAAAGTCGAGGGGAAAGTATGTCAATATATACATTGCTATAGGTTGAACTAAGCCTTAGGACAGCAACAATGTAGAGGACCTGACACTTAGAAACTTGCAAGTGAGCTAGAATCTTCAAAACTTCAAATCTTTATAAGTAAAAAGATTTATTAAAATGAATAACAAAGTGTTTTATTACAGCAAGTTTGATTACAACGTTTGGCTTGTTGTAGGTGTGCAAGATGTGGTTCTTTTACACATATACATATGTCTGTTCTTCCTGGGACCCTTTTCCCATGTACGTTATGACAGAATGTTGAGTAGTCTTCTCTTGGCATTCTGTAGGTCTTTGGTGATTATATATTTCACCTGTGTTTGTATATGTCTCTTAACCCCAATATCGTAATGAATCCAATCCTCACACCTTTCCATTGGTGAACCATAAGTTTGTTTAATGAATCTGTGATTGCCCTTCTCCGTGGAAATATCTGCCCTGGTATCCGTTTATAGGTAACACCTATAAGTGATATCCTACGATATGTGTCTTTCACTTTCTGACTTACTACAAGTCACGTGATTACCTGTAGACTCATCTACGGGGCTGCAAATGGCATTGTGCCCTTTTTTTCCTTGGCTAATATTCTGTCTTAGCGAGGTCCATTTTCTGCAATGTAATTCCATGAGGGCTGAGGATTAGCTGACCTGGGCAGCCTGACCCTGCCGGCAAGCCCTCCCCAGGTGTGCCTGGGTTGAGGTCAATACAAACAGCACTCCAGGCAGCAATAGGCCCTGCAGCTGTGCCTGACTCCATATTCCCTACCCCGTCAGCAGTCTCGGGTCTGTGCTGGTGGGAGGTTTTGAGGGTCCACGGCTTTCTTGGTGGCCCGGTGTGAGTGGGGCTCTGCTGGATTTTCTGCAGGAGTTGCCAGGTTGCCACCTGTAAAGAAGAGGATGTGTCACCTATAACTTCCACTGGAATATCTCTCCGGCTGAGGTGAGGGAGGAAAAAAAGGAGTGGGGGCCGGGACAGGAGGGGTATCTCAGGCAGGGAAATGGAAAGCTTCCAGAAGAGCGCCCGGGGCCAGGACCATCCTGGCTGGCCTGCAGGCACCAAGTTGGCCTGCGTGCTGTCGCTGGTGTGGCTCCACGACCCTTCCTCTAGGCTTTCAAGCCCTTGTACATATTCAGGTGTTTTACCTGGGAAGGGTGGGAACAGTTCAGCAACAGCTGGCCTTGGGTTCAGCTCACGTTTACTCACAGAGGCCTCGGCACAGTCACCCAGCTTTGCAATGAGGACGCTCCTTGCGTGGTGGTGCCGGGCTGCTGGCTGTATGGGAGATGATTCCCCACCTCTGACCAATTACAGAATTGTTTACCACTGGAGCAAGTGCCCTGATAGGGTTTTCCTCTGTATAACTGCTGGGTTCAGGATTTTTTTTTTCTTTTTTGGTTCAAGTTAGAATTTATTCATCTTTTATGTATTTATTGATATAAGCATGGAAATAATTCATTCATAGAAATACATCTTTGTGAAGGGAAGAACTTATTCTGTTTTATTTTTAAATTTCATTTCTAAAAATATTGAAGTTTAATTATATTTATTTTTCTATACAGCAGGTTATTATTAGTTATCTATTTTATTCATATACATATATACAGGTCAATACCTATCTCCCAACTCATCTGACCACCAACACCCCATGGCTTCCCCCAGTTGGTGTCCATACGTTTGTTCTCTACCTCTGTTTCTCTATTTCTGCCCTGCAAACCTGTTCATCTCTACCATATATCTAGGTTCCACATACATGCATTAATGCAGAATATTTGTTTTGCTCTTTCTGACTTACTTCATTCTGTATGACAGTCTCTAGATCCACCAACTTCTCTACAAATAACCCAGTTTCATTCCTTTTCATGGCTGAGTCATATTCCATTTTATATATGTACCACATCTTTATCCATTCGTATGTCTGTGGGCATTTAGGTTGCTTCCATACCTGGCTATTGTAAATAGTGCTGCAATGAACATTGTGGTGAAAGTGTGTTTTTGATTTATGGTTGTCTTTGGGTATATGCCCAGAAGTGGGATTGCTGGATCCTATGGTAATTCTATTTCTAGTTTCTTTAGGGAAACTACATACTGTTCTCCATAGTGACTGTATCAATTTACCTTCCCACCAGTAGTGGAAGAGGGTTCCTTTTGTTCCACACCCTCCCCAGAATTTGTTGTTTGTAGATTTTCTGATGATGCCGATTCTAACAGGTGTGAGTTGATACCTAATTGTCGTTTTGATTTGCCTTTCTCTAATAATTAGTGGTGTTGAGCAGCTTTTCATGTGCGTCTTGGCCGTCTCTGTGACTTCTTTGAAGAAACGTCTATTTAGATCTTCTGCCCATTTTTGTATTGGGTTGTTTGTTTTATTAATATTAAGCTGCGTGAGCTGTTTATATATATTGGAGATTAAACCTTTGTCCATTGATTCGTTTGTGAAGGTTTTCGCCCATTCTGAGGGTTGCATTTTTCCATTCCCCTTTTTTTTAACCAAAAAAGAAAGAAAGCAAAAGAAGCAGAACACTAATGTGCGTGAAATATGCCTCTTGAAACTGTCGTTTTGAAATACGGACGTCTTTTGAACTTTTTGGTATATATATGACCCCAGGATTTGTTTTCAGGGCAGGTGTCATTTACAGTCCTGCAATGATTTGGAATATCCACTGACCAGTAGCGCTGGAATTAAAGCTGATGATGTGTGAAACGGCCACAAGGTGGCAGCAGTTCTCCCTTAGCAAATCTGGTTACCAGGGCAACAGAGCCTCAAGGGAAGCCGTGTTCTAGATTGGAATTTAGAATGGAATGTGCCAGGAGAAAGCCCCTCAAGTTTGTCTCACTACTTCTTGTTCGTGTTTTTAATTTAATTTTTAATTTTTTATTACAGCATGTTTGATTACAACGTTTGGCTTGTTGTAGGTGTGCAAGATGTGGTTCTTTTACACATATACATATGTCTGTTCTTCCTGGGACCCTTTTCCCATGTACGTTATGACAGAATGTTGAGTAGTCTTCTCTTGGCATTCCGTAGGTCTTTGGTGATTATATATTTCACCTGTGTTTGTATATGTCTCTTAACCCCAATATCTTAATGAATCCAATCCTCACACCTTTCCATTGGTGAACCATAAGTTTGTTTAATGAATCTGTGATTGCCCTTCTCCGTGGAAATATCTGCCCTGGTATCCGTTTTTAGGTAACACCTATAAGTGATATCCTACGATATGTGTCTTTCACTTTCTGACGTACTATAAGTCACGTGATTACCTGTAGACTCATCTACGGAGCTGCAAATGGCATTGTGCCCTTTTTTTCCTTGGCTAATATTCTGTCTTAGCGAGGTCCATTTTCTGCAATGTGATTCCCTGAGGGCTGAGGATTAGCTGACCTGGGCAGCCTGACCCTGCCGGCAAGCCCTCCCCAGGTGTGCCTGGGTTGAGGTCAATAGACACAGCACTCCAGGCAGCAATAAGCCCTGCAGCTGTGCCTGACTCCATATTCTCTGCCCCGTCAGCAGTCTCGGGGCTGTGCTGGTGGGAGGGTGTGAGGGTCCACGGCTTTGTTGCTGGCACGGTGTGAGTGGGGCTCTGCTGGACTTTCTGCAGGAGTTGCCAGGCTGCCACCTGTAAAGAAGAGGATGTGTCACCCATAACTTCCACTGGAATTTCTCTCCGGGCTGAGGTGAGGAAGGAAAAAAGGGAATGGGGGACGGGACTGGAGGGGTATCTCAGGCAGGGAAATGGAAAGCTTCCAGAAGAGTGCCCGGGGCCAGGACCATCCTGGCTGGCCTGCAGGCACCAAGTTGGCCTGCGTGCTGTCGCTGGTGTGGCTCCACGGCCCTTCCTCTAGGCTTTCAAGCCCTTGTACATATTCAGGTGTTTTACCTGGGAAGGGTGGGAACAGTTCAGCAGCAGCTGGCCTGGGGCTCAGCTCACGTTTACTCACAGAGGCCTCGTCACGGTCCCCTAGCTTTGCAATGAGGACGAACCTTGCGTGGGGGGGCCGGGCTGCTGGCTGTATGGGAGATGATTCCCCAGCTCTGACCAATTTCAGAATTGTTTACCCCTAGAGCATGTGCCCTGATAGGGTTTTCCACTGTATAACTGCTGGGTTCAGGTTTTTTTTTTCTTTTTGGGTTCAAGTTAGAATTTATTCATCTTTTATGTATTTATTGATATAAGCATGGAAATAATTCATTCATAGAAATACATCTGTGTGAAGGGAAGAACTTTTTTCTGTTTTATTTTTAAATTTCATTTCTAAAAATTTTGCAGTTTAATTATATTTATTTTTCTATACAGCAGGTTATTATTAGTTATCTATTTTATTCATATACATATATACAGGTCAATACCTATCTCCCAACTCATCTGACCACCAACACACCATGGCTTCCCCCACTTGGTGTCCATACGTTTGTTCTCTACCTCTGTTTCTCTATTTCTGCCCTGCAAACCTGTTCATCTGTACCATATATCTAGGTTCCACATACATGCATTAATACAGAATATTTGTTTTGCTCTTTCTGACTTACTTCATTCTGTATGACAGTCTCTAGATCCACCAACTTCTCTACAAATAACCCAGTTTCATTCCTTTTCATGGCTGAGTCATATTCCATTTTATATATGTACCACATCTTTATCCATTCGTCTGTCTGTGGGCATTTAGGTTGCTTCCATTACCTGGCTATTGTAAATATTGCTGCAATGAACATTGTGGTGAATGTGTGTTTTTGATTTATGGTTGTCTCTGGGTATATGCCCAGAAGTGGGATTGCTGGATCCTATGGTAATTCTATTTCTAGTTTCTTTAAGGAAACTCCATACAGTTCTCCATAGTGACTGTATCAATTTACCTTCCCACCAATAGTGGAAGAGGGTTCCTTTTGTCCACAACCTCCCCAGAATTTGTTGTTTGTAGATTTTCTGATGATGCCTATTCTAACAGGTGTGAGGTGATACCTCATTGTCGTTTTGATTTGCATTTCTCTAATAATTAGTGGTGTTGAGCAGCTTTTCATGTGCGTCTTGGCCGTCTCTGTGACTTCTTTGAAGAAACGTCTATTTAGACCTTCTGCCCATTTTTGTATTGGGTTGTTTGTTTTATTAATATTAAGCTGCGTGAGCTGTTTATATATATTGGAGATTAAACCTTTGTCCATTGATTTGTTTGCGAACGTTTTCACCCATTCTGAGGGTTGCCTTTTTCCATTCCCGTTTTTTTTTAACCAAAAAAGAAAGAAAGCAAAAGAAGCAGAACACTAATGTGCGTGAAATATGCCTCTTGAAACTGTCGTTTTGAAATATGGACGTCTTTTGAACTTTTTGGTCGATATATGACCCCAGGATTTGATTTCAGGGCAGGTGTCATTTACAGGCCTGCAATGATTTGGAATATCCACTGACCATTAACGCTGGAATTAAAGATGATGTTGTGTGAAACGGCCACAAGGTGGCAGCAGTTCTCCCTTAGCAAATCTGGTTACCAGGGCAACAGAGCCTCAATGGAAGCCGTGTTCTAGATTGGAATTTAGAATGGAATGTGCCAGGAGAAAGCCCCTCAAGTTTGTCTCACTACTTCTTGTTCGTGTTTTTAATTTAATTTTTAATTTTTTATTACAGCAAGTTTGATTACAACGTTTGCTTGTTGTAGGTGTGCAAGATTTGGTTCTGTTACACATATACATATGTCTGTTCTTCCTGGGACCCTTTTCCCATGTACGTTATGACAGAATGTTGAGTAGTCTTCTCTTGGCATTCCGTAGGTCTTTGGTGATTATATATTTCACCTGTGTTTGTATATGTCTCTTAACCCCAATATCGTAATGAATCCAATCCTCACACCTTTCCATTGGTGAACCATAAGTTTGTTTAATGAATCTGTGATTGCCCTTCTCCGTGGAAATATCTGCCCTGGTATCCGTTTTTAGGTAACACCTATAAGTGATATCCTACGATATGTGTCTTTCACTTTCTGACTTACTACAAGTCACGTGATTACCTGTAGACTCATCTACGGGGCTGCAAATGGCATTGTGCCCTTTTTTTCCTTGGCTAATATTCTGTCTTAGCGAGGTCCATTTTCTGCAATGTGATTCCCTGAGGGCTGAGGATTAGCTGACCTGGGCAGCCTGACCCTGCCGGCAAGCCCTCCCCAGGTGTGCCTGGGTTGAGGTCGATAGAAACACCACACCAGGCAGCAATAGCCCCTGCAGCTGTGCCTGACTCCATATTCTCTGCCCCGTCAGCAGTCTCGGGGCTGTGCTGGTGGGAGGGTGTGAGGGTCCACGGCTTTGTTGGTGGCCCGGTGTGAGTGGGGCTCTGCTGGACTTTCTGCAGGAGTTGCCAGGCTGCCACCTGTAAACAAGAGGATGTGTCACCCATAACTTCCACTGGATTTTCTCTCCGGGCTGAGGTGAGGAAGGAAAAAAAGGAATGGGGGCCGGTACAGGAGGGGTATATCAGGCAGGGAAATGGAAAGCTGCCAGAAGAGTGCCCGGGGCCAGGACCATCCTGGCTGGCCTGCAGGCACCAAGTTGACCTGCGTGCTGTCGCTAGTGTGGCTCCACGGCCCTTCCTCTAGGCTTTCAAGCCCTTGTACATATTCAGGTGTTTTACCTGGGAAGGGTGGGAACAGTTCAGCAGCAGCTGGCCTGGGGCTCAGCTCACGTTTACTCACAGAGGCCTCGGCACGGTCCCGCAGCTTTGCAATGAGGACGCTCCTTGAGTGGGAGGGCTGGGCTGCTGGCTGTATGGGAGAAGATTCCCCACCTCTGACCAATTTCAGAATTGTTTACCGCTGGAGCAAGTGCCCTGATAGGGTTTTCCTCTGTATAACTGCTGGGTTCAGGATTTTTTTTTCTTTTTTGGTTCAAGTTAGAATTTATTCATCTTTTATGTATTTATTGATATAAGCATGGAAATAATTCATTCATAGAAATACATCTGTGTGAAGGGAAGAACTTTTTTTCTGTTTTATTTTGAAATTTCATTTCTAAAAATTTTGAGGTTTAATTATATTTATTTTTCTATACAGCAGGTTATTATTAGTTATCTATTTTATTCATATACATATATACAGGTCAATACCTATCTTCCAACTCATCTGACCACCAACACCCCATGGCTTCCTCCACTTCGTGTCCATTCGTTTGTTCTCTACCTCTGTTTCTCTATTTCTGCCCTGCAAACCTGTTCATCTGTACCATATATCTAGGTTCCACATACATGCATTAATACAGAATATTTGTTTTGCTCTTTCTGACTTACTTCATTCTGTATGACAGTCTCTAGATCCACCGACTTCTCTACAAATAATCCAGTTTCATTCCTTTTCATGGCTGAGTCATATTCCATTTTATATATGTACCACATCTTTATCCATTCGTCTGTCTGTGGGCATTTAGGTTGCTTCCATTACCTGGCTATTGTAAATAGTGCTGCAATGAACATTGTGGTTAATGTGTGTTTTTGATTTATGGTTTTCTCTGGGTATATGCCCAGAAGTGGGATTGCTGGATCCTATGGTAATTCTATTTCTAGTTTCTTTAAGGAAACTCCATACTGTTCTCCATAGTGACTGTATCAATTTACCTTCCCGCCAATAGTGGAAGAGGGTTCCTTTTGGCCACACCCTCCCCAGAATTTGTTGTTTGTAGATTTTCTGATGATGCCGATTCTAACAGGTGTGAGGTGATACCTCATTGTCGTTTTGATTTGCATTTCTCTAATAATTAGTGGTGTTGAGCAGCTTTTCATGTGCGTCTTGGCCGTCTCTGTGACTTCTTTGAAGAAACGTCTATTTAGATCTTCTGCCCATTTTTGTATTGGGTTTTTGTTTTATTAATATTAAGCTGTGTGAGCTGTTTATATATATTGGAGATTAAACCTTTGTCCATTGATTCTTTTGCGAACGTTTTCGCCCATTCTGAGGGTTGCCTTTTTCCATTCCCGTTGTTTTTAACCAAAAAAGAAAGAAAGCAAAAGAAGCAGAACACTAATGTGCGTGAAATATGCCTCTTGAAACTGTCGTTTTGAAATATGGACGTCTTTTGAACTTTTTGGTCGATATATGACCCCAGGATTTGTTTTCAGGGCAGGTGTCATTTACAGGCTTGCAATGATTTGGAATATCCACTGACCATTAGCGCTGGGATTAAGGCTGCTGTTGTGTGAAACGGCCACAAGGTGGCAGCAGTTCTCCCTTAGCAAATCTGGTTACTAGGGCAACAGAGCCTCAATGGAAGCCGTGTTCTAGATTGGAATTTAGAATGGAATGTGCCAGGAGAAAGCCCCTCAAGTTTGTCTCACTACTTCTTGTTCGTGTTTTTAATTTAATTTTTAATTTTTTATTACAGCATGTTTGATTACAACGTTTGGCTTGTTGTAGGTGTGCAAGATGTGGTTCTTTTACACATATACATATGTCTGTTCTTCCTGGGACCCTTTTCCCATGTACGTTATGACAGAATGTTGAGTAGTCTTCTCTTGGCATTCCGTAGGTCTTTGGTGATTATATATTTCACCTGTGTTTGTATATGTCTCTTAACCCCAATATCTTAATGAATCCAATCCTCACACCTTTCCATTGGTGAACCATAAGTTTGTTTAATGAATCTGTGATTGCCCTTCTCCGTGGAAATATCTGCCCTGGTATCCGTTTTTAGGTAACACCTATAAGTGATATCCTACGATATGTGTCTTTCACTTTCTGACGTACTATAAGTCACGTGATTACCTGTAGACTCATCTACGGAGCTGCAAATGGCATTGTGCCCTTTTTTTCCTTGGCTAATATTCTGTCTTAGCGAGGTCCATTTTCTGCAATGTGATTCCCTGAGGGCTGAGGATTAGCTGACCTGGGCAGCCTGACCCTGCCGGCAAGCCCTCCCCAGGTGTGCCTGGGTTGAGGTCAATAGACACAGCACTCCAGGCAGCAATAAGCCCTGCAGCTGTGCCTGACTCCATATTCTCTGCCCCGTCAGCAGTCTCGGGGCTGTGCTGGTGGGAGGGTGTGAGGGTCCACGGCTTTGTTGCTGGCACGGTGTGAGTGGGGCTCTGCTGGACTTTCTGCAGGAGTTGCCAGGCTGCCACCTGTAAAGAAGAGGATGTGTCACCCATAACTTCCACTGGAATTTCTCTCCGGGCTGAGGTGAGGAAGGAAAAAAGGGAATGGGGGACGGGACTGGAGGGGTATCTCAGGCAGGGAAATGGAAAGCTTCCAGAAGAGTGCCCGGGGCCAGGACCATCCTGGCTGGCCTGCAGGCACCAAGTTGGCCTGCGTGCTGTCGCTGGTGTGGCTCCACGGCCCTTCCTCTAGGCTTTCAAGCCCTTGTACATATTCAGGTGTTTTACCTGGGAAGGGTGGGAACAGTTCAGCAGCAGCTGGCCTGGGGCTCAGCTCACGTTTACTCACAGAGGCCTCGTCACGGTCCCCTAGCTTTGCAATGAGGACGAACCTTGCGTGGGGGGGCCGGGCTGCTGGCTGTATGGGAGATGATTCCCCAGCTCTGACCAATTTCAGAATTGTTTACCCCTAGAGCATGTGCCCTGATAGGGTTTTCCACTGTATAACTGCTGGGTTCAGGTTTTTTTTTTCTTTTTGGGTTCAAGTTAGAATTTATTCATCTTTTATGTATTTATTGATATAAGCATGGAAATAATTCATTCATAGAAATACATCTGTGTGAAGGGAAGAACTTTTTTCTGTTTTATTTTTAAATTTCATTTCTAAAAATTTTGCAGTTTAATTATATTTATTTTTCTATACAGCAGGTTATTATTAGTTATCTATTTTATTCATATACATATATACAGGTCAATACCTATCTCCCAACTCATCTGACCACCAACACACCATGGCTTCCCCCACTTGGTGTCCATACGTTTGTTCTCTACCTCTGTTTCTCTATTTCTGCCCTGCAAACCTGTTCATCTGTACCATATATCTAGGTTCCACATACATGCATTAATACAGAATATTTGTTTTGCTCTTTCTGACTTACTTCATTCTGTATGACAGTCTCTAGATCCACCAACTTCTCTACAAATAACCCAGTTTCATTCCTTTTCATGGCTGAGTCATATTCCATTTTATATATGTACCACATCTTTATCCATTCGTCTGTCTGTGGGCATTTAGGTTGCTTCCATTACCTGGCTATTGTAAATATTGCTGCAATGAACATTGTGGTGAATGTGTGTTTTTGATTTATGGTTGTCTCTGGGTATATGCCCAGAAGTGGGATTGCTGGATCCTATGGTAATTCTATTTCTAGTTTCTTTAAGGAAACTCCATACAGTTCTCCATAGTGACTGTATCAATTTACCTTCCCACCAATAGTGGAAGAGGGTTCCTTTTGTCCACAACCTCCCCAGAATTTGTTGTTTGTAGATTTTCTGATGATGCCTATTCTAACAGGTGTGAGGTGATACCTCATTGTCGTTTTGATTTGCATTTCTCTAATAATTAGTGGTGTTGAGCAGCTTTTCATGTGCGTCTTGGCCGTCTCTGTGACTTCTTTGAAGAAACGTCTATTTAGACCTTCTGCCCATTTTTGTATTGGGTTGTTTGTTTTATTAATATTAAGCTGCGTGAGCTGTTTATATATATTGGAGATTAAACCTTTGTCCATTGATTTGTTTGCGAACGTTTTCACCCATTCTGAGGGTTGCCTTTTTCCATTCCCGTTTTTTTTTAACCAAAAAAGAAAGAAAGCAAAAGAAGCAGAACACTAATGTGCGTGAAATATGCCTCTTGAAACTGTCGTTTTGAAATATGGACGTCTTTTGAACTTTTTGGTCGATATATGACCCCAGGATTTGATTTCAGGGCAGGTGTCATTTACAGGCCTGCAATGATTTGGAATATCCACTGACCATTAACGCTGGAATTAAAGATGATGTTGTGTGAAACGGCCACAAGGTGGCAGCAGTTCTCCCTTAGCAAATCTGGTTACCAGGGCAACAGAGCCTCAATGGAAGCCGTGTTCTAGATTGGAATTTAGAATGGAATGTGCCAGGAGAAAGCCCCTCAAGTTTGTCTCACTACTTCTTGTTCGTGTTTTTAATTTAATTTTTAATTTTTTATTACAGCAAGTTTGATTACAACGTTTGCTTGTTGTAGGTGTGCAAGATTTGGTTCTGTTACACATATACATATGTCTGTTCTTCCTGGGACCCTTTTCCCATGTACGTTATGACAGAATGTTGAGTAGTCTTCTCTTGGCATTCCGTAGGTCTTTGGTGATTATATATTTCACCTGTGTTTGTATATGTCTCTTAACCCCAATATCGTAATGAATCCAATCCTCACACCTTTCCATTGGTGAACCATAAGTTTGTTTAATGAATCTGTGATTGCACTTCCCCGTGGAAATATCTGCCCTGGTATCCGTTTTTAGGTAACACCTATAAGTGATATCCTACGATATGTGTCTTTCACTTTCTGACTTACTACAAGTCACGTGATTACCTGTAGACTCATCTACGGGGCTGCAAATGGCATTGTGCCCTTTTTTTCCTTGGCTAATATTCTGTCTTAGCGAGGTCCATTTTCTGCAATGTGATTCCCTGAGGGCTGAGGATTAGCTGACCTGGGCAGCCTGACCCTGCCGGCAAGCCCTCCCCAGGTGTGCCTGGGTTGAGGTCGATAGAAACACCACACCAGGCAGCAATAGCCCCTGCAGCTGTGCCTGACTCCATATTCTCTGCCCCGTCAGCAGTCTCGGGGCTGTGCTGGTGGGAGGGTGTGAGGGTCCACGGCTTTGTTGGTGGCCCGGTGTGAGTGGGGCTCTGCTGGACTTTCTGCAGGAGTTGCCAGGCTGCCACCTGTAAACAAGAGGATGTGTCACCCATAACTTCCACTGGATTTTCTCTCCGGGCTGAGGTGAGGAAGGAAAAAAAGGAATGGGGGCCGGTACAGGAGGGGTATATCAGGCAGGGAAATGGAAAGCTGCCAGAAGAGTGCCCGGGGCCAGGACCATCCTGGCTGGCCTGCAGGCACCAAGTTGACCTGCGTGCTGTCGCTAGTGTGGCTCCACGGCCCTTCCTCTAGGCTTTCAAGCCCTTGTACATATTCAGGTGTTTTACCTGGGAAGGGTGGGAACAGTTCAGCAGCAGCTGGCCTGGGGCTCAGCTCACGTTTACTCACAGAGGCCTCGGCACGGTCCCGCAGCTTTGCAATGAGGACGCTCCTTGAGTGGGAGGGCTGGGCTGCTGGCTGTATGGGAGAAGATTCCCCACCTCTGACCAATTTCAGAATTGTTTACCGCTGGAGCAAGTGCCCTGATAGGGTTTTCCTCTGTATAACTGCTGGGTTCAGGATTTTTTTTTCTTTTTTGGTTCAAGTTAGAATTTATTCATCTTTTATGTATTTATTGATATAAGCATGGAAATAATTCATTCATAGAAATACATCTGTGTGAAGGGAAGAACTTTTTTTCTGTTTTATTTTGAAATTTCATTTCTAAAAATTTTGAGGTTTAATTATATTTATTTTTCTATACAGCAGGTTATTATTAGTTATCTATTTTATTCATATACATATATACAGGTCAATACCTATCTTCCAACTCATCTGACCACCAACACCCCATGGCTTCCTCCACTTCGTGTCCATTCGTTTGTTCTCTACCTCTGTTTCTCTATTTCTGCCCTGCAAACCTGTTCATCTGTACCATATATCTAGGTTCCACATACATGCATTAATACAAAATATTTGTTTTGCTCTTTCTGACTTACTTCATTCTGTATGACAGTCTCTAGATCCACCGACTTCTCTACAAATAATCCAGTTTCATTCCTTTTCATGGCTGAGTCATATTCCATTTTATATATGTACCACATCTTTATCCATTCGTCTGTCTGTGGGCATTTAGGTTGCTTCCATTACCTGGCTATTGTAAATAGTGCTGCAATGAACATTGTGGTTAATGTGTGTTTTTGATTTATGGTTTTCTCTGGGTATATGCCCAGAAGTGGGATTGCTGGATCCTATGGTAATTCTATTTCTAGTTTCTTTAAGGAAACTCCATACTGTTCTCCATAGTGACTGTATCAATTTACCTTCCCGCCAATAGTGGAAGAGGGTTCCTTTTGGCCACACCCTCCCCAGAATTTGTTGTTTGTAGATTTTCTGATGATGCCGATTCTAACAGGTGTGAGGTGATACCTCATTGTCGTTTTGATTTGCATTTCTCTAATAATTAGTGGTGTTGAGCAGCTTTTCATGTGCGTCTTGGCCGTCTCTGTGACTTCTTTGAAGAAACGTCTATTTAGATCTTCTGCCCATTTTTGTATTGGGTTTTTGTTTTATTAATATTAAGCTGTGTGAGCTGTTTATATATATTGGAGATTAAACCTTTGTCCATTGATTCTTTTGCGAACGTTTTCGGCCATTCTGAGGGTTGCCTTTTTCCATTCCCGTTGTTTTTAACCAAAAAAGAAAGAAAGCAAAAGAAGCAGAACACTAATGTGCGTGAAATATGCCTCTTGAAACTGTCGTTTTGAAATATGGACGTCTTTTGAACTTTTTGGTCGATATATGACCCCAGGATTTGTTTTCAGGGCAGGTGTCATTTACAGGCTTGCAATGATTTGGAATATCCACTGACCATTAGCGCTGGGACTAAGGCTGCTGTTGTGTGAAACGGCCACAAGGTGGCAGCAGTTCTCCCTTAGCAAATCTGGTTACTAGGGCAACAGAGCCTCAATGGAAGCCGTGTTCTAGATTGGAATTTAGAATGGAATGTGCCAGGAGAAAGCCCCTCAAGTTTGTCTCACTACTTCTTGTTCGTGTTTTTAATTTAATTTTTAATTTTTTATTACAGCAAGTTTGATTACAACGTTTGGCTTGTTGTAGGTGTGCAAGATGTGGTTCTTTTACACATATACATATGTCTGTTCTTCCTGGGACCCTTTTCCCATGTACGTTATGACAGAATGTTGAGTAGTCTTCTCTTGGCATTCCGTAGGTCTTTGGTGATTATATATTTCACCTGTGTTTGTATATGTCTCTTAACCCCAATATCTTAATGAATCCAATCCTCACACCTTTCCATTGGTGAACCATAAGTTTGTTTAATGAATCTGTGATTGCCCTTCTCCGTGGAAATATCTGCCCTGGTATCCGTTTTTAGGTAACACCTATAAGTGATATCCTACGATATGTGTCTTTCACTTTCTGACGTACTATAAGTCACGTGATTACCTGTAGACTCATCTACGGAGCTGCAAATGGCATTGTGCCCTTTTTTTCCTTGGCTAATATTCTGTCTTAGCGAGGTCCATTTTCTGCAATGTGATTCCCTGAGGGCTGAGGATTAGCTGACCTGGGCAGCCTGACCCTGCCGGCAAGCCCTCCCCAGGTGTGCCTGGGTTGAGGTCAATAGACACAGCACTCCAGGCAGCAATAAGCCCTGCAGCTGTGCCTGACTCCATATTCTCTGCCCCGTCAGCAGTCTCGGGGCTGTGCTGGTGGGAGGGTGTGAGGGTCCACGGCTTTGTTGCTGGCACGGTGTGAGTGGGGCTCTGCTGGACTTTCTGCAGGAGTTGCCAGGCTGCCACCTGTAAAGAAGAGGATGTGTCACCCATAACTTCCACTGGAATTTCTCTCCGGGCTGAGGTGAGGAAGGAAAAAAGGGAATGGGGGACGGGACTGGAGGGGTATCTCAGGCAGGGAAATGGAAAGCTTCCAGAAGAGTGCCCGGGGCCAGGACCATCCTGGCTGGCCTGCAGGCACCAAGTTGGCCTGCGTGCTGTCGCTGGTGTGGCTCCACGGCCCTTCCTCTAGGCTTTCAAGCCCTTGTACATATTCAGGTGTTTTACCTGGGAAGGGTGGGAACAGTTCAGCAGCAGCTGGCCTGGGGCTCAGCTCACGTTTACTCACAGAGGCCTCGTCACGGTCCCCTAGCTTTGCAATGAGGACGAACCTTGCGTGGGGGGGCCGGGATGCTGGCTGTATGGGAGATGATTCCCCAGCTCTGACCAATTTCAGAATTGTTTACCCCTAGAGCATGTGCCCTGATAGGGTTTTCCACTGTATAACTGCTGGGTTCAGGTTTTTTTTTTCTTTTTGGGTTCAAGTTAGAATTTATTCATCTTTTATGTATTTATTGATATAAGCATGGAAATAATTCATTCATAGAAATACATCTGTGTGAAGGGAAGAACTTTTTTCTGTTTTATTTTTAAATTTCATTTCTAAAAATTTTGCAGTTTAATTATATTTATTTTTCTATACAGCAGGTTATTATTAGTTATCTATTTTATTCATATACATATATACAGGTCAATACCTATCTCCCAACTCATCTGACCACCAACACACCATGGCTTCCCCCACTTGGTGTCCATACGTTTGTTCTCTACCTCTGTTTCTCTATTTCTGCCCTGCAAACCTGTTCATCTGTACCATATATCTAGGTTCCACATACATGCATTAATACAGAATATTTGTTTTGCTCTTTCTGACTTACTTCATTCTGTATGACAGTCTCTAGATCCACCAACTTCTCTACAAATAACCCAGTTTCATTCCTTTTCATGGCTGAGTCATATTCCATTTTATATATGTACCACATCTTTATCCATTCGTCTGTCTGTGGGCATTTAGGTTGCTTCCATTACCTGGCTATTGTAAATATTGCTGCAATGAACATTGTGGTGAATGTGTGTTTTTGATTTATGGTTGTCTCTGGGTATATGCCCAGAAGTGGGATTGCTGGATCCTATGGTAATTCTATTTCTAGTTTCTTTAAGGAAACTCCATACAGTTCTCCATAGTGACTGTATCAATTTACCTTCCCACCAATAGTGGAAGAGGGTTCCTTTTGTCCACAACCTCCCCAGAATTTGTTGTTTGTAGATTTTCTGATGATGCCTATTCTAACAGGTGTGAGGTGATACCTCATTGTCGTTTTGATTTGCATTTCTCTAATAATTAGTGGTGTTGAGCAGCTTTTCATGTGCGTCTTGGCCGTCTCTGTGACTTCTTTGAAGAAACGTCTATTTAGACCTTCTGCCCATTTTTGTATTGGGTTGTTTGTTTTATTAATATTAAGCTGCGTGAGCTGTTTATATATATTGGAGATTAAACCTTTGTCCATTGATTTGTTTGCGAACGTTTTCACCCATTCTGAGGGTTGCCTTTTTCCATTCCCGTTTTTTTTTAACCAAAAAAGAAAGAAAGCAAAAGAAGCAGAACACTAATGTGCGTGAAATATGCCTCTTGAAACTGTCGTTTTGAAATATGGACGTCTTTTGAACTTTTTGGTCGATATATGACCCCAGGATTTGATTTCAGGGCAGGTGTCATTTACAGGCCTGCAATGATTTGGAATATCCACTGACCATTAACGCTGGAATTAAAGATGATGTTGTGTGAAACGGCCACAAGGTGGCAGCAGTTCTCCCTTAGCAAATCTGGTTACCAGGGCAACAGAGCCTCAATGGAAGCCGTGTTCTAGATTGGAATTTAGAATGGAATGTGCCAGGAGAAAGCCCCTCAAGTTTGTCTCACTACTTCTTGTTCGTGTTTTTAATTTAATTTTTAATTTTTTATTACAGCAAGTTTGATTACAACGTTTGCTTGTTGTAGGTGTGCAAGATTTGGTTCTGTTACACATATACATATGTCTGTTCTTCCTGGGACCCTTTTCCCATGTACGTTATGACAGAATGTTGAGTAGTCTTCTCTTGGCATTCCGTAGGTCTTTGGTGATTATATATTTCACCTGTGTTTGTATATGTCTCTTAACCCCAATATCGTAATGAATCCAATCCTCACACCTTTCCATTGGTGAACCATAAGTTTGTTTAATGAATCTGTGATTGCACTTCCCCGTGGAAATATCTGCCCTGGTATCCGTTTTTAGGTAACACCTATAAGTGATATCCTACGATATGTGTCTTTCACTTTCTGACTTACTACAAGTCACGTGATTACCTGTAGACTCATCTACGGGGCTGCAAATGGCATTGTGCCCTTTTTTTCCTTGGCTAATATTCTGTCTTAGCGAGGTCCATTTTCTGCAATGTGATTCCCTGAGGGCTGAGGATTAGCTGACCTGGGCAGCCTGACCCTGCCGGCAAGCCCTCCCCAGGTGTGCCTGGGTTGAGGTCGATAGAAACACCACACCAGGCAGCAATAGCCCCTGCAGCTGTGCCTGACTCCATATTCTCTGCCCCGTCAGCAGTCTCGGGGCTGTGCTGGTGGGAGGGTGTGAGGGTCCACGGCTTTGTTGGTGGCCCGGTGTGAGTGGGGCTCTGCTGGACTTTCTGCAGGAGTTGCCAGGCTGCCACCTGTAAACAAGAGGATGTGTCACCCATAACTTCCACTGGATTTTCTCTCCGGGCTGAGGTGAGGAAGGAAAAAAAGGAATGGGGGCCGGTACAGGAGGGGTATATCAGGCAGGGAAATGGAAAGCTGCCAGAAGAGTGCCCGGGGCCAGGACCATCCTGGCTGGCCTGCAGGCACCAAGTTGACCTGCGTGCTGTCGCTAGTGTGGCTCCACGGCCCTTCCTCTAGGCTTTCAAGCCCTTGTACATATTCAGGTGTTTTACCTGGGAAGGGTGGGAACAGTTCAGCAGCAGCTGGCCTGGGGCTCAGCTCACGTTTACTCACAGAGGCCTCGGCACGGTCCCGCAGCTTTGCAATGAGGACGCTCCTTGAGTGGGAGGGCTGGGCTGCTGGCTGTATGGGAGAAGATTCCCCACCTCTGACCAATTTCAGAATTGTTTACCGCTGGAGCAAGTGCCCTGATAGGGTTTTCCTCTGTATAACTGCTGGGTTCAGGATTTTTTTTTCTTTTTTGGTTCAAGTTAGAATTTATTCATCTTTTATGTATTTATTGATATAAGCATGGAAATAATTCATTCATAGAAATACATCTGTGTGAAGGGAAGAACTTTTTTTCTGTTTTATTTTGAAATTTCATTTCTAAAAATTTTGAGGTTTAATTATATTTATTTTTCTATACAGCAGGTTATTATTAGTTATCTATTTTATTCATATACATATATACAGGTCAATACCTATCTTCCAACTCATCTGACCACCAACACCCCATGGCTTCCTCCACTTCGTGTCCATTCGTTTGTTCTCTACCTCTGTTTCTCTATTTCTGCCCTGCAAACCTGTTCATCTGTACCATATATCTAGGTTCCACATACATGCATTATTACAAAATATTTGTTTTGCTCTTTCTGACTTACTTCATTCTGTATGACAGTCTCTAGATCCACCGACTTCTCTACAAATAATCCAGTTTCATTCCTTTTCATGGCTGAGTCATATTCCATTTTATATATGTACCACATCTTTATCCATTCGTCTGTCTGTGGGCATTTAGGTTGCTTCCATTACCTGGCTATTGTAAATAGTGCTGCAATGAACATTGTGGTTAATGTGTGTTTTTGATTTATGGTTTTCTCTGGGTATATGCCCAGAAGTGGGATTGCTGGATCCTATGGTAATTCTATTTCTAGTTTCTTTAAGGAAACTCCATACTGTTCTCCATAGTGACTGTATCAATTTACCTTCCCGCCAATAGTGGAAGAGGGTTCCTTTTGGCCACACCCTCCCCAGAATTTGTTGTTTGTAGATTTTCTGATGATGCCGATTCTAACAGGTGTGAGGTGATACCTCATTGTCGTTTTGATTTGCATTTCTCTAATAATTAGTGGTGTTGAGCAGCTTTTCATGTGCGTCTTGGCCGTCTCTGTGACTTCTTTGAAGAAACGTCTATTTAGATCTTCTGCCCATTTTTGTATTGGGTTTTTGTTTTATTAATATTAAGCTGTGTGAGCTGTTTATATATATTGGAGATTAAACCTTTGTCCATTGATTCTTTTGCGAACGTTTTCGGCCATTCTGAGGGTTGCCTTTTTCCATTCCCGTTGTTTTTAACCAAAAAAGAAAGAAAGCAAAAGAAGCAGAACACTAATGTGCGTGAAATATGCCTCTTGAAACTGTCGTTTTGAAATATGGACGTCTTTTGAACTTTTTGGTCGATATATGACCCCAGGATTTGTTTTCAGGGCAGGTGTCATTTACAGGCTTGCAATGATTTGGAATATCCACTGACCATTAGCGCTGGGACTAAGGCTGCTGTTGTGTGAAACGGCCACAAGGTGGCAGCAGTTCTCCCTTAGCAAATCTGGTTACTAGGGCAACAGAGCCTCAATGGAAGCCGTGTTCTAGATTGGAATTTAGAATGGAATGTGCCAGGAGAAAGCCCCTCAAGTTTGTCTCACTACTTCTTGTTCGTGTTTTTAATTTAATTTTTAATTTTTTATTACAGCAAGTTTGATTACAACGTTTGGCTTGTTGTAGGTGTGCAAGATGTGGTTCTTTTACACATATACATATGTCTGTTCTTCCTGGGACCCTTTTCCCATGTACGTTATGACAGAATGTTGAGTAGTCTTCTCTTGGCATTCCGTAGGTCTTTGGTGATTATATATTTCACCTGTGTTTGTATATGTCTCTTAACCCCAATATCTTAATGAATCCAATCCTCACACCTTTCCATTGGTGAACCATAAGTTTGTTTAATGAATCTGTGATTGCCCTTCTCCGTGGAAATATCTGCCCTGGTATCCGTTTTTAGGTAACACCTATAAGTGATATCCTACGATATGTGTCTTTCACTTTCTGACGTACTATAAGTCACGTGATTACCTGTAGACTCATCTACGGAGCTGCAAATGGCATTGTGCCCTTTTTTTCCTTGGCTAATATTCTGTCTTAGCGAGGTCCATTTTCTGCAATGTGATTCCCTGAGGGCTGAGGATTAGCTGACCTGGGCAGCCTGACCCTGCCGGCAAGCCCTCCCCAGGTGTGCCTGGGTTGAGGTCAATAGACACAGCACTCCAGGCAGCAATAAGCCCTGCAGCTGTGCCTGACTCCATATTCTCTGCCCCGTCAGCAGTCTCGGGGCTGTGCTGGTGGGAGGGTGTGAGGGTCCACGGCTTTGTTGCTGGCACGGTGTGAGTGGGGCTCTGCTGGACTTTCTGCAGGAGTTGCCAGGCTGCCACCTGTAAAGAAGAGGATGTGTCACCCATAACTTCCACTGGAATTTCTCTCCGGGCTGAGGTGAGGAAGGAAAAAAGGGAATGGGGGACGGGACTGGAGGGGTATCTCAGGCAGGGAAATGGAAAGCTTCCAGAAGAGTGCCCGGGGCCAGGACCATCCTGGCTGGCCTGCAGGCACCAAGTTGGCCTGCGTGCTGTCGCTGGTGTGGCTCCACGGCCCTTCCTCTAGGCTTTCAAGCCCTTGTACATATTCAGGTGTTTTACCTGGGAAGGGTGGGAACAGTTCAGCAGCAGCTGGCCTGGGGCTCAGCTCACGTTTACTCACAGAGGCCTCGTCACGGTCCCCTAGCTTTGCAATGAGGACGAACCTTGCGTGGGGGGGCCGGGATGCTGGCTGTATGGGAGATGATTCCCCAGCTCTGACCAATTTCAGAATTGTTTACCCCTAGAGCATGTGCCCTGATAGGGTTTTCCACTGTATAACTGCTGGGTTCAGGTTTTTTTTTTCTTTTTGGGTTCAAGTTAGAATTTATTCATCTTTTATGTATTTATTGATATAAGCATGGAAATAATTCATTCATAGAAATACATCTGTGTGAAGGGAAGAACTTTTTTCTGTTTTATTTTTAAATTTCATTTCTAAAAATTTTGCAGTTTAATTATATTTATTTTTCTATACAGCAGGTTATTATTAGTTATCTATTTTATTCATATACATATATACAGGTCAATACCTATCTCCCAACTCATCTGACCACCAACACACCATGGCTTCCCCCACTTGGTGTCCATACGTTTGTTCTCTACCTCTGTTTCTCTATTTCTGCCCTGCAAACCTGTTCATCTGTACCATATATCTAGGTTCCACATACATGCATTAATACAGAATATTTGTTTTGCTCTTTCTGACTTACTTCATTCTGTATGACAGTCTCTAGATCCACCAACTTCTCTACAAATAACCCAGTTTCATTCCTTTTCATGGCTGAGTCATATTCCATTTTATATATGTACCACATCTTTATCCATTCGTCTGTCTGTGGGCATTTAGGTTGCTTCCATTACCTGGCTATTGTAAATATTGCTGCAATGAACATTGTGGTGAATGTGTGTTTTTGATTTATGGTTGTCTCTGGGTATATGCCCAGAAGTGGGATTGCTGGATCCTATGGTAATTCTATTTCTAGTTTCTTTAAGGAAACTCCATACAGTTCTCCATAGTGACTGTATCAATTTACCTTCCCACCAATAGTGGAAGAGGGTTCCTTTTGTCCACAACCTCCCCAGAATTTGTTGTTTGTAGATTTTCTGATGATGCCTATTCTAACAGGTGTGAGGTGATACCTCATTGTCGTTTTGATTTGCATTTCTCTAATAATTAGTGGTGTTGAGCAGCTTTTCATGTGCGTCTTGGCCGTCTCTGTGACTTCTTTGAAGAAACGTCTATTTAGACCTTCTGCCCATTTTTGTATTGGGTTGTTTGTTTTATTAATATTAAGCTGCGTGAGCTGTTTATATATATTGGAGATTAAACCTTTGTCCATTGATTTGTTTGCGAACGTTTTCACCCATTCTGAGGGTTGCCTTTTTCCATTCCCGTTTTTTTTTAACCAAAAAAGAAAGAAAGCAAAAGAAGCAGAACACTAATGTGCGTGAAATATGCCTCTTGAAACTGTCGTTTTGAAATATGGACGTCTTTTGAACTTTTTGGTCGATATATGACCCCAGGATTTGATTTCAGGGCAGGTGTCATTTACAGGCCTGCAATGATTTGGAATATCCACTGACCATTAACGCTGGAATTAAAGATGATGTTGTGTGAAACGGCCACAAGGTGGCAGCAGTTCTCCCTTAGCAAATCTGGTTACCAGGGCAACAGAGCCTCAATGGAAGCCGTGTTCTAGATTGGAATTTAGAATGGAATGTGCCAGGAGAAAGCCCCTCAAGTTTGTCTCACTACTTCTTGTTCGTGTTTTTAATTTAATTTTTAATTTTTTATTACAGCAAGTTTGATTACAACGTTTGCTTGTTGTAGGTGTGCAAGATTTGGTTCTGTTACACATATACATATGTCTGTTCTTCCTGGGACCCTTTTCCCATGTACGTTATGACAGAATGTTGAGTAGTCTTCTCTTGGCATTCCGTAGGTCTTTGGTGATTATATATTTCACCTGTGTTTGTATATGTCTCTTAACCCCAATATCGTAATGAATCCAATCCTCACACCTTTCCATTGGTGAACCATAAGTTTGTTTAATGAATCTGTGATTGCACTTCCCCGTGGAAATATCTGCCCTGGTATCCGTTTTTAGGTAACACCTATAAGTGATATCCTACGATATGTGTCTTTCACTTTCTGACTTACTACAAGTCACGTGATTACCTGTAGACTCATCTACGGGGTTGCAAATGGCATTGTGCCCTTTTTTTCCTTGGCTAATATTCTGTCTTAGCGAGGTCCATTTTCTGCAATGTGATTCCCTGAGGGCTGAGGATTAGCTGACCTGGGCAGCCTGACCCTGCCGGCAAGCCCTCCCCAGGTGTGCCTGGGTTGAGGTCGATAGAAACACCACACCAGGCAGCAATAGCCCCTGCAGCTGTGCCTGACTCCATATTCTCTGCCCCGTCAGCAGTCTCGGGGCTGTGCTGGTGGGAGGGTGTGAGGGTCCACGGCTTTGTTGGTGGCCCGGTGTGAGTGGGGCTCTGCTGGACTTTCTGCAGGAGTTGCCAGGCTGCCACCTGTAAACAAGAGGATGTGTCACCCATAACTTCCACTGGATTTTCTCTCCGGGCTGAGGTGAGGAAGGAAAAAAAGGAATGGGGGCCGGTACAGGAGGGGTATATCAGGCAGGGAAATGGAAAGCTTCCAGAAGAGTGCCCGGGGCCAGGACCATCCTGGCTGGCCTGCAGGCACCAAGTTGACCTGCGTGCTGTCGCTAGTGTGGCTCCACGGCCCTTCCTCTAGGCTTTCAAGCCCTTGTACATATTCAGGTGTTTTACCTGGGAAGGGTGGGAACAGTTCAGCAGCAGCTGGCCTGGGGCTCAGCTCACGTTTACTCACAGAGGCCTCGGCACGGTCCCGCAGCTTTGCAATGAGGACGCTCCTTGAGTGGGAGGGCTGGGCTGCTGGCTGTATGGGAGAAGATTCCCCACCTCTGACCAATTTCAGAATTGTTTACCGCTGGAGCAAGTGCCCTGATAGGGTTTTCCTCTGTATAACTGCTGGGTTCAGGATTTTTTTTTCTTTTTTGGTTCAAGTTAGAATTTATTCATCTTTTATGTATTTATTGATATAAGCATGGAAATAATTCATTCATAGAAATACATCTGTGTGAAGGGAAGAACTTTTTTTCTGTTTTATTTTGAAATTTCATTTCTAAAAATTTTGAGGTTTAATTATATTTATTTTTCTATACAGCAGGTTATTATTAGTTATCTATTTTATTCATATACATATATACAGGTCAATACCTATCTCCCAACTCATCTGACCACCAACACCCCATGGCTTCCTCCACTTCGTGTCCATTCGTTTGTTCTCTACCTCTGTTTCTCTATTTCTGCCCTGCAAACCTGTTCATCTGTACCATATATCTAGGTTCCACATACATGCATTAATACAAAATATTTGTTTTGCTCTTTCTGACTTACTTCATTCTGTATGACAGTCTCTAGATCCACCGACTTCTCTACAAATAATCCAGTTTCATTCCTTTTCATGGCTGAGTCATATTCCATTTTATATATGTACCACATCTTTATCCATTCGTCTGTCTGTGGGCATTTAGGTTGCTTCCATTACCTGGCTATTGTAAATAGTGCTGCAATGAACATTGTGGTTAATGTGTGTTTTTGATTTATGGTTTTCTCTGGGTATATGCCCAGAAGTGGGATTGCTGGATCCTATGGTAATTCTATTTCTAGTTTCTTTAAGGAAACTCCATACTGTTCTCCATAGTGACTGTATCAATTTACCTTCCCGCCAATAGTGGAAGAGGGTTCCTTTTGGCCACACCCTCCCCAGAATTTGTTGTTTGTAGATTTTCTGATGATGCCGATTCTAACAGGTGTGAGGTGATACCTCATTGTCGTTTTGATTTGCATTTCTCTAATAATTAGTGGTGTTGAGCAGCTTTTCATGTGCGTCTTGGCCGTCTCTGTGACTTCTTTGAAGAAACGTCTATTTAGATCTTCTGCCCATTTTTGTATTGGGTTTTTGTTTTATTAATATTAAGCTGTGTGAGCTGTTTATATATATTGGAGATTAAACCTTTGTCCATTGATTCTTTTGCGAACGTTTTCGGCCATTCTGAGGGTTGCCTTTTTCCATTCCCGTTGTTTTTAACCAAAAAAGAAAGAAAGCAAAAGAAGCAGAACACTAATGTGCGTGAAATATGCCTCTTGAAACTGTCGTTTTGAAATATGGACGTCTTTTGAACTTTTTGGTCGATATATGACCCCAGGATTTGTTTTCAGGGCAGGTGTCATTTACAGGCTTGCAATGATTTGGAATATCCACTGACCATTAGCGCTGGGACTAAGGCTGCTGTTGTGTGAAACGGCCACAAGGTGGCAGCAGTTCTCCCTTAGCAAATCTGGTTACTAGGGCAACAGAGCCTCAATGGAAGCCGTGTTCTAGATTGGAATTTAGAATGGAATGTGCCAGGAGAAAGCCCCTCAAGTTTGTCTCACTACTTCTTGTTCGTGTTTTTAATTTAATTTTTAATTTTTTATTACAGCAAGTTTGATTACAACGTTTGGCTTGTTGTAGGTGTGCAAGATGTGGTTCTTTTACACATATACATATGTCTGTTCTTCCTGGGACCCTTTTCCCATGTACGTTATGACAGAATGTTGAGTAGTCTTCTCTTGGCATTCCGTAGGTCTTTGGTGATTATATATTTCACCTGTGTTTGTATATGTCTCTTAACCCCAATATCTTAATGAATCCAATCCTCACACCTTTCCATTGGTGAACCATAAGTTTGTTTAATGAATCTGTGATTGCCCTTCTCCGTGGAAATATCTGCCCTGGTATCCGTTTTTAGGTAACACCTATAAGTGATATCCTACGATATGTGTCTTTCACTTTCTGACGTACTATAAGTCACGTGATTACCTGTAGACTCATCTACGGAGCTGCAAATGGCATTGTGCCCTTTTTTTCCTTGGCTAATATTCTGTCTTAGCGAGGTCCATTTTCTGCAATGTGATTCCCTGAGGGCTGAGGATTAGCTGACCTGGGCAGCCTGACCCTGCCGGCAAGCCCTCCCCAGGTGTGCCTGGGTTGAGGTCAATAGACACAGCACTCCAGGCAGCAATAAGCCCTGCAGCTGTGCCTGACTCCATATTCTCTGCCCCGTCAGCAGTCTCGGGGCTGTGCTGGTGGGAGGGTGTGAGGGTCCACGGCTTTGTTGCTGGCACGGTGTGAGTGGGGCTCTGCTGGACTTTCTGCAGGAGTTGCCAGGCTGCCACCTGTAAAGAAGAGGATGTGTCACCCATAACTTCCACTGGAATTTCTCTCCGGGCTGAGGTGAGGAAGGAAAAAAGGGAATGGGGGACGGGACTGGAGGGGTATCTCAGGCAGGGAAATGGAAAGCTTCCAGAAGAGTGCCCGGGGCCAGGACCATCCTGGCTGGCCTGCAGGCACCAAGTTGGCCTGCGTGCTGTCGCTGGTGTGGCTCCACGGCCCTTCCTCTAGGCTTTCAAGCCCTTGTACATATTCAGGTGTTTTACCTGGGAAGGGTGGGAACAGTTCAGCAGCAGCTGGCCTGGGGCTCAGCTCACGTTTACTCACAGAGGCCTCGTCACGGTCCCCTAGCTTTGCAATGAGGACGAACCTTGCGTGGGGGGGCCGGGATGCTGGCTGTATGGGAGATGATTCCCCAGCTCTGACCAATTTCAGAATTGTTTACCCCTAGAGCATGTGCCCTGATAGGGTTTTCCACTGTATAACTGCTGGGTTCAGGTTTTTTTTTTCTTTTTGGGTTCAAGTTAGAATTTATTCATCTTTTATGTATTTATTGATATAAGCATGGAAATAATTCATTCATAGAAATACATCTGTGTGAAGGGAAGAACTTTTTTCTGTTTTATTTTTAAATTTCATTTCTAAAAATTTTGCAGTTTAATTATATTTATTTTTCTATACAGCAGGTTATTATTAGTTATCTATTTTATTCATATACATATATACAGGTCAATACCTATCTCCCAACTCATCTGACCACCAACACACCATGGCTTCCCCCACTTGGTGTCCATACGTTTGTTCTCTACCTCTGTTTCTCTATTTCTGCCCTGCAAACCTGTTCATCTGTACCATATATCTAGGTTCCACATACATGCATTAATACAGAATATTTGTTTTGCTCTTTCTGACTTACTTCATTCTGTATGACAGTCTCTAGATCCACCAACTTCTCTACAAATAACCCAGTTTCATTCCTTTTCATGGCTGAGTCATATCCCATTTTATGTATGTACCACATCTTTATCCATTCGTCTGTCTGTGGGCATTTAGGTTGCTTCCATTACCTGGCTATTGTAAATATTGCTGCAATGAACATTGTGGTGAATGTGTGTTTTTGATTTATGGTTGTCTCTGGGTATATGCCCAGAAGTGGGATTGCTGGATCCTATGGTAATTCTATTTCTAGTTTCTTTAAGGAAACTCCATACAGTTCTCCATAGTGACTGTATCAATTTACCTTCCCACCAATAGTGGAAGAGGGTTCCTTTTGTCCACAACCTCCCCAGAATTTGTTGTTTGTAGATTTTCTGATGATGCCTATTCTAACAGGTGTGAGGTGATACCTCATTGTCGTTTTGATTTGCATTTCTCTAATAATTAGTGGTGTTGAGCAGCTTTTCATGTGCGTCTTGGCCGTCTCTGTGACTTCTTTGAAGAAACGTCTATTTAGACCTTCTGCCCATTTTTGTATTGGGTTGTTTGTTTTATTAATATTAAGCTGCGTGAGCTGTTTATATATATTGGAGATTAAACCTTTGTCCATTGATTTGTTTGCGAACGTTTTCACCCATTCTGAGGGTTGCCTTTTTCCATTCCCGTTTTTTTTTAACCAAAAAAGAAAGAAAGCAAAAGAAGCAGAACACTAATGTGCGTGAAATATGCCTCTTGAAACTGTCGTTTTGAAATATGGACGTCTTTTGAACTTTTTGGTCGATATATGACCCCAGGATTTGATTTCAGGGCAGGTGTCATTTACAGGCCTGCAATGATTTGGAATATCCACTGACCATTAACGCTGGAATTAAAGATGATGTTGTGTGAAACGGCCACAAGGTGGCAGCAGTTCTCCCTTAGCAAATCTGGTTACCAGGGCAACAGAGCCTCAATGGAAGCCGTGTTCTAGATTGGAATTTAGAATGGAATGTGCCAGGAGAAAGCCCCTCAAGTTTGTCTCACGACTTCTTTTTCGTGTTTTTAATTTAATTTTTAATTTTTTATTACAGCAAGTTTGATTACAACGTTTGCTTGTTGTAGGTGTGCAAGATTTGGTTCTGTTACACATATACATATGTCTGTTCTTCCTGGGACCCTTTTCCCATGTACGTTATGACAGAATGTTGAGTAGTCTTCTCTTGGCATTCCGTAGGTCTTTGGTGATTATATATTTCACCTGTGTTTGTATATGTCTCTTAACCCCAATATCGTAATGAATCCAATCCTCACACCTTTCCATTGGTGAACCATAAGTTTGTTTAATGAATCTGTGATTGCACTTCCCCGTGGAAATATCTGCCCTGGTATCCGTTTTTAGGTAACACCTATAAGTGATATCCTACGATATGTGTCTTTCACTTTCTGACTTACTACAAGTCACGTGATTACCTGTAGACTCATCTACGGGGCTGCAAATGGCATTGTGCCCTTTTTTTCCTTGGCTAATATTCTGTCTTAGCGAGGTCCATTTTCTGCAATGTGATTCCCTGAGGGCTGAGGATTAGCTGACCTGGGCAGCCTGACCCTGCCGGCAAGCCCTCCCCAGGTGTGCCTGGGTTGAGGTCGATAGAAACACCACACCAGGCAGCAATAGCCCCTGCAGCTGTGCCTGACTCCATATTCTCTGCCCCGTCAGCAGTCTCGGGGCTGTGCTGGTGGGAGGGTGTGAGGGTCCACGGCTTTGTTGGTGGCCCGGTGTGAGTGGGGCTCTGCTGGACTTTCTGCAGGAGTTGCCAGGCTGCCACCTGTAAACAAGAGGATGTGTCACCCATAACTTCCACTGGATTTTCTCTCCGGGCTGAGGTGAGGAAGGAAAAAAAGGAATGGGGGCCGGTACAGGAGGGGTATATCAGGCAGGGAAATGGAAAGCTGCCAGAAGAGTGCCCGGGGCCAGGACCATCCTGGCTGGCCTGCAGGCACCAAGTTGACCTGCGTGCTGTCGCTAGTGTGGCTCCACGGCCCTTCCTCTAGGCTTTCAAGCCCTTGTACATATTCAGGTGTTTTACCTGGGAAGGGTGGGAACAGTTCAGCAGCAGCTGGCCTGGGGCTCAGCTCACGTTTACTCACAGAGGCCTCGGCACGGTCCCGCAGCTTTGCAATGAGGACGCTCCTTGAGTGGGAGGGCTGGGCTGCTGGCTGTATGGGAGAAGATTCCCCACCTCTGACCAATTTCAGAATTGTTTACCGCTGGAGCAAGTGCCCTGATAGGGTTTTCCTCTGTATAACTGCTGGGTTCAGGATTTTTTTTTCTTTTTTGGTTCAAGTTAGAATTTATTCATCTTTTATGTATTTATTGATATAAGCATGGAAATAATTCATTCATAGAAATACATCTGTGTGAAGGGAAGAACTTTTTTTCTGTTTTATTTTGAAATTTCATTTCTAAAAATTTTGAGGTTTAATTATATTTATTTTTCTATACAGCAGGTTATTATTAGTTATCTATTTTATTCATATACATATATACAGGTCAATACCTATCTCCCAACTCATCTGACCACCAACACCCCATGGCTTCCTCCACTTCGTGTCCATTCGTTTGTTCTCTACCTCTGTTTCTCTATTTCTGCCCTGCAAACCTGTTCATCTGTACCATATATCTAGGTTCCACATACATGCATTAATACAAAATATTTGTTTTGCTCTTTCTGACTTACTTCATTCTGTATGACAGTCTCTAGATCCACCGACTTCTCTACAAATAATCCAGTTTCATTCCTTTTCATGGCTGAGTCATATTCCATTTTATATATGTACCACATCTTTATCCATTCGTCTGTCTGTGGGCATTTAGGTTGCTTCCATTACCTGGCTATTGTAAATAGTGCTGCAATGAACATTGTGGTTAATGTGTGTTTTTGATTTATGGTTTTCTCTGGGTATATGCCCAGAAGTGGGATTGCTGGATCCTATGGTAATTCTATTTCTAGTTTCTTTAAGGAAACTCCATACTGTTCTCCATAGTGACTGTATCAATTTACCTTCCCGCCAATAGTGGAAGAGGGTTCCTTTTGGCCACACCCTCCCCAGAATTTGTTGTTTGTAGATTTTCTGATGATGCCGATTCTAACAGGTGTGAGGTGATACCTCATTGTCGTTTTGATTTGCATTTCTCTAATAATTAGTGGTGTTGAGCAGCTTTTCATGTGCGTCTTGGCCGTCTCTGTGACTTCTTTGAAGAAACGTCTATTTAGATCTTCTGCCCATTTTTGTATTGGGTTTTTGTTTTATTAATATTAAGCTGTGTGAGCTGTTTATATATATTGGAGATTAAACCTTTGTCCATTGATTCTTTTGCGAACGTTTTCGGCCATTCTGAGGGTTGCCTTTTTCCATTCCCGTTGTTTTTAACCAAAAAAGAAAGAAAGCAAAAGAAGCAGAACACTAATGTGCGTGAAATATGCCTCTTGAAACTGTCGTTTTGAAATATGGACGTCTTTTGAACTTTTTGGTCGATATATGACCCCAGGATTTGTTTTCAGGGCAGGTGTCATTTACAGGCTTGCAATGATTTGGAATATCCACTGACCATTAGCGCTGGGACTAAGGCTGCTGTTTTGTGAAACGGCCACAAGGTGGCAGCAGTTCTCCCTTAGCAAATCTGGTTACTAGGGCAACAGAGCCTCAATGGAAGCCGTGTTCTAGATTGGAATTTAGAATGGAATGTGCCAGGAGAAAGCCCCTCAAGTTTGTCTCACTACTTCTTGTTCGTGTTTTTAATTTAATTTTTAATTTTTTATTACAGCAAGTTTGATTACAACATTTGGCTTGTTGTAGGTGTGCAAGATGTGGTTCTTTTACACATATACATATGTCTGTTCTTCCTGGGACCCTTTTCCCATGTACGTTATGACAGAATGTTGAGTAGTCTTCTCTTGGCATTCCGTAGGTCTTTGGTGATTATATATTTCACCTGTGTTTGTATATGTCTCTTAACCCCAATATCTTAATGAATCCAATCCTCACACCTTTCCATTGGTGAACCATAAGTTTGTTTAATGAATCTGTGATTGCCCTTCTCCGTGGAAATATCTGCCCTGGTATCCGTTTTTAGGTAACACCTATAAGTGATATCCTACGATATGTGTCTTTCACTTTCTGACGTACTATAAGTCACGTGATTACCTGTAGACTCATCTACGGAGCTGCAAATGGCATTGTGCCCTTTTTTTCCTTGGCTAATATTCTGTCTTAGCGAGGTCCATTTTCTGCAATGTGATTCCCTGAGGGCTGAGGATTAGCTGACCTGGGCAGCCTGACCCTGCCGGCAAGCCCTCCCCAGGTGTGCCTGGGTTGAGGTCAATAGACACAGCACTCCAGGCAGCAATAAGCCCTGCAGCTGTGCCTGACTCCATATTCTCTGCCCCGTCAGCAGTCTCGGGGCTGTGCTGGTGGGAGGGTGTGAGGGTCCACGGCTTTGTTGCTGGCACGGTGTGAGTGGGGCTCTGCTGGACTTTCTGCAGGAGTTGCCAGGCTGCCACCTGTAAAGAAGAGGATGTGTCACCCATAACTTCCACTGGAATTTCTCTCCGGGCTGAGGTGAGGAAGGAAAAAAGGGAATGGGGGACGGGACTGGAGGGGTATCTCAGGCAGGGAAATGGAAAGCTTCCAGAAGAGTGCCCGGGGCCAGGACCATCCTGGCTGGCCTGCAGGCACCAAGTTGGCCTGCGTGCTGTCGCTGGTGTGGCTCCACGGCCCTTCCTCTAGGCTTTCAAGCCCTTGTACATATTCAGGTGTTTTACCTGGGAAGGGTGGGAACAGTTCAGCAGCAGCTGGCCTGGGGCTCAGCTCACGTTTACTCACAGAGGCCTCGTCACGGTCCCCTAGCTTTGCAATGAGGACGAACCTTGCGTGGGGGGGCCGGGATGCTGGCTGTATGGGAGATGATTCCCCAGCTCTGACCAATTTCAGAATTGTTTACCCCTAGAGCATGTGCCCTGATAGGGTTTTCCACTGTATAACTGCTGGGTTCAGGTTTTTTTTTTCTTTTTGGGTTCAAGTTAGAATTTATTCATCTTTTATGTATTTATTGATATAAGCATGGAAATAATTCATTCATAGAAATACATCTGTGTGAAGGGAAGAACTTTTTTCTGTTTTATTTTTAAATTTCATTTCTAAAAATTTTGCAGTTTAATTATATTTATTTTTCTATACAGCAGGTTATTATTAGTTATCTATTTTATTCATATACATATATACAGGTCAATACCTATCTCCCAACTCATCTGACCACCAACACACCATGGCTTCCCCCACTTGGTGTCCATACGTTTGTTCTCTACCTCTGTTTCTCTATTTCTGCCCTGCAAACCTGTTCATCTGTACCATATATCTAGGTTCCACATACATGCATTAATACAGAATATTTGTTTTGCTCTTTCTGACTTACTTCATTCTGTATGACAGTCTCTAGATCCACCAACTTCTCTACAAATAACCCAGTTTCATTCCTTTTCATGGCTGAGTCATATTCCATTTTATATATGTACCACATCTTTATCCATTCGTCTGTCTGTGGGCATTTAGGTTGCTTCCATTACCTGGCTATTGTAAATATTGCTGCAATGAACATTGTGGTGAATGTGTGTTTTTGATTTATGGTTGTCTCTGGGTATATGCCCAGAAGTGGGATTGCTGGATCCTATGGTAATTCTATTTCTAGTTTCTTTAAGGAAACTCCATACAGTTCTCCATAGTGACTGTATCAATTTACCTTCCCACCAATAGTGGAAGAGGGTTCCTTTTGTCCACAACCTCCCCAGAATTTGTTGTTTGTAGATTTTCTGATGATGCCTATTCTAACAGGTGTGAGGTGATACCTCATTGTCGTTTTGATTTGCATTTCTCTAATAATTAGTGGTGTTGAGCAGCTTTTCATGTGCGTCTTGGCCGTCTCTGTGACTTCTTTGAAGAAACGTCTATTTAGACCTTCTGCCCATTTTTGTATTGGGTTGTTTGTTTTATTAATATTAAGCTGCGTGAGCTGTTTATATATATTGGAGATTAAACCTTTGTCCATTGATTTGTTTGCGAACGTTTTCACCCATTCTGAGGGTTGCCTTTTTCCATTCCCGTTTTTTTTTAACCAAAAAAGAAAGAAAGCAAAAGAAGCAGAACACTAATGTGCGTGAAATATGCCTCTTGAAACTGTCGTTTTGAAATATGGACGTCTTTTGAACTTTTTGGTCGATATATGACCCCAGGATTTGATTTCAGGGCAGGTGTCATTTACAGGCCTGCAATGATTTGGAATATCCACTGACCATTAACGCTGGAATTAAAGATGATGTTGTGTGAAACGGCCACAAGGTGGCAGCAGTTCTCCCTTAGCAAATCTGGTTACCAGGGCAACAGAGCCTCAATGGAAGCCGTGTTCTAGATTGGAATTTAGAATGGAATGTGCCAGGAGAAAGCCCCTCAAGTTTGTCTCACTACTTCTTGTTCGTGTTTTTAATTTAATTTTTAATTTTTTATTACAGCAAGTTTGATTACAACGTTTGCTTGTTGTAGGTGTGCAAGATTTGGTTCTGTTACACATATACATATGTCTGTTCTTCCTGGGACCCTTTTCCCATGTACGTTATGACAGAATGTTGAGTAGTCTTCTCTTGGCATTCCGTAGGTCTTTGGTGATTATATATTTCACCTGTGTTTGTATATGTCTCTTAACCCCAATATCGTAATGAATCCAATCCTCACACCTTTCCATTGGTGAACCATAAGTTTGTTTAATGAATCTGTGATTGCACTTCCCCGTGGAAATATCTGCCCTGGTATCCGTTTTTAGGTAACACCTATAAGTGATATCCTACGATATGTGTCTTTCACTTTCTGACTTACTACAAGTCACGTGATTACCTGTAGACTCATCTACGGGGCTGCAAATGGCATTGTGCCCTTTTTTTCCTTGGCTAATATTCTGTCTTAGCGAGGTCCATTTTCTGCAATGTGATTCCCTGAGGGCTGAGGATTAGCTGACCTGGGCAGCCTGACCCTGCCGGCAAGCCCTCCCCAGGTGTGCCTGGGTTGAGGTCGATAGAAACACCACACCAGGCAGCAATAGCCCCTGCAGCTGTGCCTGACTCCATATTCTCTGCCCCGTCAGCAGTCTCGGGGCTGTGCTGGTGGGAGGGTGTGAGGGTCCACGGCTTTGTTGGTGGCCCGGTGTGAGTGGGGCTCTGCTGGACTTTCTGCAGGAGTTGCCAGGCTGCCACCTGTAAACAAGAGGATGTGTCACCCATAACTTCCACTGGATTTTCTCTCCGGGCTGAGGTGAGGAAGGAAAAAAAGGAATGGGGGCCGGTACAGGAGGGGTATATCAGGCAGGGAAATGGAAAGCTGCCAGAAGAGTGCCCGGGGCCAGGACCATCCTGGCTGGCCTGCAGGCACCAAGTTGACCTGCGTGCTGTCGCTAGTGTGGCTCCACGGCCCTTCCTCTAGGCTTTCAAGCCCTTGTACATATTCAGGTGTTTTACCTGGGAAGGGTGGGAACAGTTCAGCAGCAGCTGGCCTGGGGCTCAGCTCACGTTTACTCACAGAGGCCTCGGCACGGTCCCGCAGCTTTGCAATGAGGACGCTCCTTGAGTGGGAGGGCTGGGCTGCTGGCTGTATGGGAGAAGATTCCCCACCTCTGACCAATTTCAGAATTGTTTACCGCTGGAGCAAGTGCCCTGATAGGGTTTTCCTCTGTATAACTGCTGGGTTCAGGATTTTTTTTTCTTTTTTGGTTCAAGTTAGAATTTATTCATCTTTTATGTATTTATTGATATAAGCATGGAAATAATTCATTCATAGAAATACATCTGTGTGAAGGGAAGAACTTTTTTTCTGTTTTATTTTGAAATTTCATTTCTAAAAATTTTGAGGTTTAATTATATTTATTTTTCTATACAGCAGGTTATTATTAGTTATCTATTTTATTCATATACATATATACAGGTCAATACCTATCTCCCAACTCATCTGACCACCAACACCCCATGGCTTCCTCCACTTCGTGTCCATTCGTTTGTTCTCTACCTCTGTTTCTCTATTTCTGCCCTGCAAACCTGTTCATCTGTACCATATATCTAGGTTCCACATACATGCATTAATACAAAATATTTGTTTTGCTCTTTCTGACTTACTTCATTCTGTATGACAGTCTCTAGATCCACCGACTTCTCTACAAATAATCCAGTTTCATTCCTTTTCATGGCTGAGTCATATTCCATTTTATATATGTACCACATCTTTATCCATTCGTCTGTCTGTGGGCATTTAGGTTGCTTCCATTACCTGGCTATTGTAAATAGTGCTGCAATGAACATTGTGGTTAATGTGTGTTTTTGATTTATGGTTTTCTCTGGGTATATGCCCAGAAGTGGGATTGCTGGATCCTATGGTAATTCTATTTCTAGTTTCTTTAAGGAAACTCCATACTGTTCTCCATAGTGACTGTATCAATTTACCTTCCCGCCAATAGTGGAAGAGGGTTCCTTTTGGCCACACCCTCCCCAGAATTTGTTGTTTGTAGATTTTCTGATGATGCCGATTCTAACAGGTGTGAGGTGATACCTCATTGTCGTTTTGATTTGCATTTCTCTAATAATTAGTGGTGTTGAGCAGCTTTTCATGTGCGTCTTGGCCGTCTCTGTGACTTCTTTGAAGAAACGTCTATTTAGATCTTCTGCCCATTTTTGTATTGGGTTTTTGTTTTATTAATATTAAGCTGTGTGAGCTGTTTATATATATTGGAGATTAAACCTTTGTCCATTGATTCTTTTGCGAACGTTTTCGGCCATTCTGAGGGTTGCCTTTTTCCATTCCCGTTGTTTTTAACCAAAAAAGAAAGAAAGCAAAAGAAGCAGAACACTAATGTGCGTGAAATATGCCTCTTGAAACTGTCGTTTTGAAATATGGACGTCTTTTGAACTTTTTGGTCGATATATGACCCCAGGATTTGTTTTCAGGGCAGGTGTCATTTACAGGCTTGCAATGATTTGGAATATCCACTGACCATTAGCGCTGGGACTAAGGCTGCTGTTGTGTGAAACGGCCACAAGGTGGCAGCAGTTCTCCCTTAGCAAATCTGGTTACTAGGGCAACAGAGCCTCAATGGAAGCCGTGTTCTAGATTGGAATTTAGAATGGAATGTGCCAGGAGAAAGCCCCTCAAGTTTGTCTCACTACTTCTTGTTCATGTTTTTAATTTAATTTTTAATTTTTTATTACAGCAAGTTTGATTACAACGTTTGGCTTGTTGTAGGTGTGCAAGATGTGGTTCTTTTACACATATACATATGTCTGTTCTTCCTGGGACCCTTTTCCCATGTACGTTATGACAGAATGTTGAGTAGTCTTCTCTTGGCATTCCGTAGGTCTTTGGTGATTATATATTTCACCTGTGTTTGTATATGTCTCTTAACCCCAATATCTTAATGAATCCAATCCTCACACCTTTCCATTGGTGAACCATAAGTTTGTTTAATGAATCTGTGATTGCCCTTCTCCGTGGAAATATCTGCCCTGGTATCCGTTTTTAGGTAACACCTATAAGTGATATCCTACGATATGTGTCTTTCACTTTCTGACGTACTATAAGTCACGTGATTACCTGTAGACTCATCTACGGAGCTGCAAATGGCATTGTGCCCTTTTTTTCATTGGCTAATATTCTGTCTTAGCGAGGTCCATTTTCTGCAATGTGATTCCCTGAGGGCTGAGGATTAGCTGACCTGGGCAGCCTGACCCTGCCGGCAAGCCCTCCCCAGGTGTGCCTGGGTTGAGGTCAATAGACACAGCACTCCAGGCAGCAATAAGCCCTGCAGCTGTGCCTGACTCCATATTCTCTGCCCCGTCAGCAGTCTCGGGGCTGTGCTGGTGGGAGGGTGTGAGGGTCCACGGCTTTGTTGCTGGCACGGTGTGAGTGGGGCTCTGCTGGACTTTCTGCAGGAGTTGCCAGGCTGCCACCTGTAAAGAAGAGGATGTGTCACCCATAACTTCCACTGGAATTTCTCTCCGGGCTGAGGTGAGGAAGGAAAAAAGGGAATGGGGGACGGGACTGGAGGGGTATCTCAGGCAGGGAAATGGAAAGCTTCCAGAAGAGTGCCCGGGGCCAGGACCATCCTGGCTGGCCTGCAGGCACCAAGTTGGCCTGCGTGCTGTCGCTGGTGTGGCTCCACGGCCCTTCCTCTAGGCTTTCAAGCCCTTGTACATATTCAGGTGTTTTACCTGGGAAGGGTGGGAACAGTTCAGCAGCAGCTGGCCTGGGGCTCAGCTCACGTTTACTCACAGAGGCCTCGTCACGGTCCCCTAGCTTTGCAATGAGGACGAACCTTGCGTGGGGGGGCCGGGCTGCTGGCTGTATGGGAGATGATTCCCCAGCTCTGACCAATTTCAGAATTGTTTACCCCTAGAGCATGTGCCCTGATAGGGTTTTCCACTGTATAACTGCTGGGTTCAGGTTTTTTTTTTCTTTTTGGGTTCAAGTTAGAATTTATTCATCTTTTATGTATTTATTGATATAAGCATGGAAATAATTCATTCATAGAAATACATCTGTGTGAAGGGAAGAACTTTTTTCTGTTTTATTTTTAAATTTCATTTCTAAAAATTTTGCAGTTTAATTATATTTATTTTTCTATACAGCAGGTTATTATTAGTTATCTATTTTATTCATATACATATATACAGGTCAATACCTATCTCCCAACTCATCTGACCACCAACACACCATGGCTTCCCCCACTTGGTGTCCATACGTTTGTTCTCTACCTCTGTTTCTCTATTTCTGCCCTGCAAACCTGTTCATCTGTACCATATATCTAGGTTCCACATACATGCATTAATACAGAATATTTGTTTTGCTCTTTCTGACTTACTTCATTCTGTATGACAGTCTCTAGATCCACCGACTTCTCTACAAATAACCCAGTTTCATTCCTTTTCATGGCTGAGTCATATCCCATTTTATATATGTACCACATCTTTACCCATTCGTCTGTCTGTGGGCATTTAGGTTGCTTCCATTACCTGGCTATTGTAAATAGTGCTGCAATGAACATTGTGGTGAATGTGTATTTTTGATTTATGGTTGTCTCTGGGTATATGCCCAGAAGTGGGATTGCTAGATCCTATGGTAATTCTATTTCTAGTTTCTTTAAGGAAACTCCATACTGTTCTCCATAGTGACTGTATCAATTTACCTTCCCACCAATAGTGGAAGAGGGTTCCTTTTGTCCATACCCTCCCCAGACTTTGTTGTTTGTAGATTTTCTGATGATGCCGATTCTAACAGGTGTGAGGTGATACCTCATTGTCGTTTTGATTTGCATTTCTCTAATAATTAGTGGTGTTGAGCAGCTTTTCATGTGCGTCTTGGCCGTCTCTGTGACTTCTTTGAAGAAACGTCTATTTAGATCTTCTGCCCATTTTTGTATTGGGTTGTTTGTTTTATTAATATTAAGCTGCGTGAGCTGTTTATATATATTGGAGATTAAACCCTTGTCCATTGATTCGTTTGCGAACGTTTTTGCCCATTCTGAGGGTTGCCTTTTTCCATTCCTGTTTTTTTTAACCAAAAAAGAAAGAAAGCAAAAGAAGCAGAAGACTAATGTGCGTGAAATATGCCTCTTGAAACTGTCGTTTTGAAATATGGACGTTTTTGAAATTTTTGGTCGATATATGACCCCAGGATTTGTTTTCAGGGCAGGTGTCATTTACAGGCCTGCAATGATTTGGAATATCCACTGACCAGTAGTGCTGGGATTAAAGCTGCTGTTGTGCGAAATGGCCACAAGGTGGCAGCAGTTCTCCCTTAGCAAATCTGGTTACTAGGGCAACAGAGCCTCAATGGAAGCCGTGTTCTAGATTGGAATTTAGAATGGAATGTGCCAGGAGAAAGCCCCTCAAGTTTGTCTCACTACTTCTTGTTCGTGTTTTTAATTTAATTTTTAATTTTTTATTACAGCAAGTTTGATTACAACGTTTGCTTGTTGTAGGTGTGCAAGATGTGGTTCTGTTACACATATACATATGTCTGTTCTTCCTGGGACCCTTTTCCCATGTACGTTATGACAGAATGTTGAGTTGTCTTCTCTTGGCATTCCGTAGGTCTTTGGTGATTATATATTTCACCTGTGTTTGTATATGTCTCTTACCCCAATATCGTAATGAATCCAATCCTCACACCTTTCCATTGGTGAACCATAAGTTTGTTTAATGAATCTGTGATTGCCCTTCTCCGTGGAAATATCTGCCCTGGTATCCGTTTTTCGGTAACACCTATAAGTGATATCCTACGATATGTGTCTTTCACTTTCTGACTTACTACAAGTCACATGATTACCTGTAGACTCATCTACGGGGCTGCAAATGGCATTGTGCCCTTTTTTTCCTTGGCTAATATTCTGTCTTAGCGAGGTCCATTTTCTGCAATGTGATTCCCTGAGGGCTGAGGATTAGCTGACCTGGGCAGCCTGACCCTGCCGGCAAGCCCTCCCCAGGTGTGTCTGGGTTGAGGTCAATAGAAACAGCACTCCAGGCAGCAATAGCCCCTGCAGCTGTGCCTGACTCCATATTCTCTGCCCCGTCAGCATTCTCGGGGCTGTGCTGGTGGGAGGGTGTGAGGGTCCACTGCTTTGTTGGTGGCCCGGTGTGAGTGGGGCTCTGCTGGACTTTCTGCAGGAGTTGCCAGGCTGCCACTTGTAAAGAAGAGGATGTGTCACCCATAACTTCCACTGGAATTTCTCTCGGGGTTGAGGTGAGGAAGGAAAAAAATGAGTGGGGGCCGGGACAGGAGGGGTATCTCAGGCAGGGAAATGGAAAGCTTCCAGAAGAGCGCCCGAGGCCAGGACCATCCTGGCTGGCCTGCAGGCACCAAGTTGGCCTGCGTGCTGTCGCTGGTGTGGCTCCACGGCCCTTCCTCTAGGCTTTCAAGCCCTTGTACATATTCAGGTGTTTTACCTGGGAAGGGTGGGAACAGTTCAGCAACAGCTGGCCTGGGGCTCAGCTCACGTTTACTCACAGAGGCCTCAGCACGGTCCCCCAGCTTTGCAATGAGGACGCTCCTTGTGTGGGGGGGCCGTGCTGCTGGCTGTATGGGAGATGATTCCCCACCTCTGACCAATTTCAGAATTGTTTACCGCTGGAGCAAGTGCCCTGATAGGGTTTTCCTCTGTATAACTGCTGGGTTCAGGATTTTTTTTTCTTTTTTGGTTCAAGTTAGAATTTATTCATCTTTTATGTATTTATTGATATAAGCATGGAAATAATTCATTCATAGAAATACATGTGTGTGAAGGGAAGAATTTTTTTTCTGTTTTATTTTGAAATTTCATTTCTAAAAATTTTGAAGTTTAATTATATTTATTTTTCTATACAGCAGGTTATTATTAGTTATCTATTTTATTCATATACATATATACAGGTCAATACCTATCTCCCAACTCATCTGACCACCAACACCCCATGGCTTCCTCCACTTGGTGTCCATTCGTTTGTTCTCTACCTCTGTTTCTCTATTTCTGCCCTGCAAACCTGTTCATCTGTACCATATATCTAGGTTCCACATACATGCATTAATACAGAATATTTGTTTTGCTCTTTCTGACTTACTTCATTCTGTATGACAGTCTCTAGATCCACCGACTTCTCTACAAATAATCCAGTTTCATTCCTTTTCATGGCTGAGTCATATCCCATTTTATATATGTACCACATCTTTATCCATTCGTCTGTCTGTGGGCATTCAGGTTGCTTCCATTACCTGGCTATTGTAAATAGTGCTGCAATGAACATTGTGGTTAATGTGTGTTTTTGATTTGTGGTTGTCTCTGGGTATATGCCCAGAAGTGGGATTGTTGGATGCTATGGTAATTCTATTTCTAGTTTCTTTAAGGAAACTCCATACTGTTCTCCATAGTGACTGTATCAATTTACCTTCCCGCCAATAGTGGAAGAGGGTTCCTTTTGGCCACACCCTCCCCAGAATTTGTTGTTTGTAGATTTTCTGATGATGCCGATTCTAACAGGTGTGAGGTGATACCTCATTGTCGTTTTGATTTGCATTTCTCTAATAATTAGTGGTGTTGAGCAGCTTTTCATGTGCGTCTTGGCCGTCTCTGTGACTTCTTTGAAGAAACGTCTATTTAGATCTTCTGCCCATTTTTGTATTGGGTTTTTGTTTTATTAATATTAATCTGTGTGAGCTGTTTATATATATTGGAGATTAAACCTTTGTCCATTGATTCGTTTGCGAACGTTTTCGCCCATTCTGAGGGTTGCCTTTTTCCATTCCTGTTTTTTTTTTAACCAAAAAAGAAAGAAAGCAAAAGAAGCAGAACACTAATGTGTGTGAAATATGCCTCTTGAAACTGTCGTTTTGAAATATGGACGTCTTTTGAACTTTTTGGTCGATATATGACCCCAGGATTTGTTTTCAGGGCAGGTGTCATTTACAGGCTTGCAATGATTTGGAATATCCACTGACCATTAGCGCTGGGATTAAGGCTGCTGTTGTGTGAAACGGCCACAAGGTGGCAGCAGTTCTCCCTTAGCAAATCTGGTTATTAGGGCAACAGAGCCTCAATGGAAGCCGTGTTTTAGATTGGAATTTAGAATGGAATGTGCCAGGAGAAAGCCCCTCAAGTTTGTCTCACTACTTCTTGTTCGTGTTTTTATTTTAATTTTTAATTTTTTATTACAGCAAGTTTGATTACAACGTTTGGTTTGTTGTAGGTGTGCAAGATGTGGTTCTTTTACACATATACATATGTCTGTTCTTCCTGGGACCCTTTTCCCATGTACGTTATGACAGAATGTTGAGTAGTCTTCTCTTGGCATTCCGTAGGTCTTTGGTGATTACATATTTCACGTGTGTTTGTATATGTCTCTTAACACCAATATCGTAATGAATCCAATCCTCACACCTTTCCATTGGTGAACCATAAGTTTGTTTAATGAATCTGTGATTGCCCTTCTCCGTGGAAATATCTGCCCTGGTATCCGTTTTTAGGTAACACCTATAAGTGATATCCTACGATATGTGTCTTTCACTTTCTGACTTACTACAAGTCATGTGATTACCTGTAGACTCATCTACGGGGCTGCAAATGGCATTGTGCCCTTTTTTTCCTTGGCTAATATTCTGTCTTAGCGAGGTCCATTTTCTGCAATGTGATTCCCTGAGGGCTGAGGATTAGCTGACCTGGGCAGCCTGACCCTGCCGGCAAGCCCTCCCCAGGTGTGCCTGGGTTGAGGTCGATAGAAACAGCACTCCAGGCAGCAATAGCCCCTGCAGCTGTGCCTGACTCCATATTCTCTGCCCCGTCAGCAGTCTCGGGGATGTGCTGGTGGGAGTGTGTGAGGGTCCACGGCTTTGTTGGTGGCCCGGTGTGAGTGGGGCTCTGCTGGACTTTCTGCAGGAGTTGCCAGGCTGTCACCTGTAAAGAAGAGGATGTGTCACCCATAACTTCCACTGGAATTTCTCTCCGGGCTGAGGTGAGGGAGGAAAAAAAGGAGTGGGGGCCGAGACAGGAGGGGTATCTCAGGCAGGGAAATGGAAAGCTTCCAGAAGAGCGCCCGGGGCCAGGACCATCCTGGCTGGCCTGCAGGCACCAAGTTGGCCTGCGTGCTGTCACTGGGGTGGCTCCACGACCCTTCCTCTAGGCTTTCAAGCCCTTGTACATATTCAGGTGTTTTACCTGGGAAGGGTGGGAACAGTTCAGCAGCAGCTGGCCTTGGACTCAGCTCACGTTTACTCACAGAGGCCTCGGCATGGTCCCCCAGCTTTGCAATGAGGACGCTCCTTGCGTGGGGGGGCCGGGCTGCTGGCTGTATGGGAGATGATTCCCCACCTCTGACCAATTTCAGAATTGTTTACCGCTGGAGCAAGTGCCCTGATAGGGTTTTCCTCTGTATAACTGCTGGGTTCAGGATTTTTTTTTTCTTTTTTGGTTCAAGTTAGAATTTATTCATCTTTTATGTATTTACTGATATAAGCATGGAAATAATTCATTCATAGAAATACATCTGTGTGAAGGGAAGAACTTTTTTCTGTTTTATTTTTAAATTTCATTTCTAAAAATTTTGAAGTTTAATTATATTTATTTTTCTATACAGCAGGTTATTATTTGTTATCTATTTTATTCATATACATATATACAGGTCAATACCTATCTCCCAACTCATCTGACCACCAACACCCCATGGCTTCCCCCACTTGGTGTCCATACGTTTGTTCTCTACCTCTGTTTCTCTATTTCTGCCCTGCAAACCTGTTCATCTGTACCATATATCTAGGTTCCACATACATGCATTAATACAGAATATTTGTTTTGCTCTTTCTGACTTACTTCATTCTGTATGACAGTCTCTAGATCCACCGACTTCTCTACAAATAACCCAGTTTCATTCCTTTTCATGGCTGAGTCATATCCTATTTTATATATGTACCACATCTTTATCCATTCGTCTGTCTGTGGGCATTTAGGTTGCTTCCATTACCTGGCTGTTGTAAATAGTGCTGCAATGAACATTGTGGTGAAAGTGTGTTTTTGATTTATGGTTGTCTCTGGGTATATGCCCAGAAGTGGGATTGCTGGATCCTATGGTAATTCTATTTCTAGTTTCTTTAAGGAAACTCCATTCTGTTCTCCATAGTGACTGTATCAATTTACCTTCCCACTAATAGTGGAAGAGGGTTCCTTTTGTCCACACCCTCCCCAGAATTTGTTGTTTGTAGATTTTCTGATGATGCCGATTCTAACAGGTGTGAGGTGATACCTCATTGTCGTTTTGATTTGCATTTCTCTAATAATTAGTGGTGTTGAGCAGCTTCTCATGTGCGTCTTGGCCGTCTCTGTGACTTCTTTGAAGAAACGTCTATTTAGATCTTCTGCCCATTTTTTGTATTGGGTTGTTTGTTTTATTAATATTAAGCTGCGTGAGCTGTTTATATATGTTGGAGATTAAACCATTGTCCATTGATTCGTTTGCGAACGTTTTGGCCCATTCTGAGGTTTGCCTTTTTCCATTCCCGTTTTTTTTTAACCAAAAAAGAAAGAAAGCAAAAGAAACAGAACACTAATGTGCGTGAAATATGCCTCTTGAAACTGTCGTTTTGAAATATGGACGTCTTTTGAACTTTTTTGTCTATATATGACACCAGGTTTTGTTTTCAGGGCAGGTGTCATTTACAGGCCAGCAATGATTTGGAATATCCACTGACCATTAGCGCTGGAATTAAAGCTGATGTTGTGTGAAACGGCCACAAGGTGGCAGCAGTTCTCCCTTAGCAAATCTGGTTACCAGGGCAACAGAGCCTGAATGGAAGTCGTGTTCTAGATTGGAATTTAGAATGGAATGTGCCAGGAGAAAGCCCCTCAATTTTGTCTCACTACTTCTTGTTCGTGTTTTTAATTTAATTTTTTATTTTTTTTTACAGCAAGTTTGATTACAACGTTTGGCTTGTTGTAGGTGTGCAAGATGTGGTTCTTTTACACATATACATATGTCTGTTCTTCCTGGGACTTTTTTCCCATGTACGTTATGACAGAATGTTGAGTAGTCTTCTCTTGGCATTCCGTAGGTCTTTGGTGATTATATATTTCACCTGTGTTTGTATATGTCTCTTAACCCCAATATCGTAATGAATCCAATCCTCACACCTTTCCATTGGTGAACCATAAGTTTGTTTAATGAATCTGTGATTGCCCTTCTCCGTGGAAATATCTGCCCTGGTATCCGTTTTTCGGTAACACCTATAAGTGATATCCTACGATATGTGTCTTTCACTTTCTGACTTACTACTAGTCACGTGATTACCTGTAGACTCATCTACGGGGCTGCAAATGGCATTGTGCCCTTTTTTTCCTTGGCTAATATTCTGTCTTAGCGAGGTCCATTTTCTGCAATGTGATTCCCTGAGGGCTGAGGATTAGCTGACCAGGGCAGCCTGATCCTGCCGGCAAGCCCTCCCCAGGTGTGCCTGGGTTGAGATCAATAGAAACAGCACTCCAGGCAGCAATAGCCCCTGCAGCTGTGCCTGACTCCATATTCTCTGCCCCGTCAGCAGTCTCGGGGCTGTGCTGGTGGGAGGGTGTGAGGGTCCACGGCTTTATTGGTGGCCCGGTGTGAGTGGGGCTCTGCTGGACTTTCTGCAGGAGTTGCCAGGCTGCCACCTGTAAAGAAGAGGATGTGTCACCCATAACTTCCGCTGGAATTTCTCTCCGGGCTGAGGTGAGGGAGGAAAAAAAGGAGTGGGGGCCGGGACAGGAGGGGTGTCTCAGGCAGAGAAATGGAAAGCTTCCAGAAGAGCCCCTGGGGCCAGGATCAACCTGGCTGGCCTGCAGGCACCAAGTTGGCCTGCGTGCTGTCGCTGGTGTGTCTCCACGACGCTTCCTCTAGGCGTTCAAGCCCTTGTACATATTCAGGTGTTTTACCTGGGAAGGGTGGGAACAGTTCAGCAGCAGCTGGCCTTGGGCTCAGCTCACGTTTACTCACAGAGGCCTCGGCACAGTCCCCCAGGTTTGCAATGAGGATGCTCCTTGCGTGGTGGGGCCGGGCTGCTGGCTGTATGGGAGATGATTTCCCACCTCTGACCAATTTCAGAATTGTTTACCGCTGGAGCAAGTGCCCTGATAGGGTTTTCCTCTGTATAACTGCTGGGTTCAGGATTTATTTTTTCTTTTTTGGTTCAAGTTAGAATTCATTCATCTTTTATGTATTTACTGATATAAGCATGGAAATAATTCATTCATAGAAATACATCTGTGTGAAGGGAAGAACTTTTTTCTGTTTTATTTTTAAATTTCATTTCTAAAAATTTTGAAGTTTAATTATATTTATTTTTCTATACAGCAGGTTATTATTAGTTATCTATTTTATTCATATACATATATACAGGTCAATACCTATCTCCCAACTCATCTGACCACCAACACCCCATGGCTTCCCCCACTTGGTGTCCATACGTTTGTTCTCTACCTCTGTTTCTCTATTTCTGCCCTGCAAACCTGTTCATCTGTACCATATATCTAGGTTCCACATACATGCATTAATACAGAATATTTGTTTTGCTCTTTCTGACTTACTTCATTCTGTATGACAGTCTCTAGATCCACCGACTTCTCTACAAATAACCCAGTTTCATTCCTTTTCATGGCTGAGTCATATCCTATTTTATATATGTACCACATCTTTATCCATTCGTCTGTCTGTGGGCATTTAGGTTGCTTCCATTACCTGGCTATTGTAAATAGTGCTGCAATGAACATTGTGGTGAATGTGTGTTTTTGATTTATGGTTGTCTCTGGGTATATGCCCAGAAGTGGGATTGCTGGATCCTATGGTAATTCTATTTCTAGTTTCTTTAAGGAAACTCCATTCTGTTCTCCATAGTGACTGTATCAATTTACCTTCCCACTAATAGTGGAAGAGGGTTCCTTTTGTCCACACCCTCCCCAGAATTTGTTGTTTGTAGATTTTCTGATGATGCCGATTCTAACAGGTGTGAGGTGATACCTCATTGTCGTTTTGATTTGCATTTCTCTAATAATTAGTGGTGTTGAGCAGCTTCTCATGTGCGTCTTGGCCGTCTCTGTGACTTCTTTGAAGAAACGTCTATTTAGATCTTCTGCCCATTTTTTGTATTGGGTTGTTTGTTTTATTAATATTAAGCTGCGTGAGCTGTTTATATATGTTGGAGATTAAACCATTGTCCATTGATTCGTTTGCGAACGTTTTGGCCCATTCTGAGGTTTGCCTTTCTCCATTCCCGTTTTTTTTTAACCAAATAAGAAAGAAAGCAAAAGAAACAGAACACTAATGTGCGTGAAATATGCCTCTTGAAACTGTCGTTTTGAAATATGGACGTCTTTTGAACTTTTTTGTCTATATATGACACCAGGATTTCTTTTCAGGGCAGGTGTCATTTACAGGCCAGCAATGATTTGGAATATGCACTGACCATTAGCGCTGGAATTAAAGCTGATGTTGTGTGAAACGGCCACAAGGTGGCAGCAGTTCTCCCTTAGCAAATCTGGTTACCAGGGCAACAGAGCCTCAATGGAAGTCGTGTTCTAGATTGGAATTTAGAATGGAATGTGCCAGGAGAAAGCCCCTCAATTTTGTCTCACTACTTCTTGTTCGTGTTTTTAATTTAATTTTTTATTTTTTATTACAGCAAGTTTGATTACAACGTTTGGCTTGTTGTAGGTGTGCAAGATGTGGTTCTTTTACACATATACATATGTCTGTTCTTCCTGGGACCCTTTTCCCATGTACGTTATGACAGAATGTTGAGTAGTCTTCTCTTGGCATTCCGTAGGTCTTTGGTGATTATATATTTCACCTGTGTTTGTATATGTCTCTTAACCCCAATATCGTAATGAATCCAATCCTCACACCTTTCCATTGGTGAACCATAAGTTTGTTTAATGAATCTGTGATTGCCCTTCTCCATGGAAATATCTGCCCTGGTATCCGTTTTTAGGTAACACCTATAAGTGATATCCTACGATATGTGTCTTTCACTTTCTGACTTACTACAAGTCACGTGATTACCTGTAGACTCCTCTACGGGGCTGCAAATGGCATTGTGCCCTTTTTTTCCTTGGCTAATATTCTGTCTTAGCGAGGTCCATTTTCTGCAATGTGATTCCCTGAGGGCTGAGGATTAGCTGACCAGGGCAGCCTGATCCTGCCGGCAAGCCCTCCCCAGGTGTGCCTGGGTTGAGGTCAATAGAAACAGCACTCCAGGCAGCAATAGCCCCTGCAGCTGTGCCTGACTCCATATTCTCTGCCCCGTCAGCAGTCTCGGGGCTGTGCTGGTGGGAGGGTGTGAGGGTCCACGGCTTTATTGGTGGCCCGGTGTGAGTGGGGCTCTGCTGGACTTTCTGCAGGAGTTGCCAGGCTGCCACCTGTAAAGAAGAGGATGTGTCACCCATAACTTCCGCTGGAATTTCTCTCCGGGCTGAGGTGAGGGAGGAAAAAAAGGAGTGGGGGCCGGGACAGGATGGGTGTCTCAGGCAGAGAAATGGAAAGCTTCCAGAAGAGCACCTGGGGCCAGGATCAACCTGGCTGGCCTGCAGGCACCAAGTTGGCCTACGTGCTGTCGCTGGTGTGTCTCCACGACCCTTCCTCTAGGCGTTCAAGCCCTTGTACATATTCAGGTGTTTTACCTGGGAAGGGTTGGAACAGTTCAGCAGCAGCTGGCCTTGGGCTCAGCTCACGTTTACTCACAGAGGCCTCGGCACAGTCCCCCAGGTTTGCAATGAGGACGCTCCTTGCGTGGGGGGGGGCGGGCTGCTGGCTGTATGGGAGATGATTCCCCACCTCTGGCCAATCTCAGAATTGTTTACCGCTGGAGCAAGTGACCTGATGGGGTTTTCCTCTGTATAACTGCTGGGTTCAGGTTTTTTTTTTCTTTTTTGGTTCAAGTTAGAATTTATTCATCTTTTATGTATTTATTGATATAAGCATGGAAATAATTCATTCATAGAAATACATCTGTGTGAAGGGAAGAACTTTTTTCTGTTTTATTTTTAAATTTCATTTCTAAAAATTTTGCAGTTTAATTATATTTATTTTTCTATACAGCAGGTTATTATTAGTTATCTATTTTATTCATATACATATATACAGGTCAATACCTAACTCCCAACTCATCTGTCCACCAACACCCCATGGCTTCCCCCACTTGGTGTCCATACGTTTGTTCTCTACCTCTGTTTCTCTATTTCTGCCCTGCAAACCTGTTCATCTGTACCATATATCTAGGTTCCACATACATGCATTAATACAGAATATTTGTTTTGCTCTTTCTGACTTACTTCATTCTGTATGACAGTCTCTAGATCCACCGACTTCTCTACAAATAACCCAGTTTCATTCCTTTTCATGGCTGAGTCATATCCCATTTTATATATGTACCACATCTTTATCCATTCGTCTGTCTGTGGGCATTCAGGTTGCTTACATTACCTGGCTATTGTAAATAGTGCTGCAATGAACATTGTGGTTAATGTGTGTTTTTGATTTGTGGTTGTCTCTGGGTATATGCCCAGAAGTGGGATTGTTGGATGCTATGGTAATTCTATTTCTAGTTTCTTTAAGGAAACTCCATACTGTTCTCCATAGTGACTGTATCAATTTACCTTCCCGCCAATAGTGGAAGAGGGTTCCTTTTGGCCACACCCTCCCCAGAATTTGTTGTTTGTAAATTTTCTGATGATGCCGATTCTAACAGGTGTGAGGTGATACCTCATTGTCGTTTTGATTTGCATTTCTCTAATAATTAGTGGTGTTGAGCAGCTTTTCATGTGCGTCTTGGCCGTCTCTGTGACTTCTTTGAAGAAACGTCTATTTAGATCTTCTGCCCATTTTTGTATTGGGTTTTTGTTTTATTAATATTAATCTGTGTGAGCTGTTTATATATATTGGAGATTAAACCTTTGTCCATTGATTCGTTTGCGAACGTTTTCGCCCATTCTGAGGGTTGCCTTTTTCCATTCCTGTTTTTTTTTTAACCAAAAAAGAAAGAAAGCAAAAGAAGCAGAACACTAATGTGTGTGAAATATGCCTCTTGAAACTGTCGTTTTGAAATATGGACGTCTTTTGAACTTTTTGGTCGATATATGACCCCAGGATTTGTTTTCAGGGCAGGTGTCATTTACAGGCTTGCAATGATTTGGAATATCCACTGACCATTAGCGCTGGGATTAAGGCTGCTGTTGTGTGAAACGGCCACAAGGTGGCAGCAGTTCTCCCTTAGCAAATCTGGTTATTAGGGCAACAGAGCCTCAATGGAAGCCGTGTTTTAGATTGGAATTTAGAATGGAATGTGCCAGGAGAAAGCCCCTCAAGTTTGTCTCACTACTTCTTGTTCGTGTTTTTAATTTAATTTTTAATTTTTTATTACAGCAAGTTTGATTACAACGTTTGGTTTGTTGTAGGTGTGCAAGATGTGGTTCTTTTACACATATACATATGTCTGTTCTTCCTGGGACCCTTTTCCCATGTACGTTATGACAGAATGTTGAGTAGTCTTCTCTTGGCATTCCGTAGGTCTTTGGTGATTACATATTTCACGTGTGTTTGTATATGTCTCTTAACACCAATATCGTAATGAATCCAATCCTCACACCTTTCCATTGGTGAACCATAAGTTTGTTTAATGAATCTGTGATTGCCCTTCTCCGTGGAAATATCTGCCCTGGTATCCGTTTTTAGGTAACACCTATAAGTGATATCCTACGATATGTGTCTTTCACTTTCTGACTTACTACAAGTCATGTGATTACCTGTAGACTCATCTACGGGGCTGCAAATGGCATTGTGCCCTTTTTTTCCTTGGCTAATATTCTGTCTTAGCGAGGTCCATTTTCTGCAATGTGATTCCCTGAGGGCTGAGGATTAGCTGACCTGGGCAGCCTGACCCTGCCGGCAAGCCCTCCCCAGGTGTGCCTGGGTTGAGGTCGATAGAAACAGCACTCCAGGCAGCAATAGCCCCTGCAGCTGTGCCTGACTCCATATTCTCTGCCCCGTCAGCAGTCTCGGGGATGTGCTGGTGGGAGTGTGTGAGGGTCCACGGCTTTGTTGGTGGCCCGGTGTGAGTGGGGCTCTGCTGGACTTTCTGCAGGAGTTGCCAGGCTGTCACCTGTAAAGAAGAGGATGTGTCACCCATAACTTCCACTGGAATTTCTCTCCGGGCTGAGGTGAGGGAGGAAAAAAAGGAGTGGGGGCCGAGACAGGAGGGGTATCTCAGGCAGGGAAATGGAAAGCTTCCAGAAGAGCGCCCGGGGCCAGGACCATCCTGGCTGGCCTGCAGGCACCAAGTTGGCCTGCGTGCTGTCACTGGGGTGGCTCCACGACCCTTCCTCTAGGCTTTCAAGCCCTTGTACATATTCAGGTGTTTTACCTGGGAAGGGTGGGAACAGTTCAGCAGCAGCTGGCCTTGGACTCAGCTCACGTTTACTCACAGAGGCCTCGGCACGGTCCCCCAGCTTTGCAATGAGGACGCTCCTTGCGTGGGGGGGCCGGGCTGCTGGCTGTATGGGAGATGATTCCCCACCTCTGACCAATTTCAGAATTGTTTACCGCTGGAGCAAGTGCCCTGATAGGGTTTTCCTCTGTATAACTGCTGGGTTCAGGATGTTTTTTTCTTTTTTGGTTCAAGTTAGAATTTATTCATCTTTTATGTATTTACTGATATAAGCATGGAAATAATTCATTCATAGAAATACATCTGTGTGAAGGGAAGAACTTTTTTCTGTTTTATTTTTAAATTTCATTTCTAAAAATTTTGAAGTTTAATTATATTTATTTTTCTATACAGCAGGTTATTATTTGTTATCTATTTTATTCATATACATATATACAGGTCAATACCTATCTCCCAACTCATCTGACCACCAACACCCCATGGCTTCCCCCACTTGGTGTCCATACGTTTGTTCTCTACCTCTGTTTCTCTATTTCTGCCCTGCAAACCTGTTCATCTGTACCATATATCTAGGTTCCACATACATGCATTAATACAGAATATTTGTTTTGCTCTTTCTGACTTACTTCATTCTGTATGACAGTCTCTAGATCCACCGACTTCTCTACAAATAACCCAGTTTCATTCCTTTTCATGGCTGAGTCATATCCTATTTTATATATGTACCACATCTTTATCCATTCGTCTGTCTGTGGGCATTTAGGTTGCTTCCATTACCTGGCTGTTGTAAATAGTGCTGCAATGAACATTGTGGTGAATGTGTGTTTTTGATTTATGGTTGTCTCTGGGTATATGCCCAGAAGTGGGATTGCTGGATCCTATGGTAATTCTATTTCTAGTTTCTTTAAGGAAACTCCATTCTGTTCTCCATAGTGACTGTATCAATTTACCTTCCCACTAATAGTGGAAGAGGGTTCCTTTTGTCCACACCCTCCCCAGAATTTGTTGTTTGTAGATTTTCTGATGATGCCGATTCTAACAGGTGTGAGGTGATACCTCATTGTCGTTTTGATTTGCATTTCTCTAATAATTAGTGGTGTTGAGCAGCTGCTCATGTGCGTCTTGGCCGTCTCTGTGACTTCTTTGAAGAAACGTCTATTTAGATCTTCTGCCCATTTTTTGTATTGGGTTGTTTGTTTTATTAATATTAAGCTGCGTGAGCTGTTTATATATGTTGGAGATTAAACCATTGTCCATTGATTCGTTTGCGAACGTTTTGGCCCATTCTGAGGTTTGCCTTTTTCCATTCCCGTTTTTTTTTAACCAAAAAAGAAAGAAAGCAAAAGAAACAGAACACTAATGTGCGTGAAATATGCCTCTTGAAACTGTCGTTTTGAAATATGGACGTCTTTTGAACTTTTTTGTCTATATATGACACCAGGATTTGTTTTCAGGGCAGGTGTCATTTACAGGCCAGCAATGATTTGGAATATCCACTGACCATTAGCGCTGGAATTAAAGCTGATGTTGTGTGAAACGGCCACAAGGTGGCAGCAGTTCTCCCTTAGCAAATCTGGTTACCAGGGCAACAGAGCCTGAATGGAAGTCGTGTTCTAGATTGGAATTTAGAATGGAATGTGCCAGGAGAAAGCCCCTCAATTTTGTCTCACTACTTCTTGTTCGTGTTTTTAATTTAATTTTTTATTTTTTTTTACAGCAAGTTTGATTACAACGTTTGGCTTGTTGTAGGTGTGCAAGATGTGGTTCTTTTACACATATACATATGTCTGTTCTTCCTGGGACTTTTTTCCCATGTACGTTATGACAGAATGTTGAGTAGTCTTCTCTTGGCATTCCGTAGGTCTTTGGTGATTATATATTTCACCTGTGTTTGTATATGTCTCTTAACCCCAATATCGTAATGAATCCAATCCTCACACCTTTCCATTGGTGAACCATAAGTTTGTTTAATGAATCTGTGATTGCCCTTCTCCGTGGAAATATCTGCCCTGGTATCCGTTTTTCGGTAACACCTATAAGTGATATCCTACGATATGTGTCTTTCACTTTCTGACTTACTACTAGTCACGTGATTACCTGTAGACTCATCTACGGGGCTGCAAATGGCATTGTGCCCTTTTTTTCCTTGGCTAATATTCTGTCTTAGCGAGGTCCATTTTCTGCAATGTGATTCCCTGAGGGCTGAGGATTAGCTGACCAGGGCAGCCTGATCCTGCCGGCAAGCCCTCCCCAGGTGTGCCTGGGTTGAGATCAATAGAAACAGCACTCCAGGCAGCAATAGCCCCTGCAGCTGTGCCTGACTCCATATTCTCTGCCCCGTCAGCAGTCTCGGGGCTGTGCTGGTGGGAGGGTGTGAGGGTCCACGGCTTTATTGGTGGCCCGGTGTGAGTGGGGCTCTGCTGGACTTTCTGCAGGAGTTGCCAGGCTGCCACCTGTAAAGAAGAGGATGTGTCACCCATAACTTCCGCTGGAATTTCTCTCCGGGCTGAGGTGAGGGAGGAAAAAAAGGAGTGGGGGCCGGGACAGGAGGGGTGTCTCAGGCAGAGAAATGGAAAGCTTCCAGAAGAGCACCTGGGGCCAGGATCAACCTGGCTGGCCTGCAGGCACCAAGTTGGCCTGCGTGCTGTCGCTGGTGTGTCTCCACGACGCTTCCTCTAGGCGTTCAAGCCCTTGTACATATTCAGGTGTTTTACCTGGGAAGGGTGGGAACAGTTCAGCAGCAGCTGGCCTTGGGCTCAGCTCACGTTTACTCACAGAGGCCTCGGCACAGTCCCCCAGGTTTGCAATGAGGACGCTCCTTGCGTGGTGGGGCCGGGCTGCTGGCTGTATGGGAGATGATTTCCCACCTCTGACCAATTTCAGAATTGTTTACCGCTGGAGCAAGTGCCCTGATAGGGTTTTCCTCTGTATAACTGCTGGGTTCAGGATTTATTTTTTCTTTTTTGGTTCAAGTTAGAATTCATTCATCTTTTATGTATTTACTGATATAAGCATGGAAATAATTCATTCATAGAAATACATCTGTGTGAAGGGAAGAACTTTTTTCTGTTTTATTTTTAAATTTCATTTCTAAAAATTTTGAAGTTTAATTATATTTATTTTTCTATACAGCAGGTTATTATTAGTTATCTATTTTATTCATATACATATATACAGGTCAATACCTATCTCCCAACTCATCTGACCACCAACACCCCATGGCTTCCCCCACTTGGTGTCCATACGTTTGTTCTCTACCTCTGTTTCTCTATTTCTGCCCTGCAAACCTGTTCATCTGTACCATATATCTAGGTTCCACATACATGCATTAATACAGAATATTTGTTTTGCTCTTTCTGACTTACTTCATTCTGTATGACAGTCTCTAGATCCACCGACTTCTCTACAAATAACCCAGTTTCATTCCTTTTCATGGCTGAGTCATATCCTATTTTATATATGTACCACATCTTTATCCATTCGTCTGTCTGTGGGCATTTAGGTTGCTTCCATTACCTGGCTATTGTAAATAGTGCTGCAATGAACATTGTGGTGAATGTGTGTTTTTGATTTATGGTTGTCTCTGGGTATATGCCCAGAAGTGGGATTGCTGGATCCTATGGTAATTCTATTTCTAGTTTCTTTAAGGAAACTCCATTCTGTTCTCCATAGTGACTGTATCAATTTACCTTCCCACTAATAGTGGAAGAGGGTTCCTTTTGTCCACACCCTCCCCAGAATTTGTTGTTTGTAGATTTTCTGATGATGCCGATTCTAACAGGTGTGAGGTGATACCTCATTGTCGTTTTGATTTGCATTTCTCTAATAATTAGTGGTGTTGAGCAGCTTCTCATGTGCGTCTTGGCCGTCTCTGTGACTTCTTTGAAGAAACGTCTATTTAGATCTTCTGCCCATTTTTTGTATTGGGTTGTTTGTTTTATTAATATTAAGCTGCGTGAGCTGTTTATATATGTTGGAGATTAAACCATTGTCCATTGATTCGTTTGCGAACGTTTTGGCCCATTCTGAGGTTTGCCTTTTTCCATTCCCGTTTTTTTTAACCAAATAAGAAAGAAAGCAAAAGAAACAGAACACTAATGTGCGTGAAATATGCCTCTTGAAACTGTCGTTTTGAAATATGGACGTCTTTGGAACTTTTTTGTCTATATATGACACCAGGATTTGTTTTCAGGGCAGGTGTCATTTACAGGCCAGCAATGATTTGGAATATCCACTGACCATTAGCGCTGGAATTAAAGCTGATGTTGTGTGAAACGGCCACAAGGTGGCAGCAGTTCTCCCTTAGCAAATCTGGTTACCAGGGCAACAGAGCCTGAATGGAAGTCGTGTTCTAGATTGGAATTTAGAATGGAATGTGCCAGGAGAAAGCCCCTCAATTTTGTCTCACTACTTCTTGTTCGTGTTTTTAATTTAATTTTTTATTTTTTATTACAGCAAGTTTGATTACAACGTTTGGCTTGTTGTAGGTGTGCAAGATGTGGTTCTTTTACACATATACATATGTCTGTTCTTCCTGGGACCCTTTTCCCATGTACGTTATGACAGAATGTTGAGTAGTCTTCTCTTGGCATTCCGTAGGTCTTTGGTGATTATATATTTCACCTGTGTTTGTATATGTCTCTTAACCCCAATATCGTAATGAATCCAATCCTCACACCTTTCCATTGGTGAACCATAAGTTTGTTTAATGAATCTGTGATTGCCCTTCTCCGTGGAAATATCTGCCCTGGTATCCGTTTTTAGGTAACACCTATAAGTGATATCCTACGATATGTGTCTTTCACTTTCTGACTTACTACAAGTCACGTGATTACCTGTAGACTCCTCTACGGGGCTGCAAATGGCATTGTGCCCTTTTTTTCCTTGGCTAATATTCTGTCTTAGCGAGGTCCATTTTCTGCAATGTGATTCCCTGAGGGCTGAGGATTAGCTGACCAGGGCAGCCTGATCCTGCCGGCAAGCCCTCCCCAGGTGTTCCTGGGTTGAGGTCAATAGAAACAGCACTCCAGGCAGCAATAGCCCCTGCAGCTGTGCCTGACTCCATATTCTCTGCCCCGTCAGCAGTATCGGGGCTGTGCTGGTGGGAGGGTGTGAGGGTCCACGGCTTTATTGGTGGCCCGGTGTGAGTGGGGCTCTGCTGGACTTTCTGCAGGAGTTGCCAGGCTGCCACCTGTAAAGAAGAGGATGTGTCACCCATAACTTCCGCTGGAATTTCTCTCCGGGCTGAGGTGAGGGAGGAAAAAAAGGAGTGGGGGCCGGGACAGGATGGGTGTCTCAGGCAGAGAAATGGAAAGCTTCCAGAAGAGCACCTGGGGCCAGGATCAACCTGGCTGGCCTGCAGGCACCAAGTTGGCCTACGTGCTGTCGCTGGTGTGTCTCCACGACCCTTCCTCTAGGCGTTCAAGCCCTTGTACATATTCAGGTGTTTTACCTGGGAAGGGTGGGAACAGTTCAGCAGCAGCTGGCCTTGGGCTCAGCTCACGTTTACTCACAGAGGCCTCGGCACAGTCCCCCAGGTTTGCAATGAGGACGCTCCTTGCGTGGGGGGGGGCGGGCTGCTGGCTGTATGGGAGATGATTCCCCACCTCTGACCAATCTCAGAATTGTTTACCGCTGGAGCAAGTGCCCTGATGGGGTTTTCCTCTGTATAACTGCTGGGTTCAGGTTTTTTTTTTCTTTTTTGGTTCAAGTTAGAATTTATTCATCTTTTATGTATTTATTGATATAAGCATGGAAATAATTCATTCATAGAAATACATCTGTGTGAAGGGAAGAACTTTTTTCTGTTTTATTTTTAAATATCATTTCTAAAAATTTTGCAGTTTAATTATATTTATTTTTCTATACAGCAGGTTATTATTAGTTATCTATTTTATTCATATACATATATACAGGTCAATACCTAACTCCCAACTCTTCTGTCCACCAACACCCCATGGCTTCCCCCACTTGGTGTCCATACGTTTGTTCTCTACCTCTGTTTCTCTATTTCTGCCCTGCAAACCTGTTCATCTGTACCATATATCTAGGTTCCACATACATGCATTAATACAGAATATTTGTTTTGCTCTTTCTGACTTACTTCATTCTTTATGACAGTCTCTAGATCCACCGACTTCTCTACAAATAACCCAGTTTCATTCCTTTTCATGGCTGAGTCATATCCCATTTTATGTATGTACCACATCTTTATCCATTCATCTGTCTGTGGGCATTTAGGTTGCTTCCATTACCTGGCTATTGTAAATAGTGCTGCAATGAACAATGTGGTGAATGTGTGTTTTTGATTTATGGTTGTCTCTGGGTATATGCCCAGAAGTGGGATTGCTGGATCCTATGGTAATTCTATTTCTGGTTTCTTTAAGGAAACTCCATACTGTTCTCCATAGTGACTGTATCAATTTACCTTCCCACCAATAGTGGAAGAGGGTTCCTTTTGTCCACACCCTCCCCAGAATTTGTTGTTTGTAGATTTTCTGATGATGCCGATTCTAACAGGTGTGAGGTGATACCTCATTGTCGTTTTGATTTGCATTTCTCTAATAATTAGTGGTGTTGAGCAGCTTTTCATGTGCGTCTTGGCCGTCTCTGTGACTTCTTGGAAGAAACGTCTATTTAGATCTTCTGCCCATTTTTGTATTGGGTTGTTTGTTTTATTAATATTAAGCTGCGTGAGCTGTTTATATATATTGGAGATTAAACCCTTGTCCATTGATTCGTTTGCGAACGTTTTGGCCCATTCTGAGGGTTGCCTTTTTCCATTCCCGTTTTTTTTTAACCAAAAAAGAAAGAAAGCAAAAGAAGCAGAACACTAATGTGCGTGAAATATGCCTCTTGAAACTGTCGTTTTGAAATATGGACATCTTTTGAACTTTTTGGTCGATATATGACCCCAGGATTTGTTTTCAGGGCAGGTGTCATTTACAGGCCTGCCATGATTTGGAATATCCACTGACCAGTAGCGCTGGGATTAAAGCTGCTGTTGTGCGAAATGGCCACAAGGTGGCAGCAGTTCTCCCTTAGCAAATCTGGTTACCAGGGCAACAGAGCCTCAATGGAAGCCTGTTCTAGATTGGAATTTAGAATGAAATGTGCCAGGAGAAAGCCGCTCAAGTTTGTCTCACTACTTCTTGTTCGTGTTTTTAATTTATTTTTTTATTTTTTATTACAGCAAGTTTGATTACAACGTTTGCTTGTTGTAGGTGTGCAAGATGTGGTTCTTTTACACATATACATATGTCTGTTCTTCCTGGGACCCTTTTCCCATGTACGTTATGACAGAATGTTGAGTAGTCTTCTCTTGGCATTCCGTAGGTCTTTGGTGATTATATATTTCACCTGTGTTTGTATATGTCTCTTAACCCCAATATCGTAATGAATCCAATCCTCACACCTTTCCTTTGGTGAACCATAAGTTTGTTTAATGAATCTGTGATTGCCCTTCTCCGTGGAAATATCTGCCCTGGTATCCATTTTTAGGTAACACCTATAAGTGATATCCTACGATATGTGTCTTTCACTTTCTGACTTACTACAAGTCACATGATTACCTGTAGACTCATCTACGGAACTGCAAATGGCATTGTGTCCTTTTATTCCTTGGCTAATATTCTGTCTTAGCGAGTTCCACTTTCTGCAATGCGATTCCCTGAGGGCTGAGGATTAGCTGACCTGGGCAGCCTGATCCTGCCGGCAAGCCCTCCCCAGGTGTGCCTGGGTTGAGGTCGATAGAAACAGCACTCCAGGCAGCAATAGCCCCTTCAGCTGTGCCTGACTCCATATTCTCTGCCCCGTCAGCAGTCTCGGGGCTGTGCTGGTGGGAGGGTGTGAGGGTCCACGGCTTTGTTGGTGGCCCGGTGTGAGTGGGGCTCTGCTGGACTTTCTGCAGGAGTTGCCAGGCTGCCACCTGTAAAGAAGAGGATGTGTCACCCATAACTTCTTCTGGAATTTCTCTCCGGGCTGAGGTGAGGAAGGAAAAAAAGGAATGGGGGCTGGGACAGGAGGGGTATATCAGGCAGGGAAATGGAAATCTTCCAGAAGAGTGCCCGGGGCCAGGACCATCCTGGCTGGCCTGCAGGCACCAAGTTGGCCTGCGTGCTGTCGCTGGTGTGGCTCCACGGCCCTTCCTCTAGGCTTTCAAGCCCTTGTACATATTCAGGTGTTTTACCTGGGAAGGGTGGGAACAGTTCAGCAGCAGCTGGCCTGGGGCTCAGCTCACGTTTACTCACAGAGGCCTCGGCACGGTCCCCCAGCTTTGCAATGAGGACGCTCCTTGCGTGGGGGGTCCGGGCTGCTGGCTGTATGGGAGATGATTCCCCACCTCTGACCAATCTCAGAATTGTTTACCGCTGGAGCAAGTGCCCTGATAGGGTTTTCCTCTGTATAACTGCTGGGTTCAGGTTTTTTTTTCTTTTTTGGTTCAAGTTAGAATTTATTCATCTTTTATGTATTTATTGATATAAGCATGGAAATAATTCATTCATAGAAATACATCTGTGTGAAGGGAAGAACTTTTTTCTGTTTTATTTTAAAATTTCATTTCTAAAAATTTTGCAGTTTATTTATATTTATTTTTCTATACAGCAGGTTATTATTAGTTATCGATTTTATTCATATACATATATACAGGTCAATACCTATCTCCCAACTCATCTGACCGACAACACCCCATGGCTTCCCCCACTTGGTGTCCATACGTTTGTTCTCTACCTCTGTTTCTCTATTTCTGCCCTGCAAACCTGTTCATCTGTACCATATATCTAGGTTTCACATACATGCATTAATACAGAATATTTGTTTTGCTCTTTCTGACTTACTTCATTCTGTATGACAGTCTCTAGATCCACCGACTTCTCTACACATAACCCAGTTTCATTCCTTTTCATGGCTGAGTCATATCCCATTTTATGTATGTACCACATCTTTATCCATTCGTCTGTCTGTGGGCATTTAGGTTGCTTCCATTACCTGGCTATTGTAAATAGTGCTGCAATGAACATTGTGGTGAATGTGTGTTTTTGATTTATGGTTGTCTCTGGGTATATGCCCAGAAGTGGGATTGCTGGATCCTATGGTAATTCTATTTCTAGTTTCTTTAAGGAAACTCCATACTGTTCTCCATAGTGACTGTATCAATTTACCTTCCCACCAATAGTGGAAGAGGGTTCCTTTTGTCCACACCCTCCCCAGAATTTGTTGTTTGTAGATTTTCTGATGATGCCGATTCTAACAGGTGTGAGGTGATACCTCATTGTCGTTTTGATTTGCATTTCTCTAATAATTAGTGGTGTTGAGCAGCTTTTCATGTGCGTCTTGGCCGTCTCTGTGACTTCTTTGAAGAAACGTCTATTTATATCTTCTGCCCATTTTTGTATTGGGTTGTTTGTTTTATTAATATTAAGCTGCGTGAGCTGTTTATATATATTGGAGATTAAACCCTTGTCCATTGATTCGTTTGCGAACGTTTTCGCCCATTCTGAGGGTTGCCTTTTTCCATTCCCGTTTTTTTTTTAACCAAAAAAGAAAGAAAGCAAAAGAAGCAGAACACTAATGTGCGTGAAATATGCCTCTTGAAACTGTCGTTTTGAAATATGGACGTCTTTTGAACTTTTTGGTCGATATATGACCCCAGGATTTGTTTTCAGGGCAGGTGTCATTTACAGGCCTGCAATGATTTGGAATATCCACTGACCATTAGCGCTGGAATTAAAGCTGCTGTTGTGTGAAACGGCCACAAGGTGGCAGCAGTTCTCCATTAGCAAATCTGGTTACCAGGGCAACAGAGCCTCAATGGAAGTCGTGTTCTAGATTGGAATTTAGAATGGAATGTGCCAGGAGAAAGCCCCTCAAGTTTGTCTCACTACTTCTTGTTCGTGTTTTTAATTTAATTTTTAATTTTTTATTACAGCAAGTTTGATTACAACGTTTGGCTTGTTGTAGGTGTGCAAGATGTGGTTCTTTTACACATATACATATGTCTGTTCTTCCTGGGACCCTTTTCCATGTACGTTATGACAGAATGTTGAGTAGTCTTCTCTTGGCATTCCGTAGGTCTTTGGTGATTATATATTTCACCTGTGTTTGTATATGTCTCTTAACCCCAATATCATAATGAATCCAATCCTCACACCTTTCCATTGGTGAGCCATAAGTTTGTTTAATGAATCTGTGATTGCCCTTCACCGTGGAAATATCTGCCCTGGTATCCGTTTTTAGGTAACACCTATAAGTGATATCCTACGATATGTGTCTTTCACTTTCTGACTTACTACAAGTCACGTGCTTACCTGTAGACTCATCTACGGGGCTGCAAATGGCATTGTGCCCTTTTTTTTCCTTGGCTAATATTCTGTCTTAGCGAGGTCCATTTTCTGCAATGTGATTCCCTGAGGGCTGAGGATTAGCTGACCTGGGCAGCCTGATCCTGCCGGCAAGCATTCCCCAGGTTTGCCTGGGTTGAGGTCGATAGAAACAGCACTCCAGGCAGCAATAGCCCCTGCAGCTGTGCCTGACTCCATATTCTCTGCCCCGTCAGCAGTCTCGGGGCTGTGCTGGTGGGAGGGTGTGAGGGTCCACGGCTTTGTTGGTGGCCCGGTGTGAGTGGGGCTCTGCTGGACTTTCTGCAGGAGTTGCCAGGCTGCCACCTGTAAAGAAGAGGATGTGTCACCCATAACTTCTTCTGGAATTTCTCTCCGGGCTGAGGTGAGGAAGGAAAAAAAGGAATGGGGGCTGGGACAGGAAGGGTATATCAGGCAGGGAAATGGAAAGCTTCCAGAAGAGTGCCCGGGGCCAGGACCATCCTGGCTGGCCTGCAGGCACCAAGTTGGCCTACGTGCTGTCGCTGGTGTGGCTCCACGGCCCTTCCTCTAGGCTTTCAAGCCCTTGTACATATTCAGGTGTTTTACCTGGGAAGGGTGGGAACAGTTCAGCAGCAGCTGGCCTGGGGCTCAGCTCACGTTTACTCACAGAGGCCTCGGCACGGTCCCCCAGCTTTGCAATGAGGACGCTCCTTGCGTGGGGGGTCCGGGCTGCTGGCTGTATGGGAGATGATTCCCCACCTCTGACCAATCTCAGAATTGTTTACCGCTGGAGCAAGTGCCCTGATAGGGTTTTCCTCTGTATAACTGCTGGGTTCAGGTTTTTTTTTCTTTTTTGGTTCAAGTTAGAATTTATTCATCTTTTATGTATTTATTGATATAAGCATGGAAATAATTCATTCATAGAAATACATCTGTGTGAAGGGAAGAACTCTTTTCTGTTTTATTTTTAAATTTCATTTCTAAAAATTTTGCAGTTTATTTATATTTATTTTTCTATACAGCAGGTTATTATTAGTTATCTATTTTATTCATATACATATATACAGGTCAATACCTATCTCCCAACTCATCTGACCACCAACACCCCATGGCTTCCCCCACTTGGTGTCCATACGTTTGTTCTCTACCTCTGTTTCTCTATTTCTTCCCTGCAAACCTGTTCATCTGTACCATATATCTAGGTTCCACATACATGCATTAATACAGAATATTTGTTTTGCTCTTTCTGACTTACTTCATTCTGTATGACAGTCTCTAGATCCACCGACTTCTCTACAAATAACCCAGTTTCATTCCTTTTCATGGCTGAATCATATTCCATTTTATATATGTACCACATCTTTTTCCATTCGTCTGTCTGTGGGCATTTAGGTTGCTTCCATTACCTGGCTGTTGTAAATAGTGCTGCAATGAACATTGTGGTGAATGTGTGTTTTTGATTTATGGTTGTCTCTGTGTATATGCCCAGAAGTGGGATTGCTGGATCCTATGGTAATTCTATTTCTAGTTTCTTTAAGGAAACTCCATACTGTTCTCCATAGTGACTGTATCAATTTACCTTCCCACCAATAGTGGAAGAGGGTTCCTTTTGTCCACACCCTCCCCAGAATTTGTTGTTTGTAGATTTTCTGATGATGCCGATTCTAACAGGTGTGAGGTGATACCTCATTGTCGTTTTGATTTGCATTTCTCTAATAATTAGTGGTGTTGAGCAGCTTTTCATGTGCGTCTTGGCCGTCTCTGTGACTTCTTTGAAGAAACGTCTATTTAGATCTTCTGCCCATTTTTGTATTGGGTTGTTTGTTTTATTAATATTAAGCTGCGTGAGCTGTTTATATATATTGGAGATTAAACCCTTGTCCATTGATTCGTTTGCGAACGTTTTCGCCCATTCTGAGGGTTGCCTTTTTCCATTCCCGTTTTTTTTTAACCAAAAAAGAAAGAAAGCAAAAGAAGCAGAACACTAATGTGCATGAAATATGCCTCTTGAAACTGTCGTTTTGAAATATGGACGTCTTTTGAACTTTTTGGTCGATATATGACCCCAGGATTTGTTTTCAGGGCAGGTGTCATTTACAGGCCTGCAATGATTTGGAATATCCACTGACCATTAGCGCTGGAATTAAAGCTGTTGTTGTGTGAAACGGCCACAAGGTGGCAGCAGTTCTCCATTAGCAAATCTGGTTACCAGGGCAACAGAGCCTCAATGGAAGTCATGTTCTAGATTGGAATTTAGAATGGAATGTGCCAGGAGAAAGCCCCTCAAGTTTGTCTCACTACTTCTTGTTCGTGTTTTTAATTTAATTTTTAATTTTTTATTACAGCAAGTTTGATTACAACGTTTGGCTTGTTGTAGGTGTGCAAGATGTGGTTCTTTTACACATATACATATGTCTGTTCTTCCTGGGACCCTTTTCCACGTACGTTATGACAGAATGTTGAGTAGTCTTCTCTTGGCATTCCGTAGGTCTTTGGTGATTATATATTTCACCTGTGTTTGTATATGTCTCTTAACCCCAATATCATAATGAATCCAATCCTCACACCTTTCCATTGGTGAGCCATAAGTTTGTTTAATTAATCTGTGATTGCCCTTCACCGTGGAAATATCTGCCCTGGTATCCGTTTTTAGGTAACACCTATAAGTGATATCCTACGATATGTGTCTTTCACTTTCTGACTTACTACAAGTCACGTGCTTACCTGTAGACTCATCTACGGGGCTGCAAATGGCATTGTGCCCTTTTTTTTCCTTGGCTAATATTCTGTCTTAGCGAGGTCCATTTTCTGCAATGTGATTCCCTGAGGGCTGAGGATTAGCTGACCTGGGCAGCCTGATCCTGCCGGCAAGCCCTCCCCAGGTGTGCCTGGGATGAGGTCGATAGAAACAGCACTCCAGGCAGCAATAGCCCCTGCAGCTGTGCCTGACTCCATATTCTCTGCCCCGTCAGCAGTCTCGGGGCTGTGCTGGTGGGAGGGTGTGAGGGTCCACGGCTTTGTTGGTGGCCCGGTGTGAGTGGGGCTCTGCTGGACTTTCTGCAGGAGTTGCCAGGCTGCCACCTGTAAAGAAGAGGATGTGTCACCCATAACTTCTTCTGGAATTTCTCTCCGGGCTGAGGTGAGGAAGGAAAAAAAGGAATGGGGGCTGGGACAGGAGGGGTATATCAGGCAGGGAAATGGAAATCTTCCAGAAGAGTGCCCGGGGCCAGGACCATCCTGGCTGGCCTGCAGGCACCAAGTTGGCCTGCGTGCTGTCGCTGGTGTGGCTCCACGGCCCTTCCTCTAGGCTTTCAAGCCCTTGTACATATTCAGGTGTTTTACCTGGGAAGGGTGGGAACAGTTCAGCAGCAGCTGGCCTGGGGCTCAGCTCACGTTTACTCACAGAGGCCTCGGCACGGTCCCCCAGCTTTGCAATGAGGACGCTCCTTGGGTGGGGGGTCCGGGCTGCTGGCTGTATGGGAGATGATTCCCCACCTCTGACCAATCTCAGAATTGTTTACCGCTGGAGCAAGTGCCCTGATAGGGTTTTCCTCTGTATAACTGCTGGGTTCAGGTTTTTTTTTCTTTTTTAGTTCAAGTTAGAATTTATTCATCTTTTATGTATTTATTGATATAAGCATGGAAATAATTCATTCATAGAAATACATCTGTGTGAAGGGAAGAACTTTTTTCTGTTTTATTTTTAAATTTCATTTCTAAAAATTTTGCAGTTTATTTATATTTATTTTTCTATACAGCAGGTTATTATTAGTTATCTATTTTATTCATATACATATATACAGGTCAATACCTATCTCCCAACTCATCTGACCACCAACACCCCATGGCTTCCCCCACTTGGTGTCCATACGTTTGTTCTCTACCTCTGTTTCTCTATTTCTGCCCTGCAAACCTGTTCATCTGTACCATATATCTAGGTTCCACATACATGCATTAATACAGAATATTTGTTTTGCTCTTTCTGACTTACTTCATTCTGTATGACAGTCTCTAGATCCACCGACTTCTCTACAAATAACCCAGTTTCATTCCTTTTCATGGCTGAATCATATTCCATTTTATATATGTACCACATCTTTTTCCATTCGTCTGTCTGTGGGCATTTAGGTTGCTTCCATTACCTGGCTGTTGTAAATAGTGCTGCAATGAACATTGTGGTGAATGTGTGTTTTTGATTTATGGTTGTCTCTGTGTATATGCCCAGAAGTGGGATTGCTGGATCCTATGGTAATTCTATTTCTAGTTTCTTTAAGGAAACTCCATACTGTTCTCCATAGTGACTGTATCAATTTACCTTCCCACCAATAGTGGAAGAGGGTTCCTTTTGTCCACACCCTCCCCAGAATTTGTTGTTTGTAGATTTTCTGATGATGCCGATTCTAACAGGTGTGAGGTGATACCTCATTGTTGTTTTGATTTGCATTTCTCTAATAATTAGTGGTGTTGAGCAGCTTTTCATGTGCGTCTTGGCCGTCTCTGTGACTTCTTTGAAGAAACGTCTATTTAGATCTTCTGCCCATTTTTGTATTGGGTTGTTTGTTTTATTAATATTAAGCTGCGTGAGCTGTTTATATATATTGGAGATTAAACCCTTGTCCATTGATTCGTTTGCGAACGTTTTCGCCCATTCTGAGGGTTGCCTTTTTCCATTCCCGTTTTTTTTTAACCGAAAAAGAAAGACAGCAAAAGAAGCAGAACACTAATGTGCGTGAAATATGCCTCTTGAAACTGTCGTTTTGAAATATGGACGTCTTTTGAACTTTTTGGTCGATATATGACCCCAGGATTTGTTTTCAGTGCAGGTGTCATTTACAGGCCTGCAATGATTTGGAATATCCACTGACCATTAGCGCTGGAATTAAAGCTGCTGTTGTGTGAAACGGCCACAAGGTGGCAGCAGTTCTCCATTAGCAAATCTGGTTACCAGGGCAACAGAGCCTCAATGGAAGTCGTGTTCTAGATTGGAATTTAGAATGGAATGTGCCAGGAGAAAGCCCCTCAAGTTTGTCTCACTACTTCTTGTTCGTGTTTTTAATTTAATTTTTAATTTTTTATTACAGCAAGTTTGATTACAACGTTTGGCTTGTTGTAGGTGTGCAAGATGTGGTTCTTTTACACATATACATATGTCTGTTCTTCCTGGGACCCTTTTCCATGTACGTTATGACAGAATGTTGAGTAGTCTTCTCTTGGCATTCCGTAGGTCTTTGGTGATTATATATTTCACCTGTGTTTGTATATGTCTCTTAACCCCAATATCATAATGAATCCAATCCTCACACCTTTCCATTGGTGAGCCATAAGTTTGTTTAAAGAATCTGTGATTGCCCTTCACCGTGGAAATATCTGCCCTGGTATCCGTTTTTAGGTAACACCTATAAGTGATATCCTACGATATGTGTCTTTCACTTTCTGACTTACTACAAGTCACGTGCTTACCTCTAGACTCATCTACGGGGCTGCAAATGGCATTGTGCCCTTTTTTTCCTTGGCTAATATTCTGTCTTAGCGAGGTCCATTTTCTGCAATGTGATTCCCTGAGGGCTGAAGATTAGCTGACCTGGGCAGCCTGATCCTGCCGGCAAGCCCTCCCCAGGTGTGCCTGGGTTTAGGTCGATAGAAACAGCACTCCAGGCAGCAATAGCCCCTGCAGCTGTGCCTGACTCCATATTCTCTGCCCCGTCAGCAGTCTCGGGGCTGTGCTGGTGGGAGGGTGTGAGGGTCCACGGCTTTGTTGGTGGCCCGGTGTGAGTTGGGCTCTGCTGGACTTTCTGCAGGAGTTGCCAGGCTGCCACCTGTAAAGAAGAGGATGTGTCACCCATAACTTCTTCTGGAATTTCTCTCCGTGCTGAGGTGAGGAAGGAAAAAAAGGAATGGGGGCTGGGACAGGAGGGGTATATCAGGCAGGGAAATGGAAAGCTTCCAGAAGAGTGCCCGGGGCCAGGACCATCCTGGCTGGCCTGCAGGCACCAAGTTGGCCTACGTGCTGTCGCTCGTGTGGCTCCACGGCCCTTCCTCTAGGCTTTCAAGCCCTTGTACATATTCAGGTGTTTTACCTGGGAAGGGTGGGAACAGTTCAGCAGCAGCTGGCCTGGGGCTCAGCTCACGTTTACTCACAGAGGCCTCGGCACGGTCCCCCAGCTTTGCAATGAGGACGCTCCTTGGGTGGGGGGTCCGGGCTGCTGGCTGTATGGGAGATGATTCCCCACCTCTGACCAATCTCAGAATTGTTTACCGCTGGAGCAAGTGCCCTGATAGGGTTTTCCTCTGTATAACTGCTGGGTTCAGGTTTTTTTTTCTTTTTTGGTTCAAGTTAGAATTTATTCATCTTTTATGTATTTATTGATATAAGCATGGAAATAATTCATTCATAGAAATACATCTGTGTGAAGGGAAGAACTTTTTTCTGTTTTATTTTTAAATTTCATTTCTAAAAATTTTGCAGTTTAATTATATTTATTTTTCTATACAGCAGGTTATTATTAGTTATCTATTTTATTCATATACATATATACAGGTCAATACCTATCTCCCAACTCATCTGACCACCAACACCCCATGGCTTCCCCCACTTGGTGTCCATACGTTTGTTCTCTACCTCTGTTTCTCTATTTCTGCCCTGCAAACCTGTTCATCTGTACCATATATCTAGGTTCCACATACATGCATTAATACAGAATATTTGTTTTGCTCTTTCTGACTTACTTCATTCTGTATGACAGTCTCTAGATCCACCGACTTCTCTACAAATAACCCAGTTTCATTCCTTTTCATGGCTGAATCATATTCCATTTTATATATGTACCACATCTTTTTCCATTCGTCTGTCTGTGGGCATTTAGGTTGCTTCCATTACCTGGCTGTTGTAAATAGTGCTGCAATGAACATTGTGGTGAATGTGTGTTTTTGATTTATGGTTGTCTCTGTGTATATGCCCAGAAGTGGGATTGCTGGATCCTATGGTAATTCTATTTCTAGTTTCTTTAAGGAAACTCCATACTGTTCTCCATAGTGACTGTATCAATTTACCTTCCCACCAATAGTGGAAGAGGGTTCCTTTTGTCCACACCCTCCCCAGAATTTGTTGTTTGTAGATTTTCTGATGATGCCGATTCTAACAGGTGTGAGGTGATACCTCATTGTCGTTTTGATTTGCATTTCTCTAATAATTAGTGGTGTTGAGCAGCTTTTCATGTGCGTCTTGGCCGTCTCTGTGACTTCTTTGAAGAAACGTCTATTTAGATCTTCTGCCCATTTTTGTATTGGGTTGTTTGTTTTATTAATATTAAGCTGCGTGAGCTGTTTATATATATTGGAGATTAAACCCTTGTCCATTGATTCGTTTGCGAACGTTTTCGCCCATTCTGAGGGTTGCCTTTTTCCATTCCCGTTTTTTTTTAACCAAAAAAGAAAGAAAGCAAAAGAAGCAGAACACTAATGTGCGTGAAATATGCCTCTTGAAACTGTCGTTTTGAAATATGGACGTCTTTTGAACTTTTTGGTCGATATATGACCCCAGGATTTGTTTTCAGGGCAGGTGTCATTTACAGGCCTGCAATGATTTGGAATATCCACTGACCATTAGCGCTGGAATTAAAGCTGCTGTTGTGTGAAAAGGCCACAAGGTGGCAGCAGTTCTCCATTAGCAAATCTGGTTACCAGGGCAACAGAGCCTCAATGGAAGTCGTGTTCTAGATTGGAATTTAGAATGGAATGTGCCAGGAGAAAGCCCCTCAAGTTTGTCTCACTACTTCTTGTTCGTGTTTTTAATTTAATTTTTAATTTTTTATTACAGCAAGTTTGATTACAACGTTTGGCTTGTTGTAGGTGTGCAAGATGTGGTTCTTTTACACATATACATATGTCTGTTCTTCCTGGGACCCTTTTCCATGTACGTTATGACAGAATGTTGAGTAGTCTTCTCTTGGCATTCCGTAGGTCTTTGGTGATTATATATTTCACCTGTGTTTGTATATGTCTCTTAACCCCAATATCATAATGAATCCAATCCTCACACCTTTCCATTGGTGAGCCATAAGTTTGTTTAATGAATCTGTGATTGCCCTTCACCGTGGAAATATCTGCCCTGGTATCCGTTTTTAGGTAACACCTATAAGTGATATCCTACGATATGTGTCTTTCACTTTCTGACTTACTACAAGTCACGTGCTTACCTGTAGACTCATCTACGGGGCTGCAAATGGCATTGTGCCCTTTTTTTCCTTGGCTAATATTCTGTCTTAGCGAGGTCCATTTTCTGCAATGTGATTCCCTGAGGGCTGAGGATTAGCTGACCTGGGCAGCCTGATCCTGCCGGCAAGCCCTCCCCAGGTGTGCCTGGGTTGAGGTCGATAGAAACAGCACTCCAGGCAGCAATAGCCCCTGCAGCTGTGCCTGACTCCATATTCTCTCCCCCGTCAGCAGTCTCGGGGCTGTGCTGGTGGGAGGGTGTGAGGGTCCACGGCTTTGTTGGTGGCCCGGTGTGAGTGGGGCTCTGCTGGACTTTCTGCAGGAGTTGCCAGGCTGCCACCTGTAAAGAAGAGGATGTGTCACCCATAACTTCTTCTGGAATTTCTCTCCGGGATGAGGTGAGGAAGGAAAAAAAGGAATGGGGGCTGGGACAGGAGGGGTATATCAGGCAGGGAAATGGAAATCTTCCAGAAGAGTGCCCGGGGCCAGGACCATCCTGGCTGGCCTGCAGGCACCAAGTTGGCCTGCGTGCTGTCGCTGGTGTGGCTCCACGGCCCTTCCTCTAGGCTTTCAAGCCCTTGTACATATTCAGGTGTTTTACCTGGGAAGGGTGGGAACAGTTCAGCAGCAGCTGGCCTGGGGCTCAGCTCACGTTTACTCACAGAGGCCTCGGCACGGTCCCCCAGCTTTGCAATGAGGACGCTCCTTGCGTGGGGGGTCCGGGCTGCGGGCTGTATGGGAGATGATTCCCCACCTCTGACCAATCTCAGAATTGTTTACCGCTGGAGCAAGTGCCCTGATAGGGTTTTCCTCTGTATAACTGCTGGGTTCAGGTTTTTTTTTCTTTTTTGGTTCAAGTTAGAATTTATTCATCTTTTATGTATTTATTGATATAAGCATGGAAATAATTCATTCATAGAAATACATCTGTGTGAAGGGAAGAACTTTTTTCTGTTTTATTTTTAAATTTCATTTCTAAAAATTTTGCAGTTTATTTATATTTATTTTTCTATACAGCAGGTTATTATTAGTTATCTATTTTATTCATATACATATATACAGGTCAATACCTATCTCCCAACTCATCTGACCACCAACACCCCATGGCTTCCCCCACTTGGTGTCCATACGTTTGTTCTCTACCTCTGTTTCTCTATTTCTGCCCTGCAAACCTGTTCATCTGTACCATATATCTAGGTTCCACATACATGCATTAATACAGAATATTTGTTTTGCTCTTTCTGACTTACTTCATTCTGTATGACAGTCTCTAGATCCACCGACTTCTCTACAAATAACCCAGTTTCATTCCTTTTCATGGCTGAATCATATTCCATTTTATATATGTACCACATCTTTTTCCATTCGTCTGTCTGTGGGCATTTAGGTTGCTTCCATTACCTGGCTGTTGTAAATAGTGCTGCAATGAACATTGTGGTGAATGTGTGTTTTTGATTTATGGTTGTCTCTGTGTATATGCCCAGAAGTGGGATTGCTGGATCCTATGGTAATTCTATTTCTAGTTTCTTTAAGGAAACTCCATACTGTTCTCCATAGTGACTGTATCAATTTACCTTCCCACCAATAGTGGAAGAGGGTTCCTTTTGTCCACACCCTCCCCAGAATTTGTTGTTTGTAGATTTTCTGATGATGCCGATTCTAACAGGTGTGAGGTGATACCTCATTGTCGTTTTGATTTGCATTTCTCTAATAATTAGTGGTGTTGAGCAGCTTTTCATGTGCGTCTTGGCCGTCTCTGTGACTTCTTTGAAGAAACGTCTATTTAGATCTTCTGCCCATTTTTGTATTGGGTTGTTTGTTTTATTAATATTAAGCTGCGTGAGCTGTTTATATATATTGGAGATTAAACCCTTGTCCATTGATTCGTTTGCGAACGTTTTCGCCCATTCTGAGGGTTGCCTTTTTCCATTCCCGTTTTTTTTTAACCAAAAAAGAAAGAAAGCAAAAGAAGCAGAACACTAATGTGCGTGAAATATGCCTCTTGAAACTGTCGTTTTGAAATATGGACGTCTTTTGAACTTTTTGGTCGATATATGACCCCAGGATTTGTTTTCAGGGCAGGTGTCATTTACAGGCCTGCAATGATTTGGAATATCCACTGACCATTAGCGCTGGAATTAAAGCTGCTGTTGTGTGAAAAGGCCACAAGGTGGCAGCAGTTCTCCATTAGCAAATCTGGTTACCAGGGCAACAGAGCCTCAATGGAAGTCGTGTTCTAGATTGGAATTTAGAATGGAATGTGCCAGGAGAAAGCCCCTCAAGTTTGTCTCACTACTTCTTGTTCGTGTTTTTAATTTAATTTTTAATTTTTTATTACAGCAAGTTTGATTACAACGTTTGGCTTGTTGTAGGTGTGCAAGATGTGGTTCTTTTACACATATACATATGTCTGTTCTTCCTGGGACCCTTTTCCATGTACGTTATGACAGAATGTTGAGTAGTCTTCTCTTGGCATTCCGTAGGTCTTTGGTGATTATATATTTCACCTGTGTTTGTATATGTCTCTTAACCCCAATATCATAATGAATCCAATCCTCACACCTTTCCATTGGTGAGCCATAAGTTTGTTTAATGAATCTGTGATTGCCCTTCACCGTGGAAATATCTGCCCTGGTATCCGTTTTTAGGTAACACCTATAAGTGATATCCTACGATATGTGTCTTTCACTTTCTGACTTACTACAAGTCACGTGCTTACCTGTAGACTCATCTACGGGGCTGCAAATGGCATTGTGCCCTTTTTTTCCTTGGCTAATATTCTGTCTTAGCGAGGTCCATTTTCTGCAATGTGATTCCCTGAGGGCTGAGGATTAGCTGACCTGGGCAGCCTGATCCTGCCGGCAAGCCCTCCCCAGGTGTGCCTGGGTTGAGGTCGATAGAAACAGCACTCCAGGCAGCAATAGCCCCTGCAGCTGTGCCTGACTCCATATTCTCTCCCCCGTCAGCAGTCTCGGGGCTGTGCTGGTGGGAGGGTGTGAGGGTCCACGGCTTTGTTGGTGGCCCGGTGTGAGTGGGGCTCTGCTGGACTTTCTGCAGGAGTTGCCAGGCTGCCACCTGTAAAGAAGAGGATGTGTCACCCATAACTTCTTCTGGAATTTCTCTCCGGGATGAGGTGAGGAAGGAAAAAAAGGAATGGGGGCTGGGACAGGAGGGGTATATCAGGCAGGGAAATGGAAATCTTCCAGAAGAGTGCCCGGGGCCAGGACCATCCTGGCTGGCCTGCAGGCACCAAGTTGGCCTGCGTGCTGTCGCTGGTGTGGCTCCACGGCCCTTCCTCTAGGCTTTCAAGCCCTTGTACATATTCAGGTGTTTTACCTGGGAAGGGTGGGAACAGTTCAGCAGCAGCTGGCCTGGGGCTCAGCTCACGTTTACTCACAGAGGCCTCGGCACGGTCCCCCAGCTTTGCAATGAGGACGCTCCTTGCGTGGGGGGTCCGGGCTGCGGGCTGTATGGGAGATGATTCCCCACCTCTGACCAATCTCAGAATTGTTTACCGCTGGAGCAAGTGCCCTGATAGGGTTTTCCTCTGTATAACTGCTGGGTTCAGGTTTTTTTTTCTTTTTTGGTTCAAGTTAGAATTTATTCATCTTTTATGTATTTATTGATATAAGCATGGAAATAATTCATTCATAGAAATACATCTGTGTGAAGGGAAGAACTTTTTTCTGTTTTATTTTTAAATTTCATTTCTAAAAATTTTGCAGTTTATTTATATTTATTTTTCTATACAGCAGGTTATTATTAGTTATCTATTTTATTCATATACATATATACAGGTCAATACCTATCTCCCAACTCATCTGACCACCAACACCCCATGGCTTCCCCCACTTGGTGTCCATACGTTTGTTCTCTACCTCTGTTTCTCTATTTCTGCCCTGCAAACCTGTTCATCTGTACCATATATCTAGGTTCCACATACATGCATTAATACAGAATATTTGTTTTGCTCTTTCTGACTTACTTCATTCTGTATGACAGTCTCTAGATCCACCGACTTCTCTACAAATAACCCAGTTTCATTCCTTTTCATGGCTGAATCATATTCCATTTTATATATGTACCACATCTTTTTCCATTCGTCTGTCTGTGGGCATTTAGGTTGCTTCCATTACCTGGCTGTTGTAAATAGTGCTGCAATGAACATTGTGGTGAATGTGTGTTTTTGATTTATGGTTGTCTCTGTGTATATGCCCAGAAGTGGGATTGCTGGATCCTATGGTAATTCTATTTCTAGTTTCTTTAAGGAAACTCCATACTGTTCTCCATAGTGACTGTATCAATTTACCTTCCCACCAATAGTGGAAGAGGGTTCCTTTTGTCCACACCCTCCCCAGAATTTGTTGTTTGTAGATTTTCTGATGATGCCGATTCTAACAGGTGTGAGGTGATACCTCATTGTCGTTTTGATTTGCATTTCTCTAATAATTAGTGGTGTTGAGCAGCTTTTCATGTGCGTCTTGGCCGTCTCTGTGACTTCTTTGAAGAAACGTCTATTTAGATCTTCTGCCCATTTTTGTATTGGGTTGTTTGTTTTATTAATATTAAGCTGCGTGAGCTGTTTATATATATTGGAGATTAAACCCTTGTCCATTGATTCGTTTGCGAACGTTTTCGCCCATTCTGAGGGTTGCCTTTTTCCATTCCCGTTTTTTTTTAACCAAAAAAGAAAGAAAGCAAAAGAAGCAGAACACTAATGTGCGTGAAATATGCCTCTTGAAACTGTCGTTTTGAAATATGGACGTCTTTTGAACTTTTTGGTCGATATATGACCCCAGGATTTGTTTTCAGGGCAGGTGTCATTTACAGGCCTGCAATGATTTGGAATATCCACTGACCATTAGCGCTGGAATTAAAGCTGCTGTTGTGTGAAACGGCCACAAGGTGGCAGCAGTTCTCCATTAGCAAATCTGGTTACCAGGGCAACAGAGCCTCAATGGAAGTCGTGTTCTAGATTGGAATTTAGAATGGAATGTGCCAGGAGAAAGCCCCTCAAGTTTGTCTCACTACTTCTTGTTCGTGTTTTTAATTTAATTTTTAATTTTTTATTACAGCAAGTTTGATTACAACGTTTGGCTTGTTGTAGGTGTGCAAGATGTGGTTCTTTTACACATATACATATGTCTGTTCTTCCTGGGACCCTTTTCCATGTACGTTATGACAGAATGTTGAGTAGTCTTCTCTTGGCATTCCGTAGGTCTTTGGTGATTATATATTTCACCTGTGTTTGTATATGTCTCTTAACCCCAATATCATAATGAATCCAATCCTCACACCTTTCCATTGGTGAGCCATAAGTTTGTTTAATGAATCTGTGATTGCCCTTCACCGTGGAAATATCTGCCCTGGTATCCGTTTTTAGGTAACACCTATAAGTGATATCCTACGATATGTGTCTTTCACTTTCTGACTTACTACAAGTCACGTGCTTACCTGTAGACTCATCTACGGGGCTGCAAATGGCATTGTGCCCTTTTTTTCCTTGGCTAATATTCTGTCTTAGCGAGGTCCATTTTCTGCAATGTGATTCCCTGAGGGCTGAGGATTAGCTGACCTGGGCAGCCTGATCCTGCCGGCAAGCCCTCCCCAGGTGTGCCTGGGTTGAGGTCGATAGAAACAGCACTCCAGGCAGCAATAGCCCCTGCAGCTGTGCCTGACTCCATATTCTCTGCCCCGTCAGCAGTCTCGGGGCTGTGCTGGTGGGAGGGTGTGAGGGTCCACGGCTTTGTTGGTGGCCCGGTGTGAGTTGGGATCTCCTGGACTTTCTGCAGGAGTTGCCAGGCTGCCACCTGTAAAGAAGAGGATGTGTCACCCATAACTTCTTCTGGAATTTCTCTCCGTGCTGAGGTGAGGAAGGAAAAAAAGGAATGGGGGCTGGGACAGGAGGGGTATATCAGGCAGGGAAATGGAAAGCTTCCAGAAGAGTGCCCGGGGCCAGGACCATCCTGGCTGGCCTGCAGGCACCAAGTTGGCCTACGTGCTGTCGCTCGTGTGGCTCCACGGCCCTTCCTCTAGGCTTTCAAGCCCTTGTACATATTCAGGTGTTTTACCTGGGAAGGGTGGGAACAGTTCAGCAGCAGCTGGCCTGGGGCTCAGCTCACGTTTACTCACAGAGGCCTCGGCACGGTCCCCCAGCTTTGCAATGAGGACGCTCCTTGCGTGGGGGGTCCGGGCTGCTGGCTGTATGGGAGATGATTCCCCACCTCTGACCAATCTCAGAATTGTTTACCGCTGGAGCAAGTGCCCTGATAGGGTTTTCCTCTGTATAACTGCTGGGTTCAGGTTTTTTTTTCTTTTTTGGTTCAAGTTAGAATTTATTCATCTTTTATGTATTTATTGATATAAGCATGGAAATAATTCATTCATAGAAATACATCTGTGTGAAGGGAAGAACTTTTTTCTGTTTTATTTTTAAATTTCATTTCTAAAAATTTTGCAGTTTATTTATATTTATTTTTCTATACAGCAGGTTATTATTAGTTATCTATTTTATTCATATACATATATACAGGTCAATACCTATCTCCCAACTCATCTGACCACCAACACCCCATGGCTTCCCCCACTTGGTGTCCATACGTTTGTTCTCTACCTCTGTTTCTCTATTTCTGCCCTGCAAACCTGTTCATCTGTACCATATATCTAGGTTCCACATACATGCATTAATACAGAATATTTGTTTTGCTCTTTCTGACTTACTTCATTCTGTATGACAGTCTCTAGATCCACCGACTTCTCTACAAATAACCCAGTTTCATTCCTTTTCATGGCTGAATCATATTCCATTTTATATATGTACCACATCTTTTTCCATTCGTCTGTCTGTGGGCATTTAGGTTGCTTCCATTACCTGGCTGTTGTAAATAGTGCTGCAATGAACATTGTGGTGAATGTGTGTTTTTGATTTATGGTTGTCTCTGTGTATATGCCCAGAAGTGGGATTGCTGGATCCTATGGTAATTCTATTTCTAGTTTCTTTAAGGAAACTCCATACTGTTCTCCATAGTGACTGTATCAATTTACCTTCCCACCAATAGTGGAAGAGGGTTCCTTTTGTCCACACCCTCCCCAGAATTTGTTGTTTGTAGATTTTCTGATGATGCCGATTCTAACAGGTGTGAGGTGATACCTCATTGTCGTTTTGATTTGCATTTCTCTAATAATTAGTGGTGTTGAGCAGCTTTTCATGTGCGTCTTGGCCGTCTCTGTGACTTCTTTGAAGAAACGTCTATTTAGATCTTCTGCCCATTTTTGTATTGGGTTGTTTGTTTTATTAATATTAAGCTGCGTGAGCTGTTTATATATATTGGAGATTAAACCCTTGTCCATTGATTCGTTTGCGAACGTTTTCGCCCATTCTGAGGGTTGCCTTTTTCCATTCCCGTTTTTTTTTAACCAAAAAAGAAAGAAAGCAAAAGAAGCAGAACACTAATGTGCGTGAAATATGCCTCTTGAAACTGTCGTTTTGAAATATGGACGTCTTTTGAACTTTTTGGTCGATATATGACCCCAGGATTTGTTTTCAGGGCAGGTGTCATTTACAGGCCTGCAATGATTTGGAATATCCACTGACCATTAGCGCTGGAATTAAAGCTGCTGTTGTGTGAAACGGCCACAAGGTGGCAGCAGTTCTCCATTAGCAAATCTGGTTACCAGGGCAACAGAGCCTCAATGGAAGTCGTGTTCTAGATTGGAATTTAGAATGGAATGTGCCAGGAGAAAGCCCCTCAAGTTTGTCTCACTACTTCTTGTTCGTGTTTTTAATTTAATTTTTAATTTTTTATTACAGCAAGTTTGATTACAACGTTTGGCTTGTTGTAGGTGTGCAAGATGTGGTTCTTTTACACATATACATATGTCTGTTCTTCCTGGGACCCTTTTCCATGTACGTTATGACAGAATGTTGAGTAGTCTTCTCTTGGCATTCCGTAGGTCTTTGGTGATTATATATTTCACCTGTGTTTGTATATGTCTCTTAACCCCAATATCATAATGAATCCAATCCTCACACCTTTCCATTGGTGAGCCATAAGTTTGTTTAATGAATCTGTGATTGCCCTTCACCGTGGAAATATCTGCCCTGGTATCCGTTTTTAGGTAACACCTATAAGTGATATCCTACGATATGTGTCTTTCACTTTCTGACTTACTACAAGTCACGTGCTTACCTGTAGACTCATCTACGGGGCTGCAAATGGCATTGTGCCCTTTTTTTCCTTGGCTAATATTCTGTCTTAGCGAGGTCCATTTTCTGCAATGTGATTCCCTGAGGGCTGAGGATTAGCTGACCTGGGCAGCCTGATCCTGCCGGCAAGCCCTCCCCAGGTGTGCCTGGGTTGAGGTCGATAGAAACAGCACTCCAGGCAGCAATAACCCCTGCAGCTGTGCCTGACTCCATATTCTCTGCCCCGTCAGCAGTCTCGGGGCTGTGCTGGTGGGAGGGTGTGAGGGTCCACGGCTTTGTTGGTGGCCCGGTGTGAGTTGGGCTCTGCTGGACTTTCTGCAGGAGTTGCCAGGCTGCCACCTGTAAAAAAGAGGATGTGTCACCCATAACTTCTTCAGGAATTTCTCTCCGGGCTGAGGTGAGGGAGGAAAAAAAGGAATGGGGGCTGGGACAGGAGGGGTATATCAGGCAGGGAAATGGAAATCTTCCAGAAGAGTGCCCGGGGCCAGGACCATCCTGGCTGGCCTGCAGGCACCAAGTTGGCCTGCGTGCTGTCGCTGGTGTGGCTCCACGGCCCTTCCTCTAGGCTTTCAAGCCCTTGTACATATTCAGGTGTTTTACCTGGGAAGGGTGGGAACAGTTCAGCAGCAGCTGGCCTGGGGCTCAGCTCACGTTTACTCACAGAGGCCTCAGCACGGTCCCCCAGCTTTGCAATGAGGACGCTCCTTGCGTGGGGGGTCCGGGCTGCTGGCTGTATGGGAGATGATTCCCCACCTCTGACCAATCTCAGAATTGTTTACCGCTGGAGCAAGTGCCCTGATAGGGTTTTCCTCTGTATAACTGCTGGGTTCAGGTTTTTTTTTCTTTTTTGGTTCAAGTTAGAATTTATTCATCTTTTATTTATTTATTGATATAAGCATGGAAATAATTCATTCATAGAAATACATCTGTGTGAAGGGAAGAACTTTTTTCTGTTTTATTTTTAAATTTCATTTCTAAAAATTTTGCAGTTTATTTATATTTATTTTTCTATACAGCAGGTTATTATTAGTTATCTATTTTATTCATATACATATATACAGGTCAATACCTATCTCCCAACTCATCTGACCACCAACACCCCATGGCTTCCCCCACTTGGTGTCCATACGTTTGTTCTCTACCTCTGTTTCTCTATTTCTGCCCTGCAAACCTGTTCATCTGTACCATATATCTAGGTTCCACATACATGCATTAATACAGAATATTTGTTTTGCTCTTTCTGACTTACTTCATTCTGTATGACAGTCTCTAGATCCACCGACTTCTCTACAAATAACCCAGTTTCATTCCTTTTCATGGCTGAATCATATTCCATTTTATATATGTACCACATCTTTTTCCATTCGTCTGTCTGTGGGCATTTAGGTTGCTTCCATTACCTGGCTGTTGTAAATAGTGCTGCAATGAACATTGTGGTGAATGTGTGTTTTTGATTTATGGTTGTCTCTGTGTATATGCCCAGAAGTGGGATTGCTGGATCCTATGGTAATTCTATTTCTAGTTTCTTTAAGGAAACTCCATACTGTTCTCCATAGTGACTGTATCAATTTACCTTCCCACCAATAGTGGAAGAGGGTTCCTTTTGTCCACACCCTCCCCAGAATTTGTTGTTTGTAGATTTTCTGATGATGCCGATTCTAACTGGTGTGAGGTGATACCTCATTGTCGTTTTGATTTGCATTTCTCTAATAATTAGTGGTGTTGAGCAGCTTTTCATGTGCGTCTTGGCCGTCTCTGTGACTTCTTTGAAGAAACGTCTATTTAGATCTTCTGCCCATTTTTGTATTGGGTTGTTTGTTTTATTAATATTAAGCTGCGTGAGCTGTTTATATATATTGGAGATTAAACCCTTGTCCATTGATTCATTTGCGAACGTTTTCGCCCATTCTGAGGGTTGCCTTTTTCCATTCCCGTTTTTTTTTAACCAAAAAAGAAAGAAAGCAAAAGAAGCAGAACACTAATGTGCGTGAAATATGCCTCTTGAAACTGTCGTTTTGAAATATGGACGTCTTTTGAACTTTTTGGTCGATATATGACCCCAGGATTTGTTTTCAGGGCAGGTGTCATTTACAGGCCTGCAATGATTTGGAATATCCACTGACCATTAGCGCTGGAATTAAAGCTGCTGTTGTGTGAAACGGCCACAAGGTGGCAGCAGTTCTCCATTAGCAAATCTGGTTACCAGGGCAACAGAGCCTCAATGGAAGTCGTGTTCTAGATTGGAATTTAGAATGGAATGTGCCAGGAGAAAGCCCCTCAAGTTTGTCTCACTACTTCTTGTTCGTGTTTTTAATTTAATTTTTAATTTTTTATTACAGCAAGTTTGATTACAACGTTTGGCTTGTTGTAGGTGTGCAAGATGTGGTTCTTTTACACATATACATATGTCTGTTCTTCCTGGGACCCTTTTCCATGTACGTTATGACAGAATGTTGAGTAGTCTTCTCTTGGCATTCCGTAGGTCTTTGGTGATTATATATTTCACCTGTGTTTGTATATGTCTCTTAACCCCAATATCATAATGAATCCAATCCTCACACCTTTCCATTGGTGAGCCATAAGTTTGTTTAATGAATCTGTGATTGCCCTTCACCGTGGAAATATCTGCCCTGGTATCCGTTTTTAGGTAACACCTATAAGTGATATCCTACGATATGTGTCTTTCACTTTCTGACTTACTACAAGTCACGTGCTTACCTGTAGACTCATCTACGGGGCTGCAAATGGCATTGTGCCCTTTTTTTCCTTGGCTAATATTCTGTCTTAGCGAGGTCCATTTTCTGCAATGTGATTCCCTGAGGGCTGAGGATTAGCTGACCTGGGCAGCCTGATCCTGCCGGCAAGCCCTCCCCAGGTGTGCCTGGGTTGAGGTCGATAGAAACAGCACTCCAGGCAGCAATAGCCCCTGCAGCTGTGCCTGACTCCATATTCTCTGCCCCGTCAGCAGTCTCGGGGCTGTGCTGGTGGGAGGGTGTGAGGGTCCACGGCTTTGTTGGTGGCCCGGTGTGAGTTGGGCTCTGCTGGACTTTCTGCAGGAGTTGCCAGGCTGCCACCTGTAAAGAAGAGGATGTGTCACCCATAACTTCTTCTGGAATTTCTCTCCGGGCTGAGGTGAGGAAGGAAAAAAAGGAATGGGGGCTGGGACAGGAAGGGTATATCAGGCAGGGAAATGGAAAGCTTCCAGAAGAGTGCCCGGGGCCAGGACCATCCTGGCTCGCCTGCAGGCACCAAGTTGGCCTACGTGCTGTCGCTGGTGTGGCTCCACGGCCCTTCCTCTAGGCTTTCAAGCCCTTGTACATATTCAGGTGTTTTACCTGGGAAGGGTGGGAACAGTTCAGCAGCAGCTGGCCTGGGGCTCAGCTCACGTTTACTCACAGAGGCCTCGGCACGGTCCCCCAGCTTTGCAATGAGGACGCTCCTTGCGTGGGGGGTCCGGGCTGCTGGCTGTATGGGAGATGATTCCCCACCTCTGACCAATCTCAGAATTGTTTACCGCTGGAGCAAGTGCCCTGATAGGGTTTTCCTCTGTATAACTGCTGGGTTCAGGTTTTTTTTTCTTTTTTGGTTCAAGTTAGAATTTATTCATCTTTTATGTATTTATTGATATAAGCATGGAAATAATTCATTCATAGAAATACATCTGTGTGAAGGGAAGAACTTTTTTCTGTTTTATTTTTAAATTTCATTTCTAAAAATTTTGCAGTTTATTTATATTTATTTTTCTATACAGCAGGTTATTATTAGTTATCTATTTTATTCATATACATATATACAGGTCAATACCTATCTCCCAACTCATCTGACCACCAACACCCCATGGCTTCCCCCACTTGGTGTCCATACGTTTGTTCTCTACCTCTGTTTCTCTATTTCTGCCCTGCAAACCTGTTCATCTGTACCATATATCTAGGTTCCACATACATGCATTAATACAGAATATTTGTTTTGCTCTTTCTGACTTACTTCATTCTGTATGACAGTCTCTAGATCCACCGACTTCTCTACAAATAACCCAGTTTCATTCCTTTTCATGGCTGAATCATATTCCATTTTATATATGTACCACATCTTTTTCCATTCGTCTGTCTGTGGGCATTTAGGTTGCTTCCATTACCTGGCTGTTGTAAATAGTGCTGCAATGAACATTGTGGTGAATGTGTGTTTTTGATTTATGGTTGTCTCTGTGTATATGACCAGAAGTGGGATTGCTGGATCCTATGGTAATTCTATTTCTAGTTTCTTTAAGGAAACTCCATACTGTTCTCCATAGTGACTGTATCAATTTACCTTCCCACCAATAGTGGAAGAGGGTTCCTTTTGTCCACACCCTCCCCAGAATTTGTTGTTTGTAGATTTTCTGATGATGCCGATTCTAACAGGTGTGAGGTGATACCTCATTGTCGTTTTGATTTGCATTTCTCTAATAATTAGTGGTGTTGAGCAGCTTTTCATGTGCGTCTTGGCCGTCTCTGTGACTTCTTTGAAGAAACGTCTATTTAGATCTTCTGCCCATTTTTGTATTGGGTTGTTTGTTTTATTAATATTAAGCTGCGTGAGCTGTTTATATATATTGGAGATTAAACCCTTGTCCATTGATTCGTTTGCGAACGTTTTCGCCCATTCTGAGGGTTGCCTTTTTCCATTCCCGTTTTTTTTTTTAACCAAAAAAGAAAGAAAGCAAAAGAAGCAGAACACTAATGTGCGTGAAATATGCCTCTTGAAACTGTCGTTTTGAAATATGGACGTCTTTTGAACTTTTTGGTCGATATATGACCCCAGGAATTGTTTTCAGGGCAGGTGTCATTTACAGGCCTGCAATGATTTGGAATATCCACTGACCATTAGCGCTGGAATTAAAGCTGCTGTTGTGTGAAACGGCCACAAGGTGGCAGCAGTTCTCCATTAGCAAATCTGGTTACCAGGGCAACAGAGCCTCAATGGAAGTCGTGTTCTAGATTGGAATTTAGAATGGAATGTGCCAGGAGAAAGCCCCTCAAGTTTGTCTCACTACTTCTTGTTCGTGTTTTTAATTTAATTTTTAATTTTTTATTACAGCAAGTTTGATTACAACGTTTGGCTTGTTGTAGGTGTGCAAGATGTGGTTCTTTTACACATATACATATGTCTGTTCTTCCTGGGACCCTTTTCCATGTACGTTATGACAGAATGTTGAGTAGTCTTCTCTTGGCATTCCGTAGGTCTTTGGTGATTATATATTTCACCTGTGTTTGTATATGTCTCTTAACCCCAATATCATAATGAATCCAATCCTCACACCTTTCCATTGGTGAGCCATAAGTTTGTTTAATGAATCTGTGATTGCCCTTCACCGTGGAAATATCTGCCCTGGTATCCGTTTTTAGGTAACACCTATAAGTGATATCCTACGATATGTGTCTTTCACTTTCTGACTTACTACAAGTCACGTGCTTACCTGTAGACTCATCTACGGGGCTGCAAATGGCATTGTGCCCTTTTTTTCCTTGGCTAATATTCTGTCTTAGCGAGGTCCATTTTCTGCAATGTGATTCCATGAGGGCTGAGGATTAGCTGACCTGGGCAGCCTGATCCTGCCGGCAAGCCCTCCCCAGGTGTGCCTGGGTTGAGGTCGATAGAAACAGCACTCCAGGCAGCAATAACCCCTGCAGCTGTGCCTGACTCCATATTCTCTGCCCCGTCAGCAGTCTCGGGGCTGTGCTGGTGGGAGGGTGTGAGGGTCCACGGCTTTGTTGGTGGCCCGGTGTGAGTTGGGCTCTGCTGGACTTTCTGCAGGAGTTGCCAGGCTGCCACCTGTAAAAAAGAGGATGTGTCACCCATAACTTCTTCAGGAATTTCTCTCCGGGCTGAGGTGAGGGAGGAAAAAAAGGAATGGGGGCTGGGACAGGAGGGGTATATCAGGCAGGGAAATGGAAATCTTCCAGAAGAGTGCCCGGGGCCAGGACCATCCTGGCTGGCCTGCAGGCACCAAGTTGGCCTGCGTGCTGTCGCTGGTGTGGCTCCACGGCCCTTCCTCTAGGCTTTCAAGCCCTTGTACATATTCAGGTGTTTTACCTGGGAAGGGTGGGAACAGTTCAGCAGCAGCTGGCCTGGGGCTCAGCTCACGTTTACTCACAGAGGCCTCAGCACGGTCCCCCAGCTTTGCAATGAGGATGCTCCTTGCGTGGGGGGTCCGGGCTGCTGGCTGTATGGGAGATGATTCCCCACCTCTGACCAATCTCAGAATTGTTTACCGCTGGAGCAAGTGCCCTGATAGGGTTTTCCTCTGTATAACTGCTGGGTTCAGGTTTTTTTTTCTTTTTTGGTTCAAGTTAGAATTTATTCATCTTTTATGTATTTATTGATATAAGCATGGAAATAATTCATTCATAGAAATACATCTGTGTGAAGGGAAGAACTTTTTTCTGTTTTATTTTTAAATTTCATTTCTAAAAATTTTGCAGTTTATTTATATTTATTTTTCTATACAGCAGGTTATTATTAGTTATCTATTTTATTCATATACATATATACAGGTCAATACCTATCTCCCAACTCATCTGACCACCAACACCCCATGGCTTCCCCCACTTGGTGTCCATACGTTTGTTCTCTACCTCTGTTTCTCTATTTCTGCCCTGCAAACCTGTTCATCTGTACCATATATCTAGGTTCCACATACATGCATTAATACAGAATATTTGTTTTGCTCTTTCTGACTTACTTCATTCTGTATGACAGTCTCTAGATCCACCGACTTCTCTACAAATAACCCAGTTTCATTCCTTTTCATGGCTGAATCATATTCCATTTTATATATGTACCACATCTTTTTCCATTCGTCTGTCTGTGGGCATTTAGGTTGCTTCCATTACCTGGCTGTTGTAAATAGTGCTGCAATGAACATTGTGGTGAATGTGTGTTTTTGATTTATGGTTGTCTCTGTGTATATGCCCAGAAGTGGGATTGCTGGATCCTATGGTAATTCTATTTCTAGTTTCTTTAAGGAAACTCCATACTGTTCTCCATAGTGACTGTATCAATTTACCTTCCCACCAATAGTGGAAGAGGGTTCCTTTTGTCCACACCCTCCCCAGAATTTGTTGTTTGTAGATTTTCTGATGATGCCGATTCTAACTGGTGTGAGGTGATACCTCATTGTCGTTTTGATTTGCATTTCTCTAATAATTAGTGGTGTTGAGCAGCTTTTCATGTGCGTCTTGGCCGTCTCTGTGACTTCTTTGAAGAAACGTCTATTTAGATCTTCTGCCCATTTTTGTATTGGGTTGTTTGTTTTATTAATATTAAGCTGCGTGAGCTGTTTATATATATTGGAGATTAAACCCTTGTCCATTGATTCGTTTGCGAACGTTTTCGCCCATTCTGAGGGTTGCCTTTTTCCATTCCCGTTTTTTTTTAACCAAAAAAGAAAGAAAGCAAAAGAAGCAGAACACTAATGTGCGTGAAATATGCCTCTTGAAACTGTCGTTTTGAAATATGGACGTCTTTTGAACTTTTTGGTCGATATATGATCCCAGGATTTGTTTTCAGGGCAGGTGTCATTTACAGGCCTGCAATGATTTGGAATATCCACTGACCATTAGCGCTGGAATTAAAGCTGCTGTTGTGTGAAACGGCCACAAGGTGGCAGCAGTTCTCCATTAGCAAATCTGGTTACCAGGGCAACAGAGCCTCAATGGAAGTCGTGTTCTAGATTGGAATTTAGAATGGAATGTGCCAGGAGAAAGCCCCTCAAGTTTGTCTCACTACTTCTTGTTCGTGTTTTTAATTTAATTTTTAATTTTTTATTACAGCAAGTTTGATTACAACGTTTGGCTTGTTGTAGGTGTGCAAGATGTGGTTCTTTTACACATATACATATGTCTGTTCTTCCTGGGACCCTTTTCCATGTACGTTATGACAGAATATTGAGTAGTCTTCTCTTGGCATTCCGTAGGTCTTTGGTGATTATATATTTCACCTGTGTTTGTATATGTCTCTTAACCCCAATATCATAATGAATCCAATCCTCACACCTTTCCATTGGTGAGCCATAAGTTTGTTTAATGAATCTGTGATTGCCCTTCACCGTGGAAATATCTGCCCTGGTATCCGTTTTTAGGTAACACCTATAAGTGATATCCTACGATATGTGTCTTTCACTTTCTGACTTACTACAAGTCACGTGCTTACCTGTAGACTCATCTACGGGGCTGCAAATGGCATTGTGCCCTTTTTTTCCTTGGCTAATATTCTGTCTTAGCGAGGTCCATTTTCTGCAATGTGATTCCCTGAGGGCTGAGGATTAGCTGACCTGGGCAGCCTGATCCTGCCGGCAAGCCCTCCCCAGGTGTGCCTGGGTTGAGGTCGATAGAAACAGCACTCCAGGCAGCAATAGCCCCTGCAGCTGTGCCTGACTCCATATTCTCTGCCCCGTCAGCAGTCTCGGGGCTGTGCTGGTGGGAGGGTGTGAGGGTCCACGGCTTTGTTGGTGGCCCGGTGTGAGTTGGGCTCTGCTGGACTTTCTGCAGGAGTTGCCAGGCTGCCACCTGTAAAGAAGAGGATGTGTCACCCATAACTTCTTCTGTAATTTCTCTCCGGGCTGAGGTGAGGAAGGAAAAAAAGGAATGGGGGCTGGGACAGGAAGGGTATATCAGGCAGGGAAATGGAAAGCTTCCAGAAGAGTGCCCGGGGCCAGGACCATCCTGGCTGGCCTGCAGGCACCAAGTTGGCCTACGTGCTGTCGCTGGTGTGGCTCCACGGCCCTTCCTCTAGGCTTTCAAGCCCTTGTACATATTCAGGTGTTTTACCTGGGAAGGGTGGGAACAGTTCAGCAGCAGCTGGCCTGGGGCTCAGCTCACGTTTACTCACAGAGGCCTCGGCACGGTCCCCCAGCTTTGCAATGAGGACGCTCCTTGCGTGGGGGGTCCGGGCTGCTGGCTGTATGGGAGATGATTCCCCACCTCTGACCAATCTCAGAATTGTTTACCGCTGGAGCAAGTGCCCTGATAGGGTTTTCCTCTGTATAACTGCTGGGTTCAGGTTTTTTTTTCTTTTTTGGTTCAAGTTAGAATTTATTCATCTTTTATGTATTTATTGATATAAGCATGGAAATAATTCATTCATAGAAATACATCTGTGTGAAGGGAAGAACTTTTTTCTGTTTTATTTTTAAATTTCATTTCTAAAAATTTTGCAGTTTATTTATATTTATTTTTCTATACAGCAGGTTATTATTAGTTATCTATTTTATTCATATACATATATACAGGTCAATACCTATCTCCCAACTCATCTGACCACCAACACCCCATGGCTTCCCCCACTTGGTGTACATACGTTTGTTCTCTACCTCTGTTTCTCTATTTCTGCCCTGCAAACCTGTTCATCTGTACCATATATCTAGGTTCCACATACATGCATTAATACAGAATATTTGTTTTGCTCTTTCTGACTTACTTCATTCTGTATGACAGTCTCTAGATCCACCGACTTCTCTACAAATAACCCAGTTTCATTCCTTTTCATGGCTGAATCATATTCCATTTTATATATGTACCACATCTTTTTCCATTCGTCTGTCTGTGGGCATTTAGGTTGCTTCCATTACCTGGCTGTTGTAAATAGTGCTGCAATGAACATTGTGGTGAATGTGTGTTTTTGATTTATGGTTGTCTCTGTGTATATGCCCAGAAGTGGGATTGCTGGATCCTATGGTAATTCTATTTCTAGTTTCTTTAAGGAAACTCCATACTGTTCTCCATAGTGACTGTATCAATTTACCTTCCCACCAATAGTGGAAGAGGGTTCCTTTTGTCCACACCCTCCCCAGAATTTGTTGTTTGTAGATTTTCTGATGATGCCGATTCTAACAGGTGTGAGGTGATACCTCATTGTCATTTTGATTTGCATTTCTCTAATAATTAGTGGTGTTGAGCAGCTTTTCATATGCGTCTTGGTCGTCTCTGTGACTTCTTTGAAGAAACGTCTATTTAGATCTTCTGCCCATTTTTGTATTGGGTTGTTTGTTTTATTAATATTAAGCTGCGTGAGCTGTTTATATATATTGGAGATTAAACCCTTGTCCATTTTTTCGTTTGCGAACGTTTTCGCCCATTCTGAGGGTTGCCTTTTTCCATTCCAGTTTTTTTTTAACCAAAAAAGAAAGAAAGCAAAAGAAGCAGAACACTAATGTGCGTGAAATATGCCTCTTGAAACTGTCGTTTTGAAATATGGACGTCTTTTGAACTTTTTGGTAAATATATGACCCCAGGATTTGTTTTCAGGGCAGGTGTCATTTACAGGCCTGCAATGATTTGGAATATCCACTGACCATTAGCGCTGGGATTAAAGCTGCTGTTGTGTGAAACGGCCACAAGGTGGCAGCAATTCTCCCGTAGCAAATCTGGTTACTAGGGCAACAGAGCCTCAATGGAAGCCTGTTCTAGATTGGAATTTAGAATGGAATGTGCCAGGAGAAAGCCCCTCAAGTTTGTCTCACTACTTCTTGTTCGTGTTTTTAATTTAATTTTTAATTTTTTATTACAGCAAGTTTGATTACAACGTTTGCTTGTTGTAGGTGTGCAAGATGTGGTTCTGTTACACATATACATATGTCTGTTCTTCCTGGGACCCTTTTCCCATGTACATTATGACAGAATGTTGAGTAGTCTTCTCTTGGCATTCCGTAGGTCTTTGGTGATTATATATTTCACCTGTGTTTGTATATGTCTCTTAACCCCAATATCGTAATGAATCCAATCCTCACACCTTTCCATTGGTGAACCATAAGTTTGTTTAATGAATCTGTGATTGCCCTTCTCCGTGGAAATATCTGCCCTGGTATCCGTTTTTAGGTAACACCTATAAGTGATATCCTACGATATGTGTCTTTCACTTTCTGACTTACTACAAGTCACGTGCTTACCTGTAGACTCATCTACGGGGCTGCAAATGGCATTGTGCCCTTTTTTTCCTTGGCTAATATTCTGTCTTAGCGAGGTCCATTTTCTGCAATGTGATTCCCTGAGGGCTGAGGATTAGCTGACCTGGGCAGCCTGACCCTGCCGGCAAGCCCTCCCCAGGTGTGCGTGGGTTGAGGTCGATAGAAACAGCACTCCAGGCAGCAATAGCCCCTGCAGCTGTGCCTGACTCCATATTCTCTGCCCCGTCAGCAGTCTCGGGGCTGTGCTGGTGGGAGGGTGTGAGGGTCCAGGGCTTTGTTGGGGGCCCGGTGTGAGTGGGGCTCTGCTGGACTTTCTGCAGGAGTTGCCAGGCTGCCACCTGTAAAGAAGAGGATGTGTCACCCATAACTTCCACTGGAATTTCTCTCCGGGCTGAGGTGAGGGAGGAAAAAAAGGAGTGGGGGCCGGGACAGGAGTGGTATCTCAGGCAGGGAAATGGAAAGTTTCCAGAAGAGCGCCCGGGTCCAGGACCATCCTGGCTGGCCTGCAGGCACCAAGTTGGCCTGCGTGCTGTCGCTGGTGTGGCTCCACGGCCCTTCCTCTAGGCTTTCAAGCCCTTGTACATATTCAGGTGTTTTACCTGGGAAGGGTGGGAACAGTTCAGCAGCAGCTGGCCTGGGGCTCAGCTCACGTTTACTCACAGAGGCCTCGGCACGGTCCCCCAGCTTTGCAATGAGGATGCTCCTTGCGTGGGGGGGGCGGGCTGCTGGCTGTATGGGAGATGATTCCCCACCTCTGACCAATGTCACAATTGTTTACCGCTGGAACAAGTGCCCTGATAGGGTTTTCCTCTGAATAACTGCTGGGTTCAGGTTTTTTTTTTTTCTTTTTTGGTTCAAGTTAGAATTTATTCATCTTTTATGTATTTATTGATATAAGCATGGAAATAATTCATTCATAGAAATACATCTGTGTGAAGGGAAGAACTTTTTTCTGTTTTATTTTTAAATTTCATTTCTAAAAATTTTGCAGTTTAATTATATTTATTTTTCTATACAGCAGGTTATTATTAGTTATCTATTTTATTCATATACATATATACAGGTCAATACCTATCTCCCAACTCATCTGACCACCATCACCCCATGGCTTCCCCCACTTGGTGTCCATACGTTTGTTCTCTACCTCTGTTTCTCTATTTCTGCCCTGCAAACCTGTTCATCTGTACCATATATCTAGGTTCCACATACATGCATTAATACAGAATATTTGTTTTGCTCTTTCTGACTTACTTCATTCTGTATGACAGTCTCTAGATCCACCGACTTCTCTACAAATAACCCAGTTTCATTCCTTTTCATGGCTGAGTCATATCCCATTTTATGTATGTACCACATCTTTATCCATTCATCTGTCTGTGGGCATTTAGGTTGCTTCCATTACCTGGCTATTGTAAATAGTGCTGCAATGAACATTGTGGTGAATGTGTGTTTTTGATTTATGGTTGTCTCTGGGTATATGCCCAGAAGAGGGATTGCTGGATCCTATGGTAATTCTATTTCTAGTTTCTTTAAGGAAACTCCATACTCTTCTCCATAGTGACTGTATCAATTTACCTTCCCACCAATAGTGGAAGAGGGTTCCTTTTGTCCACAACCTCCCCAGAATTTGTTGTTTGTAGATTTTCTGATGCTGCCGATTCTAACAGGTGTGAGGTGATACCTCATTGTCATTTTGATTTGCATTTCTCTAATAATTAGTGGTGTTGAGCAGCTTTTCATATGCGTCTTGGTCGTCTCTGTGACTTCTTTGAAGAAACGTCTATTTAGATCTTCTGCCCATTTTTGTATTGGGTTGTTTGTTTTATTAATATTAAGCTGCGTGAGCTGTTTATATATATTGGAGATTAAACCCTTGTCCATTTTTTCGTTTGCGAACGTTTTCGCCCATTCTGAGGGTTGCCTTTTTCCATTCCAGTTTTTTTTTAACCAAAAAAGAAAGAAAGCAAAAGAAGCAGAACACTAATGTGCGTGAAATATGCCTCTTGAAACTGTCGTTTTGAAATATGGACGTCTTTTGAACTTTTTGGTAAATATATGACCCCAGGATTTGTTTTCAGGGCAGGTGTCATTTACAGGCCTGCAATGATTTGGAATATCCACTGACCATTAGCGCTGGGATTAAAGCTGCTGTTGTGTGAAACGGCCACAAGGTGGCAGCAATTCTCCCGTAGCAAATCTGGTTACTAGGGCAACAGAGCCTCAATGGAAGCCTGTTCTAGATTGGAATTTAGAATGGAATGTGCCAGGAGAAAGCCCCTCAAGTTTGTCTCACTACTTCTTGTTCGTGTTTTTAATTTAATTTTTAATTTTTTATTACAGCAAGTTTGATTACAACGTTTGCTTGTTGTAGGTGTGCAAGATGTGGTTCTGTTACACATATACATATGTCTGTTCTTCCTGGGACCCTTTTCCCATGTACATTATGACAGAATGTTGAGTAGTCTTCTCTTGGCATTCCGTAGGTCTTTGGTGATTATATATTTCACCTGTGTTTGTATATGTCTCTTAACCCCAATATCGTAATGAATCCAATCCTCACACCTTTCCATTGGTGAACCATAAGTTTGTTTAATGAATCTGTGATTGCCCTTCTCCGTGGAAATATCTGCCCTGGTATCCGTTTTTAGGTAACACCTATAAGTGATATCCTACGATATGTGTCTTTCACTTTCTGACTTACTACAAGTCACGTGCTTACCTGTAGACTCATCTACGGGGCTGCAAATGGCATTGTGCCCTTTTTTTCCTTGGCTAATATTCTGTCTTAGCGAGGTCCATTTTCTGCAATGTGATTCCCTGAGGGCTGAGGATTAGCTGACCTGGGCAGCCTGACCCTGCCGGCAAGCCCTCCCCAGGTGTGCGTGGGTTGAGGTCGATAGAAACAGCACTCCAGGCAGCAATAGCCCCTGCAGCTGTGCCTGACTCCATATTCTCTGCCCCGTCAGCAGTCTCGGGGCTGTGCTGGTGGGAGGGTGTGAGGGTCCAGGGCTTTGTTGGGGGCCCGGTGTGAGTGGGGCTCTGCTGGACTTTCTGCAGGAGTTGCCAGGCTGCCACCTGTAAAGAAGAGGATGTGTCACCCATAACTTCCACTGGAATTTCTCTCCGGGCTGAGGTGAGGGAGGAAAAAAAGGAGTGGGGGCCGGGACAGGAGTGGTATCTCAGGCAGGGAAATGGAAAGTTTCCAGAAGAGTGCCCGGGTCCAGGACCATCCTGGCTGGCCTGCAGGCACCAAGTTGGCCTGCGTGCTCTCGCTGGTGTGGCTCCACGGCCCTTCCTCTAGGCTTTCAAGCCCTTGTACATATTCAGGTGTTTTACCTGGGAAGGGTGGGAACAGTTCAGCAGCAGCTGGCCTGGGGCTCAGCTCACGTTTACTCACAGAGGCCTCGGCACGGTCCCCCAGCTTTGCAATGAGGATGCTCCTTGCGTGGGGGGGGCGGGCTGCTGGCTGTATGGGAGATGATTCCCCACCTCTGACCAATGTCACAATTGTTTACCGCTGGAACAAGTGCCCTGATAGGGTTTTCCTCTGAATAACTGCTGGGTTCAGGTTTTTTTTTTTTCTTTTTTGGTTCAAGTTAGAATTTATTCATCTTTTATGTATTTATTGATATAAGCATGGAAATAATTCATTCATAGAAATACATCTGTGTGAAGGGAAGAACTTTTTTCTGTTTTATTTTTAAATTTCATTTCTAAAAATTTTGCAGTTTAATTATATTTATTTTTCTATACAGCAGGTTATTATTAGTTATCTATTTTATTCATATACATATATACAGGTCAATACCTATCTCCCAACTCATCTGACCACCATCACCCCATGGCTTCCCCCACTTGGTGTCCATACGTTTGTTCTCTACCTCTGTTTCTCTATTTCTGCCCTGCAAACCTGTTCATCTGTACCATATATCTAGGTTCCACATACATGCATTAATACAGAATATTTGTTTTGCTCTTTCTGACTTACTTCATTCTGTATGACAGTCTCTAGATCCACCGACTTCTCTACAAATAACCCAGTTTCATTCCTTTTCATGGCTGAGTCATATCCCATTTTATGTATGTACCACATCTTTATCCATTCATCTGTCTGTGGGCATTTAGGTTGCTTCCATTACCTGGCTATTGTAAATAGTGCTGCAATGAACATTGTGGTGAATGTGTGTTTTTGATTTATGGTTGTCTCTGGGTATATGCCCAGAAGAGGGATTGCTGGATCCTATGGTAATTCTATTTCTAGTTTCTTTAAGGAAACTCCATACTCTTCTCCATAGTGACTGTATCAATTTACCTTCCCACCAATAGTGGAAGAGGGTTCCTTTTGTCCACAACCTCCCCAGAATTTGTTGTTTGTAGATTTTCTGATGCTGCCGATTCTAACAGGTGTGAGGTGATACCTCATTGTCATTTTGATTTGCATTTCTCTAATAATTAGTGGTGTTGAGCAGCTTTTCATATGCGTCTTGGTCGTCTCTGTGACTTCTTTGAAGAAACGTCTATTTAGATCTTCTGCCCATTTTTGTATTGGGTTGTTTGTTTTATTAATATTAAGCTGCGTGAGCTGTTTATATATATTGGAGATTAAACCCTTGTCCATTTTTTCGTTTGCGAACGTTTTCGCCCATTCTGAGGGTTGCCTTTTTCCATTCCAGTTTTTTTTTAACCAAAAAAGAAAGAAAGCAAAAGAAGCAGAACACTAATGTGCGTGAAATATGCCTCTTGAAACTGTCGTTTTGAAATATGGACGTCTTTTGAACTTTTTGGTCGATATATGACCCCAGGATTTGTTTTCAGGGCAGGTGTCATTTACAGGCCTGCAATGATTTGGAATATCCACTGACCATTAGCGCTGGGATTAAAGCTGCTGTTGTGTGAAACGGCCACAAGGTGGCAGCAGTTCTCCCTTAGCAAATCTGGTTACCAGGGCAACAGAGCCTCAATGGAAGCCTGTTCTAGATTGGAATTTAGAATGGAATGTGCCAGGAGAAAGCCCCTCAAGTTTGTCTCACTACTTCTTTTTCGTGTTTTTAATTTAATTTTTAATTTTTTATTACAGCAAGTTTGATTACAACGTTTGCTTGTTGTAGGTGTGCAAGATGTGGTTCTGTTACACATATACATATGTCTGTTCTTCCTGGGACCCTTTTCCCATGTACATTATGACAGAATGTTGAGTAGTCTTCTCTTGGCATTCTGTAGGTCTTTGGTGATTATATATTTCACCTGTGTTTGTATATGTCTCTTAACCCCAATATCGTAATGAATCCAATCCTCACACCTTTCCATTGGTGAACCATAAGTTTGTTTAATGAATCTGTGATTGCCCTTCTCCGTAGAAATATCTGCCCTGGTATCCGTTTTTAGGTAACACCTATAAGTGATATCCTACGATATGTGTCTTTCACTTTCTGACTTACTACAAGTCACGTGATTACCTGTAGACTCATCTACGGGGCTGCAAATGGCATTGTGCTCTTTTTTTCCTTGGCTAATATTCTGTCTTAGCGAGGTCCATTTTCTGCAATGTGATTCCCTGAGGGCTGAGGATTAGCTGACCTGGGCAGCCTGACCCTGCCGGCAAGCCCTCCCTAGGTGTGCCTGGGTTGAGTTCAATAGAAACAGCACTCCAGGCAGCAATAGCCCCTGCAGCTGTGCCTGACTCCATATTCTCTGCCCCGTCAGCAGTCTCGGGGCTGTGCTGGTGGGAGGGTGTGAGGGTCCATGGCTTTGTTGGTGGCCCGGTGTGAGTGGGGCTCTGCTGGAATTTCTGAAGGAGTTGCCAGGTTGCCACCTGTAAAGAAGAGGATGTGTCACCCATAACTTCCACTGGAATTTCTCTCCGGGCTGAGGGGAGGGAGGAAAAAAAGGAGTGGGGGCCGGGACAGGAGTGGTATCTCAGGCAGGGAAATGGAAAGCTTCCAGAAGAGCGCCCGGGGCCAGGACCATCCTGGCTGGCCTGCAGGCACCAAGTTGGCCTGCGTGCTGTCGCTGGTGTGGCTCCACGGCCCTTCCTCTAGGCTTTCAAGCCCTTGTACATATTCAGGTGTTTTACCTGGGAAGGGTGGGAACAGTTCAGCAGCAGCTGGCCTGGGGCTCAGCTCACGTTTACTCACAGAGGCCTTGGCACTGTCCCCCAGCTTTGCAATCATGACGCTCCTTGCGTGGGGGGGCCGGGCTGCTGGCTGTATGGGAGATGATTCCCCACCTCTGACCAATCTCAGAATTGTTTACCGCTGGAACAAGTGCCCTGATAGGGTTTTCCTCTGTATAACTGCTGGGTACAGGATTTGTTTTTTCTTTTTTGGTTCAAGTTAGAAGTTATTCATCTTTTATGTATTTATTGATATAAGCATGGAAATAATTCATTCATAGAAATACATCTGTGTGAAGGGAAGAACTTTTTTTCTGTTTTATTTTTAAATTTCATTTCTAAAAATTTTGAAGTTTAATTATATTTATTTTTCTATACAGCAGGTTATTATTAGTTATCTATTTTATTCATATACATATATACAGGTCAATACCTATCTCCCAACTCATCTGACCACCAACACCCCATGGCTTCCCCCACTTGGTGTCCATACGTTTGTTCTCTACCTCTGTTTCTCTATTTCTGCCCTGCAAACCTGTTCATCTGTACCATATATCTAGGTTCCACATACATGCATTAATACAGAATATTTGTTTTGCTCTTTCTGACTTACTTCATTCTGTATGACAGTCTCTAGATCCACCGACTTCTCTACAAATAACCCAGTTTCATTCCTTTTCATGGCTGAGTCATATCCCATTTTATGTATGTACCACATCTTTATCCATTCATCTGTCTGTGGGCATTTAGGTTGCTTCCATTACCTGGCTATTGTAAATAGTGCTGCAATGAACATTGTGGTGAATGTGTGTTTTTGATTTATGGTTGTCTCTGGGTATATGCCCAGAAGAGGGATTGCTGGATCCTATGGTAATTCTATTTCTAGTTTCTTTAAGGAAACTCCATACTCTTCTCCATAGTGACTGTATCAATTTACCTTCCCACCAATAGTGGAAGAGGGTTCCTTTTGTCCACAACCTCCCCAGAATTTGTTGTTTGTAGATTTTCTGATGCTGCCGATTCTAACAGGTGTGAGGTGATACCTCATTGTCATTTTGATTTGCATTTCTCTAATAATTAGTGGTGTTGAGCAGCTTTTCATATGCGTCTTGGTCGTCTCTGTGACTTCTTTGAAGAAACGTCTATTTAGATCTTCTGCCCATTTTTGTATTGGGTTGTTTGTTTTATTAATATTAAGCTGCGTGAGCTGTTTATATATATTGGAGATTAAACCCTTGTCCATTTTTTCGTTTGCGAACGTTTTCGCCCATTCTGAGGGTTGCCTTTTTCCATTCCAGTTTTTTTTTAACCAAAAAAGAAAGAAAGCAAAAGAAGCAGAACACTAATGTGCGTGAAATATGCCTCTTGAAACTGTCGTTTTGAAATATGGACGTCTTTTGAACTTTTTGGTCAATATATGACCCCAGGATTTGTTTTCAGGGCAGGTGTCATTTACAGGCCTGCAATGATTTGGAATATCCACTGACCATTAGCGCTGGGATTAAAGCTGCTGTTGTGTGAAACGGCCACAAGGTGGCAGCAGTTCTCCCGTAGCAAATCTGGTTACTAGGGCAACAGAGCCTCAATGGAAGCCTGTTCTAGATTGGAATTTAGAATGGAATGTGCCAGGAGAAAGCCCCTCAAGTTTGTCTCACTACTTCTTGTTCGTGTTTTTAATTTAATTTTTAATTTTTTATTACAGCAAGTTTGATTACAACGTTTGCTTGTTGTAGGTGTGCAAGATGTGGTTCTGTTACACATATACATATGTCTGTTCTTCCTGGGACCCTTTTCCCATGTACATTATGACAGAATGTTGAGTAGTCTTCTCTTGGCATTCCGTAGGTCTTTGGTGATTATATATTTCACCTGTGTTTGTATATGTCTCTTAACCCCAATATCGTAATGAATCCAATCCTCACACCTTTCCATTGGTGAACCATAAGTTTGTTTAATGAATCTGTGATTGCCCTTCTCCGTGGAAATATCTGCCCTGGTATCCGTTTTTAGGTAACACCTATAAGTGATATCCTACGATATGTGTCTTTCACTTTCTGACTTACTACAAGTCACGTGATTACCTGTAGACTCATCTACGGGGCTGCAAATGGCATTGTGCCCTTTTTTTCCTTGGCTAATATTCTGTCTTAGCGAGGTCCATTTTCTGCAATGTGATTCCCTGAGGGCTGAGGATTAGCTGACCTGGGCAGCCTGACCCTGCCGGCAAGCCCTCCCCAGGTGTGCCTTGGTTGAGGTCGATAGAAACAGCACTCCAGGCAGCAATAGCCCCTGCAGCTGTGCCTGACTCCATATTCTCTGCCCCGTCAGCAGTCTCGGGGCTGTGCTGGTGGGAGGGTGTGAGGGTCCAGGGCTTTGTTGGGGGCCCGGTGTGAGTGGGGCTCTGCTGGACTTTCTGCAGGAGTTGCCAGGCTGCCACCTGTAAAGAAGAGGATGTGTCACCCATAACTTCCACTGGAATTTCTCTCCGGGCTGAGGTGAGGGAGGAAAAAAAGGAGTGGGGGCCGGGACAGGAGTGGTATCTCAGGCAGGGAAATGGAAAGCTTCCAGAAGAGCGCCCGGGTCCAGGACCATCCTGGCTGGCCTGCAGGCACCAAGTTGGCCTGCGTGCTGTCGCTGGTGTGGCTCCACGGCCCTTCCTCTAGGCTTTCAAGCCCTTGTACATATTCAGGTGTTTTACCTGGGAAGGGTGGGAACAGTTCAGCAGCAGCTGGCCTGGGGCTCAGCTCACGTTTACTCACAGAGGCCTCGGCACGGTCCCCCAGCTTTGCAATGAGGATGTTCCTTGCGTGGGGGGGGCGGGCTGCTGGCTGTATGGGAGATGATTCCCCACCTCTGACCAATGTCAGAATTGTTTACCGCTGGAACAAGTGCCCTGATAGGGTTTTCCTCTGAATAACTGCTGGGTTCAGGTTTTTTTTTTCTTTTTTGGTTCAAGTTAGAATTTATTCATCTTTTATGTATTTATTGATATAAGCATGGAAATAATTCATTCATAGAAATACATCTGTGTGAAGGGAAGAACTTTTTTCTGTTTTATTTTTAAATTTCATTTCTAAAAATTTTGCAGTTTAATTATATTTATTTTTCTATACAGCAGGTTATTATTAGTTATCTATTTTATTCATATACATATATACAGGTCAATACCTATCTCCCAACTCATCTGACCACCATCACCCCATGGCTTCCCCCACTTGGTGTCCATACGTTTGTTCTCTACCTCTGTTTCTCTATTTCTGCCCTGCAAACCTGTTCATCTGTACCATATATCTAGGTTCCACATACATGCATTAATACAGAATATTTGTTTTGCTCTTTCTGACTTACTTCATTCTGTATGACAGTCTCTAGATCCACCGACTTCTCTACAAATAACCCAGTTTCATTCCTTTTCATGGCTGAGTCATATCCCATTTTATGTATGTACCACATCTTTATCCATTCATCTGTCTGTGGGCATTTAGGTTGCTTCCATTACCTGGCTATTGTAAATAGTGCTGCAATGAACATTGTGGTGAATGTGTGTTTTTGATTTATGGTTGTCTCTGGGTATATGCCCAGAAGAGGGATTGCTGGATCCTATGGTAATTCTATTTCTAGTTTCTTTAAGGAAACTCCATACTCTTCTCCATAGTGACTGTATCAATTTACCTTCCCACCAATAGTGGAAGAGGGTTCCTTTTGTCCACAACCTCCCCAGAATTTGTTGTTTGTAGATTTTCTGATGCTGCCGATTCTAACAGGTGTGAGGTGATACCTCATTGTCATTTTGATTTGCATTTCTCTAATAATTAGTGGTGTTGAGCAGCTTTTCATATGCGTCTTGGTCGTCTCTGTGACTTCTTTGAAGAAACGTCTATTTAGATCTTCTGCCCATTTTTGTATTGGGTTGTTTGTTTTATTAATATTAAGCTGCGTGAGCTGTTTATATATATTGGAGATTAAACCCTTGTCCATTTTTTCGTTTGCGAACGTTTTCGCCCATTCTGAGGGTTGCCTTTTTCCATTCCAGTTTTTTTTTAACCAAAAAAGAAAGAAAGCAAAAGAAGCAGAACACTAATGTGCGTGAAATATGCCTCTTGAAACTGTCGTTTTGAAATATGGACGTCTTTTGAACTTTTTGGTCGATATATGACCCCAGGATTTGTTTTCAGGGCAGGTGTCATTTACAGGCCTGCAATGATTTGGAATATCCACTGACCATTAGCGCTGGGATTAAAGCTGCTGTTGTGTGAAACGGCCACAAGGTGGCAGCAGTTCTCCCTTAGCAAATCTGGTTACCAGGGCAACAGAGCCTCAATGGAAGCCTGTTCTAGATTGGAATTTAGAATGGAATGTGCCAGGAGAAAGCCCCTCAAGTTTGTCTCACTACTTCTTTTTCGTGTCTTTAATTTAATTTTTAATTTTTTATTACAGCAAGTTTGATTACAACGTTTGCTTGTTGTAGGTGTGCAAGATGTGGTTCTGTTACACATATACATATGTCTGTTCTTCCTGGGACCCTTTTCCCATGTACATTATGACAGAATGTTTAGTAGTCTTCTCTTGGCATTCCGTAGGTCTTTGGTGATTATATATTTCACCTGTGTTTGTATATGTCTCTTAACCCCAATATCGTAATGAATCCAATCCTCACACCTTTCCATTGGTGAACCATAAGTTTGTTTAATGAATCTGTGATTGCCCTTCTCCGTAGAAATATCTGCCCTGGTATCCGTTTTTAGGTAACACCTATAAGTGATATCCTACGATATGTGTCTTTCACTTTCTGACTTACTACAAGTCACGTGATTACCTGTAGACTCATCTACGGGGCTGCAAATGGCATTGTGCTCTTTTTTTCCTTGGCTAATATTCTGTCTTAGCGAGGTCCATTTTCTGCAATGTGATTCCCTGAGGGCTGAGGATTAGCTGACCTGGGCAGCCTGACCCTGCCGGCAAGCCCTCCCTAGGTGTGCCTGGGTTGAGTTCAATAGAAACAGCACTCCAGGCAGCAATAGCCCCTGCAGCTGTGCCTGACTCCATATTCTCTGCCCCGTCAGCAGTCTCGGGGCTGTGCTGGTGGGAGGGTGTGAGGGTCCATGGCTTTGTTGGTGGCCCGGTGTGAGTGGGGCTCTGCTGGAATTTCTGAAGGAGTTGCCAGGTTGCCACCTGTAAAGAAGAGGATGTGTCACCCATAACTTCCACTGGAATTTCTCTCCGGGCTGAGGTGAGGGAGGAAAAAAAGGAGTGGGGGCCGGGACAGGAGTGGTATCTCAGGCAGGGAAATGGAAAGCTTCCAGAAGAGCGCCCGGGGCCAGGACCATCCTGGCTGGCCTGCAGGCACCAAGTTGGCCAGCGTGCTGTCGCTGGTGTGGCTCCACGGCCCTTCCTCTAGGCTTTCAAGCCCTTGTACATATTCAGGTGTTTTACCTGGGAAGGGTGGGAACAGTTCAGCAGCAGCTGGCCTGGGGCTCAGCTCACGTTTACTCACAGAGGCCTTGGCACTGTCCCCCAGCTTTGCAATCATGACGCTCCTTGCGTGGGGGGGCCGGGCTGCTGGCTGTATGGGAGATGATTCCCCACCTCTGACCAACCTCAGAATTGTTTACCGCTGGAACAAGTGCCCTGATAGGGTTTTCCTCTGTATAACTGCTGGGTACAGGATTTGTTTTTTTCTTTTTTGGTTCAAGTTAGAAGTTATTCATCTTTTATGTATTTATTGATATAAGCATGGAAATAATTCATTCATAGAAATACATCTGTGTGAAGGGAAGAACTTTTTTTCTGTTTTATTTTTAAATTTCATTTCTAAAAATTTTGAAGTTTAATTATATTTATTTTTCTATACAGCAGGTTATTATTAGTTATCTATTTTATTCATATACATATATACAGGTCAATACCTATCTCCCAACTCATCTGACCACCAACACCCCATGGCTTCCCCCACTTGGTGTCCATACGTTTGTTCTCTACCTCTGTTTCTCTATTTCTGCCCTGCAAACCTGTTCATCTGTACCATATATCTAGGTTCCACATACATGCATTAATACAGAATATTTGTTTTGCTCTTTCTGACTTACTTCATTCTGTATGACAGTCTCTAGATCCACCGACTTCTCTACAAATAACCCAGTTTCATTCCTTTTCATGGCTGAGTCATATCCCATTTTATGTATGTACCACATCTTTATCCATTCATCTGTCTGTGGGCATTTAGGTTGCTTCCATTACCTGGCTATTGTAAATAGTGCTGCAATGAACATTGTGGTGAATGTGTGTTTTTGATTTATGGTTGTCTCTGGGTATATGCCCAGAAGAGGGATTGCTGGATCCTATGGTAATTCTATTTCTAGTTTCTTTAAGGAATCTCCATACTCTTCTCCATAGTGACTGTATCAATTTACCTTCCCACCAATAGTGGAAGAGGGTTCCTTTTGTCCACAACCTCCCCAGAATTTGTTGTTTGTAGATTTTCTGATGCTGCCGATTCTAACAGGTGTGAGGTGATACCTCATTGTCATTTTGATTTGCATTTCTCTAATAATTAGTGGTGTTGAGCAGCTTTTCATATGCGTCTTGGTCGTCTCTGTGACTTCTTTGAAGAAACGTCTATTTAGATCTTCTGCCCATTTTTGTATTGGGTTGTTTGTTTTATTAATATTAAGCTGCGTGAGCTGTTTATATATATTGGAGATTAAACCCTTGTCCATTTTTTCGTTTGCGAACGTTTTCGCCCATTCTGAGGGTTGCCTTTTTCCATTCCAGTTTTTTTTTAACCAAAAAAGAAAGAAAGCAAAAGAAGCAGAACACTAATGTGCGTGAAATATGCCTCTTGAAACTGTCGTTTTGAAATATGGACGTCTTTTGAACTTTTTGGTCAATATATGACCCCAGGATTTGTTTTCAGGGCAGGTGTCATTTACAGGCCTGCAATGATTTGGAATATCCACTGACCATTAGCGCTGGGATTAAAGCTGCTGTTGTGTGAAACGGCCACAAGGTGGCAGCAGTTCTCCCGTAGCAAATCTGGTTACTAGGGCAACAGAGCCTCAATGGAAGCCTGTTCTAGATTGGAATTTAGAATGGAATGTGCCAGGAGAAAGCCCCTCAAGTTTGTCTCACTACTTCTTGTTCGTGTTTTTAATTTAATTTTTAATTTTTTATTACAGCAAGTTTGATTACAACGTTTGCTTGTTGTAGGTGTGCAAGATGTGGTTCTGTTACACATATACATATGTCTGTTCTTCCTGGGACCCTTTTCCCATGTACATTATGACAGAATGTTGAGTAGTCTTCTCTTGGCATTCCGTAGGTCTTTGGTGATTATATATTTCACCTGTGTTTGTATATGTCTCTTAACCCCAATATCGTAATGAATCCAATCCTCACACCTTTCCATTGGTGAACGATAAGTTTGTTTAATGAATCTGTGATTGCCCTTCTCCGTGGAAATATCTGCCCTGGTATCCGTTTTTAGGTAACACCTATAAGTGATATCCTACGATATGTGTCTTTCACTTTCTGACTTACTACAAGTCACGTGCTTACCTGTAGACTCATCTACGGGGCTGCAAATGGCATTGTGCTCTTTTTTTCCTTGGCTAATATTCTGTCTTAGCGAGGTCCATTTTCTGCAATGTGATTCCCTGAGGGCTGAGGATTAGCTGACCTGGGCAGCCTGACCCTGCCGGCAAGCCCTCCCCAGGTGTGCGTGGGTTGAGGTCGATAGAAACAGCACTCCAGGCAGCAATAGCCCCTGCAGCTGTGCCTGACTCCATATTCTCTGCCCCGTCAGCAGTCTCGGGGCTGTGCTGGTGGGAGGGTGTGAGGGTCCAGGGCTTTGTTGGGGGCCCGGTGTGAGTGGGGCTCTGCTGGACTTTCTGCAGGAGTTGCCAGGCTGCCACCTGTAAAGAAGAGGATGTGTCACCCATAACTTCCACTGGAATTTCTCTCCGGGCTGAGGTGAGGGAGGAAAAAAAGGAGTGGGGGCCGGGACAGGAGTGGTATCTCAGGCAGGGAAATGGAAAGTTTCCAGAAGAGCGCCCGGGTCCAGGACCATCCTGGCTGGCCTGCAGGCACCAAGTTGGCCTGCGTGCTGTCGCTGGTGTGGCTCCACGGCCCTTCCTCTAGGCTTTCAAGCCCTTGTACATATTCAGGTGTTTTACCTGGGAAGGGTGGGAACAGTTCAGCAGCAGCTGGCCTGGGGCTCAGCTCACGTTTACTCACAGAGGCCTCGGCACGGTCCCCCAGCTTTGCAATGAGGATGCTCCTTGCGTGGGGGGGGCGGGCTGCTGGCTGTATGGGAGATGATTCCCCACCTCTGACCAATGTCACAATTGTTTACCGCTGGAACAAGTGCCCTGATAGGGTTTTCCTCTGAATAACTGCTGGGTTCAGGTTTTTTTTTTTTCTTTTTTGGTTCAAGTTAGAATTTATTCATCTTTTATGGATTTATTGATATAAGCATGGAAATAATTCATTCATAGAAATACATCTGTGTGAAGGGAAGAACTTTTTTCTGTTTTATTTTTAAATTTCATTTCTAAAAATTTTGCAGTTTAATTATATTTATTTTTCTATACAGCAGGTTATTATTAGTTATCTATTTTATTCATATACATATATACAGGTCAATACCTATCTCCCAACTCATCTGACCACCATCACCCCATGGCTTCCCCCACTTGGTGTCCATACATTTGTTCTCTACCTCTGTTTCTCTATTTCTGCCCTGCAAACCTGTTCATCTGTACCATATATCTAGGTTCCACATACATGCATTAATACAGAATATTTGTTTTGCTCTTTCTGACTTACTTCATTCTGTATGACAGTCTCTAGATCCACCGACTTCTCTACAAATAACCCAGTTTCATTCCTTTTCATGGCTGAGTCATATCCCATTTTATGTATGTACCACATCTTTATCCATTCATCTGTCTGTGGGCATTTAGGTTGCTTCCATTACCTGGCTATTGTAAATAGTGCTGCAATGAACATTGTGGTGAATGTGTGTTTTTGATTTATGGTTGTCTCTGGGTATATGCCCAGAAGAGGGATTGCTGGATCCTATGGTAATTCTATTTCTAGTTTCTTTAAGGAATCTCCATACTCTTCTCCATAGTGACTGTATCAATTTACCTTCCCACCAATAGTGGAAGAGGGTTCCTTTTGTCCACAACCTCCCCAGAATTTGTTGTTTGTAGATTTTCTGATGCTGCCGATTCTAACAGGTGTGAGGTGATACCTCATTGTCATTTTGATTTGCATTTCTCTAATAATTAGTGGTGTTGAGCAGCTTTTCATATGCGTCTTGGTCGTCTCTGTGACTTCTTTGAAGAAACGTCTATTTAGATCTTCTGCCCATTTTTGTATTGGGTTGTTTGTTTTATTAATATTAAGCTGCGTGAGCTGTTTATATATATTGGAGATTAAACCCTTGTCCATTTTTTCGTTTGCGAACGTTTTCGCCCATTCTGAGGGTTGCCTTTTTCCATTCCAGTTTTTTTTTAACCAAAAAAGAAAGAAAGCAAAAGAAGCAGAACACTAATGTGCGTGAAATATGCCTCTTGAAACTGTCGTTTTGAAATATGGACGTCTTTTGAACTTTTTGGTAAATATATGACCCCAGGATTTGTTTTCAGGGCAGGTGTCATTTACAGGCCTGCAATGATTTGGAATATCCACTGACCATTAGCGCTGGGATTAAAGCTGCTGTTGTGTGAAACGGCCACAAGGTGGCAGCAATTCTCCCGTAGCAAATCTGGTTACTAGGGCAACAGAGCCTCAATGGAAGCCTGTTCTAGATTGGAATTTAGAATGGAATGTGCCAGGAGAAAGCCCCTCAAGTTTGTCTCACTACTTCTTGTTCGTGTTTTTAATTTAATTTTTAATTTTTTATTACAGCAAGTTTGATTACAACGTTTGCTTGTTGTAGGTGTGCAAGATGTGGTTCTGTTACACATATACATATGTCTGTTCTTCCTGGGACCCTTTTCCCATGTACATTATGACAGAATGTTGAGTAGTCTTCTCTTGGCATTCCGTAGGTCTTTGGTGATTATATATTTCACCTGTGTTTGTATATGTCTCTTAACCCCAATATCGTAATGAATCCAATCCTCACACCTTTCCATTGGTGAACCATAAGTTTGTTTAATGAATCTGTGATTGCCCTTCTCCGTGGAAATATCTGCCCTGGTATCCGTTTTTAGGTAACACCTATAAGTGATATCCTACGATATGTGTCTTTCACTTTCTGACTTACTACAAGTCACGTGCTTACCTGTAGACTCATCTACGGGGCTGCAAATGGCATTGTGCCCTTTTTTTCCTTGGCTAATATTCTGTCTTAGCGAGGTCCATTTTCTGCAATGTGATTCCCTGAGGGCTGAGGATTAGCTGACCTGGGCAGCCTGACCCTGCCGGCAAGCCCTCCCCAGGTGTGCGTGGGTTGAGGTCGATAGAAACAGCACTCCAGGCAGCAATAGCCCCTGCAGCTGTGCCTGACTCCATATTCTCTGCCCCGTCAGCAGTCTCGGGGCTGTGATGGTGGGAGGGTGTGAGGGTCCAGGGCTTTGTTGGGGGCCCGGTGTGAGTGGGGCTCTGCTGGACTTTCTGCAGGAGTTGCCAGGCTGCCACCTGTAAAGAAGAGGATGTGTCACCCATAACTTCCACTGGAATTTCTCTCCGGGCTGAGGTGAGGGAGGAAAAAAAGGAGTGGGGGCCGGGACAGGAGTGGTATCTCAGGCAGGGAAATGGAAAGTTTCCAGAAGAGTGCCCGGGTCCAGGACCATCCTGGCTGGCCTGCAGGCACCAAGTTGGCCTGCGTGCTGTCGCTGGTGTGGCTCCACGGCCCTTCCTCTAGGCTTTCAAGCCCTTGTACATATTCAGGTGTTTTACCTGGGAAGGGTGGGAACAGTTCAGCAGCAGCTGGCCTGGGGCTCAGCTCACGTTTACTCACAGAGGCCTCGGCACGGTCCCCCAGCTTTGCAATGAGGATGCTCCTTGCGTGGGGGGGGCGGGCTGCTGGCTGTATGGGAGATGATTCCCCACCTCTGACCAATGTCACAATTGTTTACCGCTGGAACAAGTGCCCTGATAGGGTTTTCCTCTGAATAACTGCTGGGTTCAGGTTTTTTTTTTTTCTTTTTTGGTTCAAGTTAGAATTTATTCATCTTTTATGTATTTATTGATATAAGCATGGAAATAATTCATTCATAGAAATACATCTGTGTGAAGGGAAGAACTTTTTTCTGTTTTATTTTTAAATTTCATTTCTAAAAATTTTGCAGTTTAATTATATTTATTTTTCTATACAGCAGGTTATTATTAGTTATCTATTTTATTCATATACATATATACAGGTCAATACCTATCTCCCAACTCATCTGACCACCATCACCCCATGGCTTCCCCCACTTGGTGTCCATACGTTTGTTCTCTACCTCTGTTTCTCTATTTCTGCCCTGCAAACCTGTTCATCTGTACCATATATCTAGGTTCCACATACATGCATTAATACAGAATATTTGTTTTGCTCTTTCTGACTTACTTCATTCTGTATGACAGTCTCTAGATCCACCGACTTCTCTACAAATAACCCAGTTTCATTCCTTTTCATGGCTGAGTCATATCCCATTTTATGTATGTACCACATCTTTATCCATTCATCTGTCTGTGGGCATTTAGGTTGCTTCCATTACCTGGCTATTGTAAATAGTGCTGCAATGAACATTGTGGTGAATGTGTGTTTTTGATTTATGGTTGTCTCTGGGTATATGCCCAGAAGAGGGATTGCTGGATCCTATGGTAATTCTATTTCTAGTTTCTTTAAGGAAACTCCATACTCTTCTCCATAGTGACTGTATCAATTTACCTTCCCACCAATAGTGGAAGAGGGTTCCTTTTGTCCACAACCTCCCCAGAATTTGTTGTTTGTAGATTTTCTGATGCTGCCGATTCTAACAGGTGTGAGGTGATACCTCATTGTCATTTTGATTTGCATTTCTCTAATAATTAGTGGTGTTGAGCAGCTTTTCATATGCGTCTTGGTCGTCTCTGTGACTTCTTTGAAGAAACGTCTATTTAGATCTTCTGCCCATTTTTGTATTGGGTTGTTTGTTTTATTAATATTAAGCTGCGTGAGCTGTTTATATATATTGGAGATTAAACCCTTGTCCATTTTTTCGTTTGCGAACGTTTTCGCCCATTCTGAGGGTTGCCTTTTTCCATTCCAGTTTTTTTTTAACCAAAAAAGAAAGAAAGCAAAAGAAGCAGAACACTAATGTGCGTGAAATATGCCTCTTGAAACTGTCGTTTTGAAATATGGACGTCTTTTGAACTTTTTGGTCGATATATGACCCCAGGATTTGTTTTCAGGGCAGGTGTCATTTACAGGCCTGCAATGATTTGGAATATCCACTGACCAGTAGCGCTGGGATTAAAGCTGCTGTTGTGTGAAACGGCCACAAGGTGGCAGCAGTTCTCCCTTAGCAAATCTGGTTACCAGGGCAACAGAGCCTCAATGGAAGCCTGTTCTAGATTGGAATTTAGAATGGAATGTGCCAGGAGAAAGCCCCTCAAGTTTGTCTCACTACTTCTTTTTCGTGTTTTTAATTTAATTTTTAATTTTTTATTACAGCAAGTTTGATTACAACGTTTGCTTGTTGTAGGTGTGCAAGATGTGGTTCTGTTACACATATACATATGTCTGTTCTTCCTGGGACCCTTTTCCCATGTACATTATGACAGAATGTTGAGTAGTCTTCTCTTGGCATTCCGTAGGTCTTTGGTGATTATATATTTCACCTGTGTTTGTATATGTCTCTTAACCCCAATATCGTAATGAATCCAATCCTCACACCTTTCCATTGGTGAACCATAAGTTTGTTTAATGAATCTGTGATTGCCCTTCTCCGTAGAAATATCTGCCCTGGTATCCGTTTTTAGGTAACACCTATAAGTGATATCCTACGATATGTGTCTTTCACTTTCTGACTTACTACAAGTCACGTGATTACCTGTAGACTCATCTACGGGGCTGCAAATGGCATTGTGCTCTTTTTTTCCTTGGCTAATATTCTGTCTTAGCGAGGTCCATTTTCTGCAATGTGATTCCCTGAGGGCTGAGGATTAGCTGACCTGGGCAGCCTGACCCTGCCGGCAAGCCCTCCCCAGGTGTGCCTGGGTTGAGGTCAATAGAAACAGCACTCCAGGCAGCAATAGCCCCTGCAGCTGTGCCTGACTCCATATTCTCTGCCCCGTCAGCAGTCTCGGGGCTGTGCTGGTGGGAGGGTGTGAGGGTCCATGGCTTTGTTGGTGGCCCGGTGTGAGTGGGGCTCTGCTGGAATTTCTGAAGGAGTTGCCAGGTTGCCACCTGTAAAGAAGAGGATGTGTCACCCATAACTTCCACTGGAATTTCTCTCCGGGCTGAGGGGAGGGAGGAAAAAAAGGAGTGGGGGCCGGGACAGGAGTGGTATCTCAGGCAGGGAAATGGAAAGCTTCCAGAAGAGCGCCCGGGGCCAGGACCATCCTGGCTGGCCTGCAGGCACCAAGTTGGCCTGCGTGCTGTCGCTGGTGTGGCTCCACGGCCCTTCCTCTAGGCTTTCAAGCCCTTGTACATATTCAGGTGTTTTACCTGGGAAGGGTGGGAACAGTTCAGCAGCAGCTGGCCTGGGGCTCAGCTCACGTTTACTCACAGAGGCCTTGGCACTGTCCCCCAGCTTTGCAATCATGACGCTCCTTGCGTGGGGGGGCCGGGCTGCTGGCTGTATGGGAGATGATTCCCCACCTCTGACCAATCTCAGAATTGTTTACCGCTGGAACAAGTGCCCTGATAGGGTTTTCCTCTGTATAACTGCTGGGTACAGGATTTGTTTTTTCTTTTTTGGTTCAAGTTAGAAGTTATTCATCTTTTATGTATTTATTGATATAAGCATGGAAATAATTCATTCATAGAAATACATCTGTGTGAAGGGAAGAACTTTTTTCTGTTTAATTTTTAAATTTCATTTCTAAAAATTTTGAAGTTTAATTATATTTATTTTTCTATACAGCAGGTTATTATTAGTTATCTATTTTATTCATATACATATATACAGGTCAATACCTATCTCCCAACTCATCTGACCACCAACACCCCATGGCTTCCCCCACTTGGTGTCCATACGTTTGTTCTCTACCTCTGTTTCTCTATTTCTGCCCTGCAAACCTGTTCATCTGTACCATATATCTAGGTTCCACATACATGCATTAATACAGAATATTTGTTTTGCTCTTTCTGACTTACTTCATTCTGTATGACAGTCTCTAGATCCACCGACTTCTCTACAAATAACCCAGTTTCATTCCTTTTCATGGCTGAGTCATATCCCATTTTATGTATGTACCACATCTTTATCCATTCATCTGTCTGTGGGCATTTAGGTTGCTTCCATTACCTGGCTATTGTAAATAGTGCTGCAATGAACATTGTGGTGAATGTGTGTTTTTGATTTATGGTTGTCTCTGGGTATATGCCCAGAAGAGGGATTGCTGGATCCTATGGTAATTCTATTTCTAGTTTCTTTAAGGAAACTCCATACTCTTCTCCATAGTGACTGTATCAATTTACCTTCCCACCAATAGTGGAAGAGGGTTCCTTTTGTCCACAACCTCCCCAGAATTTGTTGTTTGTAGATTTTCTGATGCTGCCGATTCTAACAGGTGTGAGGTGATACCTCATTGTCATTTTGATTTGCATTTCTCTAATAATTAGTGGTGTTGAGCAGCTTTTCATATGCGTCTTGGTCGTCTCTGTGACTTCTTTGAAGAAACGTCTATTTAGATCTTCTGCCCATTTTTGTATTGGGTTCTTTGTTTTATTAATATTAAGCTGCGTGAGCTGTTTATATATATTGGAGATTAAACCCTTGTCCATTTTTTCGTTTGCGAACGTTTTCGCCCATTCTGAGGGTTGCCTTTTTCCATTCCAGTTTTTTTTTAACCAAAAAAGAAAGAAAGCAAAAGAAGCAGAACACTAATGTGCGTGAAATATGCCTCTTGAAACTGTCGTTTTGAAATATGGACGTCTTTTGAACTTTTTGGTCAATATATGACCCCAGGATTTGTTTTCAGGGCAGGTGTCATTTACAGGCCTGCAATGATTTGGAATATCCACTGACCATTAGCGCTGGGATTAAAGCTGCTGTTGTGTGAAACGGCCACAAGGTGGCAGCAGTTCTCCCGTAGCAAATCTGGTTACTAGGGCAACAGAGCCTCAATGGAAGCCTGTTCTAGATTGGAATTTAGAATGGAATGTGCCAGGAGAAAGCCCCTCAAGTTTGTCTCACTACTTCTTGTTCGTGTTTTTAATTTAATTTTTAATTTTTTATTACAGCAAGTTTGATTACAACGTTTGCTTGTTGTAGGTGTGCAAGATGTGGTTCTGTTACACATATACATATGTCTGTTCTTCCTGGGACCCTTTTCCCATGTACATTATGACAGAATGTTGAGTAGTCTTCTCTTGGCATTCCGTAGGTCTTTGGTGATTATATATTTCACCTGTGTTTGTATATGTCTCTTAACCCCAATATCGTAATGAATCCAATCCTCACACCTTTCCATTGGTGAACCATAAGTTTGTTTAATGAATCTGTGATTGCCCTTCTCCGTGGAAATATCTGCCCTGGTATCCGTTTTTAGGTAACACCTATAAGTGATATCCTACGATATGTGTCTTTCACTTTCTGACTTACTACAAGTCACGTGCTTACCTGTAGACTCATCTACGGGGCTGCAAATGGCATTGTGCCCTTTTTTTCCTTGGCTAATATTCTGTCTTAGCGAGGTCCATTTTCTGCAATGTGATTCCCTGAGGGCTGAGGATTAGCTGACCTGGGCAGCCTGACCCTGCCGGCAAGCCCTCCCCAGGTGTGCCTGGGTTGAGGTCGATAGAAACAGCACTCCAGGCAGCAATAGCCCCTGCAGCTGTGCCTGACTCCATATTCTCTGCCCCGTCAGCAGTCTCGGGGCTGTGCTGGTGGGAGGGTGTGAGGGTCCAGGGCTTTGTTGGGGGCCCGGTGTGAGTGGGGCTCTGCTGGACTTTCTGCAGGAGTTGCCAGGCTGCCACCTGTAAAGAAGAGGATGTGTCACCCATAACTTCCACTGGAATTTCTCTCCGGGCTGAGGTGAGGGAGGAAAAAAAGGAGTGGGGGCCGGGACAGGAGTGGTATCTCAGGCAGGGAAATGGAAAGCTTCCAGAAGAGCGCCCGGGTCCAGGACCATCCTGGCTGGCCTGCAGGCACCAAGTTGGCCTGCGTGCTGTCGCTGGTGTGGCTCCACGGCCCTTCCTCTAGGCTTTCAAGCCCTTGTACATATTCAGGTGTTTTACCTGGGAAGGGTGGGAACAGTTCAGCAGCAGCTGGCCTGGGGCTCAGCTCACGTTTACTCACAGAGGCCTCGGCACGGTCCCCCAGCTTTGCAATGAGGATGTTCCTTGCGTGGGGGGGGCGGGCTGCTGGCTGTATGGGAGATGATTCCCCACCTCTGACCAATGTCAGAATTGTTTACCGCTGGAACAAGTGCCCTGATAGGGTTTTCCTCTGAATAACTGCTGGGTTCAGGTTTTTTTTTTCTTTTTTGGTTCAAGTTAGAATTTATTCATCTTTTATGTATTTATTGATATAAGCATGGAAATAATTCATTCATAGAAATACATCTGTGTGAAGGGAAGAACTTTTTTCTGTTTTATTTTTAAATTTCATTTCTAAAAATTTTGCAGTTTAATTATATTTATTTTTCTATACAGCAGGTTATTATTAGTTATCTATTTTATTCATATACATATATACAGGTCAATACCTATCTCCCAACTCATCTGACCACCATCACCCCATGGCTTCCCCCACTTGGTGTCCATACGTTTGTTCTCTACCTCTGTTTCTCTATTTCTGCCCTGCAAACCTGTTCATCTGTACCATATATCTAGGTTCCACATACATGCATTAATACAGAATATTTGTTTTGCTCTTTCTGACTTACTTCATTCTGTATGACAGTCTCTAGATCCACCGACTTCTCTACAAATAACCCAGTTTCATTCCTTTTCATGGCTGAGTCATATCCCATTTTATGTATGTACCACATCTTTATCCATTCATCTGTCTGTGGGCATTTAGGTTGCTTCCATTACCTGGCTATTGTAAATAGTGCTGCAATGAACATTGTGGTGAATGTGTGTTTTTGATTTATGGTTGTCTCTGGGTATATGCCCAGAAGAGGGATTGCTGGATCCTATGGTAATTCTATTTCTAGTTTCTTTAAGGAAACTCCATACTCTTCTCCATAGTGACTGTATCAATTTACCTTCCCACCAATAGTGGAAGAGGGTTCCTTTTGTCCACAACCTCCCCAGAATTTGTTGTTTGTAGATTTTCTGATGCTGCCGATTCTAACAGGTGTGAGGTGATACCTCATTGTCATTTTGATTTGCATTTCTCTAATAATTAGTGGTGTTGAGCAGCTTTTCATATGCGTCTTGGTCGTCTCTGTGACTTCTTTGAAGAAACGTCTATTTAGATCTTCTGCCCATTTTTGTATTGGGTTGTTTGTTTTATTAATATTAAGCTGCGTGAGCTGTTTATATATATTGGAGATTAAACCCTTGTCCATTTTTTCGTTTGCGAACGTTTTCGCCCATTCTGAGGGTTGCCTTTTTCCATTCCAGTTTTTTTTTAACCAAAAAAGAAAGAAAGCAAAAGAAGCAGAACACTAATGTGCGTGAAATATGCCTCTTGAAACTGTCGTTTTGAAATATGGACGTCTTTTGAACTTTTTGGTCGATATATGACCCCAGGATTTGTTTTCAGGGCAGGTGTCATTTACAGGCCTGCAATGATTTGGAATATCCACTGACCATTAGCGCTGGGATTAAAGCTGCTGTTGTGTGAAACGGCCACAAGGTGGCAGCAGTTCTCCCTTAGCAAATCTGGTTACCAGGGCAACAGAGCCTCAATGGAAGCCTGTTCTAGATTGGAATTTAGAATGGAATGTGCCAGGAGAAAGCCCCTCAAGTTTGTCTCACTACTTCTTTTTCGTGTTTTTAATTTAATTTTTAATTTTTTATTACAGCAAGTTTGATTACAACGTTTGCTTGTTGTAGGTGTGCAAGATGTGGTTCTGTTACACATATACATATGTCTGTTCTTCCTGGGACCCTTTTCCCATGTACATTATGACAGAATGTTTAGTAGTCTTCTCTTGGCATTCCGTAGGTCTTTGGTGATTATATATTTCACCTGTGTTTGTATATGTCTCTTAACCCCAATATCGTAATGAATCCAATCCTCACACCTTTCCATTGGTGAACCATAAGTTTGTTTAATGAATCTGTGATTGCCCTTCTCCGTAGAAATATCTGCCCTGGTATCCGTTTTTAGGTAACACCTATAAGTGATATCCTACGATATGTGTCTTTCACTTTCTGACTTACTACAAGTCACGTGATTACCTGTAGACTCATCTACGGGGCTGCAAATGGCATTGTGCTCTTTTTTTCCTTGGCTAATATTCTGTCTTAGCGAGGTCCATTTTCTGCAATGTGATTCCCTGAGGGCTGAGGATTAGCTGACCTGGGCAGCCTGACCCTGCCGGCAAGCCCTCCCTAGGTGTGCCTGGGTTGAGTTCAATAGAAACAGCACTCCAGGCAGCAATAGCCCCTGCAGCTGTGCCTGACTCCATATTCTCTGCCCCGTCAGCAGTCTCGGGGCTGTGCTGGTGGGAGGGTGTGAGGGTCCATGGCTTTGTTGGTGGCCCGGTGTGAGTGGGGCTCTGCTGGAATTTCTGAAGGAGTTGCCAGGTTGCCACCTGTAAAGAAGAGGATGTGTCACCCATAACTTCCACTGGAATTTCTCTCCGGGCTGAGGTGAGGGAGGAAAAAAAGGAGTGGGGGCCGGGACAGGAGTGGTATCTCAGGCAGGGAAATGGAAAGCTTCCAGAAGAGCGCCCGGGGCCAGGACCATCCTGGCTGGCCTGCAGGCACCAAGTTGGCCAGCGTGCTGTCGCTGGTGTGGCTCCACGGCCCTTCCTCTAGGCTTTCAAGCCCTTGTACATATTCAGGTGTTTTACCTGGGAAGGGTGGGAACAGTTCAGCAGCAGCTGGCCTGGGGCTCAGCTCACGTTTACTCACAGAGGCCTTGGCACTGTCCCCCAGCTTTGCAATCATGACGCTCCTTGCGTGGGGGGGCCGGGCTGCTGGCTGTATGGGAGATGATTCCCCACCTCTGACCAACCTCAGAATTGTTTACCGCTGGAACAAGTGCCCTGATAGGGTTTTCCTCTGTATAACTGCTGGGTACAGGATTTTTTTTTTCTTTTTTGGTTCAAGTTAGAAGTTATTCATCTTTTATGTATTTATTGATATAAGCATGGAAATAATTCATTCATAGAAATACATCTGTGTGAAGGGAAGAACTTTTTTTCTGTTTTATTTTTAAATTTCATTTCTAAAAATTTTGCAGTTTAATTATATTTATTTTTCTATACAGCAGGTTATTATTAGTTATCTATTTTATTCATATACATATATACAGGTCAATACCATCTCCCAACTCATCTGACCACCAACACCCCATGGCTTCCCCCACTTGGTGTCCATACGTTTGTTCTCTACCTCTGTTTCTCTATTTCTGCCCTGCAAACCTGTTCATCTGTACCATATATCTAGGTTCCACATACATGCATTAATACAGAATATTTGTTTTGCTCTTTCTGACTTACTTCATTCTGTATGACAGTCTCTAGATCCACCGACTTCTCTACAAATAACCCAGTTTCATTCCTTTTCATGGCTGAGTCATATCCCATTTTATGTATGTACCACATCTTTATCCATTCATCTGTCTGTGGGCATTTAGGTTGCTTCCATTACCTGGCTATTGTAAATAGTGCTGCAATGAACATTGTGGTGAATGTGTGTTTTTGATTTATGGTTGTCTCTGGGTATATGCCCAGAAGAGGGATTGCTGGATCCTATGGTAATTCTATTTCTAGTTTCTTTAAGGAATCTCCATACTCTTCTCCATAGTGACTGTATCAATTTACCTTCCCACCAATAGTGGAAGAGGGTTCCTTTTGTCCACAACCTCCCCAGAATTTGTTGTTTGTAGATTTTCTGATGCTGCCGATTCTAACAGGTGTGAGGTGATACCTCATTGTCATTTTGATTTGCATTTCTCTAATAATTAGTGGTGTTGAGCAGCTTTTCATATGCGTCTTGGTCGTCTCTGTGACTTCTTTGAAGAAACGTCTATTTAGATCTTCTGCCCATTTTTGTATTGGGTTGTTTGTTTTATTAATATTAAGCTGCGTGAGCTGTTTATATATATTGGAGATTAAACCCTTGTCCATTTTTTCGTTTGCGAACGTTTTCGCCCATTCTGAGGGTTGCCTTTTTCCATTCCAGTTTTTTTTTAACCAAAAAAGAAAGAAAGCAAAAGAAGCAGAACACTAATGTGCGTGAAATATGCCTCTTGAAACTGTCGTTTTGAAATATGGACGTCTTTTGAACTTTTTGGTCAATATATGACCCCAGGATTTGTTTTCAGGGCAGGTGTCATTTACAGGCCTGCAATGATTTGGAATATCCACTGACCATTAGCGCTGGGATTAAAGCTGCTGTTGTGTGAAACGGCCACAAGGTGGCAGCAGTTCTCCCGTAGCAAATCTGGTTACTAGGGCAACAGAGCCTCAATGGAAGCCTGTTCTAGATTGGAATTTAGAATGGAATGTGCCAGGAGAAAGCCCCTCAAGTTTGTCTCACTACTTCTTGTTCGTGTTTTTAATTTAATTTTTAATTTTTTATTACAGCAAGTTTGATTACAACGTTTGCTTGTTGTAGGTGTGCAAGATGTGGTTCTGTTACACATATACATATGTCTGTTCTTCCTGGGACCCTTTTCCCATGTACATTATGACAGAATGTTGAGTAGTCTTCTCTTGGCATTCCGTAGGTCTTTGGTGATTATATATTTCACCTGTGTTTGTATATGTCTCTTAACCCCAATATCGTAATGAATCCAATCCTCACACCTTTCCATTGGTGAACGATAAGTTTGTTTAATGAATCTGTGATTGCCCTTCTCCGTGGAAATATCTGCCCTGGTATCCGTTTTTAGGTAACACCTATAAGTGATATCCTACGATATGTGTCTTTCACTTTCTGACTTACTACAAGTCACGTGCTTACCTGTAGACTCATCTACGGGGCTGCAAATGGCATTGTGCTCTTTTTTTCCTTGGCTAATATTCTGTCTTAGCGAGGTCCATTTTCTGCAATGTGATTCCCTGAGGGCTGAGGATTAGCTGACCTGGGCAGCCTGACCCTGCCGGCAAGCCCTCCCCAGGTGTGCGTGGGTTAAGGTCGATAGAAACAGCACTCCAGGCAGCAATAGCCCCTGCAGCTGTGCCTGACTCCATATTCTCTGCCCCGTCAGCAGTCTCGGGGCTGTGCTGGTGGGAGGGTGTGAGGGTCCAGGGCTTTGTTGGGGGCCCGGTGTGAGTGGGGCTCTGCTGGACTTTCTGCAGGAGTTGCCAGGCTGCCACCTGTAAAGAAGAGGATGTGTCACCCATAACTTCCACTGGAATTTCTCTCCGGGCTGAGGTGAGGGAGGAAAAAAAGGAGTGGGGGCCGGGACAGGAGTGGTATCTCAGGCAGGGAAATGGAAAGCTTCCAGAAGAGCGCCCGGGTCCAGGACCATCCTGGCTGGCCTGCAGGCACCAAGTTGGCCTGCGTGCTGTCGCTGGTGTGGCTCCACGGCCCTTCCTCTAGGCTTTCAAGCCCTTGTACATATTCAGGTGTTTTACCTGGGAAGGGTGGGAACAGTTCAGCAGCAGCTGGCCTGGGGCTCAGCTCACGTTTACTCACAGAGGCCTCGGCACGGTCCCCCAGCTTTGCAATGAGGATGCTCCTTGCGTGGGGGGGGCGGGCTGCTGGCTGTATGGGAGATGATTCCCCACCTCTGACCAATGTCAGAATTGTTTACCGCTGGAACAAGTGCCCTGATAGGGTTTTCCTCTGAATAACTGCTGGGTTCAGGTTTTTTTTTTTTCTTTTTTGGTTCAAGTTAGAATTTATTCATCTTTTATGTATTTATTGATATAAGCATGGAAATAATTCATTCATAGAAATACATCTGTGTGAAGGGAAGAACTTTTTTCTGTTTTATTTTTAAATTTCATTTCTAAAAATTTTGCAGTTTAATTATATTTATTTTTCTATACAGCAGGTTATTATTAGTTATCTATTTTATTCATATACATATATACAGGTCAATACCTATCTCCCAACTCATCTGACCACCATCACCCCATGGCTTCCCCCACTTGGTGTCCATACGTTTGTTCTCTACCTCTGTTTCTCTATTTCTGCCCTGCAAACCTGTTCATCTGTACCATATATCTAGGTTCCACATACATGCATTAATATAGAATATTTGTTTTGCTCTTTCTGACTTACTTCATTCTGTATGACAGTCTCTAGATCCACCGACTTCTCTACAAATAACCCAGTTTCATTCCTTTTCATGGCTGAGTCATATCCCATTTTATGTATGTACCACATCTTTATCCATTCATCTGTCTGTGGGCATTTAGGTTGCTTCCATTACCTGGCTATTGTAAATAGTGCTGCAATGAACATTGTGGTGAATGTGTGTTTTTGATTTATGGTTGTCTCTGTGTATATGCCCAGAAGTGGGATTGCTGGATCCTATGGTAATTCTATTTCTAGTTTCTTTAAGGAAACTCCATACTGTTCTCCATAGTGACTGTATCAATTTACCTTCCCACCAATAGTGGAAGAGGGTTCCTTTTGTCCACACCCTCCCCAGAATTTGTTGTTTGTAGATTTTCTGATGATGCCGATTCTAACAGGTGTGAGGTGATACCTCATTGTCGTTTTGATTTGCATTTCTCTAATAATTAGTGGTGTTGAGCAGCTTTTCATGTGCGTCTTGGCCGTCTCTGTGACTTCTTTGAAGAAACGTCTATTTAGATCTTCTGCCCATTTTTGTATTGGGTTGTTTGTTTTATTAATATTAAGCTGCGTGAGCTGTTTATATATATTGGAGATTAAACCCTTGTCCATTGATTCGTTTGCGAACGTTTTCGCCCATTCTGAGGGTTGCCTTTTTCCATTCCCGTTTTTTTTTAACCAAAAAAGAAAGAAAGCAAAAGAAGCAGAACACTAATGTGCGTGAAATATGCCTCTTGAATCTGTCGTTTTGAAATATGGACGTCTTTTGAACTTTTTGGTCGATATATGACCCCAGGAATTGTTTTCAGGGCAGGTGTCATTTACAGGCCTGCAATGATTTGGAATATCCACTGACCAGTAGCGCTGGGATTAAAGCTGCTGTTGTGCGAAATGGCCACAAGGTGGCAGCAGTTCTCCCTTAGCAAATCTGGTTACCAGGGCAACAGAGCCTCAATGGAAGCCTGTTCTAGATTGGAATTTAGAATGGAATGTGCCAGGAGAAAGCCCCTCAAGTTTGTCTCACTACTTCTTGTTCGTGTTTTTAATTTAATTTTTAATTTTTTATTACAGCAAGTTTGATTACAACGTTTGCTTGTTGTAGGTGTGCAAGATGTGGTTCTTTTACACATATACATATGTCTGTTCTTCCTGGGACCCTTTTCCCATGTACGTTATGACAGAATGTTGAGTAGTCTTCTCTTGGCATTCCGTAGGTCTTTGGTGATTATATATTTCACCTGTGTTTGTATATGTCTCTTAACCCCAATATCGTAATGAATCCAATCCTCACACCTTTCCATTGGTGAACCATAAGTTTGTTTAATGAATCTGTGATTGCCCTTCGCCGTGGAAATATCTGCCCTGGTATCCGTTTTTAGGTAACACCTATAAGTGATATCCTACGATATGTGTCTTTCACTTTCTGACTTACTACAAGTCACGTGATTACCTGTAGACTCATCTACGGGGCTGCAAATGGCATTGTGCTCTTTTTTTCCTTGGCTAATATTCTGTCTTAGCGAGGTCCATTTTCTGCAATGTGATTCCCTGAGGGCTGAGGATTAGCTGACCTGGGCAGCCTGACCCTGCCGGCAAGCCCTCCCTAGGTGTGCCTGGGTTGAGTTCAATAGAAACAGCACTCCAGGCAGCAATAGCCCCTGCAGCTGTGCCTGACTCCATATTCTCTGCCCCGTCAGCAGTCTCGGGGCTGTGCTGGTGGGAGGGTGTGAGGGTCCATGGCTTTGTTGGTGGCCCGGTGTGAGTGGGGCTCTGCTGGAATTTCTGAAGGAGTTGCCAGGTTGCCACCTGTAAAGAAGAGGATGTGTCACCCATAACTTCCACTGGAATTTCTCTCCGGGCTGAGGTGAGGGAGGAAAAAAAGGAGTGGGGGCCGGGACAGGAGTGGTATCTCAGGCAGGGAAATGGAAAGCTTCCAGAAGAGCGCCCGGGGCCAGGACCATCCTGGCTGGCCTGCAGGCACCAAGTTGGCCTGCGTGCTGTCGCTGGTGTGGCTCCACGGCCCTTCCTCTAGGCTTTCAAGCCCTTGTACATATTCAGGTGTTTTACCTGGGAAGGGTGGGAACAGTTCAGCAGCAGCTGGCCTGGGGCTCAGCTCACGTTTACTCACAGAGGCCTTGGCACTGTCCCCCAGCTTTGCAATCATGACGCTCCTTGCGTGGGGGGGCCGGGCTGCTGGCTGTATGGGAGATGATTCCCCACCTCTGACCAATCTCAGAATTGTTTACCGCTGGAGCAAGTGCCCTGATAGGGTTTTCCTCTGTATAACTGCTGGGTACAGGATTTGTTTTTTCTTTTTTGGTTCAAGTTAGAAGTTATTCATCTTTTATGTATTTATTGATATAAGCATGGAAATAATTCATTCATAGAAATACATCTGTGTGAAGGGAAGAACTTTTTTCTGTTTTATTTTTAAATTTCATTTCTAAAAATTTTGCAGTTTATTTATATTTATTTTTCTATACAGCAGGTTATTATTAGTTATCTATTTTATTCATATACATATATACAGGTCAATACCTATCTCCCAACTCATCTGACCAACAACACCCCATGGCTTCCCCCGCTTGGTGTCCATACGTTTGTTCTCTACCTCTGTTTCTCTATTTCTGCCCTGCAAACCTGTTCATCTGTACCATATATCTAGGTTCCACATACATGCATTAATACAGAATATTTGTTTTGCTCTTTCTGACTTACTTCATTCTGTATGACAGTCTCTAGATCCACCGACTTCTCTACAAATAACCCAGTTTCATTCCTTTTCATGGCTGAGTCATATCCTATTTTATATATGTACCACATCTTTATCCATTCGTCTGTCTGTGGGCATTTAGGTTGCTTCCATTACCAGGCTATTGTAAATAGTGCTGCAATGAACATTGTGGTGAATGTGTGTTTTTGATTTATGGTTTTGTCTGGGTATATGCCCAGAAGTGGCATTGCTGGATCCTATGGTAATTCTATTTCTAGTTTCTTTAAGGAAACTCCATACTGTTCTCCATAGTGACTGTATCTTTTTACCTTCCCACCAATAGTGGAAGAGGGTTCCATTTGTCCACATCCTCCCCAGAATTTGTTGTTTGTAGATTTTCTGATGATGCCGATTCTAACAGGTGTGAGGTGATACCTCATTGTCGTTTTGATTTGCATTTCTCTAATAATTAGTGGTGTTGAGCAGCTTTTCATGTGCGTCTTGGCCGTCTCTGTGACTTCTTTGAAGAAACGTCTATTTAGATCTTCTGCCCATTTTTGTATTGGGTTCTTTGTTTTATTGATATTAAGCTGCGTGAGCTGTTTATATATATTGGAGATTAAACCCTTGTCCATTGATTCGTTTGCGAACGTTTTCGCCCATTCTGAGGGTTGCCTTTTTCCATTCCCGTTTTTTTAACCAAAAAAGAAAGAAAGCAAAAGAAGCAGAACACTTATGTGCATGAAATATGCCACTTGAAACTGTCGTTTGGAAATATGGACGTCTTTTGAGCTTTTTGGTCGATATATGACCCCAGGATTTGTTTTCAGGGCAGGTGTCATTTACAGGCCTGCAATGATTTGGAATATCCACTGACCAGTAGCGCTGGGATTAAAGCTGCTGTTGTGTGTAACGGCCACAAGGTGGCAGCAGTTCTCCCTTAGAAAATCCGGTTATTAGGGCAACAGAGCCTCAATGGAAGTCGTGTTCTAGATTGGAATTTAGAATGGAATGTGCCAGGAGAAAGCCCCTCAAGTTTGTCTCACTACTTCTTGTTCGTGTTTTTAATTTAATTTTTTATTTTTTATTACAGCCAGTTTGATTACAACGTTTGGTTTGTTGTAGGTGTGCAAGATGTGGTTCTTTTACACATATACATATGTCTGTTCTTCCTGGGATCCTTTTCCCATGTACGTATGTCAGAATGTTGAGTAGTCTTCTGTTGGCATTCCGTAGGTCTTTGGTGATTATATATTTCACCTGTGTTTGTATATGTCTCTTAACCCCAATATCGTAATGAATCCAATCCTCACACCTTTCCATTGGTGAACCATAAGTTTGTTTAATGAATCTGTGATTGCCCTTCTCCGTGGAAATATCTGCCCTGGTATCCGTTTTTAGGTAACACCTATAAGTGATATCCTACGATATGTGTCTTTCACTTTCTGACTTACTACAAGTCACGTGATTACCTGTAGACTCATCTACGGGGCTTCAAATGGCATTGTGTCCTTTTATTCCTTGGCTAATATTCTGTCTTAGCGAAGTCCACTTTCTGCAATGTGATTCCCTGAGGGCTGAGTTTTAGCTGACCTGGGCAGCCTGACCCTGCCGGCAAGCCCTCCCTTGGTGTGCGTGGGTTGAGGTCGATAGAAACAGCACTCCAGGCAGCAATAGCCCCTGCAGCTGTGCCTGATTCCATATTCTCTGCCCCGTCAGCAGTCTCGGGGCTGTGCTGGTGGGAGGGTGTGAGGGTCCATGGCTTTGTTGGTGGCCCGGTGTGAGTGGGGCTCTGCTGGACTTTCTGCAGGAGTTGCCAGGCTGCCACCTGTAAATAAGAGGATGTGTCACCCATAACTTCCACTGGAATTTCTCTCCGGGCTGAGGTGAGGAAGGAAAAAAAAAAGAGTGGGGGCCGGGACAGGAGGTGTATCTCAGGCAGGGAAATGGAAAGCTTCCAGAAGAGCGCCCGGGGCCAGGACCATCCTGGCTGGCCTGCAGGCACCAAGTTGGCCTGCGTGCTGTCGCTGGTGTGACTCCACAGCCCTGCCTCTAGGCTTTCAAGTCCTTGTACATATTCAGGTGTTTTACCTGGGAAGGGTGGGAACAGTTCAGCAGCAGCTGGCCTGGGGCTCAGCTCACATTTACTCACAGAGGCCTCGGCACGGTCCCCCAGCTTTGCAATGAGGACGCTCCTTTCGTGGGGGGGCCGGGCTGCTGGCTGTATGGGAGATGATTCCCCACCTCTGACCAATCTCAGAATTGTTTACCGCTGGAGCAAGTGCCCTGATAGGGTTTTCCTCTGTATAACTGCTGGGTTCAGGTTTTTTTTTCTTTTTTGTTTCAAGTTAGTATTTATTCATCTTTTATGTATTTATTGATATAAGCATGGAAATAATTCATTCATATAAATACATCTGTGTGAAGGGAAGAACTTTTTTCTGTTTTATTTTTAAATTTCATTTCTAAAAATTTTGAAGTTTAATTATATTTATTTTTCTATACAGCAGGTTATTATTAGTTATCTATTTTATTCATATACATATATACAGGTCAATACCTATCTCCCAACTCATCTGACGACCAACACCCCATGGCTTCCCCGACTTGGTGTCCATACGTTTGTTCTCTACCTCTGTTTCTCTATTTCTGCCCTGCAAACCTGTTCATCTGTACCATATATCTAGGTTCCACACATGCATTAATACAGAATATTTGTTTTGCTCTTTCTGACTTACTTCATTCTGTATGACAATCTCTAGATCCACCGACTTCTCTACAAATAACCCAGTTTCATTCCTTTTCATGGCTGAGTCATATTCCATTTTATATATGTACCACATCTTTATCCATTCGTCTGTCTGTGGGCATTTAGGTTGCTTCCATTACCTGGCTATTGTAAATAGTGCTGCAATGAATATTGTGGTGAATGTGTGTTTTTGATTTATGGTTTTCTCTGGGTATATGCCCAGAAGTGGGATTGCTGGATCCTATGGTAATTCAATTTCTAGTTTCTTTAAGATAACTCCATACTGTTCTCCATAGTGACTGTATCAATTTACCTTCCCAGCAATAGTGGAAGAGGGTTCCTTTTGTCCACACCCTCCCCAGAATTTGTTGTTTGTAGATTTTCTGATGATGCCGATTCTAACAGGTGTGAGGTGATACCTCATTGTCGTTTTGATTTGCATTTCTCTAATTATTAGTGGTGTTGAGCAGCTTTTCATGTGCGTCTTGGCCGTCTCTGTGACTTCTTGGAAGAAACGTCTATTTAGATCTTCTGCCCATTTTTGTATTGGGTTCTTTGTTTTATTGATATTAAGCTGCATGAGCTGGTTATATATATTGGAGATTAAACCTTTGCCCATTGATTCGTTTGCGAACGTTTTCGCCCATTCTGAGGGTTGCCTTTTTCCATTCCTGTTTATTTTTTACCAAAAAAGAAAGAAAGCAAAAGAAGCAGAACACTAATGTGCGTGAAATATGCCTCTTGAAACTGTCGTTTTGAAATATGGACGTCTTTTGAACTTTTTGGTCGATATATGACCCCAGGATTTGTTTTCAGGGCAGGTGTCATTTACAGGCCTGCAATGATTTGGAATATCCACTGACCAGTAGCGCTGGGATTAAAGCTGCTGTTGTGCGAAATGGCCACAAGGTGGCAGCAGTTCTCCCTTAGCAAATCTGGTTACCATGGCAACAGAGCCTCAATGGAAGCCTGTTCTAGATTGGAATTTAGAATGGAATGTGCCAGGAGAAAGCCCCTCAAGTTTGTCTCACTACTTCTTGTTCGTGTTTTTAATTTAATTTTTAATTTTTTATTACAGCAAGTTTGATTACAACGTTTGCTTGTTGTAGGTGTGCAAGATGTGGTTCTTTTACACATATACATATGTCTGTTCTTCCTGGGACCCTTTTCCCATGTACGTTATGACAGAATGTTGAGTAGTCTTCTCTCGGCATTCCGTAGGTCTTTGGTGATTATATATTTCACCTGTGTTTGTATATGTCTCTTAACCCCAATATCGTAATGAATCCAATCCTCACACCTTTCCATTGGTGAACCATAAGTTTGTTTAATGAACCTGTGATTGCCCTTCTCCATGGAAATATCTGCCCTGGTATCCGTTTTTAGGTAACACCTATAAGTGATATCCTACGATATGTGTCTTTCACTTTCTGACTTACTACAAGTCACGTGATTACCTGTAGACTCATCTACGGGGCTGCAAATGGCATTGTGCTCTTTTTTTCCTTGGCTAATATTCTGTCTTAGCGAGGTCCATTTTCTGCAATGTGATTCCCTGAGGGCTGAGGATTAGCTGACCTGGGCAGCCTGACCCTGCCGGCAAGCCCTCCCCAGGTGTGCGTGGGTTGAGTTCAATAGAAACAGCACTCCAGGCAGCAATAGCCCCTGCAGCTGTGCCTGACTCCATATTCTCTGCCCCGTCAGCAGTCTCGGGGCTGTGCTGGTGGGATGTTGTGAGGGTCCACGGCTTTGTTGGTGGCCCGGTGTGAGTGGGGCTCTGCTGGAATTTCTGCAGGAGTTGCCAGGTTGCCAACTGTAAAGAAGAGGATGTGTCACCCATAACTTCCACTGGAATTTCTCTCCGGGCTGAGGTGAGGGAGGAAAAAAAGGAGTGGGGGCCGGGACAGGAGTGGTATCTCAGGCAGGGAAATGGAAAGCTTCCAGAAGAGCGCCCGGGTCCAGGACCATCCTGGCTGGCCTGCAGGCACCAAGTTGGCCTGCGTGCTGTCGCTGGTGTGTCTCCACGGCCCTTCCTCTAGGCTTTCAAGCCCTTGTACATATTCAGGTGTTTTACCTGGGAAGGGTGGGAACAGTTCAGCAGCAGCTGGCCTGGGGCTCAGCTCACGTTTACTCACAGAGGCCTCGGCACTGTCCCCCAGCTTTGCAATCAGGACGCTCCTTTCGTGGGGGGGCCGGGTTGCTGGCTGTATGGGAGATGATTCCCCACCTCTGACCAATCTCAGAATTGTTTACCGATGGAACAAGTGCCCTGATAGGGTTTTCCTCTGTATAACTGCTAGGTATAGGATTTGTTTTTTCTTTTTTGGTTCAAGTTAGAAGTTATTCATCTTTTATGTATTTATTGATATAAGCATGGAAATAATTCATTCATAGAAATACATCTGTGTGAAGGGAAGAACTTTTTTCTGTTTTATTTTTAAATTTCATTTCTAAAAATTTTGAAGTTTAATTATATTTATTTTTCTATACAGCAGGTTATTATTAGTTATCTATTTTATTCATGTACATATATACAGGTCAATACCTATCTCCCAACTCATCTGACCACCATCACCCCATGGCTTCCACCACTTGGTGTCCATACGTTTGTTCTCTACCTCTGTTTCTCTATTTCTGCCCTGCAAACCTGTTCATCTGTACCATATATCTAGGTTCCACATACATGCATTAATACAGAATATTTGTTTTGCTCTTTCTGACTTACTTCATTCTGTATGACAGTCTCTAGGTCCACCGACTTCTCTACAAATAACCCAGTTTCATTCCTTTTCATGGCTGAGTCATATCCCATTTTATGTATGTACCACATCTTTATCCATTCATCTGTCTGTGGGCATTTAGGTTGCTTCCATTACCTGGCTATTGTAAATAGTGCTGCAATGAACATTGTGGTGAATGAGTGTTTTTGATTTATGGTTGTCTCTGTGTATATGCCCAGAAGTGGGATTGCTCGATCCTATGGTAATTCTATTTCTAGTTTCTTTAAGGAAACTCCATACTGTTCTCCATAGTGACTGTATCAATTTACCTTCCCACCAATAGTGGAAGAGGGTTCCTTTTGTCCACACCCTCCCCAGAATTTGTTGTTTGTAGATTTTCTGATGCTGCCGATTCTAACAGGTGTGAGGTGATACCTCATTGTCGTTTTGATTTGCATTTCTCTAAAAATTAGTGGTGTTGAGCAGCTTTTCATGTGCATCTTGGCCGTCTCTGTGACTTCTTTGAAGAAACGTCTATTTAGATCTTCTGCCCATTTTTGTATTGGGTTGTTTGTTTTATTAATATTAAGCTGCGTGAGCTGTTTATATATATTGGAGATTAAACCCTTGTCCATTGATTTGTTTGCGAACGTTTTGGCCCATTCTGAGGGTTGCCTTTTTCCATTCCCATTTTTTTTAACCAAAAAAGGAAGAAAGCAAAAGAAGCAGAACACTAATGTGCGTGAAATATGCCTCTTGAAACTGTCGTTTTGAAATATGGACGTCTTTTGAAATTTTTGGTCGATATATGACCCCAGGATTTGTTTTCAGGGCAGGTGTCATTTACAGGCCTGCAATGATTTGGAATATCCACTGACCAGTAGCGCTGGGATTAAAGCTGCTGTTGTGCGAAATGGCCACAAGGTGGCAGCAGTTCTCCCTTAGCAAATCTGGTTACCAGGGCAACAGAGCCTCAATGGAAGCCTGTTCTAGATTGGAATTTAGAATGGAATGTGCCAGGAGAAAGCCCCTCAAGTTTGTCTCACTACTTCTTGTTCGTGTTTTTAATTTAATTTTTAATTTTTTATTACAGCAAGTTTGATTACAACGTTTGCTTGTTGTAGGTGTGCAAGATGTGGTTCTTTTACACATACACATATGTCTGTTCTTCCTGGGACCCTTTTCCCATGTACATTATGACAGAATGTTGAGTAGTCTTCTCTTGGCATTCCGTAGGTCTTTGGTGATTATATATTTCACCTGTGTTTGTATATGTCTCTTAACCCCAATATCGTAATGAATCCAATCCTCACACCTTTCCATTGGTGAACCATAAGTTTGTTTAATGAACCTGTGATTGCCCTTCTCCGTGGAAATATCTGCCCTGGTATCCGTTTTTAGGTAACACCTATAAGTGATATCCTACGATATGTGTCTTTCACTTTCTGACTTACTACAAGTCACGTGATTACCTGTAGACTCATCTACGGGGCTGCAAATGGCATTGTGCTCTTTTTTTCCTTGGCTAATATTCTGTCTTAGCGAGGTCCATTTTCTGCAATGTGATTCCCTGAGGGCTGAGGATTAGATGACCTGGGCAGCCTGACCCTGCCGGCAAGCCCTCCCCAGGTGTGCGTGGGTTGAGTTCAATAGAAACAGCACTCCAGGCAGCAATAGCCCCTGCAGCTGTGCCTGAGTCCATATTCTCTGCCCCGTCAGCAGTCTCGGGGCTGTGCTGGTGGGATGTTGTGAGGGTCCACGGCTTTGTTGGTGGCCCGGTGTGAGTGGGGCTCTGCTGGAATTTCTGCAGGAGTTGCCAGGTTGCCACCTGTAAAGAAGAGGATGTGTCACCCATAACTTCCACTGGAATTTCTCTCCGGGCTGAGGTGAGGGAGGAAAAAAAGGAGTGGGGGCCGGGACAGGAGTGGTATCTCAGGCAGGGAAATGGAAAGCTTCCAGGAGAGCGCCCGGGTCCAGGACCATCCTGGCTGGCCTGCAGGCACCAAGTTGGCCTGCGTGCTGTCGCTGGTGTGGCTCCACGACCCTTCCTCTAGGCTTTCAAGCCCTTGTACATATTCAGGTGTTTTACCTGGGAAGGGTGGGAACAGTTCAGCAGCAGCTGGCCTGGGGCTCAGCTCACGTTTACTCACAGAGGCCTCGGCACTGTCCCCCAGCTTTGCAATCAGGACGCTCCTTTCGTGGGGGGGCCGGGTTGCTGGCTGTATGGGAGATGATTCCCCACCTCTGACCAATCTCAGAATTGTTTACCGATGGAACAAGTGCCCTGATAGGGTTTTCCTCTGTATAACTGCTAGGTACAGGATTTGTTTTTTCTTTTTTGGTTCAACTTAGAAGTTATTCATCTTTTATGTATTTATTGATATAAGCATGGAAATAATTCATTCATAGAAATACATCTGTGTGAAGGGAAGAACTTTTTCTGTTTTATTTTTAAATTTCATTTCTAAAAGTTTTGCAGTTTAATTATATTTATTTTTCTATACAGCAGGTTATTATTAGTTATCTATTTTATTCATATACATATATACAGGTCAATACCTATCTCCCAACTCATCTGACCACCATCACCCCATGGCTTCCACCACTTGGTGTCCATACGTTTGTTCTCTACCTCTGTTTCTCTATTTCTGCCCTGCAAACCTGTTCATCTGTACCATATATCTAGGTTCCACATACATGCATTAATACAGAATATTTGTTTTGCTCTTTCTGACTTACTTCATTCTGTATGACAGTCTCTAGATCCACCGACTTCTCTACAAATAACCCAGTTTCATTCCTTTTCATGGCTGAGTCATATCCCATTTTATGTATGTACCACATCTTTATCCATTCATCTGTCTGTGGGCATTTAGGTTGCTTCCATTACCTGGCTATTGTAAATAGTGCTGCAATGAACATTGTGGTGAATGTGTGTTTTTGATTTATGGTTGTCTCTGTGTATATGCCCAGAAGTGGTATTGCTCGATCCTATGGTAATTCTATTTCTAGTTTCTTTAAGGAAACTCCATACTGTTCTCCATAGTGACTGTATCAATTTACCTTCCCACCAATAGTGGAAGAGGGTTCCTTTTGTCCACACCCTCCCCAGAATTTGTTGTTTGTAGATTTTCTGATGCTGCCGATTCTAACAGGTGTGAGGTGATACCTCATTGTCGTTTTGATTTGCATTTCTCTAATAATTAGTGGTGTTGAGCAGCTTTTCATGTGCGTCTTGGCCGTCTCTGTGACTTCTTTGAAGAAACGTCTATTTAGATCTTCTGCCCATTTTTGTATTGGGTTGTTTGTTTTATTAATATTAAGCTGCGTGAGCTGTTTATATATGTTGGAGATTAAACCATTGTCCATTGATTCGTTTGCGAACATTTTGGCCCATTCTGAGGGTTGCCTTTTTCCATTCCCGTTTTTTTTAACCAAAAAAGAAAGAAAGCAAAAGAAGCAGAACACTAATGTGCGTGAAATATGCCTCTTGAAACTGTCGTTTTGAAATATGGACGTCTTTTGAACTTTTTGGTCGATATATGACCCCAGGATTTGTTTTCAGGGCAGGTGTCATTTACAGGCCAGCAATGATTTGGAATATCCACTGACCATTAGCGCTGGGATTAAAGCTGATGTTGTGTGAAACGGCCACAAGGTGGCAGCAGTTCTCCCTTAGCAAATCTGGTTACCAGGGCAACAGAGCCTCAATGGAAGCCGTGTTCTAGATTGGAATTTAGAATGGAATGTGCCAGGAGAAAGCCCCTCAAGTTTGTCTCACTACTTCTTGTTCGTGTTTTTAATTTAATTTTTAATTTTTTATTACAGCAAGTTTGATTACAACGTTTGGCTTGTTGTAGGTGTGCAAGATGTGGTTCTTTTACACATATACATATGTCTGTTCTTCCTGGGACCCTTTTCCCATGTACGTTATGACAGAATGTTGAGTAGTCTTCTCTTGGCATTCCGTAGGTCTTTGGTGATTATATATTTCACCTGTGTTTGTATATGTCTCTTAACCCCAATATCGTAATGAATCCAATCCTCACACCTTTCCATTGGTGAACCATAAGTTTGTTTAATGAATCTGTGATTGCCCTTCTCCGTGGAAATATCTTCCCTGGTATCCGTTTTTAGGTAACACCTATAAGTGATATCCTACGATATGTGTCTTTCACTTTCTGACTTACTACAAGTCACATGATTACCTGTAGACTCATCTACGGAACTGCAAATGGCATTGTGTCCTTTTTTTCCTTGGCTAATATTCTGTCTTAGCGAGGTCCATTTTCTGCAATGTGATTCCCTGAGGGCTGAGGATTAGCTGACCAGGGCAGCCTGATCCTGCCGGCAAGCCCTCCCCAGGTGTGCCTGGGTTGAGGTCAATAGAAACAGCACTCCAGGCAGCAATAGCCCCTGCAGCTGTGCCTGACTCCATATTCTCTGCCCCGTCAGCAGTCTCGGGGCTGTGCTGGTGGGAGGGTGTGAGGGTCCACGGCTTTTTTGGTGGCCCGGTGTGAGTGGGGATCTGCTGGACTTTCTGCAGGAGTTGCCAGGCTGCCACCTGTAAAGAAGAGGATGTGTCACCCATAACTTCCGCTGGAATTTCTCTCCGGGCTGAGGTGAGGAAGGAAAAAAAGGAGTGGGGGCCGGGACAGGAGGGGTATCTCAGGCAGGGAAATGGAAAGCTTCCAGAAGAGCGCCTGGGGCCAGGACCATCCTGGCTGGCCTGCAGGCACCAAGTTGGCCTGCGTGCTGTCGCTGGTGTGTCTCCACGACCCTTCCTCTAGGCGTTCAAGCCCTTGTACATATTCAGGTGTTTTACCTGGGAAGGGTGGGAACAGTTCAGCAGCAGCTGGCCTTGGGCTCAGCTCACGTTTACTCACAGAGGCCTCGGCACTGTCCCCCAGCTTTGCAATGAGGACGCTCCTTGCGTGGGGGGGCGGGGCTGCTGGCTGTATGTGAGATGATTCCCCACCTCTGACCAATTTCAGAATTGTTTACCGCTGGAGCAAGTGCCCTGATAGGGTTTTCCTCTGTATAACTTATGTGTTGAGGATTTTTTTTTCTTTTTTGGTTCAAGTTAGAATTCATTCATCTTTTATGTATTTATTGATATAAGCATGGAAATAATTCATTCATAGAAATACATCTGTGTGAAGGGAAGAACTTTTTTCTGTTTTATTTTGAAATGTCATTTCTAAAAATTTTGAGGTATATTTATATTTATTTTTCTATACAGCAGGTTATTATTAGTTATCTATTTTATTCATATACATATATACAGGTCAATACCTATCTCCCAACTCATCTGACCACCAAAACCCCATGGCTTCCCCCACTTGGTGTCCATACGTTTGTTCTCTACCTCTGTTTCTCTATTTCTGCCCTGCAAACCTGTTCATCTGTACCATATATCTAGGTTCCACATACATGCATTAATACAGAATATTTGTTTTGCTCTTTCTGACTTACTTCATTCTGTATGACAGTCTCTAGATCCACCGACTTCTCTACAAATAACCCAGTTTCATTCCTTTTCATGGCTGAGTCATATTCCATTTTATATATGTACCACATCTTTATCCATTCGTCTGTCTGTGGGCATTTAGGTTGCTTCCATTACCTGGCTGTTGTAAATAGTGCTGCAATGAACATTGTGGTGAATGTGTGTTTTTGATTTATGGTTTTCTCTGGGTATATGCCCAGAAGTGGGATTGCTGGATCCTATGGTAATTCTATTTCTAGTTTCTTTAAGGAAACTCCATACTGTTCTCCATAGTGACTGTATCAATTTACCTTCCCACTAATAGTGGAAGAGGGTTCCTTTTGTCCATACCCTCCCCAGAATTTGTTGTTTGTAGATTTTCTGATGATGCCGATTCTAACAGGTGTGAGGTGATACCTCATTGTCGTTGTGATTTGCATTTCTCTAATAATTAGTGGTGTTGAGCAGCTTTTCATGTGCGTCTTGGCCGTCTCTGTGACTTCTTTGAAGAAACGTCTATTTAGATCTTCTGCCCATTTTTGTATTGGGTTGTTTGTTTTATTAATATTAAGCTGAGTGAGCTGTTTATATATGTTGGAGATTAAACCATTGTCCATTGATTCGTTTGCGAACGTTTTGGCCCATTCTGAGGGTTGCCTTTTTCCATTCCCATTTTTTTTAACCAAAAAAGAAAGAAAGCAAAAGAAGCAGAACACTAATGTGCGTGAAATATGCCTCTTGAAACTGTCGTTTTGAAATATGGACGTCTTTTGAACTTTTTGGTCGATATATGACCCCAGGATTTGTTTTCAGGGCAGGTGTCATTTACAGGCCAGCAATGATTTGGAATATCCACTGACCATTAGCGCTGGGATTAAAGCTGATGTTGTGTGAAACGGCCACAAGGTGGCAGCAGTTCTCCCTTAGCAAATCTGGTTACCAGGGCAACAGAGCCTCAATGGAAGCCGTGTTCTAGATTGGAATTTAGAATGGAATGTGCCAGGAGAAAGCCCCTCAAGTTTGTCTCACTACTTCTTGTTCGTGTTTTTAATTTAATTTTTAATTTTTTATTACAGCAAGTTTGATTACAACGTTTGGCTTGTTGTAGGTGTGCAAGATGTGGTTCTTTTACACATATACATATGTCTGTTCTTCCTGGGACCCTTTTCCCATGTACGTTATGACAGAATGTTGAGTAGTCTTCCCTTGGCATTCCGTAGGTCTTTGGTGATTATATATTTCACCTGTGTTTGTATATGTCTCTTAACCCCAATATCGTAATGAATCCAATCCTCACACCTTTCCATTGGTGAACCATAAGTTTGTTTAATGAATCTGTGATTGCCCTTCTCCGTGGAAATATCTTCCCTGGTATCCGTTTTTAGGTAACACCTATAAGTGATATCCTACGATATGTGTCTTTCACTTTCTGACTTACTACAAGTCACATGATTACCTGTAGACTCATCTACGGGGCTGCAAATGGCATTGTGCCCTTTTTTTCCTTGGCTAATATTCTGTCTTAGCGAGGTCCATTTTCTGCAATGTGATTCCCTGAGGGCTGAGGATTAGCTGACCAGGGCAGCCTGATCCTGCCGGCAAGCCCTCCCCAGGTGTGCCTGGGTTGAGATCAATAGAAACAGCACTCCAGGCAGCAATAGCCCCTGCAGCTGTGCCTGACTCCATATTCTCTGCCCCGTCAGCAGTCTCGGGGCTGTGCTGGTGGGAGGGTGTGAGGGTCCACGGCTTTTTTGGTGGCCCGGTGTGAGTGGGGCTCTGCTGGACTTTCTGCAGGAGTTGCCAGGCTGCCACCTGTAAAGAAGAGGATGTGTCACCCATAACTTCCGCTGGAATTTCTCTCCGGGCTGCGGTGAGGGAGGAAAAAAAGGAGTGGGGGCCGGGACAGGAGGGGTGTCTCAGGCAGAGAAATGGAAAGCTTCCAGAAGAGCACCTGGGTCCAGGATCAACCTGGCTGGCCTGCAGGCACCAAGTTGGCCTGCGTGCTGTCGCTGGTGTGTCTCCACGACCCTTCCTCTAGGCGTTCAAGCCCTTGTACATATTCAGGTGTTTTACCTGGGAAGGGTGGGAACAGTTTAGCAGCAGCTGGCCTTGGGCTCAGCTCACGTTTACTCACAGAGGCCTCGGCACGGTCCCCCAGGTTTGCAATGAGGACGCTCCTTGCGTGGTGGGGCCGGGCTGCTGGCTGTATGGGAGATGATTTCCCACCTCTGACCAATTTCAGAATTGTTTACCGCTGGAGCAAGTGCCCTGATAAGGTTTTCCTCTGTATAACTGCTGGGTTCAGGATTTATTTTTTCTTTTTTGGTTCAAGTTAGAATTCATTCATCTTTTATGTATTTACTGATATAAGCATGGAAATAATTCATTCATAGAAATACATCTGTGTGAAGGGAAGAACTATTTTCTGTTTTATTTTTAAATTTCATTTCTAAAAATTTTGATGTTTAATTATATTTATTTTTCTATACAGCAGGTTATTATTAGTTATCTATTTTATTCATATACATATATACAGGTCAATACCTATCTCCCAACTCATCTGACCAACAACACCCCATGGCTTCCCCCGCTTGGTGTCCATACGTTTGTTCTCTACCTCTGTTTCTCTATTTCTGCCCTGAAAACCTGTTCATCTGTACCATATATCTAGGTTCCACATACATGCATTAATACAGAATATTTGTTTTGCTCTTTCTGACTTACTTCATTCTGTATGACAGTCTCTAGATCCACCGACTTCTCTACAAATAACCCAGTTTCATTCCTTTTCATGGCTGAGTCATATTCCATTTTATATATGTACCACATCTTTATCCATTCGTCTGTCTGTGGGCATTTAGGTTGCTTCCATTACCAGGCTATTGTAAATAGTGCTGCAATGAACATTGTGGTGAATGTGTGTTTTTGATTTATGGTTTTGTCTGGGTATATGCCCAGAAGTGGGATTGCTGGATCCTATGGTAATTCTATTTCTAGTTTCTTTAAGGAAACTCCATACTGTTCTCCATAGTGACTGTATCAATTTACCTTCCCACCAATAGTGGAAGAGGGTTCCATTTGTCCACATCCTCCCCAGAATTTGTTGTTTGTAGATTTTCTGATGATGCCGATTCTAACAGGTGTGAAGTGATACCTCATTGTCGTTTTGATTTGCATTTCTCTAATAATTAGTGGTGTTGAGCAGATTTTCATGTGCGTCTGGGCCGTCTCTGTGACTTCTTTGAAGAAACGTCTATTTAGATCTTCTGCCCATTTTTGTATTGGGTTCTTTGTTTTATTGATATTAAGCTGCGTGAGCTGTTTATATATATTGGAGATTAAACCCTTGTCCATTGATTCGTTTGCGAACGTTTTCGCCCATTCTGAGGGTTGCCTTTTTCCATTCCCGTTTTTTTAACCAAAAAAGAAAGAAAGCAAAAGAAGCAGAACACTTATGTGCATGAAATATGCCACTTGAAACTGTCGTTTGGAAATATGGACGTCTTTTGAGATTTTTGGTCGATATATGACCCCAGGATTTGTTTTCAGGGCAGGTGTCATTTACAGGCCTGCAATGATTTGGAATATCCACTGACCAGTAGCCCTGGGATTAAAGCTGCTGTTGTGTGTAACGGCCACAAGGTGGCAGCAGTTCTCCCTTAGAAAATCCGGTTATTAGGGCAACAGAGCCTCAATGGAAGTCGTGTTCTAGATTGGAATTTAGAATGGAATGTGCCAGGAGAAAGCCCCTCAAGTTTGTCTCACTACTTCTTGTTCGTGTTTTTAATTTAATTTTTTATTTTTTATTACAGCCAGTTTGATTACAACGTTTGGTTTGTTGTAGGTGTGCAAGATGTGGTTCTTTTACACATATACATATGTCTGTTCTTCCTGGGACCCTTTTCCCATGTACGTTATGTCAGAATGATGAGTAGTCTTCTGTTGGCATTCCGTAGGTCTTTGGTGATTATATATTTCACCTGTGTTTGTATATGTCTCTTAACCCCAATATCGTAATGAATCCAATCCTCACACCTTTCCATTGGTGAACCATAAGTTTGTTTAATGAATCTGTGATTGCCCTTCTCCTTGGAAATATCTGCCCTGGTATCCGTTTTTAGGTAACACCTATAAGTGATATCCTACGATATGTGTCTTTCACTTTCTGACTTACTACAAGTCACGTGATTACCTATGGACTCATCTATGGGGCTGCAAATGGCATTGTGTCCTTTTATACCTTGGCTAATATTCTGTCTTAGCGAGGTCCACTTTCTGCAATGTGATTCCCTCAGGGCTGAGGATTAGCTGACCTGGGCAGCCTGACCCTGCCGGCAAGCCCTCCCCAGGTGTGCCTGGGTTGAGGTCAATAGAAACAGCACTCCAGGCAGCAATAGCCCCTGCAGCTGTGCCTCACTCCATATTCTCTGCCCCGTCAGCAGTCTCGGGGCTGTGCTGGTGGGAGGGTGTGAGGGTCCACGGCTTTGTTGGTGGCCCGGTGTGAGTGGGGCTCTGCTGGACTTTCTGCAGGAGTTGCCAGGCTGCCACCTGTAAAGAAGAGGATGTGTCACCCATAACTTCCACTGGAATTTCTCTCCGGGCTGAGGTGAGGAAGGAAAAAAAAAAGAGTGGGGGCCGGGACAGGAGGTGTATCTCAGGCAGGGAAATGGAAAGCTTCCAGAAGAGCGCCCGTGGCCAGGACCATCCTGGCTGGCCTGCAGGCACCAAGTTGGCCTGCGTGCTGTCGCTGGTGTGACTCCACAGCCCTGCCTCTAGGCTTTCAAGTCCTTGTACATATTCAGGTGTTTTACCTGGGAAGGGTGGGAACAGTTCAGCAGCAGCTGGCCTGGGGCTCAGCTCACGTTTACTCACAGAGGCCTCGGCAGGGTCCCCCAGCTTTGCAATGAGGACGCTCCTTGCGTGGGGGGGCCGGGCTGCTGGCTGTATGGGAGATGATTCCCCACCTCTGACCAATCTCAGAATTGTTTACCGCTGGAGCAAGTGCCCTGATAGGGTTTTCCTCTGTATAACTGCTGGGTTCAGGTTTTTTTTTTCTTTTTTGTTTCAAGTTAGTATTTATTCATCTTTTATGTATTTATTGATATAAGCATGGAAATAATTCATTCATATAAATACATCTGTGTGAAGGGAAGAACTTTTTTCTGTTTTATTTTTAAATTTCATTTCTAAAAATTTTGAAGTTTAATTATATTTATTTTTCTATACAGCAGGTTATTATTAGTTATCTATTTTATTCATATACATATATACAGGTCAATACCTATCTCCCAACTCCTCTGACGACCAACACCCCATGGCTTCCCCGACTTGGTGTCCATACGTTTGTTCTCTACCTCTGTTTCTCTATTTCTGCCCTGCAAACCTGTTCATCTGTACCATATATCTAGGTTCCACACATGCATTAATACAGAATATTTGTTTTGCTCTTTCTGACTTACTTCATTCTGTATGACAGTCTCTAGATCCACCGACTTCTCTACAAATAACCCAGTTTCATTCCTTTTCATGGCTGAGTCATATCCCATTTTATGTATGTACCACATCTTTATCCATTCATCTGTCTGTGGGCATTTAGGTTGCTTCCATTACCTGGCTATTGTAAATAGTGCTGCAATGAACATTGTGGTGAATGTGTGTTTTTGATTTATGGTTGTCTCTGTGTATATGCCCAGAAGTGGGATTGCTCGATCCTATGGTAATTCTATTTCTAGTTTCTTTAAGGAAACTCCATACTGTTCTCCATAGTGACTGTATCAATTTACCTTCCCACCAATAGTGGAAGAGGGTTCCTTTTGTCCACACCCTCCCCAGAATTTGTTGTTTGTAGATTTTCTGATGCTGCCGATTCTAACAGGTGTGAGGTGATACCTCATTGTCGTTTTGATTTGCATTTCTCTAATAATTAGTGGTGTTGAGCAGCTTTTCATGTGCGTCTTGGCCGTCTCTGTGACTTCTTTGAAGAAACGTCTATTTAGATCTTCTGCCCATTTTTGTATTGGGTTGTTTGTTTTATTAATATTAAGCTGCGTGAGCTGTTTATATATATTGGAGATTAAACCCTTGTCCATTGATTCGTTTGCGAACGTTTTGGCCCATTCTGAGGGTTGCCTTTTTCCATTCCCGTTTTTTTTAACCAAAAAAGAAAGAAAGCAAAAGAAGCAGAACACTAATGTGCGTGAAATATGCCTCTTGAAACTGTCGTTTTGAAATATGGACGTCTTTTGAACTTTTTGGTCGATATATGACCCCAGGATTTGTTTTCAGGGCAGGTGTCATTTACAGGCCTGCAATGATTTGGAATATCCACTGACCAGTAGCGCTGGGATTAAAGCTGCTGTTGTGCGAAATGGCCACAAGGTGGCAGCAGTTCTCCCTTAGCAAATCTGGTTACCAGGGCAACAGAGCCTCAATGGAAGCCTATTCTAGATTGGAATTTAGAATGGAATGTGCCAGGAGAAAGCCCCTCAAGTTTGTCTCACTACTTCTTGTTCGTGTTTTTAATTTAATTTTTAATTTTTTATTACAGCAAGTTTGATTACAACGTTTGCTTGTTGTAGGTGTGCAAGATGTGGTTCTTTTACACATACACATATGTCTGTTCTTCCTGGGACCCTTTTCCCATGTACGTTATGACAGAATGTTGAGTAGTCTTCTCTTGGCATTCCGTAGGTCTTTGGTGATTATATATTTCACCTGTGTTTGTATATGTCTCTTAACCCCAATATCGTAATGAATCCAATCCTCACACCTTTCCATTGGTGAACCATAAGTTTGTTTAATGAACCTGTGATTGCCCTTCTCCGTGGAAATATCTGCCCTGGTATCCGTTTTTAGGTAACACCTATAAGTGATATCCTACGATATGTGTCTTTCACTTTCTGACTTACTACAAGTCACGTGATTACATGTAGACTCATCTACGGGGCTGCAAATGGCATTGTGCTCTTTTTTTCCTTGGCTAATATTCTGTCTTAGCGAGGTCCATTTTCTGCAATGTGATTCCCTGAGGGCTGAGGATTAGCTGACCTGGGCAGCCTGACCCTGCCGGCAAGCCCTCCCCAGGTGTGCGTGGGTTGAGTTCAATAGAAACAGCACTCCAGGCAGCAATAGCCCCTGCAGCTGTGCCTGACTCCTTATTCTCTGCCCCGTCAGCAGTCTCGGGGCTGTGCTGGTGGGATGTTGTGAGGGTCCACGGCTTTGTTGGTGGCCCGGTGTGAGTGGGGCTCTGCTGGAATTTCTGCAGGAGTTGCCAGGTTGCCACCTGTAAAGAAGAGGATGTGTCACCCATAACTTCCACTGGAATTTCTCTCCGGGCTGAGGTGAGGGAGGAAAAAAAGGAGTGGGGGCCGGGACAGGAGTGGTATCTCAGGCAGGGAAATGGAAAGCTTCCAGGAGAGCGCCCGGGTCCAGGACCATCCTGGCTGGCCTGCAGGCACCAAGTTGGCCTGCGTGCTGTCGCTGGTGTGGCTCCACGACCCTTCCTCTAGGCTTTCAAGCCCTTGTACATATTCAGGTGTTTTACCTGGGAAGGGTGGGAACAGTTCAGCAGCAGCTGGCCTGGGGCTCAGCTCACGTTTACTCACAGAGGCCTCGGCACTGTCCCCCAGCTTTGCAATCAGGACGCTCCTTGCGTGGGGGGGCCGGGTTGCTGGCTGTATGGGAGATGATTCCCCACCTCTGACCAATCTCAGAATTGTTTACCGATGGAACAAGTGCCCTGATAGGGTTTTCCTCTGTATAACTGCTAGGTACAGGATTTGTTTTTTCTTTTTTGGTTCAACTTAGAAGTTTTTCATCTTTTATGTATTTATTGATATAAGCATGGAAATAATTCATTCATAGAAATACATCTGTGTGAAGGGAAGAACTTTTTTCTGTTTTATTTTTAAATTTCATTTCTAAAAGTTTTGCAGTTTAATTATATTTATTTTTCTATACAGCAGGTTATTATTAGTTATCTATTTTATTCATATACATATATACAGGTCAATACCTATCTCCCAACTCATCTGACCACCATCACCCCATGGCTTCCACCACTTGGTGTCCATACGTTTGTTCTCTACCTCTGTTTCTCTATTTCTGCCCTGCAAACCTGTTCATCTGTACCATATATCTAGGTTCCACATACATGCATTAATACAGAATATTTGTTTTGCTCTTTCTGACTTACTTCATTCTGTATGACAGTCTCTAGATCCACCGACTTCTCTACAAATAACCCAGTTTCATTCCTTTTCATGGCTGAGTCATATCCCATTTTATGTATGTACCACATCTTTATCCATTCATCTGTCTGTGGGCATTTAGGTTGCTTCCATTACCTGGCTATTGTAAATAGTGCTGCAATGAACATTGTGGTGAATGTGTGTTTTTGATTTATGGTTGTCTCTGTGTATATGCCCAGAAGTGGGATTGCTCGATCCTATGGTAATTCTATTTCTAGTTTCTTTAAGGAAACTCCATACTGTTCTCCATAGTGACTGTATCAATTTACCTTCCCACCAATAGTGGAAGAGGGTTCCTTTTGTCCACACCCTCCCCAGAATTTGTTGTTTGTAGATTTTCTGATGCTGCCGATTCTAACAGGTGTGAGGTGATACCTCATTGTCGTTTTGATTTGCATTTCTCTAATAATTAGTGGTGTTGAGCAGCTTTTCATGTGCGTCTTGGCCGTCTCTGTGACTTCTTGGAAGAAACGTCTATTTAGATCTTCTGCCCATTTTTGTATTGGGTTGTTTGTTTTATTAATATTAAGATGCGTGAGCTGTTTATATATGTTGGAGATTAAACCATTGTCCATTGATTCGTTTGCGAACATTTTGGCCCATTCTGAGGGTTGCCTTTTTCCATTCCCGTTTTTTTTAACCAAAAAAGAAAGAAAGCAAAAGAAGCAGAACACTAATGTGCGTGAAATATGCCTCTTGAAACTGTCGTTTTGAAATATGGACGTCTTTTGAACTTTTTGGTCGATATATGACCCCAGGATTTGTTTTCAGGGCAGGTGTCATTTACAGGCCAGCAATGATTTGGAATATCCACTGACCATTAGCGCTGGGATTAAAGCTGATGTTGTGTGAAACGGCCACAAGGTAGCAGCAGTTCTCCCTTAGCAAATCTGGTTACCAGGGCAACAGAGCCTCAATGGAAGCCGTGTTCTATATTGGAATTTAGAATGGAATGTGCCAGGAGAAAGCCCCTCAAGTTTGTCTCACTACTTCTTGTTCGTGTTTTTAATTTAATTTTTAATTTTTTATTACAGCAAGTTTGATTACAACGTTTGGCTTGTTGTAGGTGTGCAAGATGTGGTTCTTTTACACATATACATATGTCTGTTCTTCCTGGGACCCTTTTCCCATGTACGTTATGACAGAATGTTGAGTAGTCTTCCCTTGGCATTCCGTAGGTCTTTGGTGATTATATATTTCACCTGTGTTTGTATATGTCTCTTAACCCCAATATCGTAATGAATCCAATCCTCACACCTTTCCATTGGTGAACCATAAGTTTGTTTAATGAATCTGTGATTGCCCTTCTCCGTGGAAATATCTTCCCTGGTATCCGTTTTTAGGTAACACCTATAAGTGATATCCTACGATATGTGTCTTTCACTTTCTGACTTACTACAAGTCACATGATTACCTGTAGACTCATCTACGGGGCTGCAAATGGCATTGTGCCCTTTTTTTCCTTGGCTAATATTCTGTCTTAGCGAGGTCCATTTTCTGCAATGTGATTCCCTGAGGGCTGAGGATTAGCTGACCAGGGCAGCCTGATCCTGCCGGCAAGCCCTCCCCAGGTGTGCCTGGGTTGAGATCAATAGAAACAGCACTCCAGGCAGCAATAGCCCCTGCAGCTGTGCCTGACTCCATATTCTCTGCCCCGTCAGCAGTCTCGGGGCTGTGCTGGTGGGAGGGTGTGAGGGTCCACGGCTTTTTTGGTGGCCCGGTGTGAGTGGGGCTCTGCTGGACTTTCTGCAGGAGTTGCCAGGCTGCCACCTGTAAAGAAGAGGATGTGTCACCCATAACTTCCGCTGGAATTTCTCTCCGGGCTGTGGTGAGGGAGGAAAAAAAAGGAGTGGGGGCCGGGACAGGAGGGGTGTCTCAGGCAGAGAAATGGAAAGCTTCCAGAAGAGCACCTGGGTCCAGGATCAACCTGGCTGGCCTGCAGGCACCAAGTTGGCCTGCGTGCTGTCGCTGGTGTGTCTCCACGACCCTTCCTCTAGGCGTTCAAGCCCTTGTACTTATTCAGGTGATTTACCTGGGAAGGGTGGGAACAGTTTAGCAGCAGCTGGCCTTGGGCTCAGCTCACGTTTACTCACAGAGGCCTCGGCACGGTCCCCCAGGTTTGCAATGAGGACGCTCCTTGCGTGGTGGGGCCGGGCTGCTGGCTGTATGGGAGATGATTTCCCACCTCTGACCAATTTCAGAATTGTTTACCGCTGGAGCAAGTGCCCTGATAAGGTTTTCCTCTGTATAACTGCTGGGTTCAGGATTTATTTTTTCTTTTTTGGTTCAAGTTAGAATTCATTCATCTTTTATGTATTTACTGATATAAGCATGGAAATAATTCATTCATAGAAATACATCTGTGTGAAGGGAAGAACTATTTTCTGTTTTATTTTTAAATTTCATTTCTAAAAATTTTGAAGTTTAATTATATTTATTTTTCTATACAGCAGGTTATTATTAGTTATCTATTTTATTCATATACATATATACAGGTCAATACCTATCTCCCAACTCATCTGACCAACAACACCCCATGGCTTCCCCCGCTTGGTGTCCATACGTTTGTTCTCTACCTCTGTTTCTCTATTTCTGCCCTGAAAACCTGTTCATCTGTACCATATATCTAGGTTCCACATACATGCATTAATACAGAATATTTGTTTTGCTCTTTCTGACTTACTTCATTCTGTATGACAGTCTCTAGATCCACCGACTTCTCTACAAATAACCCAGTTTCATTCCTTTTCATGGCTGAGTCATATCCTATTTTATATATGTACCACATCTTTATCCATTCGTCTGTCTGTGGGCATTTAGGTTGCTTCCATTACCAGGCTATTGTAAATAGTGCTGCAATGAACATTGTGGTGAATGTGTGTTTTTGATTTATGGTTTTGTCTGGGTATATGCCCAGAAGTGGGATTGCTGGATCCTATGGTAATTCTATTTCTAGTTTCTTTAAGGAAACTCCATACTGTTCTCCATAGTGACTGTATCAATTTACCTTCCCACCAATAGTGGAAGAGGGTTCCATTTGTCCACATCCTCCCCAGAATTTGTTGTTTGTAGATTTTCTGATGATGCCGATTCTAACAGGTGTGAGGTGATACCTCATTGTCGTTTTGATTTGCATTTCTCTAATAATTAGTGGTGTTGAGCAGCTTTTCATGTGCGTCTTGGCCGTCTCTGTGACTTCTTTGAAGAAACGTCTATTTAGATCTTCTGCCCATTTTTGTATTGGGTTCTTTGTTTTATAGATATTAAGCTGCGTGAGCTGTTTATATATATTGGAGATTAAACCCTTGTCCATTGATTCGTTTGCGAACGTTTTGGCCCATTCTGAGGGTTGCCTTTTTCCATTCCCGTTTTTTTAACCAAAAAAGAAAGAAAGCAAAAGAAGCAGAACACTTATGTGCATGAAATATGCCACTTGAAACTGTCGTTTTGAAATATGGACGTCTTTTGAGCTTTTTGGTCGATATATGACCCCAGGATTTGTTTTCAGGGCAGGTGTCATTTACAGGCCTGCAATGATTTGGAATATCCACTGACCAGTAGCGCTGGGATTAAAGCTGCTGTTGTGCGAAATGGCCACAAGGTGGCAGCAGTTCTCCCTTAGCAAATCTGGTTACCAGGGCAACAGAGCCTCAATGGAAGCCTGTTCTAGATTGGAATTTAGAATGGAATGTGCCAGGAGAAAGCCCCTCAAGTTTGTCTCACTACTTCTTGTTCGTGTTTTTAATTTAATTTTTAATTTTTTATTACAGCAAGTTTGATTACAACGTTTGCTTGTTGTAGGTGTGCAAGATGTGGTTCTTTTACACATACACATATGTCTGTTCTTCCTGGGACCCTTTTCCCATGTACGTTATGACAGAATGTTGAGTAGTCTTCTCTTGGCATTCCGTAGGTCTTTGGTGATTATATATTTCACCTGTGTTTGTATATGTCTCTTAACCCCAATATCGTAATGAATCCAATCCTCACACCTTTCCATTGGTGAACCATAAGTTTGTTTAATGAACCTGTGATTGCCCTTCTCCGTGGAAATATCTGCCCTGGTATCCGTTTTTAGGTAACACCTATAAGTGATATCCTACGATATGTGTCTTTCACTTTCTGACTTACTACAAGTCACGTGATTACATGTAGACTCATCTACGTGGCTGCAAATGGCATTGTGCTCTTTTTTTCCTTGGCTAATATTCTGTCTTAGCGAGGTCCATTTTCTGCAATGTGATTCCCTGAGGGCTGAGGATTAGCTGACCTGGGCAGCCTGACCCTGCCGGCAAGCCCTCCCCAGGTGTGCGTGGGTTGAGTTCAATAGAAACAGCACTCCAGGCAGCAATAGCCCCTGCAGCTGTGCCTGACTCCATATTCTCTGCCCCGTCAGCAGTCTCGGGGCTGTGCTGGTGGGATGTTGTGAGGGTCCACGGCTTTGTTGGTGGCCCGGTGTGAGTGGGGCTCTGCTGGAATTTCTGCAGGAGTTGCCAGGTTGCCCCCTGTAAAGAAGAGGATGTGTCACCCATAACTTCCACTGGAATTTCTCTCCGGGCTGAGGTGAGGGAGGAAAAAAAGGAGTGGGGGCCGGGACAGGAGTGGTATCTCAGGCAGGGAAATGGAAAGCTTCCAGGAGAGCGCCCGGGTCCAGGACCATCCTGGCTGGCCTGCAGGCACCAAGTTGGCCTGCGTGCTGTCGCTGGTGTGGCTCCACGACCCTTCCTCTAGGCTTTCAAGCCCTTGTACATATTCAGGTGTTTTACCTGGAAGGGTGGGAACAGTTCAGCAGTAGCTGGCCTGGGGCTCAGCTCACGTTTACTCACAGAGGCCTCGGCACTGTCCCCCAGCTTTGCAATCAGGACGCTCCTTGCGTGGGGGGGCCGGGTTGCTGGCTGTATGGGAGATGATTCCCCACCTCTGACCAATCTCAGAATTGTTTACCGCTGGAACAAGTGCCCTGATAGGGTTTTCCTCTGTATAACTGCTAGGTACAGGATTTGTTTTTTCTTTTTTGGTTCAACTTAGAAGTTATTCATCTTTTATGTATTTATTGATATAAGCATGGAAATAATTCATTCATAGAAATACATCTGTGTGAAGCGAAGAACTTTTTTCTGTTTTATTTTTAAATTTCATTTCTAAAAGTTTTGCAGTTTAATTATATTTATTTTTCTATACAGCAGGTTATTATTAGTTATCTATTTTATTCATATACATATATACAGGTCAATACCTATCTCCCAACTCATCTGACCACCATCACCCCATGGCTTCCACCACTTGGTGTCCATACGTTTGTTCTCTACCTCTGTTTCTCTATTTCTGCCCTGCAAACCTGTTCATCTGTACCATATATCTAGGTTCCACATACATGCATTAATACAGAATATTTGTTTTGCTCTTTCTGACTTACTTCATTCTGTATGACAGTCTCTAGATCCACCGACTTCTCTACAAATAACCCAGTTTCATTCCTTTTCATGGCTGAGTCATATCCCATTTTATGTATGTACCACATCTTTATCCATTCATCTGTCTGTGGGCATTTAGGTTGCTTCCATTACCTGGCTATTGTAAATAGTGCTGCAATGAACATTGTGGTGAATGTGTGTTTTTGATTTATGGTTGTCTCTGGGTATATGCCCAGAAGTGGGATTGCTGGATCCTATGGTAATTCTATTTCTAGTTTCTTTAAGGAAACTCCATACTCTTCTCCATAGTGACTGTATCAATTTACCTTCCCACCAATAGTGGAAGAGGGTTCCTTTTGTCCACACCCTCCCCAGAATTTGTTGTTTGTAGATTTTCTGATGATGCCGATTCTAACAGGTGTGAGGTGATACCTCATTGTCGTTTTGATTTGCATTTCTCTAATAATTAGTGGTGTTGAGCAGCTTTTCATGTGCGTCTTGGCCGTCTCTGTGACTTCTTGGAAGAAACGTCTATTTAGATCTTCTGCCCATTTTTGTATTGGGTTGTTTGTTTTATTAATATTAAGCTGCGTGAGCTGTTTATATATATTGGAGATTAAACCCTTGTCCATTGATTCATTTGCGAACGTTTTCGCCCATTCTGAGGGTTGCCTTTTTCCATTCCCGTTTTTTTTTAACCAAAAAAGAAAGAAAGCAAAAGAAGCAGAACACTAATGTGCGTGAAATATGCTTCTTGAAACTGTCGTTTTGAAATATGGACGTCTTTTGAACTTTTTGGTCGATATATGACCCCAGGATTTGTTTTCAGAGCAGGTGTCATTTACAGGCCTGCAATGATTTGGAATATCCACTGACCAGTAGCGCTGGGATTAAAGCTGCTGTTGTGCGAAATGGCCACAAGGTGGCAGCAGTTCTCCCTTAGCAAATCTGGTTACCAGGGCAACAGAGCCTCAATGGAAGCCTGTTCTAGATTGGAATTTAGAATGGAATGTGCCAGGAGAAAGCCCCTCAAGTTTGTCTCACTACTTCTTGTTCGTGTTTTTAATTTAATTTTTAATTTTTTATTACAGCAAGTTTGATTACAACGTTTGGCTTGTTGTAGGTGTGCAAGATGTGGTTCTTTTACACATATACATATGTCTGTTCTTCCTGGGACCCTTTTCCCATGTACGTTATGACAGAATGTTGAGTAGTCTTCCCTTGGCATTCCGTAGGTCTTTGGTGATTATATATTTCACCTGTGTTTGTATATGTCTCTTAACCCCAATATCGTAATGAATCCAATCCTCACACCTTTCCATTGGTGAACCATAAGTTTGTTTAATGAATCTGTGATTGCCCTTCTCCGTGGAAATATCTTCCCTGGTATCCGTTTTTAGGTAACACCTATAAGTGATATCCTACGATATGTGTCTTTCACTTTCTGACTTACTACAAGTCACATGATTACCTGTAGACTCATCTACGGGGCTGCAAATGGCATTGTGCCCTTTTTTTCCTTGGCTAATATTCTGTCTTAGCGAGGTCCATTTTCTGCAATGTGATTCCCTGAGGGCTGAGGATTAGCTGACCAGGGCAGCCTGATCCTGCCGGCAAGCCCTCCCCAGGTGTGCCTGGGTTGAGATCAATAGAAACAGCACTCCAGGCAGCAATAGCCCCTGCAGCTGTGCCTGACTCCATATTCTCTGCCCCGTCAGCAGTCTCGGGGCTGTGCTGGTGGGAGGGTGTGAGGGTCCACGGCTTTTTTGGTGGCCCGGTGTGAGTGGGGCTCTGCTGGACTTTCTGCAGGAGTTGCCAGGCTGCCACCTGTAAAGAAGAGGATGTGTCACCCATAACTTCCACTGGAATTTCTCTCCGGGCTGCGGTGAGGGAGGAAAAAAAAGGAGTGGGGGCCGGGACAGGAGGGGTGTCTCAGGCAGAGAAATGGAAAGCTTCCAGAAGAGCACCTGGGTCCAGGATCAACCTGGCTGGCCTGCAGGCACCAAGTTGGCCTGCGTGCTGTCGCTGGTGTGTCTCCACGACCCTTCCTCTAGGCGTTCAAGCCCTTGTACTTATTCAGGTGATTTACCTGGGAAGGGTGGGAACAGTTTAGCAGCAGCTGGCCTTGGGCTCAGCTCACGTTTACTCACAGAGGCCTCGGCACGGTCCCCCAGGTTTGCAATGAGGACGCTCCTTGCGTGGTGGGGCCGGGTTGCTGGCTGTATGGGAGATGATTTCCCACCTCTGACCAATTTCAGAATTGTTTACCGCTGGAGCAAGTGCCCTGATAAGGTTTTCCTCTGTATAACTGCTGGGTTCAGGATTTATTTTTTCTTTTTTGGTTCAAGTTAGAATTCATTCATCTTTTATGTATTTACTGATATAAGCATGGAAATAATTCATTCATAGAAATACATCTGTGTGAAGGGAAGAACTATTTTCTGTTTTATTTTTAAATTTCATTTCTAAAAATTTTGAAGTTTAATTATATTTATTTTTCTATACAGCAGGTTATTATTAGTTATCTATTTTATTCATATACATATATACAGGTCAATACCTATCTCCCAACTCATCTGACCAACAACACCCCATGGCTTCCCCCGCTTGGTGTCCATACGTTTGTTCTCTACCTCTGTTTCTCTATTTCTGCCCTGAAAACCTGTTCATCTGTACCATATATCTAGGTTCCACATACATGCATTAATACAGAATATTTGTTTTGCTCTTTCTGACTTACTTCATTCTGTATGACAGTCTCTAGATCCACCGACTTCTCTACAAATAACCCAGTTTCATTCCTTTTCATGGCTGAGTCATATCCTATTTTATATATGTACCACATCTTTATCCATTCGTCTGTCTGTGGGCATTTAGGTTGCTTCCATTACCAGGCTATTGTAAATAGTGCTGCAATGAACATTGTGGTGAATGTGTGTTTTTGATTTATGGTTTTGTCTGGGTATATGCCCAGAAGTGGGATTGCTGGATCCTATGGTAATTCTATTTCTAGTTTCTTTAAGGAAACTCCATACTGTTCTCCATAGTGACTGTATCAATTTACCTTCCCACCAATAGTGGAAGAGGGTTCCATTTGTCCACATCCTCCCCAGAATTTGTTGTTTGTAGATTTTCTGATGATGCCGATTCTAACAGGTGTGAGGTGATACCTCATTGTCGTTTTGATTTGCATTTCTCTAATAATTAGTGGTGTTGAGCAGCTTTTCATGTGCGTCTTGGCCGTCTCTGTGACTTCTTTGAAGAAACGTCTATTTAGATCTTCTGCCCATTTTTGTATTGGGTTCTTTGTTTTATAGATATTAAGCTGCGTGAGCTGTTTATATATATTGGAGATTAAACCCTTGTCCATTGATTCGTTTGCGAACGTTTTGGCCCATTCTGAGGGTTGCCTTTTTCCATTCCCGTTTTTTTAACCAAAAAAGAAAGAAAGCAAAAGAAGCAGAACACTTATGTGCATGAAATATGCCACTTGAAACTGTCGTTTTGAAATATGGACGTCTTTTGAGCTTTTTGGTCGATATATGACCCCAGGATTTGTTTTCAGGGCAGGTGTCATTTACAGGCCTGCAATGATTTGGAATATCCACTGACCAGTAGCGCTGGGATTAAAGCTGCTGTTGTGCGAAATGGCCACAAGGTGGCAGCAGTTCTCCCTTAGCAAATCTGGTTACCAGGGCAACAGAGCCTCAATGGAAGCCTGTTCTAGATTGGAATTTAGAATGGAATGTGCCAGGAGAAAGCCCCTCAAGTTTGTCTCACTACTTCTTGTTCGTGTTTTTAATTTAATTTTTAATTTTTTATTACAGCAAGTTTGATTACAACGTTTGCTTGTTGTAGGTGTGCAAGATGTGGTTCTTTTACACATACACATATGTCTGTTCTTCCTGGGACCCTTTTCCCATGTACGTTATGACAGAATGTTGAGTAGTCTTCTCTTGGCATTCCGTAGGTCTTTGGTGATTATATATTTCACCTGTGTTTGTATATGTCTCTTAACCCCAATATCGTAATGAATCCAATCCTCACACCTTTCCATTGGTGAACCATAAGTTTGTTTAATGAACCTGTGATTGCCCTTCTCCGTGGAAATATCTGCCCTGGTATCCGTTTTTAGGTAACACCTATAAGTGATATCCTACGATATGTGTCTTTCACTTTCTGACTTACTACAAGTCACGTGATTACATGTAGACTCATCTACGTGGCTGCAAATGGCATTGTGCTCTTTTTTTCCTTGGCTAATATTCTGTCTTAGCGAGGTCCATTTTCTGCAATGTGATTCCCTGAGGGCTGAGGATTAGCTGACCTGGGCAGCCTGACCCTGCCGGCAAGCCCTCCCCAGGTGTGCGTGGGTTGAGTTCAATAGAAACAGCACTCCAGGCAGCAATAGCCCCTGCAGCTGTGCCTGACTCCATATTCTCTGCCCCGTCAGCAGTCTCGGGGCTGTGCTGGTGGGATGTTGTGAGGGTCCACGGCTTTGTTGGTGGCCCGGTGTGAGTGGGGCTCTGCTGGAATTTCTGCAGGAGTTGCCAGGTTGCCCCCTGTAAAGAAGAGGATGTGTCACCCATAACTTCCACTGGAATTTCTCTCCGGGCTGAGGTGAGGGAGGAAAAAAAGGAGTGGGGGCCGGGACAGGAGTGGTATCTCAGGCAGGGAAATGGAAAGCTTCCAGGAGAGCGCCCGGGTCCAGGACCATCCTGGCTGGCCTGCAGGCACCAAGTTGGCCTGCGTGCTGTCGCTGGTGTGGCTCCACGACCCTTCCTCTAGGCTTTCAAGCCCTTGTACATATTCAGGTGTTTTACCTGGAAGGGTGGGAACAGTTCAGCAGTAGCTGGCCTGGGGCTCAACTCACGTTTACTCACAGAGGCCTCGGCACTGTCCCCCAGCTTTGCAATCAGGACGCTCCTTGCGTGGGGGGGCCGGGTTGCTGGCTGTATGGGAGATGATTCCCCACCTCTGACCAATCTCAGAATTGTTTACCGATGGAACAAGTGCCCTGATAGGGTTTTCCTCTGTATAACTGCTAGGTACAGGATTTGTTTTTTCTTTTTTGGTTCAACTTAGAAGTTATTCATCTTTTATGTATTTATTGATATAAGCATGGAAATAATTCATTCATAGAAATACATCTGTGTGAAGGGAAGAACTTTTTTCTGTTTTATTTTTAAATTTCATTTCTAAAAGTTTTGCAGTTTAATTATATTTATTTTTCTATACAGCAGGTTATTATTAGTTATCTATTTTATTCATATACATATATACAGGTCAATACCTATCTCCCAACTCATCTGACCACCATCACCCCATGGCTTCCACCACTTGGTGTCCATACGTTTGTTCTCTACCTCTGTTTCTCTATTTCTGCCCTGCAAACCTGTTCATCTGTACCATATATCTAGGTTCCACATACATGCATTAATACAGAATATTTGTTTTGCTCTTTCTGACTTACTTCATTCTGTATGACAGTCTCTAGATCCACCGACTTCTCTACAAATAACCCAGTTTCATTCCTTTTCATGGCTGAGTCATATCCCATTTTATGTATGTACCACATCTTTATCCATTCATCTGTCTGTGGGCATTTAGGTTGCTTCCATTACCTGGCTATTGTAAATAGTGCTGCAATGAACATTGTGGTGAATGTGTGTTTTTGATTTATGGTTGTCTCTGGGTATATGCCCAGAAGTGGGATTGCTGGATCCTATGGTAATTCTATTTCTAGTTTCTTTAAGGAAACTCCATACTCTTCTCCATAGTGACTGTATCAATTTACCTTCCCACCAATAGTGGAAGAGGGTTCCTTTTGTCCACACCCTCCCCAGAATTTGTTGTTTGTAGATTTTCTGATGATGCCGATTCTAACAGGTGTGAGGTGATACCTCATTGTCGTTTTGATTTGCATTTCTCTAATAATTAGTGGTGTTGAGCAGCTTTTCATGTGCGTCTTGGCCGTCTCTGTGACTTCTTGGAAGAAACGTCTATTTAGATCTTCTGCCCATTTTTGTATTGGGTTGTTTGTTTTATTAATATTAAGCTGCGTGAGCTGTTTATATATATTGGAGATTAAACCCTTGTCCATTGATTCATTTGCGAACGTTTTCGCCCATTCTGAGGGTTGCCTTTTTCCATTCCCGTTTTTTTTTAACCAAAAAAGAAAGAAAGCAAAAGAAGCAGAACACTAATGTGCGTGAAATATGCTTCTTGAAACTGTCGTTTTGAAATATGGACGTCTTTTGAACTTTTTGGTCGATATATGACCCCAGGATTTGTTTTCAGAGCAGGTGTCATTTACAGGCCTGCAATGATTTGGAATATCCACTGACCAGTAGCGCTGGGATTAAAGCTGCTGTTGTGCGAAATGGCCACAAGGTGGCAGCAGTTCTCCCTTAGCAAATCTGGTTACCAGGGCAACAGAGCCTCAATGGAAGCCTGTTCTAGATTGGAATTTAGAATGGAATGTGCCAGGAGAAAGCCCCTCAAGTTTGTCTCACTACTTCTTGTTCGTGTTTTTAATTTAATTTTTAATTTTTTATTACAGCAAGTTTGATTACAACGTTTGCTTGTTGTAGGTGTGCAAGATGTGGTTCTGTTACACATATACATATGTCTGTTCTTCCTGGGACCCTTTTCCCATGTACATTATGACAGAATGTTGAGTAGTCTTCTCTTGGCATTCCGTAGGTCTTTGGTGATTATATATTTCACCTGTGTTTGTATATGTCTCTTAACCCCAATATCGTAATGAATCCAATCCTCACACCTTTCCATTGGTGAACCATAAGTTTGTTTAATGAATCTGTGATTGCCCTTCTCCGTGGAAATATCTGCCCTGGTATCCGTTTTTAGGTAACACCTATAAGTGATATCCTACGATATGTGTCTTTCACTTTCTGACTTACTACAAGTCACGTGATTACCTGTAGACTCATCTACGGGGCTGCAAATGGCATTGTGCCCTTTTTTTCCTAGGCTAATATTCTGTCTTAGCGAGGACCATTTTCTGCAATGTGATTCCCTGAGGGCTGAGGATTAGCTGACCTGGGCAGCCTGACCCTGCCGGCAAGCCCTCCCCAGGTGTGCCTGGGTTGAGGTCAATAGAAACAGCACTCCAGGCAGCAATAGCCCCTGCAGCTGTGCCTGACTCCATATTCTCTGCCCCGTCAGCAGTCTCGGGGCTGTGCTGGTGGGAGGGAGTGAGGGTCCACGGCTTTGTTGGTGGCCCGGTGTGAGTGGGGCTCTGCTGGAATTTCTGCAGGAGTGGCCAGGTTGCCACCTGTAAAGAAGAGGATGTGTCACCCATAATTTCCACTGGAATTTCTCTCCGGGCTGAGGTGAGGGAGGAAAACAAGGAGTGGGGGCCGGGACAGGAGTGGTATCTCAGGCAGGGAAATGGAAAACTTCCAGAAGAGCGCCCGGGGCCAGGACCATCCTGGCTGGCCTGCAGGCACCAAGTTGGCCTGCGTGCTGTCGCTGGTGTGGCTCCACGGCCCTTCCTCTAGGCTTTCAAGCCCTTGTACATATTCAGGTGTTTTACCTGGGAAGGGTGGGAACAGTTCAGCAGCAGCTGGCCTGGGGCTCAGCTCACGTTTACTCACAGAGGCCTCGGCACGGTCCCCCAGCTTTGCAATGAGGACGCTCCTTGAGTGGGGGGTCCGGGCTGCTGGCTGTATGGGAGATGATTCCCCACCTCTGACCAATGTCAGAATTGTTTACCGCTGGAGCAAGTGCCCTGATAGGGTTTTCCTCTGTATAACTGCTGGGTTCAGGTTTTTTTTTTCTTTTTTGGTTCAAGTTAGAATTTATTCATCTTTTATGTATTTATTGATATAAGCATGGAAATAATTCATTCATAGAAATACATCTGTGTGAAGGGAAGAACTTTTTTCTGTTTTATTTTTAAATTTCATTTCTAAAAATTTTGCAGTTTAATTATATTTATTTTTCTATACAGCAGGTTATTATTAGTTATCTATTTTATTCATATACATATATACAGGTCAATACCTATCTCCCAACTCATCTGACCGCCAACACCCGATGGCTTCCCCCACTTGGTGTCCATACGTTTGTTCTCTACCTCTGTTTCTCTATTTCTGCCCTGCAAACCTGTTCATCTGTACCATATATCTAGGTTTCACATACATGCATTAATACAGAATATTTGTTTTGCTCTTTCTGACTTACTTCATTCTGTATGACAGTCTCTAGATCCACCGACTTCTCTACAAATAACCCAGTTTCATTCCTTTTCATGGCTGAGTCATATCCCATTTTATGTATGTACCACATCTTTATCCATTCATCTGTCTGTGGGCATTTAGGTTGCTTCCATTACCTGGCTATTGTAAATAGTGCTGCAATGAACATTGTGGTGAATGTGTGTTTTTGATTTATGGTTGTCTCTGGGTATATGCCCAGAAGTGGGATTGCTGGATCCTATGGTAATTCTATTTCTAGTTTCTTTAAGGAAACTCCATACTCTTCTCCATAGTGACTGTATCAATTTACCTTCCCACCAATAGTGGAAGAGGGTTCCTTTTGTCCACACCCTCCCCAGAATTTGTTGTTTGTAGATTTTCTGATGATGCCGATTCTAACAGGTGTGAGGTGATACCTCATTGTCGTTTTGATTTGCATTTCTCTAATAATTAGTGGTGTTGAGCAGCTTTTCATGTGCGTCTTGGCCGTCTCTGTGACTTCTTGGAAGAAACGTCTATTTAGATCTTCTGCCCATTTTTGTATTGGGTTGTTTGTTTTATTAATATTAAGCTGCGTGAGCTGTTTATATATATTGGAGATTAAACCCTTGTCCATTGATTCGTTTGCGAACGTTTTCGCCCATTCTGAGGGTTGCCTTTTTCCATTCCCGTTTTTTTTTAACCAAAAAAGAAAGAAAGCAAAAGAAGCAGAACACTAATGTGCGTGAAATATGCCTCTTGAAACTGTCGTTTTGAAATATGGACGTCTTTTGACCTTTTTGGTCGATATATGACCCCAGGATTTGTTTTCAGGGCAGGTGTCATTTACAGGCCTGCAATGATTTGGAATATCCACTGACCATTAGCGCTGGAATTAAAGCTGCTGTTGTGTGAAACGGCCACAAGGTGGCAGCAGTTCTCCATTAACAAATCTGGTTACCAGGGCAACAGAGCCTCAATGGAAGTCGTGTTCTAGATTGGAATTTAGAATGGAATGTGCCAGGAGAAAGCCCCTCAAGTTTGTCTCACTACTTCTTGTTCGTGTTTTTAATTTAATTTTTAATTTTTTATTACAGCAAGTTTGATTACAACGTTTGGCTTGTTGTAGGTGTGCAAGATGTGGTTCTTTTACACATATACATATGTATGTTCTTCCTGGGACCCTTTTCCATGTACGTTATGACAGAATGTTGAGTAGTCTTCTCTTGGCATTCCATAGGTCTTTGGTGATTATATATTTCACCTGTGTTTGTATATGTCTCTTAACCCCAATATCATAATGAATCCAATCCTCACACCTTTCCATTGGTGAGCCATAAGTTTGTTTAATGAATCTGTGATTGCCCTTCACCGTGGAAATATCTGCCCTGGTATCCGCTTTTAGGTATCACCTATAAGTGATATCCTACGATATGTGTCTTTCACTTTCTGACTTAATACAAGTCACGTGCTTACCTATAGACTCATCTACGGGGCTGCAAATGGCATTGTGCCCGTTTTTTCCTTGGCTAATATTCTGTCTTAGCGAGGTCCATTTTCTGCAATGTGATTCCCTGAGGGCTGAGGATTAGCTGACCTGGGCAGCCTGACCCTGCCGGCAAGCCCTCCCCAGGTGTGCCTGGGTTGAGGTCAATAGAAACAGCACTCCAGGCAGCAATAGCCCCTGCAGCTGTGCCTGACTCCATATTCTCTGCCCCATCAGCAGTCTCGAGGCTGTGCTGGTGGGAGGGAGTGAGGGTCCACGGCTTTGTTGGTGGCCCGGTGTGAGTGGGGCTCTGCTGGAATTTCTGCAGGAGTTGCCAGGTTGCCACCTGTAAAGAAGAGGATGTGTCACCCATAATTTCCACTGGAATTTCTCTCCGGGCTGAGGTGAGGGAGGAAAAAAAGGAGTGGGGGCCGGGACAGGAGTGGTATCTCAGGCAGGGAAATGGAAAACTTCCAGAAGAGCGCCCGGGGCCAGGACCATCCTGGCTGGCCTGCAGGCACCAAGTTGGCCTGCGTGCTGTCACTGGTGTGGCTCCACGGCCCTTCCTCTAGGCTTTCAAGCCCTTGTACATATTCAGGTGTTTTACCTGGGAAGGGTGGGAACAGTTCAGCAGTAGCTGGCCTGGGGCTCAGCTCACGTTTACTCACAGAGGCCTCGGCACGGTCCCCCAGCTTTGCAATGAGGACGCTCCTTGCATGGGGGGGCCGGGCTGCTGGCTGTATGGGAGATGATTCCCCACCTCTGACCAATGTCAGAATTGTTTACCGCTGGAGCAAGTGCCCTGATAGGGTTTTCCTCTCTATAACTGCTGGGTTCAGGTTTTTTTTTCTTTTTTGGTTCAAGTTAGAATTTATTCATCTTTTATGTATTTATTGATATAAGCATGGAAATAATTCATTCATAGAAATACATCTGTGTGAAGGGAAGAACCTTTTTCTGTTTTATTTTTAAATTTCATTTCTAAAAATTTTGAAGTTTAATTATATTTATTTTTCTATACAGCAGGTTATTATTAGTTATCTATTTTATTCATATACATATATACAGGTCAATACCTATCTCCCAACTCATCTGACCACCAACACCCCATGGCTTCCCCCACTTGGTGTCCATACATTTGTTCTCTACCTCTGTTTCTCTATTTCTGCCCTGCAAACCTGTTCATCTGTACCATATATCTAGGTTCCACATACATGCATTAATACAGAATATTTGTTTTGCTCTTTCTGACTTACTTCATTCTGTATGACAGTCTCTAGATCCACCGACTTCTCTACAAATAACCCAGTTTCATTCCTTTTCATGGCTGAGTCATATCCCATTTTATGTATGTACCACATCTTTATCCATTCATCTGTCTGTGGGCATTTAGGTTGCTTCCATTACCTGGCTATTGTAAATAGTGCTGCAATGAACATTGTGGTGAATGTGTGTTTTTGATTTATGGTTGTCTCTGGGTATATGCCCAGAAGTGGGATTGCTGGATCCTATGGTAATTCTATTTCTAGTTTCTTTAAGGAAACTCCATACTCTTCTCCATAGTGACTGTATCAATTTACCTTCCCACCAATAGTGGAAGAGGGTTCCTTTTGTCCACACCCTCCCCAGAATTTGTTGTTTGTAGATTTTCTGATGATGCCGATTCTATCAGGTGTGAGGTGATACCTCATTGTCGTTTTGATTTGCATTTCTCTAATAATTAGTGGTGTTGAGCAGCTTTTCATGTGCGTCTTGGCCGTCTCTGTGACTTCTTGGAAGAAACGTCTATTTAGATCTTCTGCCCATTTTTGTATTGGGTTGTTTGTTTTATTAATATTAAGCTGTGTGAGCTGTTTATATATATTGGAGATTAAACCCTTGTCCATTGATTCGTTTGCGAACGTTTTCGCCCATTCTGAGGGCTGCCTTTTTCCATTCCCGTTCTTTTTAACCAAAAAAGAAAGAAAGCAAAAGAAGCAGAACACTAATGTGCGTGAAATATGCCTCTTGAAACTGTCGTTTTGAAATATGGACGTCTTTTGAACTTTTTGGTCGATATATGACCCCAGGATTTGTTTTCAGGGCAGGTGTCATTTACAGGCCTGCAATGATTTGGAATATCCACTGACCATTAGCGCTGGGATTAAAGCTGCTGTTGTGTGAAACGGCCACAAGGTGGCAGCAGTTCTCCCTTAGCAAATCTGGTTACTAGGGCAACAGAGCCTCAATGGAAGCCTGTTCTAGATTGGAATTTAGAATGGAATGTGCCAGGAGAAAGCCCCTCAAGTTTGTCTCACTACTTCTTGTTCGTGTTTTTAATTTAATTTTTAATTTTTTATTACAGCAAGTTTGATTACAATGTTTGCTTGTTGTAGGTGTGCAAGATGTGGTTCTTTTACACATATACATATGTCTGTTCTTCCTGGGACCCTTTTCCATGTACGTTATGACAGAATGTTGAGTAGTCTTCTCTTGGCATTCCGTAGGTCTTTGGTGATTATATATTTCACCTGTGTTTGTATATGTCTCTTAACCCCAATATCATAATGAATCCAATCCTCACACCTTTCCATTGGTGAGCCATAAGTTTGTTTAATGAATCTGTGATTGCCCTTCACCGTGGAAATATCTGCCCTGGTATCCGTTTTTAGGTAACACCTATAAGTGATATCCTACGATATGTGTCTTTCACTTTCTGACTTACTACAAGTCACGTGCTTACCTGTAGACTCATCTACGGGGCTGCAAATGGCATTGTGCCCTTTTTTTCCTTGGCTAATATTCTGTCTTAGCGAGGTCCATTTTCTGCAATGTGATTCCCTGAGGGCTGAGGATTAGCTGACCTGGGCAGCCTGATCCTGCCGGCAAGCCCTCCCCAGGTGTGCCTGAGTTGAGGTCGATAGAAACAGCACTCCAGGCAGCAATAGCCCCTGCAGCTGTGCCTGACTCCATATTCTCTGCCCCGTCAGCAGTCTCGGGGCTGTGCTGGTGGGAGGGTGTGAGGGTCCACGGCTTTGTTGGTGGCCCGGTGTGAGTGGGGCTCTGCTGGACTTTCTGCAGGAGTTGCCAGGCTGCCACCTGTAAAGAAGAGGATGTGTCACCCATAACTTCTTCTGGAATTTCTCTCCGGGCTGAGGTGAGGAAGGAAAAAAAGGAATGGGGGCTGGGACAGGAGGGGTATATCAGGCAGGGAAATGGAAAGCTTCCAGAAGAGTGCCCGGGGCCAGGACCATCCTGGCTGGCCTGCAGGCACCAAGTTGGCCTGCGTGCTGTCGCTGGTGTGGCTCCACGGCCCTTCCTCTAGGCTTTCAAGCCCTTGTACATATTCAGGTGTTTTACCTGGGAAGGTTGGGAACAGTTCAGCAGCAGCTGGCCTGGGGCTCAGCTCACGTTTACTCACAGAGGCCTCGGCACGGTCCCCCAGCTTTGCAATGAGGACGCTCCTTGCGTGGGGGGTCCGGGCTGCTGGCTGTATGGGAGATGATTCCCCACCTCTGACCAATCTCAGAATTGTTTACCGCTGGAGCAAGTGCCCTGATAGGGTTTTCCTCTGTATAACTGCTGGGTACAGGATTTGTTTTTTCTTTTTTGGTTCAAGTTAGAAGTTATTCATCTTTTATGTATTTATTGATATAAGCATGGAAATAATTCATTCATAGAAATACATCTGTGTGAAGGGAAGAACTTTTTTTCTGTTTTATTTTTAAATTTCATTTCTAAAAATTTTGCAGTTTAATTATATTTATTTTTCTATACAGCAGGTTATTATTAGTTATCTATTTTATTCATATACATATATACAGGTCAATACCTATCTCCCAACTCATCTGACCACCAACACCCCATGGCTTCCCCCACTTGGTGTCCATACGTTTGTTCTCTACCTCTGTTTCTCTATTTCTTCCCTGCAAACCTGTTCATCTGTACCATATATCTAGGTTCCACCTACATGCATTAATACAGAATATTTGTTTTGCTCTTTCTGACTTACTTCATCCCGTATGACATTCTCTAGATCCACTGACTTCTCTACAAATAACCCAGTTTCATTCCCTTTCATGGCTGAGTCATATTCCATTTTATATATGTACCACATCTTTATCCATTCATCTGTCTGTGGGCATTTAGGTTGCTTCCATTACCTGGCTATTGTAAATAGTGCTGCAATGAACATTGTGGTGAATGTGTGTTTTTGATTTATGGTTGTCTCTATGTATATGCCCAGAAGTGGGATTGCTCGATCCTATGGTAATTCTATTTCTAGTTTCTTTAAGGAAACTCCATACTGTTCTCCATAGTGACTGTATCAATTTACCTTCCCACCAATAGTGGAAGAGGGTTCCTTTTGTCCACACCCTCCCCAGAATTTGTTGTTTGTAGATTTTCTGATGCTGCCGATTCTAACAGGTGTGAGGTGATACCTCATTGTCGTTTTGATTTGCATTTCTCTAATAATTAGTGGTGTAGAGCAGCTTTTCATGTGCGTCTTGGCCGTCTCTGTGACTTCTTGGAAGAAACGTCTATTTAGATCTTCTGCCCATTTTTGTATTGGGTTGTTTGTTTTATTAATATTAAGCTGCGTGAGCTGTTTATATATATTGGAGATTAAACCCTTGTCCATTGATTCGTTTGCGAACGTTTTCGCCCATTCTGAGGGTTGCCTTTTTCCATTCCCGTTTTTTTTTAACCAAAAAAGAAAGAAAGCAAAAGAAGCAGAACACTAATGTGCGTGAAATATGCTTCTTGAAACTGTCGTTTTGAAATATGGACGTCTTTTGAACTTTTTGGTCGATATATGACCCCAGGATTTGTTTTCAGAGCAGGTGTCATTTACAGGCCTGCAATGATTTGGAATATCCACTGACCAGTAGCGTTGGGATTAAAGCTGCTGTTGTGCGAAATGGCCACAAGGTGGCAGCAGTTCTCCCTTAGCAAATCTGGTTACCAGGGCAACAGAGCCTCAATGGAAGCCTGTTCTAGATTGGAATTTAGAATGGAATGTGCCAGGAGAAAGCCCCTCAAGTTTGTCTCACTACTTCTTGTTCGTGTTTTTAATTTAATTTTTAATTTTTTATTACAGCAAGTTTGATTACAACGTTTGCTTGTTGTAGGTGTGCAAGATGTGGTTCTGTTACACATATACATATGTCTGTTCCTCCTGGGACCCTTTTCCCATGTACGTTATGACAGAATGTTGAGTAGTCTTCTCTTGGCATTCCGTAGGTCTTTGGTGATTATATATTTCACCTGTGTTTGTATATGTCTCTTAACCCCAATATCGTAATGAATCCAATCCTCACACCTTTCCATTGGTGAACCATAAGTTTGTTTAATGAATCTGTGATTGCCCTTCTCCGTGGAAATATCTGCCCTGGTATCCGTTTTTAGGTAACACCTATAAGTGATATCCTACGATATGTGTCTTTCACTTTCTGACTTACTACAAGTCACGTGATTACCTGTAGAATCATCTACGGGGCTGCAAATGGCATTGTGCCCTTTTTTTCCTTGGCTAATATTCTGTCTTAACGAGGTCCATTTTCTGCAATGTGATTCCCTGAGGGCTGAGGATTAGCTGACCTGGGCAGCCTGACCCTGCCGGCAAGCCCTCCCCAGGTGTGCCTGGGTTGAGTTCAATAGAAACAGCACTCCAGGCAGCAATAGCCCCTGCAGCTGTGCCTGACTCCATATTCTCTGCCCCGTCAGCAGTCTCGGGGCTGTGCTGGTGGGAGGGTGTGAGGGTCCACGGCTTTGTTGGTGGCCCGGTGTGAGTGGGGCTCTGCTGGAATTTCTGCAGGAGTGGCCAGGTTGCCACCTGTAAAGAAGAGGTTGTGTCACCCATAATTTCCACTGGAATTTCTCTCCGGGCTGAGGTGAGGGAGGAAAAAAAGGAGTGGGGGCCGGGACAGGAGTGGTATCTCAGGCAGGGAAATGGAAAACTTCCAGAAGAGCGCCCGGGGCCAGGACCATCCTGGCTGGCCTGCAGGCACCAAGTTGGCCTGCGTGCTGTCGCTGGTGTGGCTCCACGGCCCTTCCTCTAGGCTTTCAAGCCCTTGTACATATTCAGGTGTTTTACCTGGGAAGGGTGGGAACAGTTCAGCAGCAGCTGGCCTGGGGCTCAGCTCACGTTTACTCACAGAGGCCTCGGCACGGTCCCCCAGCTTTGCAATGAGGACGCTCCTTGAATGGGGGGTCCGGGCTGCTGGCTGTATGGGAGATGATTCCCCACCTCTGACCAATGTCAGAATTGTTTACCGCTGGAGCAAGTGCCCTGATAGGGTTTTCCTCTGTATAACTGCTGGGTTCAGGTTTTTTTTTTCTTTTTTGGTTCAAGTTAGAATTTATTCATCTTTTATGTATTTATTGATATAAGCATGGAAATAATTCATTCATAGAAATACATCTGTGTGAAGGGAAGAACTTTTTTCTGTTTTATTTTTAAATTTCATTTCTAAAAATTTTGCAGTTTAATTATATTTATTTTTCTATACAGCAGGTTATTATTAGTTATCTATTTTATTCATATACATATATACAGGTCAATACCTATCTCCCAACTCATCTGACCGCCAACACCCCATGGCTTCCCCCACTTGGTGTCCATACGTTTGTTCTCTACCTCTGTTTCTCTATTTCTGCCCTGCAAACCTGTTCATCTGTACCATATATCTAGGTTCCACATACATGCATTAATACAGAATATTTGTTTTGCTCTTTCTGACTTACTTCATTCTGTATGACAGTCTCTAGATCCACCGACTTCTCTACAAATAACCCAGTTTCATTCCTTTTCATGGCTGAGTCATATCCCATTTTATGTATGTACCACATCTTTATCCATTCATCTGTCTGTGGGCATTTAGGTTGCTTCCATTACCTGGCTATTGTAAATAGTGCTGCAATGAACATTGTGGTGAATGTGTGTTTTTGATTTATGGTTGTCTCTGGGTATATGCCCAGAAGTGGGATTGCTGGATCCTATGGTAATTCTATTTCTAGTTTCTTTAAGGAAACTCCATACTCTTCTCCATAGTGACTGTTTCAATTTACCTTCCCACCAATAGTGGAAGAGGGTTCCTTTTGTCCACACCCTCCCCAGAATTTGTTGTTTGTAGATTTTCTGATGATGCCGATTCTAACAGGTGTGAGGTGATACCTCATTGTCGTTTTGATTTGCATTTCTCTAATAATTAGTGGTGTTGAGCAGCTTTTCATGTGCGTCTTGGCCGTCTCTGTGACTTCTTGGAAGAAACGTCTATTTAGATCTTCTGCCCATTTTTGTATTGGGTTGTTTGTTTTATTAATATTAAGCTGCGTGAGCTGTTTATATATATTGGAGATTAAACCCTTGTCCATTGATTCGTTTGCGAACGTTTTCGCCCATTCTGAGGGCTGCCTTTTTCCATTCCCGTTTTTTTTAACCAAAAAAGAAAGAAAGCAAAAGAAGCAGAACACTAATGTGCGTGAAATATGCCTCTTGAAACTGTCGTTTTGAAATATGGACGTCTTTTGAACTTTTTGGTCGATATATGACCCCAGGATTTGTTTTCAGGGCAGGTGTCATTTACAGGCCTGCAATGATTTGGAATATCCACTGACCATTAGCGCTGGGATTAAAGCTGCTGTTGTGTGAAACGGCCAAAAGGTGGCAGCAGTTCTCCATTAGCAAATCTGGATACCAGGGCAACAGAGCCTCAATGGAAGTCGTGTTCTAGATTGGAATTTAGAATGGAATGTGCCAGGAGAAAGCCCCTCAAGTTTGTCTCACTACTTCTTGTTCGTGTTTTTAATTTAATTTTTAATTTTTTATTACAGCAAGTTTGATTACAACGTTTGCTTGTTGTAGGTGTGCAAGATGTGGTTCTTTTACACATATACATATGTCTGTTCTTCCTGGGACCCTTTTCCCATGTACGTTATGACAGAATGTTGAGTAGTCTTCTCTTGGCATTCCGTAGGTCTTTGGTGATTATATATTTCACCTGTGTTTGTATATGTCTCTTAACCCCAATATCGTAATGAATCCAATCCTCACACCTTTCCATTGGTGAGCCATAAGTTTGTTTAATGAATCTGTGATTGCCCTTCTCCGTGGAAATATCTGCCCTGGTATCCGTTTTTAGGTAACACCTATAAGTGATATCCTACGATATGTGTCTTTCACTTTCTGACTTACTACAAGTCACGTGCTTACCTATAGATTCATCTACGGGGCTGCAAATGGCATTGTGCCCTTTTTTTCCTTGGCTAATATTCTGTCTTAGCGAGGTCCATTTTCTGCAATGTGATTCCCTGAGGGCTGAGGATTAGCTGACCTGGGCAGCCTGACCCTGCCGGCAAGCCCTCCCCAGGTGTGCCTGGGTTGAGGTCGATAGAAACAGCACTCCAGGCAGCAATAGCCCCTGCAGCTGTGCCTGATTCCATATTCTCTGCCCCGTCAGCAGTCTCGGGGCTGTGCTGGTGGGAGGATGTGAGGTTCCACGGTTTTGTTGGTGGCCCGTTGTGAGTGGGGTTCTGCTGGACTTTCTGCAGGAGTTGCCAGGCTGCCACCTGTAAAGAAGAGGATGTGTCACCCATAACTTCCACTGGAATTTCTCTCCGGGCTGAGGTGAGGAAGGCAAAAAAGGAATGATGGCCGGGACAGGAGGGGTATATCAGGCAGGGAAATGGAAAGCTTCCAGAAGAGTGCCCGGGGCCAGGACCATCCTGGCTGGCCTGCAGGCACCAAGTTGGCCTGCGTGCTGTCGCTGGTGTGGCTCCACGGCCCTTCCTCTAGGCTTTCAAGCCCTTGTACATATTCAGGTGTTTTACCTGGGAAGGGTGGGAACAGTTCAGCAGCAGCTGGCCTGGGGCTCAGCTCACGTTTACTCACAGAGGCCTCGGCACGGTCCCCCAGCTTTGCAATGAGGACGCTCCTTGCGTGGGGGGTCCAGGCTGCTGGCTGTATGGGAGATGATTCCCCACCTCTGACCAATGTCAGAATTGTTTACCGCTGGAGCAAGTGCCCTGATAGGGTTTTCCTCTGTATAACTGCTGGGTTCAGGTTTTTTTTTTCTTTTTTGGTTCAAGTTAGAATTTATTCATCTTTTATGTATTTATTGATATAAGCATGGAAATAATTCATTCATAGAAATACATCTGTGTGAAGGGAAGAACTTTTTTCTGTTTTATTTTTAAATTTCATTTCTAAAAATTTTGCAGTTTAATTATATTTATTTTTCTATACAGCAGGTTATTATTAGTTATCTATTTTATTCATATACATATATACAGGTCAATACCTATCTCCCAACTCATCTGACCACCAACACCCCATGGCTTCCCCCACTTGGTGTCCATACATTTGTTCTCTACCTGTGTTTCTCTATTTCTGCCCTGCAAACCTGTTCATCTGTACCATATATCTAGGTTCCACATACATGCATTAATACAGAATATTTGTTTTGCTCTTTCTGACTTACTTCATTCTGTATGACAGTCTCTAGATCCACCGACTTCTCTACAAATAACCCAGTTTCATTCCTTTTCATGGCTGAGTCATATCCCATTTTATGTATGTACCACATCTTTATCCATTCATCTGTCTGTGGGCATTTAGGTTGCTTCCATTACCTGGCTATTGTAAATAGTGCTGCAATGAACATTGTGGTGAATGTGTGTTTTTGATTTATGGTTGTCTCTGGGTATATGCCCAGAAGTGGGATTGCTGGATCCTATGGTAATTCTATTTCTAGTTTCTTTAAGGAAACTCCATACTCTTCTCCATAGTGACTGTATCAATTTACCTTCCCACCAATAGTGGAAGAGGGTTCCTTTTGTCCACACCCTCCCCAGAATTTGTTGTTTGTAGATTTTCTGATGATGCCGATTCTAACAGGTGTGAGGTGATACCTCATTGTCGTTTTGATTTGCATTTCTCTAATAATTAGTGGTGTTGAGCAGCTTTTCATGTGCGTCTTGGCCGTCTCTGTGACTTCTTGGAAGAAACGTCTATTTAGATCTTCTGCCCATTTTTGTATTGGGTTGTTTGTTTTATTAATATTAAGCTGCGTGAGCTGTTTATATATATTGGAGATTAAACCCTTGTCCATTGATTCATTTGCGAACGTTTTCGCCCATTCTGAGGGCTGCCTTTTTCCATTCCCGTTTTTTTTTAACCAAAAAAGAAAGAAAGCAAAAGAAGCAGAACACTAATGTGCGTGAAATATGCCTCTTGAAACTGTCGTTTTGAAATATGGACGTCTTTTGAACTTTTTGGTCGATATATGACCCCAGGATTTGTTTTCAGGGCAGGTGTCATTTACAGGCCTGCAATGATTTGGAATATCCACTGACCAGTAGCGCTGGGATTAAAGCTGCTGTTGTGTGAAACGGCCAAAAGGTGGCAGCAGTTCTCCATTAGCAAATCTGGATACCAGGGCAACAGAGCCTCAATGGAAGTCGTGTTCTAGATTGGAATTTAGAATGGAATGTGCCAGGAGAAAGCCCCTCAAGTTTGTCTCACTACTTCTTTTTCGTGTTTTTAATTTAATTTTTAATTTTTTATTACAGCAAGTTTGATTACAACGTTTGCTTGTTGTAGGTGTGCAAGATGTGGTTCTTTTACACATATACATATGTCTGTTCTTCCTGGGACCCTTTTCCCATGTACGTTATGACAGAATGTTGAGTAGTCTTCTCTTGGCATTCCGTAGGTCTTTGGTGATTATATATTTCACCTGTTTGTATATGTCTCTTAACCCCAATATCGTAATGAATCCAATCCTCACACCTTTCCATTGGTGAGCCATAAGTTTGTTTAATGAATCTGTGATTGCCCTTCTCCGTGGAAATATCTGCCCTGGTATCCGTTTTTAGGTAACACCTATAAGTGATATCCTACGATATGTGTCTTTCACTTTCTGACTTACTACAAGTCACGTGCTTACCTATAGACTCATCTACGGGGCTGCAAATGGCATTGTGCCCTTTTTTTCCTTGGCTAATATTCTGTCTTAGCGAGGTCCATTTTCTGCAATGTGATTCCCTGAGGGCTGAGGATTAGCTGACCTGGGCAGCCTGACCCTGCCGGCAAGCCCTCCCCAGGTGTGCGTGGGTTGAGGTCGATAGAAACAGCACTCCAGGCAGCAATAGCCCCTGCAGCTGTGCCTTATTCCATATTCTCTGCCCCGTCAGCAGTCTCGGGGCTGTGCTGGTGGGAGGGTGTGAGGGTCCACGGCTTTGTTGGTGACCCGTTGTGAGTGGGGTTCTGCTGGACTTTCTGCAGGAGTTGCCAGGCTGCCACCTGTAAAGAAGAGGATGTGTCACCCATAACTTCCACTGGAATTTCTCTCCGGTCTGAGGTGAGGAAGGCAAAAAAGGAATGATGGCCGGGACAGGAGGGGTATATCAGGCAGGGAAATGGAAAGCTTCCAGAAGAGTGCCCGGGGCCAGGACCATCCTGGCTGGCCTGCAGGCACCAAGTTGGCCTGCGTGCTGTCGCTGGTGTGGCTCCACGGCCCTTCCTCTAGGCTTTCAAGCCCTTGTACATATTCAGGTGTTTTACCTGGGAAGGGTGGGAACAGTTCAGCAGCAGCTGGCCTGGGGCTCAGCTCACGTTTACTCACAGAGGCCTCGGCACGGTCCCCCAGCTTTGCAATGACGACGCTCCTTGCGTGGGGGGGCCGGGCTGCTGGCTGTATGGGAGATGATTCCCCACCTCTGACCAATGTCAGAATTGTTTACCGCTGGAGCAAGTGCCCTGATAGGGTTTTCCTCTGTATAACTGCTGGGTTCAGGTTTTTTTTTTCTTTTTTGGTTCAAGTTAGAAGTTATTCATCTTTTATGTATTTATTGATATAAGCATGGAAATAATTCATTCATAGAAATACATCTGTGTGAAGGGAAGAACTTTTTTCTGTTTTATTTTTAAATTTCATTTCTAAAAATTTTGCAGTTTAATTATATTTATTTTTCTATACAGCAGGTTATTATTAGTTATCTATTTTATTCATATACATATATACAGGTCAATACCTATCTCCCAACTCATCTGACCACCAACACCCCATGGCTTCCCCCACTTGGTGTCCATACATTTGTTCTCTACCTGTGTTTCTCTATTTCTGCCCTGCAAACCTGTTCATCTGTACCATATATCTAGGTTCCACATACATGCATTAATACAGAATATTTGTTTTGCTCTTTCTGACTTACTTCATTCTGTATGACAGTCTCTAGATCCACCGACTTCTCTACAAATAACCCAGTTTCATTCCTTTTCATGGCTGAGTCATATCCCATTTTATGTATGTACCACATCTTTATCCATTCATCTGTCTGTGGGCATTTAGGTTGCTTCCATTACCTGGCTATTGTAAATAGTGCTGCAATGAACATTGTGGTGAATGTGTGTTTTTGATTTATGGTTGTCTCTGGGTATATGCCCAGAAGTGGGATTGCTGGATCCTATGGTAATTCTATTTCTAGTTTCTTTAAGGAAACTCCATACTCTTCTCCATAGTGACTGTATCAATTTACCTTCCCACCAATAGTGGAAGAGGGTTCCTTTTGTCCACACCCTCCCCAGAATTTGTTGTTTGTAGATTTTCTGATGATGCCGATTCTAACAGGTGTGAGGTGATACCTCATTGTCGTTTTGATTTGCATTTCTCTAATAATTAGTGGTGTTGAGCAGCTTTTCATGTGCGTCTTGGCCGTCTCTGTGACTTCTTGGAAGAAACGTCTATTTAGATCTTCTGCCCATTTTTGTATTGGGTTGTTTGTTTTATTAATATTAAGCTGCGTGAGCTGTTTATATATATTGGAGATTAAACCCTTGTCCATTGATTCATTTGCGAACGTTTTCGCCCATTCTGAGGGCTGCCTTTTTCCATTCCCGTTTTTTTTTAACCAAAAAAGAAAGAAAGCAAAAGAAGCAGAACACTAATGTGCGTGAAATATGCCTCTTGAAACTGTCGTTTTGAAATATGGACGTCTTTTGAACTTTTTGGTCGATATATGACCCCAGGATTTGTTTTCAGGGCAGGTGTCATTTACAGGCCTGCAATGATTTGGAATATCCACTGACCAGTAGCGCTGGGATTAAAGCTGCTGTTGTGTGAAACGGCCAAAAGGTGGCAGCAGTTCTCCATTAGCAAATCTGGATACCAGGGCAACAGAGCCTCAATGGAAGTCGTGTTCTAGATTGGAATTTAGAATGGAATGTGCCAGGAGAAAGCCCCTCAAGTTTGTCTCACTACTTCTTTTTCGTGTTTTTAATTTAATTTTTAATTTTTTATTACAGCAAGTTTGATTACAACGTTTGCTTGTTGTAGGTGTGCAAGATGTGGTTCTTTTACACATATACATATGTCTGTTCTTCCTGGGACCCTTTTCCCATGTACGTTATGACAGAATGTTGAGTAGTCTTCTCTTGGCATTCCGTAGGTCTTTGGTGATTATATATTTCACCTGTTTGTATATGTCTCTTAACCCCAATATCGTAATGAATCCAATCCTCACACCTTTCCATTGGTGAGCCATAAGTTTGTTTAATGAATCTGTGATTGCCCTTCTCCGTGGAAATATCTGCCCTGGTATCCGTTTTTAGGTAACACCTATAAGTGATATCCTACGATATGTGTCTTTCACTTTCTGACTTACTACAAGTCACGTGCTTACCTATAGACTCATCTACGGGGCTGCAAATGGCATTGTGCCCTTTTTTTCCTTGGCTAATATTCTGTCTTAGCGAGGTCCATTTTCTGCAATGTGATTCCCTGAGGGCTGAGGATTAGCTGACCTGGGCAGCCTGACCCTGCCGGCAAGCCCTCCCCAGGTGTGCGTGGGTTGAGGTCGATAGAAACAGCACTCCAGGCAGCAATAGCCCCTGCAGCTGTGCCTTATTCCATATTCTCTGCCCCGTCAGCAGTCTCGGGGCTGTGCTGGTGGGAGGGTGTGAGGGTCCACGGCTTTGTTGGTGACCCGTTGTGAGTGGGGTTCTGCTGGACTTTCTGCAGGAGTTGCCAGGCTGCCACCTGTAAAGAAGAGGATGTGTCACCCATAACTTCCACTGGAATTTCTCTCCGGTCTGAGGTGAGGAAGGCAAAAAAGGAATGATGGCCGGGACAGGAGGGGTATATCAGGCAGGGAAATGGAAAGCTTCCAGAAGAGTGCCCGGGGCCAGGACCATCCTGGCTGGCCTGCAGGCACCAAGTTGGCCTGCGTGCTGTCGCTGGTGTGGCTCCACGGCCCTTCCTCTAGGCTTTCAAGCCCTTGTACATATTCAGGTGTTTTACCTGGGAAGGGTGGGAACAGTTCAGCAGCAGCTGGCCTGGGGCTCAGCTCACGTTTACTCACAGAGGCCTCGGCACGGTCCCCCAGCTTTGCAATGACGACGCTCCTTGCGTGGGGGGGCCGGGCTGCTGGCTGTATGGGAGATGATTCCCCACCTCTGACCAATGTCAGAATTGTTTACCGCTGGAGCAAGTGCCCTGATAGGGTTTTCCTCTGTATAACTGCTGGGTTCAGGTTTTTTTTTTCTTTTTTGGTTCAAGTTAGAAGTTATTCATCTTTTATGTATTTATTGATATAAGCATGGAAATAATTCATTCATAGAAATACATCTGTGTGAAGGGAAGAACTTTTTTCTGTTTTATTTTTAAATTTCATTTCTAAAAATTTTGCAGTTTAATTATATTTATTTTTCTATACAGCAGTTTATTATTAGTTATCTATTTTATTCATATACATATATACAGGTCAATACCTATCTCCCAACTCATCTGACCGCCAACACCCCATGGCTTCCCCCACTTTGTGTCCATACGTTTGTTCTCTACCTCTGTTTCTCTATTTCTGCCCTGCAAACCTGTTCATCTGTACCATATATCTAGGTTTCACATACATGCATTAATACAGAATATTTGTTTTGCTCTTTCTGACTTACTTCATTCTGTATGACAGTCTCTAGATCCACCGACTTCTCTACAAATAACCCAGTTTCATTCCTTTTCATGGCTGAGTCATATCCCATTTTATGTATGTACCACATCTTTATCCATTCATCTGTCTGTGGGCATTTAGGTTGCTTCCATTACCTGGCTATTGTAAATAGTGCTGCAATGAACATTGTGGTGAATGTGTGTTTTTGATTTATGGTTGTCTCTGGGTATATGCCCAGAAGTGGGATTGCTGGATCCTATGGTAATTCTATTTCTAGTTTCTTTAAGGAAACTCCATACTGTTCTCCATAGTGACTGTATCAATTTACCTTCCCACCAATAGTGGAACAGGGTTCCTTTTGTCCACACCCTCCCCAGAATTTGTTGTTTGTAGATTTTCTGATGATGCCGATTCTAACAGGTTTGAGGTGATACCTCATTGTCGTTTTGATTTGCATTTCTCTAATAATTAGTGGTGTTGAGCAGCTTTTCATGTGCGTCTTGGCCGTCTCTGTGACTTCTTTGAAGAAACGTCTATTTAGATCTTCTGCCCATTTTTGTATTGGGTTGTTTGTTTTATTAATATTAAGCTGCGTGAGCTGTTTATATATATTGGAGATTAAACCCTTATCCATTGATTCGTTTGCGAACGTTTTCTCCCATTCTGAGGGTTGCCTTTTTCCATTCCCGTTTTTTTTTAACCAAAAAAGAAAGAAAGCAAAAGAAGCAGAACACTAATGTGCGTGAAATATGCCTCTTGAAACTGTCGTTTTGAAATATGGACGTCTTTTGACCTTTTTGGTCGATATATGACCCCAGGATTTGTTTTCAGGGCAGGTGTCATTTACAGGCCTGCAATGATTTGGAATATCCACTGACCATTAGCGCTGGAATTAAAGCTGCTGTTGTGTGAAACGGCCACAAGGTGGCAGCAGTTCTCCATTAACAAATCTGGTTACCAGGGCAACAGAGCCTCAATGGAAGTCGTGTTCTAGATTGGAATTTAGAATGGAATGTGCCAGGAGAAAGCCCCTCAAGTTTGTCTCACTACTTCTTGTTCGTGTTTTTAATTTAATTTTTAATTTTTTATTACAGCAAGTTTGATTACAACGTTTGGCTTGTTGTAGGTGTGCAAGATGTGGTTCTTTTACACATATACATATGTCTGTTCTTCCTGGGACCCTTTTCCATGTACGTTATGACAGAATGTTGAGTAGTCTTCTCTTGGCATTCCGTAGGTCTTTGGTGATTATATATTTCACCTGTGTTTGTATATGTCTCTTAACCCCAATATCATAATGAATCCAATCCTCACACCTTTCCATTGGTGAGCCATAAGTTTGTTTAATGAATCTGTGATTGCCCTTCACCGTGGAATATCTGCCCTGGTATCCGTTTTTAGGTAACACCTATAAGTGATATCCTACGATATGTGTCTTTCACTTTCTGACTTAATACAAGTCACGTGCTTACCTATAGACTCATCTACGGGGCTGCAAATGGCATTGTGCCCTTTTTTTCCTTGGCTAATATTCTGTCTTAGCGAGGTCCATTTTCTGCAATGTGATTCCCTGAGGGCTGAGGATTAGCTGACCTGGGCAGCCTGACCCTGCCGGCAAGCCCTCCCCAGGTGTGCCTGGGTTGAGGTCAATAGAAACAGCACTCCAGGCAGCAATAGCCCCTGCAGCTGTGCCTGACTCCATATTCTCTGCCCCGTCAGCAGTCTCGGGGCTGTGCTGGTGGGAGGGAGTGAGGGTCCACGGCTTTGTTGGTGGCCCGGTGTGAGTGGGGCTCTGCTGGAATTTCTGCAGGAGTTGCCAGGTTGCCACCTGTAAAGAAGAGGATGTGTCACCCATAATTTCCACTGGAATTTCTCTCCGGGCTGAGGTGAGGGAGGAAAAAAAGGAGTGGGGGCCGGGACAGGAGTGGTATCTCAGGCAGGGAAATGGAAAACTTCCAGAAGAGCGCCCGGGGCCAGGACCATCCTGGCTGGCCTGCAGGCACCAAGTTGGCCTGCGTGCTGTCGCTGGTGTGGCTCCACGGCCCTTCCTCTAGGCTTTCAAGCCCTTGTACATATTCAGGTGTTTTACCTGGGAAGGGTGGGAACAGTTCAGCAGTAGCTGGCCTGGGGCTCAGCTCACGTTTACTCACAGAGGCCTCGGCACGGTCCCCCAGCTTTGCAATGAGGACGCTCCTTGCGTGGGGGGTCCAGGCTGCTGGCTGTATGGGAGATGATTCCCCACCTCTGACCAATGTCAGAATTGTTTACCGCTGGAGCAAGTGCCCTGATAGGGTTTTCCTCTGTATAACTGCTGGGTTCGGGTTTTTTTTTTTCTTTTTTGGTTCAAGTTAGAATTTATTCATCTTTTATGTATTTATTGATATAAGCATGGAAATAATTCATTCATAGAAATACATCTGTGTGAAGGGAAGAACTTTTTTCTGTTTTATTTTTAAATTTCATTTCTAAAAGTTTTGCAGTTTAATTATATTTATTTTTCTATACAGCAATTTATTATTAGTTATCTATTTTATTCATATACATATATACAGGTCAATACCTATCTCCCAACTCATCTGACCACCATCACCCCATGGCTTCCACCACTTGGTGTCCATACGTTTGTTCTCTACCTCTGTTTCTCTATTTCTGCCCTGCAAACCTGTTCATCTGTACCATATATCTAGGTTCCACATACATGCATTAATACAGAATATTTGTTTTGCTCTTTCTGACTTACTTCATTCTGTATGACAGTCTCTAGATCCACCGACTTCTCTACAAATAACCCAGTTTCATTCCTTTTCATGGCTGAGTCATATCCCATTTTATGTATGTACCACATCTTTATCCATTCATCTGTCTGTGGGCATTTAGGTTGCTTCCATTACCTGGCTATTGTAAATAGTGCTGCAATGAACATTGTGGTGAATGTGTGTTTTTGATTTATGGTTGTCTCTGGGTATATGCCCAGAAGTGGGATTGCTGGATCCTATGGTAATTCTATTTCTAGTTTCTTTAAGGAAACTCCATACTCTTCTCCATAGTGACTGTATCAATTTACCTTCCCACCAATAGTGGAAGAGGGTTCCTTTTGTCCACACCCTCCCCAGAATTTGTTGTTTGTAGATTTTCTGATGATGCCGATTCTAACAGGTGTGAGGTGATACCTCATTGTCGTTTTGATTTGCATTTCTCTAATAATTAGTGGTGTTGAGCAGCTTTTCATGTGCGTCTTGGCCGTCTCTGTGACTTCTTGGAAGAAACGTCTATTTAGATCTTCTGCCCATTTTTGTATTGGGTTGTTTGTTTTATTAATATTAAGCTGTGTGAGCTGTTTATATATATTGGAGATTAAACCCTTGTCCATTGATTCGTTTGCGAACGTTTTCGCCCATTCTGAGGGCTGCCTTTTTCCATTCCCGTTCTTTTTAACCAAAAAAGAAAGAAAGCAAAAGAAGCAGAATACTAATGTGCGTGAAATATGCCTCTTGAAACTGTCGTTTTGAAATATGGACGTCTTTTGAACTTTTTGGTCGATATATGACCCCAGGATTTGTTTTCAGGGCAGGTGTCATTTACAGGCCTGCAATGATTTGGAATATCCACTGACCATTAGCGCTGGGATTAAAGCTGCTGTTGTGTGAAACGGCCACAAGGTGGCAGCAGTTTTCCCTTAGCAAATCTGGTTACTAGGGCAACAGAGCCTCAATGGAAGCCTGTTCTAGATTGGAATTTAGAATGGAATGTGCCAGGAGAAAGCCCCTCAAGTTTGTCTCACTACTTCTTGTTCGTGTTTTTAATTTAATTTTTAATTTTTTATTACAGCAAGTTTGATTACAACGTTTGCTTGTTGTAGGTGTGCAAGATGTGGTTCTTTTACACATATACATATGTCTGTTCTTCCTGGGACCCTTTTCCATGTACGTTATGACAGAATGTTGAGTAGTCTTCTCTTGGCATTCCGTAGGTCTTTGGTGATTATATATTTCACCTGTGTTTGTATATGTCTCTTAACCCCAATATAATGAATCCAATCCTCACACCTTTCCATTGGTGAGCCATAAGTTTGTTTAATGAATCTGTGATTGCCCTTCACCGTGGAAATATCTGCCCTGGTATCCGTTTTTAGGTAACACCTATAAGTGATATCCTACGATATGTGTCTTTCACTTTCTGACTTACTACAAGTCACGTGCTTACCTGTAGACTCATCTACGGGGCTGCAAATGGCATTGTGCCCTTTTTTTCCTTGGCTAATATTCTGTCGTAGCGAGGTCCATTTTCTGCAATGTGATTCCCTGAGGGCTGAGGATTAGCTGACCTGGGCAGCCTGATCCTGCCGGCAAGCCCTCCCCAGGTGTGCCTGGGTTGAGGTCGATAGAAACAGCACTCCAGGCAGCAATAGCCCCTGCAGCTGTGCCTGACTCCATATTCTCTGCCCCGTCAGCAGTCTCGGGGCTGTGCTGGTGGGAGGGTGTGAGGGTCCACGGCTTTGTTGGTGGCCCGGTGTGCGTGGGGCTCTGCTGGACTTTCTGAAGGAGTTGCCAGGCTGCCACCTGTAAAGAAGAGGATGTGTCACCCATAACTTCTTCTGGAATTTCTCTCCGGGCTGAGGTGAGGAAGGAAAAAAAGGAATGGGGGCTGGGACAGGAGGGGTATATCAGGCAGGGAAATGGAAAGCTTCCAGAAGAGTGCCCGGGGCCAGGACCATCCTGGCTGGCCTGCAGGCACCAAGTTGGCCTGCGTGCTGTCGCTGGTGTGGCTCCACGGCCCTTCCTCTAGGCTTTCAAGCCCTTGTACATATTCAGGTGTTTTACCTGGGAAGGGTGGGAACAGTTCAGCAGCAGCTGGCCTGGGGCTCAGCTCACGTTTACTCACAGAGGCCTCGGCACGGTCCCCCAGCTTTGCAATGAGGACGCTCCTTGCGTGGGGGGTCCGGGCTGCTGGCTGTATGGGAGATGATTCCCCACCTCTGACCAATCTCAGAATTGTTTACCGCTGGAGCAAGTGCCCTGATAGGGTTTTCCTCTGTATAACTGCTGGGTACAGGATTTTTTTTTTCTTTTTTGGTTCAAGTTAGAAGTTATTCATCTTTTATGTATTTATTGATATAAGCATGGAAATAATTCATTCATAGAAATACATCTGTGTGAAGGGAAGAACTTTTTTCTGTTTTATTTTTAAATTTCATTTCTAAAAATTTTTCAGTTTAATTATATTTATTTTTCTATACAGCAGGTTATTATTAGTTATGTATTTTATTCATATACATATATACAGGTCAATACCTATCTCCCAACTCATCTGACCACCATCACCCCATGGCTTCCCCCACTTGGTGTCCATACGTTTGTTCTCTACCTCTGTTTCTCTATTTCTGCCCTGCAAACCTGTTCATCTGTACCATATATCTAGGTTCCACATACATGCATTAATACAGAATATTTGTTTTCCTCTTTCTGACTTACTTCATTCTGTATGACAGTCTCTAGATCCACCGACTTCTCTACAAATAACCCAGTTTCATTCCTTTTCATGGCTGAGTCATATCCCATTTTATGTATGTACCACATCTTTATCCATTCATCTGTCTGTGGGCATTTAGGTTGCTTCCATTACCTGGCTATTGTAAATAGTGCTGCAATGAACATTGTGGTGAATGTGTGTTTTTGATTTATGGTTGTCTCTGTGTATATGCCCAGAAGTGGGATTGCTGGATCCTATGGTAATTCTATTTCTAGTTTCTTTAAGGAAACTCCATACTGTTCTCCATAGTGACTGTATCAATTTACCTTCCCACCAATAGTGGAAGAGGGTTCCTTTTGTCCACACCCTCCCCAGAATTTGTTGTTTGTAGATTTTCTGATGATGCCGATTCTAACAGGTGTGAGGTGATACCTCATTGTCATTTTGATTTGCATTTCTCTAATAATTAGTGGTGTTGAGCAGCTTTTCATGTGCGTCTTGGCCGTCTCTGTGACTTCTTTGAAGAAACGTCTATTTAGATCTTCTGCCCATTTTTGTATTGGGTTGTTTGTTTTATTAATATTAAGCTGCGTGAGCTGTTTATATATATTGGAGATTAAACCCTTGTCCATTGATTCGTTTGCGAACGTTTTCGCCCATTCTGAGGGTTGCCTTTTTCCATTCCCATTTTTTTTTAACCAAAAAAGAAAGAAAGCAAAAGAAGCAGAACACTAATGTGCGTGAAATATGCCTCTTGAAACTGTCGTTTTGAAATATGGACGTCTTTTGAACTTTTTGGTCGATATATGACCCCAGGATTTGTTTTCAGGGCAGGTGTCATTTACAGGCCTGCAATGATTTGGAATATCCACTGACCAGTAGCGCTGGGATTAAAGCTGCTGTTGTGCGAAATGGCCACAAGGTGGCAGCAGTTCTCCCTTAGCAAATCTGGTTACCAGGGCAACAGAGCCTCAATGGAAGCCTGTACTAGATTGGAATTTAGAATGGAATGTGCCAGGAGAAAGCCCCTCAAGTTTGTCTCACTACTTCTTGTTCGTGTTTTTAATTTAATTTTTTATTTTTTATTACAGCAAGTTTGATTACAACGTTTGCTTGTTGTAGGTGTGCAAGATGTGGTTCTTTTACACATATACATATGTCTGTTCTTCCTGGGACCCTTTTCCCATGTACGTTATGACAGAATGTTGAGTAGTCTTCTCTTGGCATTCCGTAGGTCTTTGGTGATTATATATTTCACCTGTGTTTGTATATGTCTCTTAACCCCAATATCGTAATGAATCCAATCCTCACACCTTTCCATTGGTGAACCATAAGTTTGTTTAATGAATCTGTGATTGCCCTTCTCCGTGGAAATATCTGCCCTGGTATCCGTTTTTAGGTAACACCTATAAGTGATATCCTACGATATGTGTCTTACACTTTCTGACTTACTACAAGTCACGTGATTACCTGTAGACTCATCTACGGGGCTGCAAATGGCATTGTGCTCTTTTTTTCCTTGGCTAATATTCTGTCTTAGCGAGGTCCATTTTCTGCAATGTGATTCCCTGAGGGCTGAGGATTAGCTGACCTGGGCAGCCTGACCCTGCCGGCAAGCCCTCCCCAGGTGTGCGTGGGTTGAGGTCGATAGAAACAGCACTCCAGGCAGCAATAGCCCCTGCAGCTGTGCCTGACTCCATATTCTCTGCCCCGTCAGCAGTCTCGGGGCTGTGCTGGTGGGAGGGTGTGAGGGTCCATGGCTTTGTTGGTGGCCCGGTGTGAGTGGGGCTCTGCTGGAATTTCTGCAGGAGTTGCCAGGTTGCCACCTGTAAAGAAGAGGATGTGTCACCCATAACTTCCACTGGAATTTCTCTCCGGGCTGAGGTGAGGGAGGAAAAAAAGGAGTGGGGTCCGGGACAGGAGTGATATCTCAGGCAGGGAAATGGAAAGCTTCCAGAAGAGCGCCGAGGGCCAGGACCATCCTGGCTGGCCTGCAGGCACCAAGTTGGCCTGCGTGCTGTCGCTGGTGTGGCTCCACGGCCCTTCCTCTAGGCTTTCAAGCCCTTGTACATATTCAGGTGTTTTACCTGGGAAGGGTGGGAACAGTTCAGCAGCAGCTGGCCTGGGGCTCAGCTCACGTTTACTCACAGAGGCCTCGGCACTGTCCCCCAGCTTTGCAATCAGGATGCTCCTTGCGTGGGGGTGCGGGGCTGCTGGTTGTATGGGAGATGATTCCCCTCCTCTGACCAATCTCAGAATTGTTTACCGATGGAACAAGTGCCCTGATAGGGTTTTCCTCTGTATAACTGCTGGGTACAGGATTTGTTTTTTCTTTTTTGGTTCAAGTTACAAGTTATTCATCTTTTATGTATTTATTGATATAAGCATGGAAATAATTCATTCATAGAAATACATCTGTGTGAAGGGAAGAACTTTTTTTCTGTTTTATTTTTAAATTTCATTTCTAAAAATTTTGAAGTTTAATCATATTTAATTTTCTATACAGCAGGTTATTATTAGTTATCTATTTTATTCATATACATATATACAGGTCAATACCTATCTCCCAACTCATCTGACCACCAACACCCCATTGCTTCCCCCACTTGGTGTCCATACGTTTGTTCTCTACCTCTGTTTCTCTATTTCTGCCCTGCAAACCTGTTCATCTGTACCATATATCTAGGTTCCACATACATGCATTAATACAGAATATTTGTTTTGCTCTTTCTGACTTACTTCATTCTGTATGACAGTCTCTAGATCCACCGACTTCTCTACAAATAACCCAGTTTCATTCCTTTTCATGGCTGAGTCATATCCCATTTTATGTATGTACCACATCTTTATCCATTCATCTGTCTGTGGGCATTTAGGTTGCTTCCATTACCTGGCTATTGTAAATAGTGCTGCAATGAACATTGTGGTGAATGTGTGTTTTTGATTTATGGTTGTCTCTGTGTATATGCCCAGAAGTGGGATTGCTGGATCCTATGGTAATTCTATTTCTAGTTTCTTTAAGGAAACTCCATACTGTTCTCCATAGTGACTGTATCAATTTACCTTCCCACCAATAGTGGAAGAGGGTTCCTTTTGTCCACACCCTCCCCAGAATTTGTTGTTTGTAGATTTTCTGATGATGCCGATTCTAACAGGTGTGAGGTGATACCTCATTGTCATTTTGATTTGCATTTCTCTAATAATTAGTGGTGTTGAGCAGCTTTTCATGTGCGTCTTGGCCGTCTCTGTGACTTCTTTGAAGAAACGTCTATTTAGATCTTCTGCCCATTTTTGTATTGGGTTGTTTGTTTTATTAATATTAAGCTGCGTGAGCTGTTTATATATATTGGAGATTAAACCCTTGTCCATTGATTCGTTTGCGAACGTTTTCGCCCATTCTGAGGGTTGCCTTTTTCCATTCCCATTTTTTTTTAACCAAAAAAGAAAGAAAGCAAAAGAAGCAGAACACTAATGTGCGTGAAATATGCCTCTTGAAACTGTCGTTTTGAAATATGGACGTCTTTTGAACTTTTTGGTCGATATATGACCCCAGGATTTGTTTTCAGGGCAGGTGTCATTTACAGGCCTGCAATGATTTGGAATATCCACTGACCAGTAGCGCTGGGATTAAAGCTGCTGTTGTGCGAAATGGCCACAAGGTGGCAGCAGTTCTCCCTTAGCAAATCTGGTTACCAGGGCAACAGAGCCTCAATGGAAGCCTGTACTAGATTGGAATTTAGAATGGAATGTGCCAGGAGAAAGCCCCTCAAGTTTGTCTCACTACTTCTTGTTCGTGTTTTTAATTTAATTTTTAATTTTTTATTACAGCAAGTTTGATTACAACGTTTGCTTGTTGTAGGTGTGCAAGATGTGGTTCTTTTACACATATACATATGTCTGTTCTTCCTGGGACCCTTTTCCCATGTACGTTATGACAGAATGTTGAGTAGTCTTCTCTTGGCATTCCGTAGGTCTTTGGTGATTATATATTTCACCTGTGTTTGTATATGTCTCTTAACCCCAATATCGTAATGAATCCAATCCTCACACCTTTCCATTGGTGAACCATAAGTTTGTTTAATGAATCTGTGATTGCCCTTCTCCGTGGAAATATCTGCCCTGGTATCCGTTTTTAGGTAACACCTATAAGTGATATCCTACGATATGTGTCTTACACTTTCTGACTTACTACAAGTCACGTGATTACCTGTAGACTCATCTACGGGGCTGCAAATGGCATTGTGCTCTTTTTTTCCTTGGCTAATATTCTGTCTTAGCGAGGTCCATTTTCTGCAATGTGATTCCCTGAGGGCTGAGGATTAGCTGACCTGGGCAGCCTGACCCTGCCGGCAAGCCCTCCCCAGGTGTGCGTGGGTTGAGGTCGATAGAAACAGCACTCCAGGCAGCAATAGCCCCTGCAGCTGTGCCTGACTCCATATTCTCTGCCCCGTCAGCAGTCTCGGGGCTGTGCTGGTGGGAGGGTGTGAGGGTCCATGGCTTTGTTGGTGGCCCGGTGTGAGTGGGGCTCTGCTGGAATTTCTGCAGGAGTTGCCAGGTTGCCACCTGTAAAGAAGAGGATGTGTCACCCATAACTTCCACTGGAATTTCTCTCCGGGCTGAGGTGAGGGAGGAAAAAAAGGAGTGGGGTCCGGGACAGGAGTGATATCTCAGGCAGGGAAATGGAAAGCTTCCAGAAGAGCGCCCGGGGCCAGGACCATCCTGGCTGGCCTGCAGGCACCAAGTTGGCCTGCGTGCTGTCGCTGGTGTGGCTCCACGGCCCTTCCTCTAGGCTTTCAAGCCCTTGTACATATTCAGGTGTTTTACCTGGGAAGGGTGGGAACAGTTCAGCAGCAGCTGGCCTGGGGCTCAGCTCACGTTTACTCACAGAGGCCTCGGCACTGTCCCCCAGCTTTGCAATCAGGATGCTCCTTGCGTGGGGGTGCGGGGCTGCTGGTTGTATGGGAGATGATTCCCCTCCTCTGACCAATCTCAGAATTGTTTACCGATGGAACAAGTGCCCTGATAGGGTTTTCCTCTGTATAACTGCTGGGTACAGGATTTGTTTTTTCTTTTTTGGTTCAAGTTACAAGTTATTCATCTTTTATGTATTTATTGATATAAGCATGGAAATAATTCATTCATAGAAATACATCTGTGTGAAGGGAAGAACTTTTTTTCTGTTTTATTTTTAAATTTCATTTCTAAAAATTTTGAAGTTTAATCATATTTAATTTTCTATACAGCAGGTTATTATTAGTTATCTATTTTATTCATATACATATATACAGGTCAATACCTATCTCCCAACTCATCTGACCACCAACACCCCATTGCTTCCCCCACTTGGTGTCCATACGTTTGTTCTCTACCTCTGTTTCTCTATTTCTGCCCTGCAAACCTGTTCATCTGTACCATATATCTAGGTTCCACATACATGCATTAATACAGAATATTTGTTTTGCTCTTTCTGACTTACTTCATTCTGTATGACAGTCTCTAGATCCACCGACTTCTCTACAAATAACCCAGTTTCATTCCTTTTCATGGCTGAGTCATATCCCATTTTATGTATGTACCACATCTTTATCCATTCATCTGTCTGTGGGCATTTAGGTTGCTTCCATTACCTGGCTATTGTAAATAGTGCTGCAATGAACATTGTGGTGAATGTGTGTTTTTGATTTATGGTTGTCTCTGTGTATATGCCCAGAAGTAGGATTGCTGGATCCTATGGTAATTCTATTTCTAGTTTCTTTAAGGAAACTCCATACTGTTCTCCATAGTGACTGTATCAATTTACCTTCCCACCAATAGTGGAAGAGGGTTCCTTTTGTCCACACCCTCCCCAGAATTTGTTGTTTGTAGATTTTCTGATGATGCCGATTCTAACAGGTGTGAGGTGATACCTCATTGTCATTTTGATTTGCATTTCTCTAATAATTAGTGGTGTTGAGCAGCTTTTCATGTGCGTCTTGGCCGTCTCTGTGACTTCTTTGAAGAAACGTCTATTTAGATCTTCTGCCCATTTTTGTATTGGGTTGTTTGTTTTATTAATATTAAGCTGCGTGAGCTGTTTATATATATTGGAGATTAAACCCTTGTCCATTGATTCGTTTGCGAACGTTTTCGCCCATTCTGAGGGTTGCCTTTTTCCATTCCCATTTTTTTTTAACCAAAAAAGAAAGAAAGCAAAAGAAGCAGAACACTAATGTGCGTGAAATATGCCTCTTGAAACTGTCGTTTTGAAATATGGACGTCTTTTGAACTTTTTGGTCGATATATGACCCCAGGATTTGTTTTCAGGGCAGGTGTCATTTACAGGCCTGCAATGATTTGGAATATCCACTGACCAGTAGCGCTGGGATTAAAGCTGCTGTTGTGCGAAATGGCCACAAGGTGGCAGCAGTTCTCCCTTAGCAAATCTGGTTACCAGGGCAACAGAGCCTCAATGGAAGCCTGTACTAGATTGGAATTTAGAATGGAATGTGCCAGGAGAAAGCCCCTCAAGTTTGTCTCACTACTTCTTGTTCGTGTTTTTAATTTAATTTTTTATTTTTTATTACAGCAAGTTTGATTACAACGTTTGCTTGTTGTAGGTGTGCAAGATGTGGTTCTTTTACACATATACATATGTCTGTTCTTCCTGGGACCCTTTTCCCATGTACGTTATGACAGAATGTTGAGTAGTCTTCTCTTGGCATTCCGTAGGTCTTTGGTGATTATATATTTCACCTGTGTTTGTATATGTCTCTTAACCCCAATATCGTAATGAATCCAATCCTCACACCTTTCCATTGGTGAACCATAAGTTTGTTTAATGAATCTGTGATTGCCCTTCTCCGTGGAAATATCTGCCCTGGTATCCGTTTTTAGGTAACACCTATAAGTGATATCCTACGATATGTGTCTTACACTTTCTGACTTACTACAAGTCACGTGATTACCTGTAGACTCATCTACGGGGCTGCAAATGGCATTGTGCTCTTTTTTTCCTTGGCTAATATTCTGTCTTAGCGAGGTCCATTTTCTGCAATGTGATTCCCTGAGGGCTGAGGATTAGCTGACCTGGGCAGCCTGACCCTGCCGGCAAGCCCTCCCCAGGTGTGCGTGGGTTGAGGTCGATAGAAACAGCACTCCAGGCAGCAATAGCCCCTGCAGCTGTGCCTGACTCCATATTCTCTGCCCCGTCAGCAGTCTCGGGGCTGTGCTGGTGGGAGGGTGTGAGGGTCCATGGCTTTGTTGGTGGCCCGGTGTGAGTGGGGCTCTGCTGGAATTTCTGCAGGAGTTGCCAGGTTGCCACCTGTAAAGAAGAGGATGTGTCACCCATAACTTCCACTGGAATTTCTCTCCGGGCTGAGGTGAGGGAGGAAAAAAAGGAGTGGGGTCCGGGACAGGAGTGATATCTCAGGCAGGGAAATGGAAAGCTTCCAGAAGAGCGCCCGGGGCCAGGACCATCCTGGCTGGCCTGCAGGCACCAAGTTGGCCTGCGTGCTGTCGCTGGTGTGGCTCCACGGCCCTTCCTCTAGGCTTTCAAGCCCTTGTACATATTCAGGTGTTTTACCTGGGAAGGGTGGGAACAGTTCAGCAGCAGCTGGCCTGGGGCTCAGCTCACGTTTACTCACAGAGGCCTCGGCACTGTCCCCCAGCTTTGCAATCAGGATGCTCCTTGCGTGGGGGTGCGGGGCTGCTGGTTGTATGGGAGATGATTCCCCTCCTCTGACCAATCTCAGAATTGTTTACCGATGGAACAAGTGCCCTGATAGGGTTTTCCTCTGTATAACTGCTGGGTACAGGATTTGTTTTTTCTTTTTTGGTTCAAGTTACAAGTTATTCATCTTTTATGTATTTATTGATATAAGCATGGAAATAATTCATTCATAGAAATACATCTGTGTGAAGGGAAGAACTTTTTTTCTGTTTTATTTTTAAATTTCATTTCTAAAAATTTTGAAGTTTAATCATATTTAATTTTCTATACAGCAGGTTATTATTAGTTATCTATTTTATTCATATACATATATACAGGTCAATACCTATCTCCCAACTCATCTGACCACCAACACCCCATTGCTTCCCCCACTTGGTGTCCATACGTTTGTTCTCTACCTCTGTTTCTCTATTTCTGCCCTGCAAACCTGTTCATCTGTACCATATATCTAGGTTCCACATACATGCATTAATACAGAATATTTGTTTTGCTCTTTCTGACTTACTTCATTCTGTATGACAGTCTCTAGATCCACCGACTTCTCTACAAATAACCCAGTTTCATTCCTTTTCATGGCTGAGTCATATCCCATTTTATGTATGTACCACATCTTTATCCATTCATCTGTCTGTGGGCATTTACGTTGCTTCCATTACCTGGCTATTGTAAATAGTGCTGCAATGAACATTGTGGTGAATGTGTGTTTTTGATTTATGGTTGTCTCTGGGTATATGCCCAGAAGTGGGATTGCTGGATCTTATGGTAATTCTATTTCTAGTTTCTTTAAGGAAACTCCATACTGTTCTCCATACGACTGTATCAATTTACCTTCCCACTAATAGTGGAAGAGGGTTCCTTTTGTCCACACCTTCCCCAGAATTTGTTGTTTGTAGATTTTCTGATGATGCCGATTCTAACAGGTGTGAGGTGATACCTCATTGTCGTTTTGATTTGCATTTCTCTAATAATTAGTGGTGTTGAGCAGCTTTTCATGTGCGTCTTGGCCGTCTCTGTGACTTCTTTGAAGAAACGTCTATTTAGATCTTCTGCCCATTTTTGTATTGGGTTGTTTGTTTTATTAATATTAAGCTGCGTGAGCTGTTTATATATATTGGAGATTAAACCCTTATCCATTGATTCGTTTGCGAACGTTTTCGCCCATTCTGAGGGTTGCCTTTTTCCATTCCCGTTTTTTTTAACCAAAAAAGAAAGAAAGCAAAAGAAGCAGAACACTAATGTGCGTGAAATATGCCTCTTGAAACTGTCGTTTTGAAATATGGACGTCTTTTGAACTTTTTGGTCGATATATGACCCCAGGATTTGTTTTCAGGGCAGGTGTCATTTACAGGCCTGCAATGATTTGGAATATCCACTGACCATTAGCGCTGGGATTAAAGCTGCTGTTGTGTGAAACGGCCACAAGGTGGCAGCAGTTCTCCCTTAGCAAATCTGGTTACTAGGGCAACAGAGCCTCAATGGAAGCCTGTTCTAAATTGGAATTTAGAATGGAATGTGCCAGGAGAAAGCCCCTCAAGTTTGTCTCACTACTTCTTGTTCGTGTTTTTAATTTAATTTTTTATTTTTTATTACAGCAAGTTTGATTACAACGTTTGCTTGTTGTAGGTGTGCAAGATGTGGTTCTGTTACACATATACATATGTCTGTTCTTCCTGGGACCCTTTTCCCATGTACGTTATGACAGAATGTTGAGTAGTCTTCTCTTGGCATTCCGTAGGTCTTTGGTGATTATATATTTCACCTGTGTTTGTATATGTCTCTTAACCCCAATATCGTAATGAATCCAATCCTCACACCTTTCCATTGGTGAACCATAAGTTTGTTTAATGAATCTGTGATTGCCCTTCTCCGTGGAAATATCTGCCCTGGTATCCGTTTTTAGGTAACACCTATAAGTGATATCCTACGATATGTGTCTTTCACTTTCTGACTTACTACAAGTCACGTGCTTACCTGTAGACTCATCTACGGGGCTGCAAATGGCATTGTGACCTTTTTTTCCTTGGCTAATATTCTGTCTTAGTGAGGTCCATTTTCTGCAATGTGATTCCCTGAGGGCTGAGGATTAGCTGACCTGGGCAGCCTGACCCTACCGGCAAGCCCTCCCCAGGTGTGCGTGGGTTGAGGTCGATAGAAACAGCACTCCAGGCAGCAATAGCCCCTGCAGCTGTGCCTGATTCCATATTCTCTGCCCCGTCAGCAGTCTCGGGGCTGTGCTGGTGGGAGGGTGTGAGGGTCCACGGCTTTGTTGGTGGCCCGGTGTGAGTGGGGCTCTGCTGGACTTTCTGCAGGAGTTGCCAGGCTGCCACCTGTAAAGAAGAGGATGTGTCACCCATAACTTCCACTGGAATTTCTCTCTGGGCTGAGGTGAGGAAGGAAAAAATGGAGTGGGGGCCGGGACAGGAGTGGTATCTCAGGCAGGGAAATGGAAAGCTTCCAGAAGAGCGCCCGGGGCCAGGACCATCCTGGCTGGCCTGCAGGCACCAAGTTGGCCTGCGTGCTGTCGCTGGTGTGGCTCCACGGCCCTTCCTCTAGGCTTTCAAGCCCTTGTACATATTCAGGTGTTTTACCTGGGAAGGGTGGGAACAGTTCAGCAGCAGCTGGCCTGGGGCTCAGCTCACGTTTACTCACAGAGGCCTTGGCACTGTCCCCCAGCTTTGCAATCAGGACGCTCCTTGCGTGGGGGGGCCGGGCTGCTGGCTGTATGGGAGATGATTCCCCACCTCTGACCAATCTCAGAATTGTTTACCGCTGGAACAAGTGCCCTGATAGGGTTTTCCTCTGTATAACTGCTGGGTACAGGATTTGTTTTTTCTTTTTTGGTTCAAGTTAGAAGTTATTCATCTTTTATGTATTTATTGATATAAGCATGGAAATAATTCATTCATAGAAATACATCTGTGTGAAGGGAAGAACTTTTTTTCTGTTTTATATTTAAATTTCATTTCTAAAAATTTTGAAGTTTAATTATATTTATTTTTCTATACAGCAGGTTATTATTAGTTATCTATTTTATTCATATACATATATACAGGTCAATACCTATCTCCCAACTCATCTGACCACCAACACCCCATGGCTTCCCCCACTTGGTGTCCATACGTTTGTTCTCTACCTCTGTTTCTCTATTTCTGCCCTGCAAACCTGTTCATCTGTACCATATATCTAGGTTCCACATACATGCATTAATACAGAATATTTGTTTTGCTATTTCTGACTTACTTCATTCTGTATGACAGTCTCTAGATCCACCGACTTCACTACAAATAACCCAGTTTCATTCCTTTTCATGGCTGAGTCATATCCATTTTTATGTATGTACCACATCTTTATCCATTCATCTGTCTGTGGGCATTTAGGTTGCTTCCATTACCTGGCTATTGTAAATAGTGCTGCAATGAACATTGTGGTGAATGTGTGTTTTTGATTTATGGTTGTCTCTGGGTATATGCCCAGAAGTGGGATTGCTGGATCCTATGGTAATTCTATTTCTAGTTTCTTTAAGGAAACTCCATACTCTTCTCCATAGTGACTGTATCAATTTACCTTCCCACCAATAGTGGAAGAGGGTTCCTTTTGTCCACACCCTCCCCAGAATTTGTTGTTTGTAGATTTTCTGATGATGCCGATTCTAACAGGTGTGAGGTGATACCTCATTGTCATTTTGATTTGCATTTCTCTAATAGTTAGTGGTGTTGAGCAGCTTTTCATGTGCGTCTTGGCCGTCTCTGTGACTTCTTTGAAGAAACGTCTATTTAGATCTTCTGCCCATTTTTGTATTGGGTTGTTTGTTTTATTAATATTAAGCTGCGTGAGCTGTTTATATATATTGGAGATTAAACCCTTGTCCATTGATTCGTTTGCGAACGTTTTCGCCCATTCTGAGGGTTGCCTTTTTCCATTCCCGTTTTTTTTTAACCAAAAAAGAAAGAAAGCAAAAGAAGCAGAACACTAATGTGCGTGAAATATGCCTCTTGAAACTGTCGTTTTGAAATATGGACGTCTTTTGAACTTTTTGGTCGATATATGACCCCAGGATTTGTTTTCAGGGCAGGTGTCATTTACAGGCCTGAAATGATTTGGAATATCCACTGACCAGTAGCACTGGGATTAAAGCTGCTGTTGTGCGAAATGGCCACAAGGTGGCAGCAGTTCTCCCTTAGCAAATCTGGTTACCAGGGCAACAGAGCCTCAATGGAAGCCTGTTCTAGATTGGAATTTAGAATGGAATGTGCCAGGAGAAAGCCCCTCAAGTTTGTCTCACTACTTCTTGTTCGTGTTTTTAATTTAATTTTTAATTTTTTATTACAGCAATTTGATTACAACGTTTGCTTGTTGTAGGTGTGCAAGATGTGGTTCTTTTACACATATACATATGTCTGTTCTTCCTGGGACCCTTTTCCCATGTACATTATGACAGAATGTTGAGTAGTCTTCTCTTGGCATTCCGTAGGTCTTTGGTGATTATATATTTCACCTGTGTTTGTATATGTCTCTTAACCCCAATATCGTAATGAATCCAATCCTCACACCTTTCCATTGGTGAACCATAAGTTTGTTTAATGAATCTGTGATTGCCCTTCTCCGTGGAAATATCTGCCCTGGTATCCGTTTTTAGGTAACACCTATAAGTGATATCCTACGATATGTGTCTTTCACTTTCTGACTTACTACAAGTCACGTGATTACCTGTAGACTCATCTACGGGGCTGCAAATGGCATTGTGCTCTTTTTTTCCTTGGCTAATATTCTGTCTTAGCGAGGTCCATTTTCTGCAATGTGATTCCCTGAGGGCTGAGGATTAGCTGACCTGGGCAGCCTGACCCTGCCGGCAAGCCCTCCCCAGGTGTGCCTGGGTTGAGTTCAATAGAAACAGCACTCCAGGCAGCAATAGCCCCTGCAGCTGTGCCTGACTCCATATTCTCTGCCCCGTCAGCAGTCTCGGGGCTGTGCTGGTGGGAGGGTGTGAGGGTCCATGGCTTTGTTGGTGGCCCGGTGTGAGTGGGGCTCTGCTGGAATTTCTGCAGGAGTTGCCAGGTTGCCACCTGTAAAGAAGAGGATGTGTCACCCATAACTTCCACTGGAATTTCTCTCCGGGCTGAGGTGAGGGAGGAAAAAAAGGAGTGGGGGCCGGGACAGGAGTGGTATCTCAGGCAGGGAAATGGAAAGCTTCCAGAAGAGCGCCGAGGGCCAGGACCATCCTGGCTGGCCTGCAGGCACCAAGTTGGCCTGCGTGCTGTCGCTGGTGTGGCTCCACGGCCCTTCCTCTAGGCTTTCAAGCCCTTGTACATATTCAGGTGTTTTACCTGGGAAGGGTGGGAACAGTTCAGCAGCAGCTGGCCTGGGGCTCAGCTCACGTTTACTCACAGAGGCTTTGGCACTGTCCCCCAGCTTTGCAATCAGGACGCTCCTTGCGTGGGGGTGCGGGGCTGCTGGTTGTATGGGAGATGATTCCCCTCCTCTGACCAATCTCAGAATTGTTTACCGATGGAACAGGTGCCCTGATAGGGTTTTCCTCTGTATAACTGCTGGGTACAGGATTTGTTTTTTTCTTTTTTGGTTCAAGTTACAAGTTATTCATCTTTTATGTATTTATTGATATAAGCATGAAATAATTCATTCATAGAAATACATCTGTGTGAAGGGAAGAACTTTTTTTCTGTTTTATTTTTAAATTTCATTTCTAAAAATTTTGAAGTTTAATCATATTTAATTTTCTATACAACAGGTTATTATTAGTTATCTATTTTATTCATATACATATATACGGGTCAATACCTATCTCCCAACTCATCTGACCACCAACACCCCATGGCTTCCCCCACTTGGTGTCCATACGTTTGTTCTCTACCTCTGTTTCTCTATTTCTGCCCTGCAAACCTGTTCATCTGTACCATATATCTAGGTTCCACATACATGCATTAATACAGAATATTTGTTTTGCTCTTTCTGACTTACTTCATTCTGTATGACAGTCTCTAGATCCACCGACTTCTCTACAAATAACCCAGTTTCATTCCTTTTCATGGCTGAGTCATATCCCATTTTATGTATGTACCACATCTTTATCCATTCGTCTGTCTGTGGGCATTTAGGTTGCTTCCATTACCTGGCTATTGTAAATAGTGCTGCAATGAACATTGTGGTGAATGTGTGTTTTTGATTTATGGTTTTCTCTGGCTATATGCCCAGAAGTGGGATTGCTGGATCCTATGGTAATTCTATTTCTAGTTTCTTTAAGGAAACTCCATACTGTTCTCCATACGACTGTATCAATTTACCTTCCCACTAATAGTGGAAGAGGGTTCCTTTTGTCCACACCTTCCCCAGAATTTGTTGTTTGTAGATTTTCTGATGATGCCGATTCTAACAGGTGTGAGGTGATACCTCATTGTCGTTTTGATTTGCATTTCTCTAATAATTAGTGGTGTTGAGCAGCTTTTCATGTGCGTCTTGGCCGTCTCTGTGACTTCTTTGAAGAAACGTCTATTTAGATCTTCTGCCCATTTTTGTATTGGGTTGTTTGTTTTATTAATATTAAGCTGCGTGAGCTGTTTATATATATTGGAGATTAAACCCTTGTCCATTGATTCGTTTGCGAACGTTTTCGCCCATTCTGAGGGTTGCCTTTTTCCATTCCCGTTTTTTTTTAACCAAAAAAGAAAGAAAGCAAAAGAAGCAGAACACTAATGTGCGTGAAATATGCCTCTTGAAACTGTCGTTTTGAAATATGGACGTCTTTTGAACTTTTTGGTCGATATATGACCCCAGGATTTGTTTTCAGGGCAGGTGTCATTTACAGGCCTGCAATGATTTGGAATATCCACTGACCATTAGCGCTGGGATTAAAGCTGCTGTTGTGTGAAACGGCCACAAGGTGGCAGCAGTTCTCCCTTAGCAAATCTGGTTACTAGGGCAACAGAGCCTCAATGGAAGCCTGTTCTAAATTGGAATTTAGAATGGAATGTGCCAGGAGAAAGCCCCTCAAGTTTGTCTCACTACTTCTTGTTCGTGTTTTTAATTTAATTTTTAATTTTTTATTACAGCAAGTTTGATTACAACGTTTGCTTGTTGTAGGTGTGCAAGATGTGGTTCTGTTACACATATACATATGTCTGTTCTTCCTGGGACCCTTTTCCCATGTACGTTATGACAGAATGTTGAGTAGTCTTCTCTTGGCATTCCGTAGGTCTTTGGTGATTATATATTTCACCTGTGTTTGTATATGTCTCTTAACCCCAATATCGTAATGAATCCAATCCTCACACCTTTCCATTGGTGAACCATAAGTTTGTTTAATGAATCTGTGATTGCCCTTCTCCGTGGAAATATCTGCCCTGGTATCCGTTTTTAGGTAACACCTATAAGTGATATCCTACGATATGTGTCTTTCACTTTCTGACTTACTACAAGTCACGTGCTTACCTGTAGACTCATCTACGGGGCTGCAAATGGCATTGTGCCCTTTTTTCCCTTGGCTAATATTCTGTCTTAGTGAGGTCCATTTTCTGCAATGTGATTCCCTGAGGGCTGAGGATTAGCTGACCTGGGCAGCCTGACCCTGCCGGCAAGCCCTCCCCAGGTGTGCGTGGGTTGAGGTCGATAGAAACAGCACTCCAGGCACCAATAGCCCCTGCAGCTGTGCCTGATTCCATATTCTCTGCCCCGTCAGCAGTCTCGGGGCTGTGCTGGTGGGAGGGTGTAAGGGTCCACGGCTTTGTTGGTGGCCCGGTGTGAGTGGGGCTCTGCTGGACTTTCTGCAGGAGTTGCCAGGCTGCCACCTGTAAAGAAGAGGATGTGTCACCCATAACTTCCACTGGAATTTCTCTCCGGGCTGAGGTGAGGAAGGAAAAAAAGGAATGATGGCCGGGACAGGAGGGGTATATCAGGCAGGGAAATGGAAAGCTTCTAGAAGAGTGCCCGGGGCCAGGACCATCCTGGCTGGCCTGCAGGCACCAAGTTGGCCTGCGTGCTGTCGCTGGTGTGGCTCCACGGCCCTTCCTCTAGGCTTTCAAGCCCTTGTACATATTCAGGTGTTTTACCTGGGAAGGGTGGGAACAGTTCAGCAGCAGCTGGCCTGGGGCTCAGCTCACGTTTACTCACAGAGGCCTCGGCACTGTCCCCCAGCTTTGCAATGAGGATGCTCCTTGCGTGGGGGGCCCGGACTGCTGGCTGTATGGGAGATGATTCCCCACCTCTGACCAATGTCAGAATTGTTTACCGCTGGAGCAAGTGCCCTGATAGGGTTTTCCTCTGTATAACTGCTGGGTTCAGGTTATTTTTTCTTTTTTGGTTCAAGTTAGAATTTATTCATCTTTTATGTATTTATTGATATAAGCATGGAAATAATTCATTCATAGAAATACATCTGTGTGAAGGGAAGAACTTTTTTCTGTTTTATTTTTAAATTTCATTTCTAAAAATTTTGTAGTTTAATTATATTAATTTTTCTATACAGCAGGTTATTATTAGTTATCTATTTTATTCATATACATATATACAGGTCAATACCTATCTCCCAACTCATCTGACCACCATCACCCCATGGCTTCCCCCACTTGGCGTCCATACGTTTGTTCTCTACCTCTGTTTCTCTATTTCTGCCCTGCAAACCTGTTCATCTGTACCATATATCTAGGTTCCACATACATGCATTAATACAGAATATTTGTTTTGCTCTTTCTGACTTACTTCATTCTGTATGACAGTCTCTAGATCCACCGACTTCTCTACAAATAACCCAGTTTCATTCCTTTTCATGGCTGAGTCATATCCCATTTTATGTATGTACCACATCTTTATCCACTCATCTGTCTGTGGGCATTTAGGTTGCTTCCATTACCTGGCTATTGTAAATAGTGCTGCAATGAACATTGTGGTGAATGTGTGTTTTTGATTTATGGTTGTCTCTGTGTATATGCCCAGAAGTGGGATTGCTGGATCCTATGGTAATTCTATTTCTAGTTTCTTTAGGGAAACTCCATACTGTTCTCCATAGTGACTGTATCAATTTACCTTCCCACCAATAGTGGAAGAGGGTTCCTTTTGTCCACACCCTCCCCAGAATTTGTTGTTTGTAGATTTTCTGATGCTGCCGATTCTAACAGGTGTGAGGTGATACCTCATTGTCATTTTGATTTGCATTTCTCTAATAATTAGTGGTGTTGAGCATCTTTTCATGTGCGTCTTGGCCGTCTCTGTGACTTCTTTGAAGAAACGTCTATTTAGATCTTCTGCCCATTTTTGTATTGGGTTGTTTGTTTTATTAATATTAAGCTGTGTGAGCTGTTTATATATATTGGAGATTAAACCCTTGTCCATTGATTCGTTTGCGAACGTTTTGGCCCATTCTGAGGGTTGCCTTTTTCCATTCCCGTTTTTTTTAACCAAGAAAGAAAGGAAGCAAAAGAAGCAGAACACTAATGTGCGTGAAATATGCCTCTTGAAACTGTCGTTTTGAAATATGGACGTCTTTTGAACTTTTTGGTCGATATATGACCCCAGGATTTGTTTTCAGGGCAGGTGTCATTTACAGGCCTGCAATGATTTGGAATATCCACTGACCAGTAGCGCTGGGATTAAAGCTGCTGTTGTGCGAAATGGCCACAAGGTGGCAGCAGTTCTCCCTTAGCAAATCTGGTTACCAGGGCAACAGAGCCTCAATGGAAGCCTGTTCTAGATTGGAATTTAGAATGGAATGTGCCAGGAGAAAGCCCCTCAAGTTTGTCTCACTACTTCTTGCTCGTGTTTTTAATTTAATTTTTAATTTTTTATTACAGCAAGTTTGATTACAACGTTTGCTTGTTGTAGGTGTGCAAGATGTGGTTCTTTTACACATATACATATGTCTGTTCTTCCTGGGACCCTTTTCCCATGTACGTTATGACAGAATGTTGAGTAGACTTCTCTTGGCATTCCGTAGGTCTTTGGTGATTATATATTTCACCTGTGTTTGTATATGTCTCTTAACCCCAATATCGTAATGAATCCAATCCTCACACCTTTCCATTGGTGAACCATAAGTTTGTTTAATGAATCTGTGATTGCCCTTCTCCGTGGAAATATCTGCCCTGGTATCCGTTTTTAGGTAACACCTATAAGTGATATCCTACGATATGTGTCTTTCACTTTCTGACTTACTACAAGTCACGTGCTTACCTGTAGACTCATCTACGGGGCTGCAAATGGCATTGTGTCCTTTTTTTCCTTGGCTAATATTCTGTCTTATCGAGGTCCATTTTCTGCAATGTGATTCCCTGAGGGCTGAGGATTAGCTGACCTGGGCAGCCTGACCCTGCCGGCAAGCCCTCCCCAGGTGTGCCTGGGTTGAGGTCAATAGAAACAGAACTCCAGGCAGCAATAGCCCCTGCAGCTGTGCCTGACTCCATATTCTCGGCCCCGTCAGCAGTCTCGGGGCTGAGCTGGTGGGAGGGTGTGAGGGTCCACGGCTTTGTTGGTGGCCCGGTGTGAGTGGGCCTCTGCTGGAATTTCTGCAGGAGTTGCCAGGCTGCCAACTGTAAAGAAGAGGATGTGTCACCCATAATTTCCACTGGAATTTCTCTCCGGGCTGAGGTGAGGGAGGAAAAAAAGGAGTGGGTGCCGGGACAGGAGTGGTATCTCAGGCAGGGAAATGGAAAGCTTCCAGAAGAGCGCCCGGGGCCAGGACCATCCTGGCTGGCCTGCAGGCACCAAGTTGGCCTGCGTGCTGTCGCTGGTGTGGCTCCACGGCCCTTCCTCTAGGCTTTCAAGCCCTTGTACATATTCAGGTGTTTTACCTGGGAAGGGTGGGAACAGTTCAGCAGCAGCTGGCCTGGGGCTCAGCTCACGTTTACTCACAGAGGCCTCGGCACTGTCCCCCAGCTTTGCAATCAGGACGCTCCTTGCGTGGGGGTGCGGGGCTGCTGGTTGTATGGGAGATGATTCCCCTCCTCTGACCAATCTCAGAATTGTTTACCGCTGGAACAAGTGCCCTGATAGGGTTTTCCTCTGTATAACAGCTGGGTACAGGATTTTTTTTTCTTTTTTGGTTCAAGTTAGAAGTTATTCATCTTTTATGTATTTATTGATATAAGCATGGAAATAATTCATTCATAGAAATACATCTGTGTGAAGGGAAGAACTTTTTTTCTGTTTTATTTTTAAATTTCATTTCTAAAAATTTTGCAGTTTAATCATATTTATTTTTCTATACAGCAGGTTATTATTAGTTATCTATTTTATTCATATACATATATACAGGTCAATACCTATCTCCCAACTCATCTGACCACCAACACCCCATGGCTTCCCCCACTTGGTGTCCATACGTTTGTTCTCTACCTCTGTTTCTCTATTTCTGCCCTTCAAACCTGTTCATCTGTACCATATATCTAGGTTCCACATACATGCATTAATACAGAATATTTGTTTTGCTCTTTCTGACTTACTTCATTCTGTATGACAGTCTCTAGATCCACCGACTTCTCTACAAATAACCCAGTTTCATTCCTTTTCATGGCTGAGTCATATCCCATTTTATGTATGTACCACATCTTTATCCATTCGTCTGTCTGTGGGCATTTAGGTTGCTTCCATTACCTGGCTATTGTAAATAGTGCTGCAATGAACATTGTAGTGAATGTGTGTTTTTGATTTATGGTTGTCTCTGGGTATATGCCCAGAAGTGGGATTGCTGGATCCTATGGTAATTCTATTTCTAGTTTCTTTAAGGAAACTCCATACTGTTCTCCATACGACTGTATCAATTTACCTTCCCACTAATAGTGGAAGAGGGTTCCTTTTGTCCACACCCTCCCCAGAATTTGTTGTTTGTAGATTTTCTGATGCTGCCGATTCTAACAGGTGTGAGGTGATACCTCATTGTCATTTTGATTTGCATTTCTCTAATAATTAGTGGTGTTGAGCAGCTTTTCATGTGCATCTTGGCCGTCTCTGTGACTTCTTTGAAGAAACGTCTATTTAGATCTTCTGCCCATTTTTGTATTGGGTTGTTTGTTTTATTAATATTAAGCTGCGTGAGCTGTTTATATATATTGGAGATTAAACCCTTGTACATTGATTCGTTTGCGAACGTTTTGGCCCATTCTGAGGGTTGCCTTTTTCCATTCCCGTTTTTTTTTAACCAAAAAAGAAAGAAAGCAAAAGAAGCAGAACACTAATGTGCGTGAAATATGCCTCTTGAAACTGTCGTTTTGAAATATGGACGTCTTTTGAACTTTTTGGTCGATATATGACCCCAGGATTTGTTTTCAGGGCAGGTGTCATTTACAGGCCTGCAATGATTTGGAATATCCACTGACCATTAGCGCTGGGATTAAAGCTGCTGTTGTGTGAAATGGCCACAAGGTGGCAGCAGTTCTCCCTTAGCAAATCTGGTTACTAGGGCAACAGAGCCTCAATGGAAGCCTGTTCTAGATTGGAATTTAGAATGGAATGTGCCAGGAGAAAGCCCCTCAAGTTTGTCTCACTACTTCTTGTTCGTGTTTTTAATTTAATTTTTAATTTTTTATTACAGCAAGTTTGATTACAATGTTTGCTTGTTGTAGGTGTGCAAGATGTGGTTCTGTTACACATATACATATGTCTGTTCTTCCTGGGACCCTTTTCCCATGTACATTATGACAGAATGTTGAGTAGTCTTCTCTTGGCATTCCGTAGGTCTTTGGTGATTATATATTTCACCTGTGTTTGTATATGTCTCTTAACCCCAATATCGTAATGAATCCAATCCTCACACCTTTCCATTGGTGAACCATAAGTTTGTTTAATGAATCTGTGATTGCCCTTCTCCGTGGAAATATCTGCCCTGGTATCCGTTTTTAGGTAACACCTATAAGTGATATCCTACGATATGTGTCTTTCACTTTCTGACTTACTACAAGTCACGTGCTTACCTGTAGACTCATCTACGGGGCTGCAAATGGCATTGTGACCTTTTTTTCCTTGGCTAATATTCTGTCTTAGCGAGGTCCATTTTCTGCAATGTGATTCCCTGAGGGCTGAGGATTAGCTGACCTGGGCAGCCTGACCCTGCCGGCAAGCCCTCCTCAGGTGTGCGTGGTTTGAGGTCGATAGAAACAGCACTCCAGGCAGCAATAGCCCCTGCAGCTGTGCCTGATTCCATATTCTCTGCCCCGTCAGCAGTCTCGGGGCTGTGCTGGTGGGAGGGTGTGAGGGTCCACGGCTTTGTTGGTGGCCCGGTGTGAGTGGGGCTCTGCTGGACTTTCTGCAGGAGTTGCCAGGCTGCCACCTGTAAAGAAGAGGATGTGTCACCCATAACTTCCACTGGAATTTCTCTCCGGGCTGAGGTGAGGAAGGAAAAAAAGGAATGATGGCCGGGACAGTAGGGGTATATCAGGCAGGGAAATGGAAAGCTTCTAGAAGAGTGCCCGGTGCCAGGACCATCGTGGCTGGCCTGCAGGCACCAAGTTGGCCTGCATGCTGTCGCTGGTGTGGCTCCACGGTCCTTCCTCTAGGCTTTCAAGCCCTTGTACATATTCAGGTGTTTTACCTGGGAAGGGTGGGAACAGTTCAGCAGCAGCTGGCCTGGGGCTCAGCTCACGTTTACTCACAGAGGCCTCGGCACGGTCCCCCAGCTTTGCAATGACGACGCTCCTTGCATGGGGGGGCCGGGCTGCTGGCTGTATGGGAGATGATTCCCCACCTCTGACCAATGTCAGAATTGTTTACCGCTGGAGCAAGTGCCCTGATAGGGTTTTTCTCTGTATAACTGCTGGGTTCAGGTTTTTTTTTTTCTTTTTTGGTTCAAGTTAGAATTTATTCATCTTTTATGTATTTATTGATATAAGCATGGAAATAATTCATTCATAGAAATACATCTGTGTGAAGGGAAGAACTTTTTTCTGTTTTATTTTTAAATTTCATTTCTAAAAATTTTGCAGTTTAATTATATTTATTTTTCTATACAGCAGGTTATTATTAGTTATCTATTTTATTCATATACATATATACAGGTCAATACCTATCTCCCAACTCATCTGACCACCATCACCCCATGGCTTCCCCCACTTGGTGTCCATACGTTTGTTCTCTACCTCTGTTTCTCTATTTCTGCCCTGCAAACCTGTTCATCTGTACCATATATCTAGGTTCCACATACATGCATTAATACAGAATATTTGTTTTGCTCTTTCTGACTTACTTCATTCTGTATGACAGTCTCTAGATCCACCGACTTCTCTACAAATAACCCAGTTTCATTCCTTTTCATGGCTGAGTCATATCCCATTTTATGTATGTACCACATCTTTATCCATTCATCTGTCTGTGGGCATTTAGGTTGCTTCCATTACCTGGCTATTGTAAATAGTGCTGCAATGAACATTGTGGTGAATGTGTGTTTTTGATTTATGGTTGTCTCTGTGTATATGCCCAGAAGTGGGATTGCTGGATCCTATGGTAATTCTATTTCTAGTTTCTTTAAGGAAACTCCATACTGTTCTCCATAGTGACTGTATCAATTTACCTTCCCACCAATAGTGGAAGAGGGTTCCTTTTGTCCACACCCTCCCCAGAATTTGTTGTTTGTATATTTTCTGATGCTGCCGATTCTAACAGGTGTGAGGTGATACCTCATTGTCGTTTTGATTTGCATTTCTCTAATAATTAGTGGTGTTGAGCATCTTTTCATGTGCGTCTTGGCCGTCTCTGTGACTTCTTTGAAGAAACGTCTATTTAGATCTACTGCCCATTTTTGTATTGGGTTGTTTGTTTTATTAATATTAAGCTGCGTGAGCTGTTTATATATATTGGAGATTAAACCCTTGTCCATTGATTCGTTTGCGAACGTTTTGGCCCATTCTGAGGGTTGCCTTTTTCCATTCCCGTTTTTTTTTAACCAAGAAAGAAAGAAATCAAAAGAAGCAGAACACTAATGTGCGTGAAATATGCCTCTTGAAACTGTCGTTTTGAAATATGGACGTCTTTTGAACTTTTTGGTCGATATATGACCCCAGGATTTGTTTTCAGGGCAGGTGTCATTTACAGGCCTGCAATGATTTGGAATATCCACTGACCATTAGCGCTGGGATTAAAGCTGCTGTTGTGCGAAATGGCCACAAGGTGGCAGCAGTTCTCCCTTAGCAAATCTGGTTACCAGGGCAACAGAGCCTCAATGGAAGCCTGTTCTAGATTGGAATTTAGAATGGAATGTGCCAGGAGAAAGCCCCTCAAGTTTGTCTCACTACTTCTTGTTCGTGTTTTTAATTTAATTTTTAATTTTTTATTACAGCAAGTTTGATTACAACGTTTGCTTGTTGTAGGTGTGCAAGATGTGGTTCTGTTACACATATACATATGTCTGTACTTCCTGGGACCCTTTTCCCATGTACGTTATGACAGAATGTTGAGTAGTCTTCTCTTGGCATTCCGTAGGTCTTTGGTGATTATATATTTCACCTGTGTTTGTATATGTCTCTTAACCCCAATATCGTAATGAATCCAATCCTCACACCTTTCCATTGGTGAACCATAAGTTTGTTTAATGAATCTGTGATTGCCCTTCTCTGTGGAAATATCTGCCCTGTTATCCGTTTTTAGGTAACACCTATAAGTGATATCCTACGATATGTGTCTTTCACTTTCTGACTTACTACAAGTCACGTGATTACCTGTAGACTCATCTACGGGGCTGCAAATGGCATTGTGCCCTTTTTTTCCTTGGCTAATATTCTGTCTTAGCGAGGTCCATTTTCTGCAATGTGATTCCCTGAGGGCTGAGGATTAGCTGACCTGGGCAGCCTGACCCTGCCGGCAAGCCCTCCCCAGGTGTGCCTGGGTTGAGTTCAATAGAAACAGCACTCCAGGCAGCAATAGCCCCTGCAGCTGTGCCTGACTCCATATTCTCTGCCCCGTCAGCAGTCTCGGGGCTGTGCTGGTGGGAGGGTATGAGGGTCCATGGCTTTGTTGGTGGCCCGGTGTGAGTGGGGCTCTGCTGGAATTTCTGCAGGAGTTGCCAGGTTGCCACTTGTAAAGAAGAGGATGTGTCACCCATAATTTCCACTGGAATTTCTCTCTGGGCTGAGGTGAGGGAGGAAAAAAAGGAGTGGGGGCCGGGACAGCAGTGGTATCTCAGGCAGGGAAATGGAAATTTTCCAAAAGAGCGCCCAGGGCCAGGACCATCCTGGCTGGCCTGCAGGCACCAAGTTGGCCTGCGTGCTGTCGCTGGTGTGGCTCCACGGCCCTTCCTCTAGGCTTTCAAGCCCTTGTACATATTCAGGTGTTTTACCTGGGAAGGGTGGGAACAGTTCAGCAGCAGCTGGCCTGGGGCTCAGCTCACGTTTACTCACAGAGGCCTCGGCACTGTCCCCCAGCTTTGCAATCAGGACGCTCCTTGCGTGGGGGGGGCGGGCTGCTGGCTGTATGGGAGATGATTCCCCACCTCTGACCAATCTCAGAATTGTTTACCGCTGGAACAAGTGCCCTGATAGGGTTTTCCTCTGTATAACTGCTGGGTACAGGATTTTTTTTTTCTTTTTTGGTTCAAGTTAGAAGTTATTCATCTTTTATGTATTTATTGATATAAGCATGGAAATCATTAATTCATAGAAATACATCTGTGTGAAGGGAAGAACTTTTCTTCTGTTTTATTTTTAAATTTCATTTCTAAAAATTTTGAAGTTTAATTATATTTATTTTTCTATACAGCAGGTTATTATTAGTTATCTATTTTATTCATATACATATATACAGGTCAATACCTATCTCCCAACTCATCTGACCACCAACACCCCATGGCTTCCCCCACTTGGTGTCCATACGTTTGTTCTCTACCTCTGTTTCTCTATTTCTGCCCTGCAAACCTGTTCATCTGTACCATATATCTAGGTTCCACATACATGCATTAATACAGAATATTTGTTTTGCTCTTTCTGACTTACTTCATTCTGTATGACAGTCTCTAGATCCACCGACTTCTCTACAAATAACCCAGTTTCATTCCTTTTCATGGCTGAGTCATATCCCATTTTATGTATGTACCACATCTTTATCCATTCGTCTGTCTGTGGGCATTTAGGTTGCTTCCATTACCTGGCTATTGTAAATAGTGCTGCAATGAACATTGTGGTGAATGTGTGTTTTTGATTTATGGTTGTCTCTGTGTATATGCCCAGAAGTGGGATTGCTGGATCCTATGGTAATTCTATTTCTAGTTTCTTTAAGGAAACTCCATACTGTTCCCCATAGTGACTGTATCAATTTACCTTCCCACCAATAGTGGAAGAGGGTTCCTTTTGTCCACACCCTCCCCAGAATTTGTTGTTTGTTGATTTTCTGATGATGCCGATTCTAACAGGTGTGAGGTGATACCTCATTGTCGTTTTGATTTGCATTTCTCTAATAATTAGTGGTGTTGAGCAGCTTTTCATGTGCGTCTTGGCCGTCTCTGTGACTTCTTTGAAGAAACGTCTATTTAGATCTTCTGCCCATTTTTGTATTGGGTTGTTTGTTTTATTAATATTAAGCTGCGTGAGCTGTTTATATATATTGGAGATTAAACCCTTGTCCATTGATTCGTTTGCGAACGTTTTCGCCCATTCTGAGGGTTGCCTTTTTCCATTCCCGTTTTTTTTTAACCAAGAAAGAAAGAAATCAAAAGAAGCAGAACACTAATGTGTGTGAAATATGCCTCTTGAAACTGTCGTTTTGAAATATGGACGTCTTTTGAACTTTTTGGTCGATATATGACCCCAGGATTTGTTTTCAGGGCAGGTGTCATTTACAGGCCTGCAATGATTTGGAATATCCACTGACCAGTAGCGCTGGGATTAAAGCTGCTGTTGTGCGAAATGGCCACAAGGTGGCAGCAGTTCTCCCTTAGCAAATCTGGTTACCAGGGCAACAGAGCCTCAATGGAAGCCTGTTCTAGATTGGAATTTAGAATGGAATGTGCCAGGAGAAAGCCCCTCAAGTTTGTCTCACTACTTCTTGTTCGTGTTTTTAATTTAATTTTTAATTTTTTATTACAGCAAGTTTGATTACAACGTTTGCTTGTTGTAGGTGTGCAAGATGTGGTTCTTTTACACATATACATATGTCTGTTCTTCCTGGGACCCTTTTCCCATGTACGTTATGACAGAATGTTGAGTAGTCTTCTCTTGGCATTCCGTAGGTCTTTGGTGATTATATATTTCACCTGTGTTTGTATATGTCTCTTAACCCCAATATCGTAATGAATCCAATCCTCACACCTTTCCATTGGTGAACCATAAGTTTGTTTAATGAATCTGTGATTGCCCTTCTCCATGGAAATATCTGCCCTGGTATCCGTTTTTAGGTAACACCTATAAGTGATATCCTACGATATGTGTCTTTCACTTTCTGACTTACTACAAGTCACGTGCTTACCTGTAGACTCATCTACGGGGCTGCAAATGGCATTGTGCCCTTTTTTTCCTTGGCTAATATTCTGTCTTAGCGAGGTCCATTTTCTGCAATGTGATTCCCTGAGGGCTGAGATTTAGCTGACCTGGGCAGCCTGACCCTGCCGGCAAGCCCTCCCTTGGTGTGCGTGGGTTGAGGTCGATAGAAACAGCACTCCAGGCAGCAATAGCCCCTGCAGCTGTGCCTGATTCCATATTCTCTGCCCCGTCAGCAGTCTCGGGGCTGTGCTGGTGGGAGGGTGTGAGGGTCCACGGCTTTGTTGGTGGCCCGGTGTGAGTGGGGCTCTGCTGGACTTTCTGCAGGAGTTGCCAGGCTGCCACCTGTAAAGAAGAGGATGTGTCACCCATAACTTCCACTGGAATTTCTCTCCGGGCTGAGGTGAGGAAGGAAAAAAAGGAATGATGGCCGGGACAGGAGGGGTATATCAGGCAGGGAAATGGAAAGCTTCTAGAAGAGTGCCCGGGGCCAGGACCATCCTGGCTGGCCTGCAGGCACCAAGTTGGCCTGCATGCTGTCGCTGGTGTGGCTCCACGGCCCTTCCTCTAGGCTTTCAAGCCCTTGTACATATTCAGGTGTTTTACCTGGGAAGGGTGGGAACAGTTCAGCAGCAGCTGGCCTGGGGCTCAGCTCACGTTTACTCACAGAGGCCTCGGCACGGTCCCCCAGCTTTGCAATGAGGATGCTCCTTGCGTGGGGGGGCCGGGCTGCTGGCTGTATGGGAGATGATTCCCCACCTCTGACCAATGTCAAAATTGTTTACCGCTGGAGCAAGTGCCCTGATAGGGTTTTCCTCTGTATAACTGCTGGGTTCAGGTTTTTTGTTTTTCTTTTTTGGTTCAAGTTAGAATTTATTCATCTATTATGTATTTATTGATATAAGCATGGAAATAATTCATTCATAGAAATACATCTGTGTGAAGGGAAGAACTTTTTTCTGTTTTATTTTTAAATTTCATTTCTAAAAATTTTGCAGTTTAATTATATTTATTTTTCTATACAGCAGGTTATTATTAGTTATCTATTTTATTCATATACATATATACAGGTCAATACCTATCTCCCAACTCATCTGACCACCATCACCCCATGGCTTCCCCCACTTGGTGTCCATACGTTTGTTCTCTACCTCTGTTTCTCTATTTCTGCCCTGCAAACCTGTTCATCTGTACCATATATCTAGGTTCCACATACATGCATTAATACAGAATATTTGTTTTGCTCTTTCTGACTTACTTCATTCTGTATGACAGTCTCTAGATCCACCTACTTCTCTACAAATAACCCAGTTTCATTCCTTTTCATGGCTGAGTCTTATCCCATTTTATGTATGTACCACATCTTTATCCATTCGTCTGTCTTTGGGCATTTAGGTTGCTTCCATTACCTGGCTATTGTAAATAGTGCTGCAATGAACATTGTGGTGAATGTGTGTTTTTGATTTATGGTTGTCTCTGTGTATATGCCCAGAAGTGGGATTGCTGGATCCTATGGTAATTCTATTTCTAGTTTCTTTAAGGAAACTCCATACTCTTCTCCATAGTGACTGTATCAATTTACCTTCCCACCAATAGTGGAAGAGGGTTCCTTTTGTCCACACCCACCCCAGAATTTGTTGTTTGTAGATTTTCTGATGATGCCGATTCTAACAGGTGTGAGGTGATACCTCATTGTCATTTTGATTTGCATTTCTCTAATAATTAGTGGTGTTGAGCAGCTTTTCATGTGCGTCTTGGCCGTCTCTGTGACTTCTTTGAAGAAACGTCTATTTAGATCTTCTGCCCATTTTTGTATTGGGTTGTTTGTTTTATTAATATTAAGCTGCGTGAGCTGTTTATATATATTGGAGATTAAACCCTTGTCCATTGATTCGTTTGCGAACGTTTTGGCCCATTCTGAGGGTTGCCTTTTTCCATTCCCGTTTTTTTTTAACCAAAAAAGAAAGAAAGCAAAAGAAGCAGAACACTAATGTGCGTGAAATATGCCTCTTGAAACTGTCGTTTTGAAATATGGACGTCTTTTGAACTTTTTGGTCGATATATGACCCCAGGATTTGTTTTCAGGGCAGGTGTCATTTACAGGCCTGCAATGATTTGGAATATCCACTGACCATTAGCGTTGGGATTAAAGCTGCTGTTGTGCGAAATGGCCACAAGGTGGCAGCAGTTCTCCCTTAGCAAATCTGGTTACCAGGGCAACAGAGCCTCAATGGAAGCCTGTTCTAGATTGGAATTTAGAATGGAATGTGCCAGGAGAAAGCCCCTCAAGTTTGTCTCACTACTTCTTGTTCGTGTTTTTAATTTAATTTTTAATTTTTTATTACAGCAAGTTTGATTACAACGTTTGCTTGTTGTAGGTGTGCAAGATGTGGTTCTGTTACACATATACATATGTCTGTACTTCCTGGGACTCTTTTCCCATGTACGTTATGACAGAATGTTGAGTAGTCTTCTCTTGGCATTCCGTAGGTCTTTGGTGATTATATATTTCACCTGTGTTTGTATATGTCTCTTAACCCCAATATCGTAATGAATCCAATCCTCACACCTTTCCATTGGTGAACCATAAGTTTGTTTAATGAATCTGTGATTGCCCTTCTCTGTGGAAATATCTGCCCTGTTATCCGTTTTTAGGTAACACCTATAAGTGATATCCTACGATATGTGTCTTTCACTTTCTGACTTACTACAAGTCCCGTGCTTACCTGTAGACTCATCTACGGGGCTGCAAATGGCATTGTGCCCTTTTTTTCCTTGCTAATATTCTGTCTTAGCGAGGTCCATTTTCTGCAATGTGATTCCCTGAGGGCTGAGGATTAGCTGACCTGGGCAGCCTGACCCTGCCGGCAAGCCCTCCCCAGGTGTGCCTGGGTTGAGTTCAATAGAAACAGCACTCCAGGCAGCAATAGCCCCTGCAGCTGTGCCTGACTCCATATTCTCTGCCCCGTCAGCAGTCTCGGGGCTGTGCTGGTGGGAGGGTGTGAGGGTCCACGGCTTTGTTGGTGGCCCGGTGTGAGTGGGGCTCTGCTGGAATTTCTGCAGGAGTTGCCAGGTTGCCACCTGTAAAGAAGAGGATGTGTCACCCATAATTTCCACTGGAATTTCTCTCCGGGCTGAGGTGAGGGAGGAAAAAAAAGAGTGGGGGCCGGGACAGGAGTGGTATCTCAGGCAGGGAAATGGAAAGCTTCCAGAAGAGCGCCCGGGGCCAGGACCATCCTGGCTGGCCTGCAGGCACCAAGTTGGCCTGCGTGCTGTCGCTGGTGTGGCTCCACGGCCCTTCCTCTAGGCTTTCAAGCCCTTGTACATATTCAGGTGTTTTACCTGGGAAGGGTGGGAACAGTTCAGCAGCAGCTGGCCTGGGGCTCAGCTCACGTTTACTCACAGAGGCCTCGGCACTGTCCCCCAGCTTTGCAATCAGGACGCTCCTTGCGTGGGGGGGCCGGGCTGCTGGCTGTATGGGAGATGATTCCCCACTCTGACCAATCTCAGAATTGTTTACCGCTGGAACAAGTGCCCTGATAGGGTTTTCCTCTGTATAACTGCTGGGTACAGGATTTTTTTTTTCTTTTTTGGTTCAAGTTAGAAGTTATTCATCTTTTATGTATTTATTGATATAAGCATGGAAATAATTAATTCATAGAAATACATCTGTGTGAATGGAAGAACTTTTTTTCTGTTTTATTTTTAAATTTCATTTCTAAAAATTTTGCAGTTTAATCATATTTATTTTTCTATACAGCAGGTTATTATTAGTTATCTATTTTATTCATATACATATATACAGGTCAATACCTATCTCCCAACTCATCTGACCACCAACACCCCATGGCTTCCCCCACTTGGTGTCCCTACGTTTGTTCTCTACCTCTGTTTCTCTATTTCTGCCCTGCAAACCTGTTCATCTGTACCATATATCTAGGATCCACATACATGCATTAATACAGAATATTTGTTTTGCTCTTTCTGACTTACTTCATTCTGTATGACAGTCTCTAGATCCACCGACTTCTCTACAAATAACCCAGTTTCATTCCTTTTCATGGCTGAGTCATATCCCATTTTATGTATGTACCACATCTTTATCCATTCGTCTGTCTGTGGGCATTTAGGTTGCTTCCATTACCTGGCTATTGTAAATAGTGCTGCAATGAACATTGTGGTGAATGTGTGTTTTTGATTTATGGTTGTCTCTGGGTATATGCCCAGAAGTGGGATTGCTGGATCCTATGGTAATTCTATTCCTAGTTTCTTTAAGGAAACTCCATACTGTTCTCCATAGTGACTGTATCAATTTACCTTCCCACTAATAGTGGAAGAGGGTTCCTTTTGTCCACACCCTCCCCAGAATTTGTTGTTTGTAGATTTTCTGATGCTGCCGATTCTAACAGGTGTGAGGTGATACCTCATTGTCATTTTGATTTGCATTTCTCTAATAATTAGTGGTGTTGAGCAGCTTTTCATGTGCGTCTTGGCCGTCTCTGTGACTTCTTTGAAGAAACGTCTATTTAGATCTTCTGCCCATTTTTGTATTGGGTTGTTTGTTTTATTAATATTAAGCTGCGTGAGCTGTTTATATATATTGGAGATTAAACCCTTGTCCATTGATTCGTTTGCGAACGTTTTCGCCCATTCTGAGGGTTGCCTTTTTCCATTCCCGTTTTTTTTTAACCAAAAAAGAAAGAAAGCAAAAGAAGCAGAACACTAATGTGCGTGAAATATGCTTCTTGAAACTGTCGTTTTGAAATATGGACGTCTTTTGAACTTTTTGGTCGATATATGACCCCAGGATTTGTTTTCAGGGCAGGTGTCATTTACAGGCCTGCAATGATTTGGAATATCCACTGACCAGTAGCGCTGGGATTAAAGCTGCTGTTGTGCGAAATGGCCACAAGGTGGCAGCAGTTCTCCCTTAGCAAATCTGGTTACCAGGGCAACAGAGCCTCAATGGAAGCCTGTTCTAGATTGGAATTTAGAATGGAATGTGCCAGGAGAAAGCCCCTCAAGTTTGTCTCACTACTTCTTGTTCATGTTTTTAATTTAATTTTTAATTTTTTATTACAGCAAGTTTGATTACAACGTTTGCTTGTTGTAGGTGTGCAAGATGTGGTTCTTTTACACATATACATATGTCTGTTCTTCCTGGGACCCTTTTCCCATGTACGTTATGACAGAATGTTGAGTAGTCTTCTCTTGGCATTCCGTAGGTCTTTGGTGATTATATATTTCACCTGTGTTTGTATATGTCTCTTAACCCCAATATCGTAATGAATCCAATCCTCACACCTTTCCATTGGTGAACCATAAGTTTGTTTAATGAATCTGTGATTGCCCTTCTCCGTGGAAATATCTGCCCTGGTATCTGTTTTTAGGTAACACCTATAAGTGATATCCTACGATATGTGTCTTTCACTTTCTGACTTACTACAAGTCACGTGCTTACCTGTAGACTCATCTACGGGGCTGCAAATGGCATTGTGCTCTTTTTTTCCTTGGCTAATATTCTGTCTTAGCGAGGTCCATTTTCTGCAATGTGATTCCCTGAGGGCTGAGGATTAGCTGACCTGGGCAGCCTGACCCTCCCGGCAAGCCCTCCCCAGGTGTGCCTGGGTTGAGTTCAATAGAAACAGCACTCCAGGCAGCAATAGCCCCTGCAGCTGTGCCTGACTCCATATTCTCTGCCCCGTCAGCAGTCTCGGGGCTGTGCTGGTGGGAGGGTGTGAGGGTCCACGGCTTTGTTGGTGGCCCGGTGTGAGTGGGGCTCTGCTGGAATTTCTGCAGGAGTTGCCAGGTTGCCACCTGTAAAGAAGTGGATGTGTCACCCATAACTTCCACTGGAATTTCTCTCCGGGCTGAGGTGAGGGAGGAAAAAAAGGAATGGGGGCCGGGACAGGAGTGGTATCTCAGGCAGGGAAATGGAAAGCTTCCAGAAGAGCGCCCGGTGCCAGGACCATCGTGGCTGGCCTGCAGGCACCAAGTTGGCCTGCGTGCTGTCGCTGGTGTGGCTCCACGGCCCTTCCTCTAGGCTTTCAAGCCCTTGTACATATTCAGGTGTTTTACCTGGGAAGGGTGGGAACACTTCAGCAGCAGCTGGCCTGGGGCTCAGCTCACGTTTACTCACAGAGGCCTCGGCACGGTCCCCCAGCTTTGCAATGAGGATGCTCCTTGCGTGGGGGGGCCGGGCTGCTGGCTGTATGGGAGATGATTCCCCACCTCTGACCAATGTCAAAATTGTTTACCGCTGGAGCAAGTGCCCTGATAGGGTTTTCCTCTGTATAACTGCTGGGTTCAGGTTTTTTGTTTTTCTTTTTTGGTTCAAGTTAGAATTTATTCATCTTTTATGTATTTATTGATATAAGCATGGAAATAATTCATTCATAGAAATACATCTGTGTGAAGGGAAGAACTTTTTTCTGTTTTATTTTTAAATTTCATTTCTAAAAATTTTGCAGTTTAATTATATTTATTTTTCTATACAGCAGGTTATTATTAGTTATCTATTTTATTCATATACATATATACAGGTCAATACCTATCTCCCAACTCATCTGACCACCATCACCCCATGGCTTCCCCCACTTGGTGTCCATACGTTTGTTCTCTACCTCTGTTTCTCTATTTCTGCCCTGCAAACCTGTTCATCTGTACCATATATCTAGGTTCCACATACATGCATTAATACAGAATATTTGTTTTGCTCTTTCTGACTTACTTCATTCTGTTTGACAGTCTCTAGATCCACCTACTTCTCTACAAATAACCCAGTTTCATTCCTTTTCATGGCTGAGTCTTATCCCATTTTATGTATGTACCACATCTTTATCCATTCGTCTGTCTTTGGGCATTTAGGTTGCTTCCATTACCTGGCTATTGTAAATAGTGCTGCAATGAACATTGTGGTGAATGTGTGTTTTTGATTTATGGCTGTCTCTGTGTATATGCCCAGAAGTGGGATTGCTGGATCCTATGGTAATTCTATTTCTAGTTTCTTTAAGGAAACTCCATACTCTTCTCCATAGTGACTGTATCAATTTACCTTCCCACCAATAGTGGAAGAGGGTTCCTTTTGTCCACACCCACCCCAGAATTTGTTGTTTGTAGATTTTCTGATGATGCCGATTCTAACAGGTGTGAGGTGATACCTCATTGTCATTTTGATTTGCATTTCTCTAATAATTAGTGGTGTTGAGCAGCTTTTCATGTGCGTCTTGGCCGTCTCTGTGACTTCTTTGAAGAAACGTCTATTTAGATCTTCTGCCCATTTTTGTATTGGGTTGTTTGTTTTATTAATATTAAGCTGCGTGAGCTGTTTATATATATTGGAGATTAAACCCTTGTCCATTGATTCGTTTGCGAACGTTTTGGCCCATTCTGAGGGTTGCCTTTTTCCATTCCCGTTTTTTTTAACCAAAAAAGAAAGAAAGCAAAAGAAGCAGAACACTAATGTGCGTGAAATATGCCTCTTGAAACTGTCGTTTTGAAATATGGACGTCTTTTGAACTTTTTGGTCGATATATGACCCCAGGATTTGTTTTCAGGGCAGGTGTCATTTACAGGCCTGCAATGATTTGGAATATCCACTGACCATTAGCGCTGGGATTAAAGCTGCTGTTGTGCGAAATGGCCACAAGGTGGCAGCAGTTCTCCCTTAGCAAATCTGGTTACCAGGGCAACAGAGCCTCAATGGAAGCCTGTTCTAGATTGGAATTTAGAATGGAATGTGCCAGGAGAAAGCCCCTCAAGTTTGTCTCACTACTTCTTGTTCGTGTTTTTAATTTAATTTTTAATTTTTTATTACAGCAAGTTTGATTACAACGTTTGCTTGTTGTAGGTGTGCAAGATGTGGTTCTGTTACACATATACATATGTCTGTACTTCCTGGGACTCTTTTCCCATGTACGTTATGACAGAATGTTGAGTAGTCTTCTCTTGGCATTCCGTAGGTCTTTGGTGATTATATATTTCACCTGTGTTTGTATATGTCTCTTAACCCCAATATCGTAATGAATCCAATCCTCACACCTTTCCATTGGTGAACCATAAGTTTGTTTAATGAATCTGTGATTGCCCTTCTCTGTGGAAATATCTGCCCTGTTATCCGTTTTTAGGTAACACCTATAAGTGATATCCTACGATATGTGTCTTTCACTTTCTGACTTACTACAAGTCCCGTGCTTACCTGTAGACTCATCTACGGGGCTGCAAATGGCATTGTGCCCTTTTTTTCCTTGCTAATATTCTGTCTTAGCGAGGTCCATTTTCTGCAATGTGATTCCCTGAGGGCTGAGGATTAGCTGACCTGGGCAGCCTGACCCTGCCGGCAAGCCCTCCCCAGGTGTGCCTGGGTTGAGTTCAATAGAAACAGCACTCCAGGCAGCAATAGCCCCTGCAGCTGTGCCTGACTCCATATTCTCTGCCCCGTCAGCAGTCTCGGGGCTGTGCTGGTGGGAGGGTGTGAGGGTCCACGGCTTTGTTGGTGGCCCGGTGTGAGTGGGGCTCTGCTGGAATTTCTGCAGGAGTTGCCAGGTTGCCACCTGTAAAGAAGAGGATGTGTCACCCATAATTTCCACTGGAATTTCTCTCCGGGCTGAGGTGAGGGAGGAAAAAAAAGAGTGGGGGCCGGGACAGGAGTGGTATCTCAGGCAGGGAAATGGAAAGCTTCCAGAAGAGCGCCCGGGGCCAGGACCATCCTGGCTGGCCTGCAGGCACCAAGTTGGCCTGCGTGCTGTCGCTGGTGTGGCTCCACGGCCCTTCCTCTAGGCTTTCAAGCCCTTGTACATATTCAGGTGTTTTACCTGGGAAGGGTGGGAACAGTTCAGCAGCAGCTGGCCTGGGGCTCAGCTCACGTTTACTCACAGAGGCCTCGGCACTGTCCCCCAGCTTTGCAATCAGGACGCTCCTTGCGTGGGGGGGCCGGGCTGCTGGCTGTATGGGAGATGATTCCCCACTCTGACCAATCTCAGAATTGTTTACCGCTGGAACAAGTGCCCTGATAGGGTTTTCCTCTGTATAACTGCTGGGTACAGGATTTTTTTTTTCTTTTTTGGTTCAAGTTAGAAGTTATTCATCTTTTATGTATTTATTGATATAAGCATGGAAATAATTAATTCATAGAAATACATCTGTGTGAAGGGAAGAACTTTTTTTCTGTTTTATTTTTAAATTTCATTTCTAAAAATTTTGCAGTTTAATCATATTTATTTTTCTATACAGCAGGTTATTATTAGTTATCTATTTTATTCATATACATATATACAGGTCAATACCTATCTCCCAACTCATCTGACCACCAACACCCCATGGCTTCCCCCACTTGGTGTCCCTACGTTTGTTCTCTACCTCTGTTTCTCTATTTCTGCCCTGCAAACCTGTTCATCTGTACCATATATCTAGGTTCCACATACATGCATTAATACAGAATATTTGTTTTGCTCTTTCTGACTTACTTCATTCTGTATGACAGTCTCTAGATCCACCGACTTCTCTACAAATAACCCAGTTTCATTCCTTTTCATGGCTGAGTCATATCCCATTTTATGTATGTACCACATCTTTATCCATTCGTCTGTCTGTGGGCATTTAGGTTGCTTCCATTACCTGGCTATTGTAAATAGTGCTGCAATGAACATTGTGGTGAATGTGTGTTTTTGATTTATGGTTGTCTCTGGGTATATGCCCAGAAGTGGGATTGCTGGATCCTATGGTAATTCTATTCCTAGTTTCTTTAAGGAAACTCCATACTGTTCTCCATAGTGACTGTATCAATTTACCTTCCCACTAATAGTGGAAGAGGGTTCCTTTTGTCCACACCCTCCCCAGAATTTGTTGTTTGTAGATTTTCTGATGCTGCCGATTCTAACAGGTGTGAGGTGATACCTCATTGTCATTTTGATTTGCATTTCTCTAATAATTAGTGGTGTTGAGCAGCTTTTCATGTGCGTCTTGGCCGTCTCTGTGACTTCTTTGAAGAAACGTCTATTTAGATCTTCTGCCCATTTTTGTATTGGGTTGTTTGTTTTATTAATATTAAGCTGCGTGAGCTGTTTATATATATTGGAGATTAAACCCTTGTCCATTGATTCGTTTGCGAACGTTTTCGCCCATTCTGAGGGTTGCCTTTTTCCATTCCCGTTTTTTTTTAACCAAAAAAGAAAGAAAGCAAAAGAAGCAGAACACTAATGTGCGTGAAATATGCTTCTTGAAACTGTCGTTTTGAAATATGGACGTCTTTTGAACTTTTTGGTCGATATATGACCCCAGGATTTGTTTTCAGGGCAGGTGTCATTTACAGGCCTGCAATGATTTGGAATATCCACTGACCAGTAGCGCTGGGATTAAAGCTGCTGTTGTGCGAAATGGCCACAAGGTGGCAGCAGTTCTCCCTTAGCAAATCTGGTTACCAGGGCAACAGAGCCTCAATGGAAGCCTGTTCTAGATTGGAATTTAGAATGGAATGTGCCAGGAGAAAGCCCCTCAAGTTTGTCTCACTACTTCTTGTTCATGTTTTTAATTTAATTTTTAATTTTTTATTACAGCAAGTTTGATTACAACGTTTGCTTGTTGTAGGTGTGCAAGATGTGGTTCTTTTACACATATACATATGTCTGTTCTTCCTGGGACCCTTTTCCCATGTACGTTATGACAGAATGTTGAGTAGTCTTCTCTTGGCATTCCGTAGGTCTTTGGTGATTATATATTTCACCTGTGTTTGTATATGTCTCTTAACCCCAATATCGTAATGAATCCAATCCTCACACCTTTCCATTGGTGAACCATAAGTTTGTTTAATGAATCTGTGATTGCCCTTCTCCGTGGAAATATCTGCCCTGGTATCTGTTTTTAGGTAACACCTATAAGTGATATCCTACGATATGTGTCTTTCACTTTCTGACTTACTACAAGTCACGTGCTTACCTGTAGACTCATCTACGTGGCTGCAAATGGCATTGTGCTCTTTTTTTCCTTGGCTAATATTCTGTCTTAGCGAGGTCCATTTTCTGCAATGTGATTCCCTGAGGGCTGAGGATTAGCTGACCTGGGCAGCCTGACCCTCCCGGCAAGCCCTCCCCAGGTGTGCCTGGGTTGAGTTCAATAGAAACAGCACTCCAGGCAGCAATAGCCCCTGCAGCTGTGCCTGACTCCATATTCTCTGCCCCGTCAGCAGTCTCGGGGCTGTGCTGGTGGGAGGGTGTGAGGGTCCACGGCTTTGTTGGTGGCCCGGTGTGAGTGGGGCTCTGCTGGAATTTCTGCAGGAGTTGCCAGGTTGCCACCTGTAAAGAAGAGGATGTGTCACCCATAACTTCCACTGGAATTTCTCTCCGGGCTGAGGTGAGGGAGGAAAAAAAGGAATGGGGGCCGGGACAGGAGTGGTATCTCAGGCAGGGAAATGGAAAGCTTCCAGAAGAGCGCCCGGTGCCAGGACCATCGTGGCTGGCCTGCAGGCACCAAGTTGGCCTGCGTGCTGTCGCTGGTGTGGCTCCACGGCCCTTCCTCTAGGCTTTCAAGCCCTTGTACATATTCAGGTGTTTTACCTGGGAAGGGTGGGAACACTTCAGCAGCAGCTGGCCTGGGGCTCAGCTCACGTTTACTCACAGAGGCCTCGGCACTGTCCCCCAGCTTTGCAATCAGGACGCTCCTTGCGTGGGGGGGCCGGGCTGCTGGCTGTATGGGAGATGATTCCCCACCTCTGACCAATGTCAGAATTGTTTACCGCTGGAGCAAGTGCCCTGATAGGGTTTTCCTCTGTATAAATGCTGGGTTCAGGTTTTTTTTTTCTTTTTTGGTTCAAGTTAGAATTTATTCATCTTTTATGTATTTATTGATATAAGCATGGAAATAATTCATTCATAGAAATACATCTGTGTGAAGGGAAGAACTTTTTTCTGTTTTATTTTTAAATTTCATTTCTAAAAATTTTGCAGTTTAATTATATTTATTTTTCTATACAGCAGGTTATTATTAGTTATCTATTTTATTCATATACATATATACAGGTCAATACCTATCTCCCAACTCATCTGACCACCATCACCCCATGGCTTCCCCCACTTGGTGTCCATACGTTTGTTCTCTACCTCTGTTTCTCTATTTCTGCCCTGCAAACCTGTTCATCTGTACCATATATCTAGGTTCCACATACATGCATTAATACAGAATATTTGTTTTGCTCTTTCTGACTTACTTCATTCTGTATGACAGTCTCTAGATCCACCGACTTCTCTACAAATAACCCAGTTTCATTCCTTTTCATGGCTGAGTCATATCCCATTTTATGTATGTACCACATCTTTATCCATTCATCTGTCTGTGGGCATTTAGGTTGCTTCCATTACCTGGCTATTGTAAATAGTGCTGCAATGAACATTGTGGTGAATGTGTGTTTTTGATTTATGGTTGTCTCTGTGTATATGCCCAGAAGTGGGATTGCTGGATCCTATGGTAATTCTATTTCTAGTTTCTTTAAGGAAACTCCATACTGTTCTCCATAGTGACTGTATCAATTTACCTTCCCACCAATAGTGGAAGAGGGTTCCTTTTGTCCACACCCTCCCCAGAATTTGTTGTTTGTAGATTTTCTGATGCTGCCGATTCTAACAGGTGTGAGGTGATACCTCATTGTCGTTTTGATTTGCATTTCTCTAATAATTAGTGGTGTTGAGCAGCTTTTCATGTGCGTCTTGGCCGTCTCTGTGACTTCTTGGAAGAAACGTCTATTTAGATCTTCTGCCCATTTTTGTATTGGGTTGTTTGTTTTATTAATATTAAGCTGCGTGAGCTGTTTATATATATTGGAGATTAAACCCTTGTCCATTGATTCGTTTGCGAACATTTTCGCCCATTCTGAGGGTTGCCTTTTTCCATTCCTGTTTTTTTTTAACCAAAAAAGAAAGAAAGCAAAAGAAGCAGAACACTAATGTGCGTGAAATATGCCTCTTGAAACTGTCGTTTTGAAATATGGACGTCTTTTGAACTTTTTGGTCGATATATGACCCCAGGATTTGTTTTCAGGGCAGGTGTCATTTACAGGCCTGCAATGATTTGGAATATCCACTGACCAGTAGCGCTGGGATTAAAGCTGCTGTTGTGCGAAATGGCCACAAGGTGGCAGCAGTTCTCCCTTAGCAAATCTGGTTACCAGGGCAACAGAGCCTCAATGGAAGCCTGTTCTAGATTGGAATTTAGAATGGAATGTGCCAGGAGAAAGCCCCTCAAGTTTGTCTCACTACTTCTTGTTCGTGTTTTTAATTTAATTTTTAATTTTTTATTACAGCAAGTTTGATTACAACGTTTGCTTGTTGTAGGTGTGCAAGATGTGGTTCTGTTACACATATACATATGTCTGTTCTTCCTGGGACCCTTTTCCCATGTACGTTATGACAGAATGTTGAGTAGTCTTCTCTTGGCATTCCGTAGGTCTTTGGTGATTATATATTTCACCTGTGTTTGTATATGTCTCTTAACCCCAATACCGTAATGAATCCAATCCTCACACCTTTCCATTGGTGAACCATAAGTTTGTTTAATGAATCTGTGATTGCCCTTCTCCGTGGAAATATCTGCCCTGGTATCCGTTTTTAGGTAACACCTACAAGTGATATCCTACGATATGTGTCTTTCACTTTCTGACTTACTACAAGTCCCGTGCTTACCTGTAGACTCATCTACGGGGCTGCAAATGGCATTGTGCCCTTTTTTTCCTTGCTAATATTCTGTCTTAGCGAGGTCCATTTTCTGCAATGTGATTCCCTGAGGGCTGAGGATTAGCTGACCTGGGCAGCCTGACCCTGCCGGCAAGCCCTCCCCAGGTGTGCCTGGGTTGAGTTCAATAGAAACAGCACTCCAGGCAGCAATAGCCCCTGCAGCTGTGCCTGACTCCATATTCTCTGCCCCGTCAGCAGTCTCGGGGCTGTGCTGGTGGGAGGGTGTGAGGGTCCACGGCTTTGTTGGTGGCCCGGTGTGAGTGGGGCTCTGCTGGAATTTCTGCAGGAGTTGCCAGGTTGCCACCTGTAAAGAAGAGGATGTGTCACCCATAATTTCCACTGGAATTTCTCTCCGGGCTGAGGTGAGGGAGCAAAAAAAAGAGTGGGGGCCGGGACAGGAGTGGTATCTCAGGCAGGGAAATGGAAAGCTTCCAGAAGAGCGCCCGGGGCCAGGACCATCCTGGCTGGCCTGCAGGCACCAAGTTGGCCTGCGTGCTGTCGCTGGTGTGGCTCCACGGCCCTTCCTCTAGGCTTTCAAGCCCTTGTACATATTCAGGTGTTTTACCTGGGAAGGGTGGGAACAGTTCAGCAGCAGCTGGCCTGGGGCTCAGCTCACGTTTACTCACAGAGGCCTCGGCACTGTCCCCCAGCTTTGCAATCAGGACGCTCCTTGCGTGGGGGGGCCGGGCTGCTGGCTGTATGGGAGATGATTCCCCACTCTGACCAATCTCAGAATTGTTTACCGCTGGAACAAGTGCCCTGATAGGGTTTTCCTCTGTATAACTGCTGGGTACAGGATTTTTTTTTTCTTTTTTGGTTCAAGTTAGAAGTTATTCATCTTTTATGTATTTATTGATATAAGCATGGAAATAATTAATTCATAGAAATACATCTGTGTGAAGGGAAGAACTTTTTTTCTGTTTTATTTTTAAATTTCATTTCTAAAAATTTTGCAGTTTAATCATATTTATTTTTCTATACAGCAGGTTATTATTAGTTATCTATTTTATTCATATACATATATACAGGTCAATACCTATCTCCCAACTCATCTGACCACCAACACCCCATGGCTTCCCCCACTTGGTGTCCCTACGGTTGTTCTCTACCTCTGTTTCTCTATTTCTGCCCTGCAAACCTGTTCATCTGTACCATATATCTAGGTTCCACATACATGCATTAATACAGAATATTTGTTTTGCTCTTTCTGACTTACTTCATTCTGTATGACAGTCTCTAGATCCACCGACTTCTCTACAAATAACCCAGTTTCATTCCTTTTCATGGCTGAGTCATATCCCATTTTATGTATGTACCACATCTTTATCCATTCGTCTGTCTGTGGGCATTTAGGTTGCTTCCATTACCTGGCTATTGTAAATAGTGCTGCAATGAACATTGTGGTGAATGTGTGTTTTTGATTTATGGTTGTCTCTGGGTATATGCCCAGAAGTGGGATTGCTGGATCCTATGGTAATTCTATTCCTAGTTTCTTTAAGGAAACTCCATACTGTTCTCCATAGTGACTGTATCAATTTACCTTCCCACTAATAGTGGAAGAGGGTTCCTTTTGTCCACACCCTCCCCAGAATTTGTTGTTTGTAGATTTTCTGATGCTGCCGAATCTAACAGGTGTGAGGTGATACCTCATTGTCATTTTGATTTGCATTTCTCTAATAATTAGTGGTGTTGAGCAGCTTTTCATGTGCGTCTTGGCCGTCTCTGTGACTTCTTTGAAGAAACGTCTATTTAGATCTTCTGCCCATTTTTGTATTGGGTTGTTTGTTTTATTAATATTAAGCTGCGTGAGCTGTTTATATATATTGGAGATTAAACCCTTGTCCATTGATTCGTTTGCGAACGTTTTCGCCCATTCTGAGGGTTGCCTTTTTCCATTCCCGTTTTTTTTTAACCAAAAAAGAAAGAAAGCAAAAGAAGCAGAACACTAATGTGCGTGAAATATGCTTCTTGAAACTGTCGTTTTGAAATATGGACGTCTTTTGAACTTTTTGGTCGATATATGACCCCAGGATTTGTTTTCAGGGCAGGTGTCATTTACAGGCCTGCAATGATTTGGAATATCCACTGACCAGTAGCGCTGGGATTAAAGCTGCTGTTGTGCGAAATGGCCACAAGGTGGCAGCAGTTCTCCCTTAGCAAATCTGGTTACCAGGGCAACAGAGCCTCAATGGAAGCCTGTTCTAGATTGGAATTTAGAATGGAATGTGCCAGGAGAAAGCCCCTCAAGTTTGTCTCACTACTTCTTGTTCATGTTTTTAATTTAATTTTTAATTTTTTATTACAGCAAGTTTGATTACAACGTTTGCTTGTGGTAGGTGTGCAAGATGTGGTTCTTTTACACATATACATATGTCTGTTCTTCCTGGGACCCTTTTCCCATGTACGTTATGACAGAATGTTGAGTAGTCTTCTCTTGGCATTCCGTAGGTCTTTGGTGATTATATATTTCACCTGTGTTTGTATATGTCTCTTAACCCCAATATCGTAATGAATCCAATCCTCACACCTTTCCATTGGTGAACCATAAGTTTGTTTAATGAATCTGTGATTGCCCTTCTCCGTGGAAATATCTGCCCTGGTATCTGTTTTTAGGTAACACCTATAAGTGATATCCTACGATATGTGTCTTTCACTTTCTGACTTACTACAAGTCACGTGCTTACCTGTAGACTCATCTACGGGGCTGCAAATGGCATTGTGCTCTTTTTTTCCTTGGCTAATATTCTGTCTTAGCGAGGTCCATTTTCTGCAATGTGATTCCCTGAGGGCTGAGGATTAGCTGACCTGGGCAGCCTGACCCTCCCGGCAAGCCCTCCCCAGGTGTGCCTGGGTTGAGTTCAATAGAAACAGCACTCCAGGCAGCAATAGCCCCTGCAGCTGTGCCTGACTCCATATTCTCTGCCCCGTCAGCAGTCTCGGGGCTGTGCTGGTGGGAGGGTGTGAGGGTCCACGGCTTTGTTGGTGGCCCGGTGTGAGTGGGGCTCTGCTGGAATTTCTGCAGGAGTTGCCAGGTTGCCACCTGTAAAGAAGTGGATGTGTCACCCATAACTTCCACTGGAATTTCTCTCCGGGCTGAGGTGAGGGAGGAAAAAAAGGAGTGGGGGCCGGGACAGGAGTGGTATCTCAGGCAGGGAAATGGAAAGCTTCCAGAAGAGCGCCCGGTGCCAGGACCATCGTGGCTGGCCTGCAGGCACCAAGTTGGCCTGCGTGCTGTCGCTGGTGTGGCTCCACGGCCCTTCCTCTAGGCTTTCAAGCCCTTGTACATATTCAGGTGTTTTACCTGGGAAGGGTGGGAACAGTTCAGCAGCAGCTGGCCTGGGGCTCAGCTCACGTTTACTCACAGAGGCCTCGGCACGGTCCCCTAGCTTTGCAATGAGGATGCTCCTTGCGTTGGGGGGACGGGCTGCTGGCTGTATGGGAGATGATTCCCCAACTCTGACCAATGTCAGAATTGTTTACCGCTGGAGCAAGTGCCCTGATAGGGTTTTCCTCTGTATAAATGCTGGGTTCAGTTTTTTTTTTTCTTTTTTGGTTCAAGTTAGAATTTATTCATCTTTTATGTATTTATTGATATAAGCATGGAAATAATTCATTCATAGAAATACATCTGTGTGAAGGGAAGAACTTTTTTCTGTTTTATTTTTAAATTTCATTTCTAAAAATTTTGCAGTTTAATTATATTTATTTTTCTATACAGCAGGTTATTATTAGTTATCTATTTTATTCATATACATATATACAGGTCAATACCTATCTCCCAACTCATCTGACCACCATCACCCCATGGCTTCCCCCACTTGGTGTCCATACGTTTGTTCTCTACCTCTGTTTCTCTATTTCTGCCCTGCAAACCTGTTCATCTGTACCATATATCTAGGTTCCACATACATGCATTAATACAGAATATTTGTTTTGCTCTTTCTGACTTACTTCATTCTGTATGACAGTCTCTAGATCCACCGACTTCTCTACAAATAACCCAGTTTCATTCCTTTTCATGGCTGAGTCATATCCCATTTTATGTATGTACCACATCTTTATCCATTCGTCTGTCTGTGGGCATTTAGGTTGCTTCCATTACCTGGCTATTGTAAATAGTGCTGCAATGAACATTGTGGTGAATGTGTGTTTTTGATTTATGGTTGTCTCTGGGTATATGCCCAGAAGTGGGATTGCTGGATCCTATGGTAATTCTATTCCTAGTTTCTTTAAGGAAACTCCATACTGTTCTCCATAGTGACTGTATCAATTTACCTTCCCACTAATAGTGGAAGAGGGTTCCTTTTGTCCACACCCTCCCCAGAATTTGTTGTTTGTAGATTTTCTGATGCTGCCGATTCTAACAGGTGTGAGGTGATACCTCATTGTCGTTTTGATTTGCATTTCTCTAATAATTAGTGGTGTTGAGCATCTTTTCATGTGCGTCTTGGCCGTCTCTGTGACTTCTTTGAAGAAACGTCTATTTAGATCTTCTGCCCATTTTTGTATTGGGTTGTTTGTTTTATTAATATTAAGCTGCGTGAGCTGTTTATATATATTGGAGATTAAACCCTTGTCCATTGATTCGTTTGCGAACGTTTTCGCCCATTCTGAGGGTTGCCTTTTTCCATTCCCGTTTTTTTTAACCAAAAAAGAAAGAAAGCAAAAGAAGCAGAACACTAATGTGCGTGAAATATGCCTCTTGAAACTGTCGTTTTGAAATATGGACGTCTTTTGAACTTTTTGGTCGATATATGACCCCAGGATTTGTTTTCAGGGCAGGTGTCATTTACAGGCCTGCAATGATTTGGAATATCCACTGACCAGTAGTGCTGGGATTAAAGCTGCTGTTGTGCGAAATGGCCACAAGGTGGCAGCAGTTCTCCCTTAGCAAATCTGGTTACCAGGGCAACAGAGCCTCAATGGAAGCCTGTTCTAGATTGGAATTTAGAATGGAATGTGCCAGGAGAAAGCCCCTCAAGTTTGTCTCACTACTTCTTGTTCGTGTTTTTAATTTAATTTTTAATTTTTTATTACAGCAAGTTTGATTACAACGTTTGCTTGTTGTAGGTGTGCAAGATGTGGTTCTGTTACACATATACATATGTCTGTTCTTCCTGGGACCCTTTTCCCATGTACGTTATGACAGAATGTTGAGTAGTCTTCTCTTGGCATTCCGTAGGTCTTTGGTGATTATATATTTCACCTGTGTTTGTATATGTCTCTTAACCCCAATACCGTAATGAATCCAATCCTCACACCTTTCCATTGGTGAACCATAAGTTTGTTTAATGAATCTGTGATTGCCCTTCTCCGTGGAAATATCTGCCCTGGTATCCGTTTTTAGGTAACACCTACAAGTGATATCCTACGATATGTGTCTTTCACTTTCTGACTTACTACAAGTCCCGTGCTTACCTGTAGACTCATCTACGGGGCTGCAAATGGCATTGTGCCCTTTTTTTCCTTGCTAATATTCTGTCTTAGCGAGGTCCATTTTCTGCAATGTGATTCCCTGAGGGCTGAGGATTAGCTGACCTGGGCAGCCTGACCCTGCCGGCAAGCCCTCCCCAGGTGTGCCTGGGTTGAGTTCAATAGAAACAGCACTCCAGGCAGCAATAGCCCCTGCAGCTGTGCCTGACTCCATATTCTCTGCCCCGTCAGCAGTCTCGGGGCTGTGCTGGTGGGAGGGTGTGAGGGTCCACGGCTTTGTTGGTGGCCCGGTGTGAGTGGGGCTCTGCTGGAATTTCTGCAGGAGTTGCCAGGTTGCCACCTGTAAAGAAGAGGATGTGTCACCCATAACTTCCACTGGAATTTCTCTCCGGGCTGAGGTGAGGAAGGAAAAAAAGGAATGATGGCCGGGACAGGAGGGGTATATCAGGCAGGGAAATGGAAAGCTTCTAGAAGAGTGCCCGGGGCCAGGACCATCCTGGCTGGCCTGCAGGCACCAAGTTGGCCTGCATGCTGTCGCTGGTGTGGCTCCACGGCCCTTCCTCTAGGCTTTCAAGCCCTTGTACATATTCAGGTGTTTTACCTGGGAAGGGTGGGAACAGTTCAGCAGCAGCTGGCCTGGGGCTCAGCTCACGTTTACTCACAGAGGCCTCGGCACGGTCCCCCAGCTTTGCAATGACGACGCTCCTTGCGTGGGGGGGCCGGGCTGCTGGCTGTATGGGAGATGATTCCCCACCTCTGACCAATGTCAGAATTGTTTACCGCTGGAGCAAGTGCCCTGATAGGGTTTTCCTCTGTATAACTGCTGGGTTCAGGTTTTTTTTTTTCTTTTTTGGTTCAAGTTAGAATTTATTCATCTTTTATGTATTTATTGATATAAGCATGGAAATAATTCATTCATAGAAATACATCTGTGTGAAGGGAAGAACTTTTTTCTGTTTTATTTTTAAATTTCATTTCTAAAAATTTTGCAGTTTAATTATATTTATTTTTCGATACAGCAGGTTATTATTAGTTATCTATTTTATTCATATACATATATACAGGTCAATACCTATCTCCCAACTCATCTGACCACCATCACCCCATGGCTTCCCCCACTTGGTGTCCATACGTTTGTTCTCTACCTCTGTTTCTCTATTTCTGCCCTGCAAACCTGTTCATCTGTACCATATATCTAGGTTCCACATACATGCATTAATACAGAATATTTGTTTTGCTCTTTCTGACTTACTTCATTCTGTATGACAGTCTCTAGATCCACCGACTTCTCTACAAATAACCCAGTTTCATTCCTTTTCATGGCTGAGTCATATCCCATTTTATGTATGTACCACATCTTTATCCATTCGTCTGTCTGTGGGCATTTAGGTTGCTTCCATTACCTGGCTATTGTAAATAGTGCTGCAATGAACATTGTGGTGAATGTGTGTTTTTGGTTTATGGTTTTCTCTGGCTATATGCCCAGAAGTGGGATTGCTGGATCCTATGGTAATTCTATTTCTAGTTTCTTTAAGGAAAATCCATACTGTTCTCCATAGTGACTGTATCAATTTACCTTCCCACCAATAGTGGAAGAGGGTTCCTTTTGTCCACACCCTCCCCAGAATTTGTTGTTTGTAGATTTTCTGATGATGCCAATTCTAACAGGTGTGAGGTGATACCTCATTGTCGTTTTGATTTGCATTTCTCTAATAATTAGTGGTGTTGAGCATCTTTTCATGTGCGTCTTGGCCGTCTCTGTGACTTCTTTGAAGAAACGTCTATTTAGATCTTCTGCCCATTTTTGTATTGGGTTGTTTGTTTTATTAATATTAAGCTGCGTGAGCTGTTTATATATATTGGAGATTAAACCCTTGCCCATTGATTCGTTTGCGAACGTTTTCGCCCATTCTGAGGGTTGCCTTTTTCCATTCCCGTTTTTTTTAACCAAAAAAGAAAGAAAGCAAAAGAAGCAGAACACTAATGTGCGTGAAATATGCCTCTTGAAACTGTCGTTTTGAAATATGGACGTCTTTTGAACTTTTTGGTCGATATATGACCCCAGGATTTGTTTTCAGGGCAGGTGTCATTTACAGGCCTGCAATGATTTGGAATATCCACTGACCATTAGCGCTGGGATTAAAGCTGCTGTTGTGCGAAATGGCCACAAGGTGGCATCAGTTCTCCCTTAGCAAATCTGGTTACCAGGGCAACAGAGCCTCAATGGAAGCCTGTTCTAGATTGGAATTTAGAATGGAATGTGCCAGGAGAAAGCCCCTCAAGTTTGTCTCACTACTTCTTGTTCGTGTTTTTAATTTAATTTTTAATTTTTTATTACAGCAAGTTTGATTACAACGTTTGCTTGTTGTAGGTGTGCAAGATGTGGTTCTTTTACACATATACATATGTCTGTTCTTCCTGGGACCCTTTTCCCATGTACGTTATGACAGAATGTTGAGTAGTCTTCTCTTGGCATTCCGTAGGTCTTTGGTGATTATATATTTCACCTGTGTTTGTATATGTCTCTTAACCCCAATATCGTAATGAATCCAATCCTCACACCTTTCCATTGGTGAACCATAAGTTTGTTTAATGAATCTGTGATTGCCCTTCTCCGTGGAAATATCTGCCCTGGTATCCGTTTTTAGGTAACACCTATAAGTGATATCCTACGATATGTGTCTTTCACTTTCTGACTTACTACAAGTCACGTGATTACCTGTAGACTCATCTACGGGGCTGCAAATGGCATTGTGCTCTTTTTTTCCTTGGCTAATATTCTGTCTTAGCGAGGTCCATTTTCTGCAATGTGATTCCCTGAGGGCTGAGGATTAGCTGACCTGGGCAGCCTGACCCTGCCGGCAAGCCCTCCCCAGGTGTGCGTGGGTTGAGGTCGATAGAAACAGCACTCCAGGCAGCAATAGCCCCTGCAGCTGTGCCTGATTCCATATTCTCTGCCCCGTCAGCAGTCTCGGGGCTGTGCTGGTGGGAGGGTGTGAGGGTCCACGGCTTTGTTGGTGGCCCGGTGTGAGTGGGGCTCTGCTGGACTTTCTGCAGGAGTTGCCAGGCTGCCACCTGTAAAGAAGAGGATGTGTCACCCATAACTTCCACTGGAATTTCTCTCCGGGCTGAGGTGAGGAAGGAAAAAAAGGAATGATGGCCGGGACAGGAGGGGTATATCAGGCAGGGAAATGGAAAGCTTCTAGAAGAGTGCCCGGGGCCAGGACCATCCTGGCTGTCCTGCAGGCACCAAGTTGGCCTGCATGCTGTCGCTGGTGTGGCTCCACGGCCCTTCCTCTAGGCTTTCAAGCCCTTGTACATATTCAGGTGTTTTACCTGGGAAGGGTGGGAACAGTTCAGCAGCAGCTGGCCTGGGGCTCAGCTCACGTTTACTCACAGAGGCCTCGGCACGGTCCCCCAGCTTTGCAATGACGACGCTCCTTGCGTGGGGGGGCCGGGCTGCTGGCTGTATGGGAGATGATTCCCCACCTCTGACCAATGTCAGAATTGTTTACCGCTGGAGCAAGTGCCCTGATAGGGTTTTCCTCTGTATAACTGCTGGGTTCAGGTTTTTTTTTTTCTTTTTTGGTTCAAGTTAGAATTTATTCATCTTTTATGTATTTATTGATATAAGCATGGAAATAATTCATTCATAGAAATACATCTGTGTGAAGGGAAGAACTTTTTTCTGTTTTATTTTTAAATTTCATATCTAAAAATTTTGCAGTTTAATTATATTTATTTTTCGATACAGCAGGTTATTATTAGTTATCTATTTTATTCATATACATATATACAGGTCAATACCTATCTCCCAACTCATCTGACCACCATCACCCCATGGCTTCCCCCACTTGGTGTCCATACGTTTGTTCTCTACCTCTGTTTCTCTATTTCTGCCCTGCAAACCTGTTCATCTGTACCATATATCTAGGTTCCACATACATGCATTAATACAGAATATTTGTTTTGCTCTTTCTGACTTACTTCATTCTGTATGACAGTCTCTAGATCCACCGACTTCTCTACAAATAACCCAGTTTCATTCCTTTTCATGGCTGAGTCATATCCCATTTTATGTATGTACCACATCTTTATCCATTCATCTGTCTGTGGGCATTTAGGTTGCTTCCATTACCTGGCTATTGTAAATAGTGCTGCAATGAACATTGTGGTGAATGTGTGTTTTTGATTTATGATTTTCTCTGGCTATATGCACAGAAGTGGGATTGCTGGATCCTATGGTAATTCTATTTCTAGTTTCTTTAAGGAAACTCCATACTGTTCTCCATAGTGACTGTATCAATTTACCTTCCCACCAATAGTGGAAGAGGGTTCCTTTTGTCCACACCCTCCCCAGAATTTGTTGTTTGTAGATTTTCTGATGATGCCAATTCTAACAGGTGTGAGGTGATACCTCATTGTCGTTTTGATTTGCATTTCTCTAATAATTAGTGGTGTTGAGCATCTTTTCATGTGCGTCTTGGCCGTCTCTGTGACTTCTTTGAAGAAACGTCTATTTAGATCTTCTGCCCATTTTTGTATTGGGTTGTTTGTTTTATTAATATTAAGCTGCGTGAGCTGTTTATATATATTGGAGATTAAACCCTTGCCCATTGATTCGTTTGCGAACGTTTTCGCCCATTCTGAGGGTTGCCTTTTTCCATTCCCGTTTTTTTTAACCAAAAAAGAAAGAAAGCAAAAGAAGCAGAACACTAATGTGCGTGAAATATGCCTCTTGAAACTGTCGTTTTGAAATATGGACGTCTTTTGAACTTTTTGGTCGATATATGACCCCAGGATTTGTTTTCAGGGCAGGTGTCATTTACAGGCCTGCAATGATTTGGAATATCCACTGACCAGTAGCGCTGGGATTAAAGCTGCTGTTGTGCGAAATGGCCACAAGGTGGCAGCAGTTCTCCCTTAGCAAATCTGGTTACCAGGGCAACAGAGCCTCAATGGAAGCCTGTTCTAGATTGGAATTTAGAATGGAATGTGCCAGGAGAAAGCCCCTCAAGTTTGTCTCACTACTTCTTGTTCGTGTTTTTAATTTAATTTTTAATTTTTTATTACAGCAAGTTTGATTACAACGTTTGCTTGTTGTAGGTGTGCAAGATGTGGTTCTGTTACACATATACATATGTCTGTTCTTCCTGGGACCCTTTTCCCATGTACGTTATGACAGAATGTTGAGTAGTCTTCTCTTGGCATTCCGTAGGTCTTTGGTGATTATATATTTCACCTGTGTTTGTATATGTCTCTTAACCCCAATATCGTAATGAATCCAATCCTCACACCTTTCCATTGGTGAACCATAAGTTTGTTTAATGAATCTGTGATTGCCCTTCTCCGTGGAAATATCTGCCCTGGTATCCGTTTTTAGGTAACACCTATAAGTGATATCCTACGATATGTGTCTTTCACTTTCTGACTTACTACAAGTCACGTGATAACCTGTAGACTCATCTACGGGGCTGCAAATGGCATTGTGCCCTTTTTTTCCTTGGCTAATATTCTGTCTTAGCGAGGTCCATTTTCTGCAATGTGATTCCCTGAGGGCTGAGGATTAGCTGACCTGGGCAGCCTGACCCTGCCGGCAAGCCCTCCCCAGGTGTGCCTGGGTTGAGTTCAATAGAAACAGCACTCCAGGCACCAATAGCCCCTGCAGCTGTGCCTGACTCCATATTCTCTGCCCCGTCAGCAGTCTCGGGGCTGTGCTGGTGGGAGGGTGTGAGGGTCCACGGCTTTGTTGGTGGCCCGGTGTGAGTGGGGCTCTGCTGGAATTTCTGCAGGAGTTGCCAGGTTGCCACCTGTAAAGAAGAGGATGTGTCACCCATAACTTCCACTGGAATTTCTCTCCGGGCTGAGGTGAGGGAGGAAAAAAAGGAGTGGGGGCCGGGACAGGAGTGGTATCTCAGGCAGGGAAATGGAAAGCTTCCAGAAGAGCGCCCGGGGCCAGGACCATCCTGGATGGCCTGCAGGCACCAAGTTGGCCTGCGTGCTGTCGCTGGTGTGGCTCCACGGCCCTTCCTCTAGGCTTTCAATCCCTTGTACATATTCAGGTGTTTTACCTGGGAAGGGTGGGAACAGTTCAGCAGCAGCTGGCCTGGGGCTCAGCTCACGTTTACTCACAGAGGCCTCGGCACGGTCCCCTAGCTTTGCAATAAGGATGCTCCTTGCGTGGGGGGGGCCGGGCTGCTGGCTGTATGGGAGATGATTCCCCACCTCTGACCAATGTCAGAATTGTTTACCGCTGGAGCAAGTGCCCTGATAGGGTTTTCCTCTGTATAACTGCTGGGTTCAGGTTTTTTTTTTCTTTTTTGGTTCAAGTTAGAATTTATTCATCTTTTATGTATTTATTGATATAAGCATGGAAATAATTCATTCATAGAAATACATCTGTGTGAAGGGAAGAACTTTTTTCTGTTTTATTTTTAAATTTCATATCTAAAAATTTTGCAGTTTAATTATATTTATTTTTCGATACAGCAGGTTATTATTAGTTATCTATTTTATTCATATACATATATACAGGTCAATACCTATCTCCCAACTCATCTGACCACCATCACCCCATGGCTTCCCCCACTTGGTGTCCATACGTTTGTTCTCTACCTCTGTTTCTCTATTTCTGCCCTGCAAACCTGTTCATCTGTACCATATATCTAGGTTCCACATACATGCATTAATACAGAATATTTGTTTTGCTCTTTCTGACTTACTTCATTCTGTATGACAGTCTCTAGATCCACCGACTTCTCTACAAATAACCCAGTTTCATTCCTTTTCATGGCTGAGTCATATCCCATTTTATGTATGTACCACATCTTTATCCATTCGTCTGTCTGTGGGCATTTAGGTTGCTTCCATTACCTGGCTATTGTAAATAGTGCTGCAATGAACATTGTGGTGAATGTGTGTTTTTGATTTATGGTTGTCTCTGGGTATATGCCCAGAAGTGGGATTGCTGGATCCTATGGTAATTCTATTCCTAGTTTCTTTAAGGAAACTCCATACTGTTCTCCATAGTGACTGTATCAATTTACCTTCCCACTAATAGTGGAAGAGGGTTCCTTTTGTCCACACCCTCCCCAGAATTTGTTGTTTGTAGATTTTCTGATGCTGCCGATTCTAACAGGTGTGAGGTGATACCTCATTGTCATTTTGATTTGCATTTCTCTAATAATTAGTGGTTTTGAGCAGCTTTTCATGTGCGTCTTGGCCGTCTCTGTGACTTCTTTGAAGAAACGTCTATTTAGATCTTCTGCCCATTTTTGTATTGGGTTGTTTGTTTTATTAATATTAAGCTGCGTCAGCTGTTTATATATATTGGAGATTAAACCCTTGTCCATTGATTCGTTTGCGAACGTTTTCGCCCATTCTGAGGGTTGCCTTTTTCCATTCCCGTTTTTTTTAACCAAAAAAGAAAGAAAGCAAAAGAAGCAGAACACTAATGTGCGTGAAATATGCCTCTTGAAACTGTCGTTTTGAAATATGGACGTCTTTTGAACTTTTTGGTCGATATATGACCCCAGGATTTGTTTTCAGGGCAGGTGTCATTTACAGGCCTGCAATGATTTGGAATATCCACTGACCAGTAGCGCTGGGATTAAAGCTGCTGTTGTGCGAAATGGCCACAAGGTGGCAGCAGTTCTCCCTTAGCAAATCTGGTTACCAGGGCAACAGAGCCTCAATGGAAGCCTGTTCTAGATTGGAATTTAGAATGGAATGTGCCAGGAGAAAGCCCCTCAAGTTTGTCTCACTACTTCTTGTTCGTGTTTTTAATTTAATTTTTAATTTTTTATTACAGCAAGTTTGATTACAACGTTTGCTTGTTGTAGGTGTGCAAGATGTGGTTCTTTTACACATATACATATGTCTGTTCTTCCTGGGACCCTTTTCCCATGTACGTTATGACAGAATGTTGAGTAGTCTTCTCTTGGCATTCCGTAGGTCTTTGGTGATTATATATTTCACCTGTGTTTGTATATGTCTCTTAACCCCAATATCGTAATGAATCCAATCCTCACACCTTTCCATTGGTGAACCATAAGTTTGTTTAATGAATCTGTGATTGCCCTTCTCCGTGGAAATATCTGCCCTGGTATCCGTTTTTAGGTAACACCTATAAGTGATATCCTACGATATGTGTCTTTCACTTTCTGACTTACTACAAGTCCCGTGCTTACCTGTAGACTCATCTACGGGGCTGCAAATGGCATTGTGCCCTTTTTTTCCTTGGCTAATATTCTGTCTTAGCGAGGTCCATTTTCTGCAATGTGATTCCCTGAGGGCTGAGGATTAGCTGACCTGGGCAGCCTGACCCTGCCGGCAAGCCCTCCCCAGGTGTGCCTGGGTTGAGTTCAATAGAAACAGCACTCCAGGCAGCAATAGCCCCTGCAGCTGTGCCTGACTCCATATTCTCTGCCCCGTCAGCAGTCTCGGGGCTGTGCTGGTGGGAGGGTGTGAGGGTCCACGGCTTTGTTGGTGGCCCGGTGTGAGTGGGGCTCTGCTGGAATTTCTGCAGGAGTTGCCAGGTTGCCACCTGTAAAGAAGAGGATGTGTCACCCATAATTTCCACTGGAATTTCTCTCCGGGCTGAGGTGAGGGAGGAAAAAAAAGAGTGGGGGCCGGGACAGGAGTGGTATCTCAGGCAGGGAAATGGAAAGCTTCCAGAAGAGCGCCCGGGGCCAGGACCATCCTGGCTGGCCTGCAGGCACCAAGTTGGCCTGCGTGCTGTCGCTGGTGTGGCTCCACGGCCCTTCCTCTAGGCTTTCAAGCCCTTGTACATATTCAGGTGTTTTACCTGGGAAGGGTGGGAACACTTCAGCAGCAGCTGGCCTGGGGCTCAGCTCACGTTTACTCACAGAGGCCTCGGCACTGTCCCCCAGCTTTGCAATCAGGACGCTCCTTGCGTGGGTGGGCCGGGCTGCTGGCTGTATGGGAGATGATTCCCCACCTCTGACCAATCTCAGAATTGTTTACCGCTGGAACAAGTGCCCTGATAGGGTTTTCCTCTGTATAACTGCTGGGTACAGGATTTTTTTTTTCTTTTTTGGTTCAAGTTAGAAGTTATTCATCTTTTATGTATTTATTGATATAAGCATGGAAATAATTCATTCATAGAAATACATCTGTGTGAAGGGAAGAACTTTTTTTCTGTTTTATTTTTAAATTTCATTTCTAAAAATTTTGCAGTTTAATCATATTTATTTTTCTATACAGCAGGTAATTATTAGTTATCTATTTTATTCATATACATATATACAGGTCAATACCTATCTCCCAACTCATCTGACCACCAACACCCCATGGCTTCCCCTACTTGGTGTCCATACGTTTGTTCTCTACCTCTGTTTCTCTATTTCTGCCCTGCAAACCTGTTCATCTGTACCATATATCTACGTTCCACATACATGCATTAATACAGAATATTTGTTTTGCTCTTTCTGACTTACTTCATTCTGTATGACAGTCTCTAGATCCACCGACTTCTCTACAAATAACCCAGTTTCATTCCTTTTCATGGCTGAGTCATATCCCATTTTATGTATGTACCACATCTTTATCCATTCGTCTGTCTGTGGGCATTTAGGTTGCTTCCATTACCTGGCTATTGTAAATAGTGCTGCAATGAACATTGTGGTGAATGTGTGTTTTTGATTTATGGTTGTCTCTGGGTATATGCCCAGAAGTGGGATTGCTGGATCCTGTGGTAATTCTATTCCTAGTTTCTTTAAGGAAACTCCATACTGTTCTCCATAGTGACTGTATCAATTTACCTTCCCACTAATAGTGGAAGAGGGTTCCTTTTGTCCACACCCTCCCCAGAATTTGTTGTTTGTAGATTTTCTGATGCTGCCGATTCTAACAGGTGTGAGGTGATACCTCATTGTCATTTTGATTTGCATTTCTCTAATAATTAGTGGTGTTGAGCATCTTTTCATGTGCGTCTTGGCCGTCTCTGTGACTTCTTTGAAGAAACGTCTATTTAGATCTTCTGCCCATTTTTGTATTGGGTTGTTTGTTTTATTAATATTAAGCTGCGTGAGCTGTTTATATATATTGGAGATTAAACCCTTGTCCATTGATTCGTTTGCGAACGTTTTCGCCCATTCTGAGGGTTGCCTTTTTCCATTCCCGTTTTTTTTTAACCAAAAAAGAAAGAAAGCAAAAGAAGCAGAACACTAATGTGCGTGAAATATGCCTCTTGAAACTGTCGTTTTGAAATATGGACGTCTTTAGAACTTTTTGGTCGATATATGACCCCAGGATTTGTTTTCAGGGCAGGTGTCATTTACAGGCCTGCAATGATTTGGAATATCCACTGACCAGTAGCGCTGGGATTAAAGCTGCTGTTGTGCGAAATGGCCACAAGGTGGCAGCAGTTCTCCCTTAGCAAATCTGGTTACCAGGGCAACAGAGCCTCAATGGAAGCCTGTTCTAGATTGGAATTTAGAATGGAATGTGCCAGGAGAAAGCCCCTCAAGTTTGTCTCACTACTTCTTGTTCGTGTTTTTAATTTAATTTTTAATTTTTTATTACAGCAAGTTTGATTACAACGTTTGCTTGTTGTAGGTGTGCAAGATGTGGTTCTTTTACACATATACATATGTCTGTTCTTCCTGGGACCCTTTTCCCATGTACGTTATGACAGAATGTTGAGTAGTCTTCTCTTGGCATTCCGTAGGTCTTTGGTGATTATATATTTCACCTGTGTTTGTATATGTCTCTTAACCCCAATATCGTAATGAATCCAATCCTCACACCTTTCCATTGGTGAACCATAAGTTTGTTTAATGAATCTGTGATTGCCCTTCTCCGTGGAAATATCTGCCCTGGTATCCGTTTTTAGGTAACACCTATAAGTGATATCCTACGATATGTGTCTTTCACTTTCTGACTTACTACAAGTCCCGTGCTTACCTGTAGACTCATCTACGGGGCTGCAAATGGCATTGTGCCCTTTTTTTCCTTGGCTAATATTCTGTCTTAGCGAGGTCCATTTTCTGCAATGTGATTCCCTGAGGGCTGAGGATTAGCTGACCTGGGCAGCCTGACCCTGCCGGCAAGCCCTCCCCAGGTGTGCCTGGGTTGAGTTCAATAGAAACAGCACTCCAGGCAGCAATAGCCCCTGCAGCTGTGCCTGACTCCATATTCTCTGCCCCGTCAGCAGTCTCGGGGCTGTGCTGGTGGGAGGGTGTGAGGGTCCACGGCTTTGTTGGTGGCCCGGTGTGAGTGGGGCTCTCCTGGACTTTCTGCAGGAGTTGCCAGGCTGCCACCTGTAAAGAAGAGGATGTGTCACCCATAACTTCCACTGGAATTTCTCTCCGGGCTGAGGTGAGGAAGGAAAAAAAGGAATGATGGCCGGGACAGGAGGGGTATATCAGGCAGGGAAATGGAAAGCTTCTAGAAGAGTGCCCGGGGCCAGGACCATCCTGGCTGGCCTGCAGGCACCAAGTTGGCCTGCGTGCTGTCGCTGGTGTGGCTCCACGGCCCTTCCTCTAGGCTTTCAAGCCCTTGTACATATTCAGGTGTTTTACCTGGGAAGGGTGGGAACAGTTCAGCAGCAGCTGGCCTGGGGCTCAGCTCACGTTTACTCACAGAGGCCTCGGCACGGTCCCCCAGCTTTGCAATGAGGATGCTCCTTGCGTGGGGGGGCCGGGCTGCTGGCTGTATGGGAGATGATTCCCCACCTCTGACCAATGTCAGAATTGTTTACCGCTGGAGCAAGTGCCCTGATAGGGTTTTCCTCTGTATAACTGCTGGGTTCAGGTTTTTTTTTCTTTTTTGGTTCAAGTTAGAATTTATTCATCTTTTATGTATTTATTGATATAAGCATGGAAATAATTCATTCATAGAAATACATCTGTGTGAAGGGAAGAACTTTTTTCTGTTTTATTTTTAAATTTCATTTCTAAAAATTTTGCAGTTTAATTATATTTATTTTTCGATACAGCAGGTTATTATTAGTTATCTATTTTATTCATATACATATATACAGGTCAATACCTATCTCCCAACTCATCTGACCACCATCACCCCATGGCTTCCCCCACTTGGTGTCCATACGTTTGTTCTCTACCTCTGTTTCTCTATTTCTGCCCTGCAAACCTGTTCATCTGTACCATATATCTACGTTCCACATACATGCATTAATACAGAATATTTGTTTTGCTCTTTCTGACTTACTTCATTCTGTATGACAGTCTCTAGATCCACCGACTTCTCTACAAATAACCCAGTTTCATTCCTTTTCATGGCTGAGTCATATCCCATTTTATGTATGTACCACATCTTTATCCATTCATCTGTCTGTGGGCATTTAGGTTGCTTCCATTACCTGGCTATTGTAAATAGTGCTGCAATGAACATTGTGGTGAATGTGTATTTTTGATTTATGGTTGTCTCTGTGTATATGCCCAGAAGTGGGATTGCTGGATCCTATGGTAATTCTATTTCTAGTTTCTTTAAGGAAACTCCATACTGTTCTCCATAGTGACTGTATCAATTTACCTTCCCACCAATAGTGGAAGAGGGTTCCTTTTGTCCACACCCTCCCCAGAATTTGTTGTTTGTAGATTTTCTGATGATGCCGATTCTAACAGGTGTGAGGTGATACCTCATTGTCGTTTTGATTTGCATTTCTCTAATAATTAGTGGTGTTGAGCATCTTTTCATGTGCGTCTTGGCCGTCTCTGTGACTTCTTTGAAGAAACGTCTATTTAGATCTTCTGCCCATTTTTGTATTGGGTTGTTTGTTTTATTAATATTAAGCTGCGTGAGCTGTTTATATATATTGGAGATTAAACCCTTGTCCATTGATTCGTTTGCGAACGTTTTCGCCCATTCTGAGGGTTGCCTTTTTCCATTCCCTTTTTTTTTAACCAAAAAAGAAAGAAAGCAAAAGAAGCAGAACACTAATGTGCGTGAAATATGCCTCTTGAAACTGTCGTTTTGAAATATGGACGTCTTTTGAACTTTTTGGTCGATATATGACCCCACGATTTGTTTTCAGGGCAGGTGTCATTTACAGGCCTGCAATGATTTGGAATATCCACTGACCAGTAGCGCTGGGATTAAAGCTGCTGTTGTGTGAAACGGCCACAAGGTGGCAGCAGTTCTCCCTTAGCAAATCTGGTTACCAGGGCAACAGAGCCTCAATGGAAGCCTGTTCTAGATTGGAATTTAGAATGGAATGTGCCAGGAGAAAGCCCCTCAAGTTTGTCTCACTACTTCTTGTTCGTGTTTTTAATTTAATTTTTAATTTTTTATTACAGCAAGTTTGATTACAACGTTTGCTTGTTGTAGGTGTGCAAGATGTGGTTCTTTTACACATATACATATGTCTGTTCTTCCTGGGACCCTTTTCCCATGTACGTTATGACAGAATGTTGAGTAGTCTTCTCTTGGCATTCCGTAGGTCTTTGGTGATTATATATTTCACCTGTGTTTGTATATGTCTCTTAACCCCAATATCGTAATGAATCCAATCCTCACACCTTTCCATTGGTGAACCATAAGTTTCTTTAATGAATCTGTGATTGCCCTTCTCCGTGGAAATATCTGCCCTGGTATCCGTTTTTAGGTAACACCTATAAGTGATATCCTACGATATGTGTCTTTCACTTTCTGACTTACTACAAGTCACGTGATTACCTGTAGACTCATCTACGGGGCTGCAAATGGCATTGTGCTCTTTTTCTCCTTGGCTAATATTCTGTCTTAGCGAGGTCCATTTTCTGCAATGTGATTCCCTGAGGGCTGAGGATTAGCTGACCTGGGCAGCCTGACCCTGCCGGCAAGCCCTCCCCAGGTGTGCCTGGGTTGAGTTCAATAGAAACAGCACTCCAGGCACCAATAGCCCCTGCAGCTGTGCCTGACTCCATATTCTCTGCCCCGTCAGCAGTCTCGGGGCTGTGCTGGTGGGAGGGTGTGAGGGTCCACGGCTTTGTTGGTGGCCCGGTGTGAGTGGGGCTCTGCTGGAATTTCTGCAGGAGTTGCCAGGTTGCCACCTGTAAAGAAGAGGATGTGTCACCCATAACTTCCACTGGAATTTCTCTCCGGGCTGAGGTGAGGGAGGAAAAAAAGGAGTGGGGGCCGGGACAGGAGTGGTATCTCAGGCAGGGAAATGGAAAGCTTCCAGAAGAGCGCCCGGGGCCAGGACCATCCTGGATGGCCTGCAGGCACCAAGTTGGCCTGCGTGCTGTCGCTGGTGTGGCTCCACGGCCCTTCCTCTAGGCTTTCAATCCCTTGTACATATTCAGGTGTTTTACCTGGGAAGGGTGGGAACAGTTCAGCAGCAGCTGGCCTGGGGCTCAGCTCACGTTTACTCACAGAGGCCTCGGCACGGTCCCCTAGCTTTGCAATAAGGATGCTCCTTGCGTGGGGGGGCCGGGCTGCTGGCTGTATGGGAGATGATTCCCCACCTCTGACCAATGTCAGAATTGTTTACCGCTGGAGCAAGTGCCCTGATAGGGTTTTCCTCTGTATAACTGCTGGGTTCAGGTTTTTTTTTTCTTTTTTGGTTCAAGTTAGAATTTATTCATCTTTTATGTATTTATTGATATAAGCATGGAAATAATTCATTCATAGAAATACATCTGTGTGAAGGGAAGAACTTTTTTCTGTTTTATTTTTAAATTTCATATCTAAAAATTTTGCAGTTTAATTATATTTATTTTTCGATACAGCAGGTTATTATTAGTTATCTATTTTATTCATATACATATATACAGGTCAATACCTATCTCCCAACTCATCTGACCACCATCACCCCATGGCTTCCCCCACTTGGTGTCCATACGTTTGTTCTCTACCTCTGTTTCTCTATTTCTGCCCTGCAAACCTGTTCATCTGTACCATATATCTAGGTTCCACATACATGCATTAATACAGAATATTTGTTTTGCTCTTTCTGACTTACTTCATTCTGTATGACAGTCTCTAGATCCACCGACTTCTCTACAAATAACCCAGTTTCATTCCTTTTCATGGCTGAGTCATATCCCATTTTATGTATGTACCACATCTTTATCCATTCGTCTGTCTGTGGGCATTTAGGTTGCTTCCATTACCTGGCTATTGTAAATAGTGCTGCAATGAACATTGTGGTGAATGTGTGTTTTTGATTTATGGTTGTCTCTGGGTATATGCCCAGAAGTGGGATTGCTGGATCCTATGGTAATTCTATTCCTAGTTTCTTTAAGGAAACTCCATACTGTTCTCCATAGTGACTGTATCAATTTACCTTCCCACTAATAGTGGAAGAGGGTTCCTTTTGTCCACACCCTCCCCAGAATTTGTTGTTTGTAGATTTTCTGATGCTGCCGATTCTAACAGGTGTGAGGTGATACCTCATTGTCATTTTGATTTGCATTTCTCTAATAATTAGTGGTTTTGAGCAGCTTTTCATGTGCGTCTTGGCCGTCTCTGTGACTTCTTTGAAGAAACGTCTATTTAGATCTTCTGCCCATTTTTGTATTGGGTTGTTTGTTTTATTAATATTAAGCTGCGTCAGCTGTTTATATATATTGGAGATTAAACCCTTGTCCATTGATTCGTTTGCGAACGTTTTCGCCCATTCTGAGGGTTGCCTTTTTCCATTCCCGTTTTTTTTAACCAAAAAAGAAAGAAAGCAAAAGAAGCAGAACACTAATGTGCGTGAAATATGCCTCTTGAAACTGTCGTTTTGAAATATGGACGTCTTTTGAACTTTTTGGTCGATATATGACCCCAGGATTTGTTTTCAGGGCAGGTGTCATTTACAGGCCTGCAATGATTTGGAATATCCACTGACCAGTAGCGCTGGGATTAAAGCTGCTGTTGTGCGAAATGGCCACAAGGTGGCAGCAGTTCTCCCTTAGCAAATCTGGTTACCAGGGCAACAGAGCCTCAATGGAAGCCTGTTCTAGATTGGAATTTAGAATGGAATGTGCCAGGAGAAAGCCCCTCAAGTTTGTCTCACTACTTCTTGTTCGTGTTTTTAATTTAATTTTTAATTTTTTATTACAGCAAGTTTGATTACAACGTTTGCTTGTTGTAGGTGTGCAAGATGTGGTTCTTTTACACATATACATATGTCTGTTCTTCCTGGGACCCTTTTCCCATGTACGTTATGACAGAATGTTGAGTAGTCTTCTCTTGGCATTCCGTAGGTCTTTGGTGATTATATATTTCACCTGTGTTTGTATATGTCTCTTAACCCCAATATCGTAATGAATCCAATCCTCACACCTTTCCATTGGTGAACCATAAGTTTGTTTAATGAATCTGTGATTGCCCTTCTCCGTGGAAATATCTGCCCTGGTATCCGTTTTTAGGTAACACCTATAAGTGATATCCTACGATATGTGTCTTTCACTTTCTGACTTACTACAAGTCCCGTGCTTACCTGTAGACTCATCTACGGGGCTGCAAATGGCATTGTGCCCTTTTTTTCCTTGGCTAATATTCTGTCTTAGCGAGGTCCATTTTCTGCAATGTGATTCCCTGAGGGCTGAGGATTAGCTGACCTGGGCAGCCTGACCCTGCCGGCAAGCCCTCCCCAGGTGTGCCTGGGTTGAGTTCAATAGAAACAGCACTCCAGGCAGCAATAGCCCCTGCAGCTGTGCCTGACTCCATATTCTCTGCCCCGTCAGCAGTCTCGGGGCTGTGCTGGTGGGAGGGTGTGAGGGTCCACGGCTTTGTTGGTGGCCCGGTGTGAGTGGGGCTCTGCTGGAATTTCTGCAGGAGTTGCCAGGTTGCCACCTGTAAAGAAGAGGATGTGTCACCCATAATTTCCACTGGAATTTCTCTCAGGGCTGAGGTGAGGGAGGAAAAAAAAGAGTGGGGGCCGGGACAGGAGTGGTATCTCAGGCAGGGAAATGGAAAGCTTCCAGAAGAGCGCCCGGGGCCAGGACCATCCTGGCTGGCCTGCAGGCACCAAGTTGGCCTGCGTGCTGTCGCTGGTGTGGCTCCACGGCCCTTCCTCTAGGCTTTCAAGCCCTTGTACATATTCAGGTGTTTTACCTGGGAAGGGTGGGAACACTTCAGCAGCAGCTGGCCTGGGGCTCAGCTCACGTTTACTCACAGAGGCCTCGGCACTGTCCCCCAGCTTTGCAATCAGGACGCTCCTTGCGTGGGTGGGCCGGGCTGCTGGCTGTATGGGAGATGATTCCCCACCTCTGACCAATCTCAGAATTGTTTACCGCTGGAACATGTGCCCTGATAGGGTTTTCCTCTGTATAACTGCTGGGTACAGGATTTTTTTTTTCTTTTTTGGTTCAAGTTAGAAGTTATTCATCTTTTATGTATTTATTGATATAAGCATGGAAATAATTCATTCATAGAAATACATCTGTGTGAAGGGAAGAACTTTTTTTCTGTTTTATTTTTAAATTTCATTTCTAAAAATTTTGCAGTTTAATCATATTTATTTTTCTATACAGCAGGTTATTATTAGTTATCTATTTTATTCATATACATATATACAGGTCAATACCTATCTCCCAACTCATCTGACCACCAACACCCCATGGCTTCCCCTACTTGGTGTCCATACGTTTGTTCTCTACCTCTGTTTCTCTATTTCTGCCCTGCAAACCTGTTCATCTGTACCATATATCTACGTTCCACATACATGCATTAATACAGAATATTTGTTTTGCTCTTTCTGACTTACTTCATTCTGTATGACAGTCTCTAGATCCACCGACTTCTCTACAAATAACCCAGTTTCATTCCTTTTCATGGCTGAGTCATATCCCATTTTATGTATGTACCACATCTTTATCCATTCGTCTGTCTGTGGGCATTTAGGTTGCTTCCATTACCTGGCTATTGTAAATAGTGCTGCAATGAACATTGTGGTGAATGTGTGTTTTTGATTTATGGTTGTCTCTGGGTATATGCCCAGAAGTGGGATTGCTGGATCCTGTGGTAATTCTATTCCTAGTTTCTTTAAGGAAACTCCATACTGTTCTCCATAGTGACTGTATCAATTTACCTTCCCACTAATAGTGGAAGAGGGTTCCTTTTGTCCACACCCTCCCCAGAATTTGTTGTTTGTAGATTTTCTGATGCTGCCGATTCTAACAGGTGTGAGGTGATACCTCATTGTCATTTTGATTTGCATTTCTCTAATAATTAGTGGTGTTGAGCATCTTTTCATGTGCGTCTTGGCCGTCTCTGTGACTTCTTTGAAGAAACGTCTATTTAGATCTTCTGCCCATTTTTGTATTGGGTTGTTTGTTTTATTAATATTAAGCTGCGTGAGCTGTTTATATATATTGGAGATTAAACCCTTGTCCATTGATTCGTTTGCGAACGTTTTCGCCCATTCTGAGGGTTGCCTTTTTCCATTCCCGTTTTTTTTTAACCAAAAAAGAAAGAAAGCAAAAGAAGCAGAACACTAATGTGCGTGAAATATGCCTCTTGAAACTGTCGTTTTGAAATATGGACGTCTTTAGAACTTTTTGGTCGATATATGACCCCAGGATTTGTTTTCAGGGCAGGTGTCATTTACAGGCCTGCAATGATTTGGAATATCCACTGACCAGTAGCGCTGGGATTAAAGCTGCTGTTGTGCGAAATGGCCACAAGGTGGCAGCAGTTCTCCCTTAGCAAATCTGGTTACCAGGGCAACAGAGCCTCAATGGAAGCCTGTTCTAGATTGGAATTTAGAATGGAATGTGCCAGGAGAAAGCCCCTCAAGTTTGTCTCACTACTTCTTGTTCGTGTTTTTAATTTAATTTTTAATTTTTTATTACAGCAAGTTTGATTACAACGTTTGCTTGTTGTAGGTGTGCAAGATGTGGTTCTTTTACACATATACATATGTCTGTTCTTCCTGGGACCCTTTTCCCATGTACGTTATGACAGAATGTTGAGTAGTCTTCTCTTGGCATTCCGTAGGTCTTTGGTGATTATATATTTCACCTGTGTTTGTATATGTCTCTTAACCCCAATATCGTAATGAATCCAATCCTCACACCTTTCCATTGGTGAACCATAAGTTTGTTTAATGAATCTGTGATTGCCCTTCTCCGTGGAAATATCTGCCCTGGTATCCGTTTTTAGGTAACACCTATAAGTGATATCCTACGATATGTGTCTTTCACTTTCTGACTTACTACAAGTCCCGTGCTTACCTGTAGACTCATCTACGGGGCTGCAAATGGCATTGTGCCCTTTTTTTCCTTGGCTAATATTCTGTCTTAGCGAGGTCCATTTTCTGCAATGTGATTCCCTGAGGGCTGAGGATTAGCTGACCTGGGCAGCCTGACCCTGCCGGCAAGCCCTCCCCAGGTGTGCCTGGGTTGAGTTCAATAGAAACAGCACTCCAGGCAGCAATAGCCCCTGCAGCTGTGCCTGACTCCATATTCTCTGCCCCGTCAGCAGTCTCGGGGCTGTGCTGGTGGGAGGGTGTGAGGGTCCACGGCTTTGTTGGTGGCCCGGTGTGAGTGGGCCTCTGCTGGAATTTCTGCAGGAGTTGCCACGTTGCCACCTGTAAAGAAGAGGATGTGTCACCCATAATTTCCACTGGAATTTCTCTCCGGGCTGAGGTGAGGGAGGAAAAAAAAGAGTGGGGGCCGGGACAGGAGTGGTATCTCAGGCAGGGAAATGGAAAGCTTCCAGAAGAGCGCCCGGGGCCAGGACCATCCTGGCTGGCCTGCAGGCACCAAGTTGGCCTGCGTGCTGTCGCTGGTGTGGCTCCACGGCCCTTCCTCTAGGCTTTCAAGCCCTTGTACATATTCAGGTGTTTTACCTGGGAAGGGTGGGAACAGTTCAGCAGCAGCTGGCCTGGGGCTCAGCTCACGTTTACTCACAGAGGCCTCGGCACTGTCCCCCAGCTTTGCAATCAGGACGCTCCTTGCGTGGGTGGGCCGGGCTGCTGGCTGTATGGGAGATGATTCCCCACCTCTGACCAATCTCAGAATTGTTTACCGCTGGAACAAGTGCCCTGATAGGGTTTTCCTCTGTATAACTGCTGGGTACAGGATTTTTTTTTTCTTTTTTGGTTCAAGTTAGAAGTTATTCATCTTTTATGTATTTATTGATATAAGCATGGAAATAATTCATTCATAGAAATACATCTGTGTGAAGGGAAGAACTTTTTTTCTGTTTTATTTTTAAATTTCATTTCTAAAAATTTTGCAGTTTAATCATATTTATTTTTCTATACAGCAGGTTATTATTAGTTATCTATTTTATTCATATACATATATACAGGTCAATACCTATCTCCCAACTCATCTGACCACCAACACCCCATGGCTTCCCCCACTTGGTGTCCATACGTTTGTTCTCTACCTCTGTTTCTCTATTTCTGCCCTGCAAACCTGTTCATCTGTACCATATATCTAGGTTCCACATACATGCATTAATACAGAATATTTGTTTTGCTCTTTCTGACTTACTTCATTCTGTATGACAGTCTCTAGATCCACCGACTTCTCTACAAATAACCCAGTTTCATTCCTTTTCATGGCTGAGTCATATCCCATTTTATGTATGTACCACATCTTTATCCATTCGTCTGTCTGTGGGCATTTAGGTTGCTTCCATTACCTGGCTATTGTAAATAGTGCTGCAATGAACATTGTGGTGAATGTGTGTTTTTGATTTATGGTTGTCTCTGGGTATATGCCCAGAAGTGGGATTGCTGGATCCTGTGGTAATTCTATTCCTAGTTTCTTTAAGGAAACTCCATACTGTTCTCCATAGTGACTGTATCAATTTACCTTCCCACTAATAGTGGAAGAGAGTTCCTTTTGTCCACACCCTCCCCAGAATTTGTTGTTTGTAGATTTTCTGATGCTGCCGATTCTAACAGGTGTGAGGTGATACCTCATTGTCATTTTGATTTGCATTTCTCTAATAATTAGTGGTGTTGAGCAGCTTTTCATGTGCGTCTTGGCCGTCTCTGTGACTTCTTTGAAGAAACGTCTATTTAGATCTTCTGCCCATTTTTGTATTGGGTTGTTTGTTTTATTAATATTAAGCTGCGTGAGCTGTTTATATATATTGGAGATTAAACCCTTGTCCATTGATTCGTTTGCGAACGTTTTCGCCCATTCTGAGGGTTGCCTTTTTCCATTCCCGTTTTTTTTTAACCAAAAAAGAAAGAAAGCAAAAGAAGCAGAACACTAATGTGCGTGAAATATGCCTCTTGAAACTGTCGTTTTGAAATATGGACGTCTTTTGAACTTTTTGGTCGATATATGACCCCAGGATTTGTTTTCAGGGCAGGTGTCATTTACAGGCCTGCAATGATTTGGAATATCCACTGACCATTAGCGCTGGGATTAAAGCTGCTGTTGTGTGAAATGGCCACAAGGTGGCAGCAGTTCTCCCTTAGCAAATCTGGTTACTAGGGCAACAGAGCCTCAATGGAAGCCTGTTCTAGATTGGAATTTAGAATGGAATGTGCCAGGAGAAAGCCCCTCAAGTTTGTCTCACTACTTCTTGTTCGTGTTTTTAATTTAATTTTTAATTTTTTATTACAGCAAGTTTGATTACAACGTTTGCTTGTTGTAGGTGTGCAAGATGTGGTTCTGTTACACATATACATACGTCTGTTCTTCCTGGGACCCTTTTCCCATGTACATTATGACAGAATGTTGAGTAGTCTTCTCTTGGCATTCCGTAGGTCTTTGGTGATTATATATTTCACCTGTGTTTGTATATGTCTCTTAACCCCAATATCGTAATGAATCCAATCCTCACACCTTTCCATTGGTGAACCATAAGTTTGTTTAATGAATCTGTGATTGCCCTTCTCCGTGGAAATATCTGCCCTGGTATCCGTTTTTAGGTAACACCTATAAGTGATATCCTACGATATGTGTCTTTCACTTTCTGACTTACTACAAGTCACGTGCTTACCTGTAGACTCATCTACAGGGCTGCAAATGGCATTGTGCCCTTTTTTTCCTTGGCTAATATTCTGTCTTAGCGAGGTCCATTTTCTGCAATGTGATTCCCTGAGGGCTGAGGATTAGCTGACCTGGGCAGCCTGACCCTGCCGGCAAGCCCTCCCCAGGTGTGCGTGGGTTGAGGTCGATAGAAACAGCACTCCAGGCAGCAATAGCCCCTGCAGCTGTGCCTGATTCCATATTCTCTGCCCCGTCAGCAGTCTCGGGGCTGTGCTGGTGGGAGGGTGTGAGGGTCCACGGCTTTGTTGGTGGCCCGGTGTGAGTGGGGCTCTGCTGGACTTTCTGCAGGAGTTGCCAGGCTGCCACCTGTAAAGAAGAGGATGTGTCACCCATAACTTCCACTGGAATTTCTCTCCGGGCTGAGGTGAGGAAGGAAAAAAAGGAATGATGGCCGGGACAGGAGGGGTATATCAGGCAGGGAAATGGAAAGCTTCTAGAAGAGTGCCCGGGGCCAGGACCATCCTGGCTGGCCTGCAGGCACCAAGTTGGCCTGCATGCTGTCGCTGGTGTGGCTCCACGGCCCTTCCTCTAGGCTTTCAAGCCCTTGTACATATTCAGGTGTTTTACCTGGGAAGGGTGGGAACATTTCAGCAGCAGCTGGCCTGGGGCTCAGCTCACGTTTACTCACAGAGGCCTCGGCACGGTCCCCCAGCTTTGCAATGAGGAGGCTCCTTGCGTGGGGGGGCCGGGCTGCTGGCTGTATGGGAGATGATTCCCCACCTCTGACCAATGTCAGAATTGTTTACCGCTGGAGCAAGTGCCCTGATAGGGTTTTCCTCTGTATAACTGCTGGGTTCAGGTTTTTTTTTCTTTTTTGGTTCAAGTTAGAATTTATTCATCTTTTATGTATTTATTGATATAAGCATGGAAATAATTCATTCATAGAAATACATCTGTGTGAAGGGAAGAACTTTTTTTCTGTTTTATTTTTAAATTTCATTTCTAAAAATTTTGCAGTTTAATCATATTTATTTTTCTATACAGCAGGTTATTATTAGTTATCTATTTTATTCATATACATATATACAGGTCAATACCTATCTCCCAACTCATCTGACCACCAACACCCCATGGCTTCCCCCACTTGGTGTCCATACGTTTGTTCTCTACCTCTGTTTCTCTATTTCTGCCCTGCAAACCTGTTCATCTGTACCATATATCTACGTTCCACATACATGCATTAATACAGAATATTTGTTTTGCTCTTTCTGACTTACTTCATTCTGTATGACAGTCTCTAGATCCACCGACTTCTCTACAAATAACCCAGTTTCATTCCTTTTCATGGCTGAGTCATATCCCATTTTATGTATGTACCACATCTTTATCCATTCGTCTGTCTGTGGGCATTTAGGTTGCTTCCATTACCTGGCTATTGTAAATAGTGCTGCAATGAACATTGTGGTGAATGTGTGTTTTTGATTTATGGTTGTCTCTGGGTATATGCCCAGAAGTGGGATTGCTGGATCCTGTGGTAATTCTATTCCTAGTTTCTTTAAGGAAACTCCATACTGTTCTCCATAGTGACTGTATCAATTTACCTTCCCACTAATAGTGGAAGAGGGTTCCTTTTGTCCACACCCTCCCCAGAATTTGTTGTTTGTAGATTTTCTGATGCTGCCGATTCTAACAGGTGTGAGGTGATACCTCATTGTCATTTTGATTTGCATTTCTCTAATAATTAGTGGTGTTGAGCATCTTTTCATGTGCGTCTTGGCCGTCTCTGTGACTTCTTTGAAGAAACGTCTATTTAGATCTTCTGCCCATTTTTGTATTGGGTTGTTTGTTTTATTAATATTAAGCTGCGTGAGCTGTTTATATATATTGGAGATTAAACCCTTGCCCATTGATTCGTTTGCGAACGTTTTCGCCCATTCTGAGGGTTGCCTTTTTCCATTCCCGTTTTTTTTAACCAAAAAAGAAAGAAAGCAAAAGAAGCAGAACACTAATGTGCGTGAAATATGCCTCTTGAAACTGTCGTTTTGAAATATGGACGTCTTTTGAACTTTTTGGTCGATATATGACCCCAGGATTTGTTTTCAGGGCAGGTGTCATTTACAGGCCTGCAATGATTTGGAATATCCACTGACCAGTAGCGCTGGGATTAAAGCTGCTGTTGTGTGAAACGGCCACAAGGTGGCAGCAGTTCTCCCTTAGCAAATCTGGTTACCAGGGCAACAGAGCCTCAATGGAAGCCTGTTCTAGATTGGAATTTAGAATGGAATGTGCCAGGAGAAAGCCCCTCAAGTTTGTCTCACTACTTCTTGTTCGTGTTTTTAATTTAATTTTTAATTTTTTATTACAGCAAGTTTGATTACAACGTTTGCTTGTTGTAGGTGTGCAAGATGTGGTTCTTTTACACATATACATATGTCTGTTCTTCCTGGGACCCTTTTCCCATGTACGTTATGACAGAATGTTGAGTAGTCTTCTCTTGGCATTCCGTAGGTCTTTGGTGATTATATATTTCACCTGTGTTTGTATATGTCTCTTAACCCCAATATCGTAATAAATCCAATCCTCACACCTTTCCATTCGTGAACCATAAGTTTCTTTAATGAATCTGTGATTGCCCTTCTCCGTGGAAATATCTGCCCTGGTATCCGTTTTTAGGTAACACCTATAAGTGATATCCTACGATATGTGTCTTTCACTTTCTGACTTACTACAAGTCACGTGATTACCTGTAGACTCATCTACGGGGCTGCAAATGGCATTGTGCTCTTTTTCTCCTTGGCTAATATTCTGTCTTAGCGAGGTCCATTTTCTGCAATGTGATTCCCTGAGGGCTGAGGATTAGCTGACCTGGGCAGCCTGACCCTGCCGGCAAGCCCTCCCCAGTTGTGCCTGGGTTGAGTTCAATAGAAACAGCACTCCAGGCAGCAATAGCCCCTGCAGCTGTGCCTGACTCCATATTCTCTGCCCCGTCAGCAGTCTCGGGGCTGTGCTGGTGGGAGGGTGTGAGGGTCCACGGCTTTGTTGGTGGCCCGGTGTGAGTGGGGCTCTGCTGGAATTTCTGCAGGAGTTGCCAGGTTGCCACCTGTAAAGAAGAGGATGTGTCACCCATAACTTCCACTGGAATTTCTCTCCGGGCTGAGGTGAGGGAGGAAAAAAAGGAGTGGGGGCCGGGACAGGAGTGGTATCTCAGGCAGGGAAATGGAAAGCTTCCAGAAGAGCGCCCGGGGCCAGGACCATCCTGGATGGCCTGCAGGCACCAAGTTGGCCTGCGTGCTGTCGCTGGTGTGGCTCCACGGCCCTTCCTCTAGGCTTTCAAGCCCTTGTACATATTCAGGTGTTTTACCTGGGAAGGGTGGGAACAGTTCAGCAGCAGCTGGCCTGGGGCTCAGCTCACGTTTACTCACAGAGGCCTCGGCACGGTCCCCTAGCTTTGCAATGAGGATGCTCCTTGCGTGGGGGGGCCGAGCTGCTGGCTGTATGGGAGATGATTCCCCACCTCTGACCAATTTCAGAATTGTTTACCGCTGGAGCAATTGCCCTGATAGGGTATTCCTCTGTATAACTGCTGGGTTCAGGTTTTTTTTTTCTTTTTTGGTTCAAGTTAGAATTTATTCATCTTTTATGTATTTATTGATATAAGCATGGAAATAATTCATTCATAGAAATACATCTGTGTGAAGGGAAGAACTTTTTTCTGTTTTATTTTTAAATTTCATTTCTAAAAATTTTGCAGTTTAATTATATTTATTTTTCTATACAGCAGGTTATTATTAGTTATCTATTTTATTCATATACATATATACAGGTCAATACCTATCTCCCAACTCATCTGACCACCATCACCCCATGGCTTCCCCCACTTGGTGTCCATACGTTTGTTCTCTACCTCTGTTTCTCTATTTCTGCCCTGCAAACCTGTTCATCTGTACCATATATCTAGGTTCCACATACATGCATTAATACAGAATATTTGTTTTGCTCTTTCTGACTTACTTCATTCTGTATGACAGTCTCTAGATCCACCGACTTCTCTACAAATAACCCAGTTTCATTCCTTTTCATGGCTGAGTCATATCCCATTTTATGTATGTACCACATCTTTATCCATTCATCTGTCTGTGGGCATTTAGGTTGCTTCCATTACCTGGCTATTGTAAATAGTGCTGCAATGAACATTGTGGTGAATGTGTGTTTTTGATTTATGGTTGTCTCTGTGTATATGCCCAGAAGTGGGATTGCTGGATCCTATGGTAATTCTATTTCTAGTTTCTTTAAGGAAACTCCATACTGTTCTCCATAGTGACTGTATCAATTTACCTTCCCACCAATAGTGGAAGAGGGTTCCTTTTGTCCACACCCTCCCCAGAATTTGTTGTTTGTAGATTTTCTGATGATGCCGATTCTAACAGGTGTGAGGTGATACCTCATTGTCGTTTTGATTTGCATTTCTCTAATAATTAGTGGTGTTGAGCAGCTTTTCATGTGCGTCTTGGCCGTCTCTGTGACTTCTTTGAAGAAACGTCTATTTAGATCTTCTGCCCATTTTTGTATTGGGTTGTTTGTTTTATTAATATTAAGCTGCGTGAGCTGTTTATATATATTGGAGATTAAACCCTTGTCCATTGATTCGTTTGCGAACGTTTTCGCCCATTCTGAGGGTTGCCTTTTTCCATTCCCGTTTTTTTTTAACCAAAAAAGAAAGAAAGCAAAAGAAGCAGAACACTAATGTGCGTGAAATATGCCTCTTGAAACTGTCGTTTTGAAATATGGACGTCTTTTGAACTTTTTGGTCGATATATGACCCCAGGATTTGTTTTCAGGGCAGGTGTCATTTACAGGCCTGCAATGATTTGGAATATCCACTGACCATTAGCGCTGGGATTAAAGCTGCTGTTGTGCGAAATGGCCACAAGGTGGCATCAGTTCTCCCTTAGCAAATCTGGTTACCAGGGCAACAGAGCCTCAATGGAAGCCTGTTCTAGATTGGAATTTAGAATGGAATGTGCCAGGAGAAAGCCCCTCAAGTTTGTCTCACTACTTCTTGTTCGTGTTTTTAATTTAATTTTTAATTTTTTATTACAGCAAGTTTGATTACAACGTTTGCTTGTTGTAGGTGTGCAAGATGTGGTTCTGTTACACATATACATATGTCTGTTCTTCCTGGGACCCTTTTCCCATGTACGTTATGACAGAATGTTGAGTAGTCTTCTCTTGGCATTCCGTAGGTCTTTGGTGATTATATATTTCACCTGTGTTTGTATATGTCTCTTAACCCCAATATCGTAATGAATCCAATCCTCACACCTTTCCATTGGTGAACCATAAGTTTGTTTAATGAATCTGTGATTGCCCTTCTCCGTGGAAATATCTGCCCTGGTATCCGTTTTTAGGTAACACCTATAAGTGATATCCTACGATATGTGTCTTTCACTTTCTGACTTACTACAAGTCACGTGATTACCTGTAGACTCATCTACGGGGCTGCAAATGGCATTGTGCTCTTTTTTTCCTTGGCTAATATTCTGTCTTAGCGAGGTCCATTTTCTGCAATGTGATTCCCTGAGGGCTGAGGATTAGCTGACCTGGGCAGCCTGACCCTCCCGGCAAGCCCTCCCCAGGTGTGCGTGGGTTGAGGTCGATAGAAACAGCACTCCAGGCAGCAATAGCCCCTGCAGCTGTGCCTGATTCCATATTCTCTGCCCCGTCAGCAGTCTCGGGGCTGTGCTGGTGGGAGGGTGTGAGGGTCCACGGCTTTGTTGGTGGCCCGGTGTGAGTGGGGCTCTGCTGGACTTTCTGCAGGAGTTGCCAGGCTGCCACCTGTAAAGAAGAGGATGTGTCACCCATAACTTCCACTGGAATTTCTCTCCGGGCTGAGGTGAGGAAGGAAAAAAAGGAATGATGGCCGGGACAGGAGGGGTATATCAGGCAGGGAAATGGAAAGCTTCTAGAAGAGTGCCCGGGGCCAGGACCATCCTGGCTGGCCTGCAGGCACCAAGTTGGCCTGCATGCTGTCGCTGGTGTGGCTCCACGGCCCTTCCTCTAGGCTTTCAAGCCCTTGTACATATTCAGGTGTTTTACCTGGGAAGGGTGGGAACAGTTCAGCAGCAGCTGGCCTGGGGCTCAGCTCACGTTTACTCACAGAGGCCTCGGCACGGTCCCCCAGCTTTGCAATGACGACGCTCCTTGCGTGGGGGGGCCGGGCTGCTGGCTGTATGGGAGATGATTCCCCACCTCTGACCAATGTCAGAATTGTTTACCGCTGGAGCAAGTGCCCTGATAGGGTTTTCCTCTGTATAACTGCTGGGTTCAGGTTTTTTTTTTTTCTTTTTTGGTTCAAGTTAGAATTTATTCATCTTTTATGTATTTATTGATATAAGCATGGAAATAATTCATTCATAGAAATACATCTGTGTGAAGGGAAGAACTTTTTTCTGTTTTATTTTTAAATTTCATTTCTAAAAATTTTGCAGTTTAATTATATTTATTTTTCTATACAGCAGGTTATTATTAGTTATCTATTTTATTCATATACATATATACAGGTCAATACCTATCTCCCAACTCATCTGACCACCATCACCCCATGGCTTCCCCCACTTGGTGTCCATACGTTTGTTCTCTACCTCTGTTTCTCTATTTCTGCCCTGCAAACCTGTTCATCTGTACCATATATCTAGGTTCCACATACATGCATTAATACAGAATATTTGTTTTGCTCTTTCTGACTTACTTCATTCTGTATGACAGTCTCTAGATCCACCGACTTCTCTACAAATAACCCAGTTTCATTCCTTTTCATGGCTGAGTCATATCCCATTTTATGTATGTACCACATCTTTATCCATTCATCTGTCTGTGGGCATTTAGGTTGCTTCCATTACCTGGCTATTGTAAATAGTGCTGCAATGAACATTGTGGTGAATGTGTGTTTTTGATTTATGGTTGTCTCTGTGTATATGCCCAGAAGTGGGATTGCTGGATCCTATGGTAATTCTATTTCTAGTTTCTTTAAGGAAACTCCATACTGTTCTCCATAGTGACTGTATCAATTTACCTTCCCACCAATAGTGGAAGAGGGTTCCTTTTGTCCACACCCTCCCCAGAATTTGTTGTTTGTAGATTTTCTGATGATGCCGATTCTAACAGGTGTGAGGTGATACCTCATTGTCGTTTTGATTTGCATTTCTCTAATAATTAGTGGTGTTGAGCAGCTTTTCATGTGCGTCTTGGCCGTCTCTGTGACTTCTTTGAAGAAACGTCTATTTAGATCTTCTGCCCATTTTTGTATTGGGTTGTTTGTTTTATTAATATTAAGCTGCGTGAGCTGTTTATATATATTGGAGATTAAACCCTTGTCCATTGATTCGTTTGCGAACGTTTTCGCCCATTCTGAGGGTTGCCTTTTTCCATTCCCGTTTTTTTTTAACCAAAAAAGAAAGAAAGCAAAAGAAGCAGAACACTAATGTGCGTGAAATATGCCTCTTGAAACTGTCGTTTTGAAATATGGACGTCTTTTGAACTTTTTGGTCGATATATGACCCCAGGATTTGTTTTCAGGGCAGGTGTCATTTACAGGCCTGCAATGATTTGGAATATCCACTGACCATTAGCGCTGGGATTAAAGCTGCTGTTGTGCGAAATGGCCACAAGGTGGCATCAGTTCTCCCTTAGCAAATCTGGTTACCAGGGCAACAGAGCCTCAATGGAAGCCTGTTCTAGATTGGAATTTAGAATGGAATGTGCCAGGAGAAAGCCCCTCAAGTTTGTCTCACTACTTCTTGTTCGTGTTTTTAATTTAATTTTTAATTTTTTATTACAGCAAGTTTGATTACAACGTTTGCTTGTTGTAGGTGTGCAAGATGTGGTTCTTTTACACATATACATATGTCTGTTCTTCCTGGGACCCTTTTCCCATGTACGTTATGACAGAATGTTGAGTAGTCTTCTCTTGGCATTCCGTAGGTCTTTGGTGATTATATATTTCACCTGTGTTTGTATATGTCTCTTAACCCCAATATCGTAATGAATCCAATCCTCACACCTTTCCATTGGTGAACCATAAGTTTGTTTAATGAATCTGTGATTGCCCTTCTCCGTGGAAATATCTGCCCTGGTATCCGTTTTTAGGTAACACCTATAAGTGATATCCTACGATATGTGTCTTTCACTTTCTGACTTACTACAAGTCACGTGATTACCTGTAGACTCATCTACGGGGCTGCAAATGGCATTGTGCTCTTTTTTTCCTTGGCTAATATTCTGTCTTAGCGAGGTCCATTTTCTGCAATGTGATTCCCTGAGGGCTGAGGATTAGCTGACCTGGGCAGCCTGACCCTGCCGGCAAGCCCTCCCCAGGTGTGCGTGGGTTGAGGTCGATAGAAACAGCACTCCAGGCAGCAATAGCCCCTGCAGCTGTGCCTGATTCCATATTCTCTGCCCCGTCAGCAGTCTCGGGGCTGTGCTGGTGGGAGGGTGTGAGGGTCCACGGCTTTGTTGGTGGCCCGGTGTGAGTGGGGCTCTGCTGGACTTTCTGCAGGAGTTGCCAGGCTGCCACCTGTAAAGAAGAGGATGTGTCACCCATAACTTCCACTGGAATTTCTCTCCGGGCTGAGGTGAGGAAGGAAAAAAAGGAATGATGGCCGGGACAGGAGGGGTATATCAGGCAGGGAAATGGAAAGCTTCTAGAAGAGTGCCCGGGGCCAGGACCATCCTGGCTGTCCTGCAGGCACCAAGTTGGCCTGCATGCTGTCGCTGGTGTGGCTCCACGGCCCTTCCTCTAGGCTTTCAAGCCCTTGTACATATTCAGGTGTTTTACCTGGGAAGGGTGGGAACAGTTCAGCAGCAGCTGGCCTGGGGCTCAGCTCACGTTTACTCACAGAGGCCTCGGCACGGTCCCCCAGCTTTGCAATGACGACGCTCCTTGCGTGGGGGGGCCGGGCTGCTGGCTGTATGGGAGATGATTCCCCACCTCTGACCAATGTCAGAATTGTTTACCGCTGGAGCAAGTGCCCTGATAGGGTTTTCCTCTGTATAACTGCTGGGTTCAGGTTTTTTTTTTTCTTTTTTGGTTCAAGTTAGAATTTATTCATCTTTTATGTATTTATTGATATAAGCATGGAAATAATTCATTCATAGAAATACATCTGTGTGAAGGGAAGAACTTTTTTCTGTTTTATTTTTAAATTTCATATCTAAAAATTTTGCAGTTTAATTATATTTATTTTTCGATACAGCAGGTTATTATTAGTTATCTATTTTATTCATATACATATATACAGGTCAATACCTATCTCCCAACTCATCTGACCACCATCACCCCATGGCTTCCCCCACTTGGTGTCCATACGTTTGTTCTCTACCTCTGTTTCTCTATTTCTGCCCTGCAAACCTGTTCATCTGTACCATATATCTAGGTTCCACATACATGCATTAATACAGAATATTTGTTTTGCTCTTTCTGACTTACTTCATTCTGTATGACAGTCTCTAGATCCACCGACTTCTCTACAAATAACCCAGTTTCATTCCTTTTCATGGCTGAGTCATATCCCATTTTATGTATGTACCACATCTTTATCCATTCATCTGTCTGTGGGCATTTAGGTTGCTTCCATTACCTGGCTATTGTAAATAGTGCTGCAATGAACATTGTGGTGAATGTGTGTTTTTGATTTATGATTTTCTCTGGCTATATGCACAGAAGTGGGATTGCTGGATCCTATGGTAATTCTATTTCTAGTTTCTTTAAGGAAACTCCATACTGTTCTCCATAGTGACTGTATCAATTTACCTTCCCACCAATAGTGGAAGAGGGTTCCTTTTGTCCACACCCTCCCCAGAATTTGTTGTTTGTAGATTTTCTGATGATGCCAATTCTAACAGGTGTGAGGTGATACCTCATTGTCGTTTTGATTTGCATTTCTCTAATAATTAGTGGTGTTGAGCATCTTTTCATGTGCGTCTTGGCCGTCTCTGTGACTTCTTTGAAGAAACGTCTATTTAGATCTTCTGCCCATTTTTGTATTGGGTTGTTTGTTTTATTAATATTAAGCTGCGTGAGCTGTTTATATATATTGGAGATTAAACCCTTGCCCATTGATTCGTTTGCGAACGTTTTCGCCCATTCTGAGGGTTGCCTTTTTCCATTCCCGTTTTTTTTAACCAAAAAAGAAAGAAAGCAAAAGAAGCAGAACACTAATGTGCGTGAAATATGCCTCTTGAAACTGTCGTTTTGAAATATGGACGTCTTTTGAACTTTTTGGTCGATATATGACCCCACGATTTGTTTTCAGGGCAGGTGTCATTTACAGGCCTGCAATGATTTGGAATATCCACTGACCAGTAGCGCTGGGATTAAAGCTGCTGTTGTGTGAAACGGCCACAAGGTGGCAGCAGTTCTCCCTTAGCAAATCTGGTTACCAGGGCAACAGAGCCTCAATGGAAGCCTGTTCTAGATTGGAATTTAGAATGGAATGTGCCAGGAGAAAGCCCCTCAAGTTTGTCTCACTACTTCTTGTTCGTGTTTTTAATTTAATTTTTAATTTTTTATTACAGCAAGTTTGATTACAACGTTTGCTTGTTGTAGGTGTGCAAGATGTGGTTCTTTTACACATATACATATGTCTGTTCTTCCTGGGACCCTTTTCCCATGTACGTTATGACAGAATGTTGAGTAGTCTTCTCTTGGCATTCCGTAGGTCTTTGGTGATTATATATTTCACCTGTGTTTGTATATGTCTCTTAACCCCAATATCGTAATGAATCCAATCCTCACACCTTTCCATTGGTGAACCATAAGTTTCTTTAATGAATCTGTGATTGCCCTTCTCCGTGGAAATATCTGCCCTGGTATCCGTTTTTAGGTAACACCTATAAGTGATATCCTACGATATGTGTCTTTCACTTTCTGACTTACTACAAGTCACGTGATTACCTGTAGACTCATCTACGGGGCTGCAAATGGCATTGTGCTCTTTTTCTCCTTGGCTAATATTCTGTCTTAGCGAGGTCCATTTTCTGCAATGTGATTCCCTGAGGGCTGAGGATTAGCTGACCTGGGCAGCCTGACCCTGCCGGCAAGCCCTCCCCAGGTGTGCCTGGGTTGAGTTCAATAGAAACAGCACTCCAGGCACCAATAGCCCCTGCAGCTGTGCCTGACTCCATATTCTCTGCCCCGTCAGCAGTCTCGGGGCTGTGCTGGTGGGAGGGTGTGAGGGTCCACGGCTTTGTTGGTGGCCCGGTGTGAGTGGGGCTCTGCTGGAATTTCTGCAGGAGTTGCCAGGTTGCCACCTGTAAAGAAGAGGATGTGTCACCCATAACTTCCACTGGAATTTCTCTCCGGGCTGAGGTGAGGGAGGAAAAAAAGGAGTGGGGGCCGGGACAGGAGTGGTATCTCAGGCAGGGAAATGGAAAGCTTCCAGAAGAGCGCCCGGGGCCAGGACCATCCTGGATGGCCTGCAGGCACCAAGTTGGCCTGCGTGCTGTCGCTGGTGTGGCTCCACGGCCCTTCCTCTAGGCTTTCAATCCCTTGTACATATTCAGGTGTTTTACCTGGGAAGGGTGGGAACAGTTCAGCAGCAGCTGGCCTGGGGCTCAGCTCACGTTTACTCACAGAGGCCTCGGCACGGTCCCCTAGCTTTGCAATAAGGATGCTCCTTGCGTGGGGGGGCCGGGCTGCTGGCTGTATGGGAGATGATTCCCCACCTCTGACCAATGTCAGAATTGTTTACCGCTGGAGCAAGTGCCCTGATAGGGTTTTCCTCTGTATAACTGCTGGGTTCAGGTTTTTTTTTTCTTTTTTGGTTCAAGTTAGAATTTATTCATCTTTTATGTATTTATTGATATAAGCATGGAAATAATTCATTCATAGAAATACATCTGTGTGAAGGGAAGAACTTTTTTCTGTTTTATTTTTAAATTTCATATCTAAAAATTTTGCAGTTTAATTATATTTATTTTTCGATACAGCAGGTTATTATTAGTTATCTATTTTATTCATATACATATATACAGGTCAATACCTATCTCCCAACTCATCTGACCACCATCACCCCATGGCTTCCCCCACTTGGTGTCCATACGTTTGTTCTCTACCTCTGTTTCTCTATTTCTGCCCTGCAAACCTGTTCATCTGTACCATATATCTAGGTTCCACATACATGCATTAATACAGAATATTTGTTTTGCTCTTTCTGACTTACTTCATTCTGTATGACAGTCTCTAGATCCACCGACTTCTCTACAAATAACCCAGTTTCATTCCTTTTCATGGCTGAGTCATATCCCATTTTATGTATGTACCACATCTTTATCCATTCGTCTGTCTGTGGGCATTTAGGTTGCTTCCATTACCTGGCTATTGTAAATAGTGCTGCAATGAACATTGTGGTGAATGTGTGTTTTTGATTTATGGTTGTCTCTGGGTATATGCCCAGAAGTGGGATTGCTGGATCCTATGGTAATTCTATTCCTAGTTTCTTTAAGGAAACTCCATACTGTTCTCCATAGTGACTGTATCAATTTACCTTCCCACTAATAGTGGAAGAGGGTTCCTTTTGACCACACCCTCCCCAGAATTTGTTGTTTGTAGATTTTCTGATGCTGCCGATTCTAACAGGTGTGAGGTGATACCTCATTGTCATTTTGATTTGCATTTCTCTAATAATTAGTGGTTTTGAGCAGCTTTTCATGTGCGTCTTGGCCGTCTCTGTGACTTCTTTGAAGAAACGTCTATTTAGATCTTCTGCCCATTTTTGTATTGGGTTGTTTGTTTTATTAATATTAAGCTGCGTCAGCTGTTTATATATATTGGAGATTAAACCCTTGTCCATTGATTCGTTTGCGAACGTTTTCGCCCATTCTGAGGGTTGCCTTTTTCCATTCCCGTTTTTTTTAACCAAAAAAGAAAGAAAGCAAAAGAAGCAGAACACTAATGTGCGTGAAATATGCCTCTTGAAACTGTCGTTTTGAAATATGGACGTCTTTTGAACTTTTTGGTCGATATATGACCCCAGGATTTGTTTTCAGGGCAGGTGTCATTTACAGGCCTGCAATGATTTGGAATATCCACTGACCAGTAGCGCTGGGATTAAAGCTGCTGTTGTGCGAAATGGCCACAAGGTGGCAGCAGTTCTCCCTTAGCAAATCTGGTTACCAGGGCAACAGAGCCTCAATGGAAGCCTGTTCTAGATTGGAATTTAGAATGGAATGTGCCAGGAGAAAGCCCCTCAAGTTTGTCTCACTACTTCTTGTTCGTGTTTTTAATTTAATTTTTAATTTTTTATTACAGCAAGTTTGATTACAACGTTTGCTTGTTGTAGGTGTGCAAGATGTGGTTCTTTTACACATATACATATGTCTGTTCTTCCTGGGACCCTTTTCCCATGTACGTTATGACAGAATGTTGAGTAGTCTTCTCTTGGCATTCCGTAGGTCTTTGGTGATTATATATTTCACCTGTGTTTGTATATGTCTCTTAACCCCAATATCGTAATGAATCCAATCCTCACACCTTTCCATTGGTGAACCATAAGTTTGTTTAATGAATCTGTGATTGCCCTTCTCCGTGGAAATATCTGCCCTGGTATCCGTTTTTAGGTAACACCTATAAGTGATATCCTACGATATGTGTCTTTCACTTTCTGACTTACTACAAGTCCCGTGCTTACCTGTAGACTCATCTACGGGGCTGCAAATGGCATTGTGCCCTTTTTTTCCTTGGCTAATATTCTGTCTTAGCGAGGTCCATTTTCTGCAATGTGATTCCCTGAGGGCTGAGGATTAGCTGACCTGGGCAGCCTGACCCTGCCGGCAAGCCCTCCCCAGGTGTGCCTGGGTTGAGTTCAATAGAAACAGCACTCCAGGCAGCAATAGCCCCTGCAGCTGTGCCTGACTCCATATTCTCTGCCCCGTCAGCAGTCTCGGGGCTGTGCTGGTGGGAGGGTGTGAGGGTCCACGGCTTTGTTGGTGGCCCGGTGTGAGTGGGGCTCTGCTGGAATTTCTGCAGGAGTTGCCAGGTTGCCACCTGTAAAGAAGAGGATGTGTCACCCATAATTTCCACTGGAATTTCTCTCCGGGCTGAGGTGAGGGAGGAAAAAAAAGAGTGGGGGCCGGGACAGGAGTGGTATCTCAGGCAGGGAAATGGAAAGCTTCCAGAAGAGCGCCCGGGGCCAGGACCATCCTGGCTGGCCTGCAGGCACCAAGTTGGCCTGCGTGCTGTCGCTGGTGTGGCTCCACGGCCCTTCCTCTAGGCTTTCAAGCCCTTGTACATATTCAGGTGTTTTACCTGGGAAGGGTGGGAACACTTCAGCAGCAGCTGGCCTGGGGCTCAGCTCACGTTTACTCACAGAGGCCTCGGCACTGTCCCCCAGCTTTGCAATCAGGACGCTCCTTGCGTGGGTGGGCCGGGCTGCTGGCTGTATGGGAGATGATTCCCCACCTCTGACCAATCTCAGAATTGTTTACCGCTGGAAAATGTGCCCTGATAGGGTTTTCCTCTGTATAACTGCTGGGTACAGGATTTTTTTTTTCTTTTTTGGTTCAAGTTAGAAGTTATTCATCTTTTATGTATTTATTGATATAAGCATGGAAATAATTCATTCATAGAAATACATCTGTGTGAAGGGAAGAACTTTTTTTCTGTTTTATTTTTAAATTTCATTTCTAAAAATTTTGCAGTTTAATCATATTTATTTTTCTATACAGCAGGTTATTATTAGTTATCTATTTTATTCATATACATATATACAGGTCAATACCTATCTCCCAACTCATCTGACCACCAACACCCCATGGCTTCCCCTACTTGGTGTCCATACGTTTGTTCTCTACCTCTGTTTCTCTATTTCTGCCCTGCAAACCTGTTCATCTGTACCATATATCTACGTTCCACATACATGCATTAATACAGAATATTTGTTTTGCTCTTTCTGACTTACTTCATTCTGTATGACAGTCTCTAGATCCACCGACTTCTCTACAAATAACCCAGTTTCATTCCTTTTCATGGCTGAGTCATATCCCATTTTATGTATGTACCACATCTTTATCCATTCGTCTGTCTGTGGGCATTTAGGTTGCTTCCATTACCTGGCTATTGTAAATAGTGCTGCAATGAACATTGTGGTGAATGTGTGTTTTTGATTTATGGTTGTCTCTGGGTATATGCCCAGAAGTGGGATTGCTGGATCCTGTGGTAATTCTATTCCTAGTTTCTTTAAGGAAACTCCATACTGTTCTCCATAGTGACTGTATCAATTTACCTTCCCACTAATAGTGGAAGAGGGTTCCTTTTGTCCACACCCTCCCCAGAATTTGTTGTTTGTAGATTTTCTGATGCTGCCGATTCTAACAGGTGTGAGGTGATACCTCATTGTCATTTTGATTTGCATTTCTCTAATAATTAGTGGTGTTGAGCATCTTTTCATGTGCGTCTTGGCCGTCTCTGTGACTTCTTTGAAGAAACGTCTATTTAGATCTTCTGCCCATTTTTGTATTGGGTTGTTTGTTTTATTAATATTAAGCTGCGTGAGCTGTTTATATATATTGGAGATTAAACCCTTGTCCATTGATTCGTTTGCGAACGTTTTCGCCCATTCTGAGGGTTGCCTTTTTCCATTCCCGTTTTTTTTTAACCAAAAAAGAAAGAAAGCAAAAGAAGCAGAACACTAATGTGCGTGAAATATGCCTCTTGAAACTGTCGTTTTGAAATATGGACGTCTTTAGAACTTTTTGGTCGATATATGACCCCAGGATTTGTTTTCAGGGCAGGTGTCATTTACAGGCCTGCAATGATTTGGAATATCCACTGACCAGTAGCGCTGGGATTAAAGCTGCTGTTGTGCGAAATGGCCACAAGGTGGCAGCAGTTCTCCCTTAGCAAATCTGGTTACCAGGGCAACAGAGCCTCAATGGAAGCCTGTTCTAGATTGGAATTTAGAATGGAATGTGCCAGGAGAAAGCCCCTCAAGTTTGTCTCACTACTTCTTGTTCGTGTTTTTAATTTAATTTTTAATTTTTTATTACAGCAAGTTTGATTACAACGTTTGCTTGTTGTAGGTGTGCAAGATGTGGTTCTTTTACACATATACATATGTCTGTTCTTCCTGGGACCCTTTTCCCATGTACGTTATGACAGAATGTTGAGTAGTCTTCTCTTGGCATTCCGTAGGTCTTTGGTGATTATATATTTCACCTGTGTTTGTATATGTCTCTTAACCCCAATATCGTAATGAATCCAATCCTCACACCTTTCCATTGGTGAACCATAAGTTTGTTTAATGAATCTGTGATTGCCCTTCTCCGTGGAAATATCTGCCCTGGTATCCGTTTTTAGGTAACACCTATAAGTGATATCCTACGATATGTGTCTTTCACTTTCTGACTTACTACAAGTCCCGTGCTTACCTGTAGACTCATCTACGGGGCTGCAAATGGCATTGTGCCCTTTTTTTCCTTGGCTAATATTCTGTCTTAGCGAGGTCCATTTTCTGCAATGTGATTCCCTGAGGGCTGAGGATTAGCTGACCTGGGCAGCCTGACCCTGCCGGCAAGCCCTCCCCAGGTGTGCCTGGGTTGAGTTCAATAGAAACAGCACTCCAGGCAGCAATAGCCCCTGCAGCTGTGCCTGACTCCATATTCTCTGCCCCGTCAGCAGTCTCGGGGCTGTGCTGGTGGGAGGGTGTGAGGGTCCACGGCTTTGTTGGTGGCCGGTGTGAGTGGGCCTCTACTGGAATTTCTGCAGGAGTTGCCAGGTTGCCACCTGTAAAGAAGAGGATGTGTCACCCATAATTTCCACTGGAATTTCTCTCCGGGCTGAGGTGAGGGAGGAAAAAAAAGAGTGGGGGCCGGGACAGGAGTGGTATCTCAGGCAGGGAAATGGAAAGCTTCCAGAAGAGCGCCCGGGGCCAGGACCATCCTGGCTGGCCTGCAGGCACCAAGTTGGCCTGCGTGCTGTCGCTGGTGTGGCTCCACGGCCCTTCCTCTAGGCTTTCAAGCCCTTGTACATATTCAGGTGTTTTACCTGGGAAGGGTGGGAACAGTTCAGCAGCAGCTGGCCTGGGGCTCAGCTCACGTTTACTCACAGAGGCCTCGGCACTGTCCCCCAGCTTTGCAATCAGGACGCTCCTTGCGTGGGTGGGCCGGGCTGCTGGCTGTATGGGAGATGATTCCCCACCTCTGACCAATCTCAGAATTGTTTACCGCTGGAACAAGTGCCCTGATAGGGTTTTCCTCTGTATAACTGCTGGGTAAAGGATTTTTTTTTTCTTTTTTGGTTCAAGTTAGAAGTTATTCATCTTTTATGTATTTATTGATATAAGCATGGAAATAATTCATTCATAGAAATACATCTGTGTGAAGGGAAGAACTTTTTTTCTGTTTTATTTTTAAATTTCATTTCTAAAAATTTTGCAGTTTAATCATATTTATTTTTCTATACAGCAGGTTATTATTAGTTATCTATTTTATTCATATACATATATACAGGTCAATACCTATCTCCCAACTCATCTGACCACCAACACCCCATGGCTTCCCCCACTTGGTGTCCATACGTTTGTTCTCTACCTCTGTTTCTCTATTTCTGCCCTGCAAACCTGTTCATCTGTACCATATATCTAGGTTCCACATACATGCATTAATACAGAATATTTGTTTTGCTCTTTCTGACTTACTTCATTCTGTATGACAGTCTCTAGATCCACCGACTTCTCTACAAATAACCCAGTTTCATTCCTTTTCATGGCTGAGTCATATCCCATTTTATGTATGTACCACATCTTTATCCATTCGTCTGTCTGTGGGCATTTAGGTTGCTTCCATTACCTGGCTATTGTAAATAGTGCTGCAATGAACATTGTGGTGAATGTGTGTTTTTGATTTATGGTTGTCTCTGGGTATATGCCCAGAAGTGGGATTGCTGGATCCTGTGGTAATTCTATTCCTAGTTTCTTTAAGGAAACTCCATACTGTTCTCCATAGTGACTGTATCAATTTACCTTCCCACTAATAGTGGAAGAGAGTTCCTTTTGTCCACACCCTCCCCAGAATTTGTTGTTTGTAGATTTTCTGATGCTGCCGATTCTAACAGGTGTGAGGTGATACCTCATTGTCATTTTGATTTGCATTTCTCTAATAATTAGTGGTGTTGAGCAGCTTTTCATGTGCGTCTTGGCCGTCTCTGTGACTTCTTTGAAGAAACGTCTATTTAGATCTTCTGCCCATTTTTGTATTGGGTTGTTTGTTTTATTAATATTAAGCTGCGTGAGCTGTTTATATATATTGGAGATTAAACCCTTGTCCATTGATTCGTTTGCGAACGTTTTCGCCCATTCTGAGGGTTGCCTTTTTCCATTCCCGTTTTTTTTTAACCAAAAAAGAAAGAAAGCAAAAGAAGCAGAACACTAATGTGCGTGAAATATGCCTCTTGAAACTGTCGTTTTGAAATATGGACGTCTTTTGAACTTTTTGGTCAATATATGACCCCAGGATTTGTTTTCAGGGCAGGTGTCATTTACAGGCCTGCAATGATTTGGAATATCCACTGACCATTAGCGCTGGGATTAAAGCTGCTGTTGTGTGAAATGGCCACAAGGTGGCAGCAGTTCTCCCTTAGCAAATCTGGTTACTAGGGCAACAGAGCCTCAATGGAAGCCTGTTCTAGATTGGAATTTAGAATGGAATGTGCCAGGAGAAAGCCCCTCAAGTTTGTCTCACTACTTCTTGTTCGTGTTTTTAATTTAATTTTTAATTTTTTATTACAGCAAGTTTGATTACAACGTTTGCTTGTTGTAGGTGTGCAAGATGTGGTTCTGTTACACATATACATACGTCTGTTCTTCCTGGGACCCTTTTCCCATGTACATTATGACAGAATGTTGAGTAGTCTTCTCTTGGCATTCCGTAGGTCTTTGGTGATTATATATTTCACCTGTGTTTGTATATGTCTCTTAACCCCAATATCGTAATGAATCCAATCCTCACACCTTTCCATTGGTGAACCATAAGTTTGTTTAATGAATCTGTGATTGCCCTTCTCCGTGGAAATATCTGCCCTGGTATCCGTTTTTAGGTAACACCTATAAGTGATATCCTACGATATGTGTCTTTCACTTTCTGACTTACTACAAGTCACGTGCTTACCTGTAGACTCATCTACAGGGCTGCAAATGGCATTGTGCCCTTTTTTTCCTTGGCTAATATTCTGTCTTAGCGAGGTCCATTTTCTGCAATGTGATTCCCTGAGGGCTGAGGATTAGCTGACCTGGGCAGCCTGACCCTGCCGGCAAGCCCTCCCCAGGTGTGCGTGGGTTGAGGTCGATAGAAACAGCACTCCAGGCAGCAATAGCCCCTGCAGCTGTGCCTGATTCCATATTCTCTGCCCCGTCAGCAGTCTCGGGGCTGTGCTGGTGGGAGGGTGTGAGGGTCCACGGCTTTGTTGGTGGCCCGGTGTGAGTGGGGCTCTGCTGGACTTTCTGCAGGAGTTGCCAGGCTGCCACCTGTAAAGAAGAGGATGTGTCACCCATAACTTCCACTGGAATTTCTCTCCGGGCTGAGGTGAGGAAGGAAAAAAAGGAATGATGGCCGGGACAGGAGGGGTATATCAGGCAGGGAAATGGAAAGCTTCTAGAAGAGTGCCCGGGGCCAGGACCATCCTGGCTGGCCTGCAGGCACCAAGTTGGCCTGCATGCTGTCGCTGGTGTGGCTCCACGGCCCTTCCTCTAGGCTTTCAAGCCCTTGTACATATTCAGGTGTTTTACCTGGGAAGGGTGGGAACATTTCAGCAGCAGCTGGCCTGGGGCTCAGCTCACGTTTACTCACAGAGGCCTCGGCACGGTCCCCCAGCTTTGCAATGAGGAGGCTCCTTGCGTGGGGGGGCCGGGCTGCTGGCTGTATGGGAGATGATTCCCCACCTCTGACCAATGTCAGAATTGTTTACCGCTGGAGCAAGTGCCCTGATAGGGTTTTCCTCTGTATAACTGCTGGGTTCAGGTTTTTTTTTCTTTTTTGGTTCAAGTTAGAATTTATTCATCTTTTATGTATTTATTGATATAAGCATGGAAATAATTCATTCATAGAAATACATCTGTGTGAAGGGAAGAACTTTTTTTCTGTTTTATTTTTAAATTTCATTTCTAAAAATTTTGCAGTTTAATCATATTTATTTTTCTATACAGCAGGTTATTATTAGTTATCTATTTTATTCATATACATATATACAGGTCAATACCTATCTCCCAACTCATCTGACCACCAACACCCCATGGCTTCCCCCACTTGGTGTCCATACGTTTGTTCTCTACCTCTGTTTCTCTATTTCTGCCCTGCAAACCTGTTCATCTGTACCATATATCTAGGTTCCACATACATGCATTAATACAGAATATTTGTTTTGCTCTTTCTGACTTACTTCATTCTGTATGACAGTCTCTAGATCCACCGACTTCTCTACAAATAACCCAGTTTCATTCCTTTTCATGGCTGAGTCATATCCCATTTTATGTATGTACCACATCTTTATCCATTCGTCTGTCTGTGGGCATTTAGGTTGCTTCCATTACCTGGCTATTGTAAATAGTGCTGCAATGAACATTGTGGTGAATGTGTGTTTTTGATTTATGGTTGTCTCTGGGTATATGCCCAGAAGTGGGATTGCTGGATCCTGTGGTAATTCTATTCCTAGTTTCTTTAAGGAAACTCCATACTGTTCTCCATAGTGACTGTATCAATTTACCTTCCCACTAATAGTGGAAGAGGGTTCCTTTTGTCCACACCCTCCCCAGAATTTGTTGTTTGTAGATTTTCTGATGCTGCCGATTCTAACAGGTGTGAGGTGATACCTCATTGTCATTTTGATTTGCATTTCTCTAATAATTAGTGGTGTTGAGCAGCTTTTCATGTGCGTCTTGGCCGTCTCTGTGACTTCTTTGAAGAAACGTCTATTTAGATCTTCTGCCCATTTTTGTATTGGGTTGTTTGTTTTATTAATATTAAGCTGCGTGAGCTGTTTATATATATTGGAGATTAAACCCTTGTCCATTGATTCGTTTGCGAACGTTTTCGCCCATTCTGAGGGTTGCCTTTTTCCATTCCCGTTTTTTTTTAACCAAAAAAGAAAGAAAGCAAAAGAAGCAGAACACTAATGTGCGTGAAATATGCCTCTTGAAACTGTCGTTTTGAAATATGGACGTCTTTTGAACTTTTTGGTCGATATATGACCCCAGGATTTGTTTTCAGGGCAGGTGTCATTTACAGGCCTGCAATGATTTGGAATATCCACTGACCAGTAGCGCTGGGATTAAAGCTGCTGTTGTGCGAAATGGCCACAAGGTGGCAGCAGTTCTCCCTTAGCAAATCTGGTTACCAGGGCAACAGAGCCTCAATGGAAGCCTGTTCTAGATTGGAATTTAGAATGGAATGTGCCAGGAGAAAGCCCCTCAAGTTTGTCTCACTACTTCTTGTTCGTGTTTTTAATTTAATTTTTAATTTTTTATTACAGCAAGTTTGATTACAACGTTTGCTTGTTGTAGGTGTGCAAGATGTGGTTCTTTTACACATATACATATGTCTGTTCTTCCTGGGACCCTTTTCCCATGTACGTTATGACAGAATGTTGAGTAGTCTTCTCTTGGCATTCCGTAGGTCTTTGGTGATTATATATTTCACCTGTGTTTGTATATGTCTCTTAACCCCAATATCGTAATGAATCCAATCCTCACACCTTTCCATTGGTGAACCATAAGTTTGTTTAATGAATCTGTGATTGCCCTTCTCCGTGGAAATATCTGCCCTGGTATCCGTTTTTAGGTAACACCTATAAGTGATATCCTACGATATGTGTCTTTCACTTTCTGACTTACTACAAGTCCCGTGCTTACCTGTAGACTCATCTACGGGGCTGCAAATGGCATTGTGCCCTTTTTTTCCTTGGCTAATATTCTGTCTTAGCGAGGTCCATTTTCTGCAATGTGATTCCCTGAGGGCTGAGGATTAGCTGACCTGGGCAGCCTGACCCTGCCGGCAAGCCCTCCCCAGGTGTGCCTGGGTTGAGTTCAATAGAAACAGCACTCCAGGCAGCAATAGCCCCTGCAGCTGTGCCTGACTCCATATTCTCTGCCCCGTCAGCAGTCTCGGGGCTGTGCTGGTGGGAGGGTGTGAGGGTCCACGGCTTTGTTGGTGGCCCGGTGTGAGTGGGCCTCTGCTGGAATTTCTGCAGGAGTTGCCAGGTTGCCACCTGTAAAGAAGAGGATGTGTCACCCATAATTTCCACTGGAATTTCTCTCCGGGCTGAGGTGAGGGAGGAAAAAAAAGAGTGGGGGCCGGGACAGGAGTGGTATCTCAGGCAGGGAAATGGAAAGCTTCCAGAAGAGCGCCCGGGGCCAGGACCATCCTGGCTGGCCTGCAGGCACCAAGTTGGCCTGCGTGCTGTCGCTGGTGTGGCTCCACGGCCCTTCCTCTAGGCTTTCAAGCCCTTGTACATATTCAGGTGTTTTACCTGGGAAGGGTGGGAACACTTCAGCAGCAGCTGGCCTGGGGCTCAGCTCACGTTTACTCACAGAGGCCTCGGCACTGTCCCCCAGCTTTGCAATCAGGACGCTCCTTGCGTGGGGGGGCCGGGCTGCTGGCTGTATGGGAGATGATTCCCCACCTCTGACCAATCTCAGAATTGTTTACCGCTGGAACAAGTGCCCTGATAGGGTTTTCCTCTGTATAACTGCTGGGTACAGGATTTTTTTTTTTCTTTTTTGGTTCAAGTTAGAAGTTATTCATCTTTTATGTATTTATTGATATAAGCATGGAAATAATTCATTCATAGAAATACATCTGTGTGAAGGGAAGAACTTTTTTTCTGTTTTATTTTTAAATTTCATTTCTAAAAATTTTGCAGTTTAATCATATTTATTTTTCTATACAGCAGGTTATTATTAGTTATCTATTTTATTCATATACATATATAAAGGTCAATACCTATCTCCCAACTCATCTGACCACCAACACCCCATGGCTTCCCCCACTTGGTGTCCATACGTTTGTTCTCTACCTCTGTTTCTCTATTTCTGCCCTGCAAACCTGTTCATCTGTACCATATATCTAGGTTCCACATACATGCATTAATACAGAATATTTGTTTTGCTCTTTCTGACTTACTTCATTCTGTATGACAGTCTCTAGATCCACCGACTTCTCTACAAATAACCCAGTTTCATTCCTTTTCATGGCTGAGTCATATCCCATTTTATGTATGTACCACATCTTTATCCATTCGTCTGTCTGTGGGCATTTAGGTTGCTTCCATTACCTGGCTATTGTAAATAGTGCTGCAATGAACATTGTGGTGAATGTGTGTTTTTGATTTATGGTTGTCTCTGGGTATATGCCCAGAAGTGGGATTGCTGGATCCTGTGGTAATTCTATTCCTAGTTTCTTTAAGGAAACTCCATACTGTTCTCCATAGTGACTGTATCAATTTACCTTCCCACTAATAGTGGAAGAGAGTTCCTTTTGTCCACACCCTCCACAGAATTTGTTGTTTGTAGATTTTCTGATGCTGCCGATTCTAACAGGTGTGAGGTGATACCTCATTGTCATTTTGATTTGCATTTCTCTAATAATTAGTGGTGTTGAGCAGCTTTTCATGTGCGTCTTGGCCGTCTCTGTGACTTCTTTGAAGAAACGTCTATTTAGATCTTCTGCCCATTTTTGTATTGGGTTGTTTGTTTTATTAATATTAAGCTGCGTGAGCTGTTTATATATATTGGAGATTAAACCCTTGTCCATTGATTCGTTTGCGAACGTTTTCGCCCATTCTGAGGGTTGCCTTTTTCCATTCCCGTTTTTTTTTAACCAAAAAAGAAAGAAAGCAAAAGAAGCAGAACACTAATGTGCGTGAAATATGCCTCTTGAAACTGTCATTTTGAAATATGGACGTCTTTTGAACTTTTTGGTCGATATATGACCCCAGGATTTGTTTTCAGGGCAGGTGTCATTTACAGGCCTGCAATGATTTGGAATATCCACTGACCATTAGCGCTGGGATTAAAGCTGCTGTTGTGTGAAATGGCCACAAGGTGGCAGCAGTTCTCCCTTAGCAAATCTGGTTACTAGGGCAACAGAGCCTCAATGGAAGCCTGTTCTAGATTGGAATTTAGAATGGAATGTGCCAGGAGAAAGCCCCTCAAGTTTGTCTCACTACTTCTTGTTCGTGTTTTTAATTTAATTTTTAATTTTTTATTACAGCAAGTTTGATTACAACGTTTGCTTGTTGTGGGTGTGCAAGATGTGATTCTGTTACACATATACATATGTCTGTTCTTCCTGGGACCCTTTTCCCATGTACGTTATGACAGAATGTTGAGTAGTCTTCTCTTGGCATTCCGTAGGTCTTTGGTGATTATATATTTCACCTGTGTTTGTATATGTCTCTTAACCCCAATATCGTAATGAATCCAATCCTCACACCTTTCCATTGGTGAACCATAAGTTTGTTTAATGAATCTGTGATTGCCCTTCTCCGTGGAAATATCTGCCCTGGTATCCGTTTTTAGGTAACACCTATAAGTGATATCCTACGATATGTGTCTTTCACTTTCTGACTTACTACAAGTCCCGTGCTTACCTGTAGACTCATCTACGGGGCTGCAAATGGCATTGTGCCCTTTTTTTCCTTGGCTAATATTCTGTCTTAGCGAGGTCCATTTTCTGCAATGTGATTCCCTGAGGGCTGAGGATTAGCTGACCTGGGCAGCCTGACCCTGCCGGCAAGCCCTCCCCAGGTGTGCGTGGGTTGAGGTCGATAGAAACAGCACTCCAGGCAGCAATAGCCCCTGCAGCTGTGCCTGATTCCATATTCTCTGCCCCGTCAGCAGTCTCGGGGCTGTGCTGGTGGGAGGGTGTGAGGGTCCACGGCTTTGTTGGTGGCCCGGTGTGAGTGGGGCTCTGCTGGACTTTCTGCAGGAGTTGCCAGGCTGCCACCTGTAAAGAAGAGGATGTGTCACCCATAACTTCCACTGGAATTTCTCTCCGGGCTGAGGTGAGGAAGGAAAAAAAGGAATGATGGCCGGGACAGGAGGGGTATATCAGGCAGGGAAATGGAAAGCTTCTAGAAGAGTGCCCGGGGCCAGGACCATCCTGGCTGGCCTGCAGGCACCAAGTTGGCCTGCATGCTGTCGCTGGTGTGGCTCCACAGCCCTTCCTCTAGGCTTTCAAGCCCTTGTACATATTCAGGTGTTTTACCTGGGAAGGGTGGGAACAGTTCAGCAGCAGCTGGCCTGGGGCTCAGCTCACGTTTACTCACAGAGGCCTCGGCACGGTCCCCCAGCTTTGCAATGAGGATGCTCCTTGCGTGGGGGGGCCGGGCTGCTGGCTGTATGGGAGATGATTCCCCACCTCTGACCAATGTCAGAATTGTTTACCGCTGGAGCAAGTGCCCTGATAGGGTTTTCCTCTGTATAACTGCTGGGTTCAGGTTTTTTTTTTTCTTTTTTGGTTCAAGTTAGAATTTATTCATCTTTTATGTATTTATTGATATAAGCATGGAAATAATTCATTCATAGAAATACATCTGTGTGAAGGGAAGAACTTTTTTCTGTTTTATTTTTAAATTTCATTTCTAAAAATTTTGCAGTTTAATTATATTTATTTTTCTATACAGCAGGTTATTATTAGTTATCTATTTTATTCATATACATATATACAGGTCAATACCTATCTCCCAACTCATCTGACCACCATCACCCCATGGCTTCCCCCACTTGGTGTCCATACGTTTGTTCTCTACCTCTGTTTCTCTATTTCTGCCCTGCAAACCTGTTCATCTGTACCATATATCTAGGTTCCACATACATGCATTAATACAGAATATTTGTTTTGCTCTTTCTGACTTACTTCATTCTGTATGACAGTCTCTAGATCCACCGACTTCTCTACAAATAACCCAGTTTCATTCCTTTTCATGGCTGAGTCATATCCCATTTTATGTATGTACCACATCTTTATCCATTCATCTGTCTGTGGGCATTTATGTTGCTTCCATTACCTGGCTATTGTAAATAGTGCTGCAATGAACATTGTGGTGAATGTGTGTTTTTGATTTATGGTTGTCTCTGTGTATATGCCCAGAAGTGGGATTGCTGGATCCTATGGTAATTCTATTTCTAGTTTCTTTAAGGAAACTCCATACTGTTCTCCATAGTGACTGTATCAATTTACCTTCCCACCAATAGTGGAAGAGGGTTCCTTTTGTCCACACCCTCCCCAGAATTTGTTGTTTGTAGATTTTCTGATGATGCCGATTCTAACAGGTATGAGGTGATACCTCAGTGTCGTTTTGATTTGCATTTCTCTAATAATTAGTGGTGTTGAGCATCTTTTCATGTGCGTCTTGGCCGTCTCTGTGACTTCTTTGAAGAAACGTCTATTTAGATCTTCTGCCCATTTTTGTATTGGGTTGTTTGTTTTATTAATATTAAGCTGCGTGAGCTGTTTATATATATTGGAGATTAAACCCTTGTCCATTGATTCGTTTGCGAACGTTTTCGCCCATTCTGAGGGTTGCCTTTTTCCATTCCCGTTTTTTTTAACCAAAAAAGAAAGAAAGCAAAAGAAGCAGAACACTAATGTGCGTGAAATATGCCTCTTGAAACTGTCGTTTTGAAATATGGACGTCTTTTGAACTTTTTGGTCGATATATGACCCCAGGATTTGTTTTCAGGGCAGGTGTCATTTACAGGCCTGCAATGATTTGGAATATCCACTGACCAGTAGCGCTGGGATCAAAGCTGCTGTTGTGCGAAATGGCCACAAGGTGGCAGCAGTTCTCCCTTAGCAAATCTGGTTACCAGGTCAACAGAGCCTCAATGGAAGCCTGTCCTAGATTGGAATTTAGAATGGAATGTGCCAGGAGAAAGCCCCTCAAGTTTGTCTCACTACTTCTTGTTCGTGTTTTTAATTTAATTTTTAATTTTTTATTACAGCAAGTTTGATTACAACGTTTGCTTGTTGTAGGTGTGCAAGATGTGGTTCTTTTACACATATACATATGTCTGTTCTTCCTGGGACCCTTTTCCCATGTACGTTATGACAGAATGTTGAGTAGTCTTCTCTTGGCATTCCGTAGGTCTTTGGTGATTATATATTTCACCTGTGTTTGTATATGTCTCTTAACCCCAATATCGTAATGAATCCAATCCTCACACCTTTCCATTGGTGAACCATAAGTTTGTTTAATGAATCTGTGATTGCCCTTCTCCGTGGAAATATCTGCCCTGGTATCCGTTTTTAGGTAACACCTATAAGTGATATCCTACGATATGTGTCTTTCACTTTCTGACTTACTACAAGTCCCGTGCTTACCTGTAGACTCATCTACGGGGCTGCAAATGGCATTGTGCCCTTTTTTTCCTTGGCTAATATTCTGTCTTAGCGAGGTCCATTTTCTGCAATGTGATTCCCTGAGGGCTGAGGATTAGCTGACCTGGGCAGCCTGACCCTGCCGGCAAGCCCTCCCCAGGTGTGCCTGGGTTGAGTTCAATAGAAACAGCACTCCAGGCAGCAATAGCCCCTGCAGCTGTGCCTGACTCCATATTCTCTGCCCCGTCAGCAGTCTCGGGGCTGTGCTGGTGGGAGGGTGTGAGGGTCCACGGCTTTGTTGGTGGCCCGGTGTGAGTGGGCCTCTGCTGGAATTTCTGCAGGAGTTGCCAGGTTGCCACCTGTAAAGAAGAGGATGTGTCACCCATAATTTCCACTGGAATTTCTCTCCGGGCTGAGGTGAGGGAGGAAAAAAAAGAGTGGGGGCCGGGACAGGAGTGATATCTCAGGCAGGGAAATGGAAAGCTTCCAGAAGAGCGCCCGGGGACAGGACCATCCTGGCTGGCATGCAGGCACCAAGTTGGCCTGCGTGCTGTCGCTGGTGTGGCTCCACGGCCCTTCCTCTAGGCTTTCAAGCCCTTGTACATATTCAGGTGTTTTACCTGGGAAGGGTGGGAACAGTTCAGCAGCAGCTGGCCTGGGGCTCAGCTCACGTTTACTCACAGAGGCCTCGGCACTGTCCCCCAGCTTTGCAATCAGGACGCTCCTTGCGTGGGGGGGGCGGGCTGCTGGCTGTATGGGAGATGATTCCCCACCTCTGACCAATCTCAGAATTGTTTACCGCTGGAACAAGTGCCCTGATAGGGTTTTCCTCTGTATAACTGCTGGGTACAGGATTTTTTTTTCTTTTTTGGTTCAAGTTAGAAGTTATTCATCTTTTATGTATTTATTGATATAAGCATGGAAATAATTCATTCATAGAAATACATCTGTGTGAAGGGAAGAACTTTTTTCTGTTTTATTTTTAAATTTCATTTCTAAAAATTTTGCAGTTTAATTATATTTATTTTTCTATACAGCAGGTTATTATTAGTTATCTATTTTATTCATATACATATATACAGGTCAATACCTATCTCCCAACTCATCTGACCACCATCACCCCATGGCTTCCCCCACTTGGTGTCCATACGTTTGTTCTCTACCTCTGTTTCTCTATTTCTGCCCTGCAAACCTGTTCATCTGTACCATATATCTAGGTTCCACATACATGCATTAATACAGAATATTTGTTTTGCTCTTTCTGACTTACTTCATTCTGTATGACAGTCTCTAGATCCACCGACTTCTCTACAAATAACCCAGTTTCATTCCTTTTCATGGCTGAGTCATATCCCATTTTATGTATGTACCACATCTTTATCCATTCATCTGTCTGTGGGCATTTAGGTTGCTTCCATTACCTGGCTATTGTAAATAGTGCTGCAATGAACATTGTGGTGAATGTGTGTTTTTGATTTATGGTTGTCTCTGTGTATATGCCCAGAAGTGGGATTGCTGGATCCTATGGTAATTCTATTTCTAGTTTCTTTAAGGAAACTCCATACTGTTCTCCATAGTGACTGTATCAATTTACCTTCCCACCAATAGTGGAAGAGGGTTCCTTTTGTCCACACCCTCCCCAGAATTTGTTGTTTGTAGATTTTCTGATGATGCCGATTCTAACAGGTGTGAGGTGATACCTCATTGTCGTTTTGATTTGCATTTCTCTAATAATTAGTGGTGTTGAGCATCTTTTCATGTGCGTCTTGGCCGTCTCTGTGACTTCTTTGAAGAAACGTCTATTTAGATCTTCTGCCCATTTTTGTATTGGGTTGTTTGTTTTATTAATATTAAGCTGCGTGAGCTGTTTATATATATTGGAGATTAAACCCTTGTCCATTGATTCGTTTGCGAACGTTTTCGCCCATTCTGAGGGTTGCCTTTTTCCATTCCCGTTTTTTTTTAACCAAAAAAGAAAGAAAGCAAAAGAAGCAGAACACTAATGTGCGTGAAATATGCCTCTTGAAACTGTCGTTTTGAAATATGGACGTCTTTTGAAATTTTTGGTCGATATATGACCCCAGGATTTGTTTTCAGGGCAGGTGTCATTTACAGGCCTGCAATGATTTGGAATATCCACTGACCATTAGCGCTGGGATTAAAGCTGCTGTTGTGTGAAATGGCCACAAGGTGGCAGCAGTTCTCCCTTAGCAAATCTGGTTACTAGGGCAACAGAGCCTCAATGGAAGCCTGTTCTAGATTGGAATTTAGAATGGAATGTGCCAGGAGAAAGCCCCTCAAGTTTGTCTCACTACTTCTTGTTCGTGTTTTTAATTTAATTTTTAATTTTTTATTACAGCAAGTTTGATTACAACGTTTGCTTGTTGTAGGTGTGCAAGATGTGGTTCTGTTACACATATACATATGTCTGTTCTTCCTGGGACCCTTTTCCCATGTACATTATGACAGAATGTTGAGTAGTCTTCTCTTGGCATTCCGTAGGTCTTTGGTGATTATATATTTCACCTGTGTTTGTATATGTCTCTTAACCCCAATATCGTAATGAATCCAATCCTCACACTTTTCCATTGGTGAACCATAAGTTTGTTTAATGAATCTGTGATTGCCCTTCTCCGTGGAAATATCGGCCCTGGTATCCGTTTTTAGGTAACACCTATAAGTGATATCCTACGATATGTGTCTTTCACTTTCTGACTTACTACAAGTCACGTGCTTACCTGTAGACTCATCTACAGGGCTGCAAATGGCATTGTGCCCTTTTTTTCCTTGGCTAATATTCTGTCTTAGCGAGGTCCATTTTCTGCAATGTGATTCCCTGAGGGCTGAGGATTAGCTGACCTGGGCAGCCTGACCCTGCCGGCAAGCCCTCCCCAGGTGTGCGTGGGTTGAGGTCGATAGAAACAGCACTCCAGGCAGCAATAGCCCCTGCAGCTGTGCCTGATTCCATATTCTCTGCCCCGTCAGCAGTCTCGGGGCTGTGCTGGTGGGAGGGTGTGAGGGTCCACGGCTTTGTTGGTGGCCCGGTGTGAGTGGGGCTCTGCTGGACTTTCTGCAGGAGTTGCCAGGCTGCCACCTGTAAAGAAGAGGATGTGTCACCCATAACTTCCACTGGAATTTCTCTCCGGGCTGAGGTGAGGAAGGAAAAAAAGGAATGATGGCCGGGACAGGAGGGGTATATCAGGCAGGGAAATGGAAAGCTTCTAGAAGAGTGCCCGGGGCCAGGACCATCCTGGCTGGCCTGCAGGCACCAAGTTGGCCTGCATGCTGTCGCTGGTGTGGCTCCACGGCCCTTCCTCTAGGCTTTCAAGCCCTTGTACATATTCAGGTGTTTTACCTGGGAAGGGTGGGAACATTTCAGCAGCAGCTGGCCTGGGGCTCAGCTCACGTTTACTCACAGAGGCCTCGGCACGGTCCCCCAGCTTTGCAATGAGGATGCTCCTTGCGTGGGGGGACCGGGCTGCTGGCTGTATGGGAGATGATTCCCCACCTCTGACCAATGTCAGAATTGTTTACCGCTGGAGCAAGTGCCCTGATAGGGTTTTCCTCTGTATAACTGCTGGGATCAGGTTTTTTTTTCTTTTTTGGTTCAAGTTAGAAGTTATTCATCTTTTATGTATTTATTGATATAAGCATGGAAATAATTCATTCATAGAAATACATCTGTGTGAAGGGAAGAACTTTTTTTCTGTTTTATTTTTAAATTTCATTTCTAAAAATTTTGAAGTTTAATTATATTTATTTTTCTATACAGCAGGTTATTATTAGTTATCTATTTTATTCATATACATATATACAGGTCAATACCTATCTCCCAACTCATCTGACCACCAACACCCCATGGCTTCCCCCACTTGGTGTCCATACGTTTGTTCTCTACCTCTGTTTCTCTATTTCTGCCCTGCAAACCTGTTCATCTGTACCATATATCTACGTTCCACATACATGCATTAATACAGAATATTTGTTTTGCTCTTTCTGACTTACTTCATTCTGTATGACAGTCTCTAGATCCACCGACTTCTCTACAAATAACCCAGTTTCATTCCTTTTCATGGCTGAGTCATATCCCATTTTATGTATGTACCACATCTTTATCCATTCGTCTGTCTGTGGGCATTTAGGTTGCTTCCATTACCTGGCTATTGTAAATAGTGCTGCAATGAACATTGTGGTGAATGTGTGTTTTTGATTTATGGTTGTCTCTGGGTATATGCCCAGAAGTGGGATTGCTGGATCCTATGGTAATTCTATTCCTAGTTTCTTTAAGGAAACTCCATACTGTTCTCCATAGTGACTGTATCAATTTACCTTCCCACTAATAGTGGAAGAGGGTTCCTTTTGTCCACACCCTCCCCAGAATTTGTTGTTTGTAGATTTTCTGATGCTGCCGATTCTAACAGGTGTGAGGTGATACCTCATTGTCATTTTGATTTGCATTTCTCTAATAATTAGTGGTGTTGAGCAGCTTTTCATGTGCGTCTTGGCCGTCTCTGTGACTTCTTTGAAGAAACGTCTATTTAGATCTTCTGCCCATTTTTGTATTGGGTTGTTTGTTTTATTAATATTAAGCTGCGTGAGCTGTTTATATATATTGGAGATTAAACCCTTGTCCATTGATTCGTTTGCGAACGTTTTCGCCCATTCTGAGGGTTGCCTTTTTCCATTCCCGTTTTTTTTTAACCAAAAAAGAAAGAAAGCAAAAGAAGCAGAACACTAATGTGCGTGAAATATGCCTCTTGAAACTGTCGTTTTGAAATATGGACGTCTTTTGAACTTTTTGGTCGATATATGACCCCAGGATTTGTTTTCAGGGCAGGTGTCATTTACAGGCCTGCAATGATTTGGAATATCCACTGACCAGTAGCGCTGGGATTAAAGCTGCTGTTGTGCGAAATGGCCACAAGGTGGCAGCAGTTCTCCCTTAGCAAATCTGGTTACCAGGGCAACAGAGCCTCAATGGAAGCCTGTTCTAGATTGGAATTTAGAATGGAATGTGCCAGGAGAAAGCCCCTCAAGTTTGTCTCACTACTTCTTGTTCGTGTTTTTAATTTAATTTTTAATTTTTTATTACAGCAAGTTTGATTACAACGTTTGCTTGTTGTAGGTGTGCAAGATGTGGTTCTTTTACACATATACATATGTCTGTTCTTCCTGGGACCCTTTTCCCATGTACATTATGACAGAATGTTGAGTAGTCTTCTCTTGGCATTCCGTAGGTCTTTGGTGATTATATATTTCACCTGTGTTTGTATATGTCTCTTAACCCCAATATCGTAATGAATCCAATCCTCACACCTTTCCATTGGTGAACCATAAGTTTGTTTAATGAATCTGTGATTGCCCTTCTCCGTGGAAATATCTGCCCTGGTATCCGTTTTTAGGTAACACCTATAAGTGATATCCTACGATATGTGTCTTTCACTTTCTGACTTACTACAAGTCCCGTGCTTACCTGTAGACTCATCTACGGGGCTGCAAATGGCATTGTGCCCTTTTTTTCCTTGGCTAATATTCTGTCTTAGCGAGGTCCATTTTCTGCAATGTGATTCCCTGAGGGCTGAGGATTAGCTGACCTGGGCAGCCTGACCCTGCCGGCAAGCCCTCCCCAGGTGTGCCTGGGTTGAGTTCAATAGAAACAGCACTCCAGGCAGCAATAGCCCCTGCAGCTGTGCCTGACTCCATATTCTCTGCCCCGTCAGCAGTCTCGGGGCTGTGCTGGTGGGAGGGTGTGAGGGTCCACGGCTTTGTTGGTGGCCCGGTGTGAGTGGGCCTCTGCTGGAATTTCTGCAGGAGTTGCCAGGTTGCCACCTGTAAAGAAGAGGATGTGTCACCCATAATTTCCACTGGAATTTCTCTCCGGGCTGAGGTGAGGGAGGAAAAAAAAGAGTGGGGGCCGGGACAGGAGTGGTATCTCAGGCAGGGAAATGGAAAGCTTCCAGAAGAGCGCCCGGGGCCAGGACCATCCTGGCTGGCCTGCAGGCACCAAGTTGGCCTGCGTGCTGTCGCTGGTGTGGCTCCACGGCCCTTCCTCTAGGCTTTCAAGCCCTTGTACATATTCAGGTGTTTTACCTGGGAAGGGTGGGAACACTTCAGCAGCAGCTGGCCTGGGGCTCAGCTCACGTTTACTCACAGAGGCCTCGGCACTGTCCCCCAGCTTTGCAATCAGGACGCTCCTTGCGTGGGGGGGCCGGGCTGCTGGCTGTATGGGAGATGATTCCCCACCTCTGACCAATCTCAGAATTGTTTACCGCTGGAACAAGTGCCCTGATAGGGTTTTCCTCTGTATAACTGCTGGGTACAGGATTTTTTTTTTCTTTTTTGGTTCAAGTTAGAAGTTATTCATCTTTTATGTATTTATTGATATAAGCATGGAAATAATTCATTCATAGAAATACATCTGTGTGAAGGGAAGAACTTTTTTTCTGTTTTATTTTTAAATTTCATTTCTAAAAATTTTGCAGTTTAATCATATTTATTTTTCTATACAGCAGGTTATTATTAGTTATCTATTTTATTCATATACATATATACAGGTCAATACCTATCTCCCAACTCATCTGACCACCAACACCCCATGGCTTCCCCCACTTGGTGTCCATACGTTTGTTCTCTACCTCTGTTTCTCTATTTCTGCCCTGCAAACCTGTTCATCTGTACCATATATCTACGTTCCACATACATGCATTAATACAGAATATTTGTTTTGCTCTTTCTGACTTACTTCATTCTGTATGACAGTCTCTAGATCCACCGACTTCTCTACAAATAACCCAGTTTCATTCCTTTTCATGGCTGAGTCATATCCCATTTTATGTATGTACCACATCTTTATCCATTCGTCTGTCTGTGGGCATTTAGGTTGCTTCCATTACCTGGCTATTGTAAATAGTGCTGCAATGAACATTGTGGTGAATGTGTGTTTTTGATTTATGGTTGTCTCTGGGTATATGCCCAGAAGTGGGATTGCTGGATCCTGTGGTAATTCTATTCCTAGTTTCTTTAAGGAAACTCCATACTGTTCTCCATAGTGACTGTATCAATTTACCTTCCCACTAATAGTGGAAGAGGGTTCCTTTTGTCCACACCCTCCCCAGAATTTGTTGTTTGTAGATTTTCTGATGCTGCCGATTCTAACAGGTGTGAGGTGATACCTCATTGTCATTTTGATTTGCATTTCTCTAATAATTAGTGGTGTTGAGCAGCTTTTCATGTGCGTCTTGGCCGTCTCTGTGACTTCTTGGAAGAAACATCTATTTAGATCTTCTGCCCATTTTTGTATTGGGTTGTTTGTTTTATTAATATTAAGCTGCGTGAGCTGTTTATATATATTGGAGATTAAACCCTTGTCCATTGATTCGTTTGCGAACGTTTTCGCCCATTCTGAGGGTTGCCTTTTTCGATTCCCGTTTTTTTTTAACCAAAAAAGAAAGAAAGCAAAAGAAGCAGAACACTAATGTGCGTGAAATATGCCTCTTGAAACTGTCGTTTTGAAATATGGACGTCTTTTGAACTTTTTGGTCGATATATGACCCCAGGATTTGTTTTCAGGGCAGGTGTCATTTACAGGCCTGCAATGATTTGGAATATCCACTGACCAGTAGCGCTGGGATTAAAGCTGCTGTTGTGCGAAATGGCCACAAGGTGGCAGCAGTTCTCCCTTAGCAAATCTGGTTACCAGGGCAACAGAGCCTCAATGGAAGCCTGTTCTAGATTGGAATTTAGAATGGAATGTGCCAGGAGAAAGCCCCTCAAGTTTGTCTCACTACTTCTTGTTCGTGTTTTTAATTTAATTTTTAATTTTTTATTACAGCAAGTTTGATTACAACGTTTGCTTGTTGTAGGTGTGCAAGATGTGGTTCTTTTACACATATACATATGTCTGTTCTTCCTGGGACCCTTTTCCCATGTACGTTATGACAGAATGTTGAGTAGTCTTCTCTTGGCATTCCGTAGGTCTTTGGTGATTATATATTTCACCTGTGTTTGTATATGTCTCTTAACCCCAATATCGTAATGAATCCAATCCTCACACCTTTCCATTGGTGAACCATAAGTTTGTTTAATGAATCTGTGATTGCCCTTCTCCGTGGAAATATCTGCCCTGGTATCCGTTTTTAGGTAACACCTATAAGTGATATCCTACGATATGTGTCTTTCACTTTCTGACTTACTACAAGTCCCGTGCTTACCTGTAGACTCATCTACGGGGCTGCAAATGGCATTGTGCCCTTTTTTTCCTTGGCTAATATTCTGTCTTAGCGAGGTCCATTTTCTGCAATGTGATTCCCTGAGGGCTGAGGATTAGCTGACCTGGGCAGCCTGACCCTGCCGGCAAGCCCTCCCCAGGTGTGCCTGGGTTGAGTTCAATAGAAACAGCACTCCAGGCAGCAATAGCCCCTGCAGCTGTGCCTGACTCCATATTCTCTGCCCCGTCAGCAGTCTCGGGGCTGTGCTGGTGGGAGGGTGTGAGGGTCCACGGCTTTGTTGGTGGCCCGGTGTGAGTGGGCCTCTGCTGGAATTTCTGCAGGAGTTGCCAGGTTGCCACCTGTAAAGAAGAGGATGTGTCACCCATAATTTCCACTGGAATTTCTCTCCGGGCTGAGGTGAGGGAGGAAAAAAAAGAGTGGGGGCCGGGACAGGAGTGATATCTCAGGCAGGGAAATGGAAAGCTTCCAGAAGAGCGCCCGGGGCCAGGACCATCCTGGCTGGCCTGCAGGCACCAAGTTGGCCTGCGTGCTGTCGCTGGTGTGGCTCCACGGCCCTTCCTCTAGGCTTTCAAGCCCTTGTACATATTCAGGTGTTTTACCTGGGAAGGGTGGGAACAGTTCAGCAGCAGCTGGCCTGGGGCTCAGCTCACGTTTACTCACAGAGGCCTCGGCACTGTCCCCCAGCTTTGCAATCAGGACGCTCCTTGCGTGGGGGGGCCGGGCTGCTGGCTGTATGGGAGATGATTCCCCACCTCTGACCAATCTCAGAATTGTTTACCGCTGGAACAAGTGCCCTGATAGGGTTTTCCTCTGTATAACTGCTGGGTACAGGATTTTTTCTTTCTTTTTTGGTTCAAGTTAGAAGTTATTCATCTTTTATGTATTTATTGATATAAGCATGGAAATAATTCATTCATAGAAATACATCTGTGTGAAGGGAAGAACTTTTTTCTGTTTTATTTTTAAATTTCATTTCTAAAAATTTTGCAGTTTAATTATATTTATTTTTCTATACAGCAGGTTATTATTAGTTATCTATTTTATTCATATACATATATACAGGTCAATACCTATCTCCCAACTCATCTGACCACCATCACCCCATGGCTTCCCCCACTTGGTGTCCATACGTTTGTTCTCTACCTCTGTTTCTCTATTTCTGCCCTGCAAACCTGTTCATCTGTACCATATATCTACGTTCCACATACATGCATTAATACAGAATATTTGTTTTGCTCTTTCTGACTTACTTCATTCTGTATGACAGTCTCTAGATCCACCGACTTCTCTACAAATAACCCAGTTTCATTCCTTTTCATGGCTGAGTCATATCCCATTTTATGTATGTACCACATCTTTATCCATTCGTCTGTCTGTGGGCATTTAGGTTGCTTCCATTACCTGGCTATTGTAAATAGTGCTGCAATGAACATTGTGGTGAATGTGTGTTTTTGATTTATGGTTGTCTCTGGGTATATGCCCAGAAGTGGGATTGCTGGATCCTGTGGTAATTCTATTCCTAGTTTCTTTAAGGAAACTCCATACTGTTCTCCATAGTGACTGTATCAATTTACCTTCCCACTAATAGTGGAAGAGGGTTCCTTTTGTCCACACCCTCCCCAGAATTTGTTGTTTGTAGATTTTCTGATGCTGCCGATTCTAACAGGTGTGAGGTGATACCTCATTGTCATTTTGATTTGCATTTCTCTAATAATTAGTGGTGTTGAGCAGTTTTTCATGTGCGTCTTGGCCGTCTCTGTGACTTCTTTGAAGAAACGTCTATTTAGATCTTCTGCCCATTTTTGTATTGGGTTGTTTGTTTTATTAATATTAAGCTGCGTGAGCTGTTTATATATATTGGAGATTAAACCCTTGTCCATTGATTCGTTTGCGAACGTTTTCGCCCATTCTGAGGGTTGCCTTTTTCGATTCCCGTTTTTTTTTAACCAAAAAAGAAAGAAAGCAAAAGAAGCAGAACACTAATGTGCGTGAAATATGCCTCTTGAAACTGTCGTTTTGAAATATGGACGTCTTTTGAACTTTTTGGTCGATATATGACCCCAGGATTTGTTTTCAGGGCAGGTGTCATTTACAGGCCTGCAATGATTTGGAATATCCACTGACCAGTAGCGCTGGGATTAAAGCTGCTGTTGTGCGAAATGGCCACAAGGTGGCAGCAGTTCTCCCTTAGCAAATCTGGTTACCAGGGCAACAGAGCCTCAATGGAAGCCTGTTCTAGATTGGAATTTAGAATGGAATGTGCCAGGAGAAAGCCCCTCAAGTTTGTCTCACTACTTCTTGTTCGTGTTTTTAATTTAATTTTTAATTTTTTATTACAGCAAGTTTGATTACAACGTTTGCTTGTTGTAGGTGTGCAAGATGTGGTTCTTTTACACATATACATATGTCTGTTCTTCCTGGGACCCTTTTCCCATGTACGTTATGACAGAATGTTGAGTAGTCTTCTCTTGGCATTCCGTAGGTCTTTGGTGATTATATATTTCACCTGTGTTTGTATATGTCTCTTAACCCCAATATCGTAATGAATCCAATCCTCACACCTTTCCATTGGTGAACCATAAGTTTGTTTAATGAATCTGTGATTGCCCTTCTCCGTGGAAATATCTGCCCTGGTATCCGTTTTTAGGTAACACCTATAAGTGATATCCTACGATATGTGTCTTTCACTTTCTGACTTACTACAAGTCCCGTGCTTACCTGTAGACTCATCTACGGGGCTGCAAATGGCATTGTGCCCTTTTTTTCCTTGGCTAATATTCTGTCTTAGCGAGGTCCATTTTCTGCAATGTGATTCCCTGAGGGCTGAGGATTAGCTGACCTGGGCAGCCTGACCCTGCCGGCAAGCCCTCCCCAGGTGTGCCTGGGTTGAGTTCAATAGAAACAGCACTCCAGGCAGCAATAGCCCCTGCAGCTGTGCCTGACTCCATATTCTCTGCCCCGTCAGCAGTCTCGGGGCTGTGCTGGTGGGAGGGTGTGAGGGTCCACGGCTTTGTTGGTGGCCCGGTGTGAGTGGGCCTCTGCTGGAATTTCTGCAGGAGTTGCCAGGTTGCCACCTGTAAAGAAGAGGATGTGTCACCCATAATTTCCACTGGAATTTCTCTCCGGGCTGAGGTGAGGGAGGAAAAAAAAGAGTGGGGGCCGGGACAGGAGTGGTATCTCAGGCAGGGAAATGGAAAGCTTCCAGAAGAGCGCCCGGGGCCAGGACCATCCTGGCTGGCCTGCAGGCACCAAGTTGGCCTGCGTGCTGTCGCTGGTGTGGCTCCACGGCCCTTCCTCTAGGCTTTCAAGCCCTTGTACATATTCAGGTGTTTTACCTGGGAAGGGTGGGAACACTTCAGCAGCAGCTGGCCTGGGGCTCAGCTCACGTTTACTCACAGAGGCCTCGGCACTGTCCCCCAGCTTTGCAATCAGGACGCTCCTTGCGTGGGGGGGCCGGGCTGCTGGCTGTATGGGAGATGATTCCCCACCTCTGACCAATCTCAGAATTGTTTACCGCTGGAACAAGTGCCCTGATAGGGTTTTCCTCTGTATAACTGCTGGGTACAGGATTTTTTTTTTCTTTTTTGGTTCAAGTTAGAAGTTATTCATCTTTTATGTATTTATTGATATAAGCATGGAAATAATTCATTCATAGAAATACATCTGTGTGAAGGGAAGAACTTTTTTTCTGTTTTATTTTTAAATTTCATTTCTAAAAATTTTGCAGTTTAATCATATTTATTTTTCTATACAGCAGGTTATTATTAGTTATCTATTTTATTCATATACATATATACAGGTCAATACCTATCTCCCAACTCATCTGACCACCAACACCCCATGGCTTCCCCCACTTGGTGTCCATACGTTTGTTCTCTACCTCTGTTTCTCTATTTCTGCCCTGCAAACCTGTTCATCTGTACCATATATCTACGTTCCACATACATGCATTAATACAGAATATTTGTTTTGCTCTTTCTGACTTACTTCATTCTGTATGACAGTCTCTAGATCCACCGACTTCTCTACAAATAACCCAGTTTCATTCCTTTTCATGGCTGAGTCATATCCCATTTTATGTATGTACCACATCTTTATCCATTCGTCTGTCTGTGGGCATTTAGGTTGCTTCCATTACCTGGCTATTGTAAATAGTGCTGCAATGAACATTGTGGTGAATGTGTGTTTTTGATTTATGGTTGTCTCTGGGTATATGCCCAGAAGTGGGATTGCTGGATCCTGTGGTAATTCTATTCCTAGTTTCTTTAAGGAAACTCCATACTGTTCTCCATAGTGACTGTATCAATTTACCTTCCCACTAATAGTGGAAGAGGGTTCCTTTTGTCCACACCCTCCCCAGAATTTGTTGTTTGTAGATTTTCTGATGCTGCCGATTCTAACAGGTGTGAGGTGATACCTCATTGTCATTTTGATTTGCATTTCTCTAATAATTAGTGGTGTTGAGCAGCTTTTCATGTGCGTCTTGGCCGTCTCTGTGACTTCTTTGAAGAAACGTCTATTTAGATCTTCTGCCCATTTTTGTATTGGGTTGTTTGTTTTATTAATATTAAGCTGCGTGAGCTGTTTATATATATTGGAGATTAAACCCTTGTCCATTGATTCGTTTGCGAACGTTTTCGCCCATTCTGAGGGTTGCCTTTTTCCATTCCCGTTTTTTTTAACCAAAAAAGAAAGAAAGCAAAAGAAGCAGAACACTAATGTGCGTGAAATATGCCTCTTGAAACTGTCGTTTTGAAATATGGACGTCTTTTGAACTTTTTGGTCGATATATGACCCCAGGATTTGTTTTCAGGGCAGGTGTCATTTACAGGCCTGCAATGATTTGGAATATCCACTGACCAGTAGCGCTGGGATTAAAGCTGCTGTTGTGCGAAATGGCCACAAGGTGGCAGCAGTTCTCCCTTAGCAAATCTGGTTACCAGGGCAACAGAGCCTCAATGGAAGCCTGTTCTAGATTGGAATTTAGAATGGAATGTGCCAGGAGAAAGCCCCTCAAGTTTGTCTCACTACTTCTTGTTCGTGTTTTTAATTTAATTTTTAATTTTTTATTACAGCAAGTTTGATTACAACGTTTGCTTGTTGTAGGTGTGCAAGATGTGGTTCTTTTACACATATACATATGTCTGTTCTTCCTGGGACCCTTTTCCCATGTACGTTATGACAGAATGTTGAGTAGTCTTCTCTTGGCATTCCGTAGGTCTTTGGTGATTATATATTTCACCTGTGTTTGTATATGTCTCTTAACCCCAATATCGTAATGAATCCAATCCTCACACCTTTCCATTGGTGAACCATAAGTTTGTTTAATGAATCTGTGATTGCCCTTCTCCGTGGAAATATCTGCCCTGGTATCCGTTTTTAGGTAACACCTATAAGTGATATCCTACGATATGTGTCTTTCACTTTCTGACTTACTACAAGTCCCGTGCTTACCTGTAGACTCATCTACGGGGCTGCAAATGGCATTGTGCCCTTTTTTTCCTTGGCTAATATTCTGTCTTAGCGAGGTCCATTTTCTGCAATGTGATTCCCTGAGGGCTGAGGATTAGCTGACCTGGGCAGCCTGACCCTGCCGGCAAGCCCTCCCCAGGTGTGCCTGGGTTGAGTTCAATAGAAACAGCACTCCAGGCAGCAATAGCCCCTGCAGCTGTGCCTGACTCCATATTCTCTGCCCCGTCAGCAGTCTCGGGGCTGTGCTGGTGGGAGGGTGTGAGGGTCCACGGCTTTGTTGGTGGCCCGGTGTGAGTGGGCCTCTGCTGGAATTTCTGCAGGAGTTGCCAGGTTGCCACCTGTAAAGAAGAGGATGTGTCACCCATAATTTCCACTGGAATTTCTCTCCGGGCTGAGGTGAGGGAGGAAAAAAAAGAGTGGGGGCCGGGACAGGAGTGATATCTCAGGCAGGGAAATGGAAAGCTTCCAGAAGAGCGCCCGGGGCCAGGACCATCCTGGCTGGCCTGCAGGCACCAAGTTGGCCTGCGTGCTGTCGCTGGTGTGGCTCCACGGCCCTTCCTCTAGGCTTTCAAGCCCTTGTACATATTCAGGTGTTTTACCTGGGAAGGGTGGGAACAGTTCAGCAGCAGCTGGCCTGGGGCTCAGCTCACGTTTACTCACAGAGGCCTCGGCACTGTCCCCCAGCTTTGCAATCAGGACGCTCCTTGCGTGGGGGGGCCGGGCTGCTGGCTGTATGGGAGATGATTCCCCACCTCTGACCAATCTCAGAATTGTTTACCGCTGGAACAAGTGCCCTGATAGGGTTTTCCTCTGTATAACTGCTGGGTACAGGATTTTTTTTTCTTTTTTGGTTCAAGTTAGAAGTTATTCATCTTTTATGTATTTATTGATATAAGCATGGAAATAATTCATTCATAGAAATACATCTGTGTGAAGGGAAGAACTTTTTTTCTGTTTTATTTTTAAATTTCATTTCTAAAAATTTTGCAGTTTAATCATATTTATTTTTCTATACAGCAGGTTATTATTAGTTATCTATTTTATTCATATACATATATACAGGTCAATACCTATCTCCCAACTCATCTGACCACCAACACCCCATGGCTTCCCCCACTTGGTGTCCATACGTTTGTTCTCTACCTCTGTTTCTCTATTTCTGCCCTGCAAACCTGTTCATCTGTACCATATATCTACGTTCCAAATACATGCATTAATACAGAATATTTGTTTTGCTCTTTCTGACTTACTTCATTCTGTATGACAGTCTCTAGATCCACCGACTTCTCTACAAATAACCCAGTTTCATTCCTTTTCATGGCTGAGTCATATCCCATTTTATGTATGTACCACATCTTTATCCATTCGTCTGTCTGTGGGCAGTTAGGTTGCTTCCATTACCTGGCTATTGTAAATAGTGCTGCAATGAACATTGTGGTGAATGTGTGTTTTTGATTTATGGTTGTCTCTGGGTATATGCCCAGAAGTGGGATTGCTGGATCCTGTGGTAATTCTATTCCTAGTTTCTTTAAGGAAACTCCATACTGTTCTCCATAGTGACTGTATCAATTTACCTTCCCACCAATAGTGGAAGAGGGTTCCTTTTGTCCACACCCTCCCCAGAATTTGTTGTTTGTAGATTTTCTGATGCTGCCGATTCTAACAGGTGTGAGGTGATACCTCATTGTCATTTTGATTTGCATTTCTCTAATAATTAGTGGTGTTGAGCAGCTTTTCATGTGCGTCTTGGCCGTCTCTGTGACTTCTTTGAAGAAACGTCTATTTAGATCTTCTGCCCATTTTTGTATTGGGTTGTTTGTTTTATTAATATTAAGCTGCGTGAGCTGTTTATATATATTGGAGATTAAACCCTTGTCCATTGATTCGTTTGCGAACGTTTTCGCCCATTCTGAGGGTTGCCTTTTTCCATTCCCGTTTTTTTTTAACCAAAAAAGAAAGAAAGCAAAAGAAGCAGAACACTAATGTGCGTGAAATATGCCTCTTGAAACTGTCGTTTTGAAATATGGACGTCTTTTGAACTTTTTGGTCGATATATGACCCCAGGATTTGTTTTCAGGGCAGGTGTCATTTACAGGCCTGCAATGATTTGGAATATCCACTGACCAGTAGCGCTGGGATTAAAGCTGCTGTTGTGCGAAATGGCCACAAGGTGGCAGCAGTTCTCCCTTAGCAAATCTGGTTACCAGGGCAACAGAGCCTCAATGGAAGCCTGTTCTAGATTGGAATTTAGAATGGAATGTGCCAGGAGAAAGCCCCTCAAGTTTGTCTCACTACTTCTTGTTCGTGTTTTTAATTTAATTTTTAATTTTTTATTACAGCAAGTTTGATTACAACGTTTGCTTGTTGTAGGTGTGCAAGATGTGGTTCTTTTACACATATACATATGTCTGTTCTTCCTGGGACCCTTTTCCCATGTACGTTATGACAGAATGTTGAGTAGTCTTCTCTTGGCATTCCGTAGGTCTTTGGTGATTATATATTTCACCTGTGTTTGTATATGTCTCTTAACCCCAATATCGTAATGAATCCAATCCTCACACCTTTCCATTGGTGAACCATAAGTTTGTTTAATGAATCTGTGATTGCCCTTCTCCGTGGAAATATCTGCCCTGGTATCCGTTTTTAGGTAACACCTATAAGTGATATCCTACGATATGTGTCTTTCACTTTCTGACTTACTACAAGTCCCGTGCTTACCTGTAGACTCATCTACGGGGCTGCAAATGGCATTGTGCCCTTTTTTTCCTTGGCTAATATTCTGTCTTAGCGAGGTCCATTTTCTGCAATGTGATTCCCTGAGGGCTGAGGATTAGCTGACCTGGGCAGCCTGACCCTGCCGGCAAGCCCTCCCCAGGTGTGCCTGGGTTGAGTTCAATAGAAACAGCACTCCAGGCAGCAATAGCCCCTGCAGCTGTGCCTGACTCCATATTCTCTGCCCCGTCAGCAGTCTCGGGGCTGTGCTGGTGGGAGGGTGTGAGGGTCCACGGCTTTGTTGGTGGCCCGGTGTGAGTGGGCCTCTGCTGGAATTTCTGCAGGAGTTGCCAGGTTGCCACCTGTAAAGAAGAGGATGTGTCACCCATAATTTCCACTGGAATTTCTCTCCGGGCTGAGGTGAGGGAGGAAAAAAAAGAGTGGGGGCCGGGACAGGAGTGGTATCTCAGGCAGGGAAATGGAAAGCTTCCAGAAGAGCGCCCGGGGCCAGGACCATCCTGGCTGGCCTGCAGGCACCAAGTTGGCCTGCGTGCTGTCGCTGGTGTGGCTCCACGGCCCTTCCTCTAGGCTTTCAAGCCCTTGTACATATTCAGGTGTTTTACCTGGGAAGGGTGGGAACACTTCAGCAGCAGCTGGCCTGGGGCTCAGCTCACGTTTACTCACAGAGGCCTCGGCACTGTCCCCCAGCTTTGCAATCAGGACGCTCCTTGCGTGGGGGGGCCGGGCTGCTGGCTGTATGGGAGATGATTCCCCACCTCTGACCAATCTCAGAATTGTTTACCGCTGGAACAAGTGCCCTGATAGGGTTTTCCTCTGTATAACTGCTGGGTACAGGATTTTTTTTTTTCTTTTTTGGTTCAAGTTAGAAGTTATTCATCTTTTATGTATTTATTGATATAAGCATGGAAATAATTCATTCATAGAAATACATCTGTGTGAAGGGAAGAACTTTTTTTCTGTTTTATTTTTAAATTTCATTTCTAAAAATTTTGCAGTTTAATCATATTTATTTTTCTATACAGCAGGTTATTATTAGTTATCTATTTTATTCATATACATATATAAAGGTCAATACCTATCTCCCAACTCATCTGACCACCAACACCCCATGGCTTCCCCCACTTGGTGTCCATACGTTTGTTCTCTACCTCTGTTTCTCTATTTCTGCCCTGCAAACCTGTTCATCTGTACCATATATCTAGGTTCCACATACATGCATTAATACAGAATATTTGTTTTGCTCTTTCTGACTTACTTCATTCTGTATGACAGTCTCTAGATCCACCGACTTCTCTACAAATAACCCAGTTTCATTCCTTTTCATGGCTGAGTCATATCCCATTTTATGTATGTACCACATCTTTATCCATTCGTCTGTCTGTGGGCATTTAGGTTGCTTCCATTACCTGGCTATTGTAAATAGTGCTGCAATGAACATTGTGGTGAATGTGTGTTTTTGATTTATGGTTGTCTCTGGGTATATGCCCAGAAGTGGGATTGCTGGATCCTGTGGTAATTCTATTCCTAGTTTCTTTAAGGAAACTCCATACTGTTCTCCATAGTGACTGTATCAATTTACCTTCCCACTAATAGTGGAAGAGAGTTCCTTTTGTCCACACCCTCCACAGAATTTGTTGTTTGTAGATTTTCTGATGCTGCCGATTCTAACAGGTGTGAGGTGATACCTCATTGTCATTTTGATTTGCATTTCTCTAATAATTAGTGGTGTTGAGCAGCTTTTCATGTGCGTCTTGGCCGTCTCTGTGACTTCTTTGAAGAAACGTCTATTTAGATCTTCTGCCCATTTTTGTATTGGGTTGTTTGTTTTATTAATATTAAGCTGCGTGAGCTGTTTATATATATTGGAGATTAAACCCTTGTCCATTGATTCGTTTGCGAACGTTTTCGCCCATTCTGAGGGTTGCCTTTTTCCATTCCCGTTTTTTTTTAACCAAAAAAGAAAGAAAGCAAAAGAAGCAGAACACTAATGTGCGTGAAATATGCCTCTTGAAACTGTCATTTTGAAATATGGACGTCTTTTGAACTTTTTGGTCGATATATGACCCCAGGATTTGTTTTCAGGGCAGGTGTCATTTACAGGCCTGCAATGATTTGGAATATCCACTGACCATTAGCGCTGGGATTAAAGCTGCTGTTGTGTGAAATGGCCACAAGGTGGCAGCAGTTCTCCCTTAGCAAATCTGGTTACTAGGGCAACAGAGCCTCAATGGAAGCCTGTTCTAGATTGGAATTTAGAATGGAATGTGCCAGGAGAAAGCCCCTCAAGTTTGTCTCACTACTTCTTGTTCGTGTTTTTAATTTAATTTTTAATTTTTTATTACAGCAAGTTTGATTACAACGTTTGCTTGTTGTGGGTGTGCAAGATGTGATTCTGTTACACATATACATATGTCTGTTCTTCCTGGGACCCTTTTCCCATGTACGTTATGACAGAATGTTGAGTAGTCTTCTCTTGGCATTCCGTAGGTCTTTGGTGATTATATATTTCACCTGTGTTTGTATATGTCTCTTAACCCCAATATCGTAATGAATCCAATCCTCACACCTTTCCATTGGTGAACCATAAGTTTGTTTAATGAATCTGTGATTGCCCTTCTCCGTGGAAATATCTGCCCTGGTATCCGTTTTTAGGTAACACCTATAAGTGATATCCTACGATATGTGTCTTTCACTTTCTGACTTACTACAAGTCCCGTGCTTACCTGTAGACTCATCTACGGGGCTGCAAATGGCATTGTGCCCTTTTTTTCCTTGGCTAATATTCTGTCTTAGCGAGGTCCATTTTCTGCAATGTGATTCCCTGAGGGCTGAGGATTAGCTGACCTGGGCAGCCTGACCCTGCCGGCAAGCCCTCCCCAGGTGTGCGTGGGTTGAGGTCGATAGAAACAGCACTCCAGGCAGCAATAGCCCCTGCAGCTGTGCCTGATTCCATATTCTCTGCCCCGTCAGCAGTCTCGGGGCTGTGCTGGTGGGAGGGTGTGAGGGTCCACGGCTTTGTTGGTGGCCCGGTGTGAGTGGGGCTCTGCTGGACTTTCTGCAGGAGTTGCCAGGCTGCCACCTGTAAAGAAGAGGATGTGTCACCCATAACTTCCACTGGAATTTCTCTCCGGGCTGAGGTGAGGAAGGAAAAAAAGGAATGATGGCCGGGACAGGAGGGGTATATCAGGCAGGGAAATGGAAAGCTTCTAGAAGAGTGCCCGGGGCCAGGACCATCCTGGCTGGCCTGCAGGCACCAAGTTGGCCTGCATGCTGTCGCTGGTGTGGCTCCACAGCCCTTCCTCTAGGCTTTCAAGCCCTTGTACATATTCAGGTGTTTTACCTGGGAAGGGTGGGAACAGTTCAGCAGCAGCTGGCCTGGGGCTCAGCTCACGTTTACTCACAGAGGCCTCGGCACGGTCCCCCAGCTTTGCAATGAGGATGCTCCTTGCGTGGGGGGGCCGGGCTGCTGGCTGTATGGGAGATGATTCCCCACCTCTGACCAATGTCAGAATTGTTTACCGCTGGAGCAAGTGCCCTGATAGGGTTTTCCTCTGTATAACTGCTGGGTTCAGGTTTTTTTTTTTCTTTTTTGGTTCAAGTTAGAATTTATTCATCTTTTATGTATTTATTGATATAAGCATGGAAATAATTCATTCATAGAAATACATCTGTGTGAAGGGAAGAACTTTTCTCTGTTTTATTTTTAAATTTCATTTCTAAAAATTTTGCAGTTTAATTATATTTATTTTTCTATACAGCAGGTTATTATTAGTTATCTATTTTATTCATATACATATATACAGGTCAATACCTATCTCCCAACTCATCTGACCACCATCACCCCATGGCTTCCCCCACTTGGTGTCCATACGTTTGTTCTCTACCTCTGTTTCTCTATTTCTGCCCTGCAAACCTGTTCATCTGTACCATATATCTAGGTTCCACATACATGCATTAATACAGAATATTTGTTTTGCTCTTTCTGACTTACTTCATTCTGTATGACAGTCTCTAGATCCACCGACTTCTCTACAAATAACCCAGTTTCATTCCTTTTCATGGCTGAGTCATATCCCATTTTATGTATGTACCACATCTTTATCCATTCATCTGTCTGTGGGCATTTATGTTGCTTCCATTACCTGGCTATTGTAAATAGTGCTGCAATGAACATTGTGGTGAATGTGTGTTTTTGATTTATGGTTGTCTCTGTGTATATGCCCAGAAGTGGGATTGCTGGATCCTATGGTAATTCTATTTCTAGTTTCTTTAAGGAAACTCCATACTGTTCTCCATAGTGACTGTATCAATTTACCTTCCCACCAATAGTGGAAGAGGGTTCCTTTTGTCCACACCCTCCCCAGAATTTGTTGTTTGTAGATTTTCTGATGATGCCGATTCTAACAGGTATGAGGTGATACCTCAGTGTCGTTTTGATTTGCATTTCTCTAATAATTAGTGGTGTTGAGCATCTTTTCATGTGCGTCTTGGCCGTCTCTGTGACTTCTTTGAAGAAACGTCTATTTAGATCTTCTGCCCATTTTTGTATTGGGTTGTTTGTTTTATTAATATTAAGCTGCGTGAGCTGTTTATATATATTGGAGATTAAACCCTTGTCCATTGATTCGTTTGCGAACGTTTTCGCCCATTCTGAGGGTTGCCTTTTTCCATTCCCGTTTTTTTTAACCAAAAAAGAAAGAAAGCAAAAGAAGCAGAACACTAATGTGCGTGAAATATGCCTCTTGAAACTGTCGTTTTGAAATATGGACGTCTTTTGAACTTTTTGGTCGATATATGACCCCAGGATTTGTTTTCAGGGCAGGTGTCATTTACAGGCCTGCAATGATTTGGAATATCCACTGACCAGTAGCGCTGGGATCAAAGCTGCTGTTGTGCGAAATGGCCACAAGGTGGCAGCAGTTCTCCCTTAGCAAATCTGGTTACCAGGGCAACAGAGCCTCAATGGAAGCCTGTCCTAGATTGGAATTTAGAATGGAATGTGCCAGGAGAAAGCCCCTCAAGTTTGTCTCACTACTTCTTGTTCGTGTTTTTAATTTAATTTTTAATTTTTTATTACAGCAAGTTTGATTACAACTTTTGCTTGTTGTAGGTGTGCAAGATGTGGTTCTTTTACACATATACATATGTCTGTTCTTCCTGGGACCCTTTTCCCATGTACGTTATGACAGAATGTTGAGTAGTCTTCTCTTGGCATTCCGTAGGTCTTTGGTGATTATATATTTCACCTGTGTTTGTATATGTCTCTTAACCCCAATATCGTAATGAATCCAATCCTCACACCTTTCCATTGGTGAACCATAAGTTTGTTTAATGAATCTGTGATTGCCCTTCTCCGTGGAAATATCTGCCCTGGTATCCGTTTTTAGGTAACACCTATAAGTGATATCCTACGATATGTGTCTTTCACTTTCTGACTTACTACAAGTCCCGTGCTTACCTGTAGACTCATCTACGGGGCTGCAAATGGCATTGTGCCCTTTTTTTCCTTGGCTAATATTCTGTCTTAGCGAGGTCCATTTTCTGCAATGTGATTCCCTGAGGGCTGAGGATTAGCTGACCTGGGCAGCCTGACCCTGCCGGCAAGCCCTCCCCAGGTGTGCCTGGGTTGAGTTCAATAGAAACAGCACTCCAGGCAGCAATAGCCCCTGCAGCTGTGCCTGACTCCATATTCTCTGCCCCGTCAGCAGTCTCGGGGCTGTGCTGGTGGGAGGGTGTGAGGGTCCACGGCTTTGTTGGTGGCCCGGTGTGAGTGGGCCTCTGCTGGAATTTCTGCAGGAGTTGCCAGGTTGCCACCTGTAAAGAAGAGGATGTGTCACCCATAATTTCCACTGGAATTTCTCTCCGGGCTGAGGTGAGGGAGGAAAAAAAAGAGTGGGGGCCGGGACAGGAGTGATATCTCAGGCAGGGAAATGGAAAGCTTCCAGAAGAGCGCCCGGGGACAGGACCATCCTGGCTGGCCTGCAGGCACCAAGTTGGCCTGCGTGCTGTCGCTGGTGTGGCTCCACGGCCCTTCCTCTAGGCTTTCAAGCCCTTGTACATATTCAGGTGTTTTACCTGGGAAGGGTGGGAACAGTTCAGCAGCAGCTGGCCTGGGGCTCAGCTCACGTTTACTCACAGAGGCCTCGGCACTGTCCCCCAGCTTTGCAATCAGGACGCTCCTTGCGTGGGGGGGCCGGGCTGCTGGCTGTATGGGAGATGATTCCCCACCTCTGACCAATCTCAGAATTGTTTACCGCTGGAACAAGTGCCCTGATAGGGTTTTCCTCTGTATAACTGCTGGGTACAGGATTTTTTTTTCTTTTTTGGTTCAAGTTAGAAGTTATTCATCTTTTATGTATTTATTGATATAAGCATGGAAATAATTCATTCATAGAAATACATCTGTGTGAAGGGAAGAACTTTTCTCTGTTTTATTTTTAAATTTCATTTCTAAAAATTTTGCAGTTTAATTATATTTATTTTTCTATACAGCAGGTTATTATTAGTTATCTATTTTATTCATATACATATATACAGGTCAATACCTATCTCCCAACTCATCTGACCACCATCACCCCATGGCTTCCCCCACTTGGTGTCCATACGTTTGTTCTCTACCTCTGTTTCTCTATTTCTGCCCTGCAAACCTGTTCATCTGTACCATATATCTAGGTTCCACATACATGCATTAATACAGAATATTTGTTTTGCTCTTTCTGACTTACTTCATTCTGTATGACAGTCTCTAGATCCACCGACTTCTCTACAAATAACCCAGTTTCATTCCTTTTCATGGCTGAGTCATATCCCATTTTATGTATGTACCACATCTTTATCCATTCATCTGTCTGTGGGCATTTAGGTTGCTTCCATTACCTGGCTATTGTAAATAGTGCTGCAATGAACATTGTGGTGAATGTGTGTTTTTGATTTATGGTTGTCTCTGTGTATATGCCCAGAAGTGGGATTGCTGGATCCTATGGTAATTCTATTTCTAGTTTCTTTAAGGAAACTCCATACTGTTCTCCATAGTGACTGTATCAATTTACCTTCCCACCAATAGTGGAAGAGGGTTCCTTTTGTCCACACCCTCCCCAGAATTTGTTGTTTGTAGATTTTCTGATGATGCCGATTCTAACAGGTGTGAGGTGATACCTCATTGTCGTTTTGATTTGCATTTCTCTAATAATTAGTGGTGTTGAGCATCTTTTCATGTGCGTCTTGGCCGTCTCTGTGACTTCTTTGAAGAAACGTCTATTTAGATCTTCTGCCCATTTTTGTATTGGGTTGTTTGTTTTATTAATATTAAGCTGCGTGAGCTGTTTATATATATTGGAGATTAAACCCTTGTCCATTGATTCGTTTGCGAACGATTTCGCCCATTCTGAGGGTTGCCTTTTTCCATTCCCGTTTTTTTTTAACCAAAAAAGAAAGAAAGCAAAAGAAGCAGAACACTAATGTGCGTGAAATATGCCTCTTGAAACTGTCGTTTTGAAACATGGACGTCTTTTGAAATTTTTGGTCGATATATGACCCCAGGATTTGTTTTCAGGGCAGGTGTCATTTACAGGCCTGCAATGATTTGGAATATCCACTGACCATTAGCGCTGGGATTAAAGCTGCTGTTGTGTGAAATGGCCACAAGGTGGCAGCAGTTCTCCCTTAGCAAATCTGGTTACTAGGGCAACAGAGCCTCAATGGAAGCCTGTTCTAGATTGGAATTTAGAATGGAATGTGCCAGGAGAAAGCCCCTCAAGTTTGTCTCACTACTTCTTGTTCGTGTTTTTAATTTAATTTTTAATTTTTTATTACAGCAAGTTTGATTACAACGTTTGCTTGTTGTAGGTGTGCAAGATGTGGTTCTGTTACACATATACATATGTCTGTTCTTCCTGGGACCCTTTTCCCATGTACATTATGACAGAATGTTGAGTAGTCTTCTCTTGGCATTCCGTAGGTCTTTGGTGATTATATATTTCACCTGTGTTTGTATATGTCTCTTAACCCCAATATCGTAATGAATCCAATCCTCACACCTTTCCATTGGTGAACCATAAGTTTGTTTAATGAATCTGTGATTGCCCTTCTCCGTGGAAATATCGGCCCTGGTATCCGTTTTTAGGTAACACCTATAAGTGATATCCTACGATATGTGTCTTTCACTTTCTGACTTACTACAAGTCACGTGCTTACCTGTAGACTCATCTACAGGGCTGCAAATGGCATTGTGCCCTTTTTTTCCTTGGCTAATATTCTGTCTTAGCGAGGTCCATTTTCTGCAATGTGATTCCCTGAGGGCTGAGGATTAGCTGACCTGGGCAGCCTGACCCTGCCGGCAAGCCCTCCCCAGGTGTGCGTGGGTTGAGGTCGATAGAAACAGCACTCCAGGCAGCAATAGCCCCTGCAGCTGTGCCTGATTCCATATTCTCTGCCCCGTCAGCAGTCTCGGGGCTGTGCTGGTGGGAGGGTGTGAGGGTCCACGGCTTTGTTGGTGGCCCGGTGTGAGTGGGGCTCTGCTGGACTTTCTGCAGGAGTTGCCAGGCTGCCACCTGTAAAGAAGAGGATGTGTCACCCATAATTTCCACTGGAATTTCTCTCCGGGCTGAGGTGAGGGAGGAAAAAAAAGAGTGGGGGCCGGGACAGGAGTGATATCTCAGGCAGGGAAATGGAAAGCTTCCAGAAGAGCGCCCGGGGCCAGGACCATCCTGGCTGGCCTGCAGGCACCAAGTTGGCCTGCGTGCTGTCGCTGGTGTGGCTCCACGGCCCTTCCTCTAGGCTTTCAAGCCCTTGTACATATTCAGGTGTTTTACCTGGGAAGGGTGGGAACAGTTCAGCAGCAGCTGGCCTGGGGCTCAGCTCACGTTTACTCACAGAGGCCTCGGCACTGTCCCCCAGCTTTGCAATCAGGACGCTCCTTGCGTGGGGGGGCCGGGCTGCTGGCTGTATGGGAGATGATTCCCCACCTCTGACCAATCTCAGAATTGTTTACCGCTGGAACAAGTGCCCTGATAGGGTTTTCCTCTGTATAACTGCTGGGTACAGGATTTTTTCTTTCTTTTTTGGTTCAAGTTAGAAGTTATTCATCTTTTATGTATTTATTGATATAAGCATGGAAATAATTCATTCATAGAAATACATCTGTGTGAAGGGAAGAACTTTTTTCTGTTTTATTTTTAAATTTCATTTCTAAAAATTTTGCAGTTTAATTATATTTATTTTTCTATACAGCAGGTTATTATTAGTTATCTATTTTATTCATATACATATATACAGGTCAATACCTATCTCCCAACTCATCTGACCACCATCACCCCATGGCTTCCCCCACTTGGTGTCCATACGTTTGTTCTCTACCTCTGTTTCTCTATTTCTGCCCTGCAAACCTGTTCATCTGTACCATATATCTACGTTCCACATACATGCATTAATACAGAATATTTGTTTTGCTCTTTCTGACTTACTTCATTCTGTATGACAGTCTCTAGATCCACCGACTTCTCTACAAATAACCCAGTTTCATTCCTTTTCATGGCTGAGTCATATCCCATTTTATGTATGTACCACATCTTTATCCATTCGTCTGTCTGTGGGCATTTAGGTTGCTTCCATTACCTGGCTATTGTAAATAGTGCTGCAATGAACATTGTGGTGAATGTGTGTTTTTGATTTATGGTTGTCTCTGGGTATATGCCCAGAAGTGGGATTGCTGGATCCTGTGGTAATTCTATTCCTAGTTTCTTTAAGGAAACTCCATACTGTTCTCCATAGTGACTGTATCAATTTACCTTCCCACTAATAGTGGAAGAGGGTTCCTTTTGTCCACACCCTCCCCAGAATTTGTTGTTTGTAGATTTTCTGATGCTGCCGATTCTAACAGGTGTGAGGTGATACCTCATTGTCATTTTGATTTGCATTTCTCTAATAATTAGTGGTGTTGAGCAGCTTTTCATGTGCGTCTTGGCCGTCTCTGTGACTTCTTTGAAGAAACGTCTATTTAGATCTTCTGCCCATTTTTGTATTGGGTTGTTTGTTTTATTAATATTAAGCTGCGTGAGCTGTTTATATATATTGGAGATTAAACCCTTGTCCATTGATTCGTTTGCGAACGTTTTCGCCCATTCTGAGGGTTGCCTTTTTCGATTCCCGTTTTTTTTTAACCAAAAAAGAAAGAAAGCAAAAGAAGCAGAACACTAATGTGCGTGAAATATGCCTCTTGAAACTGTCGTTTTGAAATATGGACGTCTTTTGAACTTTTTGGTCGATATATGACCCCAGGATTTGTTTTCAGGGCAGGTGTCATTTACAGGCCTGCAATGATTTGGAATATCCACTGACCAGTAGCGCTGGGATTAAAGCTGCTGTTGTGCGAAATGGCCACAAGGTGGCAGCAGTTCTCCCTTAGCAAATCTGGTTACCAGGGCAACAGAGCCTCAATGGAAGCCTGTTCTAGATTGGAATTTAGAATGGAATGTGCCAGGAGAAAGCCCCTCAAGTTTGTCTCACTACTTCTTGTTCGTGTTTTTAATTTAATTTTTAATTTTTTATTACAGCAAGTTTGATTACAACGTTTGCTTGTTGTAGGTGTGCAAGATGTGGTTCTTTTACACATATACATATGTCTGTTCTTCCTGGGACCCTTTTCCCATGTACGTTATGACAGAATGTTGAGTAGTCTTCTCTTGGCATTCCGTAGGTCTTTGGTGATTATATATTTCACCTGTGTTTGTATATGTCTCTTAACCCCAATATCGTAATGAATCCAATCCTCACACCTTTCCATTGGTGAACCATAAGTTTGTTTAATGAATCTGTGATTGCCCTTCTCCGTGGAAATATCTGCCCTGGTATCCGTTTTTAGGTAACACCTATAAGTGATATCCTACGATATGTGTCTTTCACTTTCTGACTTACTACAAGTCCCGTGCTTACCTGTAGACTCATCTACGGGGCTGCAAATGGCATTGTGCCCTTTTTTTCCTTGGCTAATATTCTGTCTTAGCGAGGTCCATTTTCTGCAATGTGATTCCCTGAGGGCTGAGGATTAGCTGACCTGGGCAGCCTGACCCTGCCGGCAAGCCCTCCCCAGGTGTGCCTGGGTTGAGTTCAATAGAAACAGCACTCCAGGCAGCAATAGCCCCTGCAGCTGTGCCTGACTCCATATTCTCTGCCCCGTCAGCAGTCTCGGGGCTGTGCTGGTGGGAGGGTGTGAGGGTCCACGGCTTTGTTGGTGGCCCGGTGTGAGTGGGCCTCTGCTGGAATTTCTGCAGGAGTTGCCAGGTTGCCACCTGTAAAGAAGAGGATGTGTCACCCATAATTTCCACTGGAATTTCTCTCCGGGCTGAGGTGAGGGAGGAAAAAAAAGAGTGGGGGCCGGGACAGGAGTGGTATCTCAGGCAGGGAAATGGAAAGCTTCCAGAAGAGCGCCCGGGGCCAGGACCATCCTGGCTGGCCTGCAGGCACCAAGTTGGCCTGCGTGCTGTCGCTGGTGTGGCTCCACGGCCCTTCCTCTAGGCTTTCAAGCCCTTGTACATATTCAGGTGTTTTACCTGGGAAGGGTGGGAACACTTCAGCAGCAGCTGGCCTGGGGCTCAGCTCACGTTTACTCACAGAGGCCTCGGCACTGTCCCCCAGCTTTGCAATCAGGACGCTCCTTGCGTGGGGGGGCCGGGCTGCTGGCTGTATGGGAGATGATTCCCCACCTCTGACCAATCTCAGAATTGTTTACCGCTGGAACAAGTGCCCTGATAGGGTTTTCCTCTGTATAACTGCTGGGTACAGGATTTTTTTTTCTTTTTTGGTTCAAGTTAGAAGTTATTCATCTTTTATGTATTTATTGATATAAGCATGGAAATAATTCATTCATAGAAATACATCTGTGTGAAGGGAAGAACTTTTTTTCTGTTTTATTTTTAAATTTCATTTCTAAAAATTTTGCAGTTTAATCATATTTATTTTTCTATACAGCAGGTTATTATTAGTTATCTATTTTATTCATATACATATATACAGGTCAATACCTATCTCCCAACTCATCTGACCACCAACACCCCATGGCTTCCCCCACTTGGTGTCCATACGTTTGTTCTCTACCTCTGTTTCTCTATTTCTGCCCTGCAAACCTGTTCATCTGTACCATATATCTACGTTCCACATACATGCATTAATACAGAATATTTGTTTTGCTCTTTCTGACTTACTTCATTCTGTATGACAGTCTCTAGATCCACCGACTTCTCTACAAATAACCCAGTTTCATTCCTTTTCATGGCTGAGTCATATCCCATTTTATGTATGTACCACATCTTTATCCATTCGTCTGTCTGTGGGCATTTAGGTTGCTTCCATTACCTGGCTATTGTAAATAGTGCTGCAATGAACATTGTGGTGAATGTGTGTTTTTGATTTATGGTTGTCTCTGGGTATATGCCCAGAAGTGGGATTGCTGGATCCTGTGGTAATTCTATTCCTAGTTTCTTTAAGGAAACTCCATACTGTTCTCCATAGTGACTGTATCAATTTACCTTCCCACTAATAGTGGAAGAGGGTTCCTTTTGTCCACACCCTCCCCAGAATTTGTTGTTTGTAGATTTTCTGATGCTGCCGATTCTAACAGGTGTGAGGTGATACCTCATTGTCATTTTGATTTGCATTTCTCTAATAATTAGTGGTGTTGAGCAGCTTTTCATGTGCGTCTTGGCCGTCTCTGTGACTTCTTTGAAGAAACGTCTATTTAGATCTTCTGCCCATTTTTGTATTGGGTTGTTTGTTTTATTAATATTAAGCTGCGTGAGCTGTTTATATATATTGGAGATTAAACCCTTGTCCATTGATTCGTTTGCGAACGTTTTCGCCCATTCTGAGGGTTGCCTTTTTCCATTCCCGTTTTTTTTAACCAAAAAAGAAAGAAAGCAAAAGAAGCAGAACACTAATGTGCGTGAAATATGCCTCTTGAAACTGTCGTTTTGAAATATGGACGTCTTTTGAACTTTTTGGTCGATATATGACCCCAGGATTTGTTTTCAGGGCAGGTGTCATTTACAGGCCTGCAATGATTTGGAATATCCACTGACCAGTAGCGCTGGGATTAAAGCTGCTGTTGTGCGAAATGGCCACAAGGTGGCAGCAGTTCTCCCTTAGCAAATCTGGTTACCAGGGCAACAGAGCCTCAATGGAAGCCTGTTCTAGATTGGAATTTAGAATGGAATGTGCCAGGAGAAAGCCCCTCAAGTTTGTCTCACTACTTCTTGTTCGTGTTTTTAATTTAATTTTTAATTTTTTATTACAGCAAGTTTGATTACAACGTTTGCTTGTTGTAGGTGTGCAAGATGTGGTTCTTTTACACATATACATATGTCTGTTCTTCCTGGGACCCTTTTCCCATGTACGTTATGACAGAATGTTGAGTAGTCTTCTCTTGGCATTCCGTAGGTCTTTGGTGATTATATATTTCACCTGTGTTTGTATATGTCTCTTAACCCCAATATCGTAATGAATCCAATCCTCACACCTTTCCATTGGTGAACCATAAGTTTGTTTAATGAATCTGTGATTGCCCTTCTCCGTGGAAATATCTGCCCTGGTATCCGTTTTTAGGTAACACCTATAAGTGATATCCTACGATATGTGTCTTTCACTTTCTGACTTACTACAAGTCCCGTGCTTACCTGTAGACTCATCTACGGGGCTGCAAATGGCATTGTGCCCTTTTTTTCCTTGGCTAATATTCTGTCTTAGCGAGGTCCATTTTCTGCAATGTGATTCCCTGAGGGCTGAGGATTAGCTGACCTGGGCAGCCTGACCCTGCCGGCAAGCCCTCCCCAGGTGTGCCTGGGTTGAGTTCAATAGAAACAGCACTCCAGGCAGCAATAGCCCCTGCAGCTGTGCCTGACTCCATATTCTCTGCCCCGTCAGCAGTCTCGGGGCTGTGCTGGTGGGAGGGTGTGAGGGTCCACGGCTTTGTTGGTGGCCCGGTGTGAGTGGGCCTCTGCTGGAATTTCTGCAGGAGTTGCCAGGTTGCCACCTGTAAAGAAGAGGATGTGTCACCCATAATTTCCACTGGAATTTCTCTCCGGGCTGAGGTGAGGGAGGAAAAAAAAGAGTGGGGGCCGGGACAGGAGTGGTATCTCAGGCAGGGAAATGGAAAGCTTCCAGAAGAGCGCCCGGGGCCAGGACCATCCTGGCTGGCCTGCAGGCACCAAGTTGGCCTGCGTGCTGTCGCTGGTGTGGCTCCACGGCCCTTCCTCTAGGCTTTCAAGCCCTTGTACATATTCAGGTGTTTTACCTGGGAAGGGTGGGAACACTTCAGCAGCAGCTGGCCTGGGGCTCAGCTCACGTTTACTCACAGAGGCCTCGGCACTGTCCCCCAGCTTTGCAATCAGGACGCTCCTTGCGTGGGGGGGCCGGGCTGCTGGCTGTATGGGAGATGATTCCCCACCTCTGACCAATCTCAGAATTGTTTACCGCTGGAACAAGTGCCCTGATAGGGTTTTCCTCTGTATAACTGCTGGGTACAGGATTTTTTTTTTCTTTTTTGGTTCAAGTTAGAAGTTATTCATCTTTTATGTATTTATTGATATAAGCATGGAAATAATTCATTCATAGAAATACATCTGTGTGAAGGGAAGAACTTTTTTTCTGTTTTATTTTTAAATTTCATTTCTAAAAATTTTGCAGTTTAATCATATTTATTTTTCTATACAGCAGGTTATTATTAGTTATCTATTTTATTCATATACATATATACAGGTCAATACCTATCTCCCAACTCATCTGACCACCAACACCCCATGGCTTCCCCCACTTGGTGTCCATACGTTTGTTCTCTACCTCTGTTTCTCTATTTCTGCCCTGCAAACCTGTTCATCTGTACCATATATCTACGTTCCACATACATGCATTAATACAGAATATTTGTTTTGCTCTTTCTGACTTACTTCATTCTGTATGACAGTCTCTAGATCCACCGACTTCTCTACAAATAACCCAGTTTCATTCTTTTCATGGCTGAGTCATATCCCATTTTATGTATGTACCACATCTTTATCCATTCGTCTGTCTGTGGGCATTTAGGTTGCTTCCATTACCTGGCTATTGTAAATAGTGCTGCAATGAACATTGTGGTGAATGTGTGTTTTTGATTTATGGTTGTCTCTGGGTATATGCCCAGAAGTGGGATTGCTGGATCCTGTGGTAATTCTATTCCTAGTTTCTTTAAGGAAACTCCATACTGTTCTCCATAGTGACTGTATCAATTTACCTTCCCACTAATAGTGGAAGAGGGTTCCTTTTGTCCACACCCTCCCCAGAATTTGTTGTTTGTAGATTTTCTGATGCTGCCGATTCTAACAGGTGTGAGGTGATACCTCATTGTCATTTTGATTTGCATTTCTCTAATAATTAGTGGTGTTGAGCAGCTTTTCATGTGCGTCTTGGCCGTCTCTGTGACTTCTTTGAAGAAACGTCTATTTAGATCTTCTGCCCATTTTTGTATTGGGTTGTTTGTTTTATTAATATTAAGCTGCGTGAGCTGTTTATATATATTGGAGATTAAACCCTTGTCCATTGATTCGTTTGCGAACGTTTTCGCCCATTCTGAGGGTTGCCTTTTTCCATTCCCGTTTTTTTTAACCAAAAAAGAAAGAAAGCAAAAGAAGCAGAACACTAATGTGCGTGAAATATGCCTCTTGAAACTGTCGTTTTGAAATATGGACGTCTTTTGAACTTTTTGGTCGATATATGACCCCAGGATTTGTTTTCAGGGCAGGTGTCATTTACAGGCCTGCAATGATTTGGAATATCCACTGACCAGTAGCGCTGGGATTAAAGCTGCTGTTGTGCGAAATGGCCACAAGGTGGCAGCAGTTCTCCCTTAGCAAATCTGGTTACCAGGGCAACAGAGCCTCAATGGAAGCCTGTTCTAGATTGGAATTTAGAATGGAATGTGCCAGGAGAAAGCCCCTCAAGTTTGTCTCACTACTTCTTGTTCGTGTTTTTAATTTAATTTTTAATTTTTTATTACAGCAAGTTTGATTACAACGTTTGCTTGTTGTAGGTTTGCAAGATGTGGTTCTTTTACACATATACATATGTCTGTTCTTCCTGGGACCCTTTTCCCATGTACGTTATGACAGAATGTTGAGTAGTCTTCTCTTGGCATTCCGTAGGTCTTTGGTGATTATATATTTCACCTGTGTTTGTATATGTCTCTTAACCCCAATATCGTAATGAATCCAATCCTCACACCTTTCCATTGGTGAACCATAAGTTTGTTTAATGAATCTGTGATTGCCCTTCTCCGTGGAAATATCTGCCCTGGTATCCGTTTTTAGGTAACACCTATAAGTGATATCCTACGATATGTGTCTTTCACTTTCTGACTTACTACAAGTCCCGTGCTTACCTGTAGACTCATCTACGGGGCTGCAAATGGCATTGTGCCCTTTTTTTCCTTGGCTAATATTCTGTCTTAGCGAGGTCCATTTTCTGCAATGTGATTCCCTGAGGGCTGAGGATTAGCTGACCTGGGCAGCCTGACCCTGCCGGCAAGCCCTCCCCAGGTGTGCCTGGGTTGAGTTCAATAGAAACAGCACTCCAGGCAGCAATAGCCCCTGCAGCTGTGCCTGACTCCATATTCTCTGCCCCGTCAGCAGTCTCGGGGCTGTGCTGGTGGGAGGGTGTGAGGGTCCACGGCTTTGTTGGTGGCCCGGTGTGAGTGGGGCTCTGCTGGACTTTCTGCAGGAGTTGCCAGGCTGCCACCTGTAAAGAAGAGGATGTGTCACCCATAACTTCCACTGGAATTTCTCTCCGGGCTGAGGTGAGGAAGGAAAAAAAGGAATGATGGCCGGGACAGGAGGGGTATATCAGGCAGGGAAATGGAAAGCTTCTAGAAGAGTGCCCGGGGCCAGGACCATCCTGGCTGGCCTGCAGGCACCAAGTTGGCCTGCATGCTGTCGCTGGTGTGGCTCCACGGCCCTTCCTCTAGGCTTTCAAGCCCTTGTACATATTCAGGTGTTTTACCTGGGAAGGGTGGGAACATTTCAGCAGCAGCTGGCCTGGGGCTCAGCTCACGTTTACTCACAGAGGCCTCGGCACGGTCCCCCAGCTTTGCAATGAGGAGGCTCCTTGCGTGGGGGGGCCGGGCTGCTGGCTGTATGGGAGATGATTCCCCACCTCTGACCAATGTCAGAATTGTTTACCGCTGGAGCAAGTGCCCTGATAGGGTTTTCCTCTGTATAAATGCTGGGTTCAGGTTTTTTTTTCTTTTTTGGTTCAAGTTAGAATTTATTCATCTTTTATGTATTTATTGATATAAGCATGGAAATAATTCATTCATAGAAATACATCTGTGTGAAGGGAAGAACTTTTTTTCTGTTTTATTTTTAAATTTCATTTCTAAAAATTTTGCAGTTTAATCATATTTATTTTTCTATACAGCAGGTTATTATTAGTTATCTATTTTATTCATATACATATATACAGGTCAATACCTATCTCCCAACTCATCTGACCACCAACACCCCATGGCTTCCCCCACTTGATGTCCATACGTTTGTTCTCTACCTCTGTTTCTCTATTTCTGCCCTGCAAACCTGTTCATCTGTACCATATATCTACGTTCCACATACATGCATTAATACAGAATATTTGTTTTGCTCTTTCTGACTTACTTCATTCTGTATGACAGTCTCTAGATCCACCGACTTCTCTACAAATAACCCAGTTTCATTCCTTTTCATGGCTGAGTCATATCCCATTTTATGTATGTACCACATCTTTATCCATTCGTCTGTCTGTGGGCATTTAGGTTGCTTCCATTACCTGGCTATTGTAAATAGTGCTGCAATGAACATTGTGGTGAATGTGTGTTTTTGATTTATGGTTGTCTCTGGGTATATGCCCAGAAGTGGGATTGCTGGATCCTGTGGTAATTCTATTCCTAGTTTCTTTAAGGAAACTCCATACTGTTCTCCATAGTGACTGTATCAATTTACCTTCCCACTAATAGTGGAAGAGGGTTCCTTTTGTCCACACCCTCCCCAGAATTTGTTGTTTGTAGATTTTCTGATGCTGCCGATTCTAACAGGTGTGAGGTGATACCTCATTGTCATTTTGATTTGCATTTCTCTAATAATTAGTGGTGTTGAGCAGCTTTTCATGTGCGTCTTGGCCGTCTCTGTGACTTCTTTGAAGAAACGTCTATTTAGATCTTCTGCCCATTTTTGTATTGGGTTGTTTGTTTTATTAATATTAAGCTGCGTGAGCTGTTTATATATATTGGAGATTAAACCCTTGTCCATTGATTCGTTTGCGAACGTTTTCGCCCATTCTGAGGGTTGCCTTTTTCCATTCCCGTTTTTTTTTAACCAAAAAAGAAAGAAAGCAAAAGAAGCAGAACACTAATGTGCGTGAAATATGCCTCTTGAAACTGTCGTTTTGAAATATGGACGTCTTTTGAACTTTTTGGTCGATATATGACCCCAGGATTTGTTTTCAGGGCAGGTGTCATTTACAGGCCTGCAATGATTTGGAATATCCACTGACCAGTAGCGCTGGGATTAAAGCTGCTGTTGTGCGAAATGGCCACAAGGTGGCAGCAGTTCTCCCTTAGCAAATCTGGTTACCAGGGCAACAGAGCCTGAATGGAAGCCTGTTCTAGATTGGAATTTAGAATGGAATGTGCCAGGAGAAAGCCCCTCAAGTTTGTCTCACTACTTCTTGTTCGTGTTTTTAATTTAATTTTTAATTTTTTATTACAGCAAGTTTGATTACAACGTTTGCTTGTTGTAGGTGTGCAAGATGTGGTTCTTTTACACATATACATATGTCTGTTCTTCCTGGGACCCTTTTCCCATGTACGTTATGACAGAATGTTGAGTAGTCTTCTCTTGGCATTCCGTAGGTCTTTGGTGATTATATATTTCACCTGTGTTTGTATATGTCTCTTAACCCCAATATCGTAATGAATCCAATCCTCACACCTTTCCATTGATGAACCATAAGTTTGTTTAATGAATCTGTGATTGCCCTTCTCCGTGGAAATATCTGCCCTGGTATCCGTTTTTAGGTAACACCTATAAGTGATATCCTACGATATGTGTCTTTCACTTTCTGACTTACTACAAGTCCCGTGCTTACCTGTAGACTCATCTACGGGGCTGCAAATGGCATTGTGCCCTTTTTTTCCTTGGCTAATATTCTGTCTTAGCGAGGTCCATTTTCTGCAATGTGATTCCCTGAGGGCTGAGGATTAGCTGACCTGGGCAGCCTGACCCTGCCGGCAAGCCCTCCCCAGGTGTGCCTGGGTTGAGGTCGATAGAAACAGCACTCCAGGCAGCAATAGCCCCTGCAGCTGTGCCTGACTCCATATTCTCTGCCCCGTCAGCAGTCTCGGGGCTGTGCTGGTGGGAGGGTGTGAGGGTCCAAGGCTTTGTTGGTGGCCCGGTGTGAGTGGGGCTCTGCTGGAATTTCTGCAGGAGTTGCCAGGTTGCCACCTGTAAAGAAGAGGATGTGTCACCCATAATTTCCACTGGAATTTCTCTCCGGGCTGAGGTGAGGGAGGAAAAAAAAGAGTGGGGGCCGGGACAGGAGTGGTATCTCAGGCAGGGAAATGGAAAGCTTCCAGAAGAGCGCCCGGGGCCAGGACCATCCTGGCTGGCCTGCAGGCACCAAGTTGGCCTGCGTGCTGTCGCTGGTGTGGCTCCACGGCCCTTCCTCTAGGCTTTCAAGCCCTTGTACATATTCAGGTGTTTTACCTGGGAAGGGTGGGAACAGTTCAGCAGCAGCTGGCCTGGGGCTCAGCTCACGTTTACTCACAGAGGCCTCGGCACTGTCCCCCAGCTTTGCAATCAGGACGCTCCTTGCGTGGGGGGGCCGGGCTGCTGGCTGTATGGGAGATGATTCCCCACCTCTGACCAATCTCAGAATTGTTTACCGCTGGAACAAGTGCCCTGATAGGGTTTTCCTCTGTATAACTGCTGGGTACAGGATTTTTTTTTTCTTTTTTGGTTCAAGTTAGAAGTTATTCATCTTTTATGTATTTATTGATATAAGCATGGAAATAATTCATTCATAGAAATACATCTGTGTGAAGGGAAGAACTTTTTTTCTGTTTTATTTTTAAATTTCATTTCTAAAAATTTTGCAGTTTAATCATATTTATTTTTCTATACAGCAGGTTATTATTAGTTATCTATTTTATTCATATACATATATACAGGTCAATACCTATCTCCCAACTCATCTGACCACCAACACCCCATGGCTTCCCCCACTTGGTGTCCATACGTTTGTTCTCTACCTCTGTTTCTCTATTTCTGCCCTGCAAACCTGTTCATCTGTACCATATATCTAGGTTCCACATACATGCATTAATACAGAATATTTGTTTTGCTCTTTCTGACTTACTTCATTCTGTATGACAGTCTCTAGATCCACCGACTTCTCTACAAATAACCCAGTTTCATTCCTTTTCATGGCTGAGTCATATCCCATTTTATGTATGTACCACATCTTTATCCATTCGTCTGTCTGTGGGCATTTAGGTTGCTTCCATTACCTGGCTATTGTAAATAGTGCTGCAATGAACATTGTGGTGAATGTGTGTTTTTGATTTATGGTTGTCTCTGGGTATATGCCCAGAAGTGGGATTGCTGGATCCTATGGTAATTCTATTCCTAGTTTCTTTAAGGAAACTCCATACTGTTCTCCATAGTGACTGTATCAATTTACCTTCCCACTAATAGTGGAAGAGTGTTCCTTTTGTCCACACCCTCCCCAGAATTTGTTGTTTGTAGATTTTCTGATGCTGCCGATTCTAACAGGTGTGAGGTGATACCTCATTGTCATTTTGATTTGCATTTCTCTAATAATTAGTGGTGTTGAGCATCTTTTCATGTGCGTCTTGGCCGTCTCTGTGACTTCTTTGAAGAAACGTCTATTTAGATCTTCTGCCCATTTTTGTATTGGGTTGTTTGTTTTATTAATATTAAGCTGCGTGAGCTGTTTATATATATTGGAGATTAAACCCTTGTCCATTGATTCGTTTGCGAACGTTTTCGCCCATTCTGAGGGTTGCCTTTTTCCATTCCCGTTTTTTTTAACCAAAAAAGAAAGAAAGCAAAAGAAGCAGAACACTAATGTGCGTGAAATATGCCTCTTGAAACTGTCGTTTTGAAATATGGACGTCTTTTGAACTTTTTGGTCGATATATGACCCCAGGATTTGTTTTCAGGGCAGGTGTCATTTACAGGCCTGCAATGATTTGGAATATCCACTGACCATTAGCGCTGGGATTAAAGCTGCTGTTGTGTGAAATGGCCACAAGGTGGCAGCAGTTCTCCCTTAGCAAATCTGGTTACTAGGGCAACAGAGCCTCAATGGAAGCCTGTTCTAGATTGGAATTTAGAATGGAATGTGCCAGGAGAAAGCCCCTCAAGTTTGTCTCACTACTTCTTGTTCGTGTTTTTAATTTAATTTTTAATTTTTTATTACAGCAAGTTTGATTACAACGTTTGCTTGTTGTAGGTGTGCAAGATGTGGTTCTGTTACACATATACATATGTCTGTTCTTCCTGGGACCCTTTTCCCATGTACATTATGACAGAATGTTGAGTAGTCTTCTCTTGGCATTCCGTAGGTCTTTGGTGATTATATATTTCACCTGTGTTTGTATATGTCTCTTAACCCCAATATCGTAATGAATCCAATCCTCACACCTTTCCATTGGTGAACCATAAGTGTGTTTAATGAATCTGTGATTGCCCTTCTCCGTGGAAATATCTGCCCTGGTATCCGTTTTTAGGTAACACCTATAAGTGATATCCTACGATATGTGTCTTTCACTTTCTGACTTACTACAAGTCCCGTGCTTACCTGTAGACTCATCTACGGGGCTGCAAATGGCATTGTGCCCTTTTTTTCCTTGGCTAATATTCTGTCTTAGCGAGGTCCATTTTCTGCAATGTGATTCCCTGAGGGCTGAGGATTAGCTGACCTGGGCAGCCTGACCCTGCCGGCAAGCCCTCCCCAGGTGTGCGTGGGTTGAGGTCGATAGAAACAGCACTCCAGGCAGCAATAGCCCCTGCAGCTGTGCCTGATTCCATATTCTCTGCCCCGTCAGCAGTCTCGGGGCTGTGCTGGTGGGAGGGTGTGAGGGTCCACGGCTTTGTTGGTGGCCCGGTGTGAGTGGGGCTCTGCTGGACTTTCTGCAGGAGTTGCCAGGCTGCCACCTGTAAAGAAGAGGATGTGTCACCCATAACTTCCACTGGAATTTCTCTCCGGGCTGAGGTGAGGAAGGAAAAAAAGGAATGATGGCCGGGACAGGAGGGGTATATCAGGCAGGGAAATGGAAAGCTTCTAGAAGAGTGCCCGGGGCCAGGACCATCCTGGATGGCCTGCAGGCACCAAGTTGGCCTGCATGCTGTCGCTGGTGTGGCTCCACGGCCCTTCCTCCAGGCTTTCAAGCCCTTGTACATATTCAGGTGTTTTACCTGGGAAGGGTGGGAACAGTTCAGCAGCAGCTGGCCTGGGGCTCAGCTCACGTTTACTCACAGAGGCCTCGGCACGGTCCCCCAGCTTTGCAATGAGGATGCTCCTTGCGTGGGGGGGCCGGGCTGCTGGCTGTATGGGAGATGATTCCCCACCTCTGACCAATGTCAGAATTGTTTACCGCTGGAGCAAGTGCCCTGATAGGGTTTTCCTCTGTATAACTGCTGGGTTCAGGTTTTTTTTTCTTTTTTGGTTCAAGTTAGAATTTATTCATCTTTTATGTATTTATTGATATAAGCATGGAAATAATTCATTCATAGAAATACATCTGTGTGAAGGGAAGAACTTTTTTCTGTTTTATTTTTAAATTTCATTTCTAAAAATTTTGCAGTTTAATTATATTTATTTTTCTATACAGCAGGTTTTTATTAGTTATCTATTTTATTCATATACATATATACAGGTCAATACCTATCTCCCAACTCATCTGACCACCATCACCCCATGGCTTCCCCCACTTGGTGTCCATACGTTTTTTCTCTACCTCTGTTTCTCTATTTCTGCCCTGCAAACCTGTTCATCTGTACCATATATCTAGGTTCCACATACATGCATTAATACAGAATATTTGTTTTGCTCTTTCTGACTTACTTCATTCTGTATGACAGTCTCTAGATCCACCGACTTCTCTACAAATAACCCAGTTTCATTCCTTTTCATGGCTGAGTCATATCCCATTTTATGTATGTACCACATCTTTATCCATTCATCTGTCTGTGGGCATTTAGGTTGCTTCCATTACCTGGCTATTGTAAATAGTGCTGCAATGAACATTGTGGTGAATGTGTGTTTTTGATTTATGGTTGTCTCTGTGTATATGCCCAGAAGTGGGATTGCTGGATCCTATGGTAATTCTATTTCTAGTTTCTTTAAGGAAACTCCATACTGTTCTCCATAGTGACTGTATCAATTTACCTTCCCACCAATAGTGGAAGAGGGTTCCTTTTGTCCACACCCTCCCCAGAATTTGTTGTTTGTAGATTTTCTGATGATGCCGATTCTAACAGGTTTGAGGTGATACCTCATTGTCGTTTTGATTTGCATTTCTCTAATAATTAGTGGTGTTGAGCAGCTTTTCATGTGCGTCTTGGCCGTCTCTGTGACTTCTTTGAAGAAACGTCTATTTAGATCTTCTGCCCATTTTTGTATTGGGTTGTTTGTTTTATTAATATTAAGCTGCGTGAGCTGTTTATATATATTGGAGATTAAACCCTTGTCCATTGATTCGTTTGCGAACGTTTTCGCCCATTCTGAGGGTTGCCTTTTTCCATTCCCGTTTTTTTTTAACCAAAAAAGAAAGAAAGCAAAAGAAGCAGAACACTAATGTGCGTGAAATATGCCTCTTGAAACTGTCGTTTTGAAATATGGACGTCTTTTGAACTTTTTGGTCGATATATGACCCCAGGATTTGTTTTCAGGGCAGGTGTCATTTACAGGCCTGCAATGATTTGGAATATCCACTGACCAGTAGCGCTGGGATTAAAGCTGCTGTTGTGCGAAATGGCCACAAGGTGGCAGCAGTTCTCCCTTAGCAAATCTGGTTACCAGGGCAACAGAGCCTCAATGGAAGCCTGTTCTAGATTGGAATTTAGAATGGAATGTGCCAGGAGAAAGCCCCTCAAGTTTGTCTCACTACTTCTTGTTCGTGTTTTTAATTTAATTTTTAATTTTTTATTACAGCAAGTTTGATTACAACGTTTGCTTGTTGTAGGTGTGCAAGATGTGGTTCTTTTACACATATACATATGTCTGTTCTTCCTGGGACCCTTTTCCCATGTACGTTATGACAGAATGTTGAGTAGTCTTCTCTTGGCATTCCGTAGGTCTTTGGTGATTATATATTTCACCTGTGTTTGTATATGTCTCTTAACCCCAATATCGTAATGAATCCAATCCTCACACCTTTCCATTGGTGAACCATAAGTTTGTTTAATGAATCTGTGATTGCCCTTCTCCGTGGAAATATCTGCCCTGGTATCCGTTTTTAGGTAACACCTGTAAGTGATATCCTACGATATGTGTCTTTCACTTTCTGACTTACTACAAGTCACGTGATTACCTGTAGACTCATCTACGGGGCTGCAAATGGCATTGTGTCCGTTTTTTCCTTGGCTAATATTCTGTCTTAGCGAGGTCCAGTTTCTGCAATGTGATTCCCTGAGGGCTGAGGATTAGCTGACCTGGGCAGCCTGACCCTGCCGGCAAGCCCTCCCCAGGTGTGCCTGGGTTGAGGTCAATAGAAACAGCACTCCAGGCAGCAATAGCCCCTGCAGCTGTGCCTGACTCCATATTCTCTGCCCCGTCAGCAGTCTCGGGGCTGTGCTGGTGGGAGGGTGTGAGGGTCCACGGCTTTGTTGGTGGCCCGGTGTGAGTGGGGCTCTGCTGGACTTTCTGCAGGAGTTGCCAGGTTGCCACCTGTAAAGAAGAGGATGTGTCACCCATAATTTCCACTGGAATTTCTCTCCGGGCTGAGGTGAGGGAGGAAAAAAAAGAGTGGGGGCCGGGACAGGAGTGGTATCTCAGGCAGGGAAATGGAAAGCTTCCAGAAGAGCGCCCGGGGCCAGGACCATCCTGGCTGGCCTGCAGGCACCAAGTTGGCCTGCGTGCTCTCGCTGGTGTGGCTCCACGGCCCTTCCTCTAGGCTTTCAAGCCCTTGTACATATTCAGGTGTTTTACCTGGGAAGGGTGGGAACAGTTCAGCAGCAGCTGGCCTGGGGCTCAGCTCACGTTTACTCACAGAGGCCTCGGCACTGTCCCCCAGCTTTGCAATCAGGACGCTCCTTGCGTGGGGGGGCCGGGCTGCTGGCTGTATGGGAGATGATTCCCCACCTCTGACCAATCTCAGAATTGTTTACCGCTGGAACAAGTGCCCTGATAGGGTTTTCCTCTGTATAACTGCTGGGTACAGGATTTTTTTTTTCTTTTTTGGTTCAAGTTAGAAGTTATTCATCTTTTATGTATTTATTGATATAAGCATGGAAATAATTCATTCATAGAAATACATCTGTGTGAAGGGAAGAACTTTTTTTCTGTTTTATTTTTAAATTTCATTTCTAAAAATTTTGCAGTTTAATCATATTTATTTTTCTATACAGCAGGTTATTATTAGTTATCTATTTTATTCATATACATATATACAGGTCAATACCTATCTCCCAACTCATCTGACCACCAACACCCCATGGCTTCCCCCACTTGGTGTCCATACGTTTGTTCTCTACCTCTGTTTCTCTATTTCTGCCCTGCAAACCTGTTCATCTGTACCATATATCTAGGTTCCACATACATGCATTAATACAGAATATTTGTTTTGCTCTTTCTGACTTACTTCATTCTGTATGACAGTCTCTAGATCCACCGACTTCTCTACAAATAACCCAGTTTCATTCCTTTTCATGGCTGAGTCATATCCCATTTTATGTATGTACCACATCTTTATCCATTCATCTGTCTGTGGGCATTTAGGTTGCTTCCATTACCTGGCTATTGTAAATAGTGCTGCAATGAACATTGTGGTGAATGTGTGTTTTTGATTTATGGTTGTCTCTGTGTATATGCCCAGAAGTGGGATTGCTGGATCCTATGGTAATTCTATTTCTAGTTTCTTTAAGGAAACTCCATACTGTTCTCCATAGTGACTGTATCAATTTACCTTCCCACCAATAGTGGAAGAGGGTTCCTTTTGTCCACACCCTCCCCAGAATTTGTTGTTTGTAGATTTTCTGATGATGCCGATTCTAACAGGTGTGAGGTGATACCTCATTGTCGTTTTGATTTGCATTTCTCTAATAATTAGTGGTGTTGAGCAGCTTTTCATGTGCGTCTTGGCCGTCTCTGTGCCTTCTTTGAAGAAACGTCTATTTAGATCTTCTGCCCATTTTTGTATTGGGTTGTTTGTTTTATTAATATTAAGCTGCGTGAGCTGTTTATATATATTGGAGATTAAACCCTTGTCCATTGATTCGTTTGCGAACGTTTTCGCCCATTCTGAGGGTTGCCTTTTTCCATTCCCGTTTTTTTTTAACCAAAAAAGAAAGAAAGCAAAAGAAGCAGAACACTAATGTGCGTGAAATATGCCTCTTGAAACTGTCGTTTTGAAATATGGACGTCTTTTGAACTTTTTGGTCAATATATGACCCCAGGATTTGTTTTCAGGGCAGGTGTCATTTACAGGCCTGCAATGATTTGGAATATCCACTGACCAGTAGCGCTGGGATTAAAGCTGCTGTTGTGCGAAATGGCCACAAGGTGGCAGCAGTTCTCCCTTAGCAAATCTGGTTACCAGGGCAACAGAGCCTCAATGGAAGCCTGTTCTAGATTGGAATTTAGAATGGAATGTGCCAGGAGAAAGCCCCTCAAGTTTGTCTCACTACTTCTTGTTCGTGTTTTTAATTTAATTTTTAATTTTTTATTACAGCAAGTTTGATTACAACGTTTGCTTGTTGTAGGTGTGCAAGATGTGGTTCTTTTACACATATACATATGTCTGTTCTTCCTGGGACCCTTTTCCCATGTACGTTATGACAGAATGTTGAGTAGTCTTCTCTTGGCATTCCGTAGGTCTTTGGTGATTATATATTTCACCTGTGTTTGTATATGTCTCTTAACCCCAATATCGTAATGAATCCAATCCTCACACCTTTCCATTGGTGAACCATAAGTTTGTTTAATGAATCTGTGATTGCCCTTCTCCGTGGAAATATCTGCCCTGGTATCCGTTTTTAGGTAACACCTGTAAGTGATATCCTACGATATGTGTCTTTCACTTTCTGACTTACTACAAGTCACGTGATTACCTGTAGACTCATCTACGGGGCTGCAAATGGCATTGTGTCCGTTTTTTCCTTGGCTAATATTCTGTCTTAGCGAGGTCCAGTTTCTGCAATGTGATTCCCTGAGGGCTGAGGATTAGCTGACCTGGGCAGCCTGACCCTGCCGGCAAGCCCTCCCCAGGTGTGCCTGGGTTGAGGTCAATAGAAACAGCACTCCAGGCAGCAATAGCCCCTGCAGCTGTGCCTGACTCCATATTCTCTGCCCCGTCAGCAGTCTCGGGGCTGTGCTGGTGGGAGGGTGTGAGGGTCCACGGCTTTGTTGGTGGCCCGGTGTGAGTGGGGCTCTGCTGGACTTTCTGCAGGAGTTGCCAGGTTGCCACCTGTAAAGAAGAGGATGTGTCACCCATAATTTCCACTGGAATTTCTCTCCGGGCTGAGGTGAGGGAGGAAAAAAAAGAGTGGGGGCCGGGACAGGAGTGGTATCTCAGGCAGGGAAATGGAAAGCTTCCAGAAGAGCGCCCGGGGCCAGGACCATCCTGGCTGGCCTGCAGGCACCAAGTTGGCCTGCGTGCTGTCGCTGGTGTGGCTCCACGGCCCTTCCTCTAGGCTTTCAAGCCCTTGTACATATTCAGGTGTTTTACCTGGGAAGGGTGGGAACAGTTCAGCAGCAGCTGGCCTGGGGCTCAGCTCACGTTTACTCACAGAGGCCTCGGCACTGTCCCCCAGCTTTGCAATCAGGACGCTCCTTGCGTGGGGGGGCCGGGCTGCTGGCTGTATGGGAGATGATTCCCCACCTCTGACCAATCTCAGAATTGTTTACCGCTGGAACAAGTGCCCTGATAGGGTTTTCCTCTGTATAACTGCTGGGTACAGGATTTTTTTTTTCTTTTTTGGTTCAAGTTAGAAGTTATTCATCTTTTATGTATTTATTGATATAAGCATGGAAATAATTCATTCATAGAAATACATCTGTGTGAAGGGAAGAACTTTTTTTCTGTTTTATTTTTAAATTTCATTTCTAAAAATTTTGCAGTTTAATCATATTTATTTTTCTATACAGCAGGTTATTATTAGTTATCTATTTTATTCATATACATATATACAGGTCAATACCTATCTCCCAACTCATCTGACCACCAACACCCCATGGCTTCCCCCACTTGGTGTCCATACGTTTGTTCTCTACCTCTGTTTCTCTATTTCTGCCCTGCAAACCTGTTCATCTGTACCATATATCTAGGTTCCACATACATGCATTAATACAGAATATTTGTTTTGCTCTTTCTGACTTACTTCATTCTGTATGACAGTCTCTAGATCCACCGACTTCTCTACAAATAACCCAGTTTCATTCCTTTTCATGGCTGAGTCATATCCCATTTTATGTATGTACCACATCTTTATCCATTCGTCTGTCTGTGGGTATTTAGGTTGCTTCCATTACCTGGCTATTGTAAATAGTGCTGCAATGAACATTGTGGTGAATGTGTGTTTTTGATTTATGATTGTCTCTGGGTATATGCCCAGAAGTGGGATTGCTGGATCCTATGGTAATTCTATTCCTAGTTTCTTTAAGGAAACTCCATACTGTTCTCCATAGTGACTGTATCAATTTACCTTCCCACTAATAGTGGAAGAGGGTTCCTTTTGTCCACACCCTCCCCAGAATTTGTTGTTTGTAGATTTTCTGATGCTGCCGATTCTAACAGGTGTGAGGTGATACCTCATTGTCATTTTGATTTGCATTTCTCTAATAATTAGTGGTGTTGAGCATCTTTTCATGTGCGTCTTGGCCGTCTCTGTGACTTCTTTGAAGAAACGTCTATTTAGATCTTCTGCCCATTTTTGTATTGGGTTGTTTGTTTTATTAATATTAAGCTGCGTGAGCTGTTTATATATATTGGAGATTAAACCCTTGTTCATTGATTCGTTTGCGAACGTTTTCGCCCATTCTGAGGGTTGCCTTTTTCCATTCCCGTTTTTTTTTAACCAAAAAAGAAAGAAAGCAAAAGAAGCAGAACACTAATGTGCGTGAAATATGCCTCTTGAAACTGTCGTTTTGAAATATGGACGTCTTTTGAACTTTTTGGTCGATATATGACCCCAGGATTTGTTTTCAGGGCAGGTGTCATTTACAGGCCTGCAATGATTTGGAATATCCACTGACCAGTAGCGCTGGGATTAAAGCTGCTGTTGTGAGAAATGGCCACAAGGTGGCAGCAGTTCTCCCTTAGCAAATCTGGTTACTAGGGCAACAGAGCCTCAATGGAAGCCTGTTCTAGATTGGAATTTAGAATGGAATGTGCCAGGAGAAAGCCCCTCAAGTTTGTCTCACTACTTCTTGTTCGTGTTTTTAATTTAATTTTTAATTTTTTATTACAGCAAGTTTGATTACAACGTTTGCTTGTTGTAGGTGTGCAAGATGTGGTTCTGTTACACATATACATATGTCTGTTCTTCCTGGGACCCTTTTCCCATGTACATTATGACAGAATGTTGAGTAGTCTTCTCTTGGCATTCCGTAGGTCTTTGGTGATTATATATTTCACCTGTGTTTGTATATGTCTCTTAACCCCAATATCGTAATGAATCCAATCCTCACACCTTTCCATTGGTGAACCATAAGTGTGTTTAATGAATCTGTGATTGCCCTTCTCCGTGGAAATATCTGCCCTGGTATCCGTTTTTAGGTAACACCTATAAGTGATATCCTACGATATGTGTCTTTCACTTTCTGACTTACTACAAGTCCCGTGCTTACCTGTAGACTCATCTACGGGGCTGCAAATGGCATTGTGCCCTTTTTTTCCTTGGCTAATATTCTGTCTTAGCGAGGTCCATTTTCTGCAATGTGATTCCCTGAGGGCTGAGGATTAGCTGACCTGGGCAGCCTGACCCTGCCGGCAAGCCCTCCCCAGGTGTGCGTGGGTTGAGGTCGATAGAAACAGCACTCCAGGCAGCAATAGCCCCTGCAGTTGTGCCTGATTCCATATTCTCTGCCCCGTCAGCAGTCTCGGGGCTGTGCTGGTGGGAGGGTGTGAGGGTCCACGGCTTTGTTGGTGGCCCGGTGTGAGTGGGGCTCTGCTGGACTTTCTGCAGGAGTTGCCAGGCTGCCACCTGTAAAGAAGAGGATGTGTCACCCATAACTTCCACTGGAATTTCTCTCCGGGCTGAGGTGAGGAAGGAAAAAAAGGAATGATGGCCGGGACAGGAGGGGTATATCAGGCAGGGAAATGGAAAGCTTCTAGAAGAGTGCCCGGGGCCAGGACCATCCTGGATGGCCTGCAGGCACCAAGTTGGCCTGCATGCTGTCGCTGGTGTGGCTCCACGGCCCTTCCTCTAGGCTTTCAAGCCCTTGTACATATTCAGGTGTTTTACCTGGGAAGGGTGGGAACAGTTCAGCAGCAGCTGGCCTGGGGCTCAGCTCACGTTTACTCACAGAGGCCTCGGCACGGTCCCCCAGCTTTGCAATGAGGATGCTCCTTGCGTGGGGGGGCCGGGCTGCTGGCTGTATGGGAGATGATTCCCCACCTCTGACCAATGTCAGAATTGTTTACCGCTGGAGCAAGTGCCCTGATAGGGTTTTCCTCTGTATAACTGCTGGGTTCAGGTTTTTTTTTCTTTTTTGGTTCAAGTTAGAATTTATTCATCTTTTATGTATTTATTGATATAAGCATGGAAATAATTCATTCATAGAAATACATCTGTGTGAAGGGAAGAACTTTTTTCTGTTTTATTTTTAAATTTCATTTCTAAAAATTTTGCAGTTTAATTATATTTATTTTTCTATACAGCAGGTTATTATTAGTTATCTATTTTATTCATATACATATATACAGGTCAATACCTATCTCCCAACTCATCTGACCACCATCACCCCATGGCTTCCCCCACTTGGTGTCCATACGTTTGTTCTCTACCTCTGTTTCTCTATTTCTGCCCTGCAAACCTGTTCATCTGTACCATATATCTAGGTTCCACATACATGCATTAATACAGAATATTTGTTTTGCTCTTTCTGACTTACTTCATTCTGTATGACAGTCTCTAGATCCACCGACTTCTCTACAAATAACCCAGTTTCATTCCTTTTCATGGCTGAGTCATATCCCATTTTATGTATGTACCACATCTTTATCCATTCATCTGTCTGTGGGCATTTAGGTTGCTTCCATTACCTGGCTATTGTAAATAGTGCTGCAATGAACATTGTGGTGAATGTGTGTTTTTGATTTATGGTTGTCTCTGTGTATATGCCCAGAAGTGGGATTGCTGGATCCTATGGTAATTCTATTTCTAGTTTCTTTAAGGAAACTCCATACTGTTCTCCATAGTGACTGTATCAATTTACCTTCCCACCAATAGTGGAAGAGGGTTCCTTTTGTCCACACCCTCCCCAGAATTTGTTGTTTGTAGATTTTCTGATGATGCCGATTCTAACAGGTGTGAGGTGATACCTCATTGTCGTTTTGATTTGCATTTCTCTAATAATTAGTGGTGTTGAGCATCTTTTCATGTGCGTCTTGGCCGTCTCTGTGACTTCTTTGAAGAAACGTCTATTTAGATCTTCTGCCCATTTTTGTATTGGGTTGTTTGTTTTATTAATATTAAGCTGCGTGAGCTGTTTATATATATTGGAGATTAAACCCTTGTCCATTGATTCGTTTGCGAACGTTTTCGCCCATTCTGAGGGTTGCCTTTTTCCATTCCCGTTTTTTTTTAACCAAAAAAGAAAGAAAGCAAAAGAAGCAGAACACTAATGTGCGTGAAATATGCCTCTTGAAACTGTCGTTTTGAAATATGGACGTCTTTTGAACTTTTTGGTCGATATATGACCCCAGGATTTGTTTTCAGGGCAGGTGTCATTTACAGGCCTGCAATGATTTGGAATATCCACTGACCAGTAGCGCTGGGATTAAAGCTGCTGTTGTGCGAAATGGCCACAAGGTGGCAGCAGTTCTCCCTTAACAAATCTGGTTACTAGGGCAACAGAGCCTCAATGGAAGCCTGTTCTAGATTGGAATTTAGAATGGAATGTGCCAGGAGAAAGCCCCTCAAGTTTGTCTCACTACTTCTTGTTCGTGTTTTTAATTTAATTTTTAATTTTTTATTACAGCAAGTTTGATTACAACGTTTGCTTGTTGTAGGTGTGCAAGATGTGGTTCTTTTACACATATACATATGTCTGTTCTTCCTGGGACCCTTTTCCCATGTACGTTATGACAGAATGTTGAGTAGTCTTCTCTTGGCATTCCGTAGGTCTTTGGTGATTATATATTTCACCTGTGTTTGTATATGTCTCTTAACCCCAATATCGTAATGAATCCAATCCTCACACCTTTCCATTGGTGAACCATAAGTTTGTTTAATGAATCTGTGATTGCCCTTCTCCGTGGAAATATCTGCCCTGGTATCCGTTTTTAGGTAACACCTATAAGTGATATCCTACGATATGTGTCTTTCACTTTCTGACTTACTACAAGTCACGTGCTTACCTGTAGACTCATCTACGGGGCTGCAAATGGCATTGTGCCCTTTTTTTCCTTGGCTAATATTCTGTCTTAGCGAGGTCCATTTTCTGCAATGTGATTCCCTGAGGGCTGAGGATTAGCTGACCTGGGCAGCCTGACCCTGCCGGCAAGCCCTCCCCAGGTGTGCCTGGGTTGAGTTCAATAGAAACAGCACTCCAGGCAGCAATAGCCCCTGCAGCTGTGCCTGACTCCATATTCTCTGCCCCGTCAGCAGTCTCGGGGCTGTGCTGGTGGGAGGGTGTGAGGGTCCACGGCTTTGTTGGTGGCCCGGTGTGAGTGGGGCTCTGCTGGAATTTCTGCAGGAGTTGCCAGGTTGCCACCTGTAAAGAAGAGGATGTGTCACCCATAATTTCCACTGGAATTTCTCTCCGGGCTGAGGTGAGGGAGGAAAAAAAGGAGTGGGGGCCGGGACAGGAGTGGTATCTCAGGCAGGGAAATGGAAAGCTTCCAGAAGAGCGCCCGGGGCCAGGACCATCCTGGCTGGCCTGCAGGCACCAAGTTGGCCTGCGTGCTGTCGCTGGTGTGGCTCCACGGCCCTTCCTCTAGGCTTTCAAGCCCTTGAACATATTCAGGTGTTTTACCTGGGAAGGGTGGGAACAGTTCAGCAGCGGCTGGCCTGGGGCTCAGCTCACGTTTACTCACAGAGGCCTCGGCACTGTTCCCCAGCTTTGCAATCAGGACGCTCCTTGCGTGGGGGGGCCGGGCTGCTGTCTGTATGGGAGATGATTCCCCACCTCTGACCAATCTCAGAATTATTTACCACTGGAACAAGTGCCCTGATAGGGTTTTCCTCTGTATAACTGCTGGGTTCAGGTTTTTTTTTCTTTTTTGGTTCAAGTTAGAAGTTATTCATCTTTTATGTATTTATTGATATAAGCATGGAAATAATTCATTCATAGAAATATATCTGTGTGAAGGGAAGAACTTTTTTTCTGTTTTATTTTTAAATTTCATTTCTAAAAATTTTTCAGTTTAATCATATTTATTTTTCTATACAGCAGGTTATTATTAGTTATCTATTTTATTCATATACATATATACAGGTCAATACCTATCTCCCAACTCATCTGACCACCAACACCCCATGGCTTCCCCCACTTGGTGTCCATACGTTTGTTCTCTACCTCTGTTTCTCTATTTCTGCCCTGCAAACCTGTTCATCTGTACCATATATCTAGGTTCCACATACATGCATTAATACAGAATATTTGTTTTGCTCTTTCTGACTTACTTCATTCTGTATGACAGTCTCTAGATCCACCGACTTCTCTACAAATAACCCAGTTTCATTCCTTTTCATGGCTGAGTCATATCCCATTTTATGTATGTACCACATCTTTATCCATTCATCTGTCTGTGGGCATTTAGGTTGCTTCCATTACCTGGCTATTGTAAATAGTGCTGCAATGAACATTGTGGTGAATGTGTGTTTTTGATTTATGGTTGTCTCTGTGTATATGCCCAGAAGTGGGATTGCTGGATCCTATGGTAATTCTATTTCTAGTTTCTTTAAGGAAACTCCATACTGTTCTCCATAGTGACTGTATCAATTTACCTTCCCACCAATAGTGGAAGAGGGTTCCTTTTGTCCACACCCTCCCCGGAATTTGTTGTTTGTAGATTTTCTGATGATGCCGATTCTAACAGGTGTGAGGTGATACCTCATTGTCGTTTTGATTTGCATTTCTCTAATAATTAGTGGTGTTGAGCATCTTTTCATGTGCGTCTTGGCCGTCTCTGTGACTTCTTTGAAGAAACGTCTATTTAGATCTTCTGCCCATTTTTGTATTGGGTTGTTTGTTTTATTAATATTAAGCTGCGTGAGCTGTTTATATATATTGGAGATTAAACCCTTGTTCATTGATTCGTTTGCGAACGTTTTCGCCCATTCTGAGGGTTGCCTTTTTCCATTCCCGTTTTTTTTTAACCAAAAAAGAAAGAAAGCAAAAGAAGCAGAACACTAATGTGCGTGAAATATGCCTCTTGAAACTGTCGTTTTGAAATATGGACGTCTTTTGAACTTTTTGGTCGATATATGACCCCAGGATTTGTTTTCAGGGCAGGTGTCATTTACAGGCCTGCAATGATTTGGAATATCCACTGACCAGTAGCGCTGGGATTAAAGCTGCTGTTGTGAGAAATGGCCACAAGGTGGCAGCAGTTCTCCCTTAGCAAATCTGGTTACTAGGGCAACAGAGCCTCAATGGAAGCCTGTTCTAGATTGGAATTTAGAATGGAATGTGCCAGGAGAAAGCCCCTCAAGTTTGTCTCACTACTTCTTGTTCGTGTTTTTAATTTAATTTTTAATTTTTTATTACAGCAAGTTTGATTACAACGTTTGCTTGTTGTAGGTGTGCAAGATGTGGTTCTGTTACACATATACATATGTCTGTTCTTCCTGGGACCCTTTTCCCATGTACATTATGACAGAATGTTGAGTAGTCTTCTCTTGGCATTCCGTAGGTCTTTGGTGATTATATATTTCACCTGTGTTTGTATATGTCTCTTAACCCCAATATCGTAATGAATCCAATCCTCACACCTTTCCATTGGTGAACCATAAGTGTGTTTAATGAATCTGTGATTGCCCTTCTCCGTGGAAATATCTGCCCTGGTATCCGTTTTTAGGTAACACCTATAAGTGATATCCTACGATATGTGTCTTTCACTTTCTGACTTACTACAAGTCCCGTGCTTACTGTAGACTCATCTACGGGGCTGCAAATGGCATTGTGCCCTTTTTTTCCTTGGCTAATATTCTGTCTTAGCGAGGTCCATTTTCTGCAATGTGATTCCCTGAGGGCTGAGGATTAGCTGACCTGGGCAGCCTGACCCTGCCGGCAAGCCCTCCCCAGGTGTGCGTGGGTTGAGGTCGATAGAAACAGCACTCCAGGCAGCAATAGCCCCTGCAGTTGTGCCTGATTCCATATTCTCTGCCCCGTCAGCAGTCTCGGGGCTGTGCTGGTGGGAGGGTGTGAGGGTCCACGGCTTTGTTGGTGGCCCGGTGTGAGTGGGGCTCTGCTGGACTTTCTGCAGGAGTTGCCAGGCTGCCACCTGTAAAGAAGAGGATGTGTCACCCATAACTTCCACTGGAATTTCTCTCCGGGCTGAGGTGAGGAAGGAAAAAAAGGAATGATGGCCGGGACAGGAGGGGTATATCAGGCAGGGAAATGGAAAGCTTCTAGAAGAGTGCCCGGGGCCAGGACCATCCTGGATGGCCTGCAGGCACCAAGTTGGCCTGCATGCTGTCGCTGGTGTGGCTCCACGGCCCTTCCTCTAGGCTTTCAAGCCCTTGTACATATTCAGGTGTTTTACCTGGGAAGGGTGGGAACAGTTCAGCAGCAGCTGGCCTGGGGCTCAGCTCACGTTTACTCACAGAGGCCTCGGCACGGTCCCCCAGCTTTGCAATGAGGATGCTCCTTGCGTGGGGGGGCCGGGCTGCTGGCTGTATGGGAGATGATTCCCCACCTCTGACCAATGTCAGAATTGTTTACCGCTGGAGCAAGTGCCCTGATAGGGTTTTCCTCTGTATAACTGCTGGGTTCAGGTTTTTTTTTCTTTTTTGGTTCAAGTTAGAATTTATTCATCTTTTATGTATTTATTGATATAAGCATGGAAATAATTCATTCATAGAAATACATCTGTGTGAAGGGAAGAACTTTTTTCTGTTTTATTTTTAAATTTCATTTCTAAAAATTTTGCAGTTTAATTATATTTATTTTTCTATACAGCAGGTTATTATTAGTTATCTATTTTATTCATATACATATATACAGGTCAATACCTATCTCCCAACTCATCTGACCACCATCACCCCATGGCTTCCCCCACTTGGTGTCCATACGTTTGTTCTCTACCTCTGTTTCTCTATTTCTGCCCTGCAAACCTGTTCATCTGTACCATATATCTAGGTTCCACATACATGCATTAATACAGAATATTTGTTTTGCTCTTTCTGACTTACTTCATTCTGTATGACAGTCTCTAGATCCACCGACTTCTCTACAAATAACCCAGTTTCATTCCTTTTCATGGCTGAGTCATATCCCATTTTATGTATGTACCACATCTTTATCCATTCATCTGTCTGTGGGCATTTAGGTTGCTTCCATTACCTGGCTATTGTAAATAGTGCTGCAATGAACATTGTGGTGAATGTGTGTTTTTGATTTATGGTTGTCTCTGTGTATATGCCCAGAAGTGGGATTGCTGGATCCTATGGTAATTCTATTTCTAGTTTCTTTAAGGAAACTCCATACTGTTCTCCATAGTGACTGTATCAATTTACCTTCCCACCAATAGTGGAAGAGGGTTCCTTTTGTCCACACCCTCCCCAGAATTTGTTGTTTGTAGATTTTCTGATGATGCCGATTCTAACAGGTGTGAGGTGATACCTCATTGTCGTTTTGATTTGCATTTCTCTAATAATTAGTGGTGTTGAGCATCTTTTCATGTGCGTCTTGGCCGTCTCTGTGACTTCTTTGAAGAAACGTCTCTTTAGATCTTCTGCCCATTTTTGTATTGGGTTGTTTGTTTTATTAATATTAAGCTGCGTGAGCTGTTTATATATATTGGAGATTAAACCCTTGTCCATTGATTCGTTTGCGAACGTTTTCGCCCATTCTGAGGGTTGCCTTTTTCCATTCCCGTTTTTTTTTAACCAAAAAAGAAAGAAAGCAAAAGAAGCAGAACACTAATGTGCGTGAAATATGCCTCTTGAAACTGTCGTTTTGAAATATGGACGTCTTTTGAACTTTTTGGTCGATATATGACCCCAGGATTTGTTTTCAGGGCAGGTGTCATTTACAGGCCTGCAATGATTTGGAATATCCACTGACCAGTAGCGCTGGGATTAAAGCTGCTGTTGTGCGAAATGGCCACAAGGTGGCAGCAGTTCTCCCTTAACAAATCTGGTTACTAGGGCAACAGAGCCTCAATGGAAGCCTGTTCTAGATTGGAATTTAGAATGGAATGTGCCAGGAGAAAGCCCCTCAAGTTTGTCTCACTACTTCTTGTTCGTGTTTTTAATTTAATTTTTAATTTTTTATTACAGCAAGTTTGATTACAACGTTTGCTTGTTGTAGGTGTGCAAGATGTGGTTCTTTTACACATATACATATGTCTGTTCTTCCTGGGACCCTTTTCCCATGTACGTTATGACAGAATGTTGAGTAGTCTTCTCTTGGCATTCCGTAGGTCTTTGGTGATTATATATTTCACCTGTGTTTGTATATGTCTCTTAACCCCAATATCGTAATGAATCCAATCCTCACACCTTTCCATTGGTGAACCATAAGTTTGTTTAATGAATCTGTGATTGCCCTTCTCCGTGGAAATATCTGCCCTGGTATCCGTTTTTAGGTAACACCTATAAGTGATATCCTACGATATGTGTCTTTCACTTTCTGACTTACTACAAGTCACGTGCTTACCTGTAGACTCATCTACGGGGCTGCAAATGGCATTGTGCCCTTTTTTTCCTTGGCTAATATTCTGTCTTAGCGAGGTCCATTTTCTGCAATGTGATTCCCTGAGGGCTGAGGATTAGCTGACCTGGGCAGCCTGACCCTGCCGGCAAGCCCTCCCCAGGTGTGCCTGGGTTGAGTTCAATAGAAACAGCACTCCAGGCAGCAATAGCCCCTGCAGCTGTGCCTGACTCCATATTCTCTGCCCCGTCAGCAGTCTCGGGGCTGTGCTGGTGGGAGGGTGTGAGGGTCCACGGCTTTGTTGGTGGCCCGGTGTGAGTGGGGCTCTGCTGGAATTTCTGCAGGAGTTGCCAGGTTGCCACCTGTAAAGAAGAGGATGTGTCACCCATAATTTCCACTGGAATTTCTCTCCGGGCTGAGGTGAGGGAGGAAAAAAAGGAGTGGGGGCCGGGACAGGAGTGGTATCTCAGGCAGGGAAATGGAAAGCTTCCAGAAGAGCGCCCGGGGCCAGGACCATCCTGGCTGGCCTGCAGGCACCAAGTTGGCCTGCGTGCTGTCGCTGGTGTGGCTCCACGGCCCTTCCTCTAGGCTTTCAAGCCCTTGAACATATTCAGGTGTTTTACCTGGGAAGGGTGGGAACAGTTCAGCAGCGGCTGGCCTGGGGCTCAGCTCACGTTTACTCACAGAGGCCTCGGCACTGTTCCCCAGCTTTGCAATCAGGACGCTCCTTGCGTGGGGGGGCCGGGCTGCTGTCTGTATGGGAGATGATTCCCCACCTCTGACCAATCTCAGAATTATTTACCACTGGAACAAGTGCCCTGATAGGGTTTTCCTCTGTATAACTGCTGGGTTCAGGTTTTTTTTTCTTTTTTGGTTCAAGTTAGAAGTTATTCATCTTTTATGTATTTATTGATATAAGCATGGAAATAATTCATTCATAGAAATATATCTGTGTGAAGGGAAGAACTTTTTTTCTGTTTTATTTTTAAATTTCATTTCTAAAAATTTTTCAGTTTAATCATATTTATTTTTCTATACAGCAGGTTATTATTAGTTATCTATTTTATTCATATACATATATACAGGTCAATACCTATCTCCCAACTCATCTGACCACCAACACCCCATGGCTTCCCCCACTTGGTGTCCATACGTTTGTTCTCTACCTCTGTTTCTCTATTTCTGCCCTGCAAACCTGTTCATCTGTACCATATATCTAGGTTCCACATACATGCATTAATACAGAATATTTGTTTTGCTCTTTCTGACTTACTTCATTCTGTATGACAGTCTCTAGATCCACCGACTTCTCTACAAATAACCCAGTTTCATTCCTTTTCATGGCTGAGTCATATCCCATTTTATGTATGTACCACATCTTTATCCATTCATCTGTCTGTGGGCATTTAGGTTGCTTCCATTACCTGGCTATTGTAAATAGTGCTGCAATGAACATTGTGGTGAATGTGTGTTTTTGATTTATGGTTGTCTCTGTGTATATGCCCAGAAGTGGGATTGCTGGATCCTATGGTAATTCTATTTCTAGTTTCTTTAAGGAAACTCCATACTGTTCTCCATAGTGACTGTATCAATTTACCTTCCCACCAATAGTGGAAGAGGGTTCCTTTTGTCCACACCCTCCCCGGAATTTGTTGTTTGTAGATTTTCTGATGATGCCGATTCTAACAGGTGTGAGGTGATACCTCATTGTCGTTTTGATTTGCATTTCTCTAATAATTAGTGGTGTTGAGCATCTTTTCATGTGCGTCTTGGCCGTCTCTGTGACTTCTTTGAAGAAACGTCTATTTAGATCTTCTGCCCATTTTTGTATTGGGTTGTTTGTTTTATTAATATTAAGCTGCGTGAGCTGTTTATATATATTGGAGATTAAACCCTTGTTCATTGATTCGTTTGCGAACGTTTTCGCCCATTCTGAGGGTTGCCTTTTTCCATTCCCGTTTTTTTTTAACCAAAAAAGAAAGAAAGCAAAAGAAGCAGAACACTAATGTGCGTGAAATATGCCTCTTGAAACTGTCGTTTTGAAATATGGACGTCTTTTGAACTTTTTGGTCGATATATGACCCCAGGATTTGTTTTCAGGGCAGGTGTCATTTACAGGCCTGCAATGATTTGGAATATCCACTGACCAGTAGCGCTGGGATTAAAGCTGCTGTTGTGAGAAATGGCCACAAGGTGGCAGCAGTTCTCCCTTAGCAAATCTGGTTACTAGGGCAACAGAGCCTCAATGGAAGCCTGTTCTAGATTGGAATTTAGAATGGAATGTGCCAGGAGAAAGCCCCTCAAGTTTGTCTCACTACTTCTTGTTCGTGTTTTTAATTTAATTTTTAATTTTTTATTACAGCAAGTTTGATTACAACGTTTGCTTGTTGTAGGTGTGCAAGATGTGGTTCTGTTACACATATACATATGTCTGTTCTTCCTGGGACCCTTTTCCCATGTACATTATGACAGAATGTTGAGTAGTCTTCTCTTGGCATTCCGTAGGTCTTTGGTGATTATATATTTCACCTGTGTTTGTATATGTCTCTTAACCCCAATATCGTAATGAATCCAATCCTCACACCTTTCCATTGGTGAACCATAAGTGTGTTTAATGAATCTGTGATTGCCCTTCTCCGTGGAAATATCTGCCCTGGTATCCGTTTTTAGGTAACACCTATAAGTGATATCCTACGATATGTGTCTTTCACTTTCTGACTTACTACAAGTCCCGTGCTTACCTGTAGACTCATCTACGGGGCTGCAAATGGCATTGTGCCCTTTTTTTCCTTGGCTAATATTCTGTCTTAGCGAGGTCCATTTTCTGCAATGTGATTCCCTGAGGGCTGAGGATTAGCTGACCTGGGCAGCCTGACCCTGCCGGCAAGCCCTCCCCAGGTGTGCGTGGGTTGAGGTCGATAGAAACAGCACTCCAGGCAGCAATAGCCCCTGCAGTTGTGCCTGATTCCATATTCTCTGCCCCGTCAGCAGTCTCGGGGCTGTGCTGGTGGGAGGGTGTGAGGGTCCACGGCTTTGTTGGTGGCCCGGTGTGAGTGGGGCTCTGCTGGACTTTCTGCAGGAGTTGCCAGGCTGCCACCTGTAAAGAAGAGGATGTGTCACCCATAACTTCCACTGGAATTTCTCTCCGGGCTGAGGTGAGGAAGGAAAAAAAGGAATGATGGCCGGGACAGGAGGGGTATATCAGGCAGGGAAATGGAAAGCTTCTAGAAGAGTGCCCGGGGCCAGGACCATCCTGGATGGCCTGCAGGCACCAAGTTGGCCTGCATGCTGTCGCTGGTGTGGCTCCACGGCCCTTCCTCTAGGCTTTCAAGCCCTTGTACATATTCAGGTGTTTTACCTGGGAAGGGTGGGAACAGTTCAGCAGCAGCTGGCCTGGGGCTCAGCTCACGTTTACTCACAGAGGCCTCGGCACGGTCCCCCAGCTTTGCAATGAGGATGCTCCTTGCGTGGGGGGGCCGGGCTGCTGGCTGTATGGGAGATGATTCCCCACCTCTGACCAATGTCAGAATTGTTTACCGCTGGAGCAAGTGCCCTGATAGGGTTTTCCTCTGTATAACTGCTGGGTTCAGGTTTTTTTTTCTTTTTTGGTTCAAGTTAGAATTTATTCATCTTTTATGTATTTATTGATATAAGCATGGAAATAATTCATTCATAGAAATACATCTGTGTGAAGGGAAGAACTTTTTTCTGTTTTATTTTTAAATTTCATTTCTAAAAATTTTGCAGTTTAATTATATTTATTTTTCTATACAGCAGGTTATTATTAGTTATCTATTTTATTCATATACATATATACAGGTCAATACCTATCTCCCAACTCATCTGACCACCATCACCCCATGGCTTCCCCCACTTGGTGTCCATACGTTTGTTCTCTACCTCTGTTTCTCTATTTCTGCCCTGCAAACCTGTTCATCTGTACCATATATCTAGGTTCCACATACATGCATTAATACAGAATATTTGTTTTGCTCTTTCTGACTTACTTCATTCTGTATGACAGTCTCTAGATCCACCGACTTCTCTACAAATAACCCAGTTTCATTCCTTTTCATGGCTGAGTCATATCCCATTTTATGTATGTACCACATCTTTATCCATTCATCTGTCTGTGGGCATTTAGGTTGCTTCCATTACCTGGCTATTGTAAATAGTGCTGCAATGAACATTGTGGTGAATGTGTGTTTTTGATTTATGGTTGTCTCTGTGTATATGCCCAGAAGTGGGATTGCTGGATCCTATGGTAATTCTATTTCTAGTTTCTTTAAGGAAACTCCATACTGTTCTCCATAGTGACTGTATCAATTTACCTTCCCACCAATAGTGGAAGAGGGTTCCTTTTGTCCACACCCTCCCCAGAATTTGTTGTTTGTAGATTTTCTGATGATGCCGATTCTAACAGGTGTGAGGTGATACCTCATTGTCGTTTTGATTTGCATTTCTCTAATAATTAGTGGTGTTGAGCATCTTTTCATGTGCGTCTTGGCCGTCTCTGTGACTTCTTTGAAGAAACGTCTATTTAGATCTTCTGCCCATTTTTGTATTGGGTTGTTTGTTTTATTAATATTAAGCTGCGTGAGCTGTTTATATATATTGGAGATTAAACCCTTGTCCATTGATTCGTTTGCGAACGTTTTCGCCCATTCTGAGGGTTGCCTTTTTCCATTCCCGTTTTTTTTTAACCAAAAAAGAAAGAAAGCAAAAGAAGCAGAACACTAATGTGCGTGAAATATGCCTCTTGAAACTGTCGTTTTGAAATATGGACGTCTTTTGAACTTTTTGGTCGATATATGACCCCAGGATTTGTTTTCAGGGCAGGTGTCATTTACAGGCCTGCAATGATTTGGAATATCCACTGACCAGTAGCGCTGGGATTAAAGCTGCTGTTGTGCGAAATGGCCACAAGGTGGCAGCAGTTCTCCCTTAACAAATCTGGTTACTAGGGCAACAGAGCCTCAATGGAAGCCTGTTCTAGATTGGAATTTAGAATGGAATGTGCCAGGAGAAAGCCCCTCAAGTTTGTCTCACTACTTCTTGTTCGTGTTTTTAATTTAATTTTTAATTTTTTATTACAGCAAGTTTGATTACAACGTTTGCTTGTTGTAGGTGTGCAAGATGTGGTTCTTTTACACATATACATATGTCTGTTCTTCCTGGGACCCTTTTCCCATGTACGTTATGACAGAATGTTGAGTAGTCTTCTCTTGGCATTCCGTAGGTCTTTGGTGATTATATATTTCACCTGTGTTTGTATATGTCTCTTAACCCCAATATCGTAATGAATCCAATCCTCACACCTTTCCATTGGTGAACCATAAGTTTGTTTAATGAATCTGTGATTGCCCTTCTCCGTGGAAATATCTGCCCTGGTATCCGTTTTTAGGTAACACCTATAAGTGATATCCTACGATATGTGTCTTTCACTTTCTGACTTACTACAAGTCACGTGCTTACCTGTAGACTCATCTACGGGGCTGCAAATGGCATTGTGCCCTTTTTTTCCTTGGCTAATATTCTGTCTTAGCGAGGTCCATTTTCTGCAATGTGATTCCCTGAGGGCTGAGGATTAGCTGACCTGGGCAGCCTGACCCTGCCGGCAAGCCCTCCCCAGGTGTGCCTGGGTTGAGTTCAATAGAAACAGCACTCCAGGCAGCAATAGCCCCTGCAGCTGTGCCTGACTCCATATTCTCTGCCCCGTCAGCAGTCTCGGGGCTGTGCTGGTGGGAGGGTGTGAGGGTCCACGGCTTTGTTGGTGGCCCGGTGTGAGTGGGGCTCTGCTGGAATTTCTGCAGGAGTTGCCAGGTTGCCACCTGTAAAGAAGAGGATGTGTCACCCATAATTTCCACTGGAATTTCTCTCCGGGCTGAGGTGAGGGAGGAAAAAAAGGAGTGGGGGCCGGGACAGGAGTGGTATCTCAGGCAGGGAAATGGAAAGCTTCCAGAAGAGCGCCCGGGGCCAGGACCATCCTGGCTGGCCTGCAGGCACCAAGTTGGCCTGCGTGCTGTCGCTGGTGTGGCTCCACGGCCCTTCCTCTAGGCTTTCAAGCCCTTGAACATATTCAGGTGTTTTACCTGGGAAGGGTGGGAACAGTTCAGCAGCGGCTGGCCTGGGGCTCAGCTCACGTTTACTCACAGAGGCCTCGGCACTGTTCCCCAGCTTTGCAATCAGGACGCTCCTTGCGTGGGGGGGCCGGGCTGCTGTCTGTATGGGAGATGATTCCCCACCTCTGACCAATCTCAGAATTATTTACCACTGGAACAAGTGCCCTGATAGGGTTTTCCTCTGTATAACTGCTGGGTTCAGGTTTTTTTTTCTTTTTTGGTTCAAGTTAGAAGTTATTCATCTTTTATGTATTTATTGATATAAGCATGGAAATAATTCATTCATAGAAATATATCTGTGTGAAGGGAAGAACTTTTTTTCTGTTTTATTTTTAAATTTCATTTCTAAAAATTTTTCAGTTTAATCATATTTATTTTTCTATACAGCAGGTTATTATTAGTTATCTATTTTATTCATATACATATATACAGGTCAATACCTATCTCCCAACTCATCTGACCACCAACACCCCATGGCTTCCCCCACTTGGTGTCCATACGTTTGTTCTCTACCTCTGTTTCTCTATTTCTGCCCTGCAAACCTGTTCATCTGTACCATATATCTAGGTTCCACATACATGCATTAATACAGAATATTTGTTTTGCTCTTTCTGACTTACTTCATTCTGTATGACAGTCTCTAGATCCACCGACTTCTCTACAAATAACCCAGTTTCATTCCTTTTCATGGCTGAGTCATATCCCATTTTATGTATGTACCACATCTTTATCCATTCATCTGTCTGTGGGCATTTAGGTTGCTTCCATTACCTGGCTATTGTAAATAGTGCTGCAATGAACATTGTGGTGAATGTGTGTTTTTGATTTATGGTTGTCTCTGTGTATATGCCCAGAAGTGGGATTGCTGGATCCTATGGTAATTCTATTTCTAGTTTCTTTAAGGAAACTCCATACTGTTCTCCATAGTGACTGTATCAATTTACCTTCCCACCAATAGTGGAAGAGGGTTCCTTTTGTCCACACCCTCCCCGGAATTTGTTGTTTGTAGATTTTCTGATGATGCCGATTCTAACAGGTGTGAGGTGATACCTCATTGTCGTTTTGATTTGCATTTCTCTAATAATTAGTGGTGTTGAGCATCTTTTCATGTGCGTCTTGGCCGTCTCTGTGACTTCTTTGAAGAAACGTCTATTTAGATCTTCTGCCCATTTTTGTATTGGGTTGTTTGTTTTATTAATATTAAGCTGCGTGAGCTGTTTATATATATTGGAGATTAAACCCTTGTCCATTGATTCGTTTGCGAACGTTTTCGCCCATTCTGAGGGTTGCCTTTTTCCATTCCCGTTTTTTTTTAACCAAAAATGAAAGAAAGCAAAAGAAGCAGAACACTAATGTGCGTGAAATATGCCTCTTGAAACTGTCGTTTTGAAATATGGACGTCTTTTGAACTTTTTGGTCGATATATGACCCCAGGATTTGTTTTCAGGGCAGGTGTCATTTACAGGCCTGCAATGATTTGGAATATCCACTGACCAGTAGCGCTGGGATTAAAGCTGCTGTTGTGCGAAATGGCCACAAGGTGGCAGCAGTTCTCCCTTAGCAAATCTGGTTACTAGGGCAACAGAGCCTCAATGGAAGCCTGTTCTAGATTGGAATTTAGAATGGAATGTGCCAGGAGAAAGCCCCTCAAGTTTGTCTCACTACTTCTTGTTCGTGTTTTTAATTTAATTTTAAATTTTTTATTACAGCAAGTTTGATTACAACGTTTGCTTGTTGTAGGTGTGCAAGATGTGGTTCTTTTACACATATACATATGTCTGTTCTTCCTGGGACCCTTTTCCCATGTACATTATGACAGAATGTTGAGTAGTCTTCTCTTGGCATTCCGTAGGTCTTTGGTGATTATATATTTCACCTGTGTTTGTATATGTCTCTTAACCCCAATATCGTAATGAATCCAATCCTCACACCTTTCCATTGGTGAACCATAAGTTTGTTTAATGAATCTGTGATTGCCCTTCTCCGTGGAAATATCTGCCCTGGTATCCGTTTTTAGGTAACACCTATAAGGGATATCCTACGATATGTGTCTTTCACTTTCTGACTTACTACAAGTCACGTGCTTACCTGTAGACTCATCTACGGGGCTGCAAATGGCATTGTGCCCTCTTTTTCCTTGGCTAATATTCTGTCTTAGCGAGGTCCATTTTCTGCAATGTGATTCCCTGAGGGCTGAGGATTAGCTGACCTGGGCAGCCTGACCCTGCCGGCAAGCCCTCCCCAGGTGTGCCTGGGTTGAGTTCAATAGAAACAGCACTCCAGGCAGCAATAGCCCCTGCAGCTGTGCCTGACTCCATATTCTCTGCCCCGTCAGCAGTCTCGGGGCTGTGCTGGTGGGAGGGTGTGAGGGTCCACGGCTTTGTTGGTGGCCCGGTGTGAGTGGGGCTCTGCTGGAATTTCTGCAGGAGTTGCCAGGTTGCCACCTGTAAAGAAGAGGATGTGTCACCCATAATTTCCACTGGAATTTCTCTCCGGGCTGAGGTGAGGGAGGAAAATAAAGAGTGGGGGCCGGAACAGGAGTGGTATCTCAGGCAGGGAAATGGAAAGCTTCCAGAAGAGCGCCCGGGGCCAGGACCATCCTGGCTGGCCTGCAGGCACCAAGTTGGCCTGCGTGCTGTCGCTGGTGTGGCTCCACGGCCCTTCCTCTAGGCTTTCAAGCCCTTGTACATATTCAGGTGTTTTACCTGGGAAGGGTGGGAACAGTTCAGCAGCAGCTGGCCTGGGGCTCAGCTCACGTTTACTCACAGAGGCCTCGGCACTGTCCCCCAGCTTTGCAATCAGGACGCTCCTTGCGTGGGGGGGCCGGGCTGCTGGCTGTATGGGAGATGATTCCTCACCTCTGACCAATCTCAGAATTGTTTACCGCTGGAACAAGTGCCCTGATAGGGTTTTCCTCTGTATAACTGCTGGGTTCAGGTTTTTTTTTTCTTTTTTGGTTCAAGTTAGAAGTTATTCATCTTTTATGTATTTATTGATATAAGCATGGAAATAATTCATTCATAGAAATACATCTGTGTGAAGGGAAGAACTTTTTTCTGTTTTATTTTTAAATTTCATTTCTAAAAATTTTGCAGTTTAATTATATTTATTTTTCTATACAGCAGGTTATTATTAGTTATCTATTTTATTCATATACTTATATACAGGTCAATACCTACCTCCCAACTCATCTGACCACCATCACCCCATGGCTTCCCCCACTTGGTGTCCATACGTTTGTTCTCTACCTCTGTTTCTCTATTTCTGCCCTGCAAACCTGTTCATCTGTACCATATATCTAGGTTCCACATACATGCATTAATACAGAATATTTGTTTTGCTCTTTCTGACTTACTTCATTCTGTATGACAGTCTCTAGATCCACCGACTTCTCTACAAATAACCCAGTTTCATTCCTTTTCATGGCTGAGTCATATCCCATTTTATGTATGTACCACATCTTTATCCATTCGTCTGTCTGTGGGCATTTAGGTTGCTTCCATTACCTGGCTATTGTAAATAGTGCTGCAATGAACATTGTGGTGAATGTGTGTTTTTGATTTATGGTTGTCTCTGGGTATATGCCCAGAAGTGGGATTGCTGGATCCTATGGTAATTCTATTCCTAGTTTCTTTAAGGAAACTCCATACTGTTCTCCATAGTGACTGTATCAATTTACCTTCCCACTAATAGTGGAAGAGGGTTCCTTTTGTCCACACCCTCCCCAGAATTTGTTGTTTGTAGATTTTCTGATGCTGCCGATTCTAACAGGTGTGAGGTGATACCTCATTGTCATTTTGATTTGCATTTCTCTAATAATTAGTGGTGTTGAGCAGCTTTTCATGTGCGTCTTGGCCGTCTCTGTGACTTCTTTGAAGAAACGTCTATTTAGATCTTCTGCCCATTTTTGTATTGGGTTGTTTGTTTTATTAATATTAAGCTGCGTGAGCTGTTTATATATATTGGAGATTAAACCCTTGTCCATTGATTCGTTTGCGAACGTTTTCGCCCATTCTGAGGGTTGCCTTTTTCCATTCCCGTTTTTTTTTAACCAAAAAAGAAAGAAAGCAAAAGAAGCAGAACACTAATGTGCGTGAAATATGCCTCTTGAAACTGTCGTTTTGAAATATGGACGTCTTTTGAACTTTTTGGTCGATATATGACCCCAGGATTTGTTTTCAGGGCAGGTGTCATTTACAGGCCTGCAATGATTTGGAATATCCACTGACCATTAGCGCTGGGATTAAAGCTGCTGTTGTGTGAAATGGCCACAAGGTGGCAGCAGTTCTCCCTTAGCAAATCTGGTTACTAGGGCAACAGAGACTCAATGGAAGCCTGTTCTAGATTGGAATTTAGAATGGAATGTGCCAGGAGAAAGCCCCTCAAGTTTGTCTCACTACTTCTTGTTCGTGTTTTTAATTTAATTTTTAATTTTTTATTACAGCAAGTTTGATTACAAGGTTTGCTTGTTGTAGGTGTGCAAGATGTGATTCTGTTACACATATACATATGTCTGTTCTTCCTGGGACCCTTTTCCCATGTACATTATGACAGAATGTTGAGTAGTCTTCTCTTGGCATTCCGTAGGTCTTTGGTGATTATATATTTCACCTGTGTTTGTATATGTCTCTTAACCCCAATATCGTAATGAATCCAATCCTCACACCTTTCCATTGGTGAACCATAAGTTTGTTTAATGAATCTGTGATTGCCCTTCTCCGTGGAAATATCTGCCCTGGTATCCGTTTTTAGGTAACACCTATAAGTGATATCCTACGATATGTGTCTTTCACTTTCTGACTTACTACAAGTCCCGTGCTTACCTGTAGACTCATCTACGGGGCTGCAAATGGCATTGTGCCCTTTTTTTCCTTGGCTAATATTCTGTCTTAGCGAGGTCCATTTTCTGCAATGTGATTCCCTGAGGGAGGAGGATTAGCTGACCTGGGCAGCCTGACCCTGCCGGCAAGCCCTCCCCAGGTGTGCGTGGGTTGAGGTCGATAGAAACAGCACTCCAGGCAGCAATAGCCCCTGCAGCTGTGCCTGATTCCATATTCTCTGCCCCGTCAGCAGTCTCGGGGCTGTGCTGGTGGGAGGGTGTGAGGGTCCACGGCTTTGTTGGTGGCCCGGTGTGAGTGGGGCTCTGCTGGACTTTCTGCAGGAGTTGCCAGGCTGCCACCTGTAAAGAAGAGGATGTGTCACCCATAACTTCCACTGGAATTTCTCTCCGGGCTGAGGTGAGGAAGGAAAAAAAGGAATGATGGCCGGGACAGGAGGGGTATATCAGGCAGGGAAATGGAAAGCTTCTAGAAGAGTGCCCGGGGCCAGGACCATCCTGGCTGGCCTGCAGGCACCAAGTTGGCCTGCATGCTGTCGCTGGTGTGGCTCCACGGCCCTTCCTCTAGGCTTTCAAGCCCTTGTACATATTCAGGTGTTTTACCTGGGAAGGGTGGGAACAGTTCAGCAGCAGCTGGCCTGGGGCTCAGCTCACGTTTACTCACAGAGGCCTCGGCACGGTCCCCCAGCTTTGCAATGAGGATGCTCCTTGCGTGGGGGGGCCGGGCTGCTGGCTGTATGGGAGATGATTCCCCACCTCTGACCAATGTCAGAATTGTTTACCGCTGGAGCAAGTGCCCTGATAGGGTTTTCCTCTGTATAACTGCTGGGTTCAGGTTTTTTTTTTTCTTTTTTCGTTCAAGTTAGAATTTATTCATCTTTTATGTATTTATTGATATAAGCATGGAAATAATTCATTCATAGAAATACATCTGTGTGAAGGGAAGAACTTTTTTCTGTTTTATTTTTAAATTTCATTTCTAAAAATTTTGCAGTTTAATTATATTTATTTTTCCAAACAGCAGGTTATTATTAGTTATCTATTTTATTCATATACATATATACAGGTCAATACCTACCTCCCAACTCATCTGACCACCATCACCCCATGGCTTCCCCCACTTGGTGTCCATACGTTTGTTCTCTACCTCTGTTTCTCTATTTCTGCCCTGCAAACCTGTTCATCTGTACCATATATCTAGGTTCCACATACATGCATTAATACAGAATATTTGTTTTGCTCTTTCTGACTTACTTCATTCTGTATGACAGTCTCTAGATCCACCGACTTCTCTACAAATAACCCAGTTTCATTCCTTTTCATGGCTGAGTCATATCCCATTTTATGTATGTACCACATCTTTATCCATTCATCTGTCTGTGGGCATTTATGTTGCTTCCATTACCTGGCTATTGTAAATAGTGCTGCAATGAACATTGTGGTGAATGTGTGTTTTTGATTTATGGTTGTCTCTGTGTATATGCCCAGAAGTGGGATTGCTGGATCCTATGGTAATTCTATTTCTAGTTTCTTTAAGGAAACTCCATACTGTTCTCCATAGTGACTGTATCAATTTACCTTCCCACCAATAGTGGAAGAGGGTTCCTTTTGTCCACACCCTCCCCGGAATTTGTTGTTTGTAGATTTTCTGATGATGCCGATTCTAACAGGTGTGAGGTGATACCTCATTGTCGTTTTGATTTGCATTTCTCTAATAATTAGTGGTGTTGAGCATCTTTTCATGTGCGTCTTGGCCGTCTCTGTGACTTCTTTGAAGAAACGTCTATTTAGATCTTCTGCCCATTTTTGTATTGGGTTGTTTGTTTTATTAATATTAAGCTGCGTGAGCTGTTTATATATATTGGAGATTAAACCCTTGTCCATTGATTCGTTTGCGAACGTTTTCGCCTATTCTGAGGGTTGCCTTTTTCCATTCCCGTTTTTTTTAACCAAAAAAGAAAGAAAGCAAAAGAAGCAGAACACTAATGTGCGTGAAATATGCCTCTTGAAACTGTCGTTTTGAAATATGGACGTCTTTTGAACTTTTTGGTCGATATATGACCCCAGGATTTGTTTTCAGGGCAGGTGTCATTTACAGGCCTGCAATGATTTGGAATATCCACTGACCAGTAGCGCTGGGATTAAAGCTGCTGTTGTGCGAAATGGCCACAAGGTGGCAGCAGTTCTCCCTTAGCAAATCTGGTTACCAGGGCAACAGAGCCTCAATGGAAGCCTGTTCTAGATTGGAATTTAGAATGGAATGTGCCAGGAGAAAGCCCCTCAAGTTTGTCTCACTACTTCTTGTTCGTGTTTTTAATTTAATTTTTAATTTTTTATTACAGCAAGTTTGATTACAACGTTTGCTTGTTGTAGGTGTGCAAGATGTGGTTCTTTTACACATATACATATGTCTGTTCTTCCTGGGACCCTTTTCCCATGTACGTTATGACAGAATGTTGAGTAGTCTTCTCTTGGCATTCCGTAGGTCTTTGGTGATTATATATTTCACCTGTGTTTGTATATGTCTCTTAACCCCAATATCGTAATGAATCCAATCCTCACACCTTTCCATTGGTGAACCATAAGTTTGTTTAATGAATCTGTGATTGCCCTTCTCCGTGGAAATATCTGCCCTGGTATCCGTTTTTAGGTAACACCTATAAGTGATATCCTACGATATGTGTCTTTCACTTTCTGACTTACTACAAGTCCCGTGCTTACCTGTAGACTCATCTACGGGGCTGCAAATGGCATTGTGCCCTTTTTTTCCTTGGCTAATATTCTGTCTTAGCGAGGTCCATTTTCTGCAATGTGATTCCCTGAGGGCTGAGGATTAGCTGACCTGGGCAGCCTGACCCTGCCGGCAAGCCCTCCCCAGGTGTGCCTGGGTTGAGTTCAATAGAAACAGCACTCCAGGCAGCAATAGCCCCTGCAGCTGTGCCTGACTCCATATTCTCTGCCCCGTCAGCAGTCTCGGGGCTGTGCTGGTGGGAGGGTGTGAGGGTCCACGGCTTTGTTGGTGGCCCGGTGTGAGTGGGGCTCTGCTGGAATTTCTGCAGGAGTTGCCAGGTTGCCACCTGTAAAGAAGAGGATGTGTCACCCATAATTTCCACTGGAATTTCTCTCCGGGCTGAGGTGAGGGAGGAAAAAAAAGAGTGGGGGCCGGGACAGGAGTGGTATCTCAGGCAGGGAAATGGAAAGCTTCCAGAAGAGCGCCCGGGGCCAGGACCATCCTGGCTGGCCTGCAGGCACCAAGTTGGCCTGCGTGCTGTCGCTGGTGTGGCTCCACGGCCCTTCCTCTAGGCTTTCAAGCCCTTGTACATATTCAGGTGTTTTACCTGGGAAGGGTGGGAACAGTTCAGCAGCAGCTGGCCTGGGGCTCAGCTCACGTTTACTCACAGAGGCCTCGGCACTGTCCCCCAGCTTTGCAATCAGGACGCTCCTTGCGTGGGGGGGGCCGGGCTGCTGGCTGTATGGGAGATGATTCCCCACCTCTGACCAATCTCAGAATTGTTTACCGCTGGAACAAGTGCCCTGATAGGGTTTTCCTCTGTATAACTGCTGGGTACAGGATTTTTTTTTTCTTTTTTGGTTCAAGTTAGAAGTTATTCATCTTTTATGTATTTATTGATATAAGCATGGAAATAATTCATTCATAGAAATACATCTGTGTGAAGGGAAGAACTTTTTTTCTGTTTTATTTTTAAATTTCATTTCTAAAAATTTTGCAGTTTAATCATATTTATTTTTCTATACAGCAGGTTATTATTAGTTATCTATTTTATTCATATACATATATACAGGTCAATACCTATCTCCCAACTCATCTGACCACCAACACCCCATGGCTTCCCCCACTTGGTGTCCATACGTTTGTTCTCTACCTCTGTTTCTCTATTTCTGCCCTGCAAACCTGTTCATCTGTACCATATATCTAGGTTCCACATACATGCATTAATACAGAATATTTGTTTTGCTCTTTCTGACTTACTTCATTCTGTATGACAGTCTCTAGATCCACCGACTTCTCTACAAATAACCCAGTTTCATTCCTTTTCATGGCTGAGTCATATCCCATTTTATGTATGTACCACATCTTTATCCATTCGTCTGTCTGTGGGCATTTAGGTTGCTTCCATTACCTGGCTATTGTAAATAGTGCTGCAATGAACATTGTGGTGAATGTGTGTTTTTGATTTATGGTTGTCTCTGGGTATATGCCCAGAAGTGGGATTGCTGGATCCTATGGTAATTCTATTTCTAGTTTCTTTAAGGAAACTCCATACTGTTCTCCATAGTGACTGTATCAATTTACCTTCCCACTAATAGTGGAAGAGGGTTCCTTTTGTCCACACCCTCCCCAGAATTTGTTGTTTGTAGATTTTCTGATGCTGCCGATTCTAACAGGTGTGAGGTGATACCTCATTGTCATTTTGATTTGCATTTCTCTAATAATTAGTGGTGTTGAGCAGCTTTTCATGTGCGTCTTGGCCGTCTCTGTGACTTCTTTGAAGAAACGTCTATTTAGATCTTCTGCCCATTTTTGTATTGGGTTGTTTGTTTTATTAATATTAAGCTGCGTGAGCTGTTTATATATATTGGAGATTAAACCCTTGTCCATTGATTCGTTTGCGAACGTTTTCGCCCATTCTGAGGGTTGCCTTTTTCCATTCCCGTTTTTTTTAACCAAAAAAGAAAGAAAGCAAAAGAAGCAGAACACTAATGTGCGTGAAATATGCCTCTTGAAACTGTCGTTTTGAAATATGGACGTCTTTTGAACTTTTTGGTCGATATATGACCCCAGGATTTGTTTTCAGGGCAGGTGTCATTTACAGGCCTGCAATGATTTGGAATATCCACTGACCATTAGCGCTGGGATTAAAGCTGCTGTTGTGTGAAATGGCCACAAGGTGGCAGCAGTTCTCCCTTAGCAAATCTGGTTACTAGGGCAACAGAGCCTCAATGGAAGCCTGTTCTAGATTGGAATTTAGAATGGAATGTGCCAGGAGAAAGCCCCTCAAGTTTGTCTCACTACTTCTTGTTCGTGTTTTTAATTTAATTTTTAATTTTTTATTACAGCAAGTTTGATTACAACGTTTGCTTGTTGTAGGTGTGCAAGATGTGATTCTGTTACACATATACATATGTCTGTTCTTCCTGGGACCCTTTTCCCATGTACATTATGACAGAATGTTGAGTAGTCTTCTCTTGGCATTCCGTAGGTCTTTGGTGATTATATATTTCACCTGTGTTTGTATATGTCTCTTAACCCCAATATCGTAATGAATCCAATCCTCACACCTTTCCATTGGTGAACCATAAGTTTGTTTAATGAATCTGTGATTGCCCTTCTCCGTGGAAATATCTGCCCTGGTATCCGTTTTTAGGTAACACCTATAAGTGATATCCTACGATATGTGTCTTTCACTTTCTGACTTACTACAAGTCCCGTGCTTACCTGTAGACTCATCTACGGGGCTGCAAATGGCATTGTGCCCTTTTTTTCCTTGGCTAATATTCTGTCTTAGCGAGGTCCATTTTCTGCAATGTGATTCCCTGAGGGCTGAGGATTAGCTGACCTGGGCAGCCTGACCCTGCCGGCAAGCCCTCCCCAGGTGTGCGTGGGTTGAGGTCGATAGAAACAGCACTCCAGGCAGCAATAGCCCCTGCAGCTGTGCCTGATTCCATATTCTCTGCCCCGTCAGCAGTCTCGGGGCTGTGCTGGTGGGAGGGTGTGAGGGTCCACGGCTTTGTTGGTGGCCCGGTGTGAGTGGGGCTCTGCTGGACTTTCTGCAGGAGTTGCCAGGCTGCCACCTGTAAAGAAGAGGATGTGTCACCCATAACTTCCACTGGAATTTCTCTCCGGGCTGAGGTGAGGAAGGAAAAAAAGGAATGATGGCCGGGACAGGAGGGGTATATCAGGCAGGGAAATGGAAAGCTTCTAGAAGAGTGCCCGGGGCCAGGACCATCCTGGCTGGCCTGCAGGCACCAAGTTGGCCTGCATGCTGTCGCTGGTGTGGCTCCACGGCCCTTCCTCTAGGCTTTCAAGCCCTTGTACATATTCAGGTGTTTTACCTGGGAAGGGTGGGAACAGTTCAGCAGCAGCTGGCCTGGGGCTCAGCTCACGTTTACTCACAGAGGCCTCGGCACGGTCCCCCAGCTTTGCAATGAGGATGCTCCTTGCGTGGGGGGGCCGGGCTGCTGGCTGTATGGGAGATGATTCCCCACCTCTGACCAATGTCAGAATTGTTTACCGCTGGAGCAAGTGCCCTGATAGGGTTTTCCTCTGTATAACTGCTGGGTTCAGGTTTTTTTTTTTCTTTTTTGGTTCAAGTTAGAATTTATTCATCTTTTATGTATTTATTGATATAAGCATGGAAATAATTCATTCATAGAAATACATCTGTGTGAAGGGAAGAACTTTTTTCTGTTTTATTTTTAAATTTCATTTCTAAAAATTTTGCAGTTTAATTATATTTATTTTTCCAAACAGCAGGTTATTATTAGTTATCTATTTTATTCATATACATATATACAGGTCAATACCTACCTCCCAACTCATCTGACCACCATCACCCCATGGCTTCCCCCACTTGGTGTCCATACGTTTGTTCTCTACCTCTGTTTCTCTATTTCTGCCCTGCAAACCTGTTCATCTGTACCATATATCTAGGTTCCACATACATGCATTAATACAGAATATTTGTTTTGCTCTTTCTGACTTACTTCATTCTGTATGACAGTCTCTAGATCCACCGACTTCTCTACAAATAACCCAGTTTCATTCCTTTTCATGGCTGAGTCATATCCCATTTTATGTATGTACCACATCTTTATCCATTCATCTGTCTGTGGGCATTTATGTTGCTTCCATTACCTGGCTATTGTAAATAGTGCTGCAATGAACATTGTGGTGAATGTGTGTTTTTGATTTATGGTTGTCTCTGTGTATATGCCCAGAAGTGGGATTGCTGGATCCTATGGTAATTCTATTTCTAGTTTCTTTAAGGAAACTCCATACTGTTCTCCATAGTGACTGTATCAATTTACCTTCCCACCAATAGTGGAAGAGGGTTCCTTTTGTCCACACCCTCCCCGGAATTTGTTGTTTGTAGATTTTCTGATGATGCCGATTCTAACAGGTGTGAGGTGATACCTCATTGTCGTTTTGATTTGCATTTCTCTAATAATTAGTGGTGTTGAGCATCTTTTCATGTGCGTCTTGGCCGTCTCTGTGACTTCTTTGAAGAAACGTCTATTTAGATCTTCTGCCCATTTTTGTATTGGGTTGTTTGTTTTATTAATATTAAGCTGCGTGAGCTGTTTATATATATTGGAGATTAAACCCTTGTCCATTGATTCGTTTGCGAACGTTTTCGCCTATTCTGAGGGTTGCCTTTTTCCATTCCCGTTTTTTTTAACCAAAAAAGAAAGAAAGCAAAAGAAGCAGAACACTAATGTGCGTGAAATATGCCTCTTGAAACTGTCGTTTTGAAATATGGACGTCTTTTGAACTTTTTGGTCGATATATGACCCCAGGATTTGTTTTCAGGGCAGGTGTCATTTACAGGCCTGCAATGATTTGGAATATCCACTGACCAGTAGCGCTGGGATTAAAGCTGCTGTTGTGCGAAATGGCCACAAGGTGGCAGCAGTTCTCCCTTAGCAAATCTGGTTACCAGGGCAACAGAGCCTCAATGGAAGCCTGTTCTAGATTGGAATTTAGAATGGAATGTGCCAGGAGAAAGCCCCTCAAGTTTGTCTCACTACTTCTTGTTCGTGTTTTTAATTTAATTTTTAATTTTTTATTACAGCAAGTTTGATTACAACGTTTGCTTGTTGTAGGTGTGCAAGATGTGGTTCTTTTACACATATACATATGTCTGTTCTTCCTGGGACCCTTTTCCCATGTACGTTATGACAGAATGTTGAGTAGTCTTCTCTTGGCATTCCGTAGGTCTTTGGTGATTATATATTTCACCTGTGTTTGTATATGTCTCTTAACCCCAATATCGTAATGAATCCAATCCTCACACCTTTCCATTGGTGAACCATAAGTTTGTTTAATGAATCTGTGATTGCCCTTCTCCGTGGAAATATCTGCCCTGGTATCCGTTTTTAGGTAACACCTATAAGTGATATCCTACGATATGTGTCTTTCACTTTCTGACTTACTACAAGTCCCGTGCTTACCTGTAGACTCATCTACGGGGCTGCAAATGGCATTGTGCCCTTTTTTTCCTTGGCTAATATTCTGTCTTAGCGAGGTCCATTTTCTGCAATGTGATTCCCTGAGGGCTGAGGATTAGCTGACCTGGGCAGCCTGACCCTGCCGGCAAGCCCTCCCCAGGTGTGCCTGGGTTGAGTTCAATAGAAACAGCACTCCAGGCAGCAATAGCCCCTGCAGCTGTGCCTGACTCCATATTCTCTGCCCCGTCAGCAGTCTCGGGGCTGTGCTGGTGGGAGGGTGTGAGGGTCCACGGCTTTGTTGGTGGCCCGGTGTGAGTGGGGCTCTGCTGGAATTTCTGCAGGAGTTGCCAGGTTGCCACCTGTAAAGAAGAGGATGTGTCACCCATAATTTCCACTGGAATTTCTCTCCGGGCTGAGGTGAGGGAGGAAAAAAAAGAGTGGGGGCCGGGACAGGAGTGGTATCTCAGGCAGGGAAATGGAAAGCTTCCAGAAGAGCGCCCGGGGCCAGGACCATCCTGGCTGGCCTGCAGGCACCAAGTTGGCCTGCGTGCTGTCGCTGGTGTGGCTCCACGGCCCTTCCTCTAGGCTTTCAAGCCCTTGTACATATTCAGGTGTTTTACCTGGGAAGGGTGGGAACAGTTCAGCAGCAGCTGGCCTGGGGCTCAGCTCACGTTTACTCACAGAGGCCTCGGCACTGTCCCCCAGCTTTGCAATCAGGACGCTCCTTGCGTGGGGGGGGCCGGGCTGCTGGCTGTATGGGAGATGATTCCCCACCTCTGACCAATCTCAGAATTGTTTACCGCTGGAACAAGTGCCCTGATAGGGTTTTCCTCTGTATAACTGCTGGGTACAGGATTTTTTTTTTCTTTTTTGGTTCAAGTTAGAAGTTATTCATCTTTTATGTATTTATTGATATAAGCATGGAAATAATTCATTCATAGAAATACATCTGTGTGAAGGGAAGAACTTTTTTTCTGTTTTATTTTTAAATTTCATTTCTAAAAATTTTGCAGTTTAATCATATTTATTTTTCTATACAGCAGGTTATTATTAGTTATCTATTTTATTCATATACATATATACAGGTCAATACCTATCTCCCAACTCATCTGACCACCAACACCCCATGGCTTCCCCCACTTGGTGTCCATACGTTTGTTCTCTACCTCTGTTTCTCTATTTCTGCCCTGCAAACCTGTTCATCTGTACCATATATCTAGGTTCCACATACATGCATTAATACAGAATATTTGTTTTGCTCTTTCTGACTTACTTCATTCTGTATGACAGTCTCTAGATCCACCGACTTCTCTACAAACAACCCAGTTTCATTCCTTTTCATGGCTGAGTCATATCCCATTTTATGTATGTACCACATCTTTATCCATTCGTCTGTCTGTGGGCATTTAGGTTGCTTCCATTACCTGGCTATTGTAAATAGTGCTGCAATGAACATTGTGGTGAATGTGTGTTTTTGATTTATGGTTGTCTCTGGGTATATGCCCAGAAGTGGGATTGCTGGATCCTATGGTAATTCTATTCCTAGTTTCTTTAAGGAAACTCCATACTGTTCTCCATAGTGACTGTATCAATTTACCTTCCCACTAATAGTGGAAGAGGGTTCCTTTTGTCCACACCCTCCCCAGAATTTGTTGTTTGTAGATTTTCTGATGCTGCCGATTCTAACAGGTGTGAGGTGATACCTCATTGTCATTTTGATTTGCATTTCTCTAATAATTAGTGGTGTTGAGCAGCTTTTCATGTGCGTCTTGGCCGTCTCTGTGACTTCTTTGAAGAAACGTCTATTTAGATCTTCTGCCCATTTTTGTATTGGGTTGTTTGTTTTATTAATATTAAGCTGCGTGAGCTGTTTATATATATTGGAGATTAAACCCTTGTCCATTGATTCGTTTGCGAACGTTTTCGCCCATTCTGAGGGTTGCCTTTTTCCATTCCCGTTTTTTTTAACCAAAAAAGAAAGAAAGCAAAAGAAGCAGAACACTAATGTGCGTGAAATATGCCTCTTGAAACTGTCGTTTTGAAATATGGACGTCTTTTGAACTTTTTGGTCGATATATGACCCCAGGATTTGTTTTCAGGGCAGGTGTCATTTACAGGCCTGCAATGATTTGGAATATCCACTGACCATTAGCGCTGGGATTAAAGCTGCTGTTGTGTGAAATGGCCACAAGGTGGCAGCAGTTCTCCCTTAGCAAATCTGGTTACTAGGGCAACAGAGCCTCAATGGAAGCCTGTTCTAGATTGGAATTTAGAATGGAATGTGCCAGGAGAAAGCCCCTCAAGTTTGTCTCACTACTTCTTGTTCGTGTTTTTAATTTAATTTTTAATTTTTTATTACAGCAAGTTTGATTACAAGGTTTGCTTGTTGTAGGTGTGCAAGATGTGATTCTGTTACACATATACATATGTCTGTTCTTCCTGGGACCCTTTTCCCATGTACATTATGACAGAATGTTGAGTAGTCTTCTCTTGGCATTCCGTAGGTCTTTGGTGATTATATATTTCACCTGTGTTTGTATATGTCTCTTAACCCCAATATCGTAATGAATCCAATCCTCACACCTTTCCATTGGTGAACCATAAGTTTGTTTAATGAATCTGTGATTGCCCTTCTCCGTGGAAATATCTGCCCTGGTATCCGTTTTTAGGTAACACCTATAAGTGATATCCTACGATATGTGTCTTTCACTTTCTGACTTACTACAAGTCCCGTGCTTACCTGTAGACTCATCTACGGGGCTGCAAATGGCATTGTGCCCTTTTTTTCCTTGGCTAATATTCTGTCTTAGCGAGGTCCATTTTCTGCAATGTGATTCCCTGAGGGAGGAGGATTAGCTGACCTGGGCAGCCTGACCCTGCCGGCAAGCCCTCCCCAGGTGTGCGTGGGTTGAGGTCGATAGAAACAGCACTCCAGGCAGCAATAGCCCCTGCAGCTGTGCCTGATTCCATATTCTCTGCCCCGTCAGCAGTCTCGGGGCTGTGCTGGTGGGAGGGTGTGAGGGTCCACGGCTTTGTTGGTGGCCCGGTGTGAGTGGGGCTCTGCTGGACTTTCTGCAGGAGTTGCCAGGCTGCCACCTGTAAAGAAGAGGATGTGTCACCCATAACTTCCACTGGAATTTCTCTCCGGGCTGAGGTGAGGAAGGAAAAAAAGGAATGATGGCCGGGACAGGAGGGGTATATCAGGCAGGGAAATGGAAAGCTTCTAGAAGAGTGCCCGGGGCCAGGACCATCCTGGCTGGCCTGCAGGCACCAAGTTGGCCTGCATGCTGTCGCTGGTGTGGCTCCACGGCCCTTCCTCTAGGCTTTCAAGCCCTTGTACATATTCAGGTGTTTTACCTGGGAAGGGTGGGAACAGTTCAGCAGCAGCTGGCCTGGGGCTCAGCTCACGTTTACTCACAGAGGCCTCGGCACGGTCCCCCAGCTTTGCAATGAGGATGCTCCTTGCGTGGGGGGGCCGGGCTGCTGGCTGTATGGGAGATGATTCCCCACCTCTGACCAATGTCAGAATTGTTTACCGCTGGAGCAAGTGCCCTGATAGGGTTTTCCTCTGTATAACTGCTGGGTTCAGGTTTTTTTTTTCTTTTTTGGTTCAAGTTAGAATTTATTCATCTTTTATGTATTTATTGATATAAGCATGGAAATAATTCATTCATAGAAATACATCTGTGTGAAGGGAAGAACTTTTTTCTGTTTTATTTTTAAATTTCATTTCTAAAAATTTTGCAGTTTAATTATATTTATTTTTCCAAACAGCAGGTTATTATTAGTTATCTATTTTATTCATATACATATATACAGGTCAATACCTACCTCCCAACTCATCTGACCACCATCACCCCATGGCTTCCCCCACTTGGTGTCCATACGTTTGTTCTCTACCTCTGTTTCTCTATTTCTGCCCTGCAAACCTGTTCATCTGTACCATATATCTAGGTTCCACATACATGCATTAATACAGAATATTTGTTTTGCTCTTTCTGACTTACTTCATTCTGTATGACAGTCTCTAGATCCACCGACTTCTCTACAAATAACCCAGTTTCATTCCTTTTCATGGCTGAGTCATATCCCATTTTATGTATGTACCACATCTTTATCCATTCATCTGTCTGTGGGCATTTATGTTGCTTCCATTACCTGGCTATTGTAAATAGTGCTGCAATGAACATTGTGGTGAATGTGTGTTTTTGATTTATGGTTGTCTCTGTGTATATGCCCAGAAGTGGGATTGCTGGATCCTATGGTAATTCTATTTCTAGTTTCTTTAAGGAAACTCCATACTGTTCTCCATAGTGACTGTATCAATTTACCTTCCCACCAATAGTGGAAGAGGGTTCCTTTTGTCCACACAATCCCCGGAATTTGTTGTTTGTAGATTTTCTGATGATGCCGATTCTAACAGGTGTGAGGTGATACCTCATTGTCGTTTTGATTTGCATTTCTCTAATAATTAGTGGTGTTGAGCATCTTTTCATGTGCGTCTTGGCCGTCTCTGTGACTTCTTTGAAGAAACGTCTATTTAGATCTTCTGCCCATTTTTGTATTGGGTTGTTTGTTTTATTAATATTAAGCTGCGTGAGCTGTTTATATATATTGGAGATTAAACCCTTGTCCATTGATTCGTTTGCGAACGTTTTCGCCCATTCTGAGGGTTGCCTTTTTCCATTCCCGTTTTTTTTAACCAAAAAAGAAAGAAAGCAAAAGAAGCAGAACACTAATGTGCGTGAAATATGCCTCTTGAAACTGTCGTTTTGAAATATGGACGTCTTTTGAACTTTTTGGTCGATATATGACCCCAGGATTTGTTTTCAGGGCAGGTGTCATTTACAGGCCTGCAATGATTTGGAATATCCACTGACCAGTAGCGCTGGGATTAAAGCTGCTGTTGTGCGAAATGGCCACAAGGTGGCAGCAGTTCTCCCTTAGCAAATCTGGTTACCAGGTCAACAGAGCCTCAATGGAAGCCTGTTCTAGATTGGAATTTAGAATGGAATGTGCCAGGAGAAAGCCCCTCAAGTTTGTCTCACTACTTCTTGTTCGTGTTTTTAATTTAATTTTTAATTTTTTATTACAGCAAGTTTGATTACAACGTTTGCTTGTTGTAGGTGTGCAAGATGTGGTTCTTTTACACATATACATATGTCTGTTCCTCCTGGGACCCTTTTCCCATGTACGTTATGACAATGTTGAGTAGTCTTCTCTTGGCATTCCGTAGGTCTTTGGTGATTATATATTTCACCTGTGTTTGTATATGTCTCTTAACCCCAATATCGTAATGAATCCAATCCTCACACCTTTCCATTGGTGAACCATAAGTTTGTTTAATGAATCTGTGATTGCCCTTCTCCATGGAAATATCTGCCCTGGTATCCGTTTTTAGGTAACACCTATAAGTGATATCCTACGATATGTGTCTTTCACTTTCTGACTTACTACAAGTCCCGTGCTTACCTGTAGACTCATCTACGGGGCTGCAAATGGCATTGTGCCCTTTTTTTCCTTGGCTAATATTCTGTCTTAGTGAGGTCCATTTTCTGCAATGTGATTCCCTGAGGGCTGAGGATTAGCTAACCTGGGCAGCCTGACCCTGCCGGCAAGCCCTCCCCAGGTGTGCCTGAGTTGAGTTCAATAGAAACAGCACTCCAGGCAGCAATAGCCCCTGCAGCTGTGCCTGACTCCATATTCTCTGCCCCGTCAGCAGTCTCGGGGCTGTGCTGGTGGGAGGGTGTGAGGGTCCACGGCTTTGTTGGTGGCCCGGTGTGAGTGGGGCTCTGCTGGAATTTCTGCAGGAGTTGCCAGGTTGCCACCTGTAAAGAAGAGGATGTGTCACCCATAATTTCCACTGGAATTTCTCTCCGGGCTGAGGTGAGGGAGGAAAAAAAAGAGTGGGGGCCGGGACAGGAGTGGTATCTCAGGCAGGGAAATGGAAAGCTTCCAGAAGAGCGCCCGGGGCCAGGACCATCCTGGCTGGCCTGCAGGCACCAAGTTGGCCTGCGTGCTGTCGCTGGTGTGGCTCCACGGCCCTTCCTCTAGGCTTTCAAGCCCTTGTACATATTCAGGTGTTTTACCTGGGAAGGGTGGGAACAGTTCAGCAGCAGCTGGCCTGGGGCTCAGCTCACGTTTACTCACAGAGGCCTCGGCACTGTCCCCCAGCTTTGCAATCAGGACGCTCCTTGCGTGGGGGGGCCGGGCTGCTGGCTGTATGGGAGATGATTCCCCACCTCTGACCAATCTCAGAATTGTTTACCGCTGGAACAAGTGCCCTGATAGGGTTTTCCTCTGTATAACTGCTGGGTACAGGATTTTTTTTTCTTTTTTGGTTCAAGTTAGAAGTTATTCATCTTTTATGTATTTATTGATATAAGCATGGAAATAATTCATTCATAGAAATACATCTGTGTGAAGGGAAGAACTTTTTTTCTGTTCTATTTTTAAATTTCATTTCTAAAAATTTTGCAGTTTAATCATATTTATTTTTCTATACAGCAGGTTATTATTAGTTATCTATTTTATTCATATACATATATACAGGTCAATACCTATCTCCCAACTCATCTGACCACCAACACCCCATGGCTTCCCCCACTTGGTGTCCATACGTTTGTTCTCTACCTCTGTTTCTCTATTTCTGCCCTGCAAACCTGTTCATCTGTACCATATATCTAGGTTCCACATACATGCATTAATACAGAATATTTGTTTTGCTCTTTCTGACTTACTTCATTCTGTATGACAGTCTCTAGATCCACCGACTTCTCTACAAATAACCCAGTTTCATTCCTTTTCATGGCTGAGTCATATCCCATTTTATGTATGTACCACATCTTTATCCATTCGTCTGTCTGTGGGCATTTAGGTTGCTTCCATTACCTGGCTATTGTAAATAGTGCTGCAATGAACATTGTGGTGAATGTGTGTTTTTGATTTATGGTTGTCTCTGGGTATATGCCCAGAAGTGGGATTGCTGGATCCTATGGTAATTCTATTCCTAGTTTCTTTAAGGAAACTCCATACTGTTCTCCATAGTGACTGTATCAATTTACCTTCCCACTAATAGTGGAAGAGGGTTCCTTTTGTCCACACCCTCCCCAGAATTTGTTGTTTGTAGATTTTCTGATGCTGCCGATTCTAACAGGTGTGAGGTGATACCTCATTGTCATTTTGATTTGCATTTCTCTAATAATTAGTGGTGTTGAGCAGCTTTTCATGTGCGTCTTGGCCGTCTCTGTGACTTCTTTGAAGAAACGTCTATTTAGATCTTCTGCCCATTTTTGTATTGGGTTGTTTGTTTTATTAATATTAAGCTGCGTGAGCTGTTTATATATATTGGAGATTAAACCCTTGTCCATTGATTCGTTTGCGAACGTTTTCGCCCATTCTGAGGGTTGCCTTTTTCCATTCCCGTTTTTTTTTAACCAAAAAAGAAAGAAAGCAAAAGAAGCAGAACACTAATGTGCGTGAAATATGCCTCTTGAAACTGTCGTTTTGAAATATGGACGTCTTTTGAACTTTTTGGTCGATATATGACCCCAGGATTTGTTTTCAGGGCAGGTGTCATTTACAGGCCTGCAATGATTTGGAATATCCACTGACCATTAGCGCTGGGATTAAAGCTGCTGTTGTGTGAAATGGCCACAAGGTGGCAGCAGTTCTCCCTTAGCAAATCTGGTTACTAGGGAAACAGAGCCTCAATGGAAGCCTGTTCTAGATTGGAATTTAGAATGGAATGTGCCAGGAGAAAGCCCCTCAAGTTTGTCTCACTACTTCTTGTTCGTGTTTTTAATTTAATTTTTAATTTTTTATTACAGCAAGTTTGATTACAACGTTTGCTTGTTGTAGGTGTGCAAGATGTGGTTCTGTTACACATATACATATGTCTGTTCTTCCTGGGACCCTTTTCCCATGTACATTATGACAGAATGTTGAGTAGTCTTCTCTTGGCATTCCGTAGGTCTTTGGTGATTATATATTTCACCTGTGTTTGTATATGTCTCTTAACCCCAATATTGTAATGAATCCAATCCTCACACCTTTCCATTGGTGAACCATAAGTTTGTTTAATGAAACTGTGATTGCCCTTCTCCGTGGAAATATCTGCCCTGGTATCCGTTTTTAGGTAACACCTATAAGTGATATCCTACGATATGTGTCTTTCACTTTCTGACTTACTACAAGTCACGTGCTTACCTGTAGACTCATCTACGGGGCTGCAAATGGCATTGTGCCCTTTTTTTCCTTGGCTAATATTCTGTCTTAGCGAGGTCCATTTTCTGCAATGTGATTCCCTGAGGGCTGAGGATTAGCTGACCTGGGCAGCCTGACCCTGCCGGCAAGCCCTCCCCAGGTGTGCGTGGGTTGAGGTCGATAGAAACAGCACTCCAGGCAGCAATAGCCCCTGCAGCTGTGCCTGATTCCATATTCTCTGCCCCGTCAGCAGTCTCGGGGCTGTGCTGGTGGGAGGGTGTGAGGGTCCACGGCTTTGTTGGTGGCCCGGTGTGAGTGGGGCTCTGCTGGACTTTCTGCAGGAGTTGCCAGGCTGCCACCTGTAAAGAAGAGGATGTGTCACCCATAACTTCCACTGGAATTTCTCTCCGGGCTGTGGTGAGGAAGGAAAAAAAGGAATGATGGCCGGGACAGGAGGGGTATATCAGGCAGGGAAATGGAAAGCTTCTAGAAGAGTGCCCGGGGCCAGGACCATCCTGGCTGGCCTGCAGGCACCAAGTTGGCCTGCATGCTGTCGCTGGTGTGGCTCCACGGCCCTTCCTCTAGGCTTTCAAGCCCTTGTACATATTCAGGTGTTTTACCTGGGAAGGGTGGGAACAGTTCAGCAGCAGCTGGCCTGGGGCTCAGCTCACGTTTACTCACAGAGGCCTCGGCACGGTCCCCCAGCTTTGCAATGAGGATGCTCCTTGCGTGGGGGGGCCGGGCTGCTGGCTGTATGGGAGATGATTCCCCACCTCTGACCAATGTCAGAATTGTTTACCGCTGGAGCAAGTGCCCTGATAGGGTTTTCCTCTGTATAACTGCTGGGTTCAGGTTTTTTTTTTCTTTTTTGGTTCAAGTTAGAATTTATTCACCTATAATGTATTTATTGATATAAGCATGGAAATAATTCATTCATAGAAATACATCTGTGTGAAGGGAAGAACTTTTTTTCTGTTCTATTTTTAAATTTCATTTCTAAAAATTTTGCAGTTTAATCATATTTATTTTTCTATACAGCAGGTTATTATTAGTTATCTATTTTATTCATATACATATATACAGGTCAATACCTATCTCCCAACTCATCTGACCACCAACACCCCATGGCTTCCCCCACTTGGTGTCCATACGTTTGTTCTCTACCTCTGTTTCTCTATTTCTGCCCTGCAAACCTGTTCATCTGTACCATATATCTAGGTTCCACATACATGCATTAATACAGAATATTTGTTTTGCTCTTTCTGACTTACTTCATTCTGTATGACAGTCTCTAGATCCACCGACTTCTCTACAAATAACCCAGTTTCATTCCTTTTCATGGCTGAGTCATATCCCATTTTATGTATGTACCACATCTTTTTCCATTCGTCTGTCTGTGGGCATTTAGGTTGCTTCCATTACCTGGCTATTGTAAATAGTGCTGCAATGAACATTGTGGTGAATGTGTGTTTTTGATTTATGGTTGTCTCTGGGTATATGCCCAGAAGTGGGATTGCTGGATCCTATGGTAATTCTATTCCTAGTTTCTTTAAGGAAACTCCATACTGTTCTCCATAGTGACTGTATCAATTTACCTTCCCACTAATAGTGGAAGAGGGTTCCTTTTGTCCACACCCTCCCCAGAATTTGTTGTTTGTAGATTTTCTGATGCTGCCGATTCTAACAGGTGTGAGGTGATACCTCATTGTCATTTTGATTTGCATTTCTCTAATAATTAGTGGTGTTGAGCAGCTTTTCATGTGCGTCTTGGCCGTCTCTGTGACTTCTTTGAAGAAACGTCTATTTAGATCTTCTGCCCATTTTTGTATTGGGTTGTTTGTTTTATTAATATTAAGCTGCGTGAGCTGTTTATATATATTGGAGATTAAACCCTTGTCCATTGATTCGTTTGCGAACGTTTTCGCCCATTCTGAGGGTTGCCTTTTTCCATTCCCGTTTTTTTTTAACCAAAAAAGAAAGAAAGCAAAAGAAGCAGAACACTAATGTGCGTGAAATATGCCTCTTGAAACTGTCGTTTTGAAATATGGACGTCTTTTGAACTTTTTGGTCGATATATGACCCCAGGATTTGTTTTCAGGGCAGGTGTCATTTACAGGCCTGCAATGATTTGGAATATCCACTGACCATTAGCGCTGGGATTAAAGCTGCTGTTGTGTGAAATGGCCACAAGGTGGCAGCAGTTCTCCCTTAGCAAATCTGGTTACTAGGGCAACAGAGCCTCAATGGAAGCCTGTTCTAGATTGGAATTTAGAATGGAATGTGCCAGGAGAAAGCCCCTCAAGTTTGTCTCACTACTTCTTGTTCGTGTTTTTAATTTAATTTTTAATTTTTTATTACAGCAAGTTTGATTACAAGGTTTGCTTGTTGTAGGTGTGCAAGATGTGATTCTGTTACACATATACATATGTCTGTTCTTCCTGGGACCCTTTTCCCATGTACATTATGACAGAATGTTGAGTAGTCTTCTCTTGGCATTCCGTAGGTCTTTGGTGATTATATATTTCACCTGTGTTTGTATATGTCTCTTAACCCCAATATCGTAATGAATCCAATCCTCACACCTTTCCATTGGTGAACCATAAGTTTGTTTAATGAATCTGTGATTGCCCTTCTCCGTGGAAATATCTGCCCTGGTATCCGTTTTTAGGTAACACCTATAAGTGATATCCTACGATATGTGTCTTTCACTTTCTGACTTACTACAAGTCCCGTGCTTACCTGTAGACTCATCTACGGGGCTGCAAATGGCATTGTGCCCTTTTTTTCCTTGGCTAATATTCTGTCTTAGCGAGGTCCATTTTCTGCAATGTGATTCCCTGAGGGAGGAGGATTAGCTGACCTGGGCAGCCTGACCCTGCCGGCAAGCCCTCCCCAGGTGTGCGTGGGTTGAGGTCGATAGAAACAGCACTCCAGGCAGCAATAGCCCCTGCAGCTGTGCCTGATTCCATATTCTCTGCCCCGTCAGCAGTCTCGGGGCTGTGCTGGTGGGAGGGTGTGAGGGTCCACGGCTTTGTTGGTGGCCCGGTGTGAGTGGGGCTCTGCTGGACTTTCTGCAGGAGTTGCCAGGCTGCCACCTGTAAAGAAGAGGATGTGTCACCCATAACTTCCACTGGAATTTCTCTCCGGGCTGAGGTGAGGAAGGAAAAAAAGGAATGATGGCCGGGACAGGAGGGGTATATCAGGCAGGGAAATGGAAAGCTTCTAGAAGAGTGCCCGGGGCCAGGACCATCCTGGCTGGCCTGCAGGCACCAAGTTGGCCTGCATGCTGTCGCTGGTGTGGCTCCACGGCCCTTCCTCTAGGCTTTCAAGCCCTTGTACATATTCAGGTGTTTTACCTGGGAAGGGTGGGAACAGTTCAGCAGCAGCTGGCCTGGGGCTCAGCTCACGTTTACTCACAGAGGCCTCGGCACGGTCCCCCAGCTTTGCAATGAGGATGCTCCTTGCGTGGGGGGGCCGGGCTGCTGGCTGTATGGGAGATGATTCCCCACCTCTGACCAATGTCAGAATTGTTTACCGCTGGAGCAAGTGCCCTGATAGGGTTTTCCTCTGTATAACTGCTGGGTTCAGGTTTTTTTTTTTTTCTTTTTTGGTTCAAGTTAGAATTTATTCATCTTTTATGTATTTATTGATATAAGCATGGAAATAATTCATTCATAGAAATACATCTGTGTGAAGGGAAGAACTTTTTTCTGTTTTATTTTTAAATTTCATTTCTAAAAATTTTGCAGTTTAATTATATTTATTTTTCCAAACAGCAGGTTATTATTAGTTATCTATTTTATTCATATACATATATACAGGTCAATACCTACCTCCCAACTCATCTGACCACCATCACCCCATGGCTTCCCCCACTTGGTGTCCATACGTTTGTTCTCTACCTCTGTTTCTCTATTTCTGCCCTGCAAACCTGTTCATCTGTACCATATATCTAGGTTCCACATACATGCATTAATACAGAATATTTGTTTTGCTCTTTCTGACTTACTTCATTCTGTATGACAGTCTCTAGATCCACCGACTTCTCTACAAATAACCCAGTTTCATTCCTTTTCATGGCTGAGTCATATCCCATTTTATGTATGTACCACATCTTTATCCATTCATCTGTCTGTGGGCATTTATGTTGCTTCCATTACCTGGCTATTGTAAATAGTGCTGCAATGAACATTGTGGTGAATGTGTGTTTTTGATTTATGGTTGTCTCTGTGTATATGCCCAGAAGTGGGATTGCTGGATCCTATGGTAATTCTATTTCTAGTTTCTTTAAGGAAACTCCATACTGTTCTCCATAGTGACTGTATCAATTTACCTTCCCACCAATAGTGGAAGAGGGTTCCTTTTGTCCACACCCTCCCCAGAATTTGTTGTTTGTAGATTTTCTGATGATGCCGATTCTAACAGGTGTGAGGTGATACCTCATTGTCGTTTTGATTTGCATTTCTCTAATAATTAGTGGTGTTGAGCATCTTTTCATGTGCGTCTTGGCCGTCTCTGTGACTTCTTTGAAGAAACGTCTATTTAGATCTTCTGCCCATTTTTGTATTGGGTTGTTTGTTTTATTAATATTAAGCTGCGTGAGCTGTTTATATATATTGGAGATTAAACCCTTGTCCATTGATTCGTTTGCGAACGTTTTCGCCTATTCTGAGGGTTGCCTTTTTCCCTTCCCGTTTTTTTTAACCAAAAAAGAAAGAAAGCAAAAGAAGCAGAACACTAATGTGCGTGAAATATGCCTCTTGAAACTGTCGTTTTGAAATATGGACGTCTTTTAAACTTTTTGGTCGATATATGACCCCAGGATTTGTTTTCAGGGCAGGTGTCATTTACAGGCCTGCAATGATTTGGAATATCCACTGACCAGTAGCGCTGGGATTAAAGCTGCTGTTGTGCGAAATGGCCACAAGGTGGCAGCAGTTCTCCCTTAGCAAATCTGGTTACCAGGGCAACAGAGCCTCAATGGAAGCCTGTTCTAGATTGGAATTTAGAATGGAATGTGCCAGGAGAAAGCCCCTCAAGTTTGTCTCACTACTTCTTGTTCGTGTTTTTAATTTAATTTTTAATTTTTTATTACAGCAAGTTTGATTACAACGTTTGCTTGTTGTAGGTGTGCAAGATGTGGTTCTTTTACACATATACATATGTCTGTTCTTCCTGGGACCCTTTTCCCATGTACGTTATGACAGAATGTTGAGTAGTCTTCTCTTGGCATTCCGTAGGTCTTTGGTGATTATATATTTCACCTGTGTTTGTATATGTCTCTTAACCCCAATATCGTAATGAATCCAATCCTCACACCTTTCCATTGGTGAACCATAAGTTTGTTTAATGAATCTGTGATTGCCCTTCTCCGTGGAAATATCTGCCCTGGTATCCGTTTTTAGGTAACACCTATAAGTGATATCCTACGATATGTGTCTTTCACTTTCTGACTTACTACAAGTCCCGTGCTTACCTGTAGACTCATCTACGGGGCTGCAAATGGCATTGTGCCCTTTTTTTCCTTGGCTAATATTCTGTCTTAGCGAGGTCCATTTTCTGCAATGTGATTCCCTGAGGGCTGAGGATTAGCTGACCTGGGCAGCCTGACCCTGCCGGCAAGCCCTCCCCAGGTGTGCCTGGGTTGAGTTCAATAGAAACAGCACTCCAGGCAGCAATAGCCCCTGCAGCTGTGCCTGACTCCATATTCTCTGCCCCGTCAGCAGTCTCGGGGCTGTGCTGGTGGGAGGGTGTGAGGGTCCACGGCTTTGTTGGTGGCCCGGTGTGAGTGGGGCTCTGCTGGAATTTCTGCAGGAGTTGCCAGGTTGCCACCTGTAAAGAAGAGGATGTGTCACCCATAATTTCCACTGGAATTTCTCTCCGGGCTGAGGTGAGGGAGGAAAAAAAAGAGTGGGGGCCGGGACAGGAGTGGTATCTCAGGCAGGGAAATGGAAAGCTTCCAGAAGAGCGCCCGGGGCCAGGACCATCCTGGCTGGCCTGCAGGCACCAAGTTGGCCTGCGTGCTGTCGCTGGTGTGGCTCCACGGCCCTTCCTCTAGGCTTTCAAGCCCTTGTACATATTCAGGTGTTTTACCTGGGAAGGGTGGGAACACTTCAGCAGCAGCTGGCCTGGGGCTCAGCTCACATTTACTCACAGAGGCCTCGGCACTGTCCCCCAGCTTTGCAATCAGGACGCTCCTTGCGTGGGGGGGGCCGGGCTGCTGGCTGTATGGGAGATGATTCCCCACCTCTGACCAATCTCAGAATTGTTTACCGCTGGAACAAGTGCCCTGATAGGGTTTTCCTCTGTATAACTGCTGGGTACAGGATTTTTTTTTTCTTTTTTGGTTCAAGTTAGAAGTTATTCATCTTTTATGTATTTATTGATATAAGCATGGAAATAATTCATTCATAGAAATACATCTGTGTGAAGGGAAGAACTTTTTTTCTGTTTTATTTTTAAATTTCATTTCTAAAAATTTTGCAGTTTAATCATATTTATTTTTCTATACAGCAGGTTATTATTAGTTATCTATTTTATTCATATACATATATACAGGTCAATACCTATCTCCCAACTCATCTGACCACCAACACCCCATGGCTTCCCCCACTTGGTGTCCATACGTTTGTTCTCTACCTCTGTTTCTCTATTTCTGCCCTGCAAACCTGTTCATCTGTACCATATATCTAGGTTCCACATACATGCATTAATACAGAATATTTGTTTTGCTCTTTCTGACTTACTTCATTCTGTATGACAGTCTCTAGATCCACCGACTTCTCTACAAATAACCCAGTTTCATTCCTTTTCATGGCTGAGTCATATCCCATTTTATGTATGTACCACATCTTTATCCATTCGTCTGTCTGTGGGCATTTAGGTTGCTTCCATTACCTGGCTATTGTAAATAGTGCTGCAATGAACATTGTGGTGAATGTGTGTTTTTGATTTATGGTTGTCTCTGGGTATATGCCCAGAAGTGGGATTGCTGGATCCTATGGTAATTCTATTCCTAGTTTCTTTAAGGAAACTCCATACTGTTCTCCATAGTGACTGTATCAATTTACCTTCCCACTAATAGTGGAAGAGGGTTCCTTTTGTCCACACCCTCCCCAGAATTTGTTGTTTGTAGATTTTCTGATGCTGCCGATTCTAACAGGTGTGAGGTGATACCTCATTGTCATTTTGATTTGCATTTCTCTAATAATTAGTGGTGTTGAGCAGCTTTTCATGTGCGTCTTGGCCGTCTCTGTGACTTCTTTGAAGAAACGTCTATTTAGATCTTCTGCCCATTTTTGTATTGGGTTGTTTGTTTTATTAATATTAAGCTGCGTGAGCTGTTTATATATATTGGAGATTAAACCCTTGTCCATTGATTCGTTTGCGAACGTTTTCGCCCATTCTGAGGGTTGCCTTTTTCCATTCCCGTTTTTTTTAACCAAAAAAGAAAGAAAGCAAAAGAAGCAGAACACTAATGTGCGTGAAATATGCCTCTTGAAACTGTCGTTTTGAAATATGGACGTCTTTTGAACTTTTTGGTCGATATATGACCCCAGGATTTGTTTTCAGGGCAGGTGTCATTTACAGGCCTGCAATGATTTGGAATATCCACTGACCATTAGCGCTGGGATTAAAGCTGCTGTTGTGTGAAATGGCCACAAGGTGGCAGCAGTTCTCCCTTAGCAAATCTGGTTACTAGGGCAACAGAGCCTCAATGGAAGCCTGTTCTAGATGGGAATTTAGAATGGAATGTGCCAGGAGAAAGCCCCTCAAGTTTGTCTCACTACTTCTTGTTCGTGTTTTTAATTTAATTTTTAATTTTTTATTACAGCAAGTTTGATTACAACGTTTGCTTGTTGTAGGTGTGCAAGATGTGATTCTGTTACACATATACATATGTCTGTTCTTCCTGGGACCCTTTTCCCATGTACATTATGACAGAATGTTGAGTAGTCTTCTCTTGGCATTCCGTAGGTCTTTGGTGATTATATATTTCACCTGTGTTTGTATATGTCTCTTAACCCCAATATCGTAATGAATCCAATCCTCACACCTTTCCATTGGTGAACCATAAGTTTGTTTAATGAATCTGTGATTGCCCTTCTCCGTGGAAATATCTGCCCTGGTATCCGTTTTTAGGTAACACCTATAAGTGATATCCTACGATATGTGTCTTTCACTTTCTGACTTACTACAAGTCCCGTGCTTACCTGTAGACTCATCTACGGGGCTGCAAATGGCATTGTGCCCTTTTTTTCCTTGGCTAATATTCTGTCTTAGTGAGGTCCATTTTCTGCAATGTGATTCCCTGAGGGCTGAGGATTAGCTGACCTGGGCAGCCTGACCCTGCCGGCAAGCCCTCCCCAGGTGTGCGTGGGTTGAGGTCGATAGAAACAGCACTCCAGGCAGCAATAGCCCCTGCAGCTGTGCCTGATTCCATATTCTCTGCCCCGTCAGCAGTCTCGGGGCTGTGCTGGTGGGAGGGTGTGAGGGTCCACGGCTTTGTTGGTGGCCCGGTGTGAGTGGGGCTCTGCTGGACTTTCTGCAGGAGTTGCCAGGCTGCCACCTGTAAAGAAGAGGATGTGTCACCCATAACTTCCACTGGAATTTCTCTCCGGGCTGAGGTGAGGAAGGAAAAAAAGGAATGATGGCCGGGACAGGAGGGGTATATCAGGCAGGGAAATGGAAAGCTTCTAGAAGAGTGCCCGGGGCCAGGACCATCCTGGCTGGCCTGCAGGCACCAAGTTGGCCTGCATGCTGTCGCTGGTGTGGCTCCACGGCCCTTCCTCTAGGCTTTCAAGCCCTTGTACATATTCAGGTGTTTTACCTGGGAAGGGTGGGAACAGTTCAGCAGCAGCTGGCCTGGGGCTCAGCTCACGTTTACTCACAGAGGCCTCGGCACGGTCCCCCAGCTTTGCAATGAGGATGCTCCTTGCGTGGGGGGGCCGGGCTGCTGGCTGTATGGGAGATGATTCCCCACCTCTGACCAATGTCAGAATTGTTTACCGCTGGAGCAAGTGCCCTGATAGGGTTTTCCTCTGTATAACTGCTGGGTTCAGGTTTTTTTTTTCTTTTTTGGTTCAAGTTAGAATTTATTCATCTTTTATGTATTTATTGATATAAGCATGGAAATAATTCATTCATAGAAATACATCTGTGTGAAGGGAAGAACTTTTTTCTGTTTTATTTTTAAATTTCATTTCTAAAAATTTTGCAGTTTAATTATATTTATTTTTCCAAACAGCAGGTTATTATTAGTTATCTATTTTATTCATATACATATATACAGGTCAATACCTACCTCCCAACTCATCTGACCACCATCACCCCATGGCTTCCCCCACTTGGTGTCCATACGTTTGTTCTCTACCTCTGTTTCTCTATTTCTGCCCTGCAAACCTGTTCATCTGTACCATATATCTAGGTTCCACATACATGCATTAATACAGAATATTTGTTTTGCTCTTTCTGACTTACTTCATTCTGTATGACAGTCTCTAGATCCACCGACTTCTCTACAAATAACCCAGTTTCATTCCTTTTCATGGCTGAGTCATATCCCATTTTATGTATGTACCACATCTTTATCCATTCATCTGTCTGTGGGCATTTATGTTGCTTCCATTACCTGGCTATTGTAAATAGTGCTGCAATGAACATTGTGGTGAATGTGTGTTTTTGATTTATGGTTGTCTCTGTGTATATGCCCAGAAGTGGGATTGCTGGATCCTATGGTAATTCTATTTCTAGTTTCTTTAAGGAAACTCCATACTGTTCTCCATAGTGACTGTATCAATTTACCTTCCCACCAATAGTGGAAGAGGGTTCCTTTTGTCCACACAATCCCCGGAATTTGTTGTTTGTAGATTTTCTGATGATGCCGATTCTAACAGGTGTGAGGTGATACCTCATTGTCGTTTTGATTTGCATTTCTCTAATAATTAGTGGTGTTGAGCATCTTTTCATGTGCGTCTTGGCCGTCTCTGTGACTTCTTTGAAGAAACGTCTATTTAGATCTTCTGCCCATTTTTGTATTGGGTTGTTTGTTTTATTAATATTAAGCTGCGTGAGCTGTTTATATATATTGGAGATTAAACCCTTGTCCATTGATTCGTTTGCGAACGTTTTCGCCCATTCTGAGGGTTGCCTTTTTCCATTCCCGTTTTTTTTAACCAAAAAAGAAAGAAAGCAAAAGAAGCAGAACACTAATGTGCGTGAAATATGCCTCTTGAAACTGTCGTTTTGAAATATGGACGTCTTTTGAACTTTTTGGTCGATATATGACCCCAGGATTTGTTTTCAGGGCAGGTGTCATTTACAGGCCTGCAATGATTTGGAATATCCACTGACCAGTAGCGCTGGGATTAAAGCTGCTGTTGTGCGAAATGGCCACAAGGTGGGCAGCAGTTCTCCCTTAGCAAATCTGGTTACCAGGGCAACAGAGCCTCAATGGAAGCCTGTTCTAGATTGGAATTTAGAATGGAATGTGCCAGGAGAAAGCCCCTCAAGTTTGTCTCACTACTTCTTGTTCGTGTTTTTAATTTAATTTTTAATTTTTTATTACAGCAAGTTTGATTACAACGTTTGCTTGTTGTAGGTGTGCAAGATGTGGTTCTTTTACACATATACATATGTCTGTTCTTCCTGGGACCCTTTTCCCATGTACGTTATGACAGAATGTTGAGTAGTCTTCTCTTGGCATTCCGTAGGTCTTTGGTGATTATATATTTCACCTGTGTTTGTATATGTCTCTTAACCCCAATATCGTAATGAATCCAATCCTCACACCTTTCCATTGGTGAACCATAAGTTTGTTTAATGAATCTGTGATTGCCCTTCTCCGTGGAAATATCTGCCCTGGTATCCGTTTTTAGGTAACACCTATAAGTGATATCCTACGATATGTGTCTTTCACTTTCTGACTTACTACAAGTCCCGTGCTTACCTGTAGACTCATCTACGGGGCTGCAAATGGCATTGTGCCCTTTTTTTCCTTGGCTAATATTCTGTCTTAGCGAGGTCCATTTTCTGCAATGTGATTCCCTGAGGGCTGAGGATTAGCTGACCTGGGCAGCCTGACCCTGCCGGCAAGCCCTCCCCAGGTGTGCCTGGGTTGAGTTCAATAGAAACAGCACTCCAGGCAGCAATAGCCCCTGCAGCTGTGCCTGACTCCATATTCTCTGCCCCGTCAGCAGTCTCGGGGCTGTGCTGGTGGGAGGGTGTGAGGGTCCACGGCTTTGTTGGTGGCCCGGTGTGAGTGGGGCTCTGCTGGAATTTCTGCAGGAGTTGCCAGGTTGCCACCTGTAAAGAAGAGGATGTGTCACCCATAATTTCCACTGGAATTTCTCTCCGGGCTGAGGTGAGGGAGGAAAAAAAAGAGTGGGGGCCGGGACAGGAGTGGTATCTCAGGCAGGGAAATGGAAAGCTTCCAGAAGAGCGCCCGGGGCCAGGACCATCCTGGCTGGCCTGCAGGCACCAAGTTGGCCTGCGTGCTGTCGCTGGTGTGGCTCCACGGCCCTTCCTCTAGGCTTTCAAGCCCTTGTACATATTCAGGTGTTTTACCTGGGAAGGGTGGGAACAGTTCAGCAGCAGCTGGCCTGGGGCTCAGCTCACGTTTACTCACAGAGGCCTCGGCACTGTCCCCCAGCTTTGCAATCAGGACGCTCCTTGCGTGGGGGGGGCCGGGCTGCTGGCTGTATGGGAGATGATTCCCCACCTCTGACCAATCTCAGAATTGTTTACCGCTGGAACAAGTGCCCTGATAGGGTTTTCCTCTGTATAACTGCTGGGTACAGGATTTTTTTTTTCTTTTTTGGTTCAAGTTAGAAGTTATTCATCTTTTATGTATTTATTGATATAAGCATGGAAATAATTCATTCATAGAAATACATCTGTGTGAAGGGAAGAACTTTTTTTCTGTTTTATTTTTAAATTTCATTTCTAAAAATTTTGCAGTTTAATCATATTTATTTTTCTATACAGCAGGTTATTATTAGTTATCTATTTTATTCATATACATATATACAGGTCAATACCTATCTCCCAACTCATCTGACCACCAACACCCCATGGCTTCCCCCACTTGGTGTCCATACGTTTGTTCTCTACCTCTGTTTCTCTATTTCTGCCCTGCAAACCTGTTCATCTGTACCATATATCTAGGTTCCACATACATGCATTAATACAGAATATTTGTTTTGCTCTTTCTGACTTACTTCATTCTGTATGACAGTCTCTAGATCCACCGACTTCTCTACAAATAACCCAGTTTCATTCCTTTTCATGGCTGAGTCATATCCCATTTTATGTATGTACCACATCTTTATCCATTCGTCTGTCTGTGGGCATTTAGGTTGCTTCCATTACCTGGCTATTGTAAATAGTGCTGCAATGAACATTGTGGTGAATGTGTGTTTTTGATTTATGGTTGTCTCTGGGTATATGCCCAGAAGTGGGATTGCTGGATCCTATGGTAATTCTATTCCTAGTTTCTTTAAGGAAACTCCATACTGTTCTCCATAGTGACTGTATCAATTTACCTTCCCACTAATAGTGGAAGAGGGTTCCTTTTGTCCACACCCTCCCCAGAATTTGTTGTTTGTAGATTTTCTGATGCTGCCGATTCTAACAGGTGTGAGGTGATACCTCATTGTCATTTTGATTTGCATTTCTCTAATAATTAGTGGTGTTGAGCAGCTTTTCATGTGCGTCTTGGCCGTCTCTGTGACTTCTTTGAAGAAACGTCTATTTAGATCTTCTGCCCATTTTTGTATTGGGTTGTTTGTTTTATTAATATTAAGCTGCGTGAGCTGTTTATATATATTGGAGATTAAACCCTTGTCCATTGATTCGTTTGCGAACGTTTTCGCCCATTCTGAGGGTTGCCTTTTTCCATTCCCGTTTTTTTTAACCAAAAAAGAAAGAAAGCAAAAGAAGCAGAACACTAATGTGCGTGAAATATGCCTCTTGAAACTGTCGTTTTGAAATATGGACGTCTTTTGAACTTTTTGGTCGATATATGACCCCAGGATTTGTTTTCAGGGCAGGTGTCATTTACAGGCCTGCAATGATTTGGAATATCCACTGACCATTAGCGCTGGGATTAAAGCTGCTGTTGTGTGAAATGGCCACAAGGTGGCAGCAGTTCTCCCTTAGCAAATCTGGTTACTAGGGCAACAGAGCCTCAATGGAAGCCTGTTCTAGATTGGAATTTAGAATGGAATGTGCCAGGAGAAAGCCCCTCAAGTTTGTCTCACTACTTCTTGTTCGTGTTTTTAATTTAATTTTTAATTTTTTATTACAGCAAGTTTGATTACAACGTTTGCTTGTTGTAGGTGTGCAAGATGTGATTCTGTTACACATATACATATGTCTGTTCTTCCTGGGACCCTTTTCCCATGTACATTATGACAGAATGTTGAGTAGTCTTCTCTTGGCATTCCGTAGGTCTTTGGTGATTATATATTTCACCTGTGTTTGTATATGTCTCTTAACCCCAATATCGTAATGAATCCAATCCTCACACCTTTCCATTGGTGAACCATAAGTTTGTTTAATGAATCTGTGATTGCCCTTCTCCGTGGAAATATCTGCCCTGGTATCCGTTTTTAGGTAACACCTATAAGTGATATCCTACGATATGTGTCTTTCACTTTCTGACTTACTACAAGTCCCGTGCTTACCTGTAGACTCATCTACGCGGCTGCAAATGGCATTGTGCCCTTTTTTTCCTTGGCTAATATTCTGTCTTAGCGAGGTCCATTTTCTGCAATGTGATTCCCTGAGGGCTGAGGATTAGCTGACCTGGGCAGCCTGACCCTGCCGGCAAGCCCTCCCCAGGTGTGCGTGGGTTGAGGTCGATAGAAACAGCACTCCAGGCAGCAATAGCCCCTGCAGCTGTGCCTGATTCCATATTCTCTGCCCCGTCAGCAGTCTCGGGGCTGTGCTGGTGGGAGGGTGTGAGGGTCCACGGCTTTGTTGGTGGCCCGGTGTGAGTGGGGCTCTGCTGGACTTTCTGCAGGAGTTGCCAGGCTGCCACCTGTAAAGAAGAGGATGTGTCACCCATAACTTCCACTGGAATTTCTCTCCGGGCTGAGGTGAGGAAGGAAAAAAAGGAATGATGGCCGGGACAGGAGGGGTATATCAGGCAGGGAAATGGAAAGCTTCTAGAAGAGTGCCCGGGGCCAGGACCATCCTGGCTGGCCTGCAGGCACCAAGTTGGCCTGCATGCTGTCGCTGGTGTGGCTCCACGGCCCTTCCTCTAGGCTTTCAAGCCCTTGTACATATTCAGGTGTTTTACCTGGGAAGGGTGGGAACAGTTCAGCAGCAGCTGGCCTGGGGCTCAGCTCACGTTTACTCACAGAGGCCTCGGCACGGTCCCCCAGCTTTGCAATGAGGATGCTCCTTGCGTGGGGGGGCCGGGCTGCTGGCTGTATGGGAGATGATTCCCCACCTCTGACCAATGTCAGAATTGTTTACCGCTGGAGCAAGTGCCCTGATAGGGTTTTCCTCTGTATAACTGCTGGGTTCAGGTTTTTTTTTTTTCTTTTTTGGTTCAAGTTAGAATTTATTCATCTTTTATGTATTTATTGATATAAGCATGGAAATAATTCATTCATAGAAATACATCTGTGTGAAGGGAAGAACTTTTTTCTGTTTTATTTTTAAATTTCATTTCTAAAAATTTTGCAGTTTAATTATATTTATTTTTCCAAACAGCAGGTTATTATTAGTTATCTATTTTATTCATATACATATATACAGGTCAATACCTACCTCCCAACTCATCTGACCACCATCACCCCATGGCTTCCCCCACTTGGTGTCCATACGTTTGTTCTCTACCTCTGTTTCTCTATTTCTGCCCTGCAAACCTGTTCATCTGTACCATATATCTAGGTTCCACATACATGCATTAATACAGAATATTTGTTTTGCTCTTTCTGACTTACTTCATTCTGTATGACAGTCTCTAGATCCACCGACTTCTCTACAAATAACCCAGTTTCATTCCTTTTCATGGCTGAGTCATATCCCATTATATGTATGTACCACATCTTTATCCATTCATCTGTCTGTGGGCATTTATGTTGCTTCCATTACCTGGCTATTGTAAATAGTGCTGCAATGAACATTGTGGTGAATGTGTGTTTTTGATTTATGGTTGTCTCTGTGTATATGCCCAGAAGTGGGATTGCTGGATCCTATGGTAATTCTATTCCTAGTTTCTTTAAGGAAACTCCATACTGTTCTCCATAGTGACTGTATCAATTTACCTTCCCACTAATAGTGGAAGAGGGTTCCTTTTGTCCACACCCTCCCCAGAATTTGTTGTTTGTAGATTTTCTGATGCTGCCGATTCTAACAGGTGTGAGGTGATACCTCATTGTCATTTTGATTTGCATTTCTCTAATAATTAGTGGTGTTGAGCAGCTTTTCATGTGCGTCTTGGCCGTCTCTGTGACTTCTTTGAAGAAACGTCTATTTAGATCTTCTGCCAATTTTTGTATTGGGTTGTTTGTTTTATTAATATTAAGCTGCGTGAGCTGTTTATATATATTGGAGATTAAACCCTTGTCCATTGATTCGTTTGCGAACGTTTTCGCCCATTCTGAGGGTTGCCTTTTTCCATTCCCGTTTTTTTTAACCAAAAAAGAAAGAAAGCAAAAGAAGCAGAACACTAATGTGCGTGAAATATGCCTCTTGAAACTGTCGTTTTGAAATATGGACGTCTTTTGAACTTTTTGGTCGATATATGACCCCAGGATTTGTTTTCAGGGCAGGTGTCATTTACAGGCCTGCAATGATTTGGAATATCCACTGACCATTAGCGCTGGGATTAAAGCTGCTGTTGTGTGAAATGGCCACAAGGTGGCAGCAGTTCTCCCTTAGCAAATCTGGTTACTAGGGCAACAGAGCCTCAATGGAAGCCTGTTCTAGATTGGAATTTAGAATGGAATGTGCCAGGAGAAAGCCCCTCAAGTTTGTCTCACTACTTCTTGTTCGTGTTTTTAATTTAATTTTTAATTTTTTATTACAGCAAGTTTGATTACAACGTTTGCTTGTTGTAGGTGTGCAAGATGTGATTCTGTTACACATATACATATGTCTGTTCTTCCTGGGACCCTTTTCCCATGTACATTATGACAGAATGTTGAGTAGTCTTCTCTTGGCATTCCGTAGGTCTTTGGTGATTATATATTTCACCTGTGTTTGTATATGTCTCTTAACCCCAATATCGTAATGAATCCAATCCTCACACCTTTCCATTGGTGAACCATAAGTTTGTTTAATGAATCTGTGATTGCCCTTCTCCGTGGAAATATCTGCCCTGGTATCCGTTTTTAGGTAACACCTATAAGTGATATCCTACGATATGTGTCTTTCACTTTCTGACTTACTACAAGTCCCGTGCTTACCTGTAGACTCATCTACGCGGCTGCAAATGGCATTGTGCCCTTTTTTTCCTTGGCTAATATTCTGTCTTAGCGAGGTCCATTTTCTGCAATGTGATTCCCTGAGGGCTGAGGATTAGCTGACCTGGGCAGCCTGACCCTGCCGGCAAGCCCTCCCCAGGTGTGCGTGGGTTGAGGTCGATAGAAACAGCACTCCAGGCAGCAATAGCCCCTGCAGCTGTGCCTGATTCCATATTCTCTGCCCCGTCAGCAGTCTCGGGGCTGTGCTGGTGGGAGGGTGTGAGGGTCCACGGCTTTGTTGGTGGCCCGGTGTGAGTGGGGCTCTGCTGGACTTTCTGCAGGAGTTGCCAGGCTGCCACCTGTAAAGAAGAGGATGTGTCACCCATAACTTCCACTGGAATTTCTCTCCGGGCTGAGGTGAGGAAGGAAAAAAAGGAATGATGGCCGGGACAGGAGGGGTATATCAGGCAGGGAAATGGAAAGCTTCTAGAAGAGTGCCCGGGGCCAGGACCATCCTGGCTGGCCTGCAGGCACCAAGTTGGCCTGCATGCTGTCGCTGGTGTGGCTCCACGGCCCTTCCTCTAGGCTTTCAAGCCCTTGTACATATTCAGGTGTTTTACCTGGGAAGGGTGGGAACAGTTCAGCAGCAGCTGGCCTGGGGCTCAGCTCACGTTTACTCACAGAGGCCTCGGCACGGTCCCCCAGCTTTGCAATGAGGATGCTCCTTGCGTGGGGGGGCCGGGCTGCTGGCTGTATGGGAGATGATTCCCCACCTCTGACCAATGTCAGAATTGTTTACCGCTGGAGCAAGTGCCCTGATAGGGTTTTCCTCTGTATAACTGCTGGGTTCAGGTTTTTTTTTTTTCTTTTTTGGTTCAAGTTAGAATTTATTCATCTTTTATGTATTTATTGATATAAGCATGGAAATAATTCATTCATAGAAATACATCTGTGTGAAGGGAAGAACTTTTTTCTGTTTTATTTTTAAATTTCATTTCTAAAAATTTTGCAGTTTAATTATATTTATTTTTCCAAACAGCAGGTTATTATTAGTTATCTATTTTATTCATATACATATATACAGGTCAATACCTACCTCCCAACTCATCTGACCACCATCACCCCATGGCTTCCCCCACTTGGTGTCCATACGTTTGTTCTCTACCTCTGTTTCTCTATTTCTGCCCTGCAAACCTGTTCATCTGTACCATATATCTAGGTTCCACATACATGCATTAATACAGAATATTTGTTTTGCTCTTTCTGACTTACTTCATTCTGTATGACAGTCTCTAGATCCACCGACTTCTCTACAAATAACCCAGTTTCATTCCTTTTCATGGCTGAGTCATATCCCATTATATGTATGTACCACATCTTTATCCATTCATCTGTCTGTGGGCATTTATGTTGCTTCCATTACCTGGCTATTGTAAATAGTGCTGCAATGAACATTGTGGTGAATGTGTGTTTTTGATTTATGGTTGTCTCTGTGTATATGCCCAGAAGTGGGATTGCTGGATCCTATGGTAATTCTATTTCTAGTTTCTTTAAGGAAACTCCATACTGTTCTCCATAGTGACTGTATCAATTTACCTTCCCACCAATAGTGGAAGAGGGTTCCTTTTGTCCACACAATCCCCGGAATTTGTTGTTTGTAGATTTTCTGATGATGCCGATTCTAACAGGTGTGAGGTGATACCTCATTGTCGTTTTGATTTGCATTTCTCTAATAATTAGTGGTGTTGAGCAGCTTTTCATGTGCGTCTTGGCCGTCTCTGTGACTTCTTTGAAGAAACGTCTATTTAGATCTTCTGCCCATTTTTGTATTGGGTTGTTTGTTTTATTAATATTAAGCTGCGTGAGCTGTTTATATATATTGGAGATTAAACCCTTGTCCATTGATTCGTTTGCGAACGTTTTCGCCCATTCTGAGGGTTGCCTTTTTCCATTCCCGTTTTTTTTAACCAAAAAAGAAAGAAAGCAAAAGAAGCAGAACACTAATGTGCGTGAAATATGCCTCTTGAAACTGTCGTTTTGAAATATGGACGTCTTTTGAACTTTTTGGTCGATATATGACCCCAGGATTTGTTTTCAGGGCAGGTGTCATTTACAGGCCTGCAATGATTTGGAATATCCACTGACCAGTAGCGCTGGGATTAAAGCTGCTGTTGTGCGAAATGGCCACAAGGTGGCAGCAGTTCTCCCTTAGCAAATCTGGTTACCAGGTCAACAGAGCCTCAATGGAAGCCTGTTCTAGATTGGAATTTAGAATGGAATGTGCCAGGAGAAAGCCCCTCAAGTTTGTCTCACTACTTCTTGTTCGTGTTTTTAATTTAATTTTTAATTTTTTATTACAGCAAGTTTGATTACAACGTTTGCTTGTTGTAGGTGTGCAAGATGTGGTTCTTTTACACATATACATATGTCTGTTCTTCCTGGGACCCTTTTCCCATGTACGTTATGACAGAATGTTGAGTAGTCTTCTCTTGCATTCCGTAGGTCTTTGGTGATTATATATTTCACCTGTGTTTGTATATGTCTCTTAACCCCAATATCGTAATGAATCCAATCCTCACACCTTTCCATTGGTGAACCATAAGTTTGTTTAATGAATCTGTGATTGCCCTTCTCCATGGAAATATCTGCCCTGGTATCCGTTTTTAGGTAACACCTATAAGTGATATCCTACGATATGTGTCTTTCACTTTCTGACTTACTACAAGTCCCGTGCTTACCTGTAGACTCATCTACGGGGCTGCAAATGGCATTGTGCCCTTTTTTTCCTTGGCTAATATTCTGTCTTAGTGAGGTCCATTTTCTGCAATGTGATTCCCTGAGGGCTGAGGATTAGCTAACCTGGGCAGCCTGACCCTGCCGGCAAGCCCTCCCCAGGTGTGCCTGGGTTGAGTTCAATAGAAACAGCACTCCAGGCAGCAATAGCCCCTGCAGCTGTGCCTGACTCCATATTCTCTGCCCCGTCAGCAGTCTCGGGGCTGTGCTGGTGGGAGGGTGTGAGGGTCCACGGCTTTGTTGGTGGCCCGGTGTGAGTGGGGCTCTGCTGGAATTTCTGCAGGAGTTGCCAGGTTGCCACCTGTAAAGAAGAGGATGTGTCACCCATAATTTCCACTGGAATTTCTCTCCGGGCTGAGGTGAGGGAGGAAAAAAAAGAGTGGGGGCCGGGACAGGAGTGGTATCTCAGGCAGGGAAATGGAAAGCTTCCAGAAGAGCGCCCGGGGCCAGGACCATCCTGGCTGGCCTGCAGGCACCAAGTTGGCCTGCGTGCTGTCGCTGGTGTGGCTCCACGGCCCTTCCTCTAGGCTTTCAAGCCCTTGTACATATTCAGGTGTTTTACCTGGGAAGGGTGGGAACAGTTCAGCAGCAGCTGGCCTGGGGCTCAGCTCACGTTTACTCACAGAGGCCTCGGCACTGTCCCCCAGCTTTGCAATCAGGACGCTCCTTGCGTGGGGGGGCCGGGCTGCTGGCTGTATGGGAGATGATTCCCCACCTCTGACCAATCTCAGAATTGTTTACCGCTGGAACAAGTGCCCTGATAGGGTTTTCCTCTGTATAACTGCTGGGTACAGGATTTTTTTTTTCTTTTTTGGTTCAAGTTAGAAGTTATTCATCTTTTATGTATTTATTGATATAAGCATGGAAATAATTCATTCATAGAAATACATCTGTGTGAAGGGAAGAACTTTTTTTCTGTTCTATTTTTAAATTTCATTTCTAAAAATTTTGCAGTTTAATCATATTTATTTTTCTATACAGCAGGTTATTATTAGTTATCTATTTTATTCATATACATATATACAGGTCAATACCTATCTCCCAACTCATCTGACCACCAACACCCCATGGCTTCCCCCACTTGGTGTCCATACGTTTGTTCTCTACCTCTGTTTCTCTATTTCTGCCCTGCAAACCTGTTCATCTGTACCATATATCTAGGTTCCACATACATGCATTAATACAGAATATTTGTTTTGCTCTTTCTGACTTACTTCATTCTGTATGACAGTCTCTAGATCCACCGACTTCTCTACAAATAACCCAGTTTCATTCCTTTTCATGGCTGAGTCATATCCCATTTTATGTATGTACCACATCTTTATCCATTCGTCTGTCTGTGGGCATTTAGGTTGCTTCCATTACCTGGCTATTGTAAATAGTGCTGCAATGAACATTGTGGTGAATGTGTGTTTTTGATTTATGGTTGTCTCTGGGTATATGCCCAGAAGTGGGATTGCTGGATCCTATGGTAATTCTATTCCTAGTTTCTTTAAGGAAACTCCATACTGTTCTCCATAGTGACTGTATCAATTTACCTTCCCACTAATAGTGGAAGAGGGTTCCTTTTGTCCACACCCTCCCCAGAATTTGTTGTTTGTAGATTTTCTGATGCTGCCGATTCTAACAGGTGTGAGGTGATACCTCATTGTCATTTTGATTTGCATTTCTCTAATAATTAGTGGTGTTGAGCAGCTTTTCATGTGCGTCTTGGCCGTCTCTGTGACTTCTTTGAAGAAACGTCTATTTAGATCTTCTGCCCATTTTTGTATTGGGTTGTTTGTTTTATTAATATTAAGCTGCGTGAGCTGTTTATATATATTGGAGATTAAACCCTTGTCCATTGATTCGTTTGCGAACGTTTTCGCCCATTCTGAGGGTTGCCTTTTTCCATTCCCGTTTTTTTTTAACCAAAAAAGAAAGAAAGCAAAAGAAGCAGAACACTAATGTGCGTGAAATATGCCTCTTGAAACTGTCGTTTTGAAATATGGACGTCTTTTGAACTTTTTGGTCGATATATGACCCCAGGATTTGTTTTCAGGGCAGGTGTCATTTACAGGCCTGCAATGATTTGGAATATCCACTGACCATTAGCGCTGGGATTAAAGCTGCTGTTGTGTGAAATGGCCACAAGGTGGCAGCAGTTCTCCCTTAGCAAATCTGGTTACTAGGGCAACAGAGCCTCAATGGAAGCCTGTTCTAGATTGGAATTTAGAATGGAATGTGCCAGGAGAAAGCCCCTCAAGTTTGTCTCACTACTTCTTGTTCGTGTTTTTAATTTAATTTTTAATTTTTTATTACAGCAAGTTTGATTACAACGTTTGCTTGTTGTAGGTGTGCAAGATGTGGTTCTGTTACACATATACATATGTCTGTTCTTCCTGGGACCCTTTTCCCATGTACATTATGACAGAATGTTGAGTAGTCTTCTCTTGGCATTCCGTAGGTCTTTGGTGATTATATATTTCACCTGTGTTTGTATATGTCTCTTAACCCCAATATTGTAATGAATCCAATCCTCACACCTTTCCATTGGTGAACCATAAGTTTGTTTAATGAAACTGTGATTGCCCTTCTCCGTGGAAATATCTGCCCTGGTATCCGTTTTTAGGTAACACCTATAAGTGATATCCTACGATATGTGTCTTTCACTTTCTGACTTACTACAAGTCCCGTGCTTACCTGTAGACTCATCTACGGGGCTGCAAATGGCATTGTGCCCTTTTTTTCCTTGGCTAATATTCTGTCTTAGTGAGGTCCATTTTCTGCAATGTGATTCCCTGAGGGCTGAGGATTAGCTGACCTGGGCAGCCTGACCCTGCCGGCAAGCCCTCCCCAGGTGTGCGTGGGTTGAGGTCGATAGAAACAGCACTCCAGGCAGCAATAGCCCCTGCAGCTGTGCCTGATTCCATATTCTCTGCCCCGTCAGCAGTCTCGGGGCTGTGCTGGTGGGAGGGTGTGAGGGTCCACGGCTTTGTTGGTGGCCCGGTGTGAGTGGGGCTCTGCTGGACTTTCTGCAGGAGTTGCCAGGCTGCCACCTGTAAAGAAGAGGATGTGTCACCCATAACTTCCACTGGAATTTCTCTCCGGGCTGAGGTGAGGAAGGAAAAAAAGGAATGATGGCCGGGACAGGAGGGGTATATCAGGCAGGGAAATGGAAAGCTTCTAGAAGAGTGCCCGGGGCCAGGACCATCCTGGCTGGCCTGCAGGCACCAAGTTGGCCTGCATGCTGTCGCTGGTGTGGCTCCACGGCCCTTCCTCTAGGCTTTCAAGCCCTTGTACATATTCAGGTGTTTTACCTGGGAAGGGTGGGAACAGTTCAGCAGCAGCTGGCCTGGGGCTCAGCTCACGTTTACTCACAGAGGCCTCGGCACGGTCCCCCAGCTTTGCAATGAGGATGCTCCTTGCGTGGGGGGGCCGGGCTGCTGGCTGTATGGGAGATGATTCCCCACCTCTGACCAATGTCAGAATTGTTTACCGCTGGAGCAAGTGCCCTGATAGGGTTTTCCTCTGTATAACTGCTGGGTTCAGGTTTTTTTTTTCTTTTTTGGTTCAAGTTAGAATTTATTCATCTTTTATGTATTTATTGATATAAGCATGGAAATAATTCATTCATAGAAATACATCTGTGTGAAGGGAAGAACTTTTTTCTGTTTTATTTTTAAATTTCATTTCTAAAAATTTTGCAGTTTAATTATATTTATTTTTCCAAACAGCAGGTTATTATTAGTTATCTATTTTATTCATATACATATATACAGGTCAATACCTACCTCCCAACTCATCTGACCACCATCACCCCATGGCTTCCCCCACTTGGTGTCCATACGTTTGTTCTCTACCTCTGTTTCTCTATTTCTGCCCTGCAAACCTGTTCATCTGTACCATATATCTAGGTTCCACATACATGCATTAATACAGAATATTTGTTTTGCTCTTTCTGACTTACTTCATTCTGTATGACAGTCTCTAGATCCACCGACTTCTCTACAAATAACCCAGTTTCATTCCTTTTCATGGCTGAGTCATATCCCATTTTATGTATGTACCACATCTTTATCCATTCATCTGTCTGTGGGCATTTATGTTGCTTCCATTACCTGGCTATTGTAAATAGTGCTGCAATGAACATTGTGGTGAATGTGTGTTTTTGATTTATGGTTGTCTCTGTGTATATGCCCAGAAGTGGGATTGCTGGATCCTATGGTAATTCTATTTCTAGTTTCTTTAAGGAAACTCCATACTGTTCTCCATAGTGACTGTATCAATTTACCTTCCCACCAATAGTGGAAGAGGGTTCCTTTTGTCCACACAATCCCCGGAATTTGTTGTTTGTAGATTTTCTGATGATGCCGATTCTAACAGGTGTGAGGTGATACCTCATTGTCGTTTTGATTTGCATTTCTCTAATAATTAGTGGTGTTGAGCATCTTTTCATGTGCGTCTTGGCCGTCTCTGTGACTTCTTTGAAGAAACGTCTATTTAGATCTTCTGCCCATTTTTGTATTGGGTTGTTTGTTTTATTAATATTAAGCTGCGTGAGCTGTTTATATATATTGGAGATTAAACCCTTGTCCATTGATTCGTTTGCGAACGTTTTCGCCCATTCTGAGGGTTGCCTTTTTCCATTCCCGTTTTTTTTAACCAAAAAAGAAAGAAAGCAAAAGAAGCAGAACACTAATGTGCGTGAAATATGCCTCTTGAAACTGTCGTTTTGAAATATGGACGTCTTTTGAACTTTTTGGTCGATATATGACCCCAGGATTTGTTTTCAGGGCAGGTGTCATTTACAGGCCTGCAATGATTTGGAATATCCACTGACCAGTAGCGCTGGGATTAAAGCTGCTGTTGTGCGAAATGGCCACAAGGTGGCAGCAGTTCTCCCTTAGCAAATCTGGTTACCAGGGCAACAGAGCCTCAATGGAAGCCTGTTCTAGATTGGAATTTAGAATGGAATGTGCCAGGAGAAAGCCCCTCAAGTTTGTCTCACTACTTCTTGTTCGTGTTTTTAATTTAATTTTTAATTTTTTATTACAGCAAGTTTGATTACAACGTTTGCTTGTTGTAGGTGTGCAAGATGTGGTTCTTTTACACATATACATATGTCTGTTCTTCCTGGGACCCTTTTCCCATGTACGTTATGACAGAATGTTGAGTAGTCTTCTCTTGGCATTCCGTAGGTCTTTGGTGATTATATATTTCACCTGTGTTTGTATATGTCTCTTAACCCCAATATCGTAATGAATCCAATCCTCACACCTTTCCATTGGTGAACCATAAGTTTGTTTAATGAATCTGTGATTGCCCTTCTCCGTGGAAATATCTGCCCTGGTATCCGTTTTTAGGTAACACCTATAAGTGATATCCTACGATATGTGTCTTTCACTTTCTGACTTACTACAAGTCCCGTGCTTACCTGTAGACTCATCTACGGGGCTGCAAATGGCATTGTGCCCTTTTTTTCCTTGGCTAATATTCTGTCTTAGCGAGGTCCATTTTCTGCAATGTGATTCCCTGAGGGCTGAGGATTAGCTGACCTGGGCAGCCTGACCCTGCCGGCAAGCCCTCCCCAGGTGTGCCTGGGTTGAGTTCAATAGAAACAGCACTCCAGGCAGCAATAGCCCCTGCAGCTGTGCCTGACTCCATATTCTCTGCCCCGTCAGCAGTCTCGGGGCTGTGCTGGTGGGAGGGTGTGAGGGTCCACGGCTTTGTTGGTGGCCCGGTGTGAGTGGGGCTCTGCTGGAATTTCTGCAGGAGTTGCCAGGTTGCCACCTGTAAAGAAGAGGATGTGTCACCCATAATTTCCACTGGAATTTCTCTCCGGGCTGAGGTGAGGGAGGAAAAAAAAGAGTGGGGGCCGGGACAGGAGTGGTATCTCAGGCAGGGAAATGGAAAGCTTCCAGAAGAGCGCCCGGGGCCAGGACCATCCTGGCTGGCCTGCAGGCACCAAGTTGGCCTGCGTGCTGTCGCTGGTGTGGCTCCACGGCCCTTCCTCTAGGCTTTCAAGCCCTTGTACATATTCAGGTGTTTTACCTGGGAAGGGTGGGAACAGTTCAGCAGCAGCTGGCCTGGGGCTCAGCTCACGTTTACTCACAGAGGCCTCGGCACTGTCCCCCAGCTTTGCAATCAGGACGCTCCTTGCGTGGGGGGGGCCGGGCTGCTGGCTGTATGGGAGATGATTCCCCACCTCTGACCAATCTCAGAATTGTTTACCGCTGGAACAAGTGCCCTGATAGGGTTTTCCTCTGTATAACTGCTGGGTACAGGATTTTTTTTTTCTTTTTTGGTTCAAGTTAGAAGTTATTCATCTTTTATGTATTTATTGATATAAGCATGGAAATAATTCATTCATAGAAATACATCTGTGTGAAGGGAAGAACTTTTTTTCTGTTTTATTTTTAAATTTCATTTCTAAAAATTTTGCAGTTTAATCATATTTATTTTTCTATACAGCAGGTTATTATTAGTTATCTATTTTATTCATATACATATATACAGGTCAATACCTATCTCCCAACTCATCTGACCACCAACACCCCATGGCTTCCCCCACTTGGTGTCCATACGTTTGTTCTCTACCTCTGTTTCTCTATTTCTGCCCTGCAAACCTGTTCATCTGTACCATATATCTAGGTTCCACATACATGCATTAATACAGAATATTTGTTTTGCTCTTTCTGACTTACTTCATTCTGTATGACAGTCTCTAGATCCACCGACTTCTCTACAAATAACCCAGTTTCATTCCTTTTCATGGCTGAGTCATATCCCATTTTATGTATGTACCACATCTTTATCCATTCGTCTGTCTGTGGGCATTTAGGTTGCTTCCATTACCTGGCTATTGTAAATAGTGCTGCAATGAACATTGTGGTGAATGTGTGTTTTTGATTTATGGTTGTCTCTGGGTATATGCCCAGAAGTGGGATTGATGGATCCTATGGTAATTCTATTCCTAGTTTCTTTAAGGAAACTCCATACTGTTCTCCATAGTGACTGTATCAATTTACCTTCCCACTAATAGTGGAAGAGGGTTCCTTTTGTCCACACCCTCCCCAGAATTTGTTGTTTGTAGATTTTCTGATGCTGCCGATTCTAACAGGTGTGAGGTGATACCTCATTGTCATTTTGATTTGCATTTCTCTAATAATTAGTGGTGTTGAGCAGCTTTTCATGTGCGTCTTGGCCGTCTCTGTGACTTCTTTGAAGAAACGTCTATTTAGATCTTCTGCCCATTTTTGTATTGGGTTGTTTGTTTTATTAATATTAAGCTGCGTGAGCTGTTTATATATATTGGAGATTAAACCCTTGTCCATTGATTCGTTTGCGAACGTTTTCGCCCATTCTGAGGGTTGCCTTTTTCCATTCCCGTTTTTTTTAACCAAAAAAGAAAGAAAGCAAAAGAAGCAGAACACTAATGTGCGTGAAATATGCCTCTTGAAACTGTCGTTTTGAAATATGGACGTCTTTTGAACTTTTTGGTCGATATATGACCCCAGGATTTGTTTTCAGGGCAGGTGTCATTTACAGGCCTGCAATGATTTGGAATATCCACTGACCATTAGCGCTGGGATTAAAGCTGCTGTTGTGTGAAATGGCCACAAGGTGGCAGCAGTTCTCCCTTAGCAAATCTGGTTACTAGGGCAACAGAGCCTCAATGGAAGCCTGTTCTAGATTGGAATTTAGAATGGAATGTGCCAGGAGAAAGCCCCTCAAGTTTGTCTCACTACTTCTTGTTCGTGTTTTTAATTTAATTTTTAATTTTTTATTACAGCAAGTTTGATTACAACGTTTGCTTGTTGTAGGTGTGCAAGATGTGATTCTGTTACACATATACATATGTCTGTTCTTCCTGGGACCCTTTTCCCATGTACATTATGACAGAATGTTGAGTAGTCTTCTCTTGGCATTCCGTAGGTCTTTGGTGATTATATATTTCACCTGTGTTTGTATATGTCTCTTAACCCCAATATCGTAATGAATCCAATCCTCACACCTTTCCATTGGTGAACCATAAGTTTGTTTAATGAATCTGTGATTGCCCTTCTCCGTGGAAATATCTGCCCTGGTATCCGTTTTTAGGTAACACCTATAAGTGATATCCTACGATATGTGTCTTTCACTTTCTGACTTACTACAAGTCCCGTGCTTACCTGTAGACTCATCTACGGGGCTGCAAATGGCATTGTGCCCTTTTTTTCCTTGGCTAATATTCTGTCTTAGCGAGGTCCATTTTCTGCAATGTGATTCCCTGAGGGCTGAGGATTAGCTGACCTGGGCAGCCTGACCCTGCCGGCAAGCCCTCCCCAGGTGTGCGTGGGTTGAGGTCGATAGAAACAGCACTCCAGGCAGCAATAGCCCCTGCAGCTGTGCCTGATTCCATATTCTCTGCCCCGTCAGCAGTCTCGGGGCTGTGCTGGTGGGAGGGTGTGAGGGTCCACGGCTTTGTTGGTGGCCCGGTGTGAGTGGGGCTCTGCTGGACTTTCTGCAGGAGTTGCCAGGCTGCCACCTGTAAAGAAGAGGATGTGTCACCCATAACTTCCACTGGAATTTCTCTCCGGGCTGAGGTGAGGAAGGAAAAAAAGGAATGATGGCCGGGACAGGAGGGGTATATCAGGCAGGGAAATGGAAAGCTTCTAGAAGAGTGCCCGGGGCCAGGACCATCCTGGCTGGCCTGCAGGCACCAAGTTGGCCTGCATGCTGTCGCTGGTGTGGCTCCACGGCCCTTCCTCTAGGCTTTCAAGCCCTTGTACATATTCAGGTGTTTTACCTGGGAAGGGTGGGAACAGTTCAGCAGCAGCTGGCCTGGGGCTCAGCTCACGTTTACTCACAGAGGCCTCGGCACGGTCCCCCAGCTTTGCAATGAGGATGCTCCTTGCGTGGGGGGGCCGGGCTGCTGGCTGTATGGGAGATGATTCCCCACCTCTGACCAATGTCAGAATTGTTTACCGCTGGAGCAAGTGCCCTGATAGGGTTTTCCTCTGTATAACTGCTGGGTTCAGGTTTTTTTTTTTCTTTTTTGGTTCAAGTTAGAATTTATTCATCTTTTATGTATTTATTGATATAAGCATGGAAATAATTCATTCATAGAAATACATCTGTGTGAAGGGAAGAACTTTTTTCTGTTTTATTTTTAAATTTCATTTCTAAAAATTTTGCAGTTTAATTATATTTATTTTTCCAAACAGCAGGTTATTATTAGTTATCTATTTTATTCATATACATATATACAGGTCAATACCTACCTCCCAACTCATCTGACCACCATCACCCCATGGCTTCCCCCACTTGGTGTCCATACGTTTGTTCTCTACCTCTGTTTCTCTATTTCTGCCCTGCAAACCTGTTCATCTGTACCATATATCTAGGTTCCACATACATGCATTAATACAGAATATTTGTTTTGCTCTTTCTGACTTACTTCATTCTGTATGACAGTCTCTAGATCCACCGACTTCTCTACAAATAACCCAGTTTCATTCCTTTTCATGGCTGAGTCATATCCCATTTTATGTATGTACCACATCTTTATCCATTCATCTGTCTGTGGGCATTTATGTTGCTTCCATTACCTGGCTATTGTAAATAGTGCTGCAATGAACATTGTGGTGAATGTGTGTTTTTGATTTATGGTTGTCTCTGTGTATATGCCCAGAAGTGGGATTGCTGGATCCTATGGTAATTCTATTTCTAGTTTCTTTAAGGAAACTCCATACTGTTCTCCATAGTGACTGTATCAATTTACCTTCCCACCAATAGTGGAAGAGGGTTCCTTTTGTCCACACAATCCCCGGAATTTGTTGTTTGTAGATTTTCTGATGATGCCGATTCTAACAGGTGTGAGGTGATACCTCATTGTCGTTTTGATTTGCATTTCTCTAATAATTAGTGGTGTTGAGCATCTTTTCATGTGCGTCTTGGCCGTCTCTGTGACTTCTTTGAAGAAACGTCTATTTAGATCTTCTGCCCATTTTTGTATTGGGTTGTTTGTTTTATTAATATTAAGCTGCGTGAGCTGTTTATATATATTGGAGATTAAACCCTTGTCCATTGATTCGTTTGCGAACGTTTTCGCCCATTCTGAGGGTTGCCTTTTTCCATTCCCGTTTTTTTTAACCAAAAAAGAAAGAAAGCAAAAGAAGCAGAACACTAATGTGCGTGAAATATGCCTCTTGAAACTGTCGTTTTGAAATATGGACGTCTTTTGAACTTTTTGGTCGATATATGACCCCAGGATTTGTTTTCAGGGCAGGTGTCATTTACAGGCCTGCAATGATTTGGAATATCCACTGACCAGTAGCGCTGGGATTAAAGCTGCTGTTGTGCGAAATGGCCACAAGGTGGCAGCAGTTCTCCCTTAGCAAATCTGGTTACCAGGGCAACAGAGCCTCAATGGAAGCCTGTTCTAGATTGGAATTTAGAATGGAATGTGCCAGGAGAAAGCCCCTCAAGTTTGTCTCACTACTTCTTGTTCGTGTTTTTAATTTAATTTTTAATTTTTTATTACAGCAAGTTTGATTACAACGTTTGCTTGTTGTAGGTGTGCAAGATGTGGTTCTTTTACACATTTACATATGTCTGTTCTTCCTGGGACCCTTTTCCCATGTACGTTATGACAGAATGTTGAGTAGTCTTCTCTTGGCATTCCGTAGGTCTTTGGTGATTATATATTTCACCTGTGTTTGTATATGTCTCTTAACCCCAATATCGTAATGAATCCAATCCTCACACCTTTCCATTGGTGAACCATAAGTTTGTTTAATGAATCTGTGATTGCCCTTCTCCATGGAAATATCTGCCCTGGTATCCGTTTTTAGGTAACACCTATAAGTGATATCCTACGATATGTGTCTTTCACTTTCTGACTTACTACAAGTCCCGTGCTTACCTGTAGACTCATCTACGGGGCTGCAAATGGCATTGTGCCCTTTTTTTCCTTGGCTAATATTCTGTCTTAGTGAGGTCCATTTTCTGCAATGTGATTCCCTGAGGGCTGAGGATTAGCTAACCTGGGCAGCCTGACCCTGCCGGCAAGCCCTCCCCAGGTGTGCCTGGGTTGAGTTCAATAGAAACAGCACTCCAGGCAGCAATAGCCCCTGCAGCTGTGCCTGACTCCATATTCTCTGCCCCGTCAGCAGTCTCGGGGCTGTGCTGGTGGGAGGGTGTGAGGGTCCACGGCTTTGTTGGTGGCCCGGTGTGAGTGGGGCTCTGCTGGAATTTCTGCAGGAGTTGCCAGGTTGCCACCTGTAAAGAAGAGGATGTGTCACCCATAATTTCCACTGGAATTTCTCTCCGGGCTGAGGTGAGGGAGGAAAAAAAAGAGTGGGGGCCGGGACAGGAGTGGTATCTCAGGCAGGGAAATGGAAAGCTTCCAGAAGAGCGCCCGGGGCCAGGACCATCCTGGCTGGCCTGCAGGCACCAAGTTGGCCTGCGTGCTGTCGCTGGTGTGGCTCCACGGCCCTTCCTCTAGGCTTTCAAGCCCTTGTACATATTCAGGTGTTTTACCTGGGAAGGGTGGGAACAGTTCAGCAGCAGCTGGCCTGGGGCTCAGCTCACGTTTACTCACAGAGGCCTCGGCACTGTCCCCCAGCTTTGCAATCAGGACGCTCCTTGCGTGGGGGGGCCGGGCTGCTGGCTGTATGGGAGATGATTCCCCACCTCTGACCAATCTCAGAATTGTTTACCGCTGGAACAAGTGCCCTGATAGGGTTTTCCTCTGTATAACTGCTGGGTACAGGATTTTTTTTTTCTTTTTTGGTTCAAGTTAGAAGTTATTCATCTTTTATGTATTTATTGATATAAGCATGGAAATAATTCATTCATAGAAATACATCTGTGTGAAGGGAAGAACTTTTTTTCTGTTCTATTTTTAAATTTCATTTCTAAAAATTTTGCAGTTTAATCATATTTATTTTTCTATACAGCAGGTTATTATTAGTTATCTATTTTATTCATATACATATATACAGGTCAATACCTATCTCCCAACTCATCTGACCACCAACACCCCATGGCTTCCCCCACTTGGTGTCCATACGTTTGTTCTCTACCTCTGTTTCTCTATTTCTGCCCTGCAAACCTGTTCATCTGTACCATATATCTAGGTTCCACATACATGCATTAATACAGAATATTTGTTTTGCTCTTTCTGACTTACTTCATTCTGTATGACAGTCTCTAGATCCACCGACTTCTCTACAAATAACCCAGTTTCATTCCTTTTCATGGCTGAGTCATATCCCATTTTATGTATGTACCACATCTTTATCCATTCGTCTGTCTGTGGGCATTTAGGTTGCTTCCATTACCTGGCTATTGTAAATAGTGCTGCAATGAACATTGTGGTGAATGTGTGTTTTTGATTTATGGTTGTCTCTGGGTATATGCCCAGAAGTGGGATTGATGGATCCTATGGTAATTCTATTCCTAGTTTCTTTAAGGAAACTCCATACTGTTCTCCATAGTGACTGTATCAATTTACCTTCCCACTAATAGTGGAAGAGGGTTCCTTTTGTCCACACCCTCCCCAGAATTTGTTGTTTGTAGATTTTCTGATGCTGCCGATTCTAACAGGTGTGAGGTGATACCTCATTGTCATTTTGATTTGCATTTCTCTAATAATTAGTGGTGTTGAGCAGCTTTTCATGTGCGTCTTGGCCGTCTCTGTGACTTCTTTGAAGAAACGTCTATTTAGATCTTCTGCCCATTTTTGTATTGGGTTGTTTGTTTTATTAATATTAAGCTGCGTGAGCTGTTTATATATATTGGAGATTAAACCCTTGTCCATTGATTCGTTTGCGAACGTTTTCGCCCATTCTGAGGGTTGCCTTTTTCCATTCCCGTTTTTTTTTAACCAAAAAAGAAAGAAAGCAAAAGAAGCAGAACACTAATGTGCGTGAAATATGCCTCTTGAAACTGTCGTTTTGAAATATGGACGTCTTTTGAACTTTTTGGTCGATATATGACCCCAGGATTTGTTTTCAGGGCAGGTGTCATTTACAGGCCTGCAATGATTTGGAATATCCACTGACCATTAGCGCTGGGATTAAAGCTGCTGTTGTGTGAAATGGCCACAAGGTGGCAGCAGTTCTCCCTTAGCAAATCTGGTTACTAGGGCAACAGAGCCTCAATGGAAGCCTGTTCTAGATTGGAATTTAGAATGGAATGTGCCAGGAGAAAGCCCCTCAAGTTTGTCTCACTACTTCTTGTTCGTGTTTTTAATTTAATTTTTAATTTTTTATTACAGCAAGTTTGATTACAACGTTTGCTTGTTGTAGGTGTGCAAGATGTGGTTCTGTTACACATATACATATGTCTGTTCTTCTGGGACCCTTTTCCCATGTACATTATGACAGAATGTTGAGTAGTCTTCTCTTGGCATTCCGTAGGTCTTTGGTGATTATATATTTCACCTGTGTTTGTATATGTCTCTTAACCCCAATATTGTAATGAATCCAATCCTCACACCTTTCCATTGGTGAACCATAAGTTTGTTTAATGAAACTGTGATTGCCCTTCTCCGTGGAAATATCTGCCCTGGTATCCGTTTTTAGGTAACACCTATAAGTGATATCCTACGATATGTGTCTTTCACTTTCTGACTTACTACAAGTCACGTGCTTACCTGTAGACTCATCTACGGGGCTGCAAATGGCATTGTGCCCTTTTTTTCCTTGGCTAATATTCTGTCTTAGCGAGGTCCATTTTCTGCAATGTGATTCCCTGAGGGCTGAGGATTAGCTGACCTGGGCAGCCTGACCCTGCCGGCAAGCCCTCCCCAGGTGTGCGTGGGTTGAGGTCGATAGAAACAGCACTCCAGGCAGCAATAGCCCCTGCAGCTGTGCCTGATTCCATATTCTCTGCCCCGTCAGCAGTCTCGGGGCTGTGCTGGTGGGAGGGTGTGAGGGTCCACGGCTTTGTTGGTGGCCCGGTGTGAGTGGGGCTCTGCTGGACTTTCTGCAGGAGTTGCCAGGCTGCCACCTGTAAAGAAGAGGATGTGTCACCCATAACTTCCACTGGAATTTCTCTCCGGGCTGTGGTGAGGAAGGAAAAAAAGGAATGATGGCCGGGACAGGAGGGGTATATCAGGCAGGGAAATGGAAAGCTTCTAGAAGAGTGCCCGGGGCCAGGACCATCCTGGCTGGCCTGCAGGCACCAAGTTGGCCTGCATGCTGTCGCTGGTGTGGCTCCACGGCCCTTCCTCTAGGCTTTCAAGCCCTTGTACATATTCAGGTGTTTTACCTGGGAAGGGTGGGAACAGTTCAGCAGCAGCTGGCCTGGGGCTCAGCTCACGTTTACTCACAGAGGCCTCGGCACGGTCCCCCAGCTTTGCAATGAGGATGCTCCTTGCGTGGGGGGGCCGGGCTGCTGGCTGTATGGGAGATGATTCCCCACCTCTGACCAATGTCAGAATTGTTTACCGCTGGAGCAAGTGCCCTGATAGGGTTTTCCTCTGTATAACTGCTGGGTTCAGGTTTTTTTTTTCTTTTTTGGTTCAAGTTAGAATTTATTCACCTATAATGTATTTATTGATATAAGCATGGAAATAATTCATTCATAGAAATACATCTGTGTGAAGGGAAGAACTTTTTTTCTGTTTTATTTTTAAATTTCATTTCTAAAAATTTTGCAGTTTAATCATATTTATTTTTCTATACAGCAGGTTATTATTAGTTATCTATTTTATTCATATACATATATACAGGTCAATACCTATCTCCCAACTCATCTGACCACCAACACCCCATGCCTTCCCCCACTTGGTGTCCATACGTTTGTTCTCTACCTCTGTTTCTCTATTTCTGCCCTGCAAACCTGTTCATCTGTACCATATATCTAGGTTCCACATACATGCATTAATACAGAATATTTGTTTTGCTCTTTCTGACTTACTTCATTCTGTATGACAGTCTCTAGATCCACCGACTTCTCTACAAATAACCCAGTTTCATTCCTTTTCATGGCTGAGTCATATCCCATTTTATGTATGTACCACATCTTTATCCATTCGTCTGTCTGTGGGCATTTAGGTTGCTTCCATTACCTGGCTATTGTAAATAGTGCTGCAATGAACATTGTGGTGAATGTGTGTTTTTGATTTATGGTTGTCTCTGGGTATATGCCCAGAAGTGGGATTGCTGGATCCTATGGTAATTCTATTCCTAGTTTCTTTAAGGAAACTCCATACTGTTCTCCATAGTGACTGTATCAATTTACCTTCCCACTAATAGTGGAAGAGGGTTCCTTTTGTCCACACCCTCCCCAGAATTTGTTGTTTGTAGATTTTCTGATGCTGCCGATTCTAACAGGTGTGAGGTGATACCTCATTGTCATTTTGATTTGCATTTCTCTAATAATTAGTGGTGTTGAGCAGCTTTTCATGTGCGTCTTGGCCGTCTCTGTGACTTCTTTGAAGAAACGTCTATTTAGATCTTCTGCCCATTTTTGTATTGGGTTGTTTGTTTTATTAATATTAAGCTGCGTGAGCTGTTTATATATATTGGAGATTAAACCCTTGTCCATTGATTCGTTTGCGAACGTTTTCGCCCATTCTGAGGGTTGCCTTTTTCCATTCCCGTTTTTTTTAACCAAAAAAGAAAGAAAGCAAAAGAAGCAGAACACTAATGTGCGTGAAATATGCCTCTTGAAACTGTCGTTTTGAAATATGGACGTCTTTTGAACTTTTTGGTCGATATATGACCCCAGGATTTGTTTTCAGGGCAGGTGTCATTTACAGGCCTGCAATGATTTGGAATATCCACTGACCATTAGCGCTGGGATTAAAGCTGCTGTTGTGTGAAATGGCCACAAGGTGGCAGCAGTTCTCCCTTAGCAAATCTGGTTACTAGGGCAACAGAGCCTCAATGGAAGCCTGTTCTAGATTGGAATTTAGAATGGAATGTGCCAGGAGAAAGCCCCTCAAGTTTGTCTCACTACTTCTTGTTCGTGTTTTTAATTTAATTTTTAATTTTTTATTACAGCAAGTTTGATTACAACGTTTGCTTGTTGTAGGTGTGCAAGATGTGGTTCTGTTACACATATACATATGTCTGTTCTTCCTGGGACCCTTTTCCCATGTACATTATGACAGAATGTTGAGTAGTCTTCTCTTGGCATTCCGTAGGTCTTTGGTGATTATATATTTCACCTGTGTTTGTATATGTCTCTTAACCCCAATATTGTAATGAATCCAATCCTCACACCTTTCCATTGGTGAACCATAAGTTTGTTTAATGAAACTGTGATTGCCCTTCTCCGTGGAAATATCTGCCCTGGTATCCGTTTTTAGGTAACACCTATAAGTGATATCCTACGATATGTGTCTTTCACTTTCTGACTTACTACAAGTCACGTGCTTACCTGTAGACTCATCTACGGGGCTGCAAATGGCATTGTGCCCTTTTTTTCCTTGGCTAATATTCTGTCTTAGCGAGGTCCATTTTCTGCAATGTGATTCCCTGAGGGCTGAGGATTAGCTGACCTGGGCAGCCTGACCCTGCCGGCAAGCCCTCCCCAGGTGTGCGTGGGTTGAGGTCGATAGAAACAGCACTCCAGGCAGCAATAGCCCCTGCAGCTGTGCCTGATTCCATATTCTCTGCCCCGTCAGCAGTCTCAGGGCTGTGCTGGTGGGAGGGTGTGAGGGTCCACGGCTTTGTTGGTGGCCCGGTGTGAGTGGGGCTCTGCTGGACTTTCTGCAGGAGTTGCCAGGCTGCCACCTGTAAAGAAGAGGATGTGTCACCCATAACTTCCACTGGAATTTCTCTCCGGGCTGTGGTGAGGAAGGAAAAAAAGGAATGATGGCCGGGACAGGAGGGGTATATCAGGCAGGGAAATGGAAAGCTTCTAGAAGAGTGCCCGGGGCCAGGACCATCCTGGCTGGCCTGCAGGCACCAAGTTGGCCTGCATGCTGTCGCTGGTGTGGCTCCACGGCCCTTCCTCTAGGCTTTCAAGCCCTTGTACATATTCAGGTGTTTTACCTGGGAAGGGTGGGAACAGTTCAGCAGCAGCTGGCCTGGGGCTCAGCTCACGTTTACTCACAGAGGCCTCGGCACGGTCCCCCAGCTTTGCAATGAGGATGCTCCTTGCGTGGGGGGGCCGGGCTGCTGGCTGTATGGGAGATGATTCCCCACCTCTGACCAATGTCAGAATTGTTTACCGCTGGAGCAAGTGCCCTGATAGGGTTTTCCTCTGTATAACTGCTGGGTTCAGGTTTTTTTTTTCTTTTTTGGTTCAAGTTAGAATTTATTCACCTATAATGTATTTATTGATATAAGCATGGAAATAATTCATTCATAGAAATACATCTGTGTGAAGGGAAGAACTTTTTTTCTGTTTTATTTTTAAATTTCATTTCTAAAAATTTTGCAGTTTAATCATATTTATTTTTCTATACAGCAGATTATTATTAGTTATCTATTTTATTCATATACATATATACAGGTCAATACCTATCTCCCAACTCATCTGACCACCAACACCCCATGGCTTCCCCCACTTGGTGTCCATACGTTTGTTCTCTACCTCTGTTTCTCTATTTCTGCCCTGCAAACCTGTTCATCTGTACCATATATCTAGGTTCCACATACATGCATTAATACAGAATATTTGTTTTGCTCTTTCTGACTTACTTCATTCTGTATGACAGTCTCTAGATCCACCGACTTCTCTACAAATAACCCAGTTTCATTCCTTTTCATGGCTGAGTCATATCCCATTTTATGTATGTACCACATCTTTATCCATTCGTCTGTCTGTGGGCATTTAGGTTGCTTCCATTACCTGGCTATTGTAAATAGTGCTGCAATGAACATTGTGGTGAATGTGTGTTTTTGATTTATGGTTGTCTCTGGGTATATGCCCAGAAGTGGGATTGCTGGATCCTATGGTAATTCTATTCCTAGTTTCTTTAAGGAAACTCCATACTGTTCTCCATAGTGACTGTATCAATTTACCTTCCCACTAATAGTGGAAGAGGGTTCCTTTTGTCCACACCCTCCCCAGAATTTGTTGTTTGTAGATTTTCTGATGCTGCCGATTCTAACAGGTGTGAGGTGATACCTCATTGTCATTTTGATTTGCATTTCTCTAATAATTAGTGGTGTTGAGCAGCTTTTCATGTGCGTCTTGGCCGTCTCTGTGACTTCTTTGAAGAAACGTCTATTTAGATCTTCTGCCCATTTTTGTATTGGGTTGTTTGTTTTATTAATATTAAGCTGCGTGAGCTGTTTATATATATTGGAGATTAAACCCTTGTCCATTGATTCGTTTGCGAACGTTTTCGCCCATTCTGAGGGTTGCCTTTTTCCATTCCCGTTTTTTTTTAACCAAAAAAGAAAGAAAGCAAAAGAAGCAGAACACTAATGTGCGTGAAATATGCCTCTTGAAACTGTCGTTTTGAAATATGGACGTCTTTTGAACTTTTTGGTCGATATATGACCCCAGGATTTGTTTTCAGGGCAGGTGTCATTTACAGGCCTGCAATGATTTGGAATATCCACTGACCATTAGCGCTGGGATTAAAGCTGCTGTTGTGTGAAATGGCCACAAGGTGGCAGCAGTTCTCCCTTAGCAAATCTGGTTACTAGGGCAACAGAGCCTCAATGGAAGCCTGTTCTAGATTGGAATTTAGAATGGAATGTGCCAGGAGAAAGCCCCTCAAGTTTGTCTCACTACTTCTTGTTCGTGTTTTTAATTTAATTTTTAATTTTTTATTACAGCAAGTTTGATTACAACGTTTGCTTGTTGTAGGTGTGCAAGATGTGGTTCTGTTACACATATACATATGTCTGTTCTTCCTGGGACCCTTTTCCCATGTACATTATGACAGAATGTTGAGTAGTCTTCTCTTGGCATTCCGTAGGTCTTTGGTGATTATATATTTCACCTGTGTTTGTATATGTCTCTTAACCCCAATATTGTAATGAATCCAATCCTCACACCTTTCCATTGGTGAACCATAACTTTGTTTAATGAAACTGTGATTGCCCTTCTCCGTGGAAATATCTGCCCTGGTATCCGTTTTTAGGTAACACCTATAAGTGATATCCTACGATATGTGTCTTTCACTTTCTGACTTACTACAAGTCCCGTGCTTACCTGTAGACTCATCTACGGGGCTGCAAATGGCATTGTGCCCTTTTTTTCCTTGGCTAATATTCTGTCTTAGCGAGGTCCATTTTCTGCAATGTGATTCCCTGAGGGCTGAGGATTAGCTGACCTGGGCAGCCTGACCCTGCCGGCAAGCCCTCCCCAGGTGTGCGTGGGTTGAGGTCGATAGAAACAGCACTCCAGGCAGCAATAGCCCCTGCAGCTGTGCCTGATTCCATATTCTCTGCCCCGTCAGCAGTCTCGGGGCTGTGCTGGTGGGAGGGTGTGAGGGTCCACGGCTTTGTTGGTGGCCCGGTGTGAGTGGGGCTCTGCTGGACTTTCTGCAGGAGTTGCCAGGCTGCCACCTGTAAAGAAGAGGATGTGTCACCCATAACTTCCACTGGAATTTCTCTCCGGGCTGTGGTGAGGAAGGAAAAAAAGGAATGATGGCCGGGACAGGAGGGGTATATCAGGCAGGGAAATGGAAAGCTTCTAGAAGAGTGCCCGGGGCCAGGACCATCCTGGCTGGCCTGCAGGCACCAAGTTGGCCTGCATGCTGTCGCTGGTGTGGCTCCACGGCCCTTCCTCTAGGCTTTCAAGCCCTTGTACATATTCAGGTGTTTTACCTGGGAAGGGTGGGAACAGTTCAGCAGCAGCTGGCCTGGGGCTCAGCTCACGTTTACTCACAGAGGCCTCGGCACGGTCCCCCAGCTTTGCAATGAGGATGCTCCTTGCGTGGGGGGGCCGGGCTGCTGGCTGTATGGGAGATGATTCCCCACCTCTGACCAATGTCAGAATTGTTTACCGCTGGAGCAAGTGCCCTGATAGGGTTTTCCTCTGTATAACTGCTGGGTTCAGGTTTTTTTTTTCTTTTTTGGTTCAAGTTAGAATTTATTCACCTATAATGTATTTATTGATATAAGCATGGAAATAATTCATTCATAGAAATACATCTGTGTGAAGGGAAGAACTTTTTTTCTGTTTTATTTTTAAATTTCATTTCTAAAAATTTTGCAGTTTAATCATATTTATTTTTCTATACAGCAGATTATTATTAGTTATCTATTTTATTCATATACATATATACAGGTCAATACCTATCTCCCAACTCATCTGACCACCAACACCCCATGGCTTCCCCCACTTGGTGTCCATACGTTTGTTCTCTACCTCTGTTTCTCTATTTCTGCCCTGCAAACCTGTTCATCTGTACCATATATCTAGGTTCCACATACATGCATTAATACAGAATATTTGTTTTGCTCTTTCTGACTTACTTCATTCTGTATGACAGTCTCTAGATCCACCGACTTCTCTACAAATAACCCAGTTTCATTCCTTTTCATGGCTGAGTCATATCCCATTTTATGTATGTACCACATCTTTATCCATTCGTCTGTCTGTGGGCATTTAGGTTGCTTCCATTACCTGGCTATTGTAAATAGTGCTGCAATGAACATTGTGGTGAATGTGTGTTTTTGATTTATGGTTGTCTCTGGGTATATGCCCAGAAGTGGGATTGATGGATCCTATGGTAATTCTATTCCTAGTTTCTTTAAGGAAACTCCATACTGTTCTCCATAGTGACTGTATCAATTTACCTTCCCACTAATAGTGGAAGAGGGTTCCTTTTGTCCACACCCTCCCCAGAATTTGTTGTTTGTAGATTTTCTGATGCTGCCGATTCTAACAGGTGTGAGGTGATACCTCATTGTCATTTTGATTTGCATTTCTCTAATAATTAGTGGTGTTGAGCAGCTTTTCATGTGCGTCTTGGCCGTCTCTGTGACTTCTTTGAAGAAACGTCTATTTAGATCTTCTGCCCATTTTTGTATTGGGTTGTTTGTTTTATTAATATTAAGCTGCGTGAGCTGTTTATATATATTGGAGATTAAACCCTTGTCCATTGATTCGTTTGCGAACGTTTTCGCCCATTCTGAGGGTTGCCTTTTTCCATTCCCTTTTTTTTTAACCAAAAAAGAAAGAAAGCAAAAGAAGCAGAACACTAATGTGCGTGAAATATGCCTCTTGAAACTGTCGTTTTGAAATATGGACGTCTTTTGAACTTTTTGGTCAATATATGACCCCAGGATTTGTTTTCAGGGCAGGTGTCATTTACAGGCCTGCAATGATTTGGAATATCCACTGACCATTAGCGCTGGGATTAAAGCTGCTGTTGTGTGAAATGGCCACAAGGTGGCAGCAGTTCTCCCTTAGCAAATCTGGTTACTAGGGCAACAGAGCCTCAATGGAAGCCTGTTCTAGATTGGAATTTAGAATGGAATGTGCCAGGAGAAAGCCCCTCAAGTTTGTCTCACTACTTCTTGTTCGTGTTTTTAATTTAATTTTTAATTTTTTATTACAGCAAGTTTGATTACAACGTTTGCTTGTTGTAGGTGTGCAAGATGTGATTCTGTTACACATATACATATGTCTGTTCTTCCTGGGACCCTTTTCCCATGTACATTATGACAGAATGTTGAGTAGTCTTCTCTTGGCATTCCGTAGGTCTTTGGTGATTATATATTTCACCTGTGTTTGTATATGTCTCTTAACCCCAATATCGTAATGAATCCAATCCTCACACCTTTCCATTGGTGAACCATAAGTTTGTTTAATGAATCTGTGATTGCCCTTCTCCGTGGAAATATCTGCCCTGGTATCCGTTTTTAGGTAACACCTATAAGTGATATCCTACGATATGTGTCTTTCACTTTCTGACTTACTACAAGTCCCGTGCTTACCTGTAGACTCATCTACGGGGCTGCAAATGGCATTGTGCCCTTTTTTTCCTTGGCTAATATTCTGTCTTAGCGAGGTCCATTTTCTGCAATGTGATTCCCTGAGGGTTGAGGATTAGCTGACCTGGGCAGCCTGACCCTGCCGGCAAGCCCTCCCCAGGTGTGCGTGGGTTGAGGTCGATAGAAACAGCACTCCAGGCAGCAATAGCCCCTGCAGCTGTGCCTGATTCCATATTCTCTGCCCCGTCAGCAGTCTCGGGGCTGTGCTGGTGGGAGGGTGTGAGGGTCCACGGCTTTGTTGGTGGCCCGGTGTGAGTGGGGCTCTGCTGGACTTTCTGCAGGAGTTGCCAGGCTGCCACCTGTAAAGAAGAGGATGTGTCACCCATAACTTCCACTGGAATTTCTCTCCGGGCTGAGGTGAGGAAGGAAAAAAAGGAATGATGGCCGGGACAGGAGGGGTATATCAGGCAGGGAAATGGAAAGCTTCTAGAAGAGTGCCCGGGGCCAGGACCATCCTGGCTGGCCTGCAGGCACCAAGTTGGCCTGCATGCTGTCGCTGGTGTGGCTCCACGGCCCTTCCTCTAGGCTTTCAAGCCCTTGTACATATTCAGGTGTTTTACCTGGGAAGGGTGGGAACAGTTCAGCAGCAGCTGGCCTGGGGCTCAGCTCACGTTTACTCACAGAGGCCTCGGCACGGTCCCCCAGCTTTGCAATGAGGATGCTCCTTGCGTGGGGGGGCCGGGCTGCTGGCTGTATGGGAGATGATTCCCCACCTCTGACCAATGTCAGAATTGTTTACCGCTGGAGCAAGTGCCCTGATAGGGTTTTCCTCTGTATAACTGCTGGGTTCAGGTTTTTTTTTTTCTTTTTTGGTTCAAGTTAGAATTTATTCATCTTTTATGTATTTATTGATATAAGCATGGAAATAATTCATTCATAGAAATACATCTGTGTGAAGGGAAGAACTTTTTTCTGTTTTATTTTTAAATTTCATTTCTAAAAATTTTGCAGTTTAATTATATTTATTTTTCCAAACAGCAGGTTATTATTAGTTATCTATTTTATTCATATACATATATACAGGTCAATACCTACCTCCCAACTCATCTGACCACCATCACCCCATGGCTTCCCCCACTTGGTGTCCATACGTTTGTTCTCTACCTCTGTTTCTCTATTTCTGCCCTGCAAACCTGTTCATCTGTACCATATATCTAGGTTCCACATACATGCATTAATACAGAATATTTGTTTTGCTCTTTCTGACTTACTTCATTCTGTATGACAGTCTCTAGATCCACCGACTTCTCTACAAATAACCCAGTTTCATTCCTTTTCATGGCTGAGTCATATCCCATTTTATGTATGTACCACATCTTTATCCATTCATCTGTCTGTGGGCATTTATGTTGCTTCCATTACCTGGCTATTGTAAATAGTGCTGCAATGAACATTGTGGTGAATGTGTGTTTTTGATTTATGGTTGTCTCTGTGTATATGCCCAGAAGTGGGATTGCTGGATCCTATGGTAATTCTATTTCTAGTTTCTTTAAGGAAACTCCATACTGTTCTCCATAGTGACTGTATCAATTTACCTTCCCACCAATAGTGGAAGAGGGTTCCTTTTGTCCACACCCTCCCCAGAATTTGTTGTTTGTAGATTTTCTGATGATGCCGATTCTAACAGGTGTGAGGTGATACCTCATTGTCGTTTTGATTTGCATTTCTCTAATAATTAGTGGTGTTGAGCATCTTTTCATGTGCGTCTTGGCCGTCTCTGTGACTTCTTTGAAGAAACGTCTATTTAGATCTTCTGCCCATTTTTGTATTGGGTTGTTTGTTTTATTAATATTAAGCTGCGTGAGCTGTTTATATATATTGGAGATTAAACCCTTGTCCATTGATTCGTTTGCGAACGTTTTCGCCCATTCTGAGGGTTGCCTTTTTCCATTCCCGTTTTTTTTAACCAAAAGAGAAAGAAAGCAAAAGAAGCAGAACACTAATGTGCGTGAAATATGCCTCTTGAAACTGTCGTTTTGAAATATGGACGTCTTTTGAACTTTTTGGTCGATATATGACCCCAGGATTTGTTTTCAGGGCAGGTGTCATTTACAGGCCTGCAATGATTTGGAATATCCACTGACCAGTAGCGCTGGGATTAAAGCTGCTGTTGTGCGAAATGGCCACAAGGTGGCAGCAGTTCTCCCTTAGCAAATCTGGTTACCAGGTCAACAGAGCCTCAATGGAAGCCTGTTCTAGATTGGAATTTAGAATGGAATGTGCCAGGAGAAAGCCCCTCAAGTTTGTCTCACTACTTCTTGTTCGTGTTTTTAATTTAATTTTTAATTTTTTATTACAGCAAGTTTGATTACAACGTTTGCTTGTTGTAGGTGTGCAAGATGTGGTTCTTTTACACATATACATATGTCTGTTCTTCCTGGGACCCTTTTCCCATGTACGTTATGACAGAATGTTGAGTAGTCTTCTCTTGGCATTCCGTAGGTCTTTGGTGATTATATATTTCACCTGTGTTTGTATATGTCTCTTAACCCCAATATCGTAATGAAACAAATCCTCACACCTTTCCATTGGTGAACCATAAGTTTGTTTAATGAATCTGTGATTGCCCTTCTCCGTGGAAATATCTGCCCTGGTATCCGTTTTTAGGTAACACCTATAAGTGATATCCTACGATATGTGTCTTTCACTTTCTGACTTACTACAAGTCCCGTGCTTACCTGTAGACTCATCTACGGGGCTGCAAATGGCATTGTGCCCTTTTTTTCCTTGGCTAATATTCTGTCTTAGCGAGGTCCATTTTCTGCAATGTGATTCCCTGAGGGCTGAGGATTAGCTGACCTGGGCAGCCTGACCCTGCCGGCAAGCCCTCCCCAGGTGTGCCTGGGTTGAGTTCAATAGAAACAGCACTGCAGGCATCAATAGCCCCTGCAGCTGTGCCTGACTCCATATTCTCTGCCCCGTCAGCAGTCTCGGGGCTGTGCTGGTGGGAGGGTGTGAGGGTCCACGGCTTTGTTGGTGGCCCGGTGTGAGTGGGGCTCTGCTGGACTTTCTGCAGGAGTTGCCAGGCTGCCACCTGTAAAGAAGAGGATGTGTCACCCATAACTTCCACTGGAATTTCTCTCCGGGCTGAGGTGAGGAAGGAAAAAAAGGAATGATGGCCGGGACAGGAGGGGTATATCAGGCAGGGAAATGGAAAGCTTCTAGAAGAGTGCCCGGGGCCAGGACCATCCTGGCTGGCCTGCAGGCACCAAGTTGGCCTGCATGCTGTCGCTGGTGTGGCTCCACGGCCCTTCCTCTAGGCTTTCAAGCCCTTGTACATATTCAGGTGTTTTACCTGGGAAGGGTGGGAACAGTTCAGCAGCAGCTGGCCTGGGGCTCAGCTCACGTTTACTCACAGAGGCCTCGGCACGGTCCCCCAGCTTTGCAATGAGGATGCTCCTTGCGTGGGGGGGCCGGGCTGCTGGCTGTATGGGAGATGATTCCCCACCTCTGACCAATGTCAGAATTGTTTACCGCTGGAGCAAGTGCCCTGATAGGGTTTTCCTCTGTATAACTGCTGGGTTCAGGTTTTTTTTTTCTTTTTTGGTTCAAGTTAGAATTTATTCATCTTTTATGTATTTATTGATATAAGCATGGAAATAATTCATTCATAGAAATACATCTGTGTGAAGGGAAGAACTTTTTTCTGTTTTATTTTTAAATTTCATTTCTAAAAATTTTGCAGTTTAATTATATTTATTTTTCCAAACAGCAGGTTATTATTAGTTATCTATTTTATTCATATACATATATACAGGTCAATACCTACCTCCCAACTCATCTGACCACCATCACCCCATGGCTTCCCCCACTTGGTGTCCATACGTTTGTTCTCTACCTCTGTTTCTCTATTTCTGCCCTGCAAACCTGTTCATCTGTACCATATATCTAGGTTCCACATACATGCATTAATACAGAATATTTGTTTTGCTCTTTCTGACTTACTTCATTCTGTATGACAGTCTCTAGATCCACCGACTTCTCTACAAATAACCCAGTTTCATTCCTTTTCATGGCTGAGTCATATCCCATTTTATGTATGTACCACATCTTTATCCATTCGTCTGTCTGTGGGCATTTAGGTTGCTTCCATTACCTGGCTATTGTAAATAGTGCTGCAATGAACATTGTGGTGAATGTGTGTTTTTGATTTATGGTTGTCTCTGTGTATATGCCCAGAAGTGGGATTGCTGGATCCTATGGTAATTCTATTTCTAGTTTCTTTAAGGAAACTCCATACTGTTCTCCATAGTGACTGTATCAATTTACCTTCCCACCAATAGTGGAAGAGGGTTCCTTTTGTCCACACCCTCCCCAGAATTTGTTGTTTGTAGATTTTCTGATGATGCCGATTCTAACAGGTGTGAGGTGATACCTCATTGTCGTTTTGATTTGCATTTCTCTAATAATTAGTGGTGTTGAGCATCTTTTCATGTGCGTCTTGGCCGTCTCTGTGACTTCTTTGAAGAAACGTCTATTTAGATCTTCTGCCCATTTTTGTATTGGGTTGTTTGTTTTATTAATATTAAGCTGCGTGAGCTGTTTATATATATTGGAGATTAAACCCTTGTCCATTGATTCGTTTGCGAACGTTTTCGCCCATTCTGAGGGTTGCCTTTTTCCATTCCCGTTTTTTTTAACCAAAAAAGAAAGAAAGCAAAAGAAGCAGAACACTAATGTGCGTGAAATATGCCTCTTGAAACTGTCGTTTTGAAATATGGACGTCTTTTGAACTTTTTGGTCGATATATGACCCCAGGATTTGTTTTCAGGGCAGGTGTCATTTACAGGCCTGCAATGATTTGGAATATCCACTGACCAGTAGCGCTGGGATTAAAGCTGCTGTTGTGCGAAATGGCCACAAGGTGGCAGCAGTTCTCCCTTAGCAAATCTGGTTACCAGGTCAACAGAGCCTCAATGGAAGCCTGTTCTAGATTGGAATTTAGAATGGAATGTGCCAGGAGAAAGCCCCTCAAGTTTGTCTCACTACTTCTTGTTCGTGTTTTTAATTTAATTTTTAATTTTTTATTACAGCAAGTTTGATTACAACGTTTGCTTGTTGTAGGTGTGCAAGATGTGGTTCTTTTACACATATACATATGTCTGTTCTTCCTGGGACCCTTTTCCCATGTACATTATGACAGAATGTTGAGTAGTCTTCTCTTGGCATTCCGTAGGTCTTTGGTGATTATATATTTCACCTGTGTTTGTATATGTCTCTTAACCCCAATATCGTAATGAATCCAATCCTCACACCTTTCCATTGGTGAACCATAAGTTTGTTTAATGAATCTGTGATTGCCCTACTCCGTGGAAATATCTGCCCTGGTATCCGTTTTTAGGTAACACCTATAAGTGATATCCTACGATATGTGTCTTTCACTTTCTGACTTACTACAAGTCCCGTGCTTACCTGTAGACTCATCTACGGGGCTGCAAATGGCATTGTGCCCTTTTTTTCCTTGACTAATATTCTGTCTTAGCGAGGTCCATTTTCTGCAATGTGATTCCCTGAGGGCTGAGGATTAGCTGACCTGGGCAGCCTGACCCTGCCGGCAAGCCCTCCCCAGGTGTGCGTGGGTTGAGTTCAATAGAAACAGCACTCCAGGCAGCAATAGCCCCTGCAGCTGTGCCTGACTCCATATTCTCTGCCCCGTCAGCAGTCTCGGGGCTGTGCTGGTGGGAGGGTGTGAGGGTCCACGGCTTTGTTGGTGGCCCGGTGTGAGTGGGGCTCTGCTGGACTTTCTGCAGGAGTTGCCAGGCTGCCACCTGTAAAGAAGAGGATGTGTCACCCATAACTTCCACTGGAATTTCTCTCCGGGCTGAGGTGAGGAAGGAAAAAAAGGAATGATGGCCGGGACAGGAGGGGTATATCAGGCAGGGAAATGGAAAGCTTCTAGAAGAGTGCCCGGGGCCAGGACCATCCTGGCTGGCCTGCAGGCACCAAGTTGGCCTGCATGCTGTCGCTGGTGTGGCTCCACGGCCCTTCCTCTAGGCTTTCAAGCCCTTGTACATATTCAGGTGTTTTACCTGGGAAGGGTGGGAACAGTTCAGCAGCAGCTGGCCTGGGGCTCAGCTCACGTTTACTCACAGAGGCCTCGGCACGGTCCCCCAGCTTTGCAATGAGGATGCTCCTTGCGTGGGGGGGCCGGGCTGCTGGCTGTATGGGAGATGATTCCCCACCTCTGACCAATGTCAGAATTGTTTACCGCTGGAGCAAGTGCCCTGATAGGGTTTTCCTCTGTATAACTGCTGGGTTCAGGTTTTTTTTTTTCTTTTTTGGTTCAAGTTAGAATTTATTCATCTTTTATGTATTTATTGATATAAGCATGGAAATAATTCATTCATAGAAATACATCTGTGTGAAGGGAAGAACTTTTTTCTGTTTTATTTTTAAATTTCATTTCTAAAAATTTTGCAGTTTAATTATATTTATTTTTCCAAACAGCAGGTTATTATTAGTTATCTATTTTATTCATATACATATATACAGGTCAATACCTACCTCCCAACTCATCTGACCACCATCACCCCATGGCTTCCCCCACTTGGTGTCCATACGTTTGTTCTCTACCTCTGTTTCTCTATTTCTGCCCTGCAAACCTGTTCATCTGTACCATATATCTAGGTTCCACATACATGCATTAATACAGAATATTTGTTTTGCTCTTTCTGACTTACTTCATTCTGTATGACAGTCTCTAGATCCACCGACTTCTCTACAAATAACCCAGTTTCATTCCTTTTCATGGCTGAGTCATATCCCATTTTATGTATGTACCACATCTTTATCCATTCATCTGTCTGTGGGCATTTATGTTGCTTCCATTACCTGGCTATTGTAAATAGTGCTGCAATGAACATTGTGGTGAATGTGTGTTTTTGATTTATGGTTGTCTCTGTGTATATGCCCAGAAGTGGGATTGCTGGATCCTATGGTAATTCTATTTCTAGTTTCTTTAAGGAAACTCCATACTGTTCTCCATAGTGACTGTATCAATTTACCTTCCCACCAATAGTGGAAGAGGGTTCCTTTTGTCCACACCCTCCCCAGAATTTGTTGTTTGTAGATTTTCTGATGATGCCGATTCTAACAGGTGTGAGGTGATACCTCATTGTCGTTTTGATTTGCATTTCTCTAATAATTAGTGGTGTTGAGCATCTTTTCATGTGCGTCTTGGCCGTCTCTGTGACTTCTTTGAAGAAACGTCTATTTAGATCTTCTGCCCATTTTTGTATTGGGTTGTTTGTTTTATTAATATTAAGCTGCGTGAGCTGTTTATATATATTGGAGATTAAACCCTTGTCCATTGATTCGTTTGCGAACGTTTTCGCCCATTCTGAGGGTTGCCTTTTTCCATTCCCGTTTTTTTTAACCAAAAGAGAAAGAAAGCAAAAGAAGCAGAACACTAATGTGCGTGAAATATGCCTCTTGAAACTGTCGTTTTGAAATATGGACGTCTTTTGAACTTTTTGGTCGATATATGACCCCAGGATTTGTTTTCAGGGCAGGTGTAATTTACAGGCCTGCAATGATTTGGAATATCCACTGACCAGTAGCGCTGGGATTAAAGCTGCTGTTGTGCGAAATGGCCACAAGGTGGCAGCAGTTCTCCCTTAGCAAATCTGGTTACCAGGTCAACAGAGCCTCAATGGAAGCCTGTTCTAGATTGGAATTTAGAATGGAATGTGCCAGGAGAAAGCCCCTCAAGTTTGTCTCACTACTTCTTGTTCGTGTTTTTAATTTAATTTTTAATTTTTTATTACAGCAAGTTTGATTACAACGTTTGCTTGTTGTAGGTGTGCAAGATGTGGTTCTTTTACACATATACATATGTCTGTTCTTCCTGGGACCCTTTTCCCATGTACGTTATGACAGAATGTTGAGTAGTCTTCTCTTGGCATTCCGTAGGTCTTTGGTGATTATATATTTCACCTGTGTTTGTATATGTCTCTTAACCCCAATATCGTAATGTAACCAATCCTCACACCTTTCCATTGGTGAACCATAAGTTTGTTTAATGAATCTGTGATTGCCCTTCTCCGTGGAAATATCTGCCCTGGTATCCGTTTTTAGGTAACACCTATAAGTGATATCCTACGATATGTGTCTTTCACTTTCTGACTTACTACAAGTCCCGTGCTTACCTGTAGACTCATCTACGGGGCTGCAAATGGCATTGTGCCCTTTTTTTCCTTGGCTAATATTCTGTCTTAGCGAGGTCCATTTTCTGCAATGTGATTCCCTGAGGGCTGAGGATTAGCTGACCTGGGCAGCCTGACCCTGCCGGCAAGCCCTCCCCAGGTGTGCCTGGGTTGAGTTCAATAGAAACAGCACTGCAGGCAGCAATAGCCCCTGCAGCTGTGCCTGACTCCATATTCTCTGCCCCGTCAGCAGTCTCGGGGCTGTGCTGGTGGGAGGGTGTGAGGGTCCACGGCTTTGTTGGTGGCCCGGTGTGAGTGGGGCTCTGCTGGAATTTCTGCAGGAGTTGCCAGGTTGCCACCTGTAAAGAAGAGGATGTGTCACCCATAATTTCCACTGGAATTTCTCTCCGGGCTGAGGTGAGGGAGGAAAAAAAAGAGTGGGGGCCGGGACAGGAGTGGTATCTCAGGCAGGGAAATGGAAAGCTTCCAGAAGAGCGCCCGGGGCCAGGACCATCCTGGCTGGCCTGCAGGCACCAAGTTGGCCTGCGTGCTGTCGCTGGTGTGGCTCCACGGCCCTTCCTCTAGGCTTTCAAGCCCTTGTACATATTCAGGTGTTTTACCTGGGAAGGGTGGGAACAGTTCAGCAGCAGCTGGCCTGGGGCTCAGCTCACGTTTACTCACAGAGGCCTCGGCACTGTCCCCCAGCTTTGCAATCAGGACGCTCCTTGCGTGGGGGGGCCGGGCTGCTGGCTGTATGGGAGATGATTCCCCACCTCTGACCAATCTCAGAATTGTTTACCGCTGGAACAAGTGCCCTGATAGGGTTTTCCTCTGTATAACTGCTGGGTACAGGATTTTTTTTTTCTTTTTTGGTTCAAGTTAGAAGTTATTCATCTTTTATGTATTTATTGATATAAGCATGGAAATAATTCATTCATAGAAATACATCTGTGTGAAGGGAAGAACTTTTTTTCTGTTCTATTTTTAAATTTCATTTCTAAAAATTTTGCAGTTTAATCATATTTATTTTTCTATACAGCAGGTTATTATTAGTTATCTATTTTATTCATATACATATATACAGGTCAATACCTATCTCCCAACTCATCTGACCACCAACACCCCATGGCTTCCCCCACTTGGTGTCCATACGTTTGTTCTCTACCTCTGTTTCTCTATTTCTGCCCTGCAAACCTGTTCATCTGTACCATATATCTAGGTTCCACATACATGCATTAATACAGAATATTTGTTTTGCTCTTTCTGACTTACTTCATTCTGTATGACAGTCTCTAGATCCACCGACTTCTCTACAAATAACCCAGTTTCATTCCTTTTCATGGCTGAGTCATATCCCATTTTATGTATGTACCACATCTTTATCCATTCGTCTGTCTGTGGGCATTTAGGTTGCTTCCATTACCTGGCTATTGTAAATAGTGCTGCAATGAACATTGTGGTGAATGTGTGTTTTTGATTTATGGTTGTCTCTGGGTATATGCCCAGAAGTGGGATTGCTGGATCCTATGGTAATTCTATTCCTAGTTTCTTTAAGGAAACTCCATACTGTTCTCCATAGTGACTGTATCAATTTACCTTCCCACTAATAGTGGAAGAGGGTTCCTTTTGTCCACACCCTCCCCAGAATTTGTTGTTTGTAGATTTTCTGATGCTGCCGATTCTAACAGGTGTGAGGTGATACCTCATTGTCATTTTGATTTGCATTTCTCTAATAATTAGTGGTGTTGAGCAGCTTTTCATGTGCGTCTTGGCCGTCTCTGTGACTTCTTTGAAGAAACGTCTATTTAGATCTTCTGCCCATTTTTGTATTGGGTTGTTTGTTTTATTAATATTAAGCTGCGTGAGCTGTTTATATATATTGGAGATTAAACCCTTGTCCATTGATTCGTTTGCGAACGTTTTCGCCCATTCTGAGGGTTGCCTTTTTCCATTCCCGTTTTTTTTTAACCAAAAAAGAAAGAAAGCAAAAGAAGCAGAACACTAATGTGCGTGAAATATGCCTCTTGAAACTGTCGTTTTGAAATATGGACGTCTTTTGAAATTTTTGGTCGATATATGACCCCAGGATTTGTTTTCAGGGCAGGTGTCATTTACAGGCCTGCAATGATTTGGAATATCCACTGACCATTAGCGCTGGGATTAAAGCTGCTGTTGTGTGAAATGGCCACAAGGTGGCAGCAGTTCTCCCTTAGCAAATCTGGTTACTAGGGCAACAGAGCCTCAATGGAAGCCTGTTCTAGATTGGAATTTAGAATGGAATGTGCCAGGAGAAAGCCCCTCAAGTTTGTCTCACTACTTCTTGTTCGTGTTTTTAATTTAATTTTTAATTTTTTATTACAGCAAGTTTGATTACAACGTTTGCTTGTTGTAGGTGTGCAAGATGTGGTTCTGTTACACATATACATATGTCTGTTCTTCCTGGGACCCTTTTCCCATGTACATTATGACAGAATGTTGAGTAGTCTTCTCTTGGCATTCCGTAGGTCTTTGGTGATTATATATTTCACCTGTGTTTGTATATGTCTCTTAACCCCAATATTGTAATGAATCCAATCCTCACACCTTTCCATTGGTGAACCATAAGTTTGTTTAATGAAACTGTGATTGCCCTTCTCCGTGGAAATATCTGCCCTGGTATCCGTTTTTAGGTAACACCTATAAGTGATATCCTACGATATGTGTCTTTCACTTTCTGACTTACTACAAGTCACGTGCTTACCTGTAGACTCATCTACGGGGCTGCAAATGGCATTGTGCCCTTTTTTTCCTTGGCTAATATTCTGTCTTAGCGAGGTCCATTTTCTGCAATGTGATTCCCTGAGGGCTGAGGATTAGCTGACCTGGGCAGCCTGACCCTGCCGGCAAGCCCTCCCCAGGTGTGCGTGGGTTGAGGTCGATAGAAACAGCACTCCAGGCAGCAATAGCCCCTGCAGCTGTGCCTGATTCCATATTCTCTGCCCCGTCAGCAGTCTCGGGGCTGTGCTGGTGGGAGGGTGTGAGGGTCCACGGCTTTGTTGGTGGCCCGGTGTGAGTGGGGCTCTGCTGGACTTTCTGCAGGAGTTGCCAGGCTGCCACCTGTAAAGAAGAGGATGTGTCACCCATAACTTCCACTGGAATTTCTCTCCGGGCTGAGGTGAGGAAGGAAAAAAAGGAATGATGGCCGGGACAGGAGGGGTATATCAGGCAGGGAAATGGAAAGCTTCTAGAAGAGTGCCCGGGGCCAGGACCATCCTGGCTGGCCTGCAGGCACCAAGTTGGCCTGCATGCTGTCGCTGGTGTGGCTCCACGGCCCTTCCTCTAGGCTTTCAAGCCCTTGTACATATTCAGGTGTTTTACCTGGGAAGGGTGGGAACAGTTCAGCAGCAGCTGGCCTGGGGCTCAGCTCACGTTTACTGACAGAGGCCTCGGCACGGTCCCCCAGCTTTGCAATGAGGATGCTCCTTGCGTGGGGGGGGGCGGGCTGCTGGCTGTATGGGAGATGATTCCCCACCTCTGACCAATGTCAGAATTGTTTACCGCTGGAGCAAGTGCCCTGATAGGGTTTTCCTCTGTATAACTGCTGGGTTCAGGTTTTTTTTTTCTTTTTTGGTTCAAGTTAGAATTTATTCATCTTTTATGTATTTATTGATATAAGCATGGAAATAATTCATTCATAGAAATACATCTGTGTGAAGGGAAGAACTTTTTTCTGTTTTATTTTTAAATTTCATTTCTAAAAATTTTGCAGTTTAATTATATTTATTTTTCCAAACAGCAGGTTATTATTAGTTATCTATTTTATTCATATACATATATACAGGTCAATACCTACCTCCCAACTCATCTGACCACCATCACCCCATGGCTTCCCCCACTTGGTGTCCATACGTTTGTTCTCTACCTCTGTTTCTCTATTTCTGCCCTGCAAACCTGTTCATCTGTACCATATATCTAGGTTCCACATACATGCATTAATACAGAATATTTGTTTTGCTCTTTCTGACTTACTTCATTCTGTATGACAGTCTCTAGATCCACCGACTTCTCTACAAATAACCCAGTTTCATTCCTTTTCATGGCTGAGTCATATCCCATTTTATGTATGTACCACATCTTTATCCATTCATCTGTCTGTGGGCATTTAGGTTGCTTCCATTACCTGGCTATTGTAAATAGTGCTGCAATGAACATTGTGGTGAATGTGTGTTTTTGATTTATGGTTGTCTCTGTGTATATGCCCAGAAGTGGGATTGCTGGATCCTATGGTAATTCTATTTCTAGTTTCTTTAAGGAAACTCCATACTGTTCTCCATAGTGACTGTATCAATTTACCTTCCCACCAATAGTGGAAGAGGGTTCCTTTTGTCCACACCCTCCCCAGATATTGTTGTTTGTAGATTTTCTGATGATGCCGATTCTAACAGGTGTGAGGTGATACCTCATTGTCGTTTTGATTTGCATTTCTCTAATAATTAGTGGTGTTGAGCATCTTTTCATGTGCGTCTTGGCCGTCTCTGTGACTTCTTTGAAGAAACGTCTATTTAGATCTTCTGCCCATTTTTGTATTGGGTTGTTTGTTTTATTAATATTAAGCTGCGTGAGCTGTTTATATATATTGGAGATTAAACCCTTGTCCATTGATTCGTTTGCGAACGTTTTCGCCCATTCTGAGGGTTGCCTTTTTCCATTCCCGTTTTTTTTAACCAAAAAAGAAAGAAAGCAAAAGAAGCAGAACACTAATGTGCGTGAAATATGCCTCTTGAAACTGTCGTTTTGAAATATGGACGTCTTTTGAACTTTTTGGTCGATATATGACCCCAGGATTTGTTTTCAGGGCAGGTGTCATTTACAGGCCTGCAATGATTTGGAATATCCACTGACCAGTAGCGCTGGGATTAAAGCTGCTGTTGTGCGAAATGGCCACAAGGTGGCAGCAGTTCTCCCTTAGCAAATCTGGTTACCAGGTCAACAGAGCCTCAATGGAAGCCTGTTCTAGATTGGAATTTAGAATGGAATGTGCCAGGAGAAAGCCCCTCAAGTTTGTCTCACTACTTCTTGTTCGTGTTTTTAATTTAATTTTTAATTTTTTATTACAGCAAGTTTGATTACAACGTTTGCTTGTTGTAGGTGTGCAAGATGTGGTTCTTTTACACATATACATATGTCTGTTCTTCCTGGGACCCTTTTCCCATGTACGTTATGACAGAATGTTGAGTAGTCTTCTCTTGGCATTCCGTAGGTCTTTGGTGATTATATATTTCACCTGTGTTTGTATATGTCTCTTAACCCCAATATCGTAATGAATCCAATCCTCACACCTTTCCATTGGTGAACCATAAGTTTGTTTAATGAATCTGTGATTGCCCTTCTCCGTGGAAATATCTGCCCTGGTATCCGTTTTTAGGTAACACCTATAAGTGATATCCTACGATATGTGTCTTTCACTTTCTGACTTACTACAAGTCCCGTGCTTACCTGTAGACTCATCTACGGGGCTGCAAATGGCATTGTGCCCTTTTTTTCCTTGACTAATATTCTGTCTTAGCGAGGTCCATTTTCTGCAATGTGATTCCCTGAGGGCTGAGGATTAGCTGACCTGGGCAGCCTGACCCTGCCGGCAAGCCCTCCCCAGGTGTGCGTGGGTTGAGTTCAATAGAAACAGCACTCCAGGCAGCAATAGCCCCTGCAGCTGTGCCTGACTCCATATTCTCTGCCCCGTCAGCAGTCTCGGGGCTGTGCTGGTGGGAGGGTGTGAGGGTCCACGGCTTTGTTGGTGGCCCGGTGTGAGTGGGGCTCTGCTGGACTTTCTGCAGGAGTTGCCAGGCTGCCACCTGTAAAGAAGAGGATGTGTCACCCATAACTTCCACTGGAATTTCTCTCCGGGCTGAGGTGAGGAAGGAAAAAAAGGAATGATGGCCGGGACAGGAGGGGTATATCAGGCAGGGAAATGGAAAGCTTCTAGAAGAGTGCCCGGGGCCAGGACTATCCTGGCTGGCCTGCAGGCACCAAGTTGGCCTGCATGCTGTCGCTGGTGTGGCTCCACGGCCCTTCCTCTAGGTTTTCAAGCCCTTGTACATATTCAGGTGTTTTACCTGGGAAGGGTGGGAACAGTTCAGCAGCAGCTGGCCTGGGGCTCAGCTCACGTTTACTCACAGAGGCCTCGGCACGGTCCCCCAGCTTTGCAATGAGGATGCTCCTTGCGTGGGGGGGCCGGGCTGCTGGCTGTATGGGAGATGATTCCCCACCTCTGACCAATGTCAGAATTGTTTACCGCTGGAGCAAGTGCCCTGATAGGGTTTTCCTCTGTATAACTGCTGGGTTCAGGTTTTTTTTTTTCTTTTTTGGTTCAAGTTAGAATTTATTCATCTTTTATGTATTTATTGATATAAGCATGGAAATAATTCATTCATAGAAATACATCTGTGTGAAGGGAAGAACTTTTTTCTGTTTTATTTTTAAATTTCATTTCTAAAAATTTTGCAGTTTAATTATATTTATTTTTCCAAACAGCAGGTTATTATTAGTTATCTATTTTATTCATATACATATATACAGGTCAATACCTACCTCCCAACTCATCTGACCACCATCACCCCATGGCTTCCCCCACTTGGTGTCCATACGTTTGTTCTCTACCTCTGTTTCTCTATTTCTGCCCTGCAAACCTGTTCATCTGTACCATATATCTAGGTTCCACATACATGCATTAATACAGAATATTTGTTTTGCTCTTTCTGACTTACTTCATTCTGTATGACAGTCTCTAGATCCACCGACTTCTCTACAAATAACCCAGTTTCATTCCTTTTCATGGCTGAGTCATATCCCATTTTATGTATGTACCACATCTTTATCCATTCATCTGTCTGTGGGCATTTATGTTGCTTCCATTACCTGGCTATTGTAAATAGTGCTGCAATGAACATTGTGGTGAATGTGTGTTTTTGATTTATGGTTGTCTCTGTGTATATGCCCAGAAGTGGGATTGCTGGATCCTATGGTAATTCTATTTCTAGTTTCTTTAAGGAAACTCCATACTGTTCTCCATAGTGACTGTATCAATTTACCTTCCCACCAATAGTGGAAGAGGGTTCCTTTTGTCCACACCCTCCCCAGAATTTGTTGTTTGTAGATTTTCTGATGATGCCGATTCTAACAGGTGTGAGGTGATACCTCATTGTCGTTTTGATTTGCATTTCTCTAATAATTAGTGGTGTTGAGCATCTTTTCATGTGCGTCTTGGCCGTCTCTGTGACTTCTTTGAAGAAACGTCTATTTAGATCTTCTGCCCATTTTTGTATTGGGTTGTTTGTTTTATTAATATTAAGCTGCGTGAGCTGTTTATATATATTGGAGATTAAACCCTTGTCCATTGATTCGTTTGCGAACGTTTTCGCCCATTCTGAGGGTTGCCTTTTTCCATTCCCGTTTTTTTTAACCAAAAAAGAAAGAAAGCAAAAGAAGCAGAACACTAATGTGCGTGAAATATGCCTCTTGAAACTGTCGTTTTGAAATATGGACGTCTTTTGAACTTTTTGGTCGATATATGACCCCAGGATTTGTTTTCAGGTCAGGTGTCATTTACAGGCCTGCAATGATTTGGAATATCCACTGACCAGTAGCGCTGGGATTAAAGCTGCTGTTGTGCGAAATGGCCACAAGGTGGCAGCAGTTCTCCCTTAGCAAATCTGGTTACCAGGTCAACAGAGCCTCAATGGAAGCCTGTTCTAGATTGGAATTTAGAATGGAATGTGCCAGGAGAAAGCCCCTCAAGTTTGTCTCACTACTTCTTGTTCGTGTTTTTAATTTAATTTTTTATTACAGCAAGTTTGATTACAACGTTTGCTTGTTGTAGGTGTGCAAGATGTGGTTCTTTTACACATATACATATGTCTGTTCTTCCTGGGACCCTTTTCCCATGTACGTTATGACAGAATGTTGAGTAGTCTTCTCTTGGCATTCCGTAGGTCTTTGGTGATTATATATTTCACCTGTGTTTGTATATGTCTCTTAACCCCAATATCGTAATGAATCCAATCCTCACACCTTTCCATTGGTGAACCATAAGTTTGTTTAATGAATCTGTGATTGCCCTTCTCCGTGGAAATATCTGCCCTGGTATCCGTTTTTAGGTAACACCTATAAGTGATATCCTACGATATGTGTCTTTCACTTTCTGACTTACTACAAGTCCCGTGCTTACCTGTAGACTCATCTACGGGGCTGCAAATGGCATTGTGCCCTTTTTTTCCTTGGCTAATATTCTGTCTTAGCGAGGTCCATTTTCTGCAATGTGATTCCCTGAGGGCTGAGGATTAGCTGACCTGGGCAGCCTGACCCTGCCGGCAAGCCCTCCCCAGGTGTGCCTGGGTTGAGTTCAATAGAAACAGCACTGCAGGCAGCAATAGCCCCTGCAGCTGTGCCTGACTCCATATTCTCTGCCCCGTCAGCAGTCTCGGGGCTGTGCTGGTGGGAGGGTGTGAGGGTCCACGGCTTTGTTGGTGGCCCGGTGTGAGTGGGGCTCTGCTGGAATTTCTGCAGGAGTTGCCAGGTTGCCACCTGTAAAGAAGAGGATGTGTCACCCATAATTTCCACTGGAATTTCTCTCCGGGCTGAGGTGAGGGAGGAAAAAAAAGAGTGGGGGCCGGGACAGGAGTGGTATCTCAGGCAGGGAAATGGAAAGCTTCCAGAAGAGCGCCCGGGGCCAGGACCATCCTGGCTGGCCTGCAGGCACCAAGTTGGCCTGCGTGCTGTCGCTGGTGTGGCTCCACGGCCCTTCCTCTAGGCTTTCAAGCCCTTGTACATATTCAGGTGTTTTACCTGGGAAGGGTGGGAACAGTTCAGCAGCAGCTGGCCTGGGGCTCAGCTCACGTTTACTCACAGAGGCCTCGGCACTGTCCCCCAGCTTTGCAATCAGGACGCTCCTTGCGTGGGGGGGCCGGGCTGCTGGCTGTATGGGAGATGATTCCCCACCTCTGACCAATCTCAGAATTGTTTACCGCTGGAACAAGTGCCCTGATAGGGTTTTCCTCTGTATAACTGCTGGGTACAGGATTTTTTTTTTCTTTTTTGGTTCAAGTTAGAAGTTATTCATCTTTTATGTATTTATTGATATAAGCATGGAAATAATTCATTCATAGAAATACATCTGTGTGAAGGGAAGAACTTTTTTTCTGTTTTATTTTTAAATTTCATTTCTAAAAATTTTGCAGTTTAATCATATTTATTTTTCTATACAGCAGGTTATTATTAGTTATCTATTTTATTCATATACATATATACAGGTCAATACCTATCTCCCAACTCATCTGACCACCAACACCCCATGGCTTCCCCCACTTGGTGTCCATACGTTTGTTCTCTACCTCTGTTTCTCTATTTCTGCCCTGCAAACCTGTTCATCTGTACCATATATCTAGGTTCCACATACATGCATTAATACAGAATATTTGTTTTGCTCTTTCTGACTTACTTCATTCTGTATGACAGTCTCTAGATCCACCGACTTCTCTACAAATAACCCAGTTTCATTCCTTTTCATGGCTGAGTCATATCCCATTTTATGTATGTACCACATCTTTATCCATTCGTCTGTCTGTGGGCATTTAGGTTGCTTCCATTACCTGGCTATTGTAAATAGTGCTGCAATGAACATTGTGGTGAATGTGTGTTTTTGATTTATGGTTGTCTCTGGGTATATGCCCAGAAGTGGGATTGCTGGATCCTATGGTAATTCTATTCCTAGTTTCTTTAAGGAAACTCCATACTGTTCTCCATAGTGACTGTATCAATTTACCTTCCCACTAATAGTGGAAGAGGGTTCCTTTTGTCCACACCCTCCCCAGAATTTGTTGTTTGTAGATTTTCTGATGCTGCCGATTCTAACAGGTGTGAGGTGATACCTCATTGTCATTTTGATTTGCATTTCTCTAATAATTAGTGGTGTTGAGCAGCTTTTCATGTGCGTCTTGGCCGTCTCTGTGACTTCTTTGAAGAAACGTCTATTTAGATCTTCTGCCCATTTTTGTATTGGGTTGTTTGTTTTATTAATATTAAGCTGCGTGAGCTGTTTATATATATTGGAGATTAAACCCTTGTCCATTGATTCGTTTGCGAACGTTTTCGCCCATTCTGAGGGTTGCCTTTTTCCATTCCCGTTTTTTTTTAACCAAAAAAGAAAGAAAGCAAAAGAAGCAGAACACTAATGTGCGTGAAATATGCCTCTTGAAACTGTCGTTTTGAAATATGGACGTCTTTTGAACTTTTTGGTCGATATATGACCCCAGGATTTGTTTTCAGGGCAGGTGTCATTTACAGGCCTGCAATGATTTGGAATATCCACTGACCATTAGCGCTGGGATTAAAGCTGCTGTTGTGTGAAATGGCCACAAGGTGGCAGCAGTTCTCCCTTAGCAAATCTGGTTACTAGGGCAACAGAGCCTCAATGGAAGCCTGTTCTAGATTGGAATTTAGAATGGAATGTGCCAGGAGAAAGCCCCTCAAGTTTGTCTCACTACTTCTTGTTCGTGTTTTTAATTTAATTTTTAATTTTTTATTACAGCAAGTTTGATTACAACGTTTGCTTGTTGTAGGTGTGCAAGATGTGGTTCTGTTACACATATACATATGTCTGTTCTTCCTGGGACCCTTTTCCCATGTACATTATGACAGAATGTTGAGTAGTCTTCTCTTGGCATTCCGTAGGTCTTTGGTGATTATATATTTCACCTGTGTTTGTATATGTCTCTTAACCCCAATATTGTAATGAATCCAATCCTCACACCTTTCCATTGGTGAACCATAAGTTTGTTTAATGAAACTGTGATTGCCCTTCTCCGTGGAAATATCTGCCCTGGTATCCGTTTTTAGGTAACACCTATAAGTGATATCCTACGATATGTGTCTTTCACTTTCTGACTTACTACAAGTCACGTGCTTACCTGTAGACTCATCTACGGGGCTGCAAATGGCATTGTGCCCTTTTCTTCCTTGGCTAATATTCTGTCTTAGCGAGGTCCATTTTCTGCAATGTGATTCCCTGAGGGCTGAGGATTAGCTGACCTGGGCAGCCTGACCCTGCCGGCAAGCCCTCCCCAGGTGTGCGTGGGTTGAGGTCGATAGAAACAGCACTCCAGGCAGCAATAGCCCCTGCAGCTGTGCCTGATTCCATATTCTCTGCCCCGTCAGCAGTCTCGGGGCTGTGCTGGTGGGAGGGTGTGAGGGTCCACGGCTTTGTTGGTGGCCCGGTGTGAGTGGGGCTCTGCTGGACTTTCTGCAGGAGTTGCCAGGCTGCCACCTGTAAAGAAGAGGATGTGTCACCCATAACTTCCACTGGAATTTCTCTCCGGGCTGAGGTGAGGAAGGAAAAAAAGGAATGATGGCCGGGACAGGAGGGGTATATCAGGCAGGGAAATGGAAAGCTTCTAGAAGAGTGCCCGGGGCCAGGACCATCCTGGCTGGCCTGCAGGCACCAAGTTGGCCTGCATGCTGTCGCTGGTGTGGCTCCACGGCCCTTCCTCTAGGCTTTCAAGCCCTTGTACATATTCAGGTGTTTTACCTGGGAAGGGTGGGAACAGTTCAGCAGCAGCTGGCCTGGGGCTCAGCTCACGTTTACTGACAGAGGCCTCGGCACGGTCCCCCAGCTTTGCAATGAGGATGCTCCTTGCGTGGGGGGGGCGGGCTGCTGGCTGTATGGGAGATGATTCCCCACCTCTGACCAATGTCAGAATTGTTTACCGCTGGAGCAAGTGCCCTGATAGGGTTTTCCTCTGTATAACTGCTGGGTTCAGGTTTTTTTTTTCTTTTTTGGTTCAAGTTAGAATTTATTCATCTTTTATGTATTTATTGATATAAGCATGGAAATAATTCATTCATAGAAATACATCTGTGTGAAGGGAAGAACTTTTGTCTGTTTTATTTTTAAATTTCATTTCTAAAAATTTTGCAGTTTAATTATATTTATTTTTCCAAACAGCAGGTTATTATTAGTTATCTATTTTATTCATATACATATATACAGGTCAATACCTACCTCCCAACTCATCTGACCACCATCACCCCATGGCTTCCCCCACTTGGTGTCCATACGTTTGTTCTCTACCTCTGTTTCTCTATTTCTGCCCTGCAAACCTGTTCATCTGTACCATATATCTAGGTTCCACATACATGCATTAATACAGAATATTTGTTTTGCTCTTTCTGACTTACTTCATTCTGTATGACAGTCTCTAGATCCACCGACTTCTCTACAAATAACCCAGTTTCATTCCTTTTCATGGCTGAGTCATATCCCATTTTATGTATGTACCACATCTTTATCCATTCATCTGTCTGTGGGCATTTAGGTTGCTTCCATTACCTGGCTATTGTAAATAGTGCTGCAATGAACATTGTGGTGAATGTGTGTTTTTGATTTATGGTTGTCTCTGTGTATATGCCCAGAAGTGGGATTGCTGGATCCTATGGTAATTCTATTTCTAGTTTCTTTAAGGAAACTCCATACTGTTCTCCATAGTGACTGTATCAATTTACCTTCCCACCAATAGTGGAAGAGGGTTCCTTTTGTCCACACCCTCCCCAGATATTGTTGTTTGTAGATTTTCTGATGATGCCGATTCTAACAGGTGTGAGGTGATACCTCATTGTCGTTTTGATTTGCATTTCTCTAATAATTAGTGGTGTTGAGCATCTTTTCATGTGCGTCTTGGCCGTCTCTGTGACTTCTTTGAAGAAACGTCTATTTAGATCTTCTGCCCATTTTTGTATTGGGTTGTTTGTTTTATTAATATTAAGCTGCGTGAGCTGTTTATATATATTGGAGATTAAACCCTTGTCCATTGATTCGTTTGCGAACGTTTTCGCCCATTCTGAGGGTTGCCTTTTTCCATTCCCGTTTTTTTTAACCAAAAAAGAAAGAAAGCAAAAGAAGCAGAACACTAATGTGCGTGAAATATGCCTCTTGAAACTGTCGTTTTGAAATATGGACGTCTTTTGAACTTTTTGGTCGATATATGACCCCAGGATTTGTTTTCAGGGCAGGTGTCATTTACAGGCCTGCAATGATTTGGAATATCCACTGACCAGTAGCGCTGGGATTAAAGCTGCTGTTGTGCGAAATGGCCACAAGGTGGCAGCAGTTCTCCCTTAGCAAATCTGGTTACCAGGGCAACAGAGCCTCAATGGAAGCCTGTTCTAGATTGGAATTTAGAATGGAATGTGCCAGGAGAAAGCCCCTCAAGTTTGTCTCACTACTTCTTGTTCGTGTTTTTAATTTAATTTTTAATTTTTTATTACAGCAAGTTTGATTACAACGTTTGCTTGTTGTAGGTGTGCAAGATGTGGTTCTTTTACACATATACATATGTCTGTTCTTCCTGGGACCCTTTTCCCATGTACGTTATGACAGAATGTTGAGTAGTCTTCTCTTGGCATTCCGTAGGTCTTTGGTGATTATATATTTCACCTGTGTTTGTATATGTCTCTTAACCCCAATATCGTAATGAATCCAATCCTCACACCTTTCCATTGGTGAACCATAAGTTTGTTTAATGAATCTGTGATTGCCCTTCTCCGTGGAAATATCTGCCCTGGTATCCGTTTTTAGGTAACACCTATAAGTGATATCCTACGATATGTGTCTTTCACTTTCTGACTTACTACAAGTCCCGTGCTTACCTGTAGACTCATCTACGGGGCTGCAAATGGCATTGTGCCCTTTTTTTCCTTGACTAATATTCTGTCTTAGCGAGGTCCATTTTCTGCAATGTGATTCCCTGAGGGCTGAGGATTAGCTGACCTGGGCAGCCTGACCCTGCCGGCAAGCCCTCCCCAGGTGTGCGTGGGTTGAGTTCAATAGAAACAGCACTCCAGGCAGCAATAGCCCCTGCAGCTGTGCCTGACTCCATATTCTCTGCCCCGTCAGCAGTCTCGGGGCTGTGCTGGTGGGAGGGTGTGAGGGTCCACGGCTTTGTTGGTGGCCCGGTGTGAGTGGGGCTCTGCTGGACTTTCTGCAGGAGTTGCCAGGCTGCCACCTGTAAAGAAGAGGATGTGTCACCCATAACTTCCACTGGAATTTCTCTCCGGGCTGAGGTGAGGAAGGAAAAAAAGGAATGATGGCCGGGACAGGAGGGGTATATCAGGCAGGGAAATGGAAAGCTTCTAGAAGAGTGCCCGGGGCCAGGACCATCCTGGCTGGCCTGCAGGCACCAAGTTGGCCTGCATGCTGTCGCTGGTGTGGCTCCACGGCCCTTCCTCTAGGTTTTCAAGCCCTTGTACATATTCAGGTGTTTTACCTGGGAAGGGTGGGAACAGTTCAGCAGCAGCTGGCCTGGGGCTCAGCTCACGTTTACTCACAGAGGCCTCGGCACGGTCCCCCAGCTTTGCAATGAGGATGCTCCTTGCGTGGGGGGGCCGGGCTGCTGGCTGTATGGGAGATGATTCCCCACCTCTGACCAATGTCAGAATTGTTTACCGCTGGAGCAAGTGCCCTGATAGGGTTTTCCTCTGTATAACTGCTGGGTTCAGGTTTTTTTTTTTTCTTTTTTGGTTCAAGTTAGAATTTATTCATCTTTTATGTATTTATTGATATAAGCATGGAAATAATTCATTCATAGAAATACATCTGTGTGAAGGGAAGAACTTTTTTCTGTTTTATTTTTAAATTTCATTTCTAAAAAATTTGCAGTTTAATTATATTTATTTTTCCAAACAGCAGGTTATTATTAGTTATCTATTTTATTCATATACATATATACAGGTCAATACCTACCTCCCAACTCATCTGACCACCATCACCCCATGGCTTCCCCCACTTGGTGTCCATACGTTTGTTCTCTACCTCTGTTTCTCTATTTCTGCCCTGCAAACCTGTTCATCTGTACCATATATCTAGGTTCCACATACATGCATTAATACAGAATATTTGTTTTGCTCTTTCTGACTTACTTCATTCTGTATGACAGTCTCTAGATCCACCGACTTCTCTACAAATAACCCAGTTTCATTCCTTTTCATGGCTGAGTCATATCCCATTTTATGTATGTACCACATCTTTATCCATTCATCTGTCTGTGGGCATTTATGTTGCTTCCATTACCTGGCTATTGTAAATAGTGCTGCAATGAACATTGTGGTGAATGTGTGTTTTTGATTTATGGTTGTCTCTGTGTATATGCCCAGAAGTGGGATTGCTGGATCCTATGGTAATTCTATTTCTAGTTTCTTTAAGGAAACTCCATACTGTTCTCCATAGTGACTGTATCAATTTACCTTCCCACCAATAGTGGAAGAGGGTTCCTTTTGTCCACACCCTCCCCAGAATTTGTTGTTTGTAGATTTTCTGATGATGCCGATTCTAACAGGTGTGAGGTGATACCTCATTGTCGTTTTGATTTGCATTTCTCTAATAATTAGTGGTGTTGAGCATCTTTTCATGTGCGTCTTGGCCGTCTCTGTGACTTCTTTGAAGAAACGTCTATTTAGATCTTCTGCCCATTTTTGTATTGGGTTGTTTGTTTTATTAATATTAAGCTGCGTGAGCTGTTTATATATATTGGAGATTAAACCCTTGTCCATTGATTCGTTTGCGAACGTTTTCGCCCATTCTGAGGGTTGCCTTTTTCCATTCCCGTTTTTTTTAACCAAAAAAGAAAGAAAGCAAAAGAAGCAGAACACTAATGTGCGTGAAATATGCCTCTTGAAACTGTCGTTTTGAAATATGGACGTCTTTTGAACTTTTTGGTCGATATATGACCCCAGGATTTGTTTTCAGGGCAGGTGTCATTTACAGGCCTGCAATGATTTGGAATATCCACTGACCAGTAGCGCTGGGATTAAAGCTGCTGTTGTGCGAAATGGCCACAAGGTGGCAGCAGTTCTCCCTTAGCAAATCTGGTTACCAGGTCAACAGAGCCTCAATGGAAGCCTGTTCTAGATTGGAATTTAGAATGGAATGTGCCAGGAGAAAGCCCCTCAAGTTTGTCTCACTACTTCTTGTTCGTGTTTTTAATTTAATTTTTTATTACAGCAAGTTTGATTACAACGTTTGCTTGTTGTAGGTGTGCAAGATGTGGTTCTTTTACACATATACATATGTCTGTTCTTCCTGGGACCCTTTTCCCATGTACGTTATGACAGAATGTTGAGTAGTCTTCTCTTGGCATTCCGTAGGTCTTTGGTGATTATATATTTCACCTGTGTTTGTATATGTCTCTTAACCCCAATATCGTAATGAATCCAATCCTCACACCTTTCCATTGGTGAACCATAAGTTTGTTTAATGAATCTGTGATTGCCCTTCTCCGTGGAAATATCTGCCCTGGTATCCGTTTTTAGGTAACACCTATAAGTGATATCCTACGATATGTGTCTTTCACTTTCTGACTTACTACAAGTCCCGTGCTTACCTGTAGACTCATCTACGGGGCTGCAAATGGCATTGTGCCCTTTTTTTCCTTGGCTAATATTCTGTCTTAGCGAGGTCCATTTTCTGCAATGTGATTCCCTGAGGGCTGAGGATTAGCTGACCTGGGCAGCCTGACCCTGCCGGCAAGCCCTCCCCAGGTGTGCGTGGGTTGAGTTCAATAGAAACAGCACTCCAGGCAGCAATAGCCCCTGCAGCTGTGCCTGACTCCATATTCTCTGCCCCGTCAGCAGTCTCGGGGCTGTGCTGTTGGGAGGGTGTGAGGGTCCACGGCTTTGTTGGTGGCCCGGTGTGAGTGGGGCTCTGCTGGACTTTCTGCAGGAGTTGCCAGGCTGCCACCTGTAAAGAAGAGGATGTGTCACCCATAACTTCCACTGGAATTTCTCTCCGGGCTGAGGTGAGGAAGGAAAAAAAGGAATGATGGCCGGGACAGGAGGGGTATATCAGGCAGGGAAATGGAAAGCTTCTAGAAGAGTGCCCGGGGCCAGGACCATCCTGGCTGGCCTGCAGGCACCAAGTTGGCCTGCGTGCTGTCGCTGGTGTGGCTCCACGGCCCTTCCTCTAGGCTTTCAAGCCCTTGTACATATTCAGGTGTTTTACCTGGGAAGGGTGGGAACAGTTCAGCAGCAGCTGGCCTGGGGCTCAGCTCACGTTTACTCACAGAGGCCTCGGCACGGTCCCCCAGCTTTGCAATGAGGATGCTCCTTGCGTGGGGGGGCCGGGCTGCTGGCTGTATGGGAGATGATTCCCCACCTCTGACCAATGTCAGAATTGTTTACCGCTGGAGCAAGTGCCCTGATAGGGTTTTCCTCTGTATAACTGCTGGGTTTAGGTTTTTTTTTCTTTTTTGGTTCAAGTTAGAATTTATTCATCTTTTATGTATTTATTGATATAAGCATGGAAATAATTCATTCATAGAAATACATCTGTGTGAAGGGAAGAACTTTTTTCTGTTTTATTTTTAAATTTCATTTCTAAAAATTTTGCAGTTTAATTATATTTATTTTTCTATACAGCAGGTTATTATTAGTTATCTATTTTATTCATATACATATATACAGGTCAATACCTATCTCCCAACTCATCTGACCACCATCACCCCATGGCTTCCCCCACTTGGTGTCCATACGTTTGTTCTCTACCTCTGTTTCTCTATTTCTGCCCTGCAAACCTGTTCATCTGTACCATATATCTACGTTCCACATACATGCATTAATACAGAATATTTGTTTTGCTCTTTCTGACTTACTTCATTCTGTATGACAGTCTCTAGATCCACCGACTTCTCTACAAATAACCCAGTTTCATTCCTTTTCATGGCTGAGTCATATCCCATTTTATGTATGTACCACATCTTTATCCATTCATCTGTCTGTGGGCATTTAGGTTGCTTCCATTACCTGGCTATTGTAAATAGTGCTGCAATGAACATTGTGGTGAATGTGTATTTTTGATTTATGGTTGTCTCTGTGTATATGCCCAGAAGTGGGATTGCTGGATCCTATGGTAATTCTATTCCTAGTTTCTTTAAGGAAACTCCATACTGTTCTCCATAGTGACTGTATCAATTTACCTTCCCACCAATAGTGGAAGAGGGTTCCTTTTGTCCACACCCTCCCCAGAATTTGTTGTTTGTAGATTTTCTGATGATGCCGATTCTAACAGGTGTGAGGTGATACCTCATTGTCGTTTTGATTTGCATTTCTCTAATAATTAGTGGTGTTGAGCAGCTTTTCATGTGCGTCTTGGCCGTCTCTGTGACTTCTTTGAAGAAACGTCTATTTAGATCTTCTGCCCATTTTTGTATTGGGTTGTTTGTTTTATTAATATTAAGCTGCGTGAGCTGTTTATATATATTGGAGATTAAACCCTTGTCCATTGATTCGTTTGCGAACGTTTTCGCCCATTCTGAGGGTTGCCTTTTTCCATTCCCTTTTTTTTTAACCAAAAAAGAAAGAAAGCAAAAGAAGCAGAACACTAATGTGCGTGAAATATGCCTCTTGAAACTGTCGTTTTGAAATATGGACGTCTTTTGAACTTTTTGGTCGATATATGACCCCACGATTTGTTTTCAGGGCAGGTGTCATTTACAGGCCTGCAATGATTTGGAATATCCACTGACCAGTAGCGCTGGGATTAAAGCTGCTGTTGTGTGAAACGGCCACAAGGTGGCAGCAGTTCTCCCTTAGCAAATCTGGTTACCAGGGCAACAGAGCCTCAATGGAAGCCTGTTCTAGATTGGAATTTAGAATGGAATGTGCCAGGAGAAAGCCCCTCAAGTTTGTCTCACTACTTCTTGTTCGTGTTTTTAATTTAATTTTTAATTTTTTATTACAGCAAGTTTGATTACAACGTTTGCTTGTTGTAGGTGTGCAAGATGTGGTTCTTTTACACATATACATATGTCTGTTCTTCCTGGGACCCTTTTCCCATGTACGTTATGACAGAATGTTGAGTAGTCTTCTCTTGGCATTCCGTAGGTCTTTGGTGATTATATATTTCACCTGTGTTTGTATATGTCTCTTAACCCCAATATCGTAATGAATCCAATCCTCACACCTTTCCATTGGTGAACCATAAGTTTCTTTAATGAATCTGTGATTGCCCTTCTCCGTGGAAATATCTGCCCTGGTATCCGTTTTTAGGTAACACCTATAAGTGATATCCTACGATATGTGTCTTTCACTTTCTGACTTACTACAAGTCACGTGATTACCTGTAGACTCATCTACGGGGCTGCAAATGGCATTGTGCTCTTTTTCTCCTTGGCTAATATTCTGTCTTAGCGAGGTCCATTTTCTGCAATGTGATTCCCTGAGGGCTGAGGATTAGCTGACCTGGGCAGCCTGACCCTGCCGGCAAGCCCTCCCCAGGTGTGCCTGGGTTGAGTTCAATAGAAACAGCACTCCAGGCACCAATAGCCCCTGCAGCTGTGCCTGACTCCATATTCTCTGCCCCGTCAGCAGTCTCGGGGCTGTGCTGGTGGGAGGGTGTGAGGGTCCACGGCTTTGTTGGTGGCCCGGTGTGAGTGGGGCTCTGCTGGAATTTCTGCAGGAGTTGCCAGGTTGCCACCTGTAAAGAAGAGGATGTGTCACCCATAACTTCCACTGGAATTTCTCTCCGGGCTGAGGTGAGGGAGGAAAAAAAGGAGTGGGGGCCGGGACAGGAGTGGTATCTCAGGCAGGGAAATGGAAAGCTTCCAGAAGAGCGCCCGGGGCCAGGACCATCCTGGATGGCCTGCAGGCACCAAGTTGGCCTGCGTGCTGTCGCTGGTGTGGCTCCACGGCCCTTCCTCTAGGCTTTCAATCCCTTGTACATATTCAGGTGTTTTACCTGGGAAGGGTGGGAACAGTTCAGCAGCAGCTGGCCTGGGGCTCAGCTCACGTTTACTCACAGAGGCCTCGGCACGGTCCCCTAGCTTTGCAATAAGGATGCTCCTTGCGTGGGGGGGCCGGGCTGCTGGCTGTATGGGAGATGATTCCCCACCTCTGACCAATGTCAGAATTGTTTACCGCTGGAGCAAGTGCCCTGATAGGGTTTTCCTCTGTATAACTGCTGGGTTCAGGTTTTTTTTTTCTTTTTTGGTTCAAGTTAGAATTTATTCATCTTTTATGTATTTATTGATATAAGCATGGAAATAATTCATTCATAGAAATACATCTGTGTGAAGGGAAGAACTTTTTTCTGTTTTATTTTTAAATTTCATATCTAAAAATTTTGCAGTTTAATTATATTTATTTTTCGATACAGCAGGTTATTATTAGTTATCTATTTTATTCATATACATATATACAGGTCAATACCTATCTCCCAACTCATCTGACCACCATCACCCCATGGCTTCCCCCACTTGGTGTCCATACGTTTGTTCTCTACCTCTGTTTCTCTATTTCTGCCCTGCAAACCTGTTCATCTGTACCATATATCTAGGTTCCACATACATGCATTAATACAGAATATTTGTTTTGCTCTTTCTGACTTACTTCATTCTGTATGACAGTCTCTAGATCCACCGACTTCTCTACAAATAACCCAGTTTCATTCCTTTTCATGGCTAAGTCATATCCCATTTTATGTATGTACCACATCTTTATCCATTCGTCTGTCTGTGGGCATTTAGGTTGCTTTCATTACCTGGCTATTGTAAATAGTGCTGCAATGAACATTGTGGTGAATGTGTGTTTTTGATTTATGGTTGTCTCTGGGTATATGCCCAGAAGTGGGATTGCTGGATCCTATGGTAATTCTATTCCTAGTTTCTTTAAGGAAACTCCATACTGTTCTCCATAGTGACTGTATCAATTTACCTTCCCACTAATAGTGGAAGAGGGTTCCTTTTGTCCACACCCTCCCCAGAATTTGTTGTTTGTAGATTTTCTGATGCTGCCGATTCTAACAGGTGTGAGGTGATACCTCATTGTCATTTTGATTTGCATTTCTCTAATAATTAGTGGTTTTGAGCAGCTTTTCATGTGCGTCTTGGCCGTCTCTGTGACTTCTTTGAAGAAACGTCTATTTAGATCTTCTGCCCATTTTTGTATTGGGTTGTTTGTTTTATTAATATTAAGCTGCGTCAGCTGTTTATATATATTGGAGATTAAACCCTTGTCCATTGATTCGTTTGCGAACGTTTTCGCCCATTCTGAGGGTTGCCTTTTTCCATTCCCGTTTTTTTTAACCAAAAAAGAAAGAAAGCAAAAGAAGCAGAACACTAATGTGCGTGAAATATGCCTCTTGAAACTGTCGTTTTGAAATATGGACGTCTTTTGAACTTTTTGGTCGATATATGACCCCAGGATTTGTTTTCAGGGCAGGTGTCATTTACAGGCCTGCAATGATTTGGAATATCCACTGACCAGTAGCGCTGGGATTAAAGCTGCTGTTGTGCGAAATGGCCACAAGGTGGCAGCAGTTCTCCCTTAGCAAATCTGGTTACCAGGGCAACAGAGCCTCAATGGAAGCCTGTTCTAGATTGGAATTTAGAATGGAATGTGCCAGGAGAAAGCCCCTCAAGTTTGTCTCACTACTTCTTGTTCGTGTTTTTAATTTAATTTTTAATTTTTTATTACAGCAAGTTTGATTACAACGTTTGCTTGTTGTAGGTGTGCAAGATGTGGTTCTTTTACACATATACATATGTCTGTTCTTCCTGGGACCCTTTTCCCATGTACGTTATGACAGAATGTTGAGTAGTCTTCTCTTGGCATTCCGTAGGTCTTTGGTGATTATATATTTCACCTGTGTTTGTATATGTCTCTTAACCCCAATATCGTAATGAATCCAATCCTCACACCTTTCCATTGGTGAACCATAAGTTTGTTTAATGAATCTGTGATTGCCCTTCTCCGTGGAAATATCTGCCCTGGTATCCGTTTTTAGGTAACACCTATAAGTGATATCCTACGATATGTGTCTTTCACTTTCTGACTTACTACAAGTCCCGTGCTTACCTGTAGACTCATCTACGGGGCTGCAAATGGCATTGTGCCCTTTTTTTCCTTGGCTAATATTCTGTCTTAGCGAGGTCCATTTTCTGCAATGTGATTCCCTGAGGGCTGAGGATTAGCTGACCTGGGCAGCCTGACCCTGCCGGCAAGCCCTCCCCAGGTGTGCCTGGGTTGAGTTCAATAGAAACAGCACTCCAGGCAGCAATAGCCCCTGCAGCTGTGCCTGACTCCATATTCTCTGCCCCGTCAGCAGTCTCGGGGCTGTGCTGGTGGGAGGGTGTGAGGGTCCACGGCTTTGTTGGTGGCCCGGTGTGAGTGGGGCTCTGCTGGAATTTCTGCAGGAGTTGCCAGGTTGCCACCTGTAAAGAAGAGGATGTGTCACCCATAATTTCCACTGGAATTTCTCTCCGGGCTGAGGTGAGGGAGGAAAAAAAAGAGTGGGGGCCGGGACAGGAGTGGTATCTCAGGCAGGGAAATGGAAAGCTTCCAGAAGAGCGCCCGGGGCCAGGACCATCCTGGCTGGCCTGCAGGCACCAAGTTGGCCTGCGTGCTGTCGCTGGTGTGGCTCCACGGCCCTTCCTCTAGGCTTTCAAGCCCTTGTACATATTCAGGTGTTTTACCTGGGAAGGGTGGGAACACTTCAGCAGCAGCTGGCCTGGGGCTCAGCTCACGTTTACTCACAGAGGCCTCGGCACTGTCCCCCAGCTTTGCAATCAGGACGCTCCTTGCGTGGGTGGGCCGGGCTGCTGGCTGTATGGGAGATGATTCCCCACCTCTGACCAATCTCAGAATTGTTTACCGCTGGAACAAGTGCCCTGATAGGGTTTTCCTCTGTATAACTGCTGGGTACAGGATTTTTTTTTTCTTTTTTGGTTCAAGTTAGAAGTTATTCATCTTTTATGTATTTATTGATATAAGCATGGAAATAATTCATTCATAGAAATACATCTGTGTGAAGGGAAGAACTTTTTTTCTGTTTTATTTTTAAATTTCATTTCTAAAAATTTTGCAGTTTAATCATATTTATTTTTCTATACAGCAGGTTATTATTAGTTATCTATTTTATTCATATACATATATACAGGTCAATACCTATCTCCCAACTCATCTGACCACCAACACCCCATGGCTTCCCCTACTTGGTGTCCATACGTTTGTTCTCTACCTCTGTTTCTCTATTTCTGCCCTGCAAACCTGTTCATCTGTACCATATATCTAGGTTCCACATACATGCATTAATACAGAATATTTGTTTTGCTCTTTCTGACTTACTTCATTCTGTATGACAGTCTCTAGATCCACCGACTTCTCTACAAATAACCCAGTTTCATTCCTTTTCATGGCTGAGTCATATCCCATTTTATGTATGTACCACATCTTTATCCATTCGTCTGTCTGTGGCCATTTAGGTTGCTTCCATTACCTGGCTATTGTAAATAGTGCTGCAATGAACATTGTGGTGAATGTGTGTTTTTGATTTATGGTTGTCTCTGGGTATATGCCCAGAAGTGGGATTGCTGGATCCTGTGGTAATTCTATTCCTAGTTTCTTTAAGGAAACTCCATACTGTTCTCCATAGTGACTGTATCAATTTACCTTCCCACTAATAGTGGAAGAGGGTTCCTTTTGTCCACACCCTCCCCAGAATTTGTTGTTTGTAGATTTTCTGATGCTGCCGATTCTAACAGGTGTGAGGTGATACCTCATTGTCATTTTGATTTGCATTTCTCTAATAATTAGTGGTGTTGAGCATCTTTTCATGTGCGTCTTGGCCGTCTCTGTGACTTCTTTGAAGAAACGTCTATTTAGATCTTCTGCCCATTTTTGTATTGGGTTGTTTGTTTTATTAATATTAAGCTGCGTGAGCTGTTTATATATATTGGAGATTAAACCCTTGTCCATTGATTCGTTTGCGAACGTTTTCGCCCATTCTGAGGGTTGCCTTTTTCCATTCCCGTTTTTTTTTAACCAAAAAAGAAAGAAAGCAAAAGAAGCAGAACACTAATGTGCGTGAAATATGCCTCTTGAAACTGTCGTTTTGAAATATGGACGTCTTTAGAACTTTTTGGTCGATATATGACCCCAGGATTTGTTTTCAGGGCAGGTGTCATTTACAGGCCTGCAATGATTTGGAATATCCACTGACCAGTAGCGCTGGGATTAAAGCTGCTGTTGTGCGAAATGGCCACAAGGTGGCAGCAGTTCTCCCTTAGCAAATCTGGTTACCAGGGCAACAGAGCCTCAATGGAAGCCTGTTCTAGATTGGAATTTAGAATGGAATGTGCCAGGAGAAAGCCCCTCAAGTTTGTCTCACTACTTCTTGTTCGTGTTTTTAATTTAATTTTTAATTTTTTATTACAGCAAGTTTGATTACAACGTTTGCTTGTTGTAGGTGTGCAAGATGTGGTTCTTTTACACATATACATATGTCTGTTCTTCCTGGGACCCTTTTCCCATGTACGTTATGACAGAATGTTGAGTAGTCTTCTCTTGGCATTCCGTAGGTCTTTGGTGATTATATATTTCACCTGTGTTTGTATATGTCTCTTAACCCCAATATCGTAATGAATCCAATCCTCACACCTTTCCATTGGTGAACCATAAGTTTGTTTAATGAATCTGTGATTGCCCTTCTCCGTGGAAATATCTGCCCTGGTATCCGTTTTTAGGTAACACCTATAAGTGATATCCTACGATATGTGTCTTTCACTTTCTGACTTACTACAAGTCCCGTGCTTACCTGTAGACTCATCTACGGGGCTGCAAATGGCATTGTGCCCTTTTTTTCCTTGGCTAATATTCTGTCTTAGCGAGGTCCATTTTCTGCAATGTGATTCCCTGAGGGCTGAGGATTAGCTGACCTGGGCAGCCTGACCCTGCCGGCAAGCCCTCCCCAGGTGTGCCTGGGTTGAGTTCAATAGAAACAGCACTCCAGGCAGCAATAGCCCCTGCAGCTGTGCCTGACTCCATATTCTCTGCCCCGTCAGCAGTCTCGGGGCTGTGCTGGTGGGAGGGTGTGAGGGTCCACGGCTTTGTTGGTGGCCCGGTGTGAGTGGGCCTCTGCTGGAATTTCTGCAGGAGTTGCCAGGTTGCCACCTGTAAAGAAGAGGATGTGTCACCCATAATTTCCACTGGAATTTCTCTCCGGGCTGAGGTGAGGGAGGAAAAAAAAGAGTGGGGGCCGGGACAGGAGTGGTATCTCAGGCAGGGAAATGGAAAGCTTCCAGAAGAGCGCCCGGGGCCAGGACCATCCTGGATGGCCTGCAGGCACCAAGTTGGCCTGCGTGCTGTCGCTGGTGTGGCTCCACGGCCCTTCCTCTAGGCTTTCAAGCCCTTGTACATATTCAGGTGTTTTACCTGGGAAGGGTGGGAACAGTTCAGCAGCAGCTGGCCTGGGGCTCAGCTCACGTTTACTCACAGAGGCCTCGGCACTGTCCCCCAGCTTTGCAATCAGGACGCTCCTTGCGTGGGGGGGCCGGGCTGCTGGCTGTATGGGAGATGATTCCCCACCTCTGACCAATCTCAGAATTGTTTACCGCTGGAACAAGTGCCCTGATAGGGTTTTCCTCTGTATAACTGCTGGGTACAGGATTTTTTTTTTCTTTTTTGGTTCAAGTTAGAAGTTATTCATCTTTTATGTATTTATTGATATAAGCATGGAAATAATTCATTCATAGAAATACATCTGTGTGAAGGGAAGAACTTTTTTTCTGTTTTATTTTTAAATTTCATTTCTAAAAATTTTGCAGTTTAATCATATTTATTTTTCTATACAGCAGGTTATTATTAGTTATCTATTTTATTCATATACATATATACAGGTCAATACCTATCTCCCAACTCATCTGACCACCAACACCCCATGGCTTCCCCCACTTGGTGTCCCTACGTTTGTTCTCTACCTCTGTTTCTCTATTTCTGCCCTGCAAACCTGTTCATCTGTACCATATATCTAGGTTCCACATACATGCATTAATACAGAATATTTGTTTTGCTCTTTCTGACTTACTTCATTCTGTATGACAGTCTCTAGATCCACCGACTTCTCTACAAATAACCCAGTTTCATTCCTTTTCATGGCTGAGTCATATCCCATTTTATGTATGTACCACATCTTTATCCATTCGTCTGTCTGTGGGCATTTAGGTTGCTTCCATTACCTGGCTATTGTAAATAGTGCTGCAATGAACATTGTGGTGAATGTGTGTTTTTGATTTATGGTTGTCTCTGGGTATATGCCCAGAAGTGGGATTGCTGGATCCTGTGGTAATTCTATTCCTAGTTTCTTTAAGGAAACTCCATACTGTTCTCCATAGTGACTGTATCAATTTACCTTCCCACTAATAGTGGAAGAGAGTTCCTTTTGTCCACACCCTCCCCAGAATTTGTTGTTTGTAGATTTTCTGATGCTGCCGATTCTAACAGGTGTGAGGTGATACCTCATTGTCATTTTGATTTGCATTTCTCTAATAATTAGTGGTGTTGAGCAGCTTTTCATGTGCGTCTTGGCCGTCTCTGTGACTTCTTTGAAGAAACGTCTATTTAGATCTTCTGCCCATTTTTGTATTGGGTTGTTTGTTTTATTAATATTAAGCTGCGTGAGCTGTTTATATATATTGGAGATTAAACCCTTGTCCATTGATTCGTTTGCGAACGTTTTCGCCCATTCTGAGGGTTGCCTTTTTCCATTCCCGTTTTTTTTTAACCAAAAAAGAAAGAAAGCAAAAGAAGCAGAACACTAATGTGCGTGAAATATGCCTCTTGAAACTGTCGTTTTGAAATATGGACGTCTTTTGAACTTTTTGGTCGATATATGACCCCAGGATTTGTTTTCAGGGCAGGTGTCATTTACAGGCCTGCAATGATTTGGAATATCCACTGACCATTAGCGCTGGGATTAAAGCTGCTGTTGTGTGAAATGGCCACAAGGTGGCAGCAGTTCTCCCTTAGCAAATCTGGTTACTAGGGCAACAGAGCCTCAATGGAAGCCTGTTCTAGATTGGAATTTAGAATGGAATGTGCCAGGAGAAAGCCCCTCAAGTTTGTCTCACTACTTCTTGTTCGTGTTTTTAATTTAATTTTTAATTTTTTATTACAGCAAGTTTGATTACAACGTTTGCTTGTTGTAGGTGTGCAAGATGTGGTTCTGTTACACATATACATACGTCTGTTCTTCCTGGGACCCTTTTCCCATGTACATTATGACAGAATGTTGAGTAGTCTTCTCTTGGCATTCCGTAGGTCTTTGGTGATTATATATTTCACCTGTGTTTGTATATGTCTCTTAACCCCAATATCGTAATGAATCCAATCCTCACACCTTTCCATTGGTGAACCATAAGTTTGTTTAATGAATCTGTGATTGCCCTTCTCCGTGGAAATATCTGCCCTGGTATCCGTTTTTAGGTAACACCTATAAGTGATATCCTACGATATGTGTCTTTCACTTTCTGACTTACTACAAGTCACGTGCTTACCTGTAGACTCATCTACAGGGCTGCAAATGGCATTGTGCCCTTTTTTTCCTTGGCTTATATTCTGTCTTAGCGAGGTCCATTTTCTGCAATGTGATTCCCTGAGGGCTGAGGATTAGCTGACCTGGGCAGCCTGACCCTGCCGGCAAGCCCTCCCCAGGTGTGCGTGGGTTGAGGTCGATAGAAACAGCACTCCAGGCAGCAATAGCCCCTGCAGCTGTGCCTGATTCTATATTCTCTGCCCCGTCAGCAGTCTCGGGGCTGTGCTGGTGGGAGGGTGTGAGGGTCCACGGCTTTGTTGGTGGCCCGGTGTGAGTGGGGCTCTGCTGGACTTTCTGCAGGAGTTGCCAGGCTGCCACCTGTAAAGAAGAGGATGTGTCACCCATAACTTCCACTGGAATTTCTCTCCGGGCTGAGGTGAGGAAGGAAAAAAAGGAATGATGGCCGGGACAGGAGGGGTATATCAGGCAGGGAAATGGAAAGCTTCTAGAAGAGTGCCCGGGGCCAGGACCATCCTGGCTGGCCTGCAGGCACCAAGTTGGCCTGCATGCTGTCGCTGGTGTGGCTCCACGGCCCTTCCTCTAGGCTTTCAAGCCCTTGTACATATTCAGGTGTTTTACCTGGGAAGGGTGGGAACATTTCAGCAGGAGCTGGCCTGGGGCTCAGCTCACGTTTACTCACAGAGGCCTCGGCACGGTCCCCCAGCTTTGCAATGAGGAGGCTCCTTGCGTGGGGGGGCCGGGCTGCTGGCTGTATGGGAGATGATTCCCCACCTCTGACCAATGTCAGAATTGTTTACCGCTGGAGCAAGTGCCCTGATAGGGTTTTCCTCTGTATAACTGCTGGGTTCAGGTTTTTTTTTCTTTTTTGGTTCAAGTTAGAATTTATTCATCTTTTATGTATTTATTGATATAAGCATGGAAATAATTCATTCATAGAAATACATCTGTGTGAAGGGAAGAACTTTTTTTCTGTTTTATTTTTAAATTTCATTTCTAAAAATTTTGCAGTTTAATCATATTTATTTTTCTATACAGCAGGTTATTATTAGTTATCTATTTTATTCATATACATATATACAGGTCAATACCTATCTCCCAACTCATCTGACCACCAACACCCCATGGCTTCCCCCACTTGGTGTCCATACGTTTGTTCTCTACCTCTGTTTCTCTATTTCTGCCCTGCAAACCTGTTCATCTGTACCATATATCTACGTTCCACATACATGCATTAATACAGAATATTTGTTTTGCTCTTTCTGACTTACTTCATTCTGTATGACAGTCTCTAGATCCACCGACTTCTCTACAAATAACCCAGTTTCATTCCTTTTCATGGCTGAGTCATATCCTATTTTATGTATGTACCACATCTTTATCCATTCGTCTGTCTGTGGGCATTTAGGTTGCTTCCATTACCTGGCTATTGTAAATAGTGCTGCAATGAACATTGTGGTGAATGTGTGTTTTTGATTTATGGTTGTCTCTGGGTATATGCCCAGAAGTGGGATTGCTGGATCCTGTGGTAATTCTATTCCTAGTTTCTTTAAGGAAACTCCATACTGTTCTCCATAGTGACTGTATCAATTTACCTTCCCACCAATAGTGGAAGAGGGTTCCTTTTGTCCACACCCTCCCCAGAATTTGTTGTTTGTAGATTTTCTGATGCTGCCGATTCTAACAGGTGTGAGGTGATACCTCATTGTCATTTTGATTTGCATTTCTCTAATAATTAGTGGTGTTGAGCAGCTTTTCATGTGCGTCTTGGCCGTCTCTGTGACTTCTTTGAAGAAACGTCTATTTAGATCTTCTGCCCATTTTTGTATTGGGTTGTTTGTTTTATTAATATTAAGCTGCGTGAGCTGTTTATATATATTGGAGATTAAACCCTTGTCCATTGATTCGTTTGCGAACGTTTTCGCCCATTCTGAGGGTTGCCTTTTTCCATTCCCGTTTTTTTTTAACCAAAAAAGAAAGAAAGCAAAAGAAGCAGAACACTAATGTGCGTGAAATATGCCTCTTGAAACTGTCGTTTTGAAATATGGACGTCTTTTGAACTTTTTGGTCGATATATGACCCCAGGATTTGTTTTCAGGGCAGGTGTCATTTACAGGCCTGCAATGATTTGGAATATCCACTGACCAGTAGCGCTGGGATTAAAGCTGCTGTTGTGCGAAATGGCCACAAGGTGGCAGCAGTTCTCCCTTAGCAAATCTGGTTACCAGGGCAACAGAGCCTCAATGGAAGCCTGTTCTAGATTGGAATTTAGAATGGAATGTGCCAGGAGAAAGCCCCTCAAGTTTGTCTCACTACTTCTTGTTCGTGTTTTTAATTTAATTTTTAATTTTTTATTACAGCAAGTTTGATTACAACGTTTGCTTGTTGTAGGTGTGCAAGATGTGGTTCTTTTACACATATACATATGTCTGTTCTTCCTGGGACCCTTTTCCCATGTACGTTATGACAGAATGTTGAGTAGTCTTCTCTTGGCATTCCGTAGGTCTTTGGTGATTATATATTTCACCTGTGTTTGTATATGTCTCTTAACCCCAATATCGTAATGAATCCAATCCTCACACCTTTCCATTGGTGAACCATAAGTTTGTTTAATGAATCTGTGATTGCCCTTCTCCGTAGAAATATCTGCCCTGGTATCCGTTTTTAGGTAACAACTATAAGTGATATCCTACGATATGTGTCTTTCACTTTCTGACTTACTACAAGTCCCGTGCTTACCTGTAGACTCATCTACGGGGCTGCAAATGGCATTGTGCCCTTTTTTTCCTTGGCTAATATTCTGTCTTAACGAGGTCCATTTTCTGCAATGTGATTCCCTGAGGGCTGAGGATTAGCTGACCTGGGCAGCCTGACCCTGCCGGCAAGCCCTCCCCAGGTGTGCCTGGGTTGAGTTCAATAGAAACAGCACTCCAGGCAGCAATAGCCCCTGCAGCTGTGCCTGACTCCATATTCTCTGCCCCGTCAGCAGTCTCGGGGCTGTGCTGGTGGGAGGGTGTGAGGGTCCACGGCTTTGTTGGTGGCCCGGTGTGAGTGGGCCTCTGCTGGAATTTCTGCAGGAGTTGCCAGGTTGCCACCTGTAAAGAAGAGGATGTGTCACCCATAATTTCCACTGGAATTTCTCTCCGGGCTGAGGTGAGGGAGGAAAAAAAAGAGTGGGGGCCGGGACAGGAGTGGTATCTCAGGCAGGGAAATGGAAAGCTTCCAGAAGAGCGCCCGGGGCCAGGACCATCCTGGCTGGCCTGCAGGCACCAAGTTGGCCTGCGTGCTGTCGCTGGTGTGGCTCCACGGCCCTTCCTCTAGGCTTTCAAGCCCTTGTACATATTCAGGTGTTTTACCTGGGAAGGGTGGGAACACTTCAGCAGCAGCTGGCCTGGGGCTCAGCTCACGTTTACTCACAGAGGCCTCGGCACTGTCCCCCAGCTTTGCAATCAGGACGCTCCTTGCGTGGGGGGGCCGGGCTGCTGGCTGTATGGGAGATGATTCCCCACCTCTGACCAATCTCAGAATTGTTTACCGCTGGAACAAGTGCCCTGATAGGGTTTTCCTCTGTATAACTGCTGGGTACAGGATTTTTTTTTTTCTTTTTTGGTTCAAGTTAGAAGTTATTCATCTTTTATGTATTTATTGATATAAGCATGGAAATAATTCATTCATAGAAATACATCTGTGTGAAGGGAAGAACTTTTTTTCTCTTTTATTTTTAAATTTCATTTCTAAAAATTTTGCAGTTTAATCATATTTATTTTTCTATACAGCAGGTTATTATTAGTTATCTATTTTATTCATATACATATATAAAGGTCAATACCTATCTCCCAACTCATCTGACCACCAACACCCCATGGCTTCCCCCACTTGGTGTCCATACGTTTGTTCTCTACCTCTGTTTCTCTATTTCTGCCCTGCAAACCTGTTCATCTGTACCATATATCTAGGTTCCACATACATGCATTAATACAGAATATTTGTTTTGCTCTTTCTGACTTACTTCATTCTGTATGACAGTCTCTAGATCCACCGACTTCTCTACAAATAACCCAGTTTCATTCCTTTTCATGGCTGAGTCATATCCCATTTTATGTATGTACCACATCTTTATCCATTCGTCTGTCTGTGGGCATTTAGGTTGCTTCCATTACCTGGCTATTGTAAATAGTGCTGCAATGAACATTGTGGTGAATGTGTGTTTTTGATTTATGGTTGTCTCTGGGTATATGCCCAGAAGTGGGATTGCTGGATCCTGTGGTAATTCTATTCCTAGTTTCTTTAAGGAAACTCCATACTGTTCTCCATAGTGACTGTATCAATTTACCTTCCCACTAATAGTGGAAGAGAGTTCCTTTTGTCCACACCCTCCCCAGAATTTGTTGTTTGTAGATTTTCTGATGCTGCCGATTCTAACAGGTGTGAGGTGATACCTCATTGTCATTTTGATTTGCATTTCTCTAATAATTAGTGGTGTTGAGCAGCTTTTCATGTGCGTCTTGGCCGTCTCTGTGACTTCTTTGAAGAAACGTCTATTTAGATCTTCTGCCCATTTTTGTATTGGGTTGTTTGTTTTATTAATATTAAGCTGCGTGAGCTGTTTATATATATTGGAGATTAAACCCTTGTCCATTGATTCGTTTGCGAACGTTTTCGCCCATTCTGAGGGTTGCCTTTTTCCATTCCCGTTTTTTTTTAACCAAAAAAGAAAGAAAGCAAAAGAAGCAGAACACTAATGTGCGTGAAATATGCCTCTTGAAACTGTCATTTTGAAATATGGACGTCTTTTGAACTTTTTGGTCGATATATGACCCCAGGATTTGTTTTCAGGGCAGGTGTCATTTACAGGCCTGCAATGATTTGGAATATCCACTGACCATTAGCGCTGGGATTAAAGCTGCTGTTGTGTGAAATGGCCACAAGGTGGCAGCAGTTCTCCCTTAGCAAATCTGGTTACTAGGGCAACAGAGCCTCAATGGAAGCCTGTTCTAGATTGGAATTTAGAATGGAATGTGCCAGGAGAAAGCCCCTCAAGTTTGTCTCACTACTTCTTGTTCGTGTTTTTAATTTAATTTTTAATTTTTTATTACAGCAAGTTTGATTACAACGTTTGCTTGTTGTGGGTGTGCAAGATGTGATTCTGTTACACATATACATATGTCTGTTCTTCCTGGGACCCTTTTCCCATGTACGTTATGACAGAATGTTGAGTAGTCTTCTCTTGGCATTCCGTAGGTCTTTGGTGATTATATATTTCACCTGTGTTTGTATATGTCTCTTAACCCCAATATCGTAATGAATCCAATCCTCACACCTTTCCATTGGTGAACCATAAGTTTGTTTAATGAATCTGTGATTGCCCTTCTCCGTGGAAATATCTGCCCTGGTATCCGTTTTTAGGTAACACCTATAAGTGATATCCTACGATATGTGTCTTTCACTTTCTGACTTACTACAAGTCCCGTGCTTACCTGTAGACTCATCTACGGGGCTGCAAATGGCATTGTGCCCTTTTTTTCCTTGGCTAATATTCTGTCTTAGCGAGGTCCATTTTCTGCAATGTGATTCCCTGAGGGCTGAGGATTAGCTGACCTGGGCAGCCTGACCCTGCCGGCAAGCCCTCCCCAGGTGTGCGTGGGTTGAGGTCGATAGAAACAGCACTCCAGGCAGCAATAGCCCCTGCAGCTGTGCCTGATTCCATATTCTCTGCCCCGTCAGCAGTCTCGGGGCTGTGCTGGTGGGAGGGTGTGAGGGTCCACGGCTTTGTTGGTGGCCCGGTGTGAGTGGGGCTCTGCTGGACTTTCTGCAGGAGTTGCCAGGCTGCCACCTGTAAAGAAGAGGATGTGTCACCCATAACTTCCACTGGAATTTCTCTCCGGGCTGAGGTGAGGTAGGAAAAAAAGGAATGATGGCCGGGACAGGAGGGGTATATCAGGCAGGGAAATGGAAAGCTTCTAGAAGAGTGCCCGGGGCCAGGACCATCCTGGCTGGCCTGCAGGCACCAAGTTGGCCTGCATGCTGTCGCTGGTGTGGCTCCACAGCCCTTCCTCTAGGCTTTCAAGCCCTTGTACATATTCAGGTGTTTTACCTGGGAAGGGTGGGAACAGTTCAGCAGCAGCTGGCCTGGGGCTCAGCTCACGTTTACTCACAGAGGCCTCGGCACGGTCCCCCAGCTTTGCAATGAGGATGCTCCTTGCGTGGGGGGGGCCGGGCTGCTGGCTGTATGGGAGATGATTCCCCACCTCTGACCAATGTCAGAATTGTTTACCGCTGGAGCAAGTGCCCTGATAGGGTTTTCCTCTGTATAACTGCTGGGTTCAGGTTTTTTTTTTTCTTTTTTGGTTCAAGTTAGAATTTATTCATCTTTTATGTATTTATTGATATAAGCATGGAAATAATTCATTCATAGAAATACATCTGTGTGAAGGGAAGAACTTTTTTCTGTTTTATTTTTAAATTTCATTTCTAAAAATTTTGCAGTTTAATTATATTTATTTTTCTATACAGCAGGTTATTATTAGTTATCTATTTTATTCATATACATATATACAGGTCAATACCTATCTCCCAACTCATCTGACCACCATCACCCCATGGCTTCCCCCACTTGGTGTCCATACGTTTGTTCTCTACCTCTGTTTCTCTATTTCTGCCCTGCAAACCTGTTCATCTGTACCATATATCTAGGTTCCACATACATGCATTAATACAGAATATTTGTTTTGCTCTTTCTGACTTACTTCATTCTGTATGACAGTCTCTAGATCCACCGACTTCTCTACAAATAACCCAGTTTCATTCCTTTTCATGGCTGAGTCATATCCCATTTTATGTATGTACCACATCTTTATCCATTCATCTGTCTGTGGGCATTTATGTTGCTTCCATTACCTGGCTATTGTAAATAGTGCTGCAATGAACATTGTGGTGAATGTGTGTTTTTGATTTATGGTTGTCTCTGTGTATATGCCCAGAAGTGGGATTGCTGGATCCTATGGTAATTCTATTTCTAGTTTCTTTAAGGAAACTCCATACTGTTCTCCATAGTGACTGTATCAATTTACCTTCCCACCAATAGTGGAAGAGGGTTCCTTTTGTCCACACCCTCCCCAGAATTTGTTGTTTGTAGATTTTCTGATGATGCCGATTCTAACAGGTATGAGGTGATACCTCAGTGTCGTTTTGATTTGCATTTCTCTAATAATTAGTGGTGTTGAGCATCTTTTCATGTGCGTCTTGGCCGTCTCTGTGACTTCTTTGAAGAAACGTCTATTTAGATCTTCTGCCCATTTTTGTATTGGGTTGTTTGTTTTATTAATATTAAGCTGCGTGAGCTGTTTATATATATTGGAGATTAAACCCTTGTCCATTGATTCGTTTGCGAACGTTTTCGCCCATTCTGAGGGTTGCCTTTTTCCATTCCCGTTTTTTTTAACCAAAAAAGAAAGAAAGCAAAAGAAGCAGAACACTAATGTGCGTGAAATATGCCTCTTGAAACTGTCGTTTTGAAATATGGACGTCTTTTGAACTTTTTGGTCGATATATGACCCCAGGATTTGTTTTCAGGGCAGGTGTCATTTACAGGCCTGCAATGATTTGGAATATCCACTGACCAGTAGCGCTGGGATCAAAGCTGCTGTTGTGCGAAATGGCCACAAGGTGGCAGCAGTTCTCCCTTAGCAAATCTGGTTACCAGGTCAACAGAGCCTCAATGGAAGCCTGTCCTAGATTGGAATTTAGAATGGAATGTGCCAGGAGAAAGCCCCTCAAGTTTGTCTCACTACTTCTTGTTCGTGTTTTTAATTTAATTTTTAATTTTTTATTACAGCAAGTTTGATTACAACGTTTGCTTGTTGTAGGTGTGCAAGATGTGGTTCTTTTACACATATACATATGTCTGTTCTTCCTGGGACCCTTTTCCCATGTACGTTATGACAGAATGTTGAGTAGTCTTCTCTTGGCATTCCGTAGGTCTTTGGTGATTATATATTTCACCTGTGTTTGTATATGTCTCTTAACCCCAATATCGTAATGAATCCAATCCTCACACCTTTCCATTGGTGAACCATAAGTTTGTTTAATGAATCTGTGATTGCCCTTCTCCGTGGAAATATCTGCCCTGGTATCCGTTTTTAGGTAACACCTATAAGTGATATCCTACGATATGTGTCTTTCACTTTCTGACTTACTACAAGTCCCGTGCTTACCTGTAGACTCATCTACGGGGCTGCAAATGGCATTGTGCCCTTTTTTTCCTTGGCTAATATTCTGTCTTAGCGAGGTCCATTTTCTGCAATGTGATTCCCTGAGGGCTGAGGATTAGCTGACCTGGGCAGCCTGACCCTGCCGGCAAGCCCTCCCCAGGTGTGCCTGGGTTGAGTTCAATAGAAACAGCACTCCAGGCAGCAATAGCCCCTGCAGCTGTGCCTGACTCCATATTCTCTGCCCCGTCAGCAGTCTCGGGGCTGTGCTGGTGGGAGGGTGTGAGGGTCCACGGCTTTGTTGGTGGCCCGGTGTGAGTGGGCCTCTGCTGGAATTTCTGCAGGAGTTGCCAGGTTGCCACCTGTAAAGAAGAGGATGTGTCACCCATAATTTCCACTGGAATTTCTCTCCGGGCTGAGGTGAGGGAGGAAAAAAAAGAGTGGGGGCCGGGACAGGAGTGATATCTCAGGCAGGGAAATGGAAAGCTTCCAGAAGAGCGCCCGGGGACAGGACCATCCTGGCTGGCCTGCAGGCACCAAGTTGGCCTGCGTGCTGTCGCTGGTGTGGCTCCACGGCCCTTCCTCTAGGCTTTCAAGCCCTTGTACATATTCAGGTGTTTTACCTGGGAAGGGTGGGAACAGTTCAGCAGCAGCTGGCCTGGGGCTCAGCTCACGTTTACTCACAGAGGCCTCGGCACTGTCCCCCAGCTTTGCAATCAGGACGCTCCTTGCGTGGGGGGGCCGGGCTGCTGGCTGTATGGGAGATGATTCCCCACCTCTGACCAATCTCAGAATTGTTTACCGCTGGAACAAGTGCCCGGATAGGGTTTTCCTCTGTATAACTGCTGGGTACAGGATTTTTTTTCTTTTTTGGTTCAAGTTAGAAGTTATTCATCTTTTATGTATTTATTGATATAAGCATGGAAATAATTCATTCATAGAAATACATCTGTGTGAAGGGAAGAACTTTTTTCTGTTTTATTTTTAAATTTCATTTCTAAAAATTTTGCAGTTTAATTATATTTATTTTTCTATACAGCAGGTTATTATTAGTTATCTATTTTATTCATATACATATATACAGGTCAATACCTATCTCCCAACTCATCTGACCACCATCACCCCATGGCTTCCCCCACTTGGTGTCCATACGTTTGTTCTCTACCTCTGTTTCTCTATTTCTGCCCTGCAAACCTGTTCATCTGTACCATATATCTAGGTTCCACATACATGCATTAATACAGAATATTTGTTTTGCTCTTTCTGACTTACTTCATTCTGTATGACAGTCTCTAGATCCACCGACTTCTCTACAAATAACCCAGTTTCATTCCTTTTCATGGCTGAGTCATATCCCATTTTATGTATGTACCACATCTTTATCCATTCATCTGTCTGTGGGCATTTAGGTTGCTTCCATTACCTGGCTATTGTAAATAGTGCTGCAATGAACATTGTGGTGAATGTGTGTTTTTGATTTATGGTTGTCTCTGTGTATATGCCCAGAAGTGGGATTGCTGGATCCTATGGTAATTCTATTTCTAGTTTCTTTAAGGAAACTCCATACTGTTCTCCATAGTGACTGTATCAATTTACCTTCCCACCAATAGTGGAAGAGGGTTCCTTTTGTCCACACCCTCCCCAGAATTTGTTGTTTGTAGATTTTCTGATGATGCCGATTCTAACAGGTGTGAGGTGATACCTCATTGTCGTTTTGATTTGCATTTCTCTAATAATTAGTGGTGTTGAGCATCTTTTCATGTGCGTCTTGGCCGTCTCTGTGACTTCTTTGAAGAAACGTCTATTTAGATCTTCTGCCCATTTTTGTATTGGGTTGTTTGTTTTATTAATATTAAGCTGCGTGAGCTGTTTATATATATTGGAGATTAAACCCTTGTCCATTGATTCGTTTGCGAACGTTTTCGCCCATTCTGAGGGTTGCCTTTTTCCATTCCCGTTTTTTTTTAACCAAAAAAGAAAGAAAGCAAAAGAAGCAGAACACTAATGTGCGTGAAATATGCCTCTTGAAACTGTCGTTTTGAAATATGGACGTCTTTTGAACTTTTTGGTCGATATATGACCCCAGGATTTGTTTTCAGGGCAGGTGTCATTTACAGGCCTGCAATGATTTGGAATATCCACTGACCATTAGCGCTGGGATTAAAGCTGCTGTTGTGTGAAATGGCCACAAGGTGGCAGCAGTTCTCCCTTAGCAAATCTGGTTACTAGGGCAACAGAGCCTCAATGGAAGCCTGTTCTAGATTGGAATTTAGAATGGAATGTGCCAGGAGAAAGCCCCTCAAGTTTGTCTCACTACTTCTTGTTCGTGTTTTTAATTTAATTTTTAATTTTTTATTACAGCAAGTTTGATTACAACGTTTGCTTGTTGTAGGTGTGCAAGATGTGGTTCTGTTACACATATACATATGTCTGTTCTTCCTGGGACCCTTTTCCCATGTACATTATGACAGAATGTTGAGTAGTCTTCTCTTGGCATTCCGTAGGTCTTTGGTGATTATATATTTCACCTGTGTTTGTATATGTCTCTTAACCCCAATATCGTAATGAATCCAATCCTCACACCTTTCCATTGGTGAACCATAAGTTTGTTTAATGAATCTGTGATTGCCCTTCTCCGTGGAAATATCGGCCCTGGTATCCGTTTTTAGGTAACACCTATAAGTGATATCCTACGATATGTGTCTTTCACTTTCTGACTTACTACAAGTCACGTGCTTACCTGTAGACTCATCTACAGGGCTGCAAATGGCATTGTGCCCTTTTTTTCCTTGGCTAATATTCTGTCTTAGCGAGGTCCATTTTCTGCAATGTGATTCCCTGAGGGCTGAGGATTAGCTGACCTGGGCAGCCTGACCCTGCCGGCAAGCCCTCCCCAGGTGTGCGTGGGTTGAGGTCGATAGAAACAGCACTCCAGGCAACAATAGCCCCTGCAGCTGTGCCTGATTCCATATTCTCTGCCCCGTCAGCAGTCTCGGGGCTGTGCTGGTGGGAGGGTGTGAGGGTCCACGGCTTTGTTGGTGGCCCGGTGTGAGTGGGGCTCTGCTGGACTTTCTGCAGGAGTTGCCAGGCTGCCACCTGTAAAGAAGAGGATGTGTCACCCATAACTTCCACTGGAATTTCTCTCCGGGCTGAGGTGAGGAAGGAAAAAAAGGAATGATGGCCGGGACAGGAGGGGTATATCAGGCAGGGAAATGGAAAGCTTCTAGAAGAGTGCCCGGGGCCAGGACCATCCTGGCTGGCCTGCAGGCACCAAGTTGGCCTGCATGCTGTCGCTGGTGTGGCTCCACGGCCCTTCCTCTAGGCTTTCAAGCCCTTGTACATATTCAGGTGTTTTACCTGGGAAGGGTGGGAACATTTCAGCAGCAGCTGGCCTGGGGCTCAGCTCACGTTTACTCACAGAGGCCTCGGCACGGTCCCCCAGCTTTGCAATGAGGATGCTCCTTGCGTGGGGGGACCGGGCTGCTGGCTGTATGGGAGATGATTCCCCACCTCTGACCAATGTCAGAATTGTTTACCGCTGGAGCAAGTGCCCTGATAGGGTTTTCCTCTGTATAACTGCTGGGATCAGGTTTTTTTTTCTTTTTTGGTTCAAGTTAGAAGTTATTCATCTTTTATGTATTTATTGATATAAGCATGGAAATAATTCATTCATAGAAATACATCTGTGTGAAGGGAAGAACTTTTTTTCTGTTTTATTTTTAAATTTCATTTCTAAAAATTTTGAAGTTTAATTATATTTATTTTTCTATACAGCAGGTTATTATTAGTTATCTATTTTATTCATATACATATATACAGGTCAATACCTATCTCCCAACTCATCTGACCACCAACACCCCATGGCTTCCCCCACTTGGTGTCCATACCTTTGTTCTCTACCTCTGTTTCTCTATTTCTGCCCTGCAAACCTGTTCATCTGTACCATATATCTACGTTCCACATACATGCATTAATACAGAATATTTGTTTTGCTCTTTCTGACTTACTTCATTCTGTATGACAGTCTCTAGATCCACCGACTTCTCTACAAATAACCCAGTTTCATTCCTTTTCATGGCTGAGTCATATCCCATTTTATGTATGTACCACATCTTTATCCATTCGTCTGTCTGTGGGCATTTAGGTTGCTTCCATTACCTGGCTATTGTAAATAGTGCTGCAATGAACATTGTGGTGAATGTGTGTTTTTGATTTATGGTTGTCTCTGGGTATATGCCCAGAAGTGGGATTGCTGGATCCTGTGGTAATTCTATTCCTAGTTTCTTTAAGGAAACTCCATACTGTTCTCCATAGTGACTGTATCAATTTACCTTCCCACTAATAGTGGAAGAGGGTTCCTTTTGTCCACACCCTCCCCAGAATTTGTTGTTTGTAGATTTTCTGATGCTGCCGATTCTAACAGGTGTGAGGTGATACCTCATTGTCATTTTGATTTGCATTTCTCTAATAATTAGTGGTGTTGAGCAGCTTTTCATGTGCGTCTTGGCCGTCTCTGTGACTTCTTTGAAGAAACGTCTATTTAGATCTTCTGCCCATTTTTGTATTGGGTTGTTTGTTTTATTAATATTAAGCTGCGTGAGCTGTTTATATATATTGGAGATTAAACCCTTGTCCATTGATTCGTTTGCGAACGTTTTCGCCCATTCTGAGGGTTGCCTTTTTCCATTCCCGTTTTTTTTTAACCAAAAAAGAAAGAAAGCAAAAGAAGCAGAACACTAATGTGCGTGAAATATGCCTCTTGAAACTGTCGTTTTGAAATATGGACGTCTTTTGAACTTTTTGGTCGATATATGACCCCAGGATTTGTTTTCAGGGCAGGTGTCATTTACAGGCCTGCAATGATTTGGAATATCCACTGACCAGTAGCGCTGGGATTAAAGCTGCTGTTGTGCGAAATGGCCACAAGGTGGCAGCAGTTCTCCCTTAGCAAATCTGGTTACCAGGGCAACAGAGCCTCAATGGAAGCCTGTTCTAGATTGGAATTTAGAATGGAATGTGCCAGGAGAAAGCCCCTCAAGTTTGTCTCACTACTTCTTGTTCGTGTTTTTAATTTAATTTTTAATTTTTTATTACAGCAAGTTTGATTACAACGTTTGCTTGTTGTAGGTGTGCAAGATGTGGTTCTTTTACACATATACATATGTCTGTTCTTCCTGGGACCCTTTTCCCATGTACGTTATGACAGAATGTTGAGTAGTCTTCTCTTGGCATTCCGTAGGTCTTTGGTGATTATATATTTCACCTGTGTTTGTATATGTCTCTTAACCCCAATATCGTAATGAATCCAATCCTCACACCTTTCCATTGGTGAACCATAAGTTTGTTTAATGAATCTGTGATTGCCCTTCTCCGTGGAAATATCTGCCCTGGTATCCGTTTTTAGGTAACACCTATAAGTGATATCCTACGATATGTGTCTTTCACTTTCTGACTTACTACAAGTCCCGTGCTTACCTGTAGACTCATCTACGGGGCTGCAAATGGCATTGTGCCCTTTTTTTCCTTGGCTAATATTCTGTCTTAGCGAGGTCCATTTTCTGCAATGTGATTCCCTGAGGGCTGAGGATTAGCTGACCTGGGCAGCCTGACCCTGCCGGCAAGCCCTCCCCAGGTGTGCCTGGGTTGAGTTCAATAGAAACAGCACTCCAGGCAGCAATAGCCCCTGCAGCTGTGCCTGACTCCATATTCTCTGCCCCGTCAGCAGTCTCGGGGCTGTGCTGGTGGGAGGGTGTGAGGGTCCACGGCTTTGTTGGTGGCCCGGTGTGAGTGGGCCTCTGCTGGAATTTCTGCAGGAGTTGCCAGGTTGCCACCTGTAAAGAAGAGGATGTGTCACCCATAATTTCCACTGGAATTTCTCTCCGGGCTGAGGTGAGGGAGGAAAAAAAAGAGTGGGGGCCGGGACAGGAGTGGTATCTCAGGCAGGGAAATGGAAAGCTTCCAGAAGAGCGCCCGGGGCCAGGACCATCCTGGCTGGCCTGCAGGCACCAAGTTGGCCTGCGTGCTGTCGCTGGTGTGGCTCCACGGCCCTTCCTCTAGGCTTTCAAGCCCTTGTACATATTCAGGTGTTTTACCTGGGAAGGGTGGGAACACTTCAGCAGCAGCTGGCCTGGGGCTCAGCTCACGTTTACTCACAGAGGCCTCGGCACTGTCCCCCAGCTTTGCAATCAGGACGCTCCTTGCGTGGGGGGGCCGGGCTGCTGGCTGTATGGGAGATGATTCCCCACCTCTGACCAATCTCAGAATTGTTTACCGCTGGAACAAGTGCCCTGATAGGGTTTTCCTCTGTATAACTGCTGGGTACAGGATTTTTTTTTTCTTTTTTGGTTCAAGTTAGAAGTTATTCATCTTTTATGTATTTATTGATATAAGCATGGAAATAATTCATTCATAGAAATACATCTGTGTGAAGGGAAGAACTTTTTTTCTGTTTTATTTTTAAATTTCATTTCTAAAAATTTTGCAGTTTAATCATATTTATTTTTCTATACAGCAGGTTATTATTAGTTATCTATTTTATTCATATACATATATACAGGTCAATACCTATCTCCCAACTCATCTGACCACCAACACCCCATGGCTTCCCCCACTTGGTGTCCATACGTTTGTTCTCTACCTCTGTTTCTCTATTTCTGCCCTGCAAACCTGTTCATCTGTACCATATATCTACGTTCCACATACATGCATTAATACAGAATATTTGTTTTGCTCTTTCTGACTTACTTCATTCTGTATGACAGTCTCTAGATCCACCGACTTCTCTACAAATAACCCAGTTTCATTCCTTTTCATGGCTGAGTCATATCCCATTTTATGTATGTACCACATCTTTATCCATTCGTCTGTCTGTGGGCATTTAGGTTGCTTCCATTACCTGGCTATTGTAAATAGTGCTGCAATGAACATTGTGGTGAATGTGTGTTTTTGATTTATGGTTGTCTCTGGGTATATGCCCAGAAGTGGGATTGCTGGATCCTGTGGTAATTCTATTCCTAGTTTCTTTAAGGAAACTCCATACTGTTCTCCATAGTGACTGTATCAATTTACCTTCCCACTAATAGTGGAAGAGGGTTCCTTTTGTCCACACCCTCCCCAGAATTTGTTGTTTGTAGATTTTCTGATGCTGCCGATTCTAACAGGTGTGAGGTGATACCTCATTGTCATTTTGATTTGCATTTCTCTAATAATTAGTGGTGTTGAGCAGCTTTTCATGTGCGTCTTGGCCGTCTCTGTGACTTCTTGGAAGAAACGTCTATTTAGATCTTCTGCCCATTTTTGTATTGGGTTGTTTGTTTTATTAATATTAAGCTGCGTGAGCTGTTTATATATATTGGAGATTAAACCCTTGTCCATTGATTCGTTTGCGAACGTTTTCGCCCATTCTGAGGGTTGCCTTTTTCCATTCCCGTTTTTTTTTAACCAAAAAAGAAAGAAAGCAAAAGAAGCAGAACACTAATGTGCGTGAAATATGCCTCTTGAAACTGTCGTTTTGAAATATGGACGTCTTTTGAACTTTTTGGTCGATATATGACCCCAGGATTTGTTTTCAGGGCAGGTGTCATTTACAGGCCTGCAATGATTTGGAATATCCACTGACCAGTAGCGCTGGGATTAAAGCTGCTGTTGTGCGAAATGGCCACAAGGTGGCAGCAGTTCTCCCTTAGCAAATCTGGTTACCAGGGCAACAGAGCCTCAATGGAAGCCTGTTCTAGATTGGAATTTAGAATGGAATGTGCCAGGAGAAAGCCCCTCAAGTTTGTCTCACTACTTCTTGTTCGTGTTTTTAATTTAATTTTTAATTTTTTATTACAGCAAGTTTGATTACAACGTTTGCTTGTTGTAGGTGTGCAAGATGTGGTTCTTTTACACATATACATATGTCTGTTCTTCCTGGGACCCTTTTCCCATGTACGTTATGACAGAATGTTGAGTAGTCTTCTCTTGGCATTCCGTAGGTCTTTGGTGATTATATATTTCACCTGTGTTTGTATATGTCTCTTAACCCCAATATCGTAATGAATCCAATCCTCACACCTTTCCATTGGTGAACCATAAGTTTGTTTAATGAATCTGTGATTGCCCTTCTCCGTGGAAATATCTGCCCTGGTATCCGTTTTTAGGTAACACCTATAAGTGATATCCTACGATATGTGTCTTTCACTTTCTGACTTACTACAAGTCCCGTGCTTACCTGTAGACTCATCTACGGGGCTGCAAATGGCATTGTGCCCTTTTTTTCCTTGGCTAATATTCTGTCTTAGCGAGGTCCATTTTCTGCAATGTGATTCCCTGAGGGCTGAGGATTAGCTGACCTGGGCAGCCTGACCCTGCCGGCAAGCCCTCCCCAGGTGTGCCTGGGTTGAGTTCAATAGAAACAGCACTCCAGGCAGCAATAGCCCCTGCAGCTGTGCCTGACTCCATATTCTCTGCCCCGTCAGCAGTCTCGGGGCTGTGCTGGTGGGAGGGTGTGAGGGTCCACGGCTTTGTTGGTGGCCCGGTGTGAGTGGGCCTCTGCTGGAATTTCTGCAGGAGTTGCCAGGTTGCCACCTGTAAAGAAGAGGATGTGTCACCCATAATTTCCACTGGAATTTCTCTCCGGGCTGAGGTGAGGGAGGAAAAAAAAGAGTGGGGGCCGGGACAGGAGTGATATCTCAGGCAGGGAAATGGAAAGCTTCCAGAAGAGCGCCCGGGGCCAGGACCATCCTGGCTGGCCTGCAGGCACCAAGTTGGCCTGCGTGCTGTCGCTGGTGTGGCTCCACGGCCCTTCCTCTAGGCTTTCAAGCCCTTGTACATATTCAGGTGTTTTACCTGGGAAGGGTGGGAACAGTTCAGCAGCAGCTGGCCTGGGGCTCAGCTCACGTTTACTCACAGAGGCCTCGGCACTGTCCCCCAGCTTTGCAATCAGGACGCTCCTTGCGTGGGGGGGCCGGGCTGCTGGCTGTATGGGAGATGATTCCCCACCTCTGACCAATCTCAGAATTGTTTACCGCTGGAACAAGTCCCCTGATAGGGTTTTCCTCTGTATAACTGCTGGGTACAGGATTTTTTCTTTCTTTTTTGGTTCAAGTTAGAAGTTATTCATCTTTTATGTATTTATTGATATAAGCATGGAAATAATTCATTCATAGAAATACATCTGTGTGAAGGGAAGAACTTTTTTCTGTTTTATTTTTAAATTTCATTTCTAAAAATTTTGCAGTTTAATTATATTTATTTTTCTATACAGCAGGTTATTATTAGTTATCTATTTTATTCATATACATATATACAGGTCAATACCTATCTCCCAACTCATCTGACCACCATCACCCCATGGCTTCCCCCACTTGGTGTCCATACGTTTGTTCTCTACCTCTGTTTCTCTATTTCTGCCCTGCAAACCTGTTCATCTGTACCATATATCTACGTTCCACATACATGCATTAATACAGAATATTTGTTTTGCTCTTTCTGACTTACTTCATTCTGTATGACAGTCTCTAGATCCACCGACTTCTCTACAAATAACCCAGTTTCATTCCTTTTCATGGCTGAGTCATATCCCATTTTATGTATGTACCACATCTTTATCCATTCGTCTGTCTGTGGGCATTTAGGTTGCTTCCATTACCTGGCTATTGTAAATAGTGCTGCAATGAACATTGTGGTGAATGTGTGTTTTTGATTTATGGTTGTCTCTGGGTATATGCCCAGAAGTGGGATTGCTGGATCCTGTGGTAATTCTATTCCTAGTTTCTTTAAGGAAACTCCATACTGTTCTCCATAGTGACTGTATCAATTTACCTTCCCACTAATAGTGGAAGAGGGTTCCTTTTGTCCACACCCTCCCCAGAATTTGTTGTTTGTAGATTTTCTGATGCTGCCGATTCTAACAGGTGTGAGGTGATACCTCATTGTCATTTTGATTTGCATTTCTCTAATAATTAGTGGTGTTGAGCAGTTTTTCATGTGCGTCTTGGCCGTCTCTGTGACTTCTTTGAAGAAACGTCTATTTAGATCTTCTGCCCATTTTTGTATTGGGTTGTTTGTTTTATTAATATTAAGCTGCGTGAGCTGTTTATATATATTGGAGATTAAACCCTTGTCCATTGATTCGTTTGCGAACGTTTTCGCCCATTCTGAGGGTTGCCTTTTTCCATTCCCGTTTTTTTTTAACCAAAAAAGAAAGAAAGCAAAAGAAGCAGAACACTAATGTGCGTGAAATATGCCTCTTGAAACTGTCGTTTTGAAATATGGACGTCTTTTGAACTTTTTGGTCGATATATGACCCCAGGATTTGTTTTCAGGGCAGGTGTCATTTACAGGCCTGCAATGATTTGGAATATCCACTGACCAGTAGCGCTGGGATTAAAGCTGCTGTTGTGCGAAATGGCCACAAGGTGGCAGCAGTTCTCCCTTAGCAAATCTGGTTACCAGGGCAACAGAGCCTCAATGGAAGCCTGTTCTAGATTGGAATTTAGAATGGAATGTGCCAGGAGAAAGCCCCTCAAGTTTGTCTCACTACTTCTTGTTCGTGTTTTTAATTTAATTTTTAATTTTTTATTACAGCAAGTTTGATTACAACGTTTGCTTGTTGTAGGTGTGCAAGATGTGGTTCTTTTACACATATACATATGTCTGTTCTTCCTGGGACCCTTTTCCCATGTACGTTATGACAGAATGTTGAGTAGTCTTCTCTTGGCATTCCGTAGGTCTTTGGTGATTATATATTTCACCTGTGTTTGTATATGTCTCTTAACCCCAATATCGTAATGAATCCAATCCTCACACCTTTCCATTGGTGAACCATAAGTTTGTTTAATGAATCTGTGATTGCCCTTCTCCGTGGAAATATCTGCCCTGGTATCCGTTTTTAGGTAACACCTATAAGTGATATCCTACGATATGTGTCTTTCACTTTCTGACTTACTACAAGTCCCGTGCTTACCTGTAGACTCATCTACGGGGCTGCAAATGGCATTGTGCCCTTTTTTTCCTTGGCTAATATTCTGTCTTAGCGAGGTCCATTTTCTGCAATGTGATTCCCTGAGGGCTGAGGATTAGCTGACCTGGGCAGCCTGACCCTGCCGGCAAGCCCTCCCCAGGTGTGCCTGGGTTGAGTTCAATAGAAACAGCACTCCAGGCAGCAATAGCCCCTGCAGCTGTGCCTGACTCCATATTCTCTGCCCCGTCAGCAGTCTCGGGGCTGTGCTGGTGGGAGGGTGTGAGGGTCCACGGCTTTGTTGGTGGCCCGGTGTGAGTGGGCCTCTGCTGGAATTTCTGCAGGAGTTGCCAGGTTGCCACCTGTAAAGAAGAGGATGTGTCACCCATAATTTCCACTGGAATTTCTCTCCGGGCTGAGGTGAGGGAGGAAAAAAAAGAGTGGGGGCCGGGACAGGAGTGGTATCTCAGGCAGGGAAATGGAAAGCTTCCAGAAGAGCGCCCGGGGCCAGGACCATCCTGGCTGGCCTGCAGGCACCAAGTTGGCCTGCGTGCTGTCGCTGGTGTGGCTCCACGGCCCTTCCTCTAGGCTTTCAAGCCCTTGTACATATTCAGGTGTTTTACCTGGGAAGGGTGGGAACACTTCAGCAGCAGCTGGCCTGGGGCTCAGCTCACGTTTACTCACAGAGGCCTCGGCACTGTCCCCCAGCTTTGCAATCAGGACGCTCCTTGCGTGGGGGGGCCGGGCTGCTGGCTGTATGGGAGATGATTCCCCACCTCTGACCAATCTCAGAATTGTTTACCGCTGGAACAAGTGCCCTGATAGGGTTTTCCTCTGTATAACTGCTGGGTACAGGATTTTTTTTTTCTTTTTTGGTTCAAGTTAGAAGTTATTCATCTTTTATGTATTTATTGATATAAGCATGGAAATAATTCATTCATAGAAATACATCTGTGTGAAGGGAAGAACTTTTTTTCTGTTTTATTTTTAAATTTCATTTCTAAAAATTTTGCAGTTTAATCATATTTATTTTTCTATACAGCAGGTTATTATTAGTTATCTATTTTATTCATATACATATATACAGGTCAATACCTATCTCCCAACTCATCTGACCACCAACACCCCATGGCTTCCCCCACTTGGTGTCCATACGTTTGTTCTCTACCTCTGTTTCTCTATTTCTGCCCTGCAAACCTGTTCATCTGTACCATATATCTACGTTCCACATACATGCATTAATACAGAATATTTGTTTTGCTCTTTCTGACTTACTTCATTCTGTATGACAGTCTCTAGATCCACCGACTTCTCTACAAATAACCCAGTTTCATTCCTTTTCATGGCTGAGTCATATCCCATTTTATGTATGTACCACATCTTTATCCATTCGTCTGTCTGTGGGCATTTAGGTTGCTTCCATTACCTGGCTATTGTAAATAGTGCTGCAATGAACATTGTGGTGAATGTGTGTTTTTGATTTATGGTTGTCTCTGGGTATATGCCCAGAAGTGGGATTGCTGGATCCTGTGGTAATTCTATTCCTAGTTTCTTTAAGGAAACTCCATACTGTTCTCCATAGTGACTGTATCAATTTACCTTCCCACTAATAGTGGAAGAGGGTTCCTTTTGTCCACACCCTCCCCAGAATTTGTTGTTTGTAGATTTTCTGATGCTGCCGATTCTAACAGGTGTGAGGTGATACCTCATTGTCATTTTGATTTGCATTTCTCTAATAATTAGTGGTGTTGAGCATCTTTTCATGTGCGTCTTGGCCGTCTCTGTGACTTCTTTGAAGAAACGTCTATTTAGATCTTCTGCCCATTTTTGTATTGGGTTGTTTGTTTTATTAATATTAAGCTGCGTGAGCTGTTTATATATATTGGAGATTAAACCCTTGTCCATTGATTCGTTTGCGAACGTTTTCGCCCATTCTGAGGGTTGCCTTTTTCCATTCCCGTTTTTTTTAACCAAAAAAGAAAGAAAGCAAAAGAAGCAGAACACTAATGTGCGTGAAATATGCCTCTTGAAACTGTCGTTTTGAAATATGGACGTCTTTTGAACTTTTTGGTCGATATATGACCCCAGGATTTGTTTTCAGGGCAGGTGTCATTTACAGGCCTGCAATGATTTGGAATATCCACTGACCAGTAGCGCTGGGATTAAAGCTGCTGTTGTGCGAAATGGCCACAAGGTGGCAGCAGTTCTCCCTTAGCAAATCTGGTTACCAGGGCAACAGAGCCTCAATGGAAGCCTGTTCTAGATTGGAATTTAGAATGGAATGTGCCAGGAGAAAGCCCCTCAAGTTTGTCTCACTACTTCTTGTTCGTGTTTTTAATTTAATTTTTAATTTTTTATTACAGCAAGTTTGATTACAACGTTTGCTTGTTGTAGGTTTGCAAGATGTGGTTCTTTTACACATATACATATGTCTGTTCTTCCTGGGACCCTTTTCCCATGTACGTTATGACAGAATGTTGAGTAGTCTTCTCTTGGCATTCCGTAGGTCTTTGGTGATTATATATTTCACCTGTGTTTGTATATGTCTCTTAACCCCAATATCGTAATGAATCCAATCCTCACACCTTTCCATTGGTGAACCATAAGTTTGTTTAATGAATCTGTGATTGCCCTTCTCCGTGGAAATATCTGCCCTGGTATCCGTTTTTAGGTAACACCTATAAGTGATATCCTACGATATGTGTCTTTCACTTTCTGACTTACTACAAGTCCCGTGCTTACCTGTAGACTCATCTACGGGGCTGCAAATGGCATTGTGCCCTTTTTTTCCTTGGCTAATATTCTGTCTTAGCGAGGTCCATTTTCTGCAATGTGATTCCCTGAGGGCTGAGGATTAGCTGACCTGGGCAGCCTGACCCTGCCGGCAAGCCCTCCCCAGGTGTGCCTGGGTTGAGTTCAATAGAAACAGCACTCCAGGCAGCAATAGCCCCTGCAGCTGTGCCTGACTCCATATTCTCTGCCCCGTCAGCAGTCTCGGGGCTGTGCTGGTGGGAGGGTGTGAGGGTCCACGGCTTTGTTGGTGGCCCGGTGTGAGTGGGCCTCTGCTGGAATTTCTGCAGGAGTTGCCAGGTTGCCACCTGTAAAGAAGAGGATGTGTCACCCATAATTTCCACTGGAATTTCTCTCCGGGCTGAGGTGAGGGAGGAAAAAAAAGAGTGGGGGCCGGGACAGGAGTGGTATCTCAGGCAGGGAAATGGAAAGCTTCCAGAAGAGCGCCCGGGGCCAGGACCATCCTGGCTGGCCTGCAGGCACCAAGTTGGCCTGCGTGCTGTCGCTGGTGTGGCTCCATGGCCCTTCCTCTAGGCTTTCAAGCCCTTGTACATATTCAGGTGTTTTACCTGGGAAGGGTGGGAACACTTCAGCAGCAGCTGGCCTGGGGCTCAGCTCACGTTTACTCACAGAGGCCTCGGCACTGTCCCCCAGCTTTGCAATCAGGACGCTCCTTGCGTGGGGGGGCCGGGCTGCTGGCTGTATGGGAGATGATTCCCCACCTCTGACCAATCTCAGAATTGTTTACCGCTGGAACAAGTGCCCTGATAGGGTTTTCCTCTGTATAACTGCTGGGTACAGGATTTTTTTTTTCTTTTTTGGTTCAAGTTAGAAGTTATTCATCTTTTATGTATTTATTGATATAAGCATGGAAATAATTCATTCATAGAAATACATCTGTGTGAAGGGAAGAACTTTTTTTCTGTTTTATTTTTAAATTTCATTTCTAAAAATTTTGCAGTTTAATCATATTTATTTTTCTATACAGCAGGTTATTATTAGTTATCTATTTTATTCATATACATATATACAGATCAATACCTATCTCCCAACTCATCTGACCACCAACACCCCATGGCTTCCCCCACTTGGTGTCCATACGTTTGTTCTCTACCTCTGTTTCTCTATTTCTGCCCTGCAAACCTGTTCATCTGTACCATATATCTACGTTCCACATACATGCATTAATACAGAATATTTGTTTTGCTCTTTCTGACTTACTTCATTCTGTATGACAGTCTCTAGATCCACCGACTTCTCTACAAATAACCCAGTTTCATTCCTTTTCATGGCTGAGTCATATCCCATTTTATGTATGTACCACATCTTTATCCATTCGTCTGTCTGTGGGCATTTAGGTTGCTTCCATTACCTGGCTATTGTAAATAGTGCTGCAATGAACATTGTGGTGAATGTGTGTTTTTGATTTATGGTTGTCTCTGGGTATATGCCCAGAAGTGGGATTGCTGGATCCTGTGGTAATTCTATTCCTAGTTTCTTTAAGGAAACTCCATACTGTTCTCCATAGTGACTGTATCAATTTACCTTCCCACTAATAGTGGAAGAGGGTTCCTTTTGTCCACACCCTCCCCAGAATTTGTTGTTTGTAGATTTTCTGATGCTGCCGATTCTAACAGGTGTGAGGTGATACCTCATTGTCATTTTGATTTGCATTTCTCTAATAATTAGTGGTGTTGAGCAGCTTTTCATGTGCGTCTTGGCCGTCTCTGTGACTTCTTTGAAGAAACGTCTATTTAGATCTTCTGCCCATTTTTGTATTGGGTTGTTTGTTTTATTAATATTAAGCTGCGTGAGCTGTTTATATATATTGGAGATTAAACCCTTGTCCATTGATTCGTTTGCGAACGTTTTCGCCCATTCTGAGGGTTGCCTTTTTCCATTCCCGTTTTTTTTAACCAAAAAAGAAAGAAAGCAAAAGAAGCAGAACACTAATGTGCGTGAAATATGCCTCTTGAAACTGTCGTTTTGAAATATGGACGTCTTTTGAACTTTTTGGTTGATATATGACCCCAGGATTTGTTTTCAGGGCAGGTGTCATTTACAGGCCTGCAATGATTTGGAATATCCACTGACCAGTAGCGCTGGGATTAAAGCTGCTGTTGTGCGAAATGGCCACAAGGTGGCAGCAGTTCTCCCTTAGCAAATCTGGTTACCAGGGCAACAGAGCCTCAATGGAAGCCTGTTCTAGATTGGAATTTAGAATGGAATGTGCCAGGAGAAAGCCCCTCAAGTTTGTCTCACTACTTCTTGTTCGTGTTTTTAATTTAATTTTTAATTTTTTATTACAGCAAGTTTGATTACAACGTTTGCTTGTTGTAGGTGTGCAAGATGTGGTTCTTTTACACATATACATATGTCTGTTCTTCCTGGGACCCTTTTCCCATGTACGTTATGACAGAATGTTGAGTAGTCTTCTCTTGGCATTCCGTAGGTCTTTGGTGATTATATATTTCACCTGTGTTTGTATATGTCTCTTAACCCCAATATCGTAATGAATCCAATCCTCACACCTTTCCATTGGTGAACCATAAGTTTGTTTAATGAATCTGTGATTGCCCTTCTCCGTGGAAATATCTGCCCTGGTATCCGTTTTTAGGTAACACCTATAAGTGATATCCTACGATATGTGTCTTTCACTTTCTGACTTACTACAAGTCCCGTGCTTACCTGTAGACTCATCTACGGGGCTGCAAATGGCATTGTGCCCTTTTTTTCCTTGGCTAATATTCTGTCTTAGCGAGGTCCATTTTCTGCAATGTGATTCCCTGAGGGCTGAGGATTAGCTGACCTGGGCAGCCTGACCCTGCCGGCAAGCCCTCCCCAGGTGTGCCTGGGTTGAGTTCAATAGAAACAGCACTCCAGGCAGCAATAGCCCCTGCAGCTGTGCCTGACTCCATATTCTCTGCCCCGTCAGCAGTCTCGGGGCTGTGCTGGTGGGAGGGTGTGAGGGTCCACGGCTTTGTTGGTGGCCCGGTGTGAGTGGGCCTCTGCTGGAATTTCTGCAGGAGTTGCCAGGTTGCCACCTGTAAAGAAGAGGATGTGTCACCCATAATTTCCACTGGAATTTCTCTCCGGGCTGAGGTGAGGGAGGAAAAAAAAGAGTGGGGGCCGGGACAGGAGTGGTATCTCAGGCAGGGAAATGGAAAGCTTCCAGAAGAGCGCCCGGGGCCAGGACCATCCTGGCTGGCCTGCAGGCACCAAGTTGGCCTGCGTGCTGTCGCTGGTGTGGCTCCACGGCCCTTCCTCTAGGCTTTCAAGCCCTTGTACATATTCAGGTGTTTTACCTGGGAAGGGTGGGAACACTTCAGCAGCAGCTGGCCTGGGGCTCAGCTCACGTTTACTCACAGAGGCCTCGGCACTGTCCCCCAGCTTTGCAATCAGGACGCTCCTTGCGTGGGGGGGCCGGGCTGCTGGCTGTATGGGAGATGATTCCCCACCTCTGACCAATCTCAGAATTGTTTACCGCTGGAACAAGTGCCCTGATAGGGTTTTCCTCTGTATAACTGCTGGGTACAGGATTTTTTTTTTCTTTTTTGGTTCAAGTTAGAAGTTATTCATCTTTTATGTATTTATTGATATAAGCATGGAAATAATTCATTCATAGAAATACATCTGTGTGAAGGGAAGAACTTTTTTTCTGTTTTATTTTTAAATTTCATTTCTAAAAATTTTGCAGTTTAATCATATTTATTTTTCTATACAGCAGGTTATTATTAGTTATCTATTTTATTCATATACATATATACAGGTCAATACCTATCTCCCAACTCATCTGACCACCAACACCCCATGGCTTCCCCCACTTGGTGTCCATACGTTTGTTCTCTACCTCTGTTTCTCTATTTCTGCCCTGCAAACCTGTTCATCTGTACCATATATCTACGTTCCACATACATGCATTAATACAGAATATTTGTTTTGCTCTTTCTGACTTACTTCATTCTGTATGACAGTCTCTAGATCCACCGACTTCTCTACAAATAACCCAGTTTCATTCCTTTTCATGGCTGAGTCATATCCCATTTTATGTATGTACCACATCTTTATCCATTCGTCTGTCTGTGGGCATTTAGGTTGCTTCCATTACCTGGCTATTGTAAATAGTGCTGCAATGAACATTGTGGTGAATGTGTGTTTTTGATTTATGGTTGTCTCTGGGTATATGCCCAGAAGTGGGATTGCTGGATCCTGTGGTAATTCTATTCCTAGTTTCTTTAAGGAAACTCCATACTGTTCTCCATAGTGACTGTATCAATTTACCTTCCCACTAATAGTGGAAGAGGGTTCCTTTTGTCCACACCCTCCCCAGAATTTGTTGTTTGTAGATTTTCTGATGCTGCCGATTCTAACAGGTGTGAGGTGATACCTCATTGTCATTTTGATTTGCATTTCTCTAATAATTAGTGGTGTTGAGCAGCTTTTCATGTGCGTCTTGGCCGTCTCTGTGACTTCTTTGAAGAAACGTCTATTTAGATCTTCTGCCCATTTTTGTATTGGGTTGTTTGTTTTATTAATATTAAGCTGCGTGAGCTGTTTATATATATTGGAGATTAAACCCTTGTCCATTGATTCGTTTGCGAACGTTTTCGCCCATTCTGAGGGTTGCCTTTTTCCATTCCCGTTTTTTTTAACCAAAAAAGAAAGAAAGCAAAAGAAGCAGAACACTAATGTGCGTGAAATATGCCTCTTGAAACTGTCGTTTTGAAATATGGACGTCTTTTGAACTTTTTGGTCGATATATGACCCCAGGATTTGTTTTCAGGGCAGGTGTCATTTACAGGCCTGCAATGATTTGGAATATCCACTGACCAGTAGCGCTGGGATTAAAGCTGCTGTTGTGCGAAATGGCCACAAGGTGGCAGCAGTTCTCCCTTAGCAAATCTGGTTACCAGGGCAACAGAGCCTCAATGGAAGCCTGTTCTAGATTGGAATTTAGAATGGAATGTGCCAGGAGAAAGCCCCTCAAGTTTGTCTCACTACTTCTTGTTCGTGTTTTTAATTTAATTTTTAATTTTTTATTACAGCAAGTTTGATTACAACGTTTGCTTGTTGTAGGTGTGCAAGATGTGGTTCTTTTACACATATACATATGTCTGTTCTTCCTGGGACCCTTTTCCCATGTACGTTATGACAGAATGTTGAGTAGTCTTCTCTTGGCATTCCGTAGGTCTTTGGTGATTATATATTTCACCTGTGTTTGTATATGTCTCTTAACCCCAATATCGTAATGAATCCAATCCTCACACCTTTCCATTGGTGAACCATAAGTTTGTTTAATGAATCTGTGATTGCCCTTCTCCGTGGAAATATCTGCCCTGGTATCCGTTTTTAGGTAACACCTATAAGTGATATCCTACGATATGTGTCTTTCACTTTCTGACTTACTACAAGTCCCGTGCTTACCTGTAGACTCATCTACGGGGCTGCAAATGGCATTGTGCCCTTTTTTTCCTTGGCTAATATTCTGTCTTAGCGAGGTCCATTTTCTGCAATGTGATTCCCTGAGGGCTGAGGATTAGCTGACCTGGGCAGCCTGACCCTGCCGGCAAGCCCTCCCCAGGTGTGCCTGGGTTGAGTTCAATAGAAACAGCACTCCAGGCAGCAATAGCCCCTGCAGCTGTGCCTGACTCCATATTCTCTGCCCCGTCAGCAGTCTCGGGGCTGTGCTGGTGGGAGGGTGTGAGGGTCCACGGCTTTGTTGGTGGCCCGGTGTGAGTGGGGCTCTGCTGGACTTTCTGCAGGAGTTGCCAGGCTGCCACCTGTAAAGAAGAGGATGTGTCACCCATAACTTCCACTGGAATTTCTCTCCGGGCTGAGGTGAGGAAGGAAAAAAAGGAATGATGGCCGGGACAGGAGGGGTATATCAGGCAGGGAAATGGAAAGCTTCTAGAAGAGTGCCCGGGGCCAGGACCATCCTGGCTGGCCTGCAGGCACCAAGTTGGCCTGCATGCTGTCGCTGGTGTGGCTCCACGGCCCTTCCTCTAGGCTTTCAAGCCCTTGTACATATTCAGGTGTTTTACCTGGGAAGGGTGGGAACATTTCAGCAGCAGCTGGCCTGGGGCTCAGCTCACGTTTACTCACAGAGGCCTCGGCACGGTCCCCCAGCTTTGCAATGAGGAGGCTCCTTGCGTGGGGGGGCCGGGCTGCTGGCTGTATGGGAGATGATTCCCCACCTCTGACCAATGTCAGAATTGTTTACCGCTGGAGCAAGTGCCCTGATAGGGTTTTCCTCTGTATAACTGCTGGGTTCAGGTTTTTTTTTCTTTTTTGGTTCAAGTTAGAATTTATTCATCTTTTATGTATTTATTGATATAAGCATGGAAATAATTCATTCATAGAAATACATCTGTGTGAAGGGAAGAACTTTTTTTCTGTTTTATTTTTAAATTTTATTTCTAAAAATTTTGCAGTTTAATCATATTTATTTTTCTATACAGCAGGTTATTATTAGTTATCTATTTTATTCATATACATATATACAGGTCAATACCTATCTCCCAACTCATCTGACCACCAACACCCCATGGCTTCCCCCACTTGGTGTCCATACGTTTGTTCTCTACCTCTGTTTCTCTATTTCTGCCCTGCAAACCTGTTCATCTGTACCATATATCTAGGTTCCACATACATGCATTAATACAGAATATTTGTTTTGCTCTTTCTGACTTACTTCATTCTGTATGACAGTCTCTAGATCCACCGACTTCTCTACAAATAACCCAGTTTCATTCCTTTTCATGGCTGAGTCATATCCCATTTTATGTATGTACCACATCTTTATCCATTCGTCTGTCTGTGGGCATTTAGGTTGCTTCCATTACCTGGCTATTGTAAATAGTGCTGCAATGAACATTGTGGTGAATGTGTGTTTTTGATTTATGGTTGTCTCTGGGTATATGCCCAGAAGTGGGATTGCTGGATCCTATGGTAATTCTATTCCTAGTTTCTTTAAGGAAACTCCATACTGTTCTCCATAGTGACTGTATCAATTTACCTTCCCACTAATAGTGGAAGAGTGTTCCTTTTGTCCACACCCTCCCCAGAATTTGTTGTTTGTAGATTTTCTGATGCTGCCGATTCTAACAGGTGTGAGGTGATACCTCATTGTCATTTTGATTTGCATTTCTCTAATAATTAGTGGTGTTGAGCATCTTTTCATGTGCGTCTTGGCCGTCTCTGTGACTTCTTTGAAGAAACGTCTATTTAGATCTTCTGCCCATTTTTGTATTGGGTTGTTTGTTTTATTAATATTAAGCTGCGTGAGCTGTTTATATATATTGGAGATTAAACCCTTGTCCATTGATTCGTTTGCGAACGTTTTCGCCCATTCTGAGGGTTGCCTTTTTCCATTCCCGTTTTTTTTAACCAAAAAAGAAAGAAAGCAAAAGAAGCAGAACACTAATGTGCGTGAAATATGCCTCTTGAAACTGTCGTTTTGAAATATGGACGTCTTTTGAACTTTTTGGTCGATATATGACCCCAGGATTTGTTTTCAGGGCAGGTGTCATTTACAGGCCTGCAATGATTTGGAATATCCACTGACCATTAGCGCTGGGATTAAAGCTGCTGTTGTGTGAAATGGCCACAAGGTGGCAGCAGTTCTCCCTTAGCAAATCTGGTTACTAGGGCAACAGAGCCTCAATGGAAGCCTGTTCTAGATTGGAATTTAGAATGGAATGTGCCAGGAGAAAGCCCCTCAAGTTTGTCTCACTACTTCTTGTTCGTGTTTTTAATTTAATTTTTAATTTTTTATTACAGCAAGTTTGATTACAACGTTTGCTTGTTGTAGGTGTGCAAGATGTGGTTCTGTTACACATATACATATGTCTGTTCTTCCTGGGACCCTTTTCCCATGTACATTATGACAGAATGTTGAGTAGTCTTCTCTTGGCATTCCGTAGGTCTTTGGTGATTATATATTTCACCTGTGTTTGTATATGTCTCTTAACCCCAATATCGTAATGAATCCAATCCTCACACCTTTCCATTGGTGAACCATAAGTGTGTTTAATGAATCTGTGATTGCCCTTCTCCGTGGAAATATCTGCCCTGGTATCCGTTTTTAGGTAACACCTATAAGTGATATCCTACGATATGTGTCTTTCACTTTCTGACTTACTACAAGTCCCGTGCTTACCTGTAGACTCATCTACGGGGCTGCAAATGGCATTGTGCCCTTTTTTTCCTTGGCTAATATTCTGTCTTAGCGAGGTCCATTTTCTGCAATGTGATTCCCTGAGGGCTGAGGATTAGCTGACCTGGGCAGCCTGACCCTGCCGGCAAGCCCTCCCCAGGTGTGCGTGGGTTGAGGTCGATAGAAACAGCACTCCAGGCAGCAATAGCCCCTGCAGCTGTGCCTGATTCCATATTCTCTGCCCCGTCAGCAGTCTCGGGGCTGTGCTGGTGGGAGGGTGTGAGGGTCCACGGCTTTGTTGGTGGCCCGGTGTGAGTGGGGCTCTGCTGGACTTTCTGCAGGAGTTGCCAGGCTGCCACCTGTAAAGAAGAGGATGTGTCACCCATAACTTCCACTGGAATTTCTCTCCGGGCTGAGGTGAGGAAGGAAAAAAAGGAATGATGGCCGGGACAGGAGGGGTATATCAGGCAGGGAAATGGAAAGCTTCTAGAAGAGTGCCCGGGGCCAGGACCATCCTGGATGGCCTGCAGGCACCAAGTTGGCCTGCATGCTGTCGCTGGTGTGGCTCCACGGCCCTTCCTCCAGGCTTTCAAGCCCTTGTACATATTCAGGTGTTTTACCTGGGAAGGGTGGGAACAGTTCAGCAGCAGCTGGCCTGGGGCTCAGCTCACGTTTACTCACAGAGGCCTCGGCACGGTCCCCCAGCTTTGCAATGAGGATGCTCCTTGCGTGGGGGGGCCGGGCTGCTGGCTGTATGGGAGATGATTCCCCACCTCTGACCAATGTCAGAATTGTTTACCGCTGGAGCAAGTGCCCTGATAGGGTTTTCCTCTGTATAACTGCTGGGTTCAGGTTTTTTTTTCTTTTTTGGTTCAAGTTAGAATTTATTCATCTTTTATGTATTTATTGATATAAGCATGGAAATAATTCATTCATAGAAATACATCTGTGTGAAGGGAAGAACTTTTTTCTGTTTTATTTTTAAATTTCATTTCTAAAAATTTTGCAGTTTAATTATATTTATTTTTCTATACAGCAGGTTTTTATTAGTTATCTATTTTATTCATATACATATATACAGGTCAATACCTATCTCCCAACTCATCTGACCACCATCACCCCATGGCTTCCCCCACTTGGTGTCCATACGTTTGTTCTCTACCTCTGTTTCTCTATTTCTGCCCTGCAAACCTGTTCATCTGTACCATATATCTAGGTTCCACATACATGCATTAATACAGAATATTTGTTTTGCTCTTTCTGACTTACTTCATTCTGTATGACAGTCTCTAGATCCACCGACTTCTCTACAAATAACCCAGTTTCATTCCTTTTCATGGCTGAGTCATATCCCATTTTATGTATGTACCACATCTTTATCCATTCATCTGTCTGTGGGCATTTAGGTTGCTTCCATTACCTGGCTATTGTAAATAGTGCTGCAATGAACATTGTGGTGAATGTGTGTTTTTGATTTATGGTTGTCTCTGTGTATATGCCCAGAAGTGGGATTGCTGGATCCTATGGTAATTCTATTTCTAGTTTCTTTAAGGAAACTCCATACTGTTCTCCATAGTGACTGTATCAATTTACCTTCCCACCAATAGTGGAAGAGGGTTCCTTTTGTCCACACCCTCCCCAGAATTTGTTGTTTGTAGATTTTCTGATGATGCCGATTCTAACAGGTGTGAGGTGATACCTCATTGTCGTTTTGATTTGCATTTCTCTAATAATTAGTGGTGTTGAGCAGCTTTTCATGTGCGTCTTGGCCGTCTCTGTGACTTCTTTGAAGAAACGTCTATTTAGATCTTCTGCCCATTTTTGTATTGGGTTGTTTGTTTTATTAATATTAAGCTGCGTGAGCTGTTTATATATATTGGAGATTAAACCCTTGTCCATTGATTCGTTTGCGAACGTTTTCGCCCATTCTGAGGGTTGCCTTTTTCCATTCCCTTTTTTTTTAACCAAAAAAGAAAGAAAGCAAAAGAAGCAGAACACTAATGTGCGTGAAATATGCCTCTTGAAACTGTCGTTTTGAAATATGGACGTCTTTTGAACTTTTTGGTCGATATATGACCCCACGATTTGTTTTCAGGGCAGGTGTCATTTACAGGCCTGCAATGATTTGGAATATCCACTGACCAGTAGCGCTGGGATTAAAGCTGCTGTTGTGTGAAACGGCCACAAGGTGGCAGCAGTTCTCCCTTAGCAAATCTGGTTACCAGGGCAACAGAGCCTCAATGGAAGCCTGTTCTAGATTGGAATTTAGAATGGAATGTGCCAGGAGAAAGCCCCTCAAGTTTGTCTCACTACTTCTTGTTCGTGTTTTTAATTTAATTTTTAATTTTTTATTACAGCAAGTTTGATTACAACGTTTGCTTGTTGTAGGTGTGCAAGATGTGGTTCTTTTACACATATACATATGTCTGTTCTTCCTGGGACCCTTTTCCCATGTACGTTATGACAGAATGTTGAGTAGTCTTCTCTTGGCATTCCGTAGGTCTTTGGTGATTATATATTTCACCTGTGTTTGTATATGTCTCTTAACCCCAATATCGTAATGAATCCAATCCTCACACCTTTCCATTGGTGAACCATAAGTTTCTTTAATGAATCTGTGATTGCCCTTCTCCGTGGAAATATCTGCCCTGGTATCCGTTTTTAGGTAACACCTATAAGTGATATCCTACAATATGTGTCTTTCACTTTCTGACTTACTACAAGTCACGTGATTACCTGTAGACTCATCTACGGGGCTGCAAATGGCATTGTGCTCTTTTTCTCCTTGGCTAATATTCTGTCTTAGCGAGGTCCATTTTCTGCAATGTGATTCCCTGAGGGCTGAGGATTAGCTGACCTGGGCAGCCTGACCCTGCCGGCAAGCCCTCCCCAGGTGTGCCTGGGTTGAGTTCAATAGAAACAGCACTCCAGGCACCAATAGCCCCTGCAGCTGTGCCTGACTCCATATTCTCTGCCCCGTCAGCAGTCTCGGGGCTGTGCTGGTGGGAGGGTGTGAGGGTCCACGGCTTTGTTGGTGGCCCGGTGTGAGTGGGGCTCTGCTGGAATTTCTGCAGGAGTTGCCAGGTTGCCACCTGTAAAGAAGAGGATGTGTCACCCATAATTTCCACTGGAATTTCTCTCCGGGCTGAGGTGAGGGAGGAAAAAAAAGAGTGGGGGCCGGGACAGGAGTGGTATCTCAGGCAGGGAAATGGAAAGCTTCCAGAAGAGCGCCCGGGGCCAGGACCATCCTGGCTGGCCTGCAGGCACCAAGTTGGCCTGCGTGCTGTCGCTGGTGTGGCTCCACGGCCCTTCCTCTAGGCTTTCAAGCCCTTGTACATATTCAGGTGTTTTACCTGGGAAGGGTGGGAACAGTTCAGCAGCAGCTGGCCTGGGGCTCAGCTCACGTTTACTCACAGAGGCCTCGGCACTGTCCCCCAGCTTTGCAATCAGGACGCTCCTTGCGTGGGGGGGCCGGGCTGCTGGCTGTATGGGAGATGATTCCCCACCTCTGACCAATCTCAGAATTGTTTACCGCTGGAACAAGTGCCCTGATAGGGTTTTCCTCTGTATAACTGCTGGGTACAGGATTTTTTTTTTCTTTTTTGGTTCAAGTTAGAAGTTATTCATCTTTTATGTATTTATTGATATAAGCATGGAAATAATTCATTCATAGAAATACATCTGTGTGAAGGGAAGAACTTTTTTTCTGTTTTATTTTTAAATTTCATTTCTAAAAATTTTGCAGTTTAATCATATTTATTTTTCTATACAGCAGGTTATTATTAGTTATCTATTTTATTCATATACATATATACAGGTCAATACCTATCTCCCAACTCATCTGACCACCAACACCCCATGGCTTCCCCCACTTGGTGTCCATACGTTTGTTCTCTACCTCTGTTTCTCTATTTCTGCCCTGCAAACCTGTTCATCTGTACCATATATCTAGGTTCCACATACATGCATTAATACAGAATATTTGTTTTGCTCTTTCTGACTTACTTCATTCTGTATGACAGTCTCTAGATCCACCGACTTCTCTACAAATAACCCAGTTTCATTCCTTTTCATGGCTGAGTCATATCCCATTTTATGTATGTACCACATCTTTATCCATTCGTCTGTCTGTGGGTATTTAGGTTGCTTCCATTACCTGGCTATTGTAAATAGTGCTGCAATGAACATTGTGGTGAATGTGTGTTTTTGATTTATGGTTGTCTCTGGGTATATGCCCAGAAGTGGGATTGCTGGATCCTATGGTAATTCTATTCCTAGTTTCTTTAAGGAAACTCCATACTGTTCTCCATAGTGACTGTATCAATTTACCTTCCCACTAATAGTGGAAGAGGGTTCCTTTTGTCCACACCCTCCCCAGAATTTGTTGTTTGTAGATTTTCTGATGCTGCCGATTCTAACAGGTGTGAGGTGATACCTCATTGTCATTTTGATTTGCATTTCTCTAATAATTAGTGGTGTTGAGCATCTTTTCATGTGCGTCTTGGCCGTCTCTGTGACTTCTTTGAAGAAACGTCTATTTAGATCTTCTGCCCATTTTTGTATTGGGTTGTTTGTTTTATTAATATTAAGCTGCGTGAGCTGTTTATATATATTGGAGATTAAACCCTTGTTCATTGATTCGTTTGCGAACGTTTTCGCCCATTCTGAGGGTTGCCTTTTTCCATTCCCGTTTTTTTTTAACCAAAAAAGAAAGAAAGCAAAAGAAGCAGAACACTAATGTGCGTGAAATATGCCTCTTGAAACTGTCGTTTTGAAATATGGACGTCTTTTGAACTTTTTGGTCGATATATGACCCCAGGATTTGTTTTCAGGGCAGGTGTCATTTACAGGCCTGCAATGATTTGGAATATCCACTGACCAGTAGCGCTGGGATTAAAGCTGCTGTTGTGCGAAATGGCCACAAGGTGGCAGCAGTTCTCCCTTAGCAAATCTGGTTACTAGGGCAACAGAGCCTCAATGGAAGCCTGTTCTAGATTGGAATTTAGAATGGAATGTGCCAGGAGAAAGCCCCTCAAGTTTGTCTCACTACTTCTTGTTCGTGTTTTTAATTTAATTTTTAATTTTTTATTACAGCAAGTTTGATTACAACGTTTGCTTGTTGTAGGTGTGCAAGATGTGGTTCTGTTACACATATACATATGTCTGTTCTTCCTGGGACCCTTTTCCCATGTACATTATGACAGAATGTTGAGTAGTCTTCTCTTGGCATTCCGTAGGTCTTTGGTGATTATATATTTCACCTGTGTTTGTATATGTCTCTTAACCCCAATATCGTAATGAATCCAATCCTCACACCTTTCCATTGGTGAACCATAAGTGTGTTTAATGAATCTGTGATTGCCCTTCTCCGTGGAAATATCTGCCCTGGTATCCGTTTTTAGGTAACACCTATAAGTGATATCCTACGATATGTGTCTTTCACTTTCTGACTTACTACAAGTCCCGTGCTTACCTGTAGACTCATCTACGGGGCTGCAAATGGCATTGTGCCCTTTTTTTCCTTGGCTAATATTCTGTCTTAGCGAGGTCCATTTTCTGCAATGTGATTCCCTGAGGGCTGAGGATTAGCTGACCTGGGCAGCCTGACCCTGCCGGCAAGCCCTCCCCAGGTGTGCGTGGGTTGAGGTCGATAGAAACAGCACTCCAGGCAGCAATAGCCCCTGCAGCTGTGCCTGATTCCATATTCTCTGCCCCGTCAGCAGTCTCGGGGCTGTGCTGGTGGGAGGGTGTGAGGGTCCACGGCTTTGTTGGTGGCCCGGTGTGAGTGGGGCTCTGCTGGACTTTCTGCAGGAGTTGCCAGGCTGCCACCTGTAAAGAAGAGGATGTGTCACCCATAACTTCCACTGGAATTTCTCTCCGGGCTGAGGTGAGGAAGGAAAAAAAGGAATGATGGCCGGGACAGGAGGGGTATATCAGGCAGGGAAATGGAAAGCTTCTAGAAGAGTGCCCGGGGCCAGGACCATCCTGGATGGCCTGCAGGCACCAAGTTGGCCTGCATGCTGTCGCTGGTGTGGCTCCACGGCCCTTCCTCCAGGCTTTCAAGCCCTTGTACATATTCAGGTGTTTTACCTGGGAAGGGTGGGAACAGTTCAGCAGCAGCTGGCCTGGGGCTCAGCTCACGTTTACTCACAGAGGCCTCGGCACGGTCCCCCAGCTTTGCAATGAGGATGCTCCTTGCGTGGGGGGGCCGGGCTGCTGGCTGTATGGGAGATGATTCCCCACCTCTGACCAATGTCAGAATTGTTTACCGCTGGAGCAAGTGCCCTGATAGGGTTTTCCTCTGTATAACTGCTGGGTTCAGGTTTTTTTTTCTTTTTTGGTTCAAGTTAGAATTTATTCATCTTTTATGTATTTATTGATATAAGCATGGAAATAATTCATTCATAGAAATACATCTGTGTGAAGGGAAGAACTTTTTTCTGTTTTATTTTTAAATTTCATTTCTAAAAATTTTGCAGTTTAATTATATTTATTTTTCTATACAGCAGGTTTTTATTAGTTATCTATTTTATTCATATACATATATACAGGTCAATACCTATCTCCCAACTCATCTGACCACCATCACCCCATGGCTTCCCCCACTTGGTGTCCATACGTTTGTTCTCTACCTCTGTTTCTCTATTTCTGCCCTGCAAACCTGTTCATCTGTACCATATATCTAGGTTCCACATACATGCATTAATACAGAATATTTGTTTTGCTCTTTCTGACTTACTTCATTCTGTATGACAGTCTCTAGATCCACCGACTTCTCTACAAATAACCCAGTTTCATTCCTTTTCATGGCTGAGTCATATCCCATTTTATGTATGTACCACATCTTTATCCATTCATCTGTCTGTGGGCATTTAGCTTGCTTCCATTACCTGGCTATTGTAAATAGTGCTGCAATGAACATTGTGGTGAATGTGTGTTTTTGATTTATGGTTGTCTCTGTGTATATGCCCAGAAGTGGGATTGCTGGATCCTATGGTAATTCTATTTCTAGTTTCTTTAAGGAAACTCCATACTGTTCTCCATAGTGACTGTATCAATTTACCTTCCCACCAATAGTGGAAGAGGGTTCCTTTTGTCCACACCCTCCCCAGAATTTGTTGTTTGTAGATTTTCTGATGATGCCGATTCTAACAGGTGTGAGGTGATACCTCATTGTCGTTTTGATTTGCATTTCTCTAATAATTAGTGGTGTTGAGCAGCTTTTCATGTGCGTCTTGGCCGTCTCTGTGACTTCTTTGAAGAAACGTCTATTTAGATCTTCTGCCCATTTTTGTATTGGGTTGTTTGTTTTATTAATATTAAGCTGCGTGAGCTGTTTATATATATTGGAGATTAAACCCTTGTCCATTGATTCGTTTGCGAACGTTTTCGCCCATTCTGAGGGTTGCCTTTTTCCATTCCCGTTTTTTTTTAACCAAAAAAGAAAGAAAGCAAAAGAAGCAGAACACTAATGTGCGTGAAATATGCCTCTTGAAACTGTCGTTTTGAAATATGGACGTCTTTTGAACTTTTTGGTCGATATATGACCCCAGGATTTGTTTTCAGGGCAGGTGTCATTTACAGGCCTGCAATGATTTGGAATATCCACTGACCAGTAGCGCTGGGATTAAAGCTGCTGTTGTGCGAAATGGCCACAAGGTGGCAGCAGTTCTCCCTTAGCAAATCTGGTTACCAGGGCAACAGAGCCTCAATGGAAGCCTGTTCTAGATTGGAATTTAGAATGGAATGTGCCAGGAGAAAGCCCCTCAAGTTTGTCTCACTACTTCTTGTTCGTGTTTTTAATTTAATTTTTAATTTTTTATTACAGCAAGTTTGATTACAACGTTTGCTTGTTGTAGGTGTGCAAGATGTGGTTCTTTTACACATATACATATGTCTGTTCTTCCTGGGACCCTTTTCCCATGTACGTTATGACAGAATGTTGAGTAGTCTTCTCTTGGCATTCCGTAGGTCTTTGGTGATTATATATTTCACCTGTGTTTGTATATGTCTCTTAACCCCAATATCGTAATGAATCCAATCCTCACACCTTTCCATTGGTGAACCATAAGTTTGTTTAATGAATCTGTGATTGCCCTTCTCCGTGGAAATATCTGCCCTGGTATCCGTTTTTAGGTAACACCTGTAAGTGATATCCTACGATATGTGTCTTTCACTTTCTGACTTACTACAAGTCACGTGATTACCTGTAGACTCATCTACGGGGCTGCAAATGGCATTGTGTCCGTTTTTTCCTTGGCTAATATTCTGTCTTAGCGAGGTCCAGTTTCTGCAATGTGATTCCCTGAGGGCTGAGGATTAGCTGACCTGGGCAGCCTGACCCTGCCGGCAAGCCCTCCCCAGGTGTGCCTGGGTTGAGGTCAATAGAAACAGCACTTCAGGCAGCAATAGCCCCTGCAGCTGTGCCTGACTCCATATTCTCTGCCCCGTCAGCAGTCTCGGGGCTGTGCTGGTGGGAGGGTGTGAGGGTCCACGGCTTTGTTGGTGGCCCGGTGTGAGTGGGGCTCTGCTGGACTTTCTGCAGGAGTTGCCAGGTTGCCACCTGTAAAGAAGAGGATGTGTCACCCATAATTTCCACTGGAATTTCTCTCCGGGCTGAGGTGAGGGAGGAAAAAAAAGAGTGGGGGCCGGGACAGGAGTGGTATCTCAGGCAGGGAAATGGAAAGCTTCCAGAAGAGCGCCCGGGGCCAGGACCATCCTGGCTGGCCTGCAGGCACCAAGTTGGCCTGCGTGCTGTCGCTGGTGTGGCTCCACGGCCCTTCCTCTAGGCTTTCAAGCCCTTGTACATATTCAGGTGTTTTACCTGGGAAGGGTGGGAACAGTTCAGCAGCAGCTGGCCTGGGGCTCAGCTCACGTTTACTCACAGAGGCCTCGGCACTGTCCCCCAGCTTTGCAATCAGGACGCTCCTTGCGTGGGGGGGCCGGGCTGCTGGCTGTATGGGAGATGATTCCCCACCTCTGACCAATCTCAGAATTGTTTACCGCTGGAACAAGTGCCCTGATAGGGTTTTCCTCTGTATAACTGCTGGGTACAGGATTTTTTTTTTCTTTTTTGGTTCAAGTTAGAAGTTATTCATCTTTTATGTATTTATTGATATAAGCATGGAAATAATTCATTCATAGAAATACATCTGTGTGAAGGGAAGAACTTTTTTTCTGTTTTATTTTTAAATTTCATTTCTAAAAATTTTGCAGTTTAATCATATTTATTTTTCTATACAGCAGGTTATTATTAGTTATCTATTTTATTCATATACATATATACAGGTCAATACCTATCTCCCAACTCATCTGACCACCAACACCCCATGGCTTCCCCCACTTGGTGTCCATACGTTTGTTCTCTACCTCTGTTTCTCTATTTCTGCCCTGCAAACCTGTTCATCTGTACCATATATCTAGGTTCCACATACATGCATTAATACAGAATATTTGTTTTGCTGTTTCTGACTTACTTCATTCTGTATGACAGTCTCTAGATCCACCGACTTCTCTACAAATAACCCAGTTTCATTCCTTTTCATGGCTGAGTCATATCCCATTTTATGTATGTACCACATCTTTATCCATTCGTCTGTCTGTGGGTATTTAGGTTGCTTCCATTACCTGGCTATTGTAAATAGTGCTGCAATGAACATTGTGGTGAATGTGTGTTTTTGATTTATGGTTGTCTCTGGGTATATGCCCAGAAGTGGGATTGCTGGATCCTATGGTAATTCTATTCCTAGTTTCTTTAAGGAAACTCCATACTGTTCTCCATAGTGACTGTATCAATTTACCTTCCCACTAATAGTGGAAGAGGGTTCCTTTTGTCCACACCCTCCCCAGAATTTGTTGTTTGTAGATTTTCTGATGCTGCCGATTCTAACAGGTGTGAGGTGATACCTCATTGTCATTTTGATTTGCATTTCTCTAATAATTAGTGGTGTTGAGCATCTTTTCATGTGCGTCTTGGCCGTCTCTGTGACTTCTTTGAAGAAACGTCTATTTAGATCTTCTGCCCATTTTTGTATTGGGTTGTTTGTTTTATTAATATTAAGCTGCGTGAGCTGTTTATATATATTGGAGATTAAACCCTTGTTCATTGATTCGTTTGCGAACGTTTTCGCCCATTCTGAGGGTTGCCTTTTTCCATTCCCGTTTTTTTTTAACCAAAAAAGAAAGAAAGCAAAAGAAGCAGAACACTAATGTGCGTGAAATATGCCTCTTGAAACTGTCGTTTTGAAATATGGACGTCTTTTGAACTTTTTGGTCGATATATGACCCCAGGATTTGTTTTCAGGGCAGGTGTCATTTACAGGCCTGCAATGATTTGGAATATCCACTGACCAGTAGCGCTGGGATTAAAGCTGCTGTTGTGCGAAATGGCCACAAGGTGGCAGCAGTTCTCCCTTAGCAAATCTGGTTACTAGGGCAACAGAGCCTCAATGGAAGCCTGTTCTAGATTGGAATTTAGAATGGAATGTGCCAGGAGAAAGCCCCTCAAGTTTTTCTCACTACTTCTTGTTCGTGTTTTTAATTTAATTTTTAATTTTTTATTACAGCAAGTTTGATTACAACGTTTGCTTGTTGTAGGTGTGCAAGATGTGGTTCTGTTACACATATACATATGTCTGTTCTTCCTGGGACCCTTTTCCCATGTACATTATGACAGAATGTTGAGTAGTCTTCTCTTGGCATTCCGTAGGTCTTTGGTGATTATATATTTCACCTGTGTTTGTATATGTCTCTTAACCCCAATATCGTAATGAATCCAATCCTCACACCTTTCCATTGGTGAACCATAAGTGTGTTTAATGAATCTGTGATTGCCCTTCTCCGTGGAAATATCTGCCCTGGTATCCGTTTTTAGGTAACACCTATAAGTGATATCCTACGATATGTGTCTTTCACTTTCTGACTTACTACAAGTCCCGTGCTTACCTGTAGACTCATCTACGGGGCTGCAAATGGCATTGTGCCCTTTTTTTCCTTGGCTAATATTCTGTCTTAGCGAGGTCCATTTTCTGCAATGTGATTCCCTGAGGGCTGAGGATTAGCTGACCTGGGCAGCCTGACCCTGCCGGCAAGCCCTCCCCAGGTGTGCGTGGGTTGAGGTCGATAGAAACAGCACTCCAGGCAGCAATAGCCCCTGCAGTTGTGCCTGATTCCATATTCTCTGCCCCGTCAGCAGTCTCGGGGCTGTGCTGGTGGGAGGGTGTGAGGGTCCACGGCTTTGTTGGTGGCCCGGTGTGAGTGGGGCTCTGCTGGACTTTCTGCAGGAGTTGCCAGGCTGCCACCTGTAAAGAAGAGGATGTGTCACCCATAACTTCCACTGGAATTTCTCTCCGGGCTGAGGTGAGGAAGGAAAAAAAGGAATGATGGCCGGGACAGGAGGGGTATATCAGGCAGGGAAATGGAAAGCTTCTAGAAGAGTGCCCGGGGCCAGGACCATCCTGGATGGCCTGCAGGCACCAAGTTGGCCTGCATGCTGTCGCTGGTGTGGCTCCACGGCCCTTCCTCTAGGCTTTCAAGCCCTTGTACATATTCAGGTGTTTTACCTGGGAAGGGTGGGAACAGTTCAGCAGCAGCTGGCCTGGGGCTCAGCTCACGTTTACTCACAGAGGCCTCGGCACGGTCCCCCAGCTTTGCAATGAGGATGCTCCTTGCGTGGGGGGGCCGGGCTGCTGGCTGTATGGGAGATGATTCCCCACCTCTGACCAATGTCAGAATTGTTTACCACTGGAGCAAGTGCCCTGATAGGGTTTTCCTCTGTATAACTGCTGGGTACAGGATTTTTTTTCTTTTTTGGTTCAAGTTAGAATTTATTCATCTTTTATGTATTTATTGATATAAGCATGGAAATAATTCATTCATAGAAATACATCTGTGTGAAGGGAAGAACTTTTTTCTGTTTTATTTTTAAATTTCATTTCTAAAAATTTTGCAGTTTAATTATATTTATTTTTCTATACAGCAGGTTATTATTAGTTATCTATTTTATTCATATACATATATACAGGTCAATACCTATCTCCCAACTCATCTGACCACCATCACCCCATGGCTTCCCCCACTTGGTGTCCATACGTTTGTTCTCTACCTCTGTTTCTCTATTTCTGCCCTGCAAACCTGTTCATCTGTACCATATATCTAGGTTCCACATACATGCATTAATACAGAATATTTGTTTTGCTCTTTCTGACTTACTTCATTCTGTATGACAGTCTCTAGATCCACCGACTTCTCTACAAATAACCCAGTTTCATTCCTTTTCATGGCTGAGTCATATCCCATTTTATGTATGTACCACATCTTTATCCATTCATCTGTCTGTGGGCATTTAGGTTGCTTCCATTACCTGGCTATTGTAAATAGTGCTGCAATGAACATTGTGGTGAATGTGTGTTTTTGATTTATGGTTGTCTCTGTGTATATGCCCAGAAGTGGGATTGCTGGATCCTATGGTAATTCTATTTCTAGTTTCTTTAAGGAAACTCCATACTGTTCTCCATAGTGACTGTATCAATTTACCTTCCCACCAATAGTGGAAGAGGGTTCCTTTTGTCCACACCCTCACCAGAATTTGTTGTTTGTAGATTTTCTGATGATGCCGATTCTAACAGGTGTGAGGTGATACCTCATTGTCGTTTTGATTTGCATTTCTCTAATAATTAGTGGTGTTGAGCATCTTTTCATGTGCGTCTTGGCCGTCTCTGTGACTTCTTTGAAGAAACGTCTATTTAGATCTTCTGCCCATTTTTGTATTGGGTTGTTTGTTTTATTAATATTAAGCTGCGTGAGCTGTTTATATATATTGGAGATTAAACCCTTGTCCATTGATTCGTTTGCGAACGTTTTCGCCCATTCTGAGGGTTGCCTTTTTCCATTCCCGTTTTTTTTTAACCAAAAAAGAAAGAAAGCAAAAGAAGCAGAACACTAATGTGCGTGAAATATGCCTCTTGAAACTGTCGTTTTGAAATATGGACGTCTTTTGAACTTTTTGGTCGATATATGACCCCAGGATTTGTTTTCAGGGCAGGTGTCATTTACAGGCCTGAAATGATTTGGAATATCCACTGACCAGTAGCGCTGGGATTAAAGCTGCTGTTGTGCGAAATGGCCACAAGGTGGCAGCAGTTCTCCCTTAACAAATCTGGTTACTAGGGCAACAGAGCCTCAATGGAAGCCTGTTCTAGATTGGAATTTAGAATGGAATGTGCCAGGAGAAAGCCCCTCAAGTTTGTCTCACTACTTCTTGTTCGTGTTTTTAATTTAATTTTTAATTTTTTATTACAGCAAGTTTGATTACAACGTTTGCTTGTTGTAGGTGTGCAAGATGTGGTTCTTTTACACATATACATATGTCTGTTCTTCCTGGGACCCTTTTCCCATGTACGTTATGACAGAATGTTGAGTAGTCTTCTCTTGGCATTCCGTAGGTCTTTGGTGATTATATATTTCACCTGTGTTTGTATATGTCTCTTAACCCCAATATCGTAATGAATCCAATCCTCACACCTTTCCATTGGTGAACCATAAGTTTGTTTAATGAATCTGTGATTGCCCTTCTCCGTGGAAATATCTGCCCTGGTATCCGTTTTTAGGTAACACCTATAAGTGATATCCTACGATATGTGTCTTTCACTTTCTGACTTACTACAAGTCACGTGCTTACCTGTAGACTCATCTACGGGGCTGCAAATGGCATTGTGCCCTTTTTTTCCTTGGCTAATATTCTGTCTTAGCGAGGTCCATTTTCTGCAATGTGATTCCCTGAGGGCTGAGGATTAGCTGACCTGGGCAGCCTGACCCTGCCGGCAAGCCCTCCCCAGGTGTGCCTGGGTTGAGTTCAATAGAAACAGCACTCCAGGCAGCAATAGCCCCTGCAGCTGTGCCTGACTCCATATTCTCTGCCCCGTCAGCAGTCTCGGGGCTGTGCTGGTGGGAGGGTGTGAGGGTCCACGGCTTTGTTGGTGGCCCGGTGTGAGTGGGGCTCTGCTGGAATTTCTGCAGGAGTTGCCAGGTTGCCACCTGTAAAGAAGAGGATGTGTCACCCATAATTTCCACTGGAATTTCTCTCCGGGCTGAGGTGAGGGAGGAAAAAAAGGAGTGGGGGCCGGGACAGGAGTGGTATCTCAGGCAGGGAAATGGAAAGCTTCCAGAAGAGCGCCCGGGGCCAGGACCATCCTGGCTGGCCTGCAGGCACCAAGTTGGCCTGCGTGCTGTCGCTGGTGTGGCTCCACGGCCCTTCCTCTAGGCTTTCAAGCCCTTGAACATATTCAGGTGTTTTACCTGGGAAGGGTGGGAACAGTTCAGCAGCGGCTGGCCTGGGGCTCAGCTCACGTTTACTCACAGAGGCCTCGGCACTGTTCCCCAGCTTTGCAATCAGGACGATCCTTGCGTGGGGGGGCCGGGCTGCTGTCTGTATGGGAGATGATTCCCCACCTCTGACCAATCTCAGAATTATTTACCACTGGAACAAGTGCCCTGATAGGGTTTTCCTCTGTATAACTGCTGGGTTCAGGTTTTTTTTTCTTTTTTGGTTCAAGTTAGAAGTTATTCATCTTTTATGTATTTATTGATATAAGCATGGAAATAATTCATTCATAGAAATATATCTGTGTGAAGGGAAGAACTTTTTTTCTGTTTTATTTTTAAATTTCATTTCTAAAAATTTTTCAGTTTAATCATATTTATTTTTCTATACAGCAGGTTATTATTAGTTATCTATTTTATTCATATACATATATACAGGTCAATACCTATCTCCCAACTCATCTGACCACCAACACCCCATGGCTTCCCCCACTTGGTGTCCATACGTTTGTTCTCTACCTCTGTTTCTCTATTTCTGCCCTGCAAACCTGTTCATCTGTACCATATATCTACGTTCCACATACATGCATTAATACAGAATATTTGTTTTGCTCTTTCTGACTTACTTCATTCTGTATGACAGTCTCTAGATCCACCGACTTCTCTACAAATAACCCAGTTTCATTCCTTTTCATGGCTGAGTCATATCCCATTTTATGTATGTACCACATCTTTATCCATTCATCTGTCTGTTGGCATTTAGGTTGCTTCCATTACCTGGCTATTGTAAATAGTGCTGCAATGAACATTGTGGTGAATGTGTGTTTTTGATTTATGGTTGTCTCTGTGTATATGCCCAGAAGTGGGATTGCTGGATCCTATGGTAATTCTATTTCTAGTTTCTTTAAGGAAACTCCATACTGTTCTCCATAGTGACTGTATCAATTTACCTTCCCACCAATAGTGGAAGAGGGTTCCTTTTGTCCACACCTTCCCCGGAATTTGTTGTTTGTAGATTTTCTGATGATGCCGATTCTAACAGGTGTGAGGTGATACCTCATTGTCGTTTTGATTTGCATTTCTCTAATAATTAGTGGTGTTGAGCATCTTTTCATGTGCGTCTTGGCCGTCTCTGTGACTTCTTTGAAGAAACGTCTATTTAGATCTTCTGCCCATTTTTGTATTGGGTTGTTTGTTTTATTAATATTAAGCTGCGTGAGCTGTTTATATATATTGGAGATTAAACCCTTGTCCATTGATTCGTTTGCGAACGTTTTCGCCCATTCTGAGGGTTGCCTTTTTCCATTCCCGTTTTTTTTTAACCAAAAATGAAAGAAAGCAAAAGAAGCAGAACACTAATGTGCGTGAAATATGCCTCTTGAAACTGTCGTTTTGAAATATGGACGTCTTTTGAACTTTTTGGTCGATATATGACCCCAGGATTTGTTTTCAGGGCAGGTGTCATTTACAGGCCTGCAATGATTTGGAATATCCACTGACCAGTAGCGCTGGGATTAAAGCTGCTGTTGTGCGAAATGGCCACAAGGTGGCAGCAGTTCTCCCTTAGCAAATCTGGTTACTAGGGCAACAGAGCCTCAATGGAAGCCTGTTCTAGATTGGAATTTAGAATGGAATGTGCCAGGAGAAAGCCCCTCAAGTTTGTCTCACTACTTCTTGTTCGTGTTTTTAATTTAATTTTAAATTTTTTATTACAGCAAGTTTGATTACAACGTTTGCTTGTTGTAGGTGTGCAAGATGTGGTTCTTTTACACATATACATATGTCTGTTCTTCCTGGGACCCTTTTCCCATGTACATTATGACAGAATGTTGAGTAGTCTTCTCTTGGCATTCCGTAGGTCTTTGGTGATTATATATTTCACCTGTGTTTGTATACGTCTCTTAACCCCAATATCGTAATGAATCCAATCCTCACACCTTTCCATTGGTGAACCATAAGTTTGTTTAATGAATCTGTGATTGCCCTTCTCCGTGGAAATATCTGCCCTGGTATCCGTTTTTAGGTAACACCTATAAGGGATATCCTACGATATGTGTCTTTCACTTTCTGACTTACTACAAGTCACGTGCTTACCTGTAGACTCATCTACGGGGCTGCAAATGGCATTGTGCCCTCTTTTTCCTTGGCTAATATTCTGTCTTAGCGAGGTCCATTTTCTGCAATGTGATTCCCTGAGGGCTGAGGATTAGCTGACCTGGGCAGCCTGACCCTGCCGGCAAGCCCTCCCCAGGTGTGCCTGGGTTGAGTTCAATAGAAACAGCACTCCAGGCAGCAATAGCCCCTGCAGCTGTGCCTGACTCCATATTCTCTGCCCCGTCAGCAGTCTCGGGGCTGTGCTGGTGGGAGGGTGTGAGGGTCCACGGCTTTGTTGGTGGCCCGGTGTGAGTGGGGCTCTGCTGGAATTTCTGCAGGAGTTGCCAGGTTGCCACCTGTAAAGAAGAGGATGTGTCACCCATAATTTCCACTGGAATTTCTCTCCGGGCTGAGGTGAGGGAGGAAAATAAAGAGTGGGGGCCGGAACAGGAGTGGTATCTCAGGCAGGGAAATGGAAAGCTTCCAGAAGAGCGCCCGGGGCCAGGACCATCCTGGCTGGCCTGCAGGCACCAAGTTGGCCTGCGTGCTGTCGCTGGTGTGGCTCCACGGCCCTTCCTCTAGGCTTTCAAGCCCTTGTACATATTCAGGTGTTTTACCTGGGAAGGGTGGGAACAGTTCAGCAGCAGCTGGCCTGGGGCTCAGCTCACGTTTACTCACAGAGGCCTCGGCACTGTCCCCCAGCTTTGCAATCAGGACGCTCCTTGCGTGGGGGGGCCGGGCTGCTGGCTGTATGGGAGATGATTCCTCACCTCTGACCAATCTCAGAATTGTTTACCGCTGGAACAAGTGCCCTGATAGGGTTTTCCTCTGTATAACTGCTGGGTTCAGGTTTTTTTTTTCTTTTTTGGTTCAAGTTAGAAGTTATTCATCTTTTATGTATTTATTGATATAAGCATGGAAATAATTCATTCATAGAAATACATCTGTGTGAAGGGAAGAACTTTTTTCTGTTTTATTTTTAAATTTCATTTCTAAAAATTTTGCAGTTTAATTATATTTATTTTTCTATACAGCAGGTTATTATTAGTTATCTATTTTATTCATATACTTATATACAGGTCAATACCTACCTCCCAACTCATCTGACCACCATCACCCCATGGCTTCCCCCACTTGGTGTCCATACGTTTGTTCTCTACCTCTGTTTCTCTATTTCTGCCCTGCAAACCTGTTCATCTGTACCATATATCTAGGTTCCACATACATGCATTAATACAGAATATTTGTTTTGCTCTTTCTGACTTACTTCATTCTGTATGACAGTCTCTAGATCCACCGACTTCTCTACAAATAACCCAGTTTCATTCCTTTTCATGGCTGAGTCATATCCCATTTTATGTATGTACCACATCTTTATCCATTCGTCTGTCTGTGGGCATTTAGGTTGCTTCCATTACCTGGCTATTGTAAATAGTGCTGCAATGAACATTGTGGTGAATGTGTGTTTTTGATTTATGGTTGTCTCTGGGTATATGCCCAGAAGTGGGATTGCTGGATCCTATGGTAATTCTATTCCTAGTTTCTTTAAGGAAACTCCATACTGTTCTCCATAGTGACTGTATCAATTTACCTTCCCACTAATAGTGGAAGAGGGTTCCTTTTGTCCACACCCTCCCCAGAATTTGTTGTTTGTAGATTTTCTGATGCTGCCGATTCTAACAGGTGTGAGGTGATACCTCATTGTCATTTTGATTTGCATTTCTCTAATAATTAGTGGTGTTGAGCAGCTTTTCATGTGCGTCTTGGCCGTCTCTGTGACTTCTTTGAAGAAACGTCTATTTAGATCTTCTGCCCATTTTTGTATTGGGTTGTTTGTTTTATTAATATTAAGCTGCGTGAGCTGTTTATATATATTGGAGATTAAACCCTTGTCCATTGATTCGTTTGCGAACGTTTTCGCCCATTCTGAGGGTTGCCTTTTTCCATTCCCGTTTTTTTTTAACCAAAAAAGAAAGAAAGCAAAAGAAGCAGAACACTAATGTGCGTGAAATATGCCTCTTGAAACTGTCGTTTTGAAATATGGACGTCTTTTGAACTTTTTGGTCGATATATGACCCCAGGATTTGTTTTCAGGGCAGGTGTCATTTACAGGCCTGCAATGATTTGGAATATCCACTGACCATTAGCGCTGGGATTAAAGCTGCTGTTGTGTGAAATGGCCACAAGGTGGCAGCAGTTCTCCCTTAGCAAATCTGGTTACTAGGGCAACAGAGCCTCAATGGAAGCCTGTTCTAGATTGGAATTTAGAATGGAATGTGCCAGGAGAAAGCCCCTCAAGTTTGTCTCACTACTTCTTGTTCGTGTTTTTAATTTAATTTTTAATTTTTTATTACAGCAAGTTTGATTACAAGGTTTGCTTGTTGTAGGTGTGCAAGATGTGATTCTGTTACACATATACATATGTCTGTTCTTCCTGGGACCCTTTTCCCATGTACATTATGACAGAATGTTGAGTAGTCTTCTCTTGGCATTCCGTAGGTCTTTGGTGATTATATATTTCACCTGTGTTTGTATATGTCTCTTAACCCCAATATCGTAATGAATCCAATCCTCACACCTTTCCATTGGTGAACCATAAGTTTGTTTAATGAATCTGTGATTGCCCTTCTCCGTGGAAATATCTGCCCTGGTATCCGTTTTTAGGTAACACCTATAAGTGATATCCTACGATATGTGTCTTTCACTTTCTGACTTACTACAAGTCCCGTGCTTACCTGTAGACTCATCTACGGGGCTGCAAATGGCATTGTGCCCTTTTTTTCCTTGGCTAATATTCTGTCTTAGCGAGGTCCATTTTCTGCAATGTGATTCCCTGAGGGAGGAGGATTAGCTGACCTGGGCAGCCTGACCCTGCCGGCAAGCCCTCCCCAGGTGTGCGTGGGTTGAGGTCGATAGAAACAGCACTCCAGGCAGCAATAGCCCCTGCAGCTGTGCCTGATTCCATATTCTCTGCCCCGTCAGCAGTCTCGGGGCTGTGCTGGTGGGAGGGTGTGAGGGTCCACGGCTTTGTTGGTGGCCCGGTGTGAGTGGGGCTCTGCTGGACTTTCTGCAGGAGTTGCCAGGCTGCCACCTGTAAAGAAGAGGATGTGTCACCCATAACTTCCACTGGAATTTCTCTCCGGGCTGAGGTGAGGAAGGAAAAAAAGGAATGATGGCCGGGACAGGAGGGGTATATCAGGCAGGGAAATGGAAAGCTTCTAGAAGAGTGCCCGGGGCCAGGACCATCCTGGCTGGCCTGCAGGCACCAAGTTGGCCTGCATGCTGTCGCTGGTGTGGCTCCACGGCCCTTCCTCTAGGCTTTCAAGCCCTTGTACATATTCAGGTGTTTTACCTGGGAAGGGTGGGAACAGTTCAGCAGCAGCTGGCCTGGGGCTCAGCTCACGTTTACTCACAGAGGCCTCGGCACGGTCCCCCAGCTTTGCAATGAGGATGCTCCTTGCGTGGGGGGGCCGGGCTGCTGGCTGTATGGGAGATGATTCCCCACCTCTGACCAATGTCAGAATTGTTTACCGCTGGAGCAAGTGCCCTGATAGGGTTTTCCTCTGTATAACTGCTGGGTTCAGGTTTTTTTTTTTTCTTTTTTGGTTCAAGTTAGAATTTATTCATCTTTTATGTATTTATTGATATAAGCATGGAAATAATTCATTCATAGAAATACATCTGTGTGAAGGGAAGAACTTTTTTCTGTTTTATTTTTAAATTTCATTTCTAAAAATTTTGCAGTTTAATTATATTTATTTTTCCAAACAGCAGGTTATTATTAGTTATCTATTTTATTCATATACATATATACAGGTCAATACCTACCTCCCAACTCATCTGACCACCATCACCCCATGGCTTCCCCCACTTGGTGTCCATACGTTTGTTCTCTACCTCTGTTTCTCTATTTCTGCCCTGCAAACCTGTTCATCTGTACCATATATCTAGGTTCCACATACATGCATTAATACAGAATATTTGTTTTGCTCTTTCTGACTTACTTCATTCTGTATGACAGTCTCTAGATCCACCGACTTCTCTACAAATAACCCAGTTTCATTCCTTTTCATGGCTGAGTCATATCCCATTTTATGTATGTACCACATCTTTATCCATTCATCTGTCTGTGGGCATTTATGTTGCTTCCATTACCTGGCTATTGTAAATAGTGCTGCAATGAACATTGTGGTGAATGTGTGTTTTTGATTTATGGTTGTCTCTGTGTATATGCCCAGAAGTGGGATTGCTGGATCCTATGGTAATTCTATTTCTAGTTTCTTTAAGGAAACTCCATACTGTTCTCCATAGTGACTGTATCAATTTACCTTCCCACCAATAGTGGAAGAGGGTTCCTTTTGTCCACACCCTCCCCAGAATTTGTTGTTTGTAGATTTTCTGATGATGCCGATTCTAACAGGTGTGAGGTGATACCTCATTGTCGTTTTGATTTGCATTTCTCTAATAATTAGTGGTGTTGAGCATCTTTTCATGTGCGTCTTGGCCGTCTCTGTGACTTCTTTGAAGAAACGTCTATTTAGATCTTCTGCCCATTTTTGTATTGGGTTGTTTGTTTTATTAATATTAAGCTGCGTGAGCTGTTTATATATATTGGAGATTAAACCCTTGTCCATTGATTCGTTTGCGAACGTTTTCGCCTATTCTGAGGGTTGCCTTTTTCCATTCCCGTTTTTTTTAACCAAAAAAGAAAGAAAGCAAAAGAAGCAGAACACTAATGTGCGTGAAATATGCCTCTTGAAACTGTCGTTTTGAAATATGGACGTCTTTTGAACTTTTTGGTCGATATATGACCCCACGATTTGTTTTCAGGGCAGGTGTCATTTACAGGCCTGCAATGATTTGGAATATCCACTGACCAGTAGCGCTGGGATTAAAGCTGCTGTTGTGCGAAATGGCCACAAGGTGGCAGCAGTTCTCCCTTAGCAAATCTGGTTACCAGGGCAACAGAGCCTCAATGGAAGCCTGTTCTAGATTGGAATTTAGAATGGAATGTGCCAGGAGAAAGCCCCTCAAGTTTGTCTCACTACTTCTTGTTCGTGTTTTTAATTTAATTTTTAATTTTTTATTACAGCAAGTTTGATTACAACGTTTGCTTGTTGTAGGTGTGCAAGATGTGGTTCTTTTACACATATACATATGTCTGTTCTTCCTGGACCCTTTTCCCATGTACGTTATGACAGAATGTTGAGTAGTCTTCTCTTGGCATTCCGTAGGTCTTTGGTGATTATATATTTCACCTGTGTTTGTATATGTCTCTTAACCCCAATATCGTAATGAATCCAATCCTCACACCTTTCCATTGGTGAACCATAAGTTTGTTTAATGAATCTGTGATTGCCCTTCTCCGTGGAAATATCTGCCCTGGTATCCGTTTTTAGGTAACACCTATAAGTGATATCCTACGATATGTGTCTTTCACTTTCTGACTTACTACAAGTCCCGTGCTTACCTGTAGACTCATCTACGGGGCTGCAAATGGCATTGTGCCCTTTTTTTCCTTGGCTAATATTCTGTCTTAGCGAGGTCCATTTTCTGCAATGTGATTCCCTGAGGGCTGAGGATTAGCTGACCTGGGCAGCCTGACCCTGCCGGCAAGCCCTCCCCAGGTGTGCCTGGGTTGAGTTCAATAGAAACAGCACTCCAGGCAGCAATAGCCCCTGCAGCTGTGCCTGACTCCATATTCTCTGCCCCGTCAGCAGTCTCGGGGCTGTGCTGGTGGGAGGGTGTGAGGGTCCACGGCTTTGTTGGTGGCCCGGTGTGAGTGGGGCTCTGCTGGAATTTCTGCAGGAGTTGCCAGGTTGCCACCTGTAAAGAAGAGGATGTGTCACCCATAATTTCCACTGGAATTTCTCTCCGGGCTGAGGTGAGGGAGGAAAAAAAAGAGTGGGGGCCGGGACAGGAGTGGTATCTCAGGCAGGGAAATGGAAAGCTTCCAGAAGAGCGCCCGGGGCCAGGACCATCCTGGCTGGCCTGCAGGCACCAAGTTGGCCTGCGTGCTGTCGCTGGTGTGGCTCCACGGCCCTTCCTCTAGGCTTTCAAGCCCTTGTACATATTCAGGTGTTTTACCTGGGAAGGGTGGGAACAGTTCAGCAGCAGCTGGCCTGGGGCTCAGCTCACGTTTACTCACAGAGGCCTCGGCACTGTCCCCCAGCTTTGCAATCAGGACGCTCCTTGCGTGGGGGGGGCCGGGCTGCTGGCTGTATGGGAGATGATTCCCCACCTCTGACCAATCTCAGAATTGTTTACCGCTGGAACAAGTGCCCTGATAGGGTTTTCCTCTGTATAACTGCTGGGTACAGGATTTTTTTTTTCTTTTTTGGTTCAAGTTAGAAGTTATTCATCTTTTATGTATTTATTGATATAAGCATGGAAATAATTCATTCATAGAAATACATCTGTGTGAAGGGAAGAACTTTTTTTCTGTTTTATTTTTAAATTTCATTTCTAAAAATTTTGCAGTTTAATCATATTTATTTTTCTATACAGCAGGTTATTATTAGTTATCTATTTTATTCATATACATATATACAGGTCAATACCTATCTCCCAACTCATCTGACCACCAACACCCCATGGCTTCCCCCACTTGGTGTCCATACGTTTGTTCTCTACCTCTGTTTCTCTATTTCTGCCCTGCAAACCTGTTCATCTGTACCATATATCTAGGTTCCACATACATGCATTAATACAGAATATTTGTTTTGCTCTTTCTGACTTACTTCATTCTGTATGACAGTCTCTAGATCCACCGACTTCTCTACAAATAACCCAGTTTCATTCCTTTTCATGGCTGAGTCATATCCCATTTTATGTATGTACCACATCTTTATCCATTCGTCTGTCTGTGGGCATTTAGGTTGCTTCCATTACCTGGCTATTGTAAATAGTGCTGCAATGAACATTGTGGTGAATGTGTGTTTTTGATTTATGGTTGTCTCTGGGTATATGCCCAGAAGTGGGATTGCTGGATCCTATGGTAATTCTATTCCTAGTTTCTTTAAGGAAACTCCATACTGTTCTCCATAGTGACTGTATCAATTTACCTTCCCACTAATAGTGGAAGAGGGTTCCTTTTGTCCACACCCTCCCCAGAATTTGTTGTTTGTAGATTTTCTGATGCTGCCGATTCTAACAGGTGTGAGGTGATACCTCATTGTCATTTTGATTTGCATTTCTCTAATAATTAGTGGTGTTGAGCAGCTTTTCATGTGCGTCTTGGCCGTCTCTGTGACTTCTTTGAAGAAACGTCTATTTAGATCTTCTGCCCATTTTTGTATTGGGTTGTTTGTTTTATTAATATTAAGCTGCGTGAGCTGTTTATATATATTGGAGATTAAACCCTTGTCCATTGATTCGTTTGCGAACGTTTTCGCCCATTCTGAGGGTTGCCTTTTTCCATTCCCGTTTTTTTTAACCAAAAAAGAAAGAAAGCAAAAGAAGCAGAACACTAATGTGCGTGAAATATGCCTCTTGAAACTGTCGTTTTGAAATATGGACGTCTTTTGAACTTTTTGGTCGATATATGACCCCAGGATTTGTTTTCAGGGCAGGTGTCATTTACAGGCCTGCAATGATTTGGAATATCCACTGACCATTAGCGCTGGGATTAAAGCTGCTGTTGTGTGAAATGGCCACAAGGTGGCAGCAGTTCTCCCTTAGCAAATCTGGTTACTAGGGCAACAGAGCCTCAATGGAAGCCTGTTCTAGATTGGAATTTAGAATGGAATGTGCCAGGAGAAAGCCCCTCAAGTTTGTCTCACTACTTCTTGTTCGTGTTTTTAATTTAATTTTTAATTTTTTATTACAGCAAGTTTGATTACAACGTTTGCTTGTTGTAGGTGTGCAAGATGTGATTCTGTTACACATATACATATGTCTGTTCTTCCTGGGACCCTTTTCCCATGTACATTATGACAGAATGTTGAGTAGTCTTCTCTTGGCATTCCGTAGGTCTTTGGTGATTATATATTTCACCTGTGTTTGTATATGTCTCTTAACCCCAATATCGTAATGAATCCAATCCTCACACCTTTCCATTGGTGAACCATAAGTTTGTTTAATGAATCTGTGATTGCCCTTCTCCGTGGAAATATCTGCCCTGGTATCCGTTTTTAGGTAACACCTATAAGTGATATCCTACGATATGTGTCTTTCACTTTCTGACTTACTACAAGTCCCGTGCTTACCTGTAGACTCATCTACGGGGCTGCAAATGGCATTGTGCCCTTTTTTTCCTTGGCTAATATTCTGTCTTAGCGAGGTCCATTTTCTGCAATGTGATTCCCTGAGGGCTGAGGATTAGCTGACCTGGGCAGCCTGACCCTGCCGGCAAGCCCTCCCCAGGTGTGCGTGGGTTGAGGTCGATAGAAACAGCACTCCAGGCAGCAATAGCCCCTGCAGCTGTGCCTGATTCCATATTCTCTGCCCCGTCAGCAGTCTCGGGGCTGTGCTGGTGGGAGGGTGTGAGGGTCCACGGCTTTGTTGGTGGCCCGGTGTGAGTGGGGCTCTGCTGGACTTTCTGCAGGAGTTGCCAGGCTGCCACCTGTAAAGAAGAGGATGTGTCACCCATAACTTCCACTGGAATTTCTCTCCGGGCTGAGGTGAGGAAGGAAAAAAAGGAATGATGGCCGGGACAGGAGGGGTATATCAGGCAGGGAAATGGAAAGCTTCTAGAAGAGTGCCCGGGGCCAGGACCATCCTGGCTGGCCTGCAGGCACCAAGTTGGCCTGCATGCTGTCGCTGGTGTGGCTCCACGGCCCTTCCTCTAGGCTTTCAAGCCCTTGTACATATTCAGGTGTTTTACCTGGGAAGGGTGGGAACAGTTCAGCAGCAGCTGGCCTGGGGCTCAGCTCACGTTTACTCACAGAGGCCTCGGCACGGTCCCCCAGCTTTGCAATGAGGATGCTCCTTGCGTGGGGGGGCCGGGCTGCTGGCTGTATGGGAGATGATTCCCCACCTCTGACCAATGTCAGAATTGTTTACCGCTGGAGCAAGTGCCCTGATAGGGTTTTCCTCTGTATAACTGCTGGGTTCAGGTTTTTTTTTTTCTTTTTTGGTTCAAGTTAGAATTTATTCATCTTTTATGTATTTATTGATATAAGCATGGAAATAATTCATTCATAGAAATACATCTGTGTGAAGGGAAGAACTTTTTTCTGTTTTATTTTTAAATTTCATTTCTAAAAATTTTGCAGTTTAATTATATTTATTTTTCCAAACAGCAGGTTATTATTAGTTATCTATTTTATTCATATACATATATACAGGTCAATACCTACCTCCCAACTCATCTGACCACCATCACCCCATGGCTTCCCCCACTTGGTGTCCATACGTTTGTTCTCTACCTCTGTTTCTCTATTTCTGCCCTGCAAACCTGTTCATCTGTACCATATATCTAGGTTCCACATACATGCATTAATACAGAATATTTGTTTTGCTCTTTCTGACTTACTTCATTCTGTATGACAGTCTCTAGATCCACCGACTTCTCTACAAATAACCCAGTTTCATTCCTTTTCATGGCTGAGTCATATCCCATTTTATGTATGTACCACATCTTTATCCATTCATCTGTCTGTGGGCATTTATGTTGCTTCCATTACCTGGCTATTGTAAATAGTGCTGCAATGAACATTGTGGTGAATGTGTGTTTTTGATTTATGGTTGTCTCTGTGTATATGCCCAGAAGTGGGATTGCTGGATCCTATGGTAATTCTATTTCTAGTTTCTTTAAGGAAACTCCATACTGTTCTCCATAGTGACTGTATCAATTTACCTTCCCACCAATAGTGGAAGAGGGTTCCTTTTGTCCACACAATCCCCGGAATTTGTTGTTTGTAGATTTTCTGATGATGCCGATTCTAACAGGTGTGAGGTGATACCTCATTGTCGTTTTGATTTGCATTTCTCTAATAATTAGTGGTGTTGAGCATCTTTTCATGTGCGTCTTGGCCGTCTCTGTGACTTCTTTGAAGAAACGTCTATTTAGATCTTCTGCCCATTTTTGTATTGGGTTGTTTGTTTTATTAATATTAAGCTGCGTGAGCTGTTTATATATATTGGAGATTAAACCCTTGTCCATTGATTCGTTTGCGAACGTTTTCGCCCATTCTGAGGGTTGCCTTTTTCCATTCCCGTTTTTTTTAACCAAAAAAGAAAGAAAGCAAAAGAAGCAGAACACTAATGTGCGTGAAATATGCCTCTTGAAACTGTCGTTTTGAAATATGGACGTCTTTTGAACTTTTTGGTCGATATATGACCCCAGGATTTGTTTTCAGGGCAGGTGTCATTTACAGGCCTGCAATGATTTGGAATATCCACTGACCAGTAGCGCTGGGATTAAAGCTGCTGTTGTGCGAAATGGCCACAAGGTGGCAGCAGTTCTCCCTTAGCAAATCTGGTTACCAGGGCAACAGAGCCTCAATGGAAGCCTGTTCTAGATTGGAATTTAGAATGGAATGTGCCAGGAGAAAGCCCCTCAAGTTTGTCTCACTACTTCTTGTTCGTGTTTTTAATTTAATTTTTAATTTTTTATTACAGCAAGTTTGATTACAACGTTTGCTTGTTGTAGGTGTGCAAGATGTGGTTCTTTTACACATATACATATGTCTGTTCTTCCTGGGACCCTTTTCCCATGTACGTTATGACAGAATGTTGAGTAGTCTTCTCTTGGCATTCCGTAGGTCTTTGGTGATTATATATTTCACCTGTGTTTGTATATGTCTCTTAACCCCAATATCGTAATGAATCCAATCCTCACACCTTTCCATTGGTGAACCATAAGTTTGTTTAATGAATCTGTGATTGCCCTTCTCCGTGGAAATATCTGCCCTGGTATCCGTTTTTAGGTAACACCTATAAGTGATATCCTACGATATGTGTCTTTCACTTTCTGACTTACTACAAGTCCCGTGCTTACCTGTAGACTCATCTACGGGGCTGCAAATGGCATTGTGCCCTTTTTTTCCTTGGCTAATATTCTGTCTTAGCGAGGTCCATTTTCTGCAATGTGATTCCCTGAGGGCTGAGGATTAGCTGACCTGGGCAGCCTGACCCTGCCGGCAAGCCCTCCCCAGGTGTGCCTGGGTTGAGTTCAATAGAAACAGCACTCCAGGCAGCAATAGCCCCTGCAGCTGTGCCTGACTCCATATTCTTTGCCCCGTCAGCAGTCTCGGGGCTGTGCTGGTGGGAGGGTGTGAGGGTCCACGGCTTTGTTGGTGGCCCGGTGTGAGTGGGGCTCTGCTGGAATTTCTGCAGGAGTTGCCAGGTTGCCACCTGTAAAGAAGAGGATGTGTCACCCATAATTTCCACTGGAATTTCTCTCCGGGCTGAGGTGAGGGAGGAAAAAAAAGAGTGGGGGCCGGGACAGGAGTGGTATCTCAGGCAGGGAAATGGAAAGCTTCCAGAAGAGCGCCCGGGGCCAGGACCATCCTGGCTGGCCTGCAGGCACCAAGTTGGCCTGCGTGCTGTCGCTGGTGTGGCTCCACGGCCCTTCCTCTAGGCTTTCAAGCCCTTGTACATATTCAGGTGTTTTACCTGGGAAGGGTGGGAACAGTTCAGCAGCAGCTGGCCTGGGGCTCAGCTCACGTTTACTCACAGAGGCCTCGGCACTGTCCCCCAGCTTTGCAATCAGGACGCTCCTTGCGTGGGGGGGGCCGGGCTGCTGGCTGTATGGGAGATGATTCCCCACCTCTGACCAATCTCAGAATTGTTTACCGCTGGAACAAGTCCCCTGATAGGGTTTTCCTCTGTATAACTGCTGGGTACAGGATTTTTTTTTCTTTTTTGGTTCAAGTTAGAAGTTATTCATCTTTGATGTATTTATTGATATAAGCATGGAAATAATTCATTCATAGAAATACATCTGTGTGAAGGGAAGAACTTTTTTTCTGTTTTATTTTTAAATTTCATTTCTAAAAATTTTGCAGTTTAATCATATTTATTTTTCTATACAGCAGGTTATTATTAGTTATCTATTTTATTCATATACATATATACAGGTCAATACCTATCTCCCAACTCATCTGACCACCAACACCCCATGGCTTCCCCCACTTGGTGTCCATACGTTTGTTCTCTACCTCTGTTTCTCTATTTCTGCCCTGCAAACCTGTTCATCTGTACCATATATCTAGGTTCCACATACATGCATTAATACAGAATATTTGTTTTGCTCTTTCTGACTTACTTCATTCTGTATGACAGTCTCTAGATCCACCGACTTCTCTACAAATAACCCAGTTTCATTCCTTTTCATGGCTGAGTCATATCCCATTTTATGTATGTACCACATCTTTATCCATTCGTCTGTCTGTGGGCATTTAGGTTGCTTCCATTACGTGGCTATTGTAAATAGTGCTGCAATGAACATTGTGGTGAATGTGTGTTTTTGATTTATGGTTGTCTCTGGGTATATGCCCAGAAGTGGGATTGCTGGATCCTATGGTAATTCTATTCCTAGTTTCTTTAAGGAAACTCCATACTGTTCTCCATAGTGACTGTATCAATTTACCTTCCCACTAATAGTGGAAGAGGGTTCCTTTTGTCCACACCCTCCCCAGAATTTGTTGTTTGTAGATTTTCTGATGCTGCCGATTCTAACAGGTGTGAGGTGATACCTCATTGTCATTTTGATTTGCATTTCTCTAATAATTAGTGGTGTTGAGCAGCTTTTCATGTGCGTCTTGGCCGTCTCTGTGACTTCTTTGAAGAAACGTCTATTTAGATCTTCTGCCCATTTTTGTATTGGGTTGTTTGTTTTATTAATATTAAGCTGCGTGAGCTGTTTATATATATTGGAGATTAAACCCTTGTCCATTGATTCGTTTGCGAACGTTTTCGCCCATTCTGAGGGTTGCCTTTTTCCATTCCCGTTTTTTTTAACCAAAAAAGAAAGAAAGCAAAAGAAGCAGAACACTAATGTGCGTGAAATATGCCTCTTGAAACTGTCGTTTTGAAATATGGACGTCTTTTGAACTTTTTGGTCGATATATGACCCCAGGATTTGTTTTCAGGGCAGGTGTCATTTACAGGCCTGCAATGATTTGGAATATCCACTGACCAGTAGCGCTGGGATTAAAGCTGCTGTTGTGTGAAATGGCCACAAGGTGGCAGCAGTTCTCCCTTAGCAAATCTGGTTACTAGGGCAACAGAGCCTCAATGGAAGCCTGTTCTAGATTGGAATTTAGAATGGAATGTGCCAGGAGAAAGCCCCTCAAGTTTGTCTCACTACTTCTTGTTCGTGTTTTTAATTTAATTTTTAATTTTTTATTACAGCAAGTTTGATTACAAGGTTTGCTTGTTGTAGGTGTGCAAGATGTGATTCTGTTACACATATACATATGTCTGTTCTTCCTGGGACCCTTTTCCCATGTACATTATGACAGAATGTTGAGTAGTCTTCTCTTGGCATTCCGTAGGTCTTTGGTGATTATATATTTCACCTGTGTTTGTATATGTCTCTTAACCCCAATATCGTAATGAATCCAATCCTCACACCTTTCCATTGGTGAACCATAAGTTTGTTTAATGAATCTGTGATTGCCCTTCTCCGTGGAAATATCTGCCCTGGTATCCGTTTTTAGGTAACACCTATAAGTGATATCCTACGATATGTGTCTTTCACTTTCTGACTTACTACAAGTCCCGTGCTTACCTGTAGACTCATCTACGGGGCTGCAAATGGCATTGTGCCCTTTTTTTCCTTGGCTAATATTCTGTCTTAGCGAGGTCCATTTTCTGCAATGTGATTCCCTGAGGGCTGAGGATTAGCTGACCTGGGCAGCCTGACCCTGCCGGCAAGCCCTCCCCAGGTGTGCGTGGGTTGAGGTCGATAGAAACAGCACTCCAGGCAGCAATAGCCCCTGCAGCTGTGCCTGATTCCATATTCTCTGCCCCGTCAGCAGTCTCGGGGCTGTGCTGGTGGGAGGGTGTGAGGGTCCACGGCTTTGTTGGTGGCCCGGTGTGAGTGGGGCTCTGCTGGACTTTCTGCAGGAGTTGCCAGGCTGCCACCTGTAAAGAAGAGGATGTGTCACCCATAACTTCCACTGGAATTTCTCTCCGGGCTGAGGTGAGGAAGGAAAAAAAGGAATGATGGCCGGGACAGGAGGGGTATATCAGGCAGGGAAATGGAAAGCTTCTAGAAGAGTGCCCGGGGCCAGGACCATCCTGGCTGGCCTGCAGGCACCAAGTTGGCCTGCATGCTGTCGCTGGTGTGGCTCCACGGCCCTTCCTCTAGGCTTTCAAGCCCTTGTACATATTCAGGTGTTTTACCTGGGAAGGGTGGGAACAGTTCAGCAGCAGCTGGCCTGGGGCTCAGCTCACGTTTACTCACAGAGGCCTCGGCACGGTCCCCCAGCTTTGCAATGAGGATGCTCCTTGCGTGGGGGGGGCCGGGCTGCTGGCTGTATGGGAGATGATTCCCCACCTCTGACCAATGTCAGAATTGTTTACCGCTGGAGCAAGTGCCCTGATAGGGTTTTCCTCTGTATAACTGCTGGGTTCAGGTTTTTTTTTTTCTTTTTTGGTTCAAGTTAGAATTTATTCATCTTTTATGTATTTATTGATATAAGCATGGAAATAATTCATTCATAGAAATACATCTGTGTGAAGGGAAGAACTTTTTTCTGTTTTATTTTTAAATTTCATTTCTAAAAATTTTGCAGTTTAATTATATTTATTTTTCTATACAGCAGGTTATTATTAGTTATCTATTTTATTCATATACATATATACAGGTCAATACCTACCTCCCAACTCATCTGACCACCATCACCCCATGGCTTCCCCCACTTGGTGTCCATACGTTTGTTCTCTACCTCTGTTTCTCTATTTCTGCCCTGCAAACCTGTTCATCTGTACCATATATCTAGGTTCCACATACATGCATTAATACAGAATATTTGTTTTGCTCTTTCTGACTTACTTCATTCTGTATGACAGTCTCTAGATCCACCGACTTCTCTACAAATAACCCAGTTTCATTCCTTTTCATGGCTGAGTCATATCCCATTTTATGTATGTACCACATCTTTATCCATTCATCTGTCTGTGGGCATTTATGTTGCTTCCATTACCTGGCTATTGTAAATAGTGCTGCAATGAACATTGTGGTGAATGTGTGTTTTTGATTTATGGTTGTCTCTGTGTATATGCCCAGAAGTGGGATTGCTGGATCCTATGGTAATTCTATTTCTAGTTTCTTTAAGGAAACTCCATACTGTTCTCCATAGTGACTGTATCAATTTACCTTCCCACCAATAGTGGAAGAGGGTTCCTTTTGTCCACACAATCCCCGGAATTTGTTGTTTGTAGATTTTCTGATGATGCCGATTTTAACAGGTGTGAGGTGATACCTCATTGTCGTTTTGATTTGCATTTCTCTAATAATTAGTGGTGTTGAGCATCTTTTCATGTGCGTCTTGGCCGTCTCTGTGACTTCTTTGAAGAAACGTCTATTTAGATCTTCTGCCCATTTTTGTATTGGGTTGTTTGTTTTATTAATATTAAGCTGCGTGAGCTGTTTATATATATTGGAGATTAAACCCTTGTCCATTGATTCGTTTGCGAACGTTTTCGCCCATTCTGAGGGTTGCCTTTTTCCATTCCCGTTTTTTTTAACCAAAAAAGAAAGAAAGCAAAAGAAGCAGAACACTAATGTGCGTGAAATATGCCTCTTGAAACTGTCGTTTTGAAATATGGACGTCTTTTGAACTTTTTGGTCGATATATGACCCCAGGATTTGTTTTCAGGGCAGGTGTCATTTACAGGCCTGCAATGATTTGGAATATCCACTGACCAGTAGCGCTGGGATTAAAGCTGCTGTTGTGCGAAATGGCCACAAGGTGGCAGCAGTTCTCCCTTAGCAAATCTGGTTACCAGGTCAACAGAGCCTCAATGGAAGCCTGTTCTAGATTGGAATTTAGAATGGAATGTGCCAGGAGAAAGCCCCTCAAGTTTGTCTCACTACTTCTTGTTCGTGTTTTTAATTTAATTTTTAATTTTTTATTACAGCAAGTTTGATTACAACGTTTGCTTGTTGTAGGTGTGCAAGATGTGGTTCTTTTACACATATACATATGTCTGTTCCTCCTGGGACCCTTTTCCCATGTACGTTATGACAATGTTGAGTAGTCTTCTCTTGGCATTCCGTAGGTCTTTGGTGATTATATATTTCACCTGTGTTTGTATATGTCTCTTAACCCCAATATCGTAATGAATCCAATCCTCACACCTTTCCATTGGTGAACCATAAGTTTGTTTAATGAATCTGTGATTGCCCTTCTCCATGGAAATATCTGCCCTGGTATCCGTTTTTAGGTAACACCTATAAGTGATATCCTACGATATGTGTCTTTCACTTTCTGACTTACTACAAGTCCCGTGCTTACCTGTAGACTCATCTACGGGGCTGCAAATGGCATTGTGCCCTTTTTTTCCTTGGCTAATATTCTGTCTTAGTGAGGTCCATTTTCTGCAATGTGATTCCCTGAGGGCTGAGGATTAGCTAACCTGGGCAGCCTGACCCTGCCGGCAAGCCCTCCCCAGGTGTGCCTGGGTTGAGTTCAATAGAAACAGCACTCCAGGCAGCAATAGCCCCTGCAGCTGTGCCTGACTCCATATTCTCTGCCCCGTCAGCAGTCTCGGGGCTGTGCTGGTGGGAGGGTGTGAGGGTCCACGGCTTTGTTGGTGGCCCGGTGTGAGTGGGGCTCTGCTGGAATTTCTGCAGGAGTTGCCAGGTTGCCACCTGTAAAGAAGAGGATGTGTCACCCATAATTTCCACTGGAATTTCTCTCCGGGCTGAGGTGAGGGAGGAAAAAAAAGAGTGGGGGCCGGGACAGGAGTGGTATCTCAGGCAGGGAAATGGAAAGCTTCCAGAAGAGCGCCCGGGGCCAGGACCATCCTGGCTGGCCTGCAGGCACCAAGTTGGCCTGCGTGCTGTCGCTGGTGTGGCTCCACGGCCCTTCCTCTAGGCTTTCAAGCCCTTGTACATATTCAGGTGTTTTACCTGGGAAGGGTGGGAACAGTTCAGCAGCAGCTGGCCTGGGGCTCAGCTCACGTTTACTCACAGAGGCCTCGGCACTGTCCCCCAGCTTTACAATCAGGACGCTCCTTGCGTGGGGGGGCCGGGCTGCTGGCTGTATGGGAGATGATTCCCCACCTCTGACCAATCTCAGAATTGTTTACCGCTGGAACAAGTGCCCTGATAGGGTTTTCCTCTGTATAACTGCTGGGTACAGGATTTTTTTTTTCTTTTTTGGTTCAAGTTAGAAGTTATTCATCTTTTATGTATTTATTGATATAAGCATGGAAATAATTCATTCATAGAAATACATCTGTGTGAAGGGAAGAACTTTTTTTCTGTTCTATTTTTAAATTTCATTTCTAAAAATTTTGCAGTTTAATCATATTTATTTTTCTATACAGCAGGTTATTATTAGTTATCTATTTTATTCATATACATATATACAGGTCAATACCTATCTCCCAACTCATCTGACCACCAACACCCCATGGCTTCCCCCACTTGGTGTCCATACGTTTGTTCTCTACCTCTGTTTCTCTATTTCTGCCCTGCAAACCTGTTCATCTGTACCATATATCTAGGTTCCACATACATGCATTAATACAGAATATTTGTTTTGCTCTTTCTGACTTACTTCATTCTGTATGACAGTCTCTAGATCCACCGACTTCTCTACAAATAACCCAGTTTCATTCCTTTTCATGGCTGAGTCATATCCCATTTTATGTATGTACCATATCTTTATCCATTCGTCTGTCTGTGGGCATTTAGGTTGCTTCCATTACCTGGCTATTGTAAATAGTGCTGCAATGAACATTGTGGTGAATGTGTGTTTTTGATTTATGGTTGTCTCTGGGTATATGCCCAGAAGTGGGATTGCTGGATCCTATGGTAATTCTATTCCTAGTTTCTTTAAGGAAACTCCATACTGTTCTCCATAGTGACTGTATCAATTTACCTTCCCACTAATAGTGGAAGAGGGTTCCTTTTGTCCACACCCTCCCCAGAATTTGTTGTTTGTAGATTTTCTGATGATGCCGATTCTAACAGGTGTGAGGTGATACCTCATTGTCATTTTGATTTGCATTTCTCTAATAATTAGTGGTGTTGAGCATCTTTTCATGTGCGTCTTGGCCGTCTCTGGGACTTCTTTGAAGAAACGTCTATTTAGATCTTCTGCCCATTTTTGTAGTGGGTTGTTTGTTTTATTAATATTAAGCTGCGTGAGCTGTTTATATATATTGGAGATTAAACCCTTGTCCATTGATTCGTTTGCGAACGTTTTCGCCCATTCTGAGGGTTGCCTTTTTCCATTCCCGTTTTTTTTTAACCAAAAAAGAAAGAAAGCAAAAGAAGCAGAACACTAATGTGCGTGAAATATGCCTCTTGAAACTGTCGTTTTGAAATATGGACGTCTTTTGAACTTTTTGGTCGATATATGACCCCAGGATTTGTTTTCAGGGCAGGTGTCATTTACAGGCCTGCAATGATTTGGAATATCCACTGACCATTAGCGCTGGGATTAAAGCTGCTGTTGTGTGAAATGGCCACAAGGTGGCAGCAGTTCTCCCTTAGCAAATCTGGTTACTAGGGCAACAGAGCCTCAATGGAAGCCTGTTCTAGATTGGAATTTAGAATGGAATGTGCCAGGAGAAAGCCCCTCAAGTTTGTCTCACTACTTCTTGTTCGTGTTTTTAATTTAATTTTTAATTTTTTATTACAGCAAGTTTGATTACAACGTTTGCTTGTTGTAGGTGTGCAAGATGTGGTTCTGTTACACATATACATATGTCTGTTCTTCCTGGGACCCTTTTCCCATGTACATTATGACAGAATGTTGAGTAGTCTTCTCTTGGCATTCCGTAGGTCTTTGGTGATTATATATTTCACCTGTGTTTGTATATGTCTCTTAACCCCAATATTGTAATGAATCCAATCCTCACACCTTTCCATTGGTGAACCATAAGTTTGTTTAATGAAACTGTGATTGCCCTTCTCCGTGGAAATATCTGCCCTGGTATCCGTTTTTAGGTAACACCTATAAGTGATATCCTACGATATGTGTCTTTCACTTTCTGACTTACTACAAGTCACGTGCTTACCTGTAGACTCATCTACGGGGCTGCAAATGGCATTGTGCCCTTTTTTTCCTTGGCTAATATTCTGTCTTAGCGAGGTCCATTTTCTGCAATGTGATTCCCTGAGGGCTGAGGATTAGCTGACCTGGGCAGCCTGACCCTGCCGGCAAGCCCTCCCCAGGTGTGCGTGGGTTGAGGTCGATAGAAACAGCACTCCAGGCAGCAATAGCCCCTGCAGCTGTGCCTGATTCCATATTCTCTGCCCCGTCAGCAGTCTCGGGGCTGTGCTGGTGGGAGGGTGTGAGGGTCCACGGCTTTGTTGGTGGCCCGGTGTGAGTGGGGCTCTGCTGGACTTTCTGCAGGAGTTGCCAGGCTGCCACCTGTAAAGAAGAGGATGTGTCACCCATAACTTCCACTGGAATTTCTCTCCGGGCTGTGGTGAGGAAGGAAAAAAAGGAATGATGGCCGGGACAGGAGGGGTATATCAGGCAGGGAAATGGAAAGCTTCTAGAAGAGTGCCCGGGGCCAGGACCATCCTGGCTGGCCTGCAGGCACCAAGTTGGCCTGCATGCTGTCGCTGGTGTGGCTCCACGGCCCTTCCTCTAGGCTTTCAAGCCCTTGTACATATTCAGGTGTTTTACCTGGGAAGGGTGGGAACAGTTCAGCAGCAGCTGGCCTGGGGCTCAGCTCACGTTTACTCACAGAGGCCTCGGCACGGTCCCCCAGCTTTGCAATGAGGATGCTCCTTGCGTGGGGGGGCCGGGCTGCTGGCTGTATGGGAGATGATTCCCCACCTCTGACCAATGTCAGAATTGTTTACCGCTGGAGCAAGTGCCCTGATAGGGTTTTCCTCTGTATAACTGCTGGCTTCAGGTTTTTTTTTTCTTTTTTGGTTCAAGTTAGAATTTATTCACCTATAATGTATTTATTGATATAAGCATGGAAATAATTCATTCATAGAAATACATCTGTGTGAAGGGAAGAACTTTTTTTCTGTTTTATTTTTAAATTTCATTTCTAAAAATTTTGCAGTTTAATCATATTTATTTTTCTATACAGCAGGTTATTATTAGTTATCTATTTTATTCATATACATATATACAGGTCAATACCTATCTCCCAACTCATCTGACCACCAACACCCCATGGCTTCCCCCACTTGGTGTCCATACGTTTGTTCTCTACCTCTGTTTCTCTATTTCTGCCCTGCAAACCTGTTCATCTGTACCATATATCTAGGTTCCACATACATGCATTAATACAGAATATTTGTTTTGCTCTTTCTGACTTACTTCATTCTGTATGACAGTCTCTAGATCCACCGACTTCTCTACAAATAACCCAGTTTCATTCCTTTTCATGGCTGAGTCATATCCCATTTTATGTATGTACCACATCTTTATCCATTCGTCTGTCTGTGGGCATTTAGGTTGCTTCCATTACCTGGCTATTGTAAATAGTGCTGCAATGAACATTGTGGTGAATGTGTGTTTTTGATTTATGGTTGTCTCTGGGTATATGCCCAGAAGTGGGATTGCTGGATCCTATGGTAATTCTATTCCTAGTTTCTTTAAGGAAACTCCATACTGTTCTCCATAGTGACTGTATCAATTTACCTTCCCACTAATAGTGGAAGAGGGTTCCTTTTGTCCACACCCTCCCCAGAATTTGTTGTTTGTAGATTTTCTGATGCTGCCGATTCTAACAGGTGTGAGGTGATACCTCATTGTCATTTTGATTTGCATTTCTCTAATAATTAGTGGTGTTGAGCAGCTTTTCATGTGCGTCTTGGCCGTCTCTGTGACTTCTTTGAAGAAACGTCTATTTAGATCTTCTGCCCATTTTTGTATTGGGTTGTTTGTTTTATTAATATTAAGCTGCGTGAGCTGTTTATATATATTGGAGATTAAACCCTTGTCCATTGATTCGTTTGCGAACGTTTTCGCCCATTCTGAGGGTTGCCTTTTTCCATTCCCGTTTTTTTTTAACCAAAAAAGAAAGAAAGCAAAAGAAGCAGAACACTAATGTGCGTGAAATATGCCTCTTGAAACTGTCGTTTTGAAATATGGACGTCTTTTGAACTTTTTGGTCGATATATGACCCCAGGATTTGTTTTCAGGGCAGGTGTCATTTACAGGCCTGCAATGATTTGGAATATCCACTGACCATTAGCGCTGGGATTAAAGCTGCTGTTGTGTGAAATGGCCACAAGGTGGCAGCAGTTCTCCCTTAGCAAATCTGGTTACTAGGGCAACAGAGCCTCAATGGAAGCCTGTTCTAGATTGGAATTTAGAATGGAATGTGCCAGGAGAAAGCCCCTCAAGTTTGTCTCACTACTTCTTGTTCGTGTTTTTAATTTAATTTTTAATTTTTTATTACAGCAAGTTTGATTACAAGGTTTGCTTGTTGTAGGTGTGCAAGATGTGATTCTGTTACACATATACATATGTCTGTTCTTCCTGGGACCCTTTTCCCATGTACATTATGACAGAATGTTGAGTAGTCTTCTCTTGGCATTCCGTAGGTCTTTGGTGATTATATATTTCACCTGTTTTGTATATGTCTCTTAACCCCAATATCGTAATGAATCCAATCCTCACACCTTTCCATTGGTGAACCATAAGTTTGTTTAATGAATCTGTGATTGCCCTTCTCCGTGGAAATATCTGCCCTGGTATCCGTTTTTAGGTAACACCTATAAGTGATATCCTACGATATGTGTCTTTCACTTTCTGACTTACTACAAGTCCCGTGCTTACCTGTAGACTCATCTACGGGGCTGCAAATGGCATTGTGCCCTTTTTTTCCTTGGCTAATATTCTGTCTTAGCGAGGTCCATTTTCTGCAATGTGATTCCCTGAGGGAGGAGGATTAGCTGACCTGGGCAGCATGACCCTGCCGGCAAGCCCTCCCCAGGTGTGCGTGGGTTGAGGTCGATAGAAACAGCACTCCAGGCAGCAATAGCCCCTGCAGCTGTGCCTGATTCCATATTCTCTGCCCCGTCAGCAGTCTCGGGGCTGTGCTGGTGGGAGGGTGTGAGGGTCCACGGCTTTGTTGGTGGCCCGGTGTGAGTGGGGCTCTGCTGGACTTTCTGCAGGAGTTGCCAGGCTGCCACCTGTAAAGAAGAGGATGTGTCACCCATAACTTCCACTGGAATTTCTCTCCGGGCTGAGGTGAGGAAGGAAAAAAAGGAATGATGGCCGGGACAGGAGGGGTATATCAGGCAGGGAAATGGAAAGCTTCTAGAAGAGTGCCCGGGGCCAGGACCATCCTGGCTGGCCTGCAGGCACCAAGTTGGCCTGCATGCTGTCGCTGGTGTGGCTCCACGGCCCTTCCTCTAGGCTTTCAAGCCCTTGTACATATTCAGGTGTTTTACCTGGGAAGGGTGGGAACAGTTCAGCAGCAGCTGGCCTGGGGCTCAGCTCACGTTTACTCACAGAGGCCTCGGCACGGTCCCCCAGCTTTGCAATGAGGATGCTCCTTGCGTGGGGGGGCCGGGCTGCTGGCTGTATGGGAGATGATTCCCCACCTCTGACCAATGTCAGAATTGTTTACCGCTGGAGCAAGTGCCCTGATAGGGTTTTCCTCTGTATAATTGCTGGGTTCAGGTTTTTTTTTTTTCTTTTTTGGTTCAAGTTAGAATTTATTCATCTTTTATGTATTTATTGATATAAGCATGGAAATAATTCATTCATAGAAATACATCTGTGTGAAGGGAAGAACTTTTTTCTGTTTTATTTTTAAATTTCATTTCTAAAAATTTTGCAGTTTAATTATATTTATTTTTCCAAACAGCAGGTTATTATTAGTTATCTATTTTATTCATATACATATATACAGGTCAATACCTACCTCCCAACTCATCTGACCACCATCACCCCATGGCTTCCCCCACTTGGTGTCCATACGTTTGTTCTCTACCTCTGTTTCTCTATTTCTGCCCTGCAAACCTGTTCATCTGTACCATATATCTAGGTTCCACATACATGCATTAATACAGAATATTTGTTTTGCTCTTTCTGACTTACTTCATTCTGTATGACAGTCTCTAGATCCACCGACTTCTCTACAAATAACCCAGTTTCATTCCTTTTCATGGCTGAGTCATATCCCATTTTATGTATGTACCACATCTTTATCCATTCATCTGTCTGTGGGCATTTATGTTGCTTCCATTACCTGGCTATTGTAAATAGTGCTGCAATGAACATTGTGGTGAATGTGTGTTTTTGATTTATGGTTGTCTCTGTGTATATGCCCAGAAGTGGGATTGCTGGATCCTATGGTAATTCTATTTCTAGTTTCTTTAAGGAAACTCCATACTGTTCTCCATAGTGACTGTATCAATTTACCTTCCCACCAATAGTGGAAGAGGGTTCCTTTTGTCCACACCCTCCCCAGAATTTGTTGTTTGTAGATTTTCTGATGATGCCGATTCTAACAGGTGTGAGGTGATACCTCATTGTCGTTTTGATTTGCATTTCTCTAATAATTAGTGGTGTTGAGCATCTTTTCATGTGCGTCTTGGCCGTCTCTGTGACTTCTTTGAAGAAACGTCTATTTAGATCTTCTGCCCATTTTTGTATTGGGTTGTTTGTTTTATTAATATTAAGCTGCGTGAGCTGTTTATATATATTGGAGATTAAACCCTTGTCCATTGATTCGTTTGCGAACGTTTTCGCCCATTCTGAGGGTTGCCTTTTTCCATTCCCGTTTTTTTTAACCAAAAAAGAAAGAAAGCAAAAGAAGCAGAACACTAATGTGCGTGAAATATGCCTCTTGAAACTGTCGTTTTGAAATATGGACGTCTTTTGAACTTTTTGGTCGATATATGACCCCAGGATTTGTTTTCAGGGCAGGTGTCATTTACAGGCCTGCAATGATTTGGAATATCCACTGACCAGTAGCGCTGGGATTAAAGCTGCTGTTGTGCGAAATGGCCACAAGGTGGCAGCAGTTCTCCCTTAGCAAATCTGGTTACCAGGGCAACAGAGCCTCAATGGAAGCCTGTTCTAGATTGGAATTTAGAATGGAATGTGCCAGGAGAAAGCCCCTCAAGTTTGTCTCACTACTTCTTGTTCGTGTTTTTAATTTAATTTTTAATTTTTTATTACAGCAAGTTTGATTACAACGTTTGCTTGTTGTAGGTGTGCAAGATGTGGTTCTTTTACACATATACATATGTCTGTTCTTCCTGGGACCCTTTTCCCATGTACGTTATGACAGAATGTTGAGTAGTCTTCTCTTGGCATTCCGTAGGTCTTTGGTGATTATATATTTCACCTGTGTTTGTATATGTCTCTTAACCCCAATATCGTAATGAATCCAATCCTCACACCTTTCCATTGGTGAACCATAAGTTTGTTTAATGAATCTGTGATTGCCCTTCTCCGTGGAAATATCTGCCCTGGTATCCGTTTTTAGGTAACACCTATAAGTGATATCCTACGATATGTGTCTTTCACTTTCTGACTTACTACAAGTCCCGTGCTTACCTGTAGACTCATCTACGGGGCTGCAAATGGCATTGTGCCCTTTTTTTCCTTGGCTAATATTCTGTCTTAGCGAGGTCCATTTTCTGCAATGTGATTCCCTGAGGGCTGAGGATTAGCTGACCTGGGCAGCCTGACCCTGCCGGCAAGCCCTCCCCAGGTGTGCCTGGGTTGAGTTCAATAGAAACAGCACTCCAGGCAGCAATAGCCCCTGCAGCTGTGCCTGACTCCATATTCTCTGCCCCGTCAGCAGTCTCGGGGCTGTGCTGGTGGGAGGGTGTGAGGGTCCACGGCTTTGTTGGTGGCCCGGTGTGAGTGGGGCTCTGCTGGAATTTCTGCAGGAGTTGCCAGGTTGCCACCTGTAAAGAAGAGGATGTGTCACCCATAATTTCCACTGGAATTTCTCTCCGGGCTGAGGTGAGGGAGGAAAAAAAAGAGTGGGGGCCGGGACAGGAGTGGTATCTCAGGCAGGGAAATGGAAAGCTTCCAGAAGAGCGCCCGGGGCCAGGACCATCCTGGCTGGCCTGCAGGCACCAAGTTGGCCTGCGTGCTGTCGCTGGTGTGGCTCCACGGCCCTTCCTCTAGGCTTTCAAGCCCTTGTACATATTCAGGTGTTTTACCTGGGAAGGGTGGGAACAGTTCAGCAGCAGCTGGCCTGGGGCTCAGCTCACGTTTACTCACAGAGGCCTCGGCACTGTCCCCCAGCTTTGCAATCAGGACGCTCCTTGCGTGGGGGGGGCCGGGCTGCTGGCTGTATGGGAGATGATTCCCCACCTCTGACCAATCTCAGAATTGTTTACCGCTGGAACAAGTGCCCTGATAGGGTTTTCCTCTGTATAACTGCTGGGTACAGGATTTTTTTTTCTTTTTTGGTTCAAGTTAGAAGTTATTCATCTTTTATGTATTTATTGATATAAGCATGGAAATAATTCATTCATAGAAATACATCTGTGTGAAGGGAAGAACTTTTTTTCTGTTTTATTTTTAAATTTCATTTCTAAAAATTTTGCAGTTTAATCATATTTATTTTTCTATACAGCAGGTTATTATTAGTTATCTATTTTATTCATATACATATATACAGGTCAATACCTATCTCCCAACTCATCTGACCACCAACACCCCATGGCTTCCCCCACTTGGTGTCCATACGTTTGTTCTCTACCTCTGTTTCTCTATTTCTGCCCTGCAAACCTGTTCATCTGTACCATATATCTAGGTTCCACATACATGCATTAATACAGAATATTTGTTTTGCTCTTTCTGACTTACTTCATTCTGTATGACAGTCTCTAGATCCACCGACTTCTCTACAAATAACCCAGTTTCATTCCTTTTCATGGCTGAGTCATATCCCATTTTATGTATGTACCACATCTTTATCCATTCGTCTGTCTGTGGGCATTTAGGTTGCTTCCATTACCTGGCTATTGTAAATAGTGCTGCAATGAACATTGTGGTGAATGTGTGTTTTTGATTTATGGTTGTCTCTGGGTATATGCCCAGAAGTGGGATTGCTGGATCCTATGGTAATTCTATTCCTAGTTTCTTTAAGGAAACTCCATACTGTTCTCCATAGTGACTGTATCAATTTACCTTCCCACTAATAGTGGAAGAGGGTTCCTTTTGTCCACACCCTCCCCAGAATTTGTTGTTTGTAGATTTTCTGATGCTGCCGATTCTAACAGGTGTGAGGTGATACCTCATTGTCATTTTGATTTGCATTTCTCTAATAATTAGTGGTGTTGAGCAGCTTTTCATGTGCGTCTTGGCCGTCTCTGTGACTTCTTTGAAGAAACGTCTATTTAGATCTTCTGCCCATTTTTGTATTGGGTTGTTTGTTTTATTAATATTAAGCTGCGTGAGCTGTTTATATATATTGGAGATTAAACCCTTGTCCATTGATTCGTTTGCGAACGTTTTCGCCCATTCTGAGGGTTGCCTTTTTCCATTCCCGTTTTTTTTAACCAAAAAAGAAAGAAAGCAAAAGAAGCAGAACACTAATGTGCGTGAAATATGCCTCTTGAAACTGTCGTTTTGAAATATGGACGTCTTTTGAACTTTTTGGTCGATATATGACCCCAGGATTTGTTTTCAGGGCAGGTGTCATTTACAGGCCTGCAATGATTTGGAATATCCACTGACCATTAGCGCTGGGATTAAAGCTGCTGTTGTGTGAAATGGCCACAAGGTGGCAGCAGTTCTCCCTTAGCAAATCTGGTTACTAGGGCAACAGAGCCTCAATGGAAGCCTGTTCTAGATTGGAATTTAGAATGGAATGTGCCAGGAGAAAGCCCCTCAAGTTTGTCTCACTACTTCTTGTTCGTGTTTTTAATTTAATTTTTAATTTTTTATTACAGCAAGTTTGATTACAACGTTTGCTTGTTGTAGGTGTGCAAGATGTGATTCTGTTACACATATACATATGTCTGTTCTTCCTGGGACCCTTTTCCCATGTACATTATGACAGAATGTTGAGTAGTCTTCTCTTGGCATTCCATAGGTCTTTGGTGATTATATATTTCACCTGTGTTTGTATATGTCTCTTAACCCCAATATCGTAATGAATCCAATCCTCACACCTTTCCATTGGTGAACCATAAGTTTGTTTAATGAATCTGTGATTGCCCTTCTCCGTGGAAATATCTGCCCTGGTATCCGTTTTTAGGTAACACCTATAAGTGATATCCTACGATATGTGTCTTTCACTTTCTGACTTACTACAAGTCCCGTGCTTACCTGTAGACTCATCTACGGGGCTGCAAATGGCATTGTGCCCTTTTTTTCCTTGGCTAATATTCTGTCTTAGTGAGGTCCATTTTCTGCAATGTGATTCCCTGAGGGCTGAGGATTAGCTGACCTGGGCAGCCTGACCCTGCCGGCAAGCCCTCCCCAGGTGTGCGTGGGTTGAGGTCGATAGAAACAGCACTCCAGGCAGCAATAGCCCCTGCAGCTGTGCCTGATTCCATATTCTCTGCCCCGTCAGCAGTCTCGGGGCTGTGCTGGTGGGAGGGTGTGAGGGTCCACGGCTTTGTTGGTGGCCCGGTGTGAGTGGGGCTCTGCTGGACTTTCTGCAGGAGTTGCCAGGCTGCCACCTGTAAAGAAGAGGATGTGTCACCCATAACTTCCACTGGAATTTCTCTCCGGGCTGAGGTGAGGAAGGAAAAAAAGGAATGATGGCCGGGACAGGAGGGGTATATCAGGCAGGGAAATGGAAAGCTTCCAGAAGAGCGCCCGGGGCCAGGACCATCCTGGCTGGCCTGCAGGCACCAAGTTGGCCTGCGTGCTGTCGCTGGTGTGGCTCCACGGCCCTTCCTCTAGGCTTTCAAGCCCTTGTACATATTCAGGTGTTTTACCTGGGAAGGGTGGGAACAGTTCAGCAGCAGCTGGCCTGGGGCTCAGCTCACGTTTACTCACAGAGGCCTCGGCACTGTCCCCCAGCTTTGCAATCAGGACGCTCCTTGCGTGGGGGGGGCCGGGCTGCTGGCTGTATGGGAGATGATTCCCCACCTCTGACCAATCTCAGAATTGTTTACCGCTGGAACAAGTGCCCTGATAGGGTTTTCCTCTGTATAACTGCTGGGTACAGGATTTTTTTTTTCTTTTTTGGTTCAAGTTAGAAGTTATTCATCTTTTATGTATTTATTGATATAAGCATGGAAATAAATCATTCATAGAAATACATCTGTGTGAAGGGAAGAACTTTTTTTCTGTTTTATTTTTAAATTTCATTTCTAAAAATTTTGCAGTTTAATCATATTTATTTTTCTATACAGCAGGTTATTATTAGTTATCTATTTTATTCATATACATATATACAGGTCAATACCTATCTCCCAACTCATCTGACCACCAACACCCCATGGCTTCCCCCACTTGGTGTCCATACGTTTGTTCTCTACCTCTGTTTCTCTATTTCTGCCCTGCAAACCTGTTCATCTGTACCATATATCTAGGTTCCACATACATGCATTAATACAGAATATTTGTTTTGCTCTTTCTGACTTACTTCATTCTGTATGACAGTCTCTAGATCCACCGACTTCTCTACAAATAACCCAGTTTCATTCCTTTTCATGGCTGAGTCATATCCCATTTTATGTATGTACCACATCTTTATCCATTCGTCTGTCTGTGGGCATTTAGGTTGCTTCCATTACCTGGCTATTGTAAATAGTGCTGCAATGAACATTGTGGTGAATGTGTGTTTTTGATTTATGGTTGTCTCTGGGTATATGCCCAGAAGTGGGATTGCTGGATCCTATGGTAATTCTATTCCTAGTTTCTTTAAGGAAACTCCATACTGTTCTCCATAGTGACTGTATCAATTTACCTTCCCACTAATAGTGGAAGAGGGTTCCTTTTGTCCACACCCTCCCCAGAATTTGTTGTTTGTAGATTTTCTGATGCTGCCGATTCTAACAGGTGTGAGGTGATACCTCATTGTCATTTTGATTTGCATTTCTCTAATAATTAGTGGTGTTGAGCAGCTTTTCATGTGCGTCTTGGCCGTCTCTGTGACTTCTTTGAAGAAACGTCTATTTAGATCTTCTGCCCATTTTTGTATTGGGTTGTTTGTTTTATTAATATTAAGCTGCGTGAGCTGTTTATATATATTGGAGATTAAACCCTTGTCCATTGATTCGTTTGCGAACGTTTTCGCCCATTCTGAGGGTTGCCTTTTTCCATTCCCGTTTTTTTTAACCAAAAAAGAAAGAAAGCAAAAGAAGCAGAACACTAATGTGCGTGAAATATGCCTCTTGAAACTGTCGTTTTGAAATATGGACGTCTTTTGAACTTTTTGGTCGATATATGACCCCAGGATTTGTTTTCAGGGCAGGTGTCATTTACAGGCCTGCAATGATTTGGAATATCCACTGACCATTAGCGCTGGGATTAAAGCTGCTGTTGTGTGAAATGGCCACAAGGTGGCAGCAGTTCTCCCTTAGCAAATCTGGTTACTAGGGCAACAGAGCCTCAATGGAAGCCTGTTCTAGATTGGAATTTAGAATGGAATGTGCCAGGAGAAAGCCCCTCAAGTTTGTCTCACTACTTCTTGTTCGTGTTTTTAATTTAATTTTTAATTTTTTATTACAGCAAGTTTGATTACAACGTTTGCTTGTTGTAGGTGTGCAAGATGTGATTCTGTTACACATATACATATGTCTGTTCTTCCTGGGACCCTTTTCCCATGTACATTATGACAGAATGTTGAGTAGTCTTCTCTTGGCATTCCGTAGGTCTTTGGTGATTATATATTTCACCTGTGTTTGTATATGTCTCTTAACCCCAATATCGTAATGAATCCAATCCTCACACCTTTCCATTGGTGAACCATAAGTTTGTTTAATGAATCTGTGATTGCCCTTCTCCGTGGAAATATCTGCCCTGGTATCCGTTTTTAGGTAACACCTATAAGTGATATCCTACGATATGTGTCTTTCACTTTCTGACTTACTACAAGTCCCGTGCTTACCTGTAGATTCATCTACGGGGCTGCAAATGGCATTGTGCCCTTTTTTTCCTTGGCTAATATTCTGTCTTAGCGAGGTCCATTTTCTGCAATGTGATTCCCTGAGGGCTGAGGATTAGCTGACCTGGGCAGCCTGACCCTGCCGGCAAGCCCTCCCCAGGTGTGCGTGGGTTGAGGTCGATAGAAACAGCACTCCAGGCAGCAATAGCCCCTGCAGCTGTGCCTGATTCCATATTCTCTGCCCCGTCAGCAGTCTCGGGGCTGTGCTGGTGGGAGGGTGTGAGGGTCCACGGCTTTGTTGGTGGCCCGGTGTGAGTGGGGCTCTGCTGGACTTTCTGCAGGAGTTGCCAGGCTGCCACCTGTAAAGAAGAGGATGTGTCACCCATAACTTCCACTGGAATTTCTCTCCGGGCTGAGGTGAGGAAGGAAAAAAAGGAATGATGGCCGGGACAGGAGGGGTATATCAGGCAGGGAAATGGAAAGCTTCTAGAAGAGTGCCCGGGGCCAGGACCATCCTGGCTGGCCTGCAGGCACCAAGTTGGCCTGCATGCTGTCGCTGGTGTGGCTCCACGGCCCTTCCTCTAGGCTTTCAAGCCCTTGTACATATTCAGGTGTTTTACCTGGGAAGGGTGGGAACAGTTCAGCAGCAGCTGGCCTGGGGCTCAGCTCACGTTTACTCACAGAGGCCTCGGCACGGTCCCCCAGCTTTGCAATGAGGATGCTCCTTGCGTGGGGGGGCCGGGCTGCTGGCTGTATGGGAGATGATTCCCCACCTCTGACCAATGTCAGAATTGTTTACCGCTGGAGCAAGTGCCCTGATAGGGTTTTCCTCTGTATAACTGCTGGGTTCAGGTTTTTTTTTTTCTTTTTTGGTTCAAGTTAGAATTTATTCATCTTTTATGTATTTATTGATATAAGCATGGAAATAATTCATTCATAGAAATACATCTGTGTGAAGGGAAGAACTTTTTTCTGTTTTATTTTTAAATTTCATTTCTAAAAATTTTGCAGTTTAATTATATTTATTTTTCCAAACAGCAGGTTATTATTAGTTATCTATTTTATTCATATACATATATACAGGTCAATACCTACCTCCCAACTCATCTGACCACCATCACCCCATGGCTTCCCTCACTTGGTGTCCATACGTTTGTTCTCTACCTCTGTTTCTCTATTTCTGCCCTGCAAACCTGTTCATCTGTACCATATATCTAGGTTCCACATACATGCATTAATACAGAATATTTGTTTTGCTCTTTCTGACTTACTTCATTCTGTATGACAGTCTCTAGATCCACCGACTTCTCTACAAATAACCCAGTTTCATTCCTTTTCATGGCTGAGTCATATCCCATTTTATGTATGTACCACATCTTTATCCATTCATCTGTCTGTGGGCATTTATGTTGCTTCCATTACCTGGCTATTGTAAATAGTGCTGCAATGAACATTGTGGTGAATGTGTGTTTTTGATTTATGGTTGTCTCTGTGTATATGCCCAGAAGTGGGATTGCTGGATCCTATGGTAATTCTATTTCTAGTTTCTTTAAGGAAACTCCATACTGTTCTCCATAGTGACTGTATCAATTTACCTTCCCACCAATAGTGGAAGAGGGTTCCTTTTGTCCACACAATCCCCGGAATTTGTTGTTTGTAGATTTTCTGATGATGCCGATTCTAACAGGTGTGAGGTGATACCTCATTGTCGTTTTGATTTGCATTTCTCTAATAATTAGTGGTGTTGAGCATCTTTTCATGTGCGTCTTGGCCGTCTCTGTGACTTCTTTGAAGAAACGTCTATTTAGATCTTCTGCCCATTTTTGTATTGGGTTGTTTGTTTTATTAATATTAAGCTGCGTGAGCTGTTTATATATATTGGAGATTAAACCCTTGTCCATTGATTCGTTTGCGAACGTTTTCGCCCATTCTGAGGGTTGCCTTTTTCCATTCCCGTTTTTTTTTAACCAAAAAAGAAAGAAAGCAAAAGAAGCAGAACACTAATGTGCGTGAAATATGCCTCTTGAAACTGTCGTTTTGAAATATGGACGTCTTTTGAACTTTTTGGTCGATATATGACCCCAGGATTTGTTTTCAGGGCAGGTGTCATTTACAGGCCTGCAATGATTTGGAATATCCACTGACCATTAGCGCTGGGATTAAAGCTGCTGTTGTGTGAAATGGCCACAAGGTGGCAGCAGTTCTCCCTTAGCAAATCTGGTTACTAGGGCAACAGAGCCTCAATGGAAGCCTGTTCTAGATTGGAATTTAGAATGGAATGTGCCAGGAGAAAGCCCCTCAAGTTTGTCTCACTACTTCTTGTTCGTGTTTTTAATTTAATTTTTAATTTTTTATTACAGCAAGTTTGATTACAACGTTTGCTTGTTGTAGGTGTGCAAGATGTGGTTCTGTTACACATATACATATGTCTGTTCTTCCTGGGACCCTTTTCCCATGTACATTATGACAGAATGTTGAGTAGTCTTCTCTTGGCATTCCGTAGGTCTTTGGTGATTATATATTTCACCTGTGTTTGTATATGTCTCTTAACCCCAATATTGTAATGAATCCAATCCTCACACCTTTCCATTGGTGAACCATAAGTTTGTTTAATGAAACTGTGATTGCCCTTCTCCGTGGAAATATCTGCCCTGGTATCCGTTTTTAGGTAACACCTATAAGTGATATCCTACGATATGTGTCTTTCACTTTCTGACTTACTACAAGTCACGTGCTTACCTGTAGACTCATCTACGGGGCTGCAAATGGCATTGTGCCCTTTTTTTCCTTGGCTAATATTCTGTCTTAGCGAGGTCCATTTTCTGCAATGTGATTCCCTGAGGGCTGAGGATTAGCTGACCTGGGCAGCCTGACCCTGCCGGCAAGCCCTCCCCAGGTGTGCGTGGGTTGAGGTCGATAGAAACAGCACTCCAGGCAGCAATAGCCCCTGCAGCTGTGCCTGATTCCATATTCTCTGCCCCGTCAGCAGTCTCGGGGCTGTGCTGGTGGGAGGGTGTGAGGGTCCACGGCTTTGTTGGTGGCCCGGTGTGAGTGGGGCTCTGCTGGACTTTCTGCAGGAGTTGCCAGGCTGCCACCTGTAAAGAAGAGGATGTGTCACCCATAACTTCCACTGGAATTTCTCTCCGGGCTGTGGTGAGGAAGGAAAAAAAGGAATGATGGCCGGGACAGGAGGGGTATATCAGGCAGGGAAATGGAAAGCTTCTAGAAGAGTGCCCGGGGCCAGGACCATCCTGGCTGGCCTGCAGGCACCAAGTTGGCCTGCATGCTGTCGCTGGTGTGGCTCCACGGCCCTTCCTCTAGGCTTTCAAGCCCTTGTACATATTCAGGTGTTTTACCTGGGAAGGGTGGGAACAGTTCAGCAGCAGCTGGCCTGGGGCTCAGCTCACGTTTACTCACAGAGGCCTCGGCACGGTCCCCCAGCTTTGCAATGAGGATGCTCCTTGCGTGGGGGGGCCGGGCTGCTGGCTGTATGGGAGATGATTCCCCACCTCTGACCAATGTCAGAATTGTTTACCGCTGGAGCAAGTGCCCTGATAGGGTTTTCCTCTGTATAACTGCTGGCTTCAGGTTTTTTTTTTCTTTTTTGGTTCAAGTTAGAATTTATTCACCTATAATGTATTTATTGATATAAGCATGGAAATAATTCATTCATAGAAATACATCTGTGTGAAGGGAAGAACTTTTTTTCTGTTTTATTTTTAAATTTCATTTCTAAAAATTTTGCAGTTTAATCATATTTATTTTTCTATACAGCAGGTTATTATTAGTTATCTATTTTATTCATATACATATATACAGGTCAATACCTATCTCCCAACTCATCTGACCACCAACACCCCATGGCTTCCCCCACTTGGTGTCCATACGTTTGTTCTCTACCTCTGTTTCTCTATTTCTGCCCTGCAAACCTGTTCATCTGTACCATATATCTAGGTTCCACATACATGCATTAATACAGAATATTTGTTTTGCTCTTTCTGACTTACTTCATTCTGTATGACAGTCTCTAGATCCACCGACTTCTCTACAAATAACCCAGTTTCATTCCTTTTCATGGCTGAGTCATATCCCATTTTATGTATGTACCACATCTTTATCCATTCGTCTGTCTGTGGGCATTTAGGTTGCTTCCATTACCTGGCTATTGTAAATAGTGCTGCAATGAACATTGTGGTGAATGTGTGTTTTTGATTTATGGTTGTCTCTGGGTATATGCCCAGAAGTGGGATTGCTGGATCCTATGGTAATTCTATTCCTAGTTTCTTTAAGGAAACTCCATACTGTTCTCCATAGTGACTGTATCAATTTACCTTCCCACTAATAGTGGAAGAGGGTTCCTTTTGTCCACACCCTCCCCAGAATTTGTTGTTTGTAGATTTTCTGATGCTGCCGATTCTAACAGGTGTGAGGTGATACCTCATTGTCATTTTGATTTGCATTTCTCTAATAATTAGTGGTGTTGAGCAGCTTTTCATGTGCGTCTTGGCCGTCTCTGTGACTTCTTTGAAGAAACGTCTATTTAGATCTTCTGCCCATTTTTGTATTGGGTTGTTTGTTTTATTAATATTAAGCTGCGTGAGCTGTTTATATATATTGGAGATTAAACCCTTGTCCATTGATTCGTTTGCGAACGTTTTCGCCCATTCTGAGGGTTGCCTTTTTCCATTCCCGTTTTTTTTTAACCAAAAAAGAAAGAAAGCAAAAGAAGCAGAACACTAATGTGCGTGAAATATGCCTCTTGAAACTGTCGTTTTGAAATATGGACGTCTTTTGAACTTTTTGGTCGATATATGACCCCAGGATTTGTTTTCAGGGCAGGTGTCATTTACAGGCCTGCAATGATTTGGAATATCCACTGACCATTAGCGCTGGGATTAAAGCTGCTGTTGTGTGAAATGGCCACAAGGTGGCAGCAGTTCTCCCTTAGCAAATCTGGTTACTAGGGCAACAGAGCCTCAATGGAAGCCTGTTCTAGATTGGAATTTAGAATGGAATGTGCCAGGAGAAAGCCCCTCAAGTTTGTCTCACTACTTCTTGTTCGTGTTTTTAATTTAATTTTTAATTTTTTATTACAGCAAGTTTGATTACAAGGTTTGCTTGTTGTAGGTGTGCAAGATGTGATTCTGTTACACATATACATATGTCTGTTCTTCCTGGGACCCTTTTCCCATGTACATTATGACAGAATGTTGAGTAGTCTTCTCTTGGCATTCCGTAGGTCTTTGGTGATTATATATTTCACCTGTTTTGTATATGTCTCTTAACCCCAATATCGTAATGAATCCAATCCTCACACCTTTCCATTGGTGAACCATAAGTTTGTTTAATGAATCTGTGATTGCCCTTCTCCGTGGAAATATCTGCCCTGGTATCCGTTTTTAGGTAACACCTATAAGTGATATCCTACGATATGTGTCTTTCACTTTCTGACTTACTACAAGTCCCGTGCTTACCTGTAGACTCATCTACGGGGCTGCAAATGGCATTGTGCCCTTTTTTTCCTTGGCTAATATTCTGTCTTAGCGAGGTCCATTTTCTGCAATGTGATTCCCTGAGGGAGGAGGATTAGCTGACCTGGGCAGCATGACCCTGCCGGCAAGCCCTCCCCAGGTGTGCGTGGGTTGAGGTCGATAGAAACAGCACTCCAGGCAGCAATAGCCCCTGCAGCTGTGCCTGATTCCATATTCTCTGCCCCGTCAGCAGTCTCGGGGCTGTGCTGGTGGGAGGGTGTGAGGGTCCACGGCTTTGTTGGTGGCCCGGTGTGAGTGGGGCTCTGCTGGACTTTCTGCAGGAGTTGCCAGGCTGCCACCTGTAAAGAAGAGGATGTGTCACCCATAACTTCCACTGGAATTTCTCTCCGGGCTGAGGTGAGGAAGGAAAAAAAGGAATGATGGCCGGGACAGGAGGGGTATATCAGGCAGGGAAATGGAAAGCTTCTAGAAGAGTGCCCGGGGCCAGGACCATCCTGGCTGGCCTGCAGGCACCAAGTTGGCCTGCATGCTGTCGCTGGTGTGGCTCCACGGCCCTTCCTCTAGGCTTTCAAGCCCTTGTACATATTCAGGTGTTTTACCTGGGAAGGGTGGGAACAGTTCAGCAGCAGCTGGCCTGGGGCTCAGCTCACGTTTACTCACAGAGGCCTCGGCACGGTCCCCCAGCTTTGCAATGAGGATGCTCCTTGCGTGGGGGGGCCGGGCTGCTGGCTGTATGGGAGATGATTCCCCACCTCTGACCAATGTCAGAATTGTTTACCGCTGGAGCAAGTGCCCTGATAGGGTTTTCCTCTGTATAATTGCTGGGTTCAGGTTTTTTTTTTTTCTTTTTTGGTTCAAGTTAGAATTTATTCATCTTTTATGTATTTATTGATATAAGCATGGAAATAATTCATTCATAGAAATACATCTGTGTGAAGGGAAGAACTTTTTTCTGTTTTATTTTTAAATTTCATTTCTAAAAATTTTGCAGTTTAATTATATTTATTTTTCCAAACAGCAGGTTATTATTAGTTATCTATTTTATTCATATACATATATACAGGTCAATACCTACCTCCCAACTCATCTGACCACCATCACCCCATGGCTTCCCCCACTTGGTGTCCATACGTTTGTTCTCTACCTCTGTTTCTCTATTTCTGCCCTGCAAACCTGTTCATCTGTACCATATATCTAGGTTCCACATACATGCATTAATACAGAATATTTGTTTTGCTCTTTCTGACTTACTTCATTCTGTATGACAGTCTCTAGATCCACCGACTTCTCTACAAATAACCCAGTTTCATTCCTTTTCATGGCTGAGTCATATCCCATTTTATGTATGTACCACATCTTTATCCATTCATCTGTCTGTGGGCATTTATGTTGCTTCCATTACCTGGCTATTGTAAATAGTGCTGCAATGAACATTGTGGTGAATGTGTGTTTTTGATTTATGGTTGTCTCTGTGTATATGCCCAGAAGTGGGATTGCTGGATCCTATGGTAATTCTATTTCTAGTTTCTTTAAGGAAACTCCATACTGTTCTCCATAGTGACTGTATCAATTTACCTTCCCACCAATAGTGGAAGAGGGTTCCTTTTGTCCACACCCTCCCCAGAATTTGTTGTTTGTAGATTTTCTGATGATGCCGATTCTAACAGGTGTGAGGTGATACCTCATTGTCGTTTTGATTTGCATTTCTCTAATAATTAGTGGTGTTGAGCATCTTTTCATGTGCGTCTTGGCCGTCTCTGTGACTTCTTTGAAGAAACGTCTATTTAGATCTTCTGCCCATTTTTGTATTGGGTTGTTTGTTTTATTAATATTAAGCTGCGTGAGCTGTTTATATATATTGGAGATTAAACCCTTGTCCATTGATTCGTTTGCGAACGTTTTCGCCCATTCTGAGGGTTGCCTTTTTCCATTCCCGTTTTTTTTAACCAAAAAAGAAAGAAAGCAAAAGAAGCAGAACACTAATGTGCGTGAAATATGCCTCTTGAAACTGTCGTTTTGAAATATGGACGTCTTTTGAACTTTTTGGTCGATATATGACCCCAGGATTTGTTTTCAGGGCAGGTGTCATTTACAGGCCTGCAATGATTTGGAATATCCACTGACCAGTAGCGCTGGGATTAAAGCTGCTGTTGTGCGAAATGGCCACAAGGTGGCAGCAGTTCTCCCTTAGCAAATCTGGTTACCAGGGCAACAGAGCCTCAATGGAAGCCTGTTCTAGATTGGAATTTAGAATGGAATGTGCCAGGAGAAAGCCCCTCAAGTTTGTCTCACTACTTCTTGTTCGTGTTTTTAATTTAATTTTTAATTTTTTATTACAGCAAGTTTGATTACAACGTTTGCTTGTTGTAGGTGTGCAAGATGTGGTTCTTTTACACATATACATATGTCTGTTCTTCCTGGGACCCTTTTCCCATGTACGTTATGACAGAATGTTGAGTAGTCTTCTCTTGGCATTCCGTAGGTCTTTGGTGATTATATATTTCACCTGTGTTTGTATATGTCTCTTAACCCCAATATCGTAATGAATCCAATCCTCACACCTTTCCATTGGTGAACCATAAGTTTGTTTAATGAATCTGTGATTGCCCTTCTCCGTGGAAATATCTGCCCTGGTATCCGTTTTTAGGTAACACCTATAAGTGATATCCTACGATATGTGTCTTTCACTTTCTGACTTACTACAAGTCCCGTGCTTACCTGTAGACTCATCTACGGGGCTGCAAATGGCATTGTGCCCTTTTTTTCCTTGGCTAATATTCTGTCTTAGCGAGGTCCATTTTCTGCAATGTGATTCCCTGAGGGCTGAGGATTAGCTGACCTGGGCAGCCTGACCCTGCCGGCAAGCCCTCCCCAGGTGTGCCTGGGTTGAGTTCAATAGAAACAGCACTCCAGGCAGCAATAGCCCCTGCAGCTGTGCCTGACTCCATATTCTCTGCCCCGTCAGCAGTCTCGGGGCTGTGCTGGTGGGAGGGTGTGAGGGTCCACGGCTTTGTTGGTGGCCCGGTGTGAGTGGGGCTCTGCTGGAATTTCTGCAGGAGTTGCCAGGTTGCCACCTGTAAAGAAGAGGATGTGTCACCCATAATTTCCACTGGAATTTCTCTCCGGGCTGAGGTGAGGGAGGAAAAAAAAGAGTGGGGGCCGGGACAGGAGTGGTATCTCAGGCAGGGAAATGGAAAGCTTCCAGAAGAGCGCCCGGGGCCAGGACCATCCTGGCTGGCCTGCAGGCACCAAGTTGGCCTGCGTGCTGTCGCTGGTGTGGCTCCACGGCCCTTCCTCTAGGCTTTCAAGCCCTTGTACATATTCAGGTGTTTTACCTGGGAAGGGTGGGAACAGTTCAGCAGCAGCTGGCCTGGGGCTCAGCTCACGTTTACTCACAGAGGCCTCGGCACTGTCCCCCAGCTTTGCAATCAGGACGCTCCTTGCGTGGGGGGGGCCGGGCTGCTGGCTGTATGGGAGATGATTCCCCACCTCTGACCAATCTCAGAATTGTTTACCGCTGGAACAAGTGCCCTGATAGGGTTTTCCTCTGTATAACTGCTGGGTACAGGATTTTTTTTTCTTTTTTGGTTCAAGTTAGAAGTTATTCATCTTTTATGTATTTATTGATATAAGCATGGAAATAATTCATTCATAGAAATACATCTGTGTGAAGGGAAGAACTTTTTTTCTGTTTTATTTTTAAATTTCATTTCTAAAAATTTTGCAGTTTAATCATATTTATTTTTCTATACAGCAGGTTATTATTAGTTATCTATTTTATTCATATACATATATACAGGTCAATACCTATCTCCCAACTCATCTGACCACCAACACCCCATGGCTTCCCCCACTTGGTGTCCATACGTTTGTTCTCTACCTCTGTTTCTCTATTTCTGCCCTGCAAACCTGTTCATCTGTACCATATATCTAGGTTCCACATACATGCATTAATACAGAATATTTGTTTTGCTCTTTCTGACTTACTTCATTCTGTATGACAGTCTCTAGATCCACCGACTTCTCTACAAATAACCCAGTTTCATTCCTTTTCATGGCTGAGTCATATCCCATTTTATGTATGTACCACATCTTTATCCATTCGTCTGTCTGTGGGCATTTAGGTTGCTTCCATTACCTGGCTATTGTAAATAGTGCTGCAATGAACATTGTGGTGAATGTGTGTTTTTGATTTATGGTTGTCTCTGGGTATATGCCCAGAAGTGGGATTGCTGGATCCTATGGTAATTCTATTCCTAGTTTCTTTAAGGAAACTCCATACTGTTCTCCATAGTGACTGTATCAATTTACCTTCCCACTAATAGTGGAAGAGGGTTCCTTTTGTCCACACCCTCCCCAGAATTTGTTGTTTGTAGATTTTCTGATGCTGCCGATTCTAACAGGTGTGAGGTGATACCTCATTGTCATTTTGATTTGCATTTCTCTAATAATTAGTGGTGTTGAGCAGCTTTTCATGTGCGTCTTGGCCGTCTCTGTGACTTCTTTGAAGAAACGTCTATTTAGATCTTCTGCCCATTTTTGTATTGGGTTGTTTGTTTTATTAATATTAAGCTGCGTGAGCTGTTTATATATATTGGAGATTAAACCCTTGTCCATTGATTCGTTTGCGAACGTTTTCGCCCATTCTGAGGGTTGCCTTTTTCCATTCCCGTTTTTTTTAACCAAAAAAGAAAGAAAGCAAAAGAAGCAGAACACTAATGTGCGTGAAATATGCCTCTTGAAACTGTCGTTTTGAAATATGGACGTCTTTTGAACTTTTTGGTCGATATATGACCCCAGGATTTGTTTTCAGGGCAGGTGTCATTTACAGGCCTGCAATGATTTGGAATATCCACTGACCATTAGCGCTGGGATTAAAGCTGCTGTTGTGTGAAATGGCCACAAGGTGGCAGCAGTTCTCCCTTAGCAAATCTGGTTACTAGGGCAACAGAGCCTCAATGGAAGCCTGTTCTAGATTGGAATTTAGAATGGAATGTGCCAGGAGAAAGCCCCTCAAGTTTGTCTCACTACTTCTTGTTCGTGTTTTTAATTTAATTTTTAATTTTTTATTACAGCAAGTTTGATTACAACGTTTGCTTGTTGTAGGTGTGCAAGATGTGATTCTGTTACACATATACATATGTCTGTTCTTCCTGGGACCCTTTTCCCATGTACATTATGACAGAATGTTGAGTAGTCTTCTCTTGGCATTCCGTAGGTCTTTGGTGATTATATATTTCACCTGTGTTTGTATATGTCTCTTAACCCCAATATCGTAATGAATCCAATCCTCACACCTTTCCATTGGTGAACCATAAGTTTGTTTAATGAATCTGTGATTGCCCTTCTCCGTGGAAATATCTGCCCTGGTATCCGTTTTTAGGTAACACCTATAAGTGATATCCTACGATATGTGTCTTTCACTTTCTGACTTACTACAAGTCCCGTGCTTACCTGTAGACTCATCTACGGGGCTGCAAATGGCATTGTGCCCTTTTTTTCCTTGGCTAATATTCTGTCTTAGTGAGGTCCATTTTCTGCAATGTGATTCCCTGAGGGCTGAGGATTAGCTGACCTGGGCAGCCTGACCCTGCCGGCAAGCCCTCCCCAGGTGTGCGTGGGTTGAGGTCGATAGAAACAGCACTCCAGGCAGCAATAGCCCCTGCAGCTGTGCCTGATTCCATATTCTCTGCCCCGTCAGCAGTCTCGGGGCTGTGCTGGTGGGAGGGTGTGAGGGTCCACGGCTTTGTTGGTGGCCCGGTGTGAGTGGGGCTCTGCTGGACTTTCTGCAGGAGTTGCCAGGCTGCCACCTGTAAAGAAGAGGATGTGTCACCCATAACTTCCACTGGAATTTCTCTCCGGGCTGAGGTGAGGAAGGAAAAAAAGGAATGATGGCCGGGACAGGAGGGGTATATCAGGCAGGGAAATGGAAAGCTTCTAGAAGAGTGCCCGGGGCCAGGACCATCCTGGCTGGCCTGCAGGCACCAAGTTGGCCTGCATGCTGTCGCTGGTGTGGCTCCACGGCCCTTCCTCTAGGCTTTCAAGCCCTTGTACATATTCAGGTGTTTTACCTGGGAAGGGTGGGAACAGTTCAGCAGCAGCTGGCCTGGGGCTCAGCTCACGTTTACTCACAGAGGCCTCGGCACGGTCCCCCAGCTTTGCAATGAGGATGCTCCTTGCGTGGGGGGGCCGGGCTGCTGGCTGTATGGGAGATGATTCCCCACCTCTGACCAATGTCAGAATTGTTTACCGCTGGAGCAAGTGCCCTGATAGGGTTTTCCTCTGTATAACTGCTGGGTTCAGGTTTTTTTTTTCTTTTTTGGTTCAAGTTAGAATTTATTCATCTTTTATGTATTTATTGATATAAGCATGGAAATAATTCATTCATAGAAATACATCTGTGTGAAGGGAAGAACTTTTTTCTGTTTTATTTTTAAATTTCATTTCTAAAAATTTTGCAGTTTAATTATATTTATTTTTCCAAACAGCAGGTTATTATTAGTTATCTATTTTATTCATATACATATATACAGGTCAATACCTACCTCCCAACTCATCTGACCACCATCACCCCATGGCTTCCCCCACTTGGTGTCCATACGTTTGTTCTCTACCTCTGTTTCTCTATTTCTGCCCTGCAAACCTGTTCATCTGTACCATATATCTAGGTTCCACATACATGCATTAATACAGAATATTTGTTTTGCTCTTTCTGACTTACTTCATTCTGTATGACAGTCTCTAGATCCACCGACTTCTCTACAAATAACCCAGTTTCATTCCTTTTCATGGCTGAGTCATATCCCATTTTATGTATGTACCACATCTTTATCCATTCATCTGTCTGTGGGCATTTATGTTGCTTCCATTACCTGGCTATTGTAAATAGTGCTGCAATGAACATTGTGGTGAATGTGTGTTTTTGATTTATGGTTGTCTCTGTGTATATGCCCAGAAGTGGGATTGCTGGATCCTATGGTAATTCTATTTCTAGTTTCTTTAAGGAAACTCCATACTGTTCTCCATAGTGACTGTATCAATTTACCTTCCCACCAATAGTGGAAGAGGGTTCCTTTTGTCCACACCCTCCCCAGAATTTGTTGTTTGTAGATTTTCTGATGATGCCGATTCTAACAGGTGTGAGGTGATACCTCATTGTCGTTTTGATTTGCATTTCTCTAATAATTAGTGGTGTTGAGCATCTTTTCATGTGCGTCTTGGCCGTCTCTGTGACTTCTTTGAAGAAACGTCTATTTAGATCTTCTGCCCATTTTTGTATTGGGTTGTTTGTTTTATTAATATTAAGCTGCGTGAGCTGTTTATATATATTGGAGATTAAACCCTTGTCCATTGATTCGTTTGCGAACGTTTTCGCCCATTCTGAGGGTTGCCTTTTTCCATTCCCGTTTTTTTTAACCAAAAAAGAAAGAAAGCAAAAGAAGCAGAACACTAATGTGCGTGAAATATGCCTCTTGAAACTGTCGTTTTGAAATATGGACGTCTTTTGAACTTTTTGGTCGATATATGACCCCAGGATTTGTTTTCAGGGCAGGTGTCATTTACAGGCCTGCAATGATTTGGAATATCCACTGACCAGTAGCGCTGGGATTAAAGCTGCTGTTGTGCGAAATGGCCACAAGGTGGCAGCAGTTCTCCCTTAGCAAATCTGGTTACCAGGGCAACAGAGCCTCAATGGAAGCCTGTTCTAGATTGGAATTTAGAATGGAATGTGCCAGGAGAAAGCCCCTCAAGTTTGTCTCACTACTTCTTGTTCGTGTTTTTAATTTAATTTTTAATTTTTTATTACAGCAAGTTTGATTACAACGTTTGCTTGTTGTAGGTGTGCAAGATGTGGTTCTTTTACACATATACATATGTCTGTTCTTCCTGGGACCCTTTTCCCATGTACGTTATGACAGAATGTTGAGTAGTCTTCTCTTGGCATTCCGTAGGTCTTTGGTGATTATATATTTCACCTGTGTTTGTATATGTCTCTTAACCCCAATATCGTAATGAATCCAATCCTCACACCTTTCCATTGGTGAACCATAAGTTTGTTTAATGAATCTGTGATTGCCCTTCTCCGTGGAAATATCTGCCCTGGTATCCGTTTTTAGGTAACACCTATAAGTGATATCCTACGATATGTGTCTTTCACTTTCTGACTTACTACAAGTCCCGTGCTTACCTGTAGACTCATCTACGGGGCTGCAAATGGCATTGTGCCCTTTTTTTCCTTGGCTAATATTCTGTCTTAGCGAGGTCCATTTTCTGCAATGTGATTCCCTGAGGGCTGAGGATTAGCTGACCTGGGCAGCCTGACCCTGCCGGCAAGCCCTCCCCAGGTGTCCCTGGGTTGAGTTCAATAGAAACAGCACTGCAGGCAGCAATAGCCCCTGCAGCTGTGCCTGACTCCATATTCTCTGCCCCGTCAGCAGTCTCGGGGCTGTGCTGGTGGGAGGGTGTGAGGGTCCACGGCTTTGTTGGTGGCCCGGTGTGAGTGGGGCTCTGCTGGAATTTCTGCAGGAGTTGCCAGGTTGCCACCTGTAAAGAAGAGGATGTGTCACCCATAATTTCCACTGGAATTTCTCTCCGGGCTGAGGTGAGGGAGGAAAAAAAAGAGTGGGGGCCGGGACAGGAGTGGTATCTCAGGCAGGGAAATGGAAAGCTTCCAGAAGAGCGCCCGGGGCCAGGACCATCCTGGCTGGCCTGCAGGCACCAAGTTGGCCTGCGTGCTGTCGCTGGTGTGGCTCCACGGCCCTTCCTCTAGGCTTTCAAGCCCTTGTACATATTCAGGTGTTTTACCTGGGAAGGGTGGGAACAGTTCAGCAGCAGCTGGCCTGGGGCTCAGCTCACGTTTACTCACAGAGGCCTCGGCACTGTCCCCCAGCTTTGCAATCAGGACGCTCCTTGCGTGGGGGGGGCCGGGCTGCTGGCTGTATGGGAGATGATTCCCCACCTCTGACCAATCTCAGAATTGTTTACCGCTGGAACAAGTGCCCTGATAGGGTTTTCCTCTGTATAACTGCTGGGTACAGGATTTTTTTTTTCTTTTTTGGTTCAAGTTAGAAGTTATTCATCTTTTATGTATTTATTGATATAAGCATGGAAATAAATCATTCATAGAAATACATCTGTGTGAAGGGAAGAACTTTTTTTCTGTTTTATTTTTAAATTTCATTTCTAAAAATTTTGCAGTTTAATCATATTTATTTTTCTATACAGCAGGTTATTATTAGTTATCTATTTTATTCATATACATATATACAGGTCAATACCTATCTCCCAACTCATCTGACCACCAACACCCCATGGCTTCCCCCACTTGGTGTCCATACGTTTGTTCTCTACCTCTGTTTCTCTATTTCTGCCCTGCAAACCTGTTCATCTGTACCATATATCTAGGTTCCACATACATGCATTAATACAGAATATTTGTTTTGCTCTTTCTGACTTACTTCATTCTGTATGACAGTCTCTAGATCCACCGACTTCTCTACAAATAACCCAGTTTCATTCCTTTTCATGGCTGAGTCATATCCCATTTTATGTATGTACCACATCTTTATCCATTCGTCTGTCTGTGGGCATTTAGGTTGCTTCCATTACCTGGCTATTGTAAATAGTGCTGCAATGAACATTGTGGTGAATGTGTGTTTTTGATTTATGGTTGTCTCTGGGTATATGCCCAGAAGTGGGATTGCTGGATCCTATGGTAATTCTATTCCTAGTTTCTTTAAGGAAACTCCATACTGTTCTCCATAGTGACTGTATCAATTTACCTTCCCACTAATAGTGGAAGAGGGTTCCTTTTGTTCACACCCTCCCCAGAATTTGTTGTTTGTAGATTTTCTGATGCTGCCGATTCTAACAGGTGTGAGGTGATACCTCATTGTCATTTTGATTTGCATTTCTCTAATAATTAGTGGTGTTGAGCAGCTTTTCATGTGCGTCTTGGCCGTCTCTGTGACTTCTTTGAAGAAACGTCTATTTAGATCTTCTGCCCATTTTTGTATTGGGTTGTTTGTTTTATTAATATTAAGCTGCGTGAGCTGTTTATATATATTGGAGATTAAACCCTTGTCCATTGATTCGTTTGCGAACGTTTTCGCCCATTCTGAGGGTTGCCTTTTTCCATTCCCGTTTTTTTTAACCAAAAAAGAAAGAAAGCAAAAGAAGCAGAACACTAATGTGCGTGAAATATGCCTCTTGAAACTGTCGTTTTGAAATATGGACGTCTTTTGAACTTTTTGGTCGATATATGACCCCAGGATTTGTTTTCAGGGCAGGTGTCATTTACAGGCCTGCAATGATTTGGAATATCCACTGACCATTAGCGCTGGGATTAAAGCTGCTGTTGTGTGAAATGGCCACAAGGTGGCAGCAGTTCTCCCTTAGCAAATCTGGTTACTAGGGCAACAGAGCCTCAATGGAAGCCTGTTCTAGATTGGAATTTAGAATGGAATGTGCCAGGAGAAAGCCCCTCAAGTTTGTCTCACTACTTCTTGTTCGTGTTTTTAATTTAATTTTTAATTTTTTATTACAGCAAGTTTGATTACAACGTTTGCTTGTTGTAGGTGTGCAAGATGTGATTCTGTTACACATATACATATGTCTGTTCTTCCTGGGACCCTTTTCCCATGTACATTATGACAGAATGTTGAGTAGTCTTCTCTTGGCATTCCGTAGGTCTTTGGTGATTATATATTTCACCTGTGTTTGTATATGTCTCTTAACCCCAATATCGTAATGAATCCAATCCTCACACCTTTCCATTGGTGAACCATAAGTTTGTTTAATGAATCTGTGATTGCCCTTCTCCGTGGAAATATCTGCCCTGGTATCCGTTTTTAGGTAACACCTATAAGTGATATCCTACGATATGTGTCTTTCACTTTCTGACTTACTACAAGTCCCGTGCTTACCTGTAGACTCATCTACGGGGCTGCAAATGGCATTGTGCCCTTTTTTTCCTTGGCTAATATTCTGTCTTAGTGAGGTCCATTTTCTGCAATGTGATTCCCTGAGGGCTGAGGATTAGCTGACCTGGGCAGCCTGACCCTGCCGGCAAGCCCTCCCCAGGTGTGCGTGGGTTGAGGTCGATAGAAACAGCACTCCAGGCAGCAATAGCCCCTGCAGCTGTGCCTGATTCCATATTCTCTGCCCCGTCAGCAGTCTCGGGGCTGTGCTGGTGGGAGGGTGTGAGGGTCCACGGCTTTGTTGGTGGCCCGGTGTGAGTGGGGCTCTGCTGGACTTTCTGCAGGAGTTGCCAGGCTGCCACCTGTAAAGAAGAGGATGTGTCACCCATAACTTCCACTGGAATTTCTCTCCGGGCTGAGGTGAGGAAGGAAAAAAAGGAATGATGGCCGGGACAGGAGGGGTATATCAGGCAGGGAAATGGAAAGCTTCTAGAAGAGTGCCCGGGGCCAGGACCATCCTGGCTGGCCTGCAGGCACCAAGTTGGCCTGCATGCTGTCGCTGGTGTGGCTCCACGGCCCTTCCTCTAGGCTTTCAAGCCCTTGTACATATTCAGGTGTTTTACCTGGGAAGGGTGGGAACAGTTCAGCAGCAGCTGGCCTGGGGCTCAGCTCACGTTTACTCACAGAGGCCTCGGCACGGTCCCCCAGCTTTGCAATGAGGATGCTCCTTGCGTGGGGGGGCCGGGCTGCTGGCTGTATGGGAGATGATTCCCCACCTCTGACCAATGTCAGAATTGTTTACCGCTGGAGCAAGTGCCCTGATAGGGTTTTCCTCTGTATAACTGCTGGGTTCAGGTTTTTTTTTTCTTTTTTGGTTCAAGTTAGAATTTATTCATCTTTTATGTATTTATTGATATAAGCATGGAAATAATTCATTCATAGAAATACATCTGTGTGAAGGGAAGAACTTTTTTCTGTTTTATTTTTAAATTTCATTTCTAAAAATTTTGCAGTTTAATTATATTTATTTTTCCAAACAGCAGGTTATTATTAGTTATCTATTTTATTCATATACATATATACAGGTCAATACCTACCTCCCAACTCATCTGACCACCATCACCCCATGGCTTCCCCCACTTGGTGTCCATACGTTTGTTCTCTACCTCTGTTTCTCTATTTCTGCCCTGCAAACCTGTTCATCTGTACCATATATCTAGGTTCCACATACATGCATTAATACAGAATATTTGTTTTGCTCTTTCTGACTTACTTCATTCTGTATGACAGTCTCTAGATCCACCGACTTCTCTACAAATAACCCAGTTTCATTCCTTTTCATGGCTGAGTCATATCCCATTTTATGTATGTACCACATCTTTATCCATTCATCTGTCTGTGGGCATTTATGTTGCTTCCATTACCTGGCTATTGTAAATAGTGCTGCAATGAACATTGTGGTGAATGTGTGTTTTTGATTTATGGTTGTCTCTGTGTATATGCCCAGAAGTGGGATTGCTGGATCCTATGGTAATTCTATTTCTAGTTTCTTTAAGGAAACTCCATACTGTTCTCCATAGTGACTGTATCAATTTACCTTCCCACCAATAGTGGAAGAGGGTTCCTTTTGTCCACACCCTCCCCAGAATTTGTTGTTTGTAGATTTTCTGATGATGCCGATTCTAACAGGTGTGAGGTGATACCTCATTGTCGTTTTGATTTGCATTTCTCTAATAATTAGTGGTGTTGAGCATCTTTTCATGTGCGTCTTGGCCGTCTCTGTGACTTCTTTGAAGAAACGTCTATTTAGATCTTCTGCCCATTTTTGTATTGGGTTGTTTGTTTTATTAATATTAAGCTGCGTGAGCTGTTTATATATATTGGAGATTAAACCCTTGTCCATTGATTCGTTTGCGAACGTTTTCGCCCATTCTGAGGGTTGCCTTTTTCCATTCCCGTTTTTTTTAACCAAAAAAGAAAGAAAGCAAAAGAAGCAGAACACTAATGTGCGTGAAATATGCCTCTTGAAACTGTCGTTTTGAAATATGGACGTCTTTTGAACTTTTTGGTCGATATATGACCCCAGGATTTGTTTTCAGGGCAGGTGTCATTTACAGGCCTGCAATGATTTGGAATATCCACTGACCAGTAGCGCTGGGATTAAAGCTGCTGTTGTGCGAAATGGCCACAAGGTGGCAGCAGTTCTCCCTTAGCAAATCTGGTTACCAGGGCAACAGAGCCTCAATGGAAGCCTGTTCTAGATTGGAATTTAGAATGGAATGTGCCAGGAGAAAGCCCCTCAAGTTTGTCTCACTACTTCTTGTTCGTGTTTTTAATTTAATTTTTAATTTTTTATTACAGCAAGTTTGATTACAACGTTTGCTTGTTGTAGGTGTGCAAGATGTGGTTCTTTTACACATATACATATGTCTGTTCTTCCTGGGACCCTTTTCCCATGTACGTTATGACAGAATGTTGAGTAGTCTTCTCTTGGCATTCCGTAGGTCTTTGGTGATTATATATTTCACCTGTGTTTGTATATGTCTCTTAACCCCAATATCGTAATGAATCCAATCCTCACACCTTTCCATTGGTGAACCATAAGTTTGTTTAATGAATCTGTGATTGCCCTTCTCCGTGGAAATATCTGCCCTGGTATCCGTTTTTAGGTAACACCTATAAGTGATATCCTACGATATGTGTCTTTCACTTTCTGACTTACTACAAGTCCCGTGCTTACCTGTAGACTCATCTACGGGGCTGCAAATGGCATTGTGCCCTTTTTTTCCTTGGCTAATATTCTGTCTTAGCGAGGTCCATTTTCTGCAATGTGATTCCCTGAGGGCTGAGGATTAGCTGACCTGGGCAGCCTGACCCTGCCGGCAAGCCCTCCCCAGGTGTCCCTGGGTTGAGTTCAATAGAAACAGCACTGCAGGCAGCAATAGCCCCTGCAGCTGTGCCTGACTCCATATTCTCTGCCCCGTCAGCAGTCTCGGGGCTGTGCTGGTGGGAGGGTGTGAGGGTCCACGGCTTTGTTGGTGGCCCGGTGTGAGTGGGGCTCTGCTGGAATTTCTGCAGGAGTTGCCAGGTTGCCACCTGTAAAGAAGAGGATGTGTCACCCATAATTTCCACTGGAATTTCTCTCCGGGCTGAGGTGAGGGAGGAAAAAAAAGAGTGGGGGCCGGGACAGGAGTGGTATCTCAGGCAGGGAAATGGAAAGCTTCCAGAAGAGCGCCCGGGGCCAGGACCATCCTGGCTGGCCTGCAGGCACCAAGTTGGCCTGCGTGCTGTCGCTGGTGTGGCTCCACGGCCCTTCCTCTAGGCTTTCAAGCCCTTGTACATATTCAGGTGTTTTACCTGGGAAGGGTGGGAACAGTTCAGCAGCAGCTGGCCTGGGGCTCAGCTCACGTTTACTCACAGAGGCCTCGGCACTGTCCCCCAGCTTTGCAATCAGGACGCTCCTTGCGTGGGGGGGGCCGGGCTGCTGGCTGTATGGGAGATGATTCCCCACCTCTGACCAATCTCAGAATTGTTTACCGCTGGAACAAGTGCCCTGATAGGGTTTTCCTCTGTATAACTGCTGGGTACAGGATTTTTTTTTTCTTTTTTGGTTCAAGTTAGAAGTTATTCATCTTTTATGTATTTATTGATATAAGCATGGAAATAAATCATTCATAGAAATACATCTGTGTGAAGGGAAGAACTTTTTTTCTGTTTTATTTTTAAATTTCATTTCTAAAAATTTTGCAGTTTAATCATATTTATTTTTCTATACAGCAGGTTATTATTAGTTATCTATTTTATTCATATACATATATACAGGTCAATACCTATCTCCCAACTCATCTGACCACCAACACCCCATGGCTTCCCCCACTTGGTGTCCATACGTTTGTTCTCTACCTCTGTTTCTCTATTTCTGCCCTGCAAACCTGTTCATCTGTACCATATATCTAGGTTCCACATACATGCATTAATACAGAATATTTGTTTTGCTCTTTCTGACTTACTTCATTCTGTATGACAGTCTCTAGATCCACCGACTTCTCTACAAATAACCCAGTTTCATTCCTTTTCATGGCTGAGTCATATCCCATTTTATGTATGTACCACATCTTTATCCATTCGTCTGTCTGTGGGCATTTAGGTTGCTTCCATTACCTGGCTATTGTAAATAGTGCTGCAATGAACATTGTGGTGAATGTGTGTTTTTGATTTATGGTTGTCTCTGGGTATATGCCCAGAAGTGGGATTGCTGGATCCTATGGTAATTCTATTCCTAGTTTCTTTAAGGAAACTCCATACTGTTCTCCATAGTGACTGTATCAATTTACCTTCCCACTAATAGTGGAAGAGGGTTCCTTTTGTTCACACCCTCCCCAGAATTTGTTGTTTGTAGATTTTCTGATGCTGCCGATTCTAACAGGTGTGAGGTGATACCTCATTGTCATTTTGATTTGCATTTCTCTAATAATTAGTGGTGTTGAGCAGCTTTTCATGTGCGTCTTGGCCGTCTCTGTGACTTCTTTGAAGAAACGTCTATTTAGATCTTCTGCCCATTTTTGTATTGGGTTGTTTGTTTTATTAATATTAAGCTGCGTGAGCTGTTTATATATATTGGAGATTAAACCCTTGTCCATTGATTCGTTTGCGAACGTTTTCGCCCATTCTGAGGGTTGCCTTTTTCCATTCCCGTTTTTTTTAACCAAAAAAGAAAGAAAGCAAAAGAAGCAGAACACTAATGTGCGTGAAATATGCCTCTTGAAACTGTCGTTTTGAAATATGGACGTCTTTTGAACTTTTTGGTCGATATATGACCCCAGGATTTGTTTTCAGGGCAGGTGTCATTTACAGGCCTGCAATGATTTGGAATATCCACTGACCATTAGCGCTGGGATTAAAGCTGCTGTTGTGTGAAATGGCCACAAGGTGGCAGCAGTTCTCCCTTAGCAAATCTGGTTACTAGGGCAACAGAGCCTCAATGGAAGCCTGTTCTAGATTGGAATTTAGAATGGAATGTGCCAGGAGAAAGCCCCTCAAGTTTGTCTCACTACTTCTTGTTCGTGTTTTTAATTTAATTTTTAATTTTTTATTACAGCAAGTTTGATTACAACGTTTGCTTGTTGTAGGTGTGCAAGATGTGATTCTGTTACACATATACATATGTCTGTTCTTCCTGGGACCCTTTTCCCATGTACATTATGACAGAATGTTGAGTAGTCTTCTCTTGGCATTCCGTAGGTCTTTGGTGATTATATATTTCACCTGTGTTTGTATATGTCTCTTAACCCCAATATCGTAATGAATCCAATCCTCACACCTTTCCATTGGTGAACCATAAGTTTGTTTAATGAATCTGTGATTGCCCTTCTCCGTGGAAATATCTGCCCTGGTATCCGTTTTTAGGTAACACCTATAAGTGATATCCTACGATATGTGTCTTTCACTTTCTGACTTACTACAAGTCCCGTGCTTACCTGTAGACTCATCTACGGGGCTGCAAATGGCATTGTGCCCTTTTTTTCCTTGGCTAATATTCTGTCTTAGCGAGGTCCATTTTCTGCAATGTGATTCCCTGAGGGCTGAGGATTAGCTGACCTGGGCAGCCTGACCCTGCCGGCAAGCCCTCCCCAGGTGTGCGTGGGTTGAGGTCGATAGAAACAGCACTCCAGGCAGCAATAGCCCCTGCAGCTGTGCCTGATTCCATATTCTCTGCCCCGTCAGCAGTCTCGGGGCTGTGCTGGTGGGAGGGTGTGAGGGTCCACGGCTTTGTTGGTGGCCCGGTGTGAGTGGGGCTCTGCTGGACTTTCTGCAGGAGTTGCCAGGCTGCCACCTGTAAAGAAGAGGATGTGTCACCCATAACTTCCACTGGAATTTCTCTCCGGGCTGAGGTGAGGAAGGAAAAAAAGGAATGATGGCCGGGACAGGAGGGGTATATCAGGCAGGGAAATGGAAAGCTTCTAGAAGAGTGCCCGGGGCCAGGACCATCCTGGCTGGCCTGCAGGCACCAAGTTGGCCTGCATGCTGTCGCTGGTGTGGCTCCACGGCCCTTCCTCTAGGCTTTCAAGCCCTTGTACATATTCAGGTGTTTTACCTGGGAAGGGTGGGAACAGTTCAGCAGCAGCTGGCCTGGGGCTCAGCTCACGTTTACTCACAGAGGCCTCGGCACGGTCCCCCAGCTTTGCAATGAGGATGCTCCTTGCGTGGGGGGGCCGGGCTGCTGGCTGTATGGGAGATGATTCCCCACCTCTGACCAATGTCAGAATTGTTTACCGCTGGAGCAAGTGCCCTGATAGGGTTTTCCTCTGTATAACTGCTGGGTTCAGGTTTTTTTTTTTCTTTTTTGGTTCAAGTTAGAATTTATTCATCTTTTATGTATTTATTGATATAAGCATGGAAATAATTCATTCATAGAAATACATCTGTGTGAAGGGAAGAACTTTTTTCTGTTTTATTTTTAAATTTCATTTCTAAAAATTTTGCAGTTTAATTATATTTATTTTTCCAAACAGCAGGTTATTATTAGTTATCTATTTTATTCATATACATATATACAGGTCAATACCTACCTCCCAACTCATCTGACCACCATCACCCCATGGCTTCCCTCACTTGGTGTCCATACGTTTGTTCTCTACCTCTGTTTCTCTATTTCTGCCCTGCAAACCTGTTCATCTGTACCATATATCTAGGTTCCACATACATGCATTAATACAGAATATTTGTTTTGCTCTTTCTGACTTACTTCATTCTGTATGACAGTCTCTAGATCCACCGACTTCTCTACAAATAACCCAGTTTCATTCCTTTTCATGGCTGAGTCATATCCCATTTTATGTATGTACCACATCTTTATCCATTCATCTGTCTGTGGGCATTTATGTTGCTTCCATTACCTGGCTATTGTAAATAGTGCTGCAATGAACATTGTGGTGAATGTGTGTTTTTGATTTATGGTTGTCTCTGTGTATATGCCCAGAAGTGGGATTGCTGGATCCTATGGTAATTCTATTTCTAGTTTCTTTAAGGAAACTCCATACTGTTCTCCATAGTGACTGTATCAATTTACCTTCCCACCAATAGTGGAAGAGGGTTCCTTTTGTCCACACAATCCCCGGAATTTGTTGTTTGTAGATTTTCTGATGATGCCGATTCTAACAGGTGTGAGGTGATACCTCATTGTCGTTTTGATTTGCATTTCTCTAATAATTAGTGGTGTTGAGCATCTTTTCATGTGCGTCTTGGCCGTCTCTGTGACTTCTTTGAAGAAACGTCTATTTAGATCTTCTGCCCATTTTTGTATTGGGTTGTTTGTTTTATTAATATTAAGCTGCGTGAGCTGTTTATATATATTGGAGATTAAACCCTTGTCCATTGATTCGTTTGCGAACGTTTTCGCCCATTCTGAGGGTTGCCTTTTTCCATTCCCGTTTTTTTTAACCAAAAAAGAAAGAAAGCAAAAGAAGCAGAACACTAATGTGCGTGAAATATGCCTCTTGAAACTGTCGTTTTGAAATATGGACGTCTTTTGAACTTTTTGGTCGATATATGACCCCAGGATTTGTTTTCAGGGCAGGTGTCATTTACAGGCCTGCAATGATTTGGAATATCCACTGACCAGTAGCGCTGGGATTAAAGCTGCTGTTGTGCGAAATGGCCACAAGGTGGCAGCAGTTCTCCCTTAGCAAATCTGGTTACCAGGGCAACAGAGCCTCAATGGAAGCCTGTTCTAGATTGGAATTTAGAATGGAATGTGCCAGGAGAAAGCCCCTCAAGTTTGTCTCACTACTTCTTGTTCGTGTTTTTAATTTAATTTTTAATTTTTTATTACAGCAAGTTTGATTACAACGTTTGCTTGTTGTAGGTGTGCAAGATGTGGTTCTTTTACACATATACATATGTCTGTTCTTCCTGGGACCCTTTTCCCATGTACGTTATGACAGAATGTTGAGTAGTCTTCTCTTGGCATTCCGTAGGTCTTTGGTGATTATATATTTCACCTGTGTTTGTATATGTCTCTTAACCCCAATATCGTAATGAATCCAATCCTCACACCTTTCCATTGGTGAACCATAAGTTTGTTTAATGAATCTGTGATTGCCCTTCTCCGTGGAAATATCTGCCCTGGTATCCGTTTTTAGGTAACACCTATAAGTGATATCCTACGATATGTGTCTTTCACTTTCTGACTTACTACAAGTCCCGTGCTTACCTGTAGACTCATCTACGGGGCTGCAAATGGCATTGTGCCCTTTTTTTCCTTGGCTAATATTCTGTCTTAGCGAGGTCCATTTTCTGCAATGTGATTCCCTGAGGGCTGAGGATTAGCTGACCTGGGCAGCCTGACCCTGCCGGCAAGCCCTCCCCAGGTGTGCCTGGGTTGAGTTCAATAGAAACAGCACTCCAGGCAGCAATAGCCCCTGCAGCTGTGCCTGACTCCATATTCTCTGCCCCGTCAGCAGTCTCGGGGCTGTGCTGGTGGGAGGGTGTGAGGGTCCACGGCTTTGTTGGTGGCCCGGTGTGAGTGGGGCTCTGCTGGAATTTCTGCAGGAGTTGCCAGGTTGCCACCTGTAAAGAAGAGGATGTGTCACCCATAATTTCCACTGGAATTTCTCTCCGGGCTGAGGTGAGGGAGGAAAAAAAAGAGTGGGGGCCGGGACAGGAGTGGTATCTCAGGCAGGGAAATGGAAAGCTTCCAGAAGAGCGCCCGGGGCCAGGACCATCCTGGCTGGCCTGCAGGCACCAAGTTGGCCTGCGTGCTGTCGCTGGTGTGGCTCCACGGCCCTTCCTCTAGGCTTTCAAGCCCTTGTACATATTCAGGTGTTTTACCTGGGAAGGGTGGGAACAGTTCAGCAGCAGCTGGCCTGGGGCTCAGCTCACGTTTACTCACAGAGGCCTCGGCACTGTCCCCCAGCTTTGCAATCAGGACGCTCCTTGCGTGGGGGGGGCCGGGCTGCTGGCTGTATGGGAGATGATTCCCCACCTCTGACCAATCTCAGAATTGTTTACCGCTGGAACAAGTGCCCTGATAGGGTTTTCCTCTGTATAACTGCTGGGTACAGGATTTTTTTTTTCTTTTTTGGTTCAAGTTAGAAGTTATTCATCTTTTATGTATTTATTGATATAAGCATGGAAATAATTCATTCATAGAAATACATCTGTGTGAAGGGAAGAACTTTTTTTCTGTTTTATTTTTAAATTTCATTTCTAAAAATTTTGCAGTTTAATCATATTTATTTTTCTATACAGCAGGTTATTATTAGTTATCTATTTTATTCATATACATATATACAGGTCAATACCTATCTCCCAACTCATCTGACCACCAACACCCCATGGCTTCCCCCACTTGGTGTCCATACGTTTGTTCTCTACCTCTGTTTCTCTATTTCTGCCCTGCAAACCTGTTCATCTGTACCATATATCTAGGTTCCACATACATGCATTAATACAGAATATTTGTTTTGCTCTTTCTGACTTACTTCATTCTGTATGACAGTCTCTAGATCCACCGACTTCTCTACAAATAACCCAGTTTCATTCCTTTTCATGGCTGAGTCATATCCCATTTTATGTATGTACCACATCTTTATCCATTCGTCTGTCTGTGGGCATTTAGGTTGCTTCCATTACCTGGCTATTGTAAATAGTGCTGCAATGAACATTGTGGTGAATGTGTGTTTTTGATTTATGGTTGTCTCTGGGTATATGCCCAGAAGTGGGATTGCTGGATCCTATGGTAATTCTATTCCTAGTTTCTTTAAGGAAACTCCATACTGTTCTCCATAGTGACTGTATCAATTTACCTTCCCACTAATAGTGGAAGAGGGTTCCTTTTGTCCACACCCTCCCCAGAATTTGTTGTTTGTAGATTTTCTGATGCTGCCGATTCTAACAGGTGTGAGGTGATACCTCATTGTCATTTTGATTTGCATTTCTCTAATAATTAGTGGTGTTGAGCAGCTTTTCATGTGCGTCTTGGCCGTCTCTGTGACTTCTTTGAAGAAACGTCTATTTAGATCTTCTGCCCATTTTTGTATTGGGTTGTTTGTTTTATTAATATTAAGCTGCGTGAGCTGTTTATATATATTGGAAATTAAACCCTTGTCCATTGATTCGTTTGCGAACGTTTTCGCCCATTCTGAGGGTTGCCTTTTTCCATTCCCGTTTTTTTTAACCAAAAAAGAAAGAAAGCAAAAGAAGCAGAACACTAATGTGCGTGAAATATGCCTCTTGAAACTGTCGTTTTGAAATATGGACGTCTTTTGAACTTTTTGGTCGATATATGACCCCAGGATTTGTTTTCAGGGCAGGTGTCATTTACAGGCCTGCAATGATTTGGAATATCCACTGACCATTAGCGCTGGGATTAAAGCTGCTGTTGTGTGAAATGGCCACAAGGTGGCAGCAGTTCTCCCTTAGCAAATCTGGTTACTAGGGCAACAGAGCCTCAATGGAAGCCTGTTCTAGATTGGAATTTAGAATGGAATGTGCCAGGAGAAAGCCCCTCAAGTTTGTCTCACTACTTCTTGTTCGTGTTTTTAATTTAATTTTTAATTTTTTATTACAGCAAGTTTGATTACAACGTTTGCTTGTTGTAGGTGTGCAAGATGTGATTCTGTTACACATATACATATGTCTGTTCTTCCTGGGACCCTTTTCCCATGTACATTATGACAGAATGTTGAGTAGTCTTCTCTTGGCATTCCGTAGGTCTTTGGTGATTATATATTTCACCTGTGTTTGTATATGTCTCTTAACCCCAATATCGTAATGAATCCAATCCTCACACCTTTCCATTGGTGAACCATAAGTTTGTTTAATGAATCTGTGATTGCCCTTCTCCGTGGAAATATCTGCCCTGGTATCCGTTTTTAGGTAACACCTATAAGTGATATCCTACGATATGTGTCTTTCACTTTCTGACTTACTACAAGTCCCGTGCTTACCTGTAGACTCATCTACGGGGCTGCAAATGGCATTGTGCCCTTTTTTTCCTTGGCTAATATTCTGTCTTAGCGAGGTCCATTTTCTGCAATGTGATTCCCTGAGGGCTGAGGATTAGCTGACCTGGGCAGCCTGACCCTGCCGGCAAGCCCTCCCCAGGTGTGCGTGGGTTGAGGTCGATAGAAACAGCACTCCAGGCAGCAATAGCCCCTGCAGCTGTGCCTGATTCCATATTCTCTGCCCCGTCAGCAGTCTCGGGGCTGTGCTGGTGGGAGGGTGTGAGGGTCCACGGCTTTGTTGGTGGCCCGGTGTGAGTGGGGCTCTGCTGGACTTTCTGCAGGAGTTGCCAGGCTGCCACCTGTAAAGAAGAGGATGTGTCACCCATAACTTCCACTGGAATTTCTCTCCGGGCTGAGGTGAGGAAGGAAAAAAAGGAATGATGGCCGGGACAGGAGGGGTATATCAGGCAGGGAAATGGAAAGCTTCTAGAAGAGTGCCCGGGGCCAGGACCATCCTGGCTGGCCTGCAGGCACCAAGTTGGCCTGCATGCTGTCGCTGGTGTGGCTCCACGGCCCTTCCTCTAGGCTTTCAAGCCCTTGTACATATTCAGGTGTTTTACCTGGGAAGGGTGGGAACAGTTCAGCAGCAGCTGGCCTGGGGCTCAGCTCACGTTTACTCACAGAGGCCTCGGCACGGTCCCCCAGCTTTGCAATGAGGATGCTCCTTGCGTGGGGGGGCCGGGCTGCTGGCTGTATGGGAGATGATTCCCCACCTCTGACCAATCTCAGAATTGTTTACCGCTGGAGCAAGTGCCCTGATAGGGTTTTCCTCTGTATAACTGCTGGGTTCAGGTTTTTTTTTTTCTTTTTTGGTTCAAGTTAGAATTTATTCATCTTTTATGTATTTATTGATATAAGCATGGAAATAATTCATTCATAGAAATACATCTGTGTGAAGGGAAGAACTTTTTTCTGTTTTATTTTTAAATTTCATTTCTAAAAATTTTGCAGTTTAATTATATTTATTTTTCCAAACAGCAGGTTATTATTAGTTATCTATTTTATTCATATACATATATACAGGTCAATACCTACCTCCCAACTCATCTGACCACCATCACCCCATGGCTTCCCCCACTTGGTGTCCATACGTTTGTTCTCTACCTCTGTTTCTCTATTTCTGCCCTGCAAACCTGTTCATCTGTACCATATATCTAGGTTCCACATACATGCATTAATACAGAATATTTGTTTTGCTCTTTCTGACTTACTTCATTCTGTATGACAGTCTCTAGATCCACCGACTTCTCTACAAATAACCCAGTTTCATTCCTTTTCATGGCTGAGTCATATCCCATTTTATGTATGTACCACATCTTTATCCATTCATCTGTCTGTGGGCATTTATGTTGCTTCCATTACCTGGCTATTGTAAATAGTGCTGCAATGAACATTGTGGTGAATGTGTGTTTTTGATTTATGGTTGTCTCTGTGTATATGCCCAGAAGTGGGATTGCTGGATCCTATGGTAATTCTATTTCTAGTTTCTTTAAGGAAACTCCATACTGTTCTCCATAGTGACTGTATCAATTTACCTTCCCACCAATAGTGGAAGAGGGTTCCTTTTGTCCACACAATCCCCGGAATTTGTTGTTTGTAGATTTTCTGATGCTGCCGATTCTAACAGGTGTGAGGTGATACCTCATTGTCGTTTTGATTTGCATTTCTCTAATAATTAGTGGTGTTGAGCATCTTTTCATGTGCGTCTTGGCCGTCTCTGTGACTTCTTTGAAGAAACGTCTATTTAGATCTTCTGCCCATTTTTGTATTGGGTTGTTTGTTTTATTAATATTAAGCTGCGTGAGCTGTTTATATATATTGGAGATTAAACCCTTGTCCATTGATTCGTTTGCGAACGTTTTCGCCCATTCTGAGGGTTGCCTTTTTCCATTCCCGTTTTTTTTAACCAAAAAAGAAAGAAAGCAAAAGAAGCAGAACACTAATGTGCGTGAAATATGCCTCTTGAAACTGTCGTTTTGAAATATGGACGTCTTTTGAACTTTTTGGTCGATATATGACCCCAGGATTTGTTTTCAGGGCAGGTGTCATTTACAGGCCTGCAATGATTTGGAATATCCACTGACCAGTAGCGCTGGGATTAAAGCTGCTGTTGTGCGAAATGGCCACAAGGTGGCAGCAGTTCTCCCTTAGCAAATCTGGTTACCAGGTCAACAGAGCCTCAATGGAAGCCTGTTCTAGATTGGAATTTAGAATGGAATGTGCCAGGAGAAAGCCCCTCAAGTTTGTCTCACTACTTCTTGTTCGTGTTTTTAATTTAATTTTTAATTTTTTATTACAGCAAGTTTGATTACAACGTTTGCTTGTTGTAGGTGTGCAAGATGTGGTTCTTTTACACATATACATATGTCTGTTCTTCCTGGGACCCTTTTCCCATGTACGTTATGACAGAATGTTGAGTAGTCTTCTCTTGGCATTCCGTAGGTCTTTGGTGATTATATATTTCACCTGTGTTTGTATATGTCTCTTAACCCCAATATCGTAATGAATCCAATCCTCACACCTTTCCATTGGTGAACCATAAGTTTGTTTAATGAATCTGTGATTGCCCTTCTCCATGGAAATATCTGCCCTGGTATCCGTTTTTAGGTAACACCTATAAGTGATATCCTACGATATGTGTCTTTCACTTTCTGACTTACTACAAGTCCCGTGCTTACCTGTAGACTCATCTACGGGGCTGCAAATGGCATTGTGCCCTTTTTTTCCTTGGCTAATATTCTGTCTTAGTGAGGTCCATTTTCTGCAATGTGATTCCCTGAGGGCTGAGGATTAGCTAACCTGGGCAGCCTGACCCTGCCGGCAAGCCCTCCCCAGGTGTGCCTGGGTTGAGTTCAATAGAAACAGCACTCCAGGCAGCAATAGCCCCTGCAGCTGTGCCTGACTCCATATTCTCTGCCCCGTCAGCAGTCTCGGGGCTGTGCTGGTGGGAGGGTGTGAGGGTCCACGGCTTTGTTGGTGGCCCGGTGTGAGTGGGGCTCTGCTGGAATTTCTGCAGGAGTTGCCAGGTTGCCACCTGTAAAGAAGAGGATGTGTCACCCATAATTTCCACTGGAATTTCTCTCCGGGCTGAGGTGAGGGAGGAAAAAAAAGAGTGGGGGCCGGGACAGGAGTGGTATCTCAGGCAGGGAAATGGAAAGCTTCCAGAAGAGCGCCCGGGGCCAGGACCATCCTGGCTGGCCTGCAGGCACCAAGTTGGCCTGCGTGCTGTCGCTGGTGTGGCTCCACGGCCCTTCCTCTAGGCTTTCAAGCCCTTGTACATATTCAGGTGTTTTACCTGGGAAGGGTGGGAACAGTTCAGCAGCAGCTGGCCTGGGGCTCAGCTCACGTTTACTCACAGAGGCCTCGGCACTGTCCCCCAGCTTTGCAATCAGGACGCTCCTTGCGTGGGGGGGCCGGGCTGCTGGCTGTATGGGAGATGATTCCCCACCTCTGACCAATCTCAGAATTGTTTACCGCTGGAACAAGTGCCCTGATAGGGTTTTCCTCTGTATAACTGCTGGGTACAGGATTTTTTTTTTCTTTTTTGGTTCAAGTTAGAAGTTATTCATCTTTTATGTATTCATTGATATAAGCATGGAAATAATTCATTCATAGAAATACATCTGTGTGAAGGGAAGAACTTTTTTTCTGTTCTATTTTTAAATTTCATTTCTAAAAATTTTGCAGTTTAATCATATTTATTTTTCTATACAGCAGGTTATTATTAGTTATCTATTTTATTCATATACATATATACAGGTCAATACCTATCTCCCAACTCATCTGACCACCAACACCCCATGGCTTCCCCCACTTGGTGTCCATACGTTTGTTCTCTACCTCTGTTTCTCTATTTCTGCCCTGCAAACCTGTTCATCTGTACCATATATCTAGGTTCCACATACATGCATTAATACAGAATATTTGTTTTGCTCTTTCTGACTTACTTCATTCTGTATGACAGTCTCTAGATCCACCGACTTCTCTACAAATAACCCAGTTTCATTCCTTTTCATGGCTGAGTCATATCCCATTTTATGTATGTACCACATCTTTATCCATTCGTCTGTCTGTGGGCATTTAGGTTGCTTCCATTACCTGGCTATTGTAAATAGTGCTGCAATGAACATTGTGGTGAATGTGTGTTTTTGATTTATGGTTGTCTCTGGGTATATGCCCAGAAGTGGGATTGCTGGATCCTATGGTAATTCTATTCCTAGTTTCTTTAAGGAAACTCCATACTGTTCTCCATAGTGACTGTATCAATTTACCTTCCCACTAATAGTGGAAGAGGGTTCCTTTTGTCCACACCCTCCCCAGAATTTGTTGTTTGTAGATTTTCTGATGCTGCCGATTCTAACAGGTGTGAGGTGATACCTCATTGTCATTTTGATTTGCATTTCTCTAATAATTAGTGGTGTTGAGCATCTTTTCATGTGCGTCTTGGCCGTCTCTGTGACTTCTTTGAAGAAACGTCTATTTAGATCTTCTGCCCATTTTTGTATTGGGTTGTTTGTTTTATTAATATTAAGCTGCGTGAGCTGTTTATATATATTGGAGATTAAACCCTTGTCCATTGATTCGTTTGCGAACGTTTTCGCCCATTCTGAGGGTTGCCTTTTTCCATTCCCGTTTTTTTTAACCAAAAAAGAAAGAAAGCAAAAGAAGCAGAACACTAATGTGCGTGAAATATGCCTCTTGAAACTGTCGTTTTGAAATATGGACGTCTTTTGAACTTTTTGGTCGATATATGACCCCAGGATTTGTTTTCAGGGCAGGTGTCATTTACAGGCCTGCAATGATTTGGAATATCCACTGACCAGTAGCGCTGGGATTAAAGCTGCTGTTGTGCGAAATGGCCACAAGGTGGCAGCAGTTCTCCCTTAGCAAATCTGGTTACCAGGTCAACAGAGCCTCAATGGAAGCCTGTTCTAGATTGGAATTTAGAATGGAATGTGCCAGGAGAAAGCCCCTCAAGTTTGTCTCACTACTTCTTGTTCGTGTTTTTAATTTAATTTTTAATTTTTTATTACAGCAAGTTTGATTACAACGTTTGCTTGTTGTAGGTGTGCAAGATGTGGTTCTTTTACACATATACATATGTCTGTTCTTCCTGGGACCCTTTTCCCATGTACGTTATGACAGAATGTTGAGTAGTCTTCTCTTGGCATTCCGTAGGTCTTTGGTGATTATATATTTCACCTGTGTTTGTATATGTCTCTTAACCCCAATATCGTAATGAATCCAATCCTCACACCTTTCCATTGGTGAACCATAAGTTTGTTTAATGAATCTGTGATTGCCCTTCTCCATGGAAATATCTGCCCTGGTATCCGTTTTTAGGTAACACCTATAAGTGATATCCTACGATATGTGTCTTTCACTTTCTGACTTACTACAAGTCCCGTGCTTACCTGTAGACTCATCTACGGGGCTGCAAATGGCATTGTGCCCTTTTTTTCCTTGGCTAATATTCTGTCTTAGTGAGGTCCATTTTCTGCAATGTGATTCCCTGAGGGCTGAGGATTAGCTAACCTGGGCAGCCTGACCCTGCCGGCAAGCCCTCCCCAGGTGTGCCTGGGTTGAGTTCAATAGAAACAGCACTCCAGGCAGCAATAGCCCCTGCAGCTGTGCCTGACTCCATATTCTCTGCCCCGTCAGCAGTCTCGGGGCTGTGCTGGTGGGAGGGTGTGAGGGTCCACGGCTTTGTTGGTGGCCCGGTGTGAGTGGGGCTCTGCTGGAATTTCTGCAGGAGTTGCCAGGTTGCCACCTGTAAAGAAGAGGATGTGTCACCCATAATTTCCACTGGAATTTCTCTCCGGGCTGAGGTGAGGGAGGAAAAAAAAGAGTGGGGGCCGGGACAGGAGTGGTATCTCAGGCAGGGAAATGGAAAGCTTCCAGAAGAGCGCCCGGGGCCAGGACCATCCTGGCTGGCCTGCAGGCACCAAGTTGGCCTGCGTGCTGTCGCTGGTGTGGCTCCACGGCCCTTCCTCTAGGCTTTCAAGCCCTTGTACATATTCAGGTGTTTTACCTGGGAAGGGTGGGAACAGTTCAGCAGCAGCTGGCCTGGGGCTCAGCTCACGTTTACTCACAGAGGCCTCGGCACTGTCCCCCAGCTTTGCAATCAGGACGCTCCTTGCGTGGGGGGGCCGGGCTGCTGGCTGTATGGGAGATGATTCCCCACCTCTGACCAATCTCAGAATTGTTTACCGCTGGAACAAGTGCCCTGATAGGGTTTTCCTCTGTATAACTGCTGGGTACAGGATTTTTTTTTTCTTTTTTGGTTCAAGTTAGAAGTTATTCATCTTTTATGTATTCATTGATATAAGCATGGAAATAATTCATTCATAGAAATACATCTGTGTGAAGGGAAGAACTTTTTTTCTGTTCTATTTTTAAATTTCATTTCTAAAAATTTTGCAGTTTAATCATATTTATTTTTCTATACAGCAGGTTATTATTAGTTATCTATTTTATTCATATACATATATACAGGTCAATACCTATCTCCCAACTCATCTGACCACCAACACCCCATGGCTTCCCCCACTTGGTGTCCATACGTTTGTTCTCTACCTCTGTTTCTCTATTTCTGCCCTGCAAACCTGTTCATCTGTACCATATATCTAGGTTCCACATACATGCATTAATACAGAATATTTGTTTTGCTCTTTCTGACTTACTTCATTCTGTATGACAGTCTCTAGATCCACCGACTTCTCTACAAATAACCCAGTTTCATTCCTTTTCATGGCTGAGTCATATCCCATTTTATGTATGTACCACATCTTTATCCATTCGTCTGTCTGTGGGCATTTAGGTTGCTTCCATTACGTGGCTATTGTAAATAGTGCTGCAATGAACATTGTGGTGAATGTGTGTTTTTGATTTATGGTTGTCTCTGGGTATATGCCCAGAAGTGGGATTGCTGGATCCTATGGTAATTCTATTCCTAGTTTCTTTAAGGAAACTCCATACTGTTCTCCATAGTGACTGTATCAATTTACCTTCCCACTAATAGTGGAAGAGGGTTCCTTTTGTCCACACCCTCCCCAGAATTTGTTGTTTGTAGATTTTCTGATGCTGCCGATTCTAACAGGTGTGAGGTGATACCTCATTGTCATTTTGATTTGCATTTCTCTAATAATTAGTGGTGTTGAGCAGCTTTTCATGTGCGTCTTGGCCGTCTCTGTGACTTCTTTGAAGAAACGTCTATTTAGATCTTCTGCCCATTTTTGTATTGGGTTGTTTGTTTTATTAATATTAAGCTGCGTGAGCTGTTTATATATATTGGAGATTAAACCCTTGTCCATTGATTCGTTTGCGAACGTTTTCGCCCATTCTGAGGGTTGCCTTTTTCCATTCCCGTTTTTTTTTAACCAAAAAAGAAAGAAAGCAAAAGAAGCAGAACACTAATGTGCGTGAAATATGCCTCTTGAAACTGTCGTTTTGAAATATGGACGTCTTTTGAACTTTTTGGTCGATATATGACCCCAGGATTTGTTTTCAGGGCAGGTGTCATTTACAGGCCTGCAATGATTTGGAATATCCACTGACCATTAGCGCTGGGATTAAAGCTGCTGTTGTGTGAAATGGCCACAAGGTGGCAGCAGTTCTCCCTTAGCAAATCTGGTTACTAGGGCAACAGAGCCTCAATGGAAGCCTGTTCTAGATTGGAATTTAGAATGGAATGTGCCAGGAGAAAGCCCCTCAAGTTTGTCTCACTACTTCTTGTTCGTGTTTTTAATTTAATTTTTAATTTTTTATTACAGCAAGTTTGATTACAACGTTTGCTTGTTGTAGGTGTGCAAGATGTGGTTCTGTTACACATATACATATGTCTGTTCTTCCTGGGACCCTTTTCCCATGTACATTATGACAGAATGTTGAGTAGTCTTCTCTTGGCATTCCGTAGGTCTTTGGTGATTATATATTTCACCTGTGTTTGTATATGTCTCTTAACCCCAATATTGTAATGAATCCAATCCTCACACCTTTCCATTGGTGAACCATAAGTTTGTTTAATGAAACTGTGATTGCCCTTCTCCGTGGAAATATCTGCCCTGGTATCCGTTTTTAGGTAACACCTATAAGTGATATCCTACGATATGTGTCTTTCACTTTCTGACTTACTACAAGTCACGTGCTTACCTGTAGACTCATCTACGGGGCTGCAAATGGCATTGTGCCCTTTTTTTCCTTGGCTAATATTCTGTCTTAGCGAGGTCCATTTTCTGCAATGTGATTCCCTGAGGGCTGAGGATTAGCTGACCTGGGCAGCCTGACCCTGCCGGCAAGCCCTCCCCAGGTGTGCGTGGGTTGAGGTCGATAGAAACAGCACTCCAGGCAGCAATAGCCCCTGCAGCTGTGCCTGATTCCATATTCTCTGCCCCGTCAGCAGTCTCGGGGCTGTGCTGGTGGGAGGGTGTGAGGGTCCACGGCTTTGTTGGTGGCCCGGTGTGAGTGGGGCTCTGCTGGACTTTCTGCAGGAGTTGCCAGGCTGCCACCTGTAAAGAAGAGGATGTGTCACCCATAACTTCCACTGGAATTTCTCTCCGGGCTGTGGTGAGGAAGGAAAAAAAGGAATGATGGCCGGGACAGGAGGGGTATATCAGGCAGGGAAATGGAAAGCTTCTAGAAGAGTGCCCGGGGCCAGGACCATCCTGGATGGCCTGCAGGCACCAAGTTGGCCTGCATGCTGTCGCTGGTGTGGCTCCACGGCCCTTCCTCTAGGCTTTCAAGCCCTTGTACATATTCAGGTGTTTTACCTGGGAAGGGTGGGAACAGTTCAGCAGCAGCTGGCCTGGGGCTCAGCTCACGTTTACTCACAGAGGCCTCGGCACGGTCCCCCAGCTTTGCAATGAGGATGCTCCTTGCGTGGGGGGGCCGGGCTGCTGGCTGTATGGGAGATGATTCCCCACCTCTGACCAATGTCAGAATTGTTTACCGCTGGAGCAAGTGCCCTGATAGGGTTTTCCTCTGTATAACTGCTGGGTTCAGGTTTTTTTTTTCTTTTTTGGTTCAAGTTAGAATTTATTCACCTATAATGTATTTATTGATATAAGCATGGAAATAATTCATTCATAGAAATACATCTGTGTGAAGGGAAGAACTTTTTTTCTGTTTTATTTTTAAATTTCATTTCTAAAAATTTTGCAGTTTAATCATATTTATTTTTCTATACAGCAGGTTATTATTAGTTATCTATTTTATTCATATACATATATACAGGTCAATACCTATCTCCCAACTCATCTGACCACCAACACCCCATGGCTTCCCCCACTTGGTGTCCATACGTTTGTTCTCTACCTCTGTTTCTCTATTTCTGCCCTGCAAACCTGTTCATCTGTACCATATATCTAGGTTCCACATACATGCATTAATACAGAATATTTGTTTTGCTCTTTCTGACTTACTTCATTCTGTATGACAGTCTCTAGATCCACCGACTTCTCTACAAATAACCCAGTTTCATTCCTTTTCATGGCTGAGTCATATCCCATTTTATGTATGTACCACATCTTTATCCATTCGTCTGTCTGTGGGCATTTAGGTTGCTTCCATTACCTGGCTATTGTAAATAGTGCTGCAATGAACATTGTGGTGAATGTGTGTTTTTGATTTATGGTTGTCTCTGGGTATATGCCCAGAAGTGGGATTGCTGGATCCTATGGTAATTCTATTCCTAGTTTCTTTAAGGAAACTCCATACTGTTCTCCATAGTGACTGTATCAATTTACCTTCCCACTAATAGTGGAAGAGGGTTCCTTTTGTCCACACCCTCCCCAGAATTTGTTGTTTGTAGATTTTCTGATGCTGCCGATTCTAACAGGTGTGAGGTGATACCTCATTGTCATTTTGATTTGCATTTCTCTAATAATTAGTGGTGTTGAGCAGCTTTTCATGTGCGTCTTGGCCGTCTCTGTGACTTCTTTGAAGAAACGTCTATTTAGATCTTCTGCCCATTTTTGTATTGGGTTGTTTGTTTTATTAATATTAAGCTGCGTGAGCTGTTTATATATATTGGAGATTAAACCCTTGTCCATTGATTCGTTTGCGAACGTTTTCGCCCATTCTGAGGGTTGCCTTTTTCCATTCCCGTTTTTTTTTAACCAAAAAAGAAAGAAAGCAAAAGAAGCAGAACACTAATGTGCGTGAAATATGCCTCTTGAAACTGTCGTTTTGAAATATGGACGTCTTTTGAACTTTTTGGTCGATATATGACCCCAGGATTTGTTTTCAGGGCAGGTGTCATTTACAGGCCTGCAATGATTTGGAATATCCACTGACCATTAGCGCTGGGATTAAAGCTGCTGTTGTGTGAAATGGCCACAAGGTGGCAGCAGTTCTCCCTTAGCAAATCTGGTTACTAGGGCAACAGAGCCTCAATGGAAGCCTGTTCTAGATTGGAATTTAGAATGGAATGTGCCAGGAGAAAGCCCCTCAAGTTTGTCTCACTACTTCTTGTTCGTGTTTTTAATTTAATTTTTAATTTTTTATTACAGCAAGTTTGATTACAACGTTTGCTTGTTGTAGGTGTGCAAGATGTGGTTCTGTTACACATATACATATGTCTGTTCTTCCTGGGACCCTTTTCCCATGTACATTATGACAGAATGTTGAGTAGTCTTCTCTTGGCATTCCGTAGGTCTTTGGTGATTATATATTTCACCTGTGTTTGTATATGTCTCTTAACCCCAATATTGTAATGAATCCAATCCTCACACCTTTCCATTGGTGAACCATAAGTTTGTTTAATGAAACTGTGATTGCCCTTCTCCGTGGAAATATCTGCCCTGGTATCCGTTTTTAGGTAACACCTATAAGTGATATCCTACGATATGTGTCTTTCACTTTCTGACTTACTACAAGTCACGTGCTTACCTGTAGACTCATCTACGGGGCTGCAAATGGCATTGTGCCCTTTTTTTCCTTGGCTAATATTCTGTCTTAGCGAGGTCCATTTTCTGCAATGTGATTCCCTGAGGGCTGAGGATTAGCTGACCTGGGCAGCCTGACCCTGCCGGCAAGCCCTCCCCAGGTGTGCGTGGGTTGAGGTCGATAGAAACAGCACTCCAGGCAGCAATAGCCCCTGCAGCTGTGCCTGATTCCATATTCTCTGCCCCGTCAGCAGTCTCGGGGCTGTGCTGGTGGGAGGGTGTGAGGGTCCACGGCTTTGTTGGTGGCCCGGTGTGAGTGGGGCTCTGCTGGACTTTCTGCAGGAGTTGCCAGGCTGCCACCTGTAAAGAAGAGGATGTGTCACCCATAACTTCCACTGGAATTTCTCTCCGGGCTGTGGTGAGGAAGGAAAAAAAGGAATGATGGCCGGGACAGGAGGGGTATATCAGGCAGGGAAATGGAAAGCTTCTAGAAGAGTGCCCGGGGCCAGGACCATCCTGGCTGGCCTGCAGGCACCAAGTTGGCCTGCATGCTGTCGCTGGTGTGGCTCCACGGCCCTTCCTCTAGGCTTTCAAGCCCTTGTACATATTCAGGTGTTTTACCTGGGAAGGGTGGGAACAGTTCAGCAGCAGCTGGCCTGGGGCTCAGCTCACGTTTACTCACAGAGGCCTCGGCACGGTCCCCCAGCTTTGCAATGAGGATGCTCCTTGCGTGGGGGGGCCGGGCTGCTGGCTGTATGGGAGATGATTCCCCACCTCTGACCAATGTCAGAATTGTTTACCGCTGGAGCAAGTGCCCTGATAGGGTTTTCCTCTGTATAACTGCTGGGTTCAGGTTTTTTTTTTCTTTTTTGGTTCAAGTTAGAATTTATTCACCTATAATGTATTTATTGATATAAGCATGGAAATAATTCATTCATAGAAATACATCTGTGTGAAGGGAAGAACTTTTTTTCTGTTTTATTTTTAAATTTCATTTCTAAAAATTTTGCAGTTTAATCATATTTATTTTTCTATACAGCAGGTTATTATTAGTTATCTATTTTATTCATATACATATATACAGGTCAATACCTATCTCCCAACTCATCTGACCACCAACACCCCATGGCTTCCCCCACTTGGTGTCCATACGTTTGTTCTCTACCTCTGTTTCTCTATTTCTGCCCTGCAAACCTGTTCATCTGTACCATATATCTAGGTTCCACATACATGCATTAATACAGAATATTTGTTTTGCTCTTTCTGACTTACTTCATTCTGTATGACAGTCTCTAGATCCACCGACTTCTCTACAAATAACCCAGTTTCATTCCTTTTCATGGCTGAGTCATATCCCATTTTATGTATGTACCACATCTTTATCCATTCGTCTGTCTGTGGGCATTTAGGTTGCTTCCATTACCTGGCTATTGTAAATAGTGCTGCAATGAACATTGTGGTGAATGTGTGTTTTTGATTTATGGTTGTCTCTGGGTATATGCCCAGAAGTGGGATTGCTGGATCCTATGGTAATTCTATTCCTAGTTTCTTTAAGGAAACTCCATACTGTTCTCCATAGTGACTGTATCAATTTACCTTCCCACTAATAGTGGAAGAGGGTTCCTTTTGTCCACACCCTCCCCAGAATTTGTTGTTTGTAGATTTTCTGATGCTGCCGATTCTAACAGGTGTGAGGTGATACCTCATTGTCATTTTGATTTGCATTTCTCTAATAATTAGTGGTGTTGAGCAGCTTTTCATGTGCGTCTTGGCCGTCTCTGTGACTTCTTTGAAGAAACGTCTATTTAGATCTTCTGCCCATTTTTGTATTGGGTTGTTTGTTTTATTAATATTAAGCTGCGTGAGCTGTTTATATATATTGGAGATTAAACCCTTGTCCATTGATTCGTTTGCGAACGTTTTCGCCCATTCTGAGGGTTGCCTTTTTCCATTCCCGTTTTTTTTTAACCAAAAAAGAAAGAAAGCAAAAGAAGCAGAACACTAATGTGCGTGAAATATGCCTCTTGAAACTGTCGTTTTGAAATATGGACGTCTTTTGAACTTTTTGGTCGATATATGACCCCAGGATTTGTTTTCAGGGCAGGTGTCATTTACAGGCCTGCAATGATTTGGAATATCCACTGACCATTAGCGCTGGGATTAAAGCTGCTGTTGTGTGAAATGGCCACAAGGTGGCAGCAGTTCTCCCTTAGCAAATCTGGTTACTAGGGCAACAGAGCCTCAATGGAAGCCTGTTCTAGATTGGAATTTAGAATGGAATGTGCCAGGAGAAAGCCCCTCAAGTTTGTCTCACTACTTCTTGTTCGTGTTTTTAATTTAATTTTTAATTTTTTATTACAGCAAGTTTGATTACAACGTTTGCTTGTTGTAGGTGTGCAAGATGTGGTTCTGTTACACATATACATATGTCTGTTCTTCCTGGGACCCTTTTCCCATGTACATTATGACAGAATGTTGAGTAGTCTTCTCTTGGCATTCCGTAGGTCTTTGGTGATTATATATTTCACCTGTGTTTGTATATGTCTCTTAACCCCAATATTGTAATGAATCCAATCCTCACACCTTTCCATTGGTGAACCATAAGTTTGTTTAATGAAACTGTGATTGCCCTTCTCCGTGGAAATATCTGCCCTGGTATCCGTTTTTAGGTAACACCTATAAGTGATATCCTACGATATGTGTCTTTCACTTTCTGACTTACTACAAGTCACGTGCTTACCTGTAGACTCATCTACGGGGCTGCAAATGGCATTGTGCCCTTTTTTTCCTTGGCTAATATTCTGTCTTAGCGAGGTCCATTTTCTGCAATGTGATTCCCTGAGGGCTGAGGATTAGCTGACCTGGGCAGCCTGACCCTGCCGGCAAGCCCTCCCCAGGTGTGCGTGGGTTGAGGTCGATAGAAACAGCACTCCAGGCAGCAATAGCCCCTGCAGCTGTGCCTGATTCCATATTCTCTGCCCCGTCAGCAGTCTCGGGGCTGTGCTGGTGGGAGGGTGTGAGGGTCCACGGCTTTGTTGGTGGCCCGGTGTGAGTGGGGCTCTGCTGGACTTTCTGCAGGAGTTGCCAGGCTGCCACCTGTAAAGAAGAGGATGTGTCACCCATAACTTCCACTGGAATTTCTCTCCGGGCTGTGGTGAGGAAGGAAAAAAAGGAATGATGGCCGGGACAGGAGGGGTATATCAGGCAGGGAAATGGAAAGCTTCTAGAAGAGTGCCCGGGGCCAGGACCATCCTGGCTGGCCTGCAGGCACCAAGTTGGCCTGCATGCTGTCGCTGGTGTGGCTCCACGGCCCTTCCTCTAGGCTTTCAAGCCCTTGTACATATTCAGGTGTTTTACCTGGGAAGGGTGGGAACAGTTCAGCAGCAGCTGGCCTGGGGCTCAGCTCACGTTTACTCACAGAGGCCTCGGCACGGTCCCCCAGCTTTGCAATGAGGATGCTCCTTGCGTGGTGGGGCCGGGCTGCTGGCTGTATGGGAGATGATTCCCCACCTCTGACCAATGTCAGAATTGTTTACCGCTGGAGCAAGTGCCCTGATAGGGTTTTCCTCTGTATAACTGCTGGGTTCAGGTTTTTTTTTTTCTTTTTTGGTTCAAGTTAGAATTTATTCACCTATAATGTATTTATTGATATAAGCATGGAAATAATTCATTCATAGAAATACATCTGTGTGAAGGGAAGAACTTTTTTTCTGTTTTATTTTTAAATTTCATTTCTAAAAATTTTGCAGTTTAATCATATTTATTTTTCTATACAGCAGGTTATTATTAGTTATCTATTTTATTCATATACATATATACAGGTCAATACCTATCTCCCAACTCATCTGACCACCAACACCCCATGGCTTCCCCCACTTGGTGTCCATACGTTTGTTCTCTACCTCTGTTTCTCTATTTCTGCCCTGCAAACCTGTTCATCTGTACCATATATCTAGGTTCCACATACATGCATTAATACAGAATATTTGTTTTGCTCTTTCTGACTTACTTCATTCTGTATGACAGTCTCTAGATCCACCGACTTCTCTACAAATAACCCAGTTTCATTCCTTTTCATGGCTGAGTCATATCCCATTTTATGTATGTACCACATCTTTATCCATTCGTCTGTCTGTGGGCATTTAGGTTGCTTCCATTACCTGGCTATTGTAAATAGTGCTGCAATGAACATTGTGGTGAATGTGTGTTTTTGATTTATGGTTGTCTCTGGGTATATGCCCAGAAGTGGGATTGCTGGATCCTATGGTAATTCTATTCCTAGTTTCTTTAAGGAAACTCCATACTGTTCTCCATAGTGACTGTATCAATTTACCTTCCCACTAATAGTGGAAGAGGGTTCCTTTTGTCCACACCCTCCCCAGAATTTGTTGTTTGTAGATTTTCTGATGCTGCCGATTCTAACAGGTGTGAGGTGATACCTCATTGTCATTTTGATTTGCATTTCTCTAATAATTAGTGGTGTTGAGCAGCTTTTCATGTGCGTCTTGGCCGTCTCTGTGACTTCTTTGAAGAAACGTCTATTTAGATCTTCTGCCCATTTTTGTATTGGGTTGTTTGTTTTATTAATATTAAGCTGCGTGAGCTGTTTATATATATTGGAGATTAAACCCTTGTCCATTGATTCGTTTGCGAACGTTTTCGCCCATTCTGAGGGTTGCCTTTTTCCATTCCCGTTTTTTTTTAACCAAAAAAGAAAGAAAGCAAAAGAAGCAGAACACTAATGTGCGTGAAATATGCCTCTTGAAACTGTCGTTTTGAAATATGGACGTCTTTTGAACTTTTTGGTCGATATATGACCCCAGGATTTGTTTTCAGGGCAGGTGTCATTTACAGGCCTGCAATGATTTGGAATATCCACTGACCATTAGCGCTGGGATTAAAGCTGCTGTTGTGTGAAATGGCCACAAGGTGGCAGCAGTTCTCCCTTAGCAAATCTGGTTACTAGGGCAACAGAGCCTCAATGGAAGCCTGTTCTAGATTGGAATTTAGAATGGAATGTGCCAGGAGAAAGCCCCTCAAGTTTGTCTCACTACTTCTTGTTCGTGTTTTTAATTTAATTTTTAATTTTTTATTACAGCAAGTTTGATTACAACGTTTGCTTGTTGTAGGTGTGCAAGATGTGGTTCTGTTACACATATACATATGTCTGTTCTTCCTGGGACCCTTTTCCCATGTACATTATGACAGAATGTTGAGTAGTCTTCTCTTGGCATTCCGTAGGTCTTTGGTGATTATATATTTCACCTGTGTTTGTATATGTCTCTTAACCCCAATATTGTAATGAATCCAATCCTCACACCTTTCCATTGGTGAACCATAAGTTTGTTTAATGAAACTGTGATTGCCCTTCTCCGTGGAAATATCTGCCCTGGTATCCGTTTTTAGGTAACACCTATAAGTGATATCCTACGATATGTGTCTTTCACTTTCTGACTTACTACAAGTCACGTGCTTACCTGTAGACTCATCTACGGGGCTGCAAATGGCATTGTGCCCTTTTTTTCCTTGGCTAATATTCTGTCTTAGCGAGGTCCATTTTCTGCAATGTGATTCCCTGAGGGCTGAGGATTAGCTGACCTGGGCAGCCTGACCCTGCCGGCAAGCCCTCCCCAGGTGTGCGTGGGTTGAGGTCGATAGAAACAGCACTCCAGGCAGCAATAGCCCCTGCAGCTGTGCCTGATTCCATATTCTCTGCCCCGTCAGCAGTCTCGGGGCTGTGCTGGTGGGAGGGTGTGAGGGTCCACGGCTTTGTTGGTGGCCCGGTGTGAGTGGGGCTCTGCTGGACTTTCTGCAGGAGTTGCCAGGCTGCCACCTGTAAAGAAGAGGATGTGTCACCCATAACTTCCACTGGAATTTCTCTCCGGGCTGTGGTGAGGAAGGAAAAAAAGGAATGATGGCCGGGACAGGAGGGGTATATCAGGCAGGGAAATGGAAAGCTTCTAGAAGAGTGCCCGGGGCCAGGACCATCCTGGCTGGCCTGCAGGCACCAAGTTGGCCTGCATGCTGTCGCTGGTGTGGCTCCACGGCCCTTCCTCTAGGCTTTCAAGCCCTTGTACATATTCAGGTGTTTTACCTGGGAAGGGTGGGAACAGTTCAGCAGCAGCTGGCCTGGGGCTCAGCTCACGTTTACTCACAGAGGCCTCGGCACGGTCCCCCAGCTTTGCAATGAGGATGCTCCTTGCGTGGGGGGGCCGGGCTGCTGGCTGTATGGGAGATGATTCCCCACCTCTGACCAATGTCAGAATTGTTTACCGCTGGAGCAAGTGCCCTGATAGGGTTTTCCTCTGTATAACTGCTGGGTTCAGGTTTTTTTTTTCTTTTTTGGTTCAAGTTAGAATTTATTCACCTATAATGTATTTATTGATATAAGCATGGAAATAATTCATTCATAGAAATACATCTGTGTGAAGGGAAGAACTTTTTTTCTGTTTTATTTTTAAATTTCATTTCTAAAAATTTTGCAGTTTAATCATATTTATTTTTCTATACAGCAGGTTATTATTAGTTATCTATTTTATTCATATACATATATACAGGTCAATACCTATCTCCCAACTCATCTGACCACCAACACCCCATGGCTTCCCCCACTTGGTGTCCATACGTTTGTTCTCTACCTCTGTTTCTCTATTTCTGCCCTGCAAACCTGTTCATCTGTACCATATATCTAGGTTCCACATACATGCATTAATACAGAATATTTGTTTTGCTCTTTCTGACTTACTTCATTCTGTATGACAGTCTCTAGATCCACCGACTTCTCTACAAATAACCCAGTTTCATTCCTTTTCATGGCTGAGTCATATCCCATTTTATGTATGTACCACATCTTTATCCATTCGTCTGTCTGTGGGCATTTAGGTTGCTTCCATTACCTGGCTATTGTAAATAGTGCTGCAATGAACATTGTGGTGAATGTGTGTTTTTGATTTATGGTTGTCTCTGGGTATATGCCCAGAAGTGGGATTGATGGATCCTATGGTAATTCTATTCCTAGTTTCTTTAAGGAAACTCCATACTGTTCTCCATAGTGACTGTATCAATTTACCTTCCCACTAATAGTGGAAGAGGGTTCCTTTTGTCCACACCCTCCCCAGAATTTGTTGTTTGTAGATTTTCTGATGCTGCCGATTCTAACAGGTGTGAGGTGATACCTCATTGTCATTTTGATTTGCATTTCTCTAATAATTAGTGGTGTTGAGCAGCTTTTCATGTGCGTCTTGGCCGTCTCTGTGACTTCTTTGAAGAAACGTCTATTTAGATCTTCTGCCCATTTTTGTATTGGGTTGTTTGTTTTATTAATATTAAGCTGCGTGAGCTGTTTATATATATTGGAGATTAAACCCTTGTCCATTGATTCGTTTGCGAACGTTTTCGCCCATTCTGAGGGTTGCCTTTTTCCATTCCCTTTTTTTTTAACCAAAAAAGAAAGAAAGCAAAAGAAGCAGAACACTAATGTGCGTGAAATATGCCTCTTGAAACTGTCGTTTTGAAATATGGACGTCTTTTGAACTTTTTGGTCGATATATGACCCCAGGATTTGTTTTCAGGGCAGGTGTCATTTACAGGCCTGCAATGATTTGGAATATCCACTGACCATTAGCGCTGGGATTAAAGCTGCTGTTGTGTGAAATGGCCACAAGGTGGCAGCAGTTCTCCCTTAGCAAATCTGGTTACTAGGGCAACAGAGCCTCAATGGAAGCCTGTTCTAGATTGGAATTTAGAATGGAATGTGCCAGGAGAAAGCCCCTCAAGTTTGTCTCACTACTTCTTGTTCGTGTTTTTAATTTAATTTTTAATTTTTTATTACAGCAAGTTTGATTACAACGTTTGCTTGTTGTAGGTGTGCAAGATGTGATTCTGTTACACATATACATATGTCTGTTCTTCCTGGGACCCTTTTCCCATGTACATTATGACAGAATGTTGAGTAGTCTTCTCTTGGCATTCCGTAGGTCTTTGGTGATTATATATTTCACCTGTGTTTGTATATGTCTCTTAACCCCAATATCGTAATGAATCCAATCCTCACACCTTTCCATTGGTGAACCATAAGTTTGTTTAATGAATCTGTGATTACCCTTCTCCGTGGAAATATCTGCCCTGGTATCCGTTTTTAGGTAACACCTATAAGTGATATCCTACGATATGTGTCTTTCACTTTCTGACTTACTACAAGTCCCGTGCTTACCTGTAGACTCATCTACGGGGCTGCAAATGGCATTGTGCCCTTTTTTTCCTTGGCTAATATTCTGTCTTAGCGAGGTCCATTTTCTGCAATGTGATTCCCTGAGGGTTGAGGATTAGCTGACCTGGGCAGCCTGACCCTGCCGGCAAGCCCTCCCCAGGTGTGCGTGGGTTGAGGTCGATAGAAACAGCACTCCAGGCAGCAATAGCCCCTGCAGCTGTGCCTGATTCCATATTCTCTGCCCCGTCAGCAGTCTCGGGGCTGTGCTGGTGGGAGGGTGTGAGGGTCCACGGCTTTGTTGGTGGCCCGGTGTGAGTGGGGCTCTGCTGGACTTTCTGCAGGAGTTGCCAGGCTGCCACCTGTAAAGAAGAGGATGTGTCACCCATAACTTCCACTGGAATTTCTCTCCGGGCTGAGGTGAGGAAGGAAAAAAAGGAATGATGGCCGGGACAGGAGGGGTATATCAGGCAGGGAAATGGAAAGCTTCTAGAAGAGTGCCCGGGGCCAGGACCATCCTGGCTGGCCTGCAGGCACCAAGTTGGCCTGCATGCTGTCGCTGGTGTGGCTCCACGGCCCTTCCTCTAGGCTTTCAAGCCCTTGTACATATTCAGGTGTTTTACCTGGGAAGGGTGGGAACAGTTCAGCAGCAGCTGGCCTGGGGCTCAGCTCACGTTTACTCACAGAGGCCTCGGCACGGTCCCCCAGCTTTGCAATGAGGATGCTCCTTGCGTGGGGGGGCCGGGCTGCTGGCTGTATGGGAGATGATTCCCCACCTCTGACCAATGTCAGAATTGTTTACCGCTGGAGCAAGTGCCCTGATAGGGTTTTCCTCTGTATAACTGCTGGGTTCAGGTTTTTTTTTTTCTTTTTTGGTTCAAGTTAGAATTTATTCATCTTTTATGTATTTATTGATATAAGCATGGAAATAATTCATTCATAGAAATACATCTGTGTGAAGGGAAGAACTTTTTTCTGTTTTATTTTTAAATTTCATTTCTAAAAATTTTGCAGTTTAATTATATTTATTTTTCCAAACAGCAGGTTATTATTAGTTATCTATTTTATTCATATACATATATACAGGTCAATACCTACCTCCCAACTCATCTGACCACCATCACCCCATGGCTTCCCCCACTTGGTGTCCATACGTTTGTTCTCTACCTCTGTTTCTCTATTTCTGCCCTGCAAACCTGTTCATCTGTACCATATATCTAGGTTCCACATACATGCATTAATACAGAATATTTGTTTTGCTCTTTCTGACTTACTTCATTCTGTATGACAGTCTCTAGATCCACCGACTTCTCTACAAATAACCCAGTTTCATTCCTTTTCATGGCTGAGTCATATCCCATTTTATGTATGTACCACATCTTTATCCATTCATCTGTCTGTGGGCATTTATGTTGCTTCCATTACCTGGCTATTGTAAATAGTGCTGCAATGAACATTGTGGTGAATGTGTGTTTTTGATTTATGGTTGTCTCTGTGTATATGCCCAGAAGTGGGATTGCTGGATCCTATGGTAATTCTATTTCTAGTTTCTTTAAGGAAACTCCATACTGTTCTCCATAGTGACTGTATCAATTTACCTTCCCACCAATAGTGGAAGAGGGTTCCTTTTGTCCACACCCTCCCCAGAATTTGTTGTTTGTAGATTTTCTGATGATGCCGATTCTAACAGGTGTGAGGTGATACCTCATTGTCGTTTTGATTTGCATTTCTCTAATAATTAGTGGTGTTGAGCAGCTTTTCATGTGCGTCTTGGCCGTCTCTGTGACTTCTTTGAAGAAACGTCTATTTAGATCTTCTGCCCATTTTTGTATTGGGTTGTTTGTTTTATTAATATTAAGCTGCGTGAGCTGTTTATATATATTGGAGATTAAACCCTTGTCCATTGATTCGTTTGCGAACGTTTTCGCCCATTCTGAGGGTTGCCTTTTTCCATTCCCGTTTTTTTTAACCAAAAAAGAAAGAAAGCAAAAGAAGCAGAACACTAATGTGCGTGAAATATGCCTCTTGAAACTGTCGTTTTGAAATATGGACGTCTTTTGAACTTTTTGGTCGATATATGACCCCAGGATTTGTTTTCAGGGCAGGTGTCATTTACAGGCCTGCAATGATTTGGAATATCCACTGACCAGTAGCGCTGGGATTAAAGCTGCTGTTGTGCGAAATGGCCACAAGGTGGCAGCAGTTCTCCCTTAGCAAATCTGGTTACCAGGTCAACAGAGCCTCAATGGAAGCCTGTTCTAGATTGGAATTTAGAATGGAATGTGCCAGGAGAAAGCCCCTCAAGTTTGTCTCACTACTTCTTGTTCGTGTTTTTAATTTAATTTTTAATTTTTTATTACAGCAAGTTTGATTACAACGTTTGCTTGTTGTAGGTGTGCAAGATGTGGTTCTTTTACACATATACATATGTCTGTTCTTCCTGGGACCCTTTTCCCATGTACGTTATGACAGAATGTTGAGTAGTCTTCTCTTGGCATTCCGTAGGTCTTTGGTGATTATATATTTCACCTGTGTTTGTATATGTCTCTTAACCCCAATATCGTAATGAAACAAATCCTCACACCTTTCCATTGGTGAACCATAAGTTTGTTTAATGAATCTGTGATTGCCCTTCTCCGTGGAAATATCTGCCCTGGTATCCGTTTTTAGGTAACACCTATAAGTGATATCCTACGATATGTGTCTTTCACTTTCTGACTTACTACAAGTCCCGTGCTTACCTGTAGACTCATCTACGGGGCTGCAAATGGCATTGTGCCCTTTTTTTCCTTGGCTAATATTCTGTCTTAGCGAGGTCCATTTTCTGCAATGTGATTCCCTGAGGGCTGAGGATTAGCTGACCTGGGCAGCCTGACCCTGCCGGCAAGCCCTCCCCAGGTGTGCCTGGGTTGAGTTCAATAGAAACAGCACTGCAGGCAGCAATAGCCCCTGCAGCTGTTCCTGACTCCATATTCTCTGCCCCGTCAGCAGTCTCGGGGCTGTGCTGGTGGGAGGGTGTGAGGGTCCACGGCTTTGTTGGTGGCCCGGTGTGAGTGGGGCTCTGCTGGACTTTCTGCAGGAGTTGCCAGGCTGCCACCTGTAAAGAAGAGGATGTGTCACCCATAACTTCCACTGGAATTTCTCTCCGGGCTGAGGTGAGGAAGGAAAAAAAGGAATGATGGCCGGGACAGGAGGGGTATATCAGGCAGGGAAATGGAAAGCTTCTAGAAGAGTGCCCGGGGCCAGGACCATCCTGGCTGGCCTGCAGGCACCAAGTTGGCCTGCATGCTGTCGCTGGTGTGGCTCCACGGCCCTTCCTCTAGGCTTTCAAGCCCTTGTACATATTCAGGTGTTTTACCTGGGAAGGGTGGGAACAGTTCAGCAGCAGCTGGCCTGGGGCTCAGCTCACGTTTACTCACAGAGGCCTCGGCACGGTCCCCCAGCTTTGCAATGAGGATGCTCCTTGCGTGGGGGGGCCGGGCTGCTGGCTGTATGGGAGATGATTCCCCACCTCTGACCAATGTCAGAATTGTTTACCGCTGGAGCAAGTGCCCTGATAGGGTTTTCCTCTGTATAACTGCTGGGTTCAGGTTTTTTTTGTCTTTTTTGGTTCAAGTTAGAATTTATTCATCTTTTATGTATTTATTGATATAAGCATGGAAATAATTCATTCATAGAAATACATCTGTGTGAAGGGAAGAACTTTTTTCTGTTTTATTTTTAAATTTCATTTCTAAAAATTTTGCAGTTTAATTATATTTATTTTTCCAAACAGCAGGTTATTATTAGTTATCTATTTTATTCATATACATATATACAGGTCAATACCTACCTCCCAACTCATCTGACCACCATCACCCCATGGCTTCCCCCACTTGGTGTCCATACGTTTGTTCTCTACCTCTGTTTCTCTATTTCTGCCCTGCAAACCTGTTCATCTGTACCATATATCTAGGTTCCACATACATGCATTAATACAGAATATTTGTTTTGCTCTTTCTGACTTACTTCATTCTGTATGACAGTCTCTAGATCCACCGACTTCTCTACAAATAACCCAGTTTCATTCCTTTTCATGGCTGAGTCATATCCCATTTTATGTATGTACCACATCTTTATCCATTCGTCTGTCTGTGGGCATTTAGGTTGCTTCCATTACCTGGCTATTGTAAATAGTGCTGCAATGAACATTGTGGTGAATGTGTGTTTTTGATTTATGGTTGTCTCTGTGTATATGCCCAGAAGTGGGATTGCTGGATCCTATGGTAATTCTATTTCTAGTTTCTTTAAGGAAACTCCATACTGTTCTCCATAGTGACTGTATCAATTTACCTTCCCACCAATAGTGGAAGAGGGTTCCTTTTGTCCACACCCTCCCCAGAATTTGTTGTTTGTAGATTTTCTGATGATGCCGATTCTAACAGGTGTGAGGTGATACCTCATTGTCGTTTTGATTTGCATTTCTCTAATAATTAGTGGTGTTGAGCATCTTTTCATGTGCGTCTTGGCCGTCTCTGTGACTTCTTTGAAGAAACGTCTATTTAGATCTTCTGCCCATTTTTGTATTGGGTTGTTTGTTTTATTAATATTAAGCTGCGTGAGCTGTTTATATATATTGGAGATTAAACCCTTGTCCATTGATTCGTTTGCGAACGTTTTCGCCCATTCTGAGGGTTGCCTTTTTCCATTCCCGTTTTTTTTAACCAAAAAAGAAAGAAAGCAAAAGAAGCAGAACACTAATGTGCGTGAAATATGCCTCTTGAAACTGTCGTTTTGAAATATGGACGTCTTTTGAACTTTTTGGTCGATATATGACCCCAGGATTTGTTTTCAGGGCAGGTGTCATTTACAGGCCTGCAATGATTTGGAATATCCACTGACCAGTAGCGCTGGGATTAAAGCTGCTGTTGTGCGAAATGGCCACAAGGTGGCAGCAGTTCTCCCTTAGCAAATCTGGTTACCAGGTCAACAGAGCCTCAATGGAAGCCTGTTCTAGATTGGAATTTAGAATGGAATGTGCCAGGAGAAAGCCCCTCAAGTTTGTCTCACTACTTCTTGTTCGTGTTTTTAATTTAATTTTTAATTTTTTATTACAGCAAGTTTGATTACAACGTTTGCTTGTTGTAGGTGTGCAAGATGTGGTTCTTTTACACATATACATATGTCTGTTCTTCCTGGGACCCTTTTCCCATGTACATTATGACAGAATGTTGAGTAGTCTTCTCTTGGCATTCCGTAGGTCTTTGGTGATTATATATTTCACCTGTGTTTGTATATGTCTCTTAACCCTAATATCGTAATGAATCCAATCCTCACATCTTTCCATTGGTGAACCATAAGTTTGTTTAATGAATCTGTGATTGCCCTACTCCGTGGAAATATCTGCCCTGGTATCCGTTTTTAGGTAACACCTATAAGTGATATCCTACGATATGTGTCTTTCACTTTCTGACTTACTACAAGTCCCGTGCTTACCTGTAGACTCATCTACGGGGCTGCAAATGGCATTGTGCCCTTTTTTTCCTTGACTAATATTCTGTCTTAGCGAGGTCCATTTTCTGCAATGTGATTCCCTGAGGGCTGAGGATTAGCTGACCTGGGCAGCCTGACCCTGCCGGCAAGCCCTCCCCAGGTGTGCGTGGGTTGAGTTCAATAGAAACAGCACTCCAGGCAGCAATAGCCCCTGCAGCTGTGCCTGACTCCATATTCTCTGCCCCGTCAGCAGTCTCGGGGCTGTGCTGGTGGGAGGGTGTGAGGGTCCACGGCTTTGTTGGTGGCCCGGTGTGAGTGGGGCTCTGCTGGACTTTCTGCAGGAGTTGCCAGGCTGCCACCTGTAAAGAAGAGGATGTGTCACCCATAACTTCCACTGGAATTTCTCTCCGGGCTGAGGTGAGGAAGGAAAAAAAGGAATGATGGCCGGGACAGGAGGGGTATATCAGGCAGGGAAATGGAAAGCTTCTAGAAGAGTGCCCGGGGCCAGGACCATCCTGGCTGGCCTGCAGGCACCAAGTTGGCCTGCATGCTGTCGCTGGTGTGGCTCCACGGCCCTTCCTCTAGGCTTTCAAGCCCTTGTACATATTCAGGTGTTTTACCTGGGAAGGGTGGGAACAGTTCAGCAGCAGCTGGCCTGGGGCTCAGCTCACGTTTACTCACAGAGGCCTCGGCACGGTCCCCCAGCTTTGCAATGAGGATGCTCCTTGCGTGGGGGGGCCGGGCTGCTGGCTGTATGGGAGATGATTCCCCACCTCTGACCAATGTCACAATTGTTTACCGCTGGAGCAAGTGCCCTGATAGGGTTTTCCTCTGTATAACTGCTGGGTTCAGGTTTTTTTTTTTCTTTTTTGGTTCAAGTTAGAATTTATTCATCTTTTATGTATTTATTGATATAAGCATGGAAATAATTCATTCATAGAAATACATCTGTGTGAAGGGAAGAACTTTTTTCTGTTTTATTTTTAAATTTCATTTCTAAAAATTTTGCAGTTTAATTATATTTATTTTTCCAAACAGCAGGTTATTATTAGTTATCTATTTTATTCATATACATATATACAGGTCAATACCTACCTCCCAACTCATCTGACCACCATCACCCCATGGCTTCCCCCACTTGGTGTCCATACGTTTGTTCTCTACCTCTGTTTCTCTATTTCTGCCCTGCAAACCTGTTCATCTGTACCATATATCTAGGTTCCACATACATGCATTAATACAGAATATTTGTTTTGCTCTTTCTGACTTACTTCATTCTGTATGACAGTCTCTAGATCCACCGACTTCTCTACAAATAACCCAGTTTCATTCCTTTTCATGGCTGAGTCATATCCCATTTTATGTATGTACCACATCTTTATCCATTCATCTGTCTGTGGGCATTTATGTTGCTTCCATTACCTGGCTATTGTAAATAGTGCTGCAATGAACATTGTGGTGAATGTGTGTTTTTGATTTATGGTTGTCTCTGTGTATATGCCCAGAAGTGGGATTGCTGGATCCTATGGTAATTCTATTTCTAGTTTCTTTAAGGAAACTCCATACTGTTCTCCATAGTGACTGTATCAATTTACCTTCCCACCAATAGTGGAAGAGGGTTCCTTTTGTCCACACCCTCCCCAGAATTTGTTGTTTGTAGATTTTCTGATGATGCCGATTCTAACAGGTGTGAGGTGATACCTCATTGTCGTTTTGATTTGCATTTCTCTAATAATTAGTGGTGTTGAGCATCTTTTCATGTGCGTCTTGGCCGTCTCTGTGACTTCTTTGAAGAAACGTCTATTTAGATCTTCTGCCCATTTTTGTATTGGGTTGTTTGTTTTATTAATATTAAGCTGCGTGAGCTGTTTATATATATTGGAGATTAAACCCTTGTCCATTGATTCGTTTGCGAACGTTTTCGCCCATTCTGAGGGTTGCCTTTTTCCATTCCCGTTTTTTTTAACCAAAAAAGAAAGAAAGCAAAAGAAGCAGAACACTAATGTGCGTGAAATATGCCTCTTGAAACTGTCGTTTTGAAATATGGACGTCTTTTGAACTTTTTGGTCGATATATGACCCCAGGATTTGTTTTCAGGGCAGGTGTAATTTACAGGCCTGCAATGATTTGGAATATCCACTGACCAGTAGCGCTGGGATTAAAGCTGCTGTTGTGCGAAATGGCCACAAGGTGGCAGCAGTTCTCCCTTAGCAAATCTGGTTACCAGGTCAACAGAGCCTCAATGGAAGCCTGTTCTAGATTGGAATTTAGAATGGAATGTGCCAGGAGAAAGCCCCTCAAGTTTGTCTCACTACTTCTTGTTCGTGTTTTTAATTTAATTTTTAATTTTTTATTACAGCAAGTTTGATTACAACGTTTGCTTGTTGTAGGTGTGCAAGATGTGGTTCTTTTACACATATACATATGTCTGTTCTTCCTGGGACCCTTTTCCCATGTACGTTATGACAGAATGTTGAGTAGTCTTCTCTTGGCATTCCGTAGGTCTTTGGTGATTATATATTTCACCTGTGTTTGTATATGTCTCTTAACCCCAATATCGTAATGAAACCAATCCTCACACCTTTCCATTGGTGAACCATAAGTTTGTTTAATGAATCTGTGATTGCCCTTCTCCGTGGAAATATCTGCCCTGGTATCCGTTTTTAGGTAACACCTATAAGTGATATCCTACGATATGTGTCTTTCACTTTCTGACTTACTACAAGTCCCGTGCTTACCTGTAGACTCATCTACGGGGCTGCAAATGGCATTGTGCCCTTTTTTTCCTTGGCTAATATTCTGTCTTAGCGAGGTCCATTTTCTGCAATGTGATTCCCTGAGGGCTGAGGATTAGCTGACCTGGGCAGCCTGACCCTGCCGGCAAGCCCTCCCCAGGTGTGCCTGGGTTGAGTTCAATAGAAACAGCACTGCAGGCAGCAATAGCCCCTGCAGCTGTGCCTGACTCCATATTCTCTGCCCCGTCAGCAGTCTCGGGGCTGTGCTGGTGGGAGGGTGTGAGGGTCCACGGCTTTGTTGGTGGCCCGGTGTGAGTGGGGCTCTGCTGGAATTTCTGCAGGAGTTGCCAGGTTGCCACCTGTAAAGAAGAGGATGTGACACCCATAATTTCCACTGGAATTTCTCTCCGGGCTGAGGTGAGGGAGGAAAAAAAAGAGTGGGGGCCGGGACAGGAGTGGTATCTCAGGCAGGGAAATGGAAAGCTTCCAGAAGAGCGCCCGGGGCCAGGACCATCCTGGCTGGCCTGCAGGCACCAAGTTGGCCTGCGTGCTGTCGCTGGTGTGGCTCCACGGCCCTTCCTCTAGGCTTTCAAGCCCTTGTACATATTCAGGTGTTTTACCTGGGAAGGGTGGGAACAGTTCAGCAGCAGCTGGCCTGGGGCTCAGCTCACGTTTACTCACAGAGGCCTCGGCACTGTCCCCCAGCTTTGCAATCAGGACGCTCCTTGCGTGGGGGGGCCGGGCTGCTGGCTGTATGGGAGATGATTCCCCACCTCTGACCAATCTCAGAATTGTTTACCGCTGGAACAAGTGCCCTGATAGGGTTTTCCTCTGTATAACTGCTGGGTACAGGATTTTTTTTTTCTTTTTTGGTTCAAGTTAGAAGTTATTCATCTTTTATGTATTTATTGATATAAGCATGGAAATAATTCATTCATAGAAATACATCTGTGTGAAGGGAAGAACTTTTTTTCTGTTTTATTTTTAAATTTCATTTCTAAAAATTTTGCAGTTTAATCATATTTATTTTTCTATACAGCAGGTTATTATTAGTTATCTATTTTATTCATATACATATATACAGGTCAATACCTATCTCCCAACTCATCTGACCACCAACACCCCATGGCTTCCCCCACTTGGTGTCCATACGTTTGTTCTCTACCTCTGTTTCTCTATTTCTGCCCTGCAAACCTGTTCATCTGTACCATATATCTAGGTTCCACATACATGCATTACTACAGAATATTTGTTTTGCTCTTTCTGACTTACTTCATTCTGTATGACAGTCTCTAGATCCACCGACTTCTCTACAAATAACCCAGTTTCATTCCTTTTCATGGCTGAGTCATATCCCATTTTATGTATGTACCACATCTTTATCCATTCGTCTGTCTGTGGGCATTTAGGTTGCTTCCATTACCTGGCTATTGTAAATAGTGCTGCAATGAACATTGTGGTGAATGTGTGTTTTTGATTTATGGTTGTCTCTGGGTATATGCCCAGAAGTGGGATTGCTGGATCCTATGGTAATTCTATTCCTAGTTTCTTTAAGGAAACTCCATACTGTTCTCCATAGTGACTGTATCAATTTACCTTCCCACTAATAGTGGAAGAGGGTTCCTTTTGTCCACACCCTCCCCAGAATTTGTTGTTTGTAGATTTTCTGATGCTGCCGATTCTAACAGGTGTGAGGTGATACCTCATTGTCATTTTGATTTGCATTTCTCTAATAATTAGTGGTGTTGAGCAGCTTTTCATGTGCGTCTTGGCCGTCTCTGTGACTTCTTTGAAGAAACGTCTATTTAGATCTTCTGCCCATTTTTGTATTGGGTTGTTTGTTTTATTAATATTAAGCTGCGTGAGCTGTTTATATATATTGGAGATTAAACCCTTGTCCATTGATTCGTTTGCGAACGTTTTCGCCCATTCTGAGGGTTGCCTTTTTCCATTCCCGTTTTTTTTTAACCAAAAAAGAAAGAAAGCAAAAGAAGCAGAACACTAATGTGCGTGAAATATGCCTCTTGAAACTGTCGTTTTGAAATATGGACGTCTTTTGAACTTTTTGGTCGATATATGACCCCAGGATTTGTTTTCAGGGCAGGTGTCATTTACAGGCCTGCAATGATTTGGAATATCCACTGACCATTAGCGCTGGGATTAAAGCTGCTGTTGTGTGAAATGGCCACAAGGTGGCAGCAGTTCTCCCTTAGCAAATCTGGTTACTAGGGCAACAGAGCCTCAATGGAAGCCTGTTCTAGATTGGAATTTAGAATGGAATGTGCCAGGAGAAAGCCCCTCAAGTTTGTCTCACTACTTCTTGTTCGTGTTTTTAATTTAATTTTTAATTTTTTATTACAGCAAGTTTGATTACAACGTTTGCTTGTTGTAGGTGTGCAAGATGTGGTTCTGTTACACATATACATATGTCTGTTCTTCCTGGGACCCTTTTCCCATGTACATTATGACAGAATGTTGAGTAGTCTTCTCTTGGCATTCCGTAGGTCTTTGGTGATTATATATTTCACCTGTGTTTGTATATGTCTCTTAACCCCAATATTGTAATGAATCCAATCCTCACACCTTTCCATTGGTGAACCATAAGTTTGTTTAATGAAACTGTGATTGCCCTTCTCCGTGGAAATATCTGCCCTGGTATCCGTTTTTAGGTAACACCTATAAGTGATATCCTACGATATGTGTCTTTCACTTTCTGACTTACTACAAGTCACGTGCTTACCTGTAGACTCATCTACGGGGCTGCAAATGGCATTGTGCCCTTTTTTTCCTTGGCTAATATTCTGTCTTAGCGAGGTCCATTTTCTGCAATGTGATTCCCTGAGGGCTGAGGATTAGCTGACCTGGGCAGCCTGACCCTGCCGGCAAGCCCTCCCCAGGTGTGCGTGGGTTGAGGTCGATAGAAACAGCACTCCAGGCAGCAATAGCCCCTGCAGCTGTGCCTGATTCCATATTCTCTGCCCCGTCAGCAGTCTCGGGGCTGTGCTGGTGGGAGGGTGTGAGGGTCCACGGCTTTGTTGGTGGCCCGGTGTGAGTGGGGCTCTGCTGGACTTTCTGCAGGAGTTGCCAGGCTGCCACCTGTAAAGAAGAGGATGTGTCACCCATAACTTCCACTGGAATTTCTCTCCGGGCTGAGGTGAGGAAGGAAAAAAAGGAATGATGGCCGGGACAGGAGGGGTATATCAGGCAGGGAAATGGAAAGCTTCTAGAAGAGTGCCCGGGGCCAGGACCATCCTGGCTGGCCTGCAGGCACCAAGTTGGCCTGCATGCTGTCGCTGGTGTGGCTCCACGGCCCTTCCTCTAGGCTTTCAAGCCCTTGTACATATTCAGGTGTTTTACCTGGGAAGGGTGGGAACAGTTCAGCAGCAGCTGGCCTGGGGCTCAGCTCACGTTTACTCACAGAGGCCTCGGCACGGTCCCCCAGCTTTGCAATGAGGATGCTCCTTGCGTGGGGTGGGCGGGCTGCTGGCTGTATGGGAGATGATTCCCCACCTCTGACCAATGTCAGAATTGTTTACCGCTGGAGCAAGTGCCCTGATAGGGTTTTCCTCTGTATAACTGCTGGGTTCAGGTTTTTTTTTTCTTTTTTGGTTCAAGTTAGAATTTATTCATCTTTTATGTATTTATTGATATAAGCATGGAAATAATTCATTCATAGAAATACATCTGTGTGAAGGGAAGAACTTTTTTCTGTTTTATTTTTAAATTTCATTTCTAAAAATTTTGCAGTTTAATTATATTTATTTTTCCAAACAGCAGGTTATTATTAGTTATCTATTTTATTCATATACATATATACAGGTCAATACCTACCTCCCAACTCATCTGACCACCATCACCCCATGGCTTCCCCCACTTGGTGTCCATACGTTTGTTCTCTACCTCTGTTTCTCTATTTCTGCCCTGCAAACCTGTTCATCTGTACCATATATCTAGGTTCCACATACATGCATTAATACAGAATATTTGTTTTGCTCTTTCTGACTTACTTCATTCTGTATGACAGTCTCTAGATCCACCGACTTCTCTACAAATAACCCAGTTTCATTCCTTTTCATGGCTGAGTCATGTCCCATTTTATGTATGTACCACATCTTTATCCATTCATCTGTCTGTGGGCATTTAGGTTGCTTCCATTACCTGGCTATTGTAAATAGTGCTGCAATGAACATTGTGGTGAATGTGTGTTTTTGATTTATGGTTGTCTCTGTGTATATGCCCAGAAGTGGGATTGCTGGATCCTATGGTAATTCTATTTCTAGTTTCTTTAAGGAAACTCCATACTGTTCTCCATAGTGACTGTATCAATTTACCTTCCCACCAATAGTGGAAGAGGGTTCCTTTTGTCCACACCCTCCCCAGATATTGTTGTTTGTAGATTTTCTGATGATGCCGATTCTAACAGGTGTGAGGTGATACCTCATTGTCGTTTTGATTTGCATTTCTCTAATAATTAGTGGTGTTGAGCATCTTTTCATGTGCGTCTTGGCCGTCTCTGTGACTTCTTTGAAGAAACGTCTATTTAGATCTTCTGCCCATTTTTGTATTGGGTTGTTTGTTTTATTAATATTAAGCTGCGTGAGCTGTTTATATATATTGGAGATTAAACCCTTGTCCATTGATTCGTTTGCGAACGTTTTCGCCCATTCTGAGGGTTGCCTTTTTCCATTCCCGTTTTTTTTAACCAAAAAAGAAAGAAAGCAAAAGAAGCAGAACACTAATGTGCGTGAAATATGCCTCTTGAAACTGTCGTTTTGAAATATGGACGTCTTTTGAACTTTTTGGTCGATATATGACCCCAGGATTTGTTTTCAGGGCAGGTGTCATTTACAGGCCTGCAATGATTTGGAATATCCACTGACCAGTAGCGCTGGGATTAAAGCTGCTGTTGTGCGAAATGGCCACAAGGTGGCAGCAGTTCTCCCTTAGCAAATCTGGTTACCAGGTCAACAGAGCCTCAATGGAAGCCTGTTCTAGATTGGAATTTAGAATGGAATGTGCCAGGAGAAAGCCCCTCAAGTTTGTCTCACTACTTCTTGTTCGTGTTTTTAATTTAATTTTTAATTTTTTATTACAGCAAGTTTGATTACAACGTTTGCTTGTTGTAGGTGTGCAAGATGTGGTTCTTTTACACATATACATATGTCTGTTCTTCCTGGGACCCTTTTCCCATGTACGTTATGACAGAATGTTGAGTAGTCTTCTCTTGGCATTCCGTAGGTCTTTGGTGATTATATATTTCACCTGTGTTTGTATATGTCTCTTAACCCCAATATCGTAATGAATCCAATCCTCACACCTTTCCATTGGTGAACCATAAGTTTGTTTAATGAATCTGTGATTGCCCTTCTCCGTGGAAATATCTGCCCTGGTATCCGTTTTTAGGTAACACCTATAAGTGATATCCTACGATATGTGTCTTTCACTTTCTGACTTACTACAAGTCCCGTGCTTACCTGTAGACTCATCTACGGGGCTGCAAATGGCATTGTGCCCTTTTTTTCCTTGACTAATATTCTGTCTTAGCGAGGTCCATTTTCTGCAATGTGATTCCCTGAGGGCTGAGGATTAGCTGACCTGGGCAGCCTGACCCTGCCGGCAAGCCCTCCCCAGGTGTGCGTGGGTTGAGTTCAATAGAAACAGCACTCCAGGCAGCAATAGCCCCTGCAGCTGTGCCTGACTCCATATTCTCTGCCCCGTCAGCAGTCTCGGGGCTGTGCTGGTGGGAGGGTGTGAGGGTCCACGGCTTTGTTGGTGGCCCGGTGTGAGTGGGGCTCTGCTGGACTTTCTGCAGGAGTTGCCAGGCTGCCACCTGTAAAGAAGAGGATGTGTCACCCATAACTTCCACTGGAATTTCTCTCCGGGCTGAGGTGAGGAAGGAAAAAAAGGAATGATGGCCGGGACAGGAGGGGTATATCAGGCAGGGAAATGGAAAGCTTCTAGAAGAGTGCCCGGGGCCAGGACCATCCTGGCTGGCCTGCAGGCACCAAGTTGGCCTGCATGCTGTCGCTGGTGTGGCTCCACGGCCCTTCCTCTAGGTTTTCAAGCCCTTGTACATATTCAGGTGTTTTACCTGGGAAGGGTGGGAACAGTTCAGCAGCAGCTGGCCTGGGGCTCAGCTCACGTTTACTCACAGAGGCCTCGGCACGGTCCCCCAGCTTTGCAATGAGGATGCTCCTTGCGTGGGGGGGCCGGGCTGCTGGCTGTATGGGAGATGATTCCCCACCTCTGACCAATGTCAGAATTGTTTACCGCTGGAGCAAGTGCCCTGATAGGGTTTTCCTCTGTATAACTGCTGGGTTCAGGTTTTTTTTTTTCTTTTTTGGTTCAAGTTAGAATTTATTCATCTTTTATGTATTTATTGATATAAGCATGGAAATAATTCATTCATAGAAATACATCTGTGTGAAGGGAAGAACTTTTTTCTGTTTTATTTTTAAATTTCATTTCTAAAAATTTTGCAGTTTAATTATATTTATTTTTCCAAACAGCAGGTTATTATTAGTTATCTATTTTATTCATATACATATATACAGGTCAATACCTACCTCCCAACTCATCTGACCACCATCACCCCATGGCTTCCCCCACTTGGTGTCCATACGTTTGTTCTCTACCTCTGTTTCTCTATTTCTGCCCTGCAAACCTGTTCATCTGTACCATATATCTAGGTTCCACATACATGCATTAATACAGAATATTTGTTTTGCTCTTTCTGACTTACTTCATTCTGTATGACAGTCTCTAGATCCACCGACTTCTCTACAAATAACCCAGTTTCATTCCTTTTCATGGCTGAGTCATATCCCATTTTATGTATGTACCACATCTTTATCCATTCATCTGTCTGTGGGCATTTATTTTGCTTCCATTACCTGGCTATTGTAAATAGTGCTGCAATGAACATTGTGGTGAATGTGTGTTTTTGATTTATGGTTGTCTCTGTGTATATGCCCAGAAGTGGGATTGCTGGATCCTATGGTAATTCTATTTCTAGTTTCTTTAAGGAAACTCCATACTGTTCTCCATAGTGACTGTATCAATTTACCTTCCCACCAATAGTGGAAGAGGGTTCCTTTTGTCCACACCCTCCCCAGAATTTGTTGTTTGTAGATTTTCTGATGATGCCGATTCTAACAGGTGTGAGGTGATACCTCATTGTCGTTTTGATTTGCATTTCTCTAATAATTAGTGGTGTTGAGCATCTTTTCATGTGCGTCTTGGCCGTCTCTGTGACTTCTTTGAAGAAACGTCTATTTAGATCTTCTGCCCATTTTTGTATTGGGTTGTTTGTTTTATTAATATTAAGCTGCGTGAGCTGTTTATATATATTGGAGATTAAACCCTTGTCCATTGATTCGTTTGCGAACGTTTTCGCCCATTCTGAGGGTTGCCTTTTTCCATTCCCGTTTTTTTTAACCAAAAAAGAAAGAAAGCAAAAGAAGCAGAACACTAATGTGCGTGAAATATGCCTCTTGAAACTGTCGTTTTGAAATATGGACGTCTTTTGAACTTTTTGGTCGATATATGACCCCAGGATTTGTTTTCAGGGCAGGTGTCATTTACAGGCCTGCAATGATTTGGAATATCCACTGACCAGTAGCGCTGGGATTAAAGCTGCTGTTGTGCGAAATGGCCACAAGGTGGCAGCAGTTCTCCCTTAGCAAATCTGGTTACCAGGTCAACAGAGCCTCAATGGAAGCCTGTTCTAGATTGGAATTTAGAATGGAATGTGCCAGGAGAAAGCCCCTCAAGTTTGTCTCACTACTTCTTGTTCGTGTTTTTAATTTAATTTTTTATTACAGCAAGTTTGATTACAACGTTTGCTTGTTGTAGGTGTGCAAGATGTGGTTCTTTTACACATATACATATGTCTGTTCTTCCTGGGACCCTTTTCCCATGTACGTTATGACAGAATGTTGAGTAGTCTTCTCTTGGCATTCCGTAGGTCTTTGGTGATTATATATTTCACCTGTGTTTGTATATGTCTCTTAACCCCAATATCGTAATGAATCCAATCCTCACACCTTTCCATTGGTGAACCATAAGTTTGTTTAATGAATCTGTGATTGCCCTTCTCCGTGGAAATATCTGCCCTGGTATCCGTTTTTAGGTAACACCTATAAGTGATATCCTACGATATGTGTCTTTCACTTTCTGACTTACTACAAGTCCCGTGCTTACCTGTAGACTCATCTACGGGGCTGCAAATGGCATTGTGCCCTTTTTTTCCTTGGCTAATATTCTGTCTTAGCGAGGTCCATTTTCTGCAATGTGATTCCCTGAGGGCTGAGGATTAGCTGACCTGGGCAGCCTGACCCTGCCGGCAAGCCCTCCCCAGGTGTGCCTGGGTTGAGTTCAATAGAAACAGCACTGCAGGCAGCAATAGCCCCTGCAGCTGTGCCTGACTCCATATTCTCTGCCCCGTCAGCAGTCTCGGGGCTGTGCTGGTGGGAGGGTGTGAGGGTCCACGGCTTTGTTGGTGGCCCGGTGTGAGTGGGGCTCTGCTGGAATTTCTGCATGAGTTGCCAGGTTGCCACCTGTAAAGAAGAGGATGTGACACCCATAATTTCCACTGGAATTTCTCTCCGGGCTGAGGTGAGGGAGGAAAAAAAAGAGTGGGGGCCGGGACAGGAGTGGTATCTCAGGCAGGGAAATGGAAAGCTTCCAGAAGAGCGCCCGGGGCCAGGACCATCCTGGCTGGCCTGCAGGCACCAAGTTGGCCTGCGTGCTGTCGCTGGTGTGGCTCCACGGCCCTTCCTCTAGGCTTTCAAGCCCTTGTACATATTCAGGTGTTTTACCTGGGAAGGGTGGGAACAGTTCAGCAGCAGCTGGCCTGGGGCTTAGCTCACGTTTACTCACAGAGGCCTCGGCACTGTCCCCCAGCTTTGCAATCAGGACGCTCCTTGCGTGGGGGGGCCGGGCTGCTGGCTGTATGGGAGATGATTCCCCACCTCTGACCAATCTCAGAATTGTTTACCGCTGGAACAAGTGCCCTGATAGGGTTTTCCTCTGTATAACTGCTGGGTACAGGATTTTTTTTTCTTTTTTGGTTCAAGTTAGAAGTTATTCATCTTTTATGTATTTATTGATATAAGCATGGAAATAATTCATTCATAGAAATACATCTGTGTGAAGGGAAGAACTTTTTTTCTGTTTTATTTTTAAATTTCATTTCTAAAAATTTTGCAGTTTAATCATATTTATTTTTCTATACAGCAGGTTATTATTAGTTATCTATTTTATTCATATACATATATACAGGTCAATACCTATCTCCCAACTCATCTGACCACCAACACCCCATGGCTTCCCCCACTTGGTGTCCATACGTTTGTTCTCTACCTCTGTTTCTCTATTTCTGCCCTGCAAACCTGTTCATCTGTACCATATATCTAGGTTCCACATACATGCATTAATACAGAATATTTGTTTTGCTCTTTCTGACTTACTTCATTCTGTATGACAGTCTCTAGATCCACCGACTTCTCTACAAATAACCCAGTTTCATTCCTTTTCATGGCTGAGTCATATCCCATTTTATGTATGTACCACATCTTTATCCATTCGTCTGTCTGTGGGCATTTAGGTTGCTTCCATTACCTGGCTATTGTAAATAGTGCTGCAATGAACATTGTGGTGAATGTGTGTTTTTGATTTATGGTTGTCTCTGGGTATATGCCCAGAAGTGGGATTGCTGGATCCTATGGTAATTCTATTCCTAGTTTCTTTAAGGAAACTCCATACTGTTCTCCATAGTGACTGTATCAATTTACCTTCCCACTAATAGTGGAAGAGGGTTCCTTTTGTCCACACCCTCCCCAGAATTTGTTTTTTGTAGATTTTCTGATGCTGCCGATTCTAACAGGTGTGAGGTGATACCTCATTGTCATTTTGATTTGCATTTCTCTAATAATTAGTGGTGTTGAGCAGCTTTTCATGTGCGTCTTGGCCGTCTCTGTGACTTCTTTGAAGAAACGTCTATTTAGATCTTCTGCCCATTTTTGTATTGGGTTGTTTGTTTTATTAATATTAAGCTGCGTGAGCTGTTTATATATATTGGAGATTAAACCCTTGTCCATTGATTCGTTTGCGAACGTTTTCGCCCATTCTGAGGGTTGCCTTTTTCCATTCCCTTTTTTTTAACCAAAAAAGAAAGAAAGCAAAAGAAGCAGAACACTAATGTGCGTGAAATATGCCTCTTGAAACTGTCGTTTTGAAATATGGACGTCTTTTGAACTTTTTGGTCGATATATGACCCCAGGATTTGTTTTCAGGGCAGGTGTCATTTACAGGCCTGCAATGATTTGGAATATCCACTGACCAGTAGCGCTGGGATTAAAGCTGCTGTTGTGTGAAATGGCCACAAGGTGGCAGCAGTTCTCCCTTAGCAAATCTGGTTACCAGGTCAACAGAGCCTCAATGGAAGCCTGTTCTAGATTGGAATTTAGAATGGAATGTGCCAGGAGAAAGCCCCTCAAGTTTGTCTCACTACTTCTTGTTCGTGTTTTTAATTTAATTTTTAATTTTTTATTACAGCAAGTTTGATTACAACGTTTGCTTGTTGTAGGTGTGCAAGATGTGGTTCTGTTACACATATACATATGTCTGTTCTTCCTGGGACCCTTTTCCCATGTACATTATGACAGAATGTTGAGTAGTCTTCTCTTGGCATTCCGTAGGTCTTTGGTGATTATATATTTCACCTGTGTTTGTATATGTCTCTTAACCCCAATATTGTAATGAATCCAATCCTCACACCTTTCCATTGGTGAACCATAAGTTTGTTTAATGAAACTGTGATTGCCCTTCTCCGTGGAAATATCTGCCCTGGTATCCGTTTTTAGGTAACACCTATAAGTGATATCCTACGATATGTGTCTTTCACTTTCTGACTTACTACAAGTCACGTGCTTACCTGTAGACTCATCTACGGGGCTGCAAATGGCATTGTGCCCTTTTTTTCCTTGGCTAATATTCTGTCTTAGCGAGGTCCATTTTCTGCAATGTGATTCCCTGAGGGCTGAGGATTAGCTGACCTGGGCAGCCTGACCCTGCCGGCAAGCCCTCCCCAGGTGTGCGTGGGTTGAGGTCGATAGAAACAGCACTCCAGGCAGCAATAGCCCCTGCAGCTGTGCCTGATTCCATATTCTCTGCCCCGTCAGCAGTCTCGGGGCTGTGCTGGTGGGAGGGTGTGAGGGTCCACGGCTTTGTTGGTGGCCCGGTGTGAGTGGGGCTCTGCTGGACTTTCTGCAGGAGTTGCCAGGCTGCCACCTGTAAAGAAGAGGATGTGTCACCCATAACTTCCACTGGAATTTCTCTCCGGGCTGTGGTGAGGAAGGAAAAAAAGGAATGATGGCTGGGACAGGAGGGGTATATCAGGCAGGGAAATGGAAAGCTTCTAGAAGAGTGCCCGGGGCCAGGACCATCCTGGCTGGCCTGCAGGCACCAAGTTGGCCTGCATGCTGTCGCTGGTGTGGCTCCACGGCCCTTCCTCTAGGCTTTCAAGCCCTTGTACATATTCAGGTGTTTTACCTGGGAAGGGTGGGAACAGTTCAGCAGCAGCTGGCCTGGGGCTCAGCTCACGTTTACTCACAGAGGCCTCGGCACGGTCCCCCAGCTTTGCAATGAGGATGCTCCTTGCGTGGGGGGGCCGGGCTGCTGGCTGTATGGGAGATGATTCCCCACCTCTGACCAATGTCAGAATTGTTTACCGCTGGAGCAAGTGCCCTGATAGGGTTTTCCTCTCTATAACTGCTGGGTTCAGGTTTTTTTTTTCTTTTTTGGTTCAAGTTAGAATTTATTCACCTATAATGTATTTATTGATATAAGCATGGAAATAATTCATTCATAGAAATACATCTGTGTGAAGGGAAGAACTTTTTTTCTGTTTTATTTTTAAATTTCATTTCTAAAAATTTTGCAGTTTAATCATATTTATTTTTCTATACAGCAGGTTATTATTAGTTATCTATTTTATTCATATACATATATACAGGTCAATACCTATCTCCCAACTCATCTGACCACCAACACCCCATGGCTTCCCCCACTTGGTGTCCATACGTTTGTTCTCTACCTCTGTTTCTCTATTTCTGCCCTGCAAACCTGTTCATCTGTACCATATATCTAGGTTCCACATACATGCATTAATACAGAATATTTGTTTTGCTCTTTCTGACTTACTTCATTCTGTATGACAGTCTCTAGATCCACCGACTTCTCTACAAATAACCCAGTTTCATTCCTTTTCATGGCTGAGTCATATCCCATTTTATGTATGTACCACATCTTTATCCATTCGTCTGTCTGTGGGCATTTAGGTTGCTTCCATTACCTGGCTATTGTAAATAGTGCTGCAATGAACATTGTGGTGAATGTGTGTTTTTGATTTATGGTTGTCTCTGGGTATATGCCCAGAAGTGGGATTGCTGGATCCTATGGTAATTCTATTCCTAGTTTCTTTAAGGAAACTCCATACTGTTCTCCATAGTGACTGTATCAATTTACCTTCCCACTAATAGTGGAAGAGGGTTCCTTTTGTCCACACCCTCCCCAGAATTTGTTGTTTGTAGATTTTCTGATGCTGCCGATTCTAACAGGTGTGAGGTGATACCTCATTGTCATTTTGATTTGCATTTCTCTAATAATTAGTGGTGTTGAGCAGCTTTTCATGTGCGTCTTGGCCGTCTCTGTGACTTCTTTGAAGAAACGTCTATTTAGATCTTCTGCCCATTTTTGTATTGGGTTGTTTGTTTTATTAATATTAAGCTGCGTGAGCTGTTTATATATATTGGAGATTAAACCCTTGTCCATTGATTCGTTTGCGAACGTTTTCGCCCATTCTGAGGGTTGCCTTTTTCCATTCCCGTTTTTTTTTAACCAAAAAAGAAAGAAAGCAAAAGAAGCAGAACACTAATGTGCGTGAAATATGCCTCTTGAAACTGTCGTTTTGAAATATGGACGTCTTTTGAACTTTTTGGTCGATATATGACCCCAGGATTTGTTTTCAGGGCAGGTGTCATTTACAGGCCTGCAATGATTTGGAATATCCACTGACCATTAGCGCTGGGATTAAAGCTGCTGTTGTGTGAAATGGCCACAAGGTGGCAGCAGTTCTCCCTTAGCAAATCTGGTTACTAGGGCAACAGAGCCTCAATGGAAGCCTGTTCTAGATTGGAATTTAGAATGGAATGTGCCAGGAGAAAGCCCCTCAAGTTTGTCTCACTACTTCTTGTTCGTGTTTTTAATTTAATTTTTAATTTTTTATTACAGCAAGTTTGATTACAACGTTTGCTTGTTGTAGGTGTGCAAGATGTGATTCTGTTACACATATACATATGTCTGTTCTTCCTGGGACCCTTTTCCCATGTACATTATGACAGAATGTTGAGTAGTCTTCTCTTGGCATTCCGTAGGTCTTTGGTGATTATATATTTCACCTGTGTTTGTATATGTCTCTTAACCCCAATATCGTAATGAATCCAATCCTCACACCTTTCCATTGGTGAACCATAAGTTTGTTTAATGAATCTGTGATTGCCCTTCTCCGTGGAAATATCTGCCCTGGTATCCGTTTTTAGGTAACACCTATAAGTGATATCCTACGATATGTGTCTTTCACTTTCTGACTTACTACAAGTCCCGTGCTTACCTGTAGACTCATCTACGGGGCTGCAAATGGCATTGTGCCCTTTTTTTCCTTGGCTAATATTCTGTCTTAGCGAGGTCCATTTTCTGCAATGTGATTCCCTGAGGGCTGAGGATTAGCTGACCTGGGCAGCCTGACCCTGCCGGCAAGCCCTCCCCAGGTGTGCGTGGGTTGAGGTCGATAGAAACAGCACTCCAGGCAGCAATAGCCCCTGCAGCTGTGCCTGACTCCATATTCTCTGCCCCGTCAGCAGTCTCGGGGCTGTGCTGGTGGGAGGGTGTGAGGGTCCACGGCTTTGTTGGTGGCCCGGTGTGAGTGGGGCTCTGCTGGACTTTCTGCAGGAGTTGCCAGGCTGCCACCTGTAAAGAAGAGGATGTGTCACCCATAACTTCCACTGGAATTTCTCTCCGGGCTGAGGTGAGGAAGGAAAAAAAGGAATGATGGCCGGGACAGGAGGGGTATATCAGGCAGGGAAATGGAAAGCTTCTAGAAGAGTGCCCGGGGCCAGGACCATCCTGGCTGGCCTGCAGGCACCAAGTTGGCCTGCATGCTGTCGCTGGTGTGGCTCCACGGCCCTTCCTCTAGGCTTTCAAGCCCTTGTACATATTCAGGTGTTTTACCTGGGAAGGGTGGGAACAGTTCAGCAGCAGCTGGCCTGGGGCTCAGCTCACGTTTACTCACAGAGGCCTCGGCACGGTCCCCCAGCTTTGCAATGAGGATGCTCCTTGCGTGGGGGGGCCGGGCTGCTGGCTGTATGGGAGATGATTCCCCACCTCTGACCAATGTCAGAATTGTTTACCGCTGGAGCAAGTGCCCTGATAGGGTTTTCCTCTGTATAACTGCTGGGTTCAGGTTTTTTTTTTCTTTTTTGGTTCAAGTTAGAATTTATTCACCTATAATGTATTTATTGATATAAGCATGGAAATAATTCATTCATAGAAATACATCTGTGTGAAGGGAAGAACTTTTTTTCTGTTTTATTTTTAAATTTCATTTCTAAAAATTTTGCAGTTTAATCATATTTATTTTTCTATACAGCAGGTTATTATTAGTTATCTATTTTATTCATATACATATATACAGGTCAATACCTATCTCCCAACTCATCTGACCACCAACACCCCATGGCTTCCCCCACTTGGTGTCCATACGTTTGTTCTCTACCTCTGTTTCTCTATTTCTGCCCTGCAAACCTGTTCATCTGTACCATATATCTAGGTTCCACATACATGCATTAATACAGAATATTTGTTTTGCTCTTTCTGACTTACTTCATTCTGTATGACAGTCTCTAGATCCACCGACTTCTCTACAAATAACCCAGTTTCATTCCTTTTCATGGCTGAGTCATATCCCATTTTATGTATGTACCACATCTTTATCCATTCGTCTGTCTGTGGGCATTTAGGTTGCTTCCATTACCTGGCTATTGTAAATAGTGCTGCAATGAACATTGTGGTGAATGTGTGTTTTTGATTTATGGTTGTCTCTGGGTATATACCCAGAAGTGGGATTGATGGATCCTATGGTAATTCTATTCCTAGTTTCTTTAAGGAAACTCCATACTGTTCTCCATAGTGACTGTATCAATTTACCTTCCCACTAATAGTGGAAGAGGGTTCCTTTTGTCCACACCCTCCCCAGAATTTGTTGTTTGTAGATTTTCTGATGCTGCCGATTCTAACAGGTGTGAGGTGATACCTCATTGTCATTTTGATTTGCATTTCTCTAATAATTAGTGGTGTTGAGCAGCTTTTCATGTGCGTCTTGGCCGTCTCTGTGACTTCTTTGAAGAAACGTCTATTTAGATCTTCTGCCCATTTTTGTATTGGGTTGTTTGTTTTATTAATATTAAGCTGCGTGAGCTGTTTATATATATTGGAGATTAAACCCTTGTCCATTGATTCGTTTGCGAACGTTTTCGCCCATTCTGAGGGTTGCCTTTTTCCATTCCCGTTTTTTTTTAACCAAAAAAGAAAGAAAGCAAAAGAAGCAGAACACTAATGTGCGTGAAATATGCCTCTTGAAACTGTCGTTTTGAAATATGGACGTCTTTTGAACTTTTTGGTCGATATATGACCCCAGGATTTGTTTTCAGGGCAGGTGTCATTTACAGGCCTGCAATGATTTGGAATATCCACTGACCATTAGCGCTGGGATTAAAGCTGCTGTTGTGTGAAATGGCCACAAGGTGGCAGCAGTTCTCCCTTAGCAAATCTGGTTACTAGGGCAACAGAGCCTCAATGGAAGCCTGTTCTAGATTGGAATTTAGAATGGAATGTGCCAGGAGAAAGCCCCTCAAGTTTGTCTCACTACTTCTTGTTCGTGTTTTTAATTTAATTTTTAATTTTTTATTACAGCAAGTTTGATTACAACGTTTGCTTGTTGTAGGTGTGCAAGATGTGGTTCTGTTACACATATACATATGTCTGTTCTTCCTGGGACCCTTTTCCCATGTACATTATGACAGAATGTTGAGTAGTCTTCTCTTGGCATTCCGTAGGTCTTTGGTGATTATATATTTCACCTGTGTTTGTATATGTCTCTTAACCCCAATATTGTAATGAATCCAATCCTCACACCTTTCCATTGGTGAACCATAAGTTTTTTTAATGAAACTGTGATTGCCCTTCTCCGTGGAAATATCTGCCCTGGTATCCGTTTTTAGGTAACACCTATAAGTGATATCCTACGATATGTGTCTTTCACTTTCTGACTTACTACAAGTCACGTGCTTACCTGTAGACTCATCTACGGGGCTGCAAATGGCATTGTGCCCTTTTTTTCCTTGGCTAATATTCTGTCTTAGCGAGGTCCATTTTCTGCAATGTGATTCCCTGAGGGCTGAGGATTAGCTGACCTGGGCAGCCTGACCCTGCCGGCAAGCCCTCCCCAGGTGTGCGTGGGTTGAGGTCGATAGAAACAGCACTCCAGGCAGCAATAGCCCCTGCAGCTGTGCCTGATTCCATATTCTCTGCCCCGTCAGCAGTCTCGGGGCTGTGCTGGTGGGAGGGTGTGAGGGTCCACGGCTTTGTTGGTGGCCCGGTGTGAGTGGGGCTCTGCTGGACTTTCTGCAGGAGTTGCCAGGCTGCCACCTGTAAAGAAGAGGATGTGTCACCCATAACTTCCACTGGAATTTCTCTCCGGGCTGTGGTGAGGAAGGAAAAAATGGAATGATGGCCGGGACAGGAGGGGTATATCAGGCAGGGAAATGGAAAGCTTCTAGAAGAGTGCCCGGGGCCAGGACCATCCTGGCTGGCCTGCAGGCACCAAGTTGGCCTGCATGCTGTCGCTGGTGTGGCTCCACGGCCCTTCCTCTAGGCTTTCAAGCCCTTGTACATATTCAGGTGTTTTACCTGGGAAGGGTGGGAACAGTTCAGCAGCAGCTGGCCTGGGGCTCATCTCACGTTTACTCACAGAGGCCTCGGCACGGTCCCCCAGCTTTGCAATGAGGATGCTCCTTGCGTGGGGGGGCCGGGCTGCTGGCTGTATGGGAGATGATTCCCCACCTCTGACCAATGTCAGAATTGTTTACCGCTGGAGCAAGTGCCCTGATAGGGTTTTCCTCTGTATAACTGCTGGGTACAGGATTTTTTTTTTCTTTTTTGGTTCAAGTTAGAAGTTATTCATCTTTTATGTATTTATTGATATAAGCATGGAAATAAATCATTCATAGAAATACATCTGTGTGAAGGGAAGAACTTTTTTTCTGTTTTATTTTTAAATTTCATTTCTAAAAATTTTGCAGTTTAATCATATTTATTTTTCTATACAGCAGGTTATTATTAGTTATCTATTTTATTCATATACATATATACAGGTCAATACCTATCTCCCAACTCATCTGACCACCAACACCCCATGGCTTCCCCCACTTGGTGTCCATACGTTTGTTCTCTACCTCTGTTTCTCTATTTCTGCCCTGCAAACCTGTTCATCTGTACCATATATCTAGGTTCCACATACATGCATTAATACAGAATATTTGTTTTGCTCTTTCTGACTTACTTCATTCTGTATGACAGTCTCTAGATCCACCGACTTCTCTACAAATAACCCAGTTTCATTCCTTTTCATGGCTGAGTCATATCCCATTTTATGTATGTACCACATCTTTATCCATTCGTCTGTCTGTGGGCATTTAGGTTGCTTCCATTACCTGGCTATTGTAAATAGTGCTGCAATGAACATTGTGGTGAATGTGTGTTTTTGATTTATGGTTGTCTCTGGGTATATGCCCAGAAGTGGGATTGCTGGATCCTATGGTAATTCTATTCCTAGTTTCTTTAAGGAAACTCCATACTGTTCTCCATAGTGACTGTATCAATTTACCTTCCCACTAATAGTGGAAGAGGGTTCCTTTTGTTCACACCCTCCCCAGAATTTGTTGTTTGTAGATTTTCTGATGCTGCCGATTCTAACAGGTGTGAGGTGATACCTCATTGTCATTTTGATTTGCATTTCTCTAATAATTAGTGGTGTTGAGCAGCTTTTCATGTGCGTCTTGGCCGTCTCTGTGACTTCTTTGAAGAAACGTCTATTTAGATCTTCTGCCCATTTTTGTATTGGGTTGTTTGTTTTATTAATATTAAGCTGCGTGAGCTGTTTATATATATTGGAGATTAAACCCTTGTCCATTGATTCGTTTGCGAACGTTTTCGCCCATTCTGAGGGTTGCCTTTTTCCATTCCCGTTTTTTTTAACCAAAAAAGAAAGAAAGCAAAAGAAGCAGAACACTAATGTGCGTGAAATATGCCTCTTGAAACTGTCGTTTTGAAATATGGACGTCTTTTGAACTTTTTGGTCGATATATGACCCCAGGATTTGTTTTCAGGGCAGGTGTCATTTACAGGCCTGCAATGATTTGGAATATCCACTGACCATTAGCGCTGGGATTAAAGCTGCTGTTGTGTGAAATGGCCACAAGGTGGCAGCAGTTCTCCCTTAGCAAATCTGGTTACTAGGGCAACAGAGCCTCAATGGAAGCCTGTTCTAGATTGGAATTTAGAATGGAATGTGCCAGGAGAAAGCCCCTCAAGTTTGTCTCACTACTTCTTGTTCGTGTTTTTAATTTAATTTTTAATTTTTTATTACAGCAAGTTTGATTACAACGTTTGCTTGTTGTAGGTGTGCAAGATGTGATTCTGTTACACATATACATATGTCTGTTCTTCCTGGGACCCTTTTCCCATGTACATTATGACAGAATGTTGAGTAGTCTTCTCTTGGCATTCCGTAGGTCTTTGGTGATTATATATTTCACCTGTGTTTGTATATGTCTCTTAACCCCAATATCGTAATGAATCCAATCCTCACACCTTTCCATTGGTGAACCATAAGTTTGTTTAATGAATCTGTGATTGCCCTTCTCCGTGGAAATATCTGCCCTGGTATCCGTTTTTAGGTAACACCTATAAGTGATATCCTACGATATGTGTCTTTCACTTTCTGACTTACTACAAGTCCCGTGCTTACCTGTAGACTCATCTACGGGGCTGCAAATGGCATTGTGCCCTTTTTTTCCTTGGCTAATATTCTGTCTTAGCGAGGTCCATTTTCTGCAATGTGATTCCCTGAGGGCTGAGGATTAGCTGACCTGGGCAGCCTGACCCTGCCGGCAAGCCCTCCCCAGGTGTGCGTGGGTTGAGGTCGATAGAAACAGCACTCCAGGCAGCAATAGCCCCTGCAGCTGTGCCTGATTCCATATTCTCTGCCCCGTCAGCAGTCTCGGGGCTGTGCTGGTGGGAGGGTGTGAGGGTCCACGGCTTTGTTGGTGGCCCGGTGTGAGTGGGGCTCTGCTGGACTTTCTGCAGGAGTTGCCAGGCTGCCACCTGTAAAGAAGAGGATGTGTCACCCATAACTTCCACTGGAATTTCTCTCCGGGCTGAGGTGAGGAAGGAAAAAAAGGAATGATGGCCGGGACAGGAGGGGTATATCAGGCAGGGAAATGGAAAGCTTCTAGAAGAGTGCCCGGGGCCAGGACCATCCTGGCTGGCCTGCAGGCACCAAGTTGGCCTGCATGCTGTTGCTGGTGTGGCTCCACGGCCCTTCCTCTAGGCTTTCAAGCCCTTGTACATATTCAGGTGTTTTACCTGGGAAGGGTGGGAACAGTTCAGCAGCAGCTGGCCTGGGGCTCAGCTCACGTTTACTCACAGAGGCCTCGGCACGGTCCCCCAGCTTTGCAATGAGGATGCTCCTTGCGTGGGGGGGCCGGGCTGCTGGCTGTATGGGAGATGATTCCCCACCTCTGACCAATGTCAGAATTGTTTACCGCTGGAGCAAGTGCCCTGATAGGGTTTTCCTCTGTATAACTGCTGGGTTCAGGTTTTTTTTTTCTTTTTTGGTTCAAGTTAGAATTTATTCATCTTTTATGTATTTATTGATATAAGCATGGAAATAATTCATTCATAGAAATACATCTGTGTGAAGGGAAGAACTTTTTTCTGTTTTATTTTTAAATTTCATTTCTAAAAATTTTGCAGTTTAATTATATTTATTTTTCCAAACAGCAGGTTATTATTAGTTATCTATTTTATTCATATACATATATACAGGTCAATACCTACCTCCCAACTCATCTGACCACCATCACCCCATGGCTTCCCTCACTTGGTGTCCATACGTTTGTTCTCTACCTCTGTTTCTCTATTTCTGCCCTGCAAACCTGTTCATCTGTACCATATATCTAGGTTCCACATACATGCATTAATACAGAATATTTGTTTTGCTCTTTCTGACTTACTTCATTCTGTATGACAGTCTCTAGATCCACCGACTTCTCTACAAATAACCCAGTTTCATTCCTTTTCATGGCTGAGTCATATCCCATTTTATGTATGTACCACATCTTTATCCATTCATCTGTCTGTGGGCATTTATGTTGCTTCCATTACCTGGCTATTGTAAATAGTGCTGCAATGAACATTGTGGTGAATGTGTGTTTTTGATTTATGGTTGTCTCTGTGTATATGCCCAGAAGTGGGATTGCTGGATCCTATGGTAATTCTATTTCTAGTTTCTTTAAGGAAACTCCATACTGTTCTCCATAGTGACTGTATCAATTTACCTTCCCACCAATAGTGGAAGAGGGTTCCTTTTGTTCACACCCTCCCCAGAATTTGTTGTTTGTAGATTTTCTGATGCTGCCGATTCTAACAGGTGTGAGGTGATACCTCATTGTCATTTTGATTTGCATTTCTCTAATAATTAGTGGTGTTGAGCAGCTTTTCATGTGCGTCTTGGCCGTCTCTGTGACTTCTTTGAAGAAACGTCTATTTAGATCTTCTGCCCATTTTTGTATTGGGTTGTTTGTTTTATTAATATTAAGCTGCGTGAGCTGTTTATATATATTGGAGATTAAACCCTTGTCCATTGATTCGTTTGCGAACGTTTTCGCCCATTCTGAGGGTTGCCTTTTTCCATTCCCTTTTTTTTTAACCAAAAAAGAAAGAAAGCAAAAGAAGCAGAACACTAATGTGCGTGAAATATGCCTCTTGAAACTGTCGTTTTGAAATATGGACGTCTTTTGAACTTTTTGGTCGATATATGACCCCAGGATTTGTTTTCAGGGCAGGTGTCATTTACAGGCCTGCAATGATTTGGAATATCCACTGACCATTAGCGCTGGGATTAAAGCTGCTGTTGTGTGAAATGGCCACAAGGTGGCAGCAGTTCTCCCTTAGCAAATCTGGTTACTAGGGCAACAGAGCCTCAATGGAAGCCTGTTCTAGATTGGAATTTAGAATGGAATGTGCCAGGAGAAAGCCCCTCAAGTTTGTCTCACTACTTCTTGTTCGTGTTTTTAATTTAATTTTTAATTTTTTATTACAGCAAGTTTGATTACAACGTTTGCTTGTTGTAGGTGTGCAAGATGTGATTCTGTTACACATATACATATGTCTGTTCTTCCTGGGACCCTTTTCCCATGTACATTATGACAGAATGTTGAGTAGTCTTCTCTTGGCATTCCGTAGGTCTTTGGTGATTATATATTTCACCTGTGTTTGTATATGTCTCTTAACCCCAATATCGTAATGAATCCAATCCTCACACCTTTCCATTGGTGAACCATAAGTTTGTTTAATGAATCTGTGATTGCCCTTCTCCGTGGAAATATCTGCCCTGGTATCCGTTTTTAGGTAACACCTATAAGTGATATCCTACGATATGTGTCTTTCACTTTCTGACTTACTACAAGTCCCGTGCTTACCTGTAGACTCATCTACGGGGCTGCAAATGGCATTGTGCCCTTTTTTTCCTTGGCTAATATTCTGTCTTAGCGAGGTCCATTTTCTGCAATGTGATTCCCTGAGGGCTGAGGATTAGCTGACCTGGGCAGCCTGACCCTGCCGGCAAGCCCTCCCCAGGTGTGCGTGGGTTGAGGTCGATAGAAACAGCACTCCAGGCAGCAATAGCCCCTGCAGCTGTGCCTGATTCCATATTCTCTGCCCCGTCAGCAGTCTCGGGGCTGTGCTGGTGGGAGGGTGTGAGGGTCCACGGCTTTGTTGGTGGCCCGGTGTGAGTGGGGCTCTGCTGGACTTTCTGCAGGAGTTGCCAGGCTGCCACCTGTAAAGAAGAGGATGTGTCACCCATAACTTCCACTGGAATTTCTCTCCGGGCTGAGGTGAGGAAGGAAAAAAAGGAATGATGGCCGGGACAGGAGGGGTATATCAGGCAGGGAAATGGAAAGCTTCTAGAAGAGTGCCCGGGGCCAGGACCATCCTGGCTGGCCTGCAGGCACCAAGTTGGCCTGCATGCTGTCGCTGGTGTGGCTCCACGGCCCTTCCTCTAGGCTTTCAAGCCCTTGTACATATTCAGGTGTTTTACCTGGGAAGGGTGGGAACAGTTCAGCAGCAGCTGGCCTGGGGCTCAGCTCACGTTTACTCACAGAGGCCTCGGCACGGTCCCCCAGCTTTGCAATGAGGATGCTCCTTGCGTGGGGGGGCCGGGCTGCTGGCTGTATGGGAGATGATTCCCCACCTCTGACCAATGTCAGAATTGTTTACCGCTGGAGCAAGTGCCCTGATAGGGTTTTCCTCTGTATAACTGCTGGGTTCAGGTTTTTTTTTTTCTTTTTTGGTTCAAGTTAGAATTTATTCATCTTTTATGTATTTATTGATATAAGCATGGAAATAATTCATTCATAGAAATACATCTGTGTGAAGGGAAGAACTTTTTTCTGTTTTATTTTTAAATTTCATTTCTAAAAATTTTGCAGTTTAATTATATTTATTTTTCCAAACAGCAGGTTATTATTAGTTATCTATTTTATTCATATACATATATACAGGTCAATACCTACCTCCCAACTCATCTGACCACCATCACCCCATGGCTTCCCTCACTTGGTGTCCATACGTTTGTTCTCTACCTCTGTTTCTCTATTTCTGCCCTGCAAACCTGTTCATCTGTACCATATATCTAGGTTCCACATACATGCATTACTACAGAATATTTGTTTTGCTCTTTCTGACTTACTTCATTCTGTATGACAGTCTCTAGATCCACCGACTTCTCTACAAATAACCCAGTTTCATTCCTTTTCATGGCTGAGTCATATCCCATTTTATGTATGTACCACATCTTTATCCATTCATCTGTCTGTGGGCATTTATGTTGCTTCCATTACCTGGCTATTGTAAATAGTGCTGCAATGAACATTGTGGTGAATGTGTGTTTTTGATTTATGGTTGTCTCTGTGTATATGCCCAGAAGTGGGATTGCTGGATCCTATGGTAATTCTATTTCTAGTTTCTTTAAGGAAACTCCATACTGTTCTCCATAGTGACTGTATCAATTTACCTTCCCACCAATAGTGGAAGAGGGTTCCTTTTGTCCACACAATCCCCGGAATTTGTTGTTTGTAGATTTTCTGATGATGCCGATTCTAACAGGTGTGAGGTGATACCTCATTGTCGTTTTGATTTGCATTTCTCTAATAATTAGTGGTGTTGAGCATCTTTTCATGTGCGTCTTGGCCGTCTCTGTGACTTCTTTGAAGAAACGTCTATTTAGATCTTCTGCCCATTTTTGTATTGGGTTGTTTGTTTTATTAATATTAAGCTGCGTGAGCTGTTTATATATATTGGAGATTAAACCCTTGTCCATTGATTCGTTTGCGAACGTTTTCGCCCATTCTGAGGGTTGCCTTTTTCCATTCCCGTTTTTTTTAACCAAAAAAGAAAGAAAGCAAAAGAAGCAGAACACTAATGTGCGTGAAATATGCCTCTTGAAACTGTCGTTTTGAAATATGGACGTCTTTTGAACTTTTTGGTCGATATATGACCCCAGGATTTGTTTTCAGGGCAGGTGTCATTTACAGGCCTGCAATGATTTGGAATATCCACTGACCAGTAGCGCTGGGATTAAAGCTGCTGTTGTGCGAAATGGCCACAAGGTGGCAGCAGTTCTCCCTTAGCAAATCTGGTTACCAGGGCAACAGAGCCTCAATGGAAGCCTGTTCTAGATTGGAATTTAGAATGGAATGTGCCAGGAGAAAGCCCCTCAAGTTTGTCTCACTACTTCTTGTTCGTGTTTTTAATTTAATTTTTAATTTTTTATTACAGCAAGTTTGATTACAACGTTTGCTTGTTGTAGGTGTGCAAGATGTGGTTCTTTTACACATATACATATGTCTGTTCTTCCTGGGACCCTTTTCCCATGTACGTTATGACAGAATGTTGAGTAGTCTTCTCTTGGCATTCCGTAGGTCTTTGGTGATTATATATTTCACCTGTGTTTGTATATGTCTCTTAACCCCAATATCGTAATGAATCCAATCCTCACACCTTTCCATTGGTGAACCATAAGTTTGTTTAATGAATCTGTGATTGCCCTTCTCCGTGGAAATATCTGCCCTGGTATCCGTTTTTAGGTAACACCTATAAGTGATATCCTACGATATGTGTCTTTCACTTTCTGACTTACTACAAGTCCCGTGCTTACCTGTAGACTCATCTACGGGGCTGCAAATGGCATTGTGCCCTTTTTTTCCTTGGCTAATATTCTGTCTTAGCGAGGTCCATTTTCTGCAATGTGATTCCCTGAGGGCTGAGGATTAGCTGACCTGGGCAGCCTGACCCTGCCGGCAAGCCCTCCCCAGGTGTGCCTGGGTTGAGTTCAATAGAAACAGCACTGCAGGCAGCAATAGCCCCTGCAGCTGTGCCTGACTCCATATTCTCTGCCCCGTCAGCAGTCTCGGGGCTGTGCTGGTGGGAGGGTGTGAGGGTCCACGGCTTTGTTGGTGGCCCGGTGTGAGTGGGGCTCTGCTGGAATTTCTGCATGAGTTGCCAGGTTGCCACCTGTAAAGAAGAGGATGTGACACCCATAATTTCCACTGGAATTTCTCTCCGGGCTGAGGTGAGGGAGGAAAAAAAAGAGTGGGGGCCGGGACAGGAGTGGTATCTCAGGCAGGGAAATGGAAAGCTTCCAGAAGAGCGCCCGGGGCCAGGACCATCCTGGCTGGCCTGCAGGCACCAAGTTGGCCTGCGTGCTGTCGCTGGTGTGGCTCCACGGCCCTTCCTCTAGGCTTTCAAGCCCTTGTACATATTCAGGTGTTTTACCTGGGAAGGGTGGGAACAGTTCAGCAGCAGCTGGCCTGGGGCTTAGCTCACGTTTACTCACAGAGGCCTCGGCACTGTCCCCCAGCTTTGCAATCAGGACGCTCCTTGCATGGGGGGGCCGGGCTGCTGGCTGTATGGGAGATGATTCCCCACCTCTGACCAATCTCAGAATTGTTTACCGCTGGAACAAGTGCCCTGATAGGGTTTTCCTCTGTATAACTGCTGGGTACAGGATTTTTTTTTCTTTTTTGGTTCAAGTTAGAAGTTATTCATCTTTTATGTATTTATTGATATAAGCATGGAAATAATTCATTCATAGAAATACATCTGTGTGAAGGGAAGAACTTTTTTTCTGTTTTATTTTTAAATTTCATTTCTAAAAATTTTGCAGTTTAATCATATTTATTTTTCTATACAGCAGGTTATTATTAGTTATCTATTTTATTCATATACATATATACAGGTCAATACCTATCTCCCAACTCATCTGACCACCAACACCCCATGGCTTCCCCCACTTGGTGTCCATACGTTTGTTCTCTACCTCTGTTTCTCTATTTCTGCCCTGCAAACCTGTTCATCTGTACCATATATCTAGGTTCCACATACATGCATTAATACAGAATATTTGTTTTGCTCTTTCTGACTTACTTCATTCTGTATGACAGTCTCTAGATCCACCGACTTCTCTACAAATAACCCAGTTTCATTCCTTTTCATGGCTGAGTCATATCCCATTTTATGTATGTACCACATCTTTATCCATTCGTCTGTCTGTGGGCATTTAGGTTGCTTCCATTACCTGGCTATTGTAAATAGTGCTGCAATGAACATTGTGGTGAATGTGTGTTTTTGATTTATGGTTGTCTCTGGGTATATGCCCAGAAGTGGGATTGCTGGATCCTATGGTAATTCTATTCCTAGTTTCTTTAAGGAAACTCCATACTGTTCTCCATAGTGACTGTATCAATTTACCTTCCCACTAATAGTGGAAGAGGGTTCCTTTTGTCCACACCCTCCCCAGAATTTGTTTTTTGTAGATTTTCTGATGCTGCCGATTCTAACAGGTGTGAGGTGATACCTCATTGTCATTTTGATTTGCATTTCTCTAATAATTAGTGGTGTTGAGCAGCTTTTCATGTGCGTCTTGGCCGTCTCTGTGACTTCTTTGAAGAAACGTCTATTTAGATCTTCTGCCCATTTTTGTATTGGGTTGTTTGTTTTATTAATATTAAGCTGCGTGAGCTGTTTATATATATTGGAGATTAAACCCTTGTCCATTGATTCGTTTGCGAACGTTTTCGCCCATTCTGAGGGTTGCCTTTTTCCATTCCCTTTTTTTTAACCAAAAAAGAAAGAAAGCAAAAGAAGCAGAACACTAATGTGCGTGAAATATGCCTCTTGAAACTGTCGTTTTGAAATATGGACGTCTTTTGAACTTTTTGGTCGATATATGACCCCAGGATTTGTTTTCAGGGCAGGTGTCATTTACAGGCCTGCAATGATTTGGAATATCCACTGACCAGTAGCGCTGGGATTAAAGCTGCTGTTGTGTGAAATGGCCACAAGGTGGCAGCAGTTCTCCCTTAGCAAATCTGGTTACCAGGTCAACAGAGCCTCAATGGAAGCCTGTTCTAGATTGGAATTTAGAATGGAATGTGCCAGGAGAAAGCCCCTCAAGTTTGTCTCACTACTTCTTGTTCGTGTTTTTAATTTAATTTTTAATTTTTTATTACAGCAAGTTTGATTACAACGTTTGCTTGTTGTAGGTGTGCAAGATGTGGTTCTGTTACACATATACATATGTCTGTTCTTCCTGGGACCCTTTTCCCATGTACATTATGACAGAATGTTGAGTAGTCTTCTCTTGGCATTCCGTAGGTCTTTGGTGATTATATATTTCACCTGTGTTTGTATATGTCTCTTAACCCCAATATTGTAATGAATCCAATCCTCACACCTTTCCATTGGTGAACCATAAGTTTGTTTAATGAAACTGTGATTGCCCTTCTCCGTGGAAATATCTGCCCTGGTATCCGTTTTTAGGTAACACCTATAAGTGATATCCTACGATATGTGTCTTTCACTTTCTGACTTACTACAAGTCACGTGCTTACCTGTAGACTCATCTACGGGGCTGCAAATGGCATTGTGCCCTTTTTTTCCTTGGCTAATATTCTGTCTTAGCGAGGTCCATTTTCTGCAATGTGATTCCCTGAGGGCTGAGGATTAGCTGACCTGGGCAGCCTGACCCTGCCGGCAAGCCCTCCCCAGGTGTGCGTGGGTTGAGGTCGATAGAAACAGCACTCCAGGCAGCAATAGCCCCTGCAGCTGTGCCTGATTCCATATTCTCTGCCCCGTCAGCAGTCTCGGGGCTGTGCTGGTGGGAGGGTGTGAGGGTCCACGGCTTTGTTGGTGGCCCGGTGTGAGTGGGGCTCTGCTGGACTTTCTGCAGGAGTTGCCAGGCTGCCACCTGTAAAGAAGAGGATGTGTCACCCATAACTTCCACTGGAATTTCTCTCCGGGCTGTGGTGAGGAAGGAAAAAAAGGAATGATGGCCGGGACAGGAGGGGTATATCAGGCAGGGAAATGGAAAGCTTCTAGAAGAGTGCCCGGGGCCAGGACCATCCTGGCTGGCCTGCAGGCACCAAGTTGGCCTGCATGCTGTCGCTGGTGTGGCTCCACGGCCCTTCCTCTAGGCTTTCAAGCCCTTGTACATATTCAGGTGTTTTACCTGGGAAGGGTGGGAACAGTTCAGCAGCAGCTGGCCTGGGGCTCAGCTCACGTTTACTCACAGAGGCCTCGGCACGGTCCCCCAGCTTTGCAATGAGGATGCTCCTTGCGTGGGGGGGCCGGGCTGCTGGCTGTATGGGAGATGATTCCCCACCTCTGACCAATGTCAGAATTGTTTACCGCTGGAGCAAGTGCCCTGATAGGGTTTTCCTCTGTATAACTGCTGGGTTCAGGTTTTTTTTTTCTTTTTTGGTTCAAGTTAGAATTTATTCACCTATAATGTATTTATTGATATAAGCATGGAAATAATTCATTCATAGAAATACATCTGTGTGAAGGGAAGAACTTTTTTTCTGTTTTATTTTTAAATTTCATTTCTAAAAATTTTGCAGTTTAATCATATTTATTTTTCTATACAGCAGGTTATTATTAGTTATCTATTTTATTCATATACATATATACAGGTCAATACCTATCTCCCAACTCATCTGACCACCAACACCCCATGGCTTCCCCCACTTGGTGTCCATACGTTTGTTCTCTACCTCTGTTTCTCTATTTCTGCCCTGCAAACCTGTTCATCTGTACCATATATCTAGGTTCCACATACATGCATTAATACAGAATATTTGTTTTGCTCTTTCTGACTTACTTCATTCTGTATGACAGTCTCTAGATCCACCGACTTCTCTACAAATAACCCAGTTTCATTCCTTTTCATGGCTGAGTCATATCCCATTTTATGTATGTACCACATCTTTATCCATTCGTCTGTCTGTGGGCATTTAGGTTGCTTCCATTACCTGGCTATTGTAAATAGTGCTGCAATGAACATTGTGGTGAATGTGTGTTTTTGATTTATGGTTGTCTCTGGGTATATGCCCAGAAGTGGGATTGCTGGATCCTATGGTAATTCTATTCCTAGTTTCTTTAAGGAAACTCCATACTGTTCTCCATAGTGACTGTATCAATTTACCTTCCCACTAATAGTGGAAGAGGGTTCCTTTTGTCCACACCCTCCCCAGAATTTGTTGTTTGTAGATTTTCTGATGCTGCCGATTCTAACAGGTGTGAGGTGATACCTCATTGTCATTTTGATTTGCATTTCTCTAATAATTAGTGGTGTTGAGCAGCTTTTCATGTGCGTCTTGGCCGTCTCTGTGACTTCTTTGAAGAAACGTCTATTTAGATCTTCTGCCCATTTTTGTATTGGGTTGTTTGTTTTATTAATATTAAGCTGCGTGAGCTGTTTATATATATTGGAGATTAAACCCTTGTCCATTGATTCGTTTGCGAACGTTTTCGCCCATTCTGAGGGTTGCCTTTTTCCATTCCCGTTTTTTTTTAACCAAAAAAGAAAGAAAGCAAAAGAAGCAGAACACTAATGTGCGTGAAATATGCCTCTTGAAACTGTCGTTTTGAAATATGGACGTCTTTTGAACTTTTTGGTCGATATATGACCCCAGGATTTGTTTTCAGGGCAGGTGTCATTTACAGGCCTGCAATGATTTGGAATATCCACTGACCATTAGCGCTGGGATTAAAGCTGCTGTTGTGTGAAATGGCCACAAGGTGGCAGCAGTTCTCCCTTAGCAAATCTGGTTACTAGGGCAACAGAGCCTCAATGGAAGCCTGTTCTAGATTGGAATTTAGAATGGAATGTGCCAGGAGAAAGCCCCTCAAGTTTGTCTCACTACTTCTTGTTCGTGTTTTTAATTTAATTTTTAATTTTTTATTACAGCAAGTTTGATTACAACGTTTGCTTGTTGTAGGTGTGCAAGATGTGATTCTGTTACACATATACATATGTCTGTTCTTCCTGGGACCCTTTTCCCATGTACATTATGACAGAATGTTGAGTAGTCTTCTCTTGGCATTCCGTAGGTCTTTGGTGATTATATATTTCACCTGTGTTTGTATATGTCTCTTAACCCCAATATCGTAATGAATCCAATCCTCACACCTTTCCATTGGTGAACCATAAGTTTGTTTAATGAATCTGTGATTGCCCTTCTCCGTGGAAATATCTGCCCTGGTATCCGTTTTTAGGTAACACCTATAAGTGATATCCTACGATATGTGTCTTTCACTTTCTGACTTACTACAAGTCCCGTGCTTACCTGTAGACTCATCTACGGGGCTGCAAATGGCATTGTGCCCTTTTTTTCCTTGGCTAATATTCTGTCTTAGCGAGGTCCATTTTCTGCAATGTGATTCCCTGAGGGCTGAGGATTAGCTGACCTGGGCAGCCTGACCCTGCCGGCAAGCCCTCCCCAGGTGTGCGTGGGTTGAGGTCGATAGAAACAGCACTCCAGGCAGCAATAGCCCCTGCAGCTGTGCCTGACTCCATATTCTCTGCCCCGTCAGCAGTCTCGGGGCTGTGCTGGTGGGAGGGTGTGAGGGTCCACGGCTTTGTTGGTGGCCCGGTGTGAGTGGGGCTCTGCTGGACTTTCTGCAGGAGTTGCCAGGCTGCCACCTGTAAAGAAGAGGATGTGTCACCCATAACTTCCACTGGAATTTCTCTCCGGGCTGAGGTGAGGAAGGAAAAAAAGGAATGATGGCCGGGACAGGAGGGGTATATCAGGCAGGGAAATGGAAAGCTTCTAGAAGAGTGCCCGGGGCCAGGACCATCCTGGCTGGCCTGCAGGCACCAAGTTGGCCTGCATGCTGTCGCTGGTGTGGCTCCACGGCCCTTCCTCTAGGCTTTCAAGCCCTTGTACATATTCAGGTGTTTTACCTGGGAAGGGTGGGAACAGTTCAGCAGCAGCTGGCCTGGGGCTCAGCTCACGTTTACTCACAGAGGCCTCGGCACGGTCCCCCAGCTTTGCAATGAGGATGCTCCTTGCGTGGGGGGGCCGGGCTGCTGGCTGTATGGGAGATGATTCCCCACCTCTGACCAATGTCAGAATTGTTTACCGCTGGAGCAAGTGCCCTGATAGGGTTTTCCTCTGTATAACTGCTGGGTTCAGGTTTTTTTTTTCTTTTTTGGTTCAAGTTAGAATTTATTCACCTATAATGTATTTATTGATATAAGCATGGAAATAATTCATTCATAGAAATACATCTGTGTGAAGGGAAGAACTTTTTTTCTGTTTTATTTTTAAATTTCATTTCTAAAAATTTTGCAGTTTAATCATATTTATTTTTCTATACAGCAGGTTATTATTAGTTATCTATTTTATTCATATACATATATACAGGTCAATACCTATCTCCCAACTCATCTGACCACCAACACCCCATGGCTTCCCCCACTTGGTGTCCATACGTTTGTTCTCTACCTCTGTTTCTCTATTTCTGCCCTGCAAACCTGTTCATCTGTACCATATATCTAGGTTCCACATACATGCATTAATACAGAATATTTGTTTTGCTCTTTCTGACTTACTTCATTCTGTATGACAGTCTCTAGATCCACCGACTTCTCTACAAATAACCCAGTTTCATTCCTTTTCATGGCTGAGTCATATCCCATTTTATGTATGTACCACATCTTTATCCATTCGTCTGTCTGTGGGCATTTAGGTTGCTTCCATTACCTGGCTATTGTAAATAGTGCTGCAATGAACATTGTGGTGAATGTGTGTTTTTGATTTATGGTTGTCTCTGGGTATATACCCAGAAGTGGGATTGATGGATCCTATGGTAATTCTATTCCTAGTTTCTTTAAGGAAACTCCATACTGTTCTCCATAGTGACTGTATCAATTTACCTTCCCACTAATAGTGGAAGAGGGTTCCTTTTGTCCACACCCTCCCCAGAATTTGTTGTTTGTAGATTTTCTGATGCTGCCGATTCTAACAGGTGTGAGGTGATACCTCATTGTCATTTTGATTTGCATTTCTCTAATAATTAGTGGTGTTGAGCAGCTTTTCATGTGCGTCTTGGCCGTCTCTGTGACTTCTTTGAAGAAACGTCTATTTAGATCTTCTGCCCATTTTTGTATTGGGTTGTTTGTTTTATTAATATTAAGCTGCGTGAGCTGTTTATATATATTGGAGATTAAACCCTTGTCCATTGATTCGTTTGCGAACGTTTTCGCCCATTCTGAGGGTTGCCTTTTTCCATTCCCGTTTTTTTTTAACCAAAAAAGAAAGAAAGCAAAAGAAGCAGAACACTAATGTGCGTGAAATATGCCTCTTGAAACTGTCGTTTTGAAATATGGACGTCTTTTGAACTTTTTGGTCGATATATGACCCCAGGATTTGTTTTCAGGGCAGGTGTCATTTACAGGCCTGCAATGATTTGGAATATCCACTGACCATTAGCGCTGGGATTAAAGCTGCTGTTGTGTGAAATGGCCACAAGGTGGCAGCAGTTCTCCCTTAGCAAATCTGGTTACTAGGGCAACAGAGCCTCAATGGAAGCCTGTTCTAGATTGGAATTTAGAATGGAATGTGCCAGGAGAAAGCCCCTCAAGTTTGTCTCACTACTTCTTGTTCGTGTTTTTAATTTAATTTTTAATTTTTTATTACAGCAAGTTTGATTACAACGTTTGCTTGTTGTAGGTGTGCAAGATGTGGTTCTGTTACACATATACATATGTCTGTTCTTCCTGGGACCCTTTTCCCATGTACATTATGACAGAATGTTGAGTAGTCTTCTCTTGGCATTCCGTAGGTCTTTGGTGATTATATATTTCACCTGTGTTTGTATATGTCTCTTAACCCCAATATTGTAATGAATCCAATCCTCACACCTTTCCATTGGTGAACCATAAGTTTTTTTAATGAAACTGTGATTGCCCTTCTCCGTGGAAATATCTGCCCTGGTATCCGTTTTTAGGTAACACCTATAAGTGATATCCTACGATATGTGTCTTTCACTTTCTGACTTACTACAAGTCACGTGCTTACCTGTAGACTCATCTACGGGGCTGCAAATGGCATTGTGCCCTTTTTTTCCTTGGCTAATATTCTGTCTTAGCGAGGTCCATTTTCTGCAATGTGATTCCCTGAGGGCTGAGGATTAGCTGACCTGGGCAGCCTGACCCTGCCGGCAAGCCCTCCCCAGGTGTGCGTGGGTTGAGGTCGATAGAAACAGCACTCCAGGCAGCAATAGCCCCTGCAGCTGTGCCTGATTCCATATTCTCTGCCCCGTCAGCAGTCTCGGGGCTGTGCTGGTGGGAGGGTGTGAGGGTCCACGGCTTTGTTGGTGGCCCGGTGTGAGTGGGGCTCTGCTGGACTTTCTGCAGGAGTTGCCAGGCTGCCACCTGTAAAGAAGAGGATGTGTCACCCATAACTTCCACTGGAATTTCTCTCCGGGCTGTGGTGAGGAAGGAAAAAATGGAATGATGGCCGGGACAGGAGGGGTATATCAGGCAGGGAAATGGAAAGCTTCTAGAAGAGTGCCCGGGGCCAGGACCATCCTGGCTGGCCTGCAGGCACCAAGTTGGCCTGCATGCTGTCGCTGGTGTGGCTCCACGGCCCTTCCTCTAGGCTTTCAAGCCCTTGTACATATTCAGGTGTTTTACCTGGGAAGGGTGGGAACAGTTCAGCAGCAGCTGGCCTGGGGCTCATCTCACGTTTACTCACAGAGGCCTCGGCACGGTCCCCCAGCTTTGCAATGAGGATGCTCCTTGCGTGGGGGGGCCGGGCTGCTGGCTGTATGGGAGATGATTCCCCACCTCTGACCAATGTCAGAATTGTTTACCGCTGGAGCAAGTGCCCTGATAGGGTTTTCCTCTGTATAACTGCTGGGTACAGGATTTTTTTTTTCTTTTTTGGTTCAAGTTAGAAGTTATTCATCTTTTATGTATTTATTGATATAAGCATGGAAATAAATCATTCATAGAAATACATCTGTGTGAAGGGAAGAACTTTTTTTCTGTTTTATTTTTAAATTTCATTTCTAAAAATTTTGCAGTTTAATCATATTTATTTTTCTATACAGCAGGTTATTATTAGTTATCTATTTTATTCATATACATATATACAGGTCAATACCTATCTCCCAACTCATCTGACCACCAACACCCCATGGCTTCCCCCACTTGGTGTCCATACGTTTGTTCTCTACCTCTGTTTCTCTATTTCTGCCCTGCAAACCTGTTCATCTGTACCATATATCTAGGTTCCACATACATGCATTAATACAGAATATTTGTTTTGCTCTTTCTGACTTACTTCATTCTGTATGACAGTCTCTAGATCCACCGACTTCTCTACAAATAACCCAGTTTCATTCCTTTTCATGGCTGAGTCATATCCCATTTTATGTATGTACCACATCTTTATCCATTCGTCTGTCTGTGGGCATTTAGGTTGCTTCCATTACCTGGCTATTGTAAATAGTGCTGCAATGAACATTGTGGTGAATGTGTGTTTTTGATTTATGGTTGTCTCTGGGTATATGCCCAGAAGTGGGATTGCTGGATCCTATGGTAATTCTATTCCTAGTTTCTTTAAGGAAACTCCATACTGTTCTCCATAGTGACTGTATCAATTTACCTTCCCACTAATAGTGGAAGAGGGTTCCTTTTGTTCACACCCTCCCCAGAATTTGTTGTTTGTAGATTTTCTGATGCTGCCGATTCTAACAGGTGTGAGGTGATACCTCATTGTCATTTTGATTTGCATTTCTCTAATAATTAGTGGTGTTGAGCAGCTTTTCATGTGCGTCTTGGCCGTCTCTGTGACTTCTTTGAAGAAACGTCTATTTAGATCTTCTGCCCATTTTTGTATTGGGTTGTTTGTTTTATTAATATTAAGCTGCGTGAGCTGTTTATATATATTGGAGATTAAACCCTTGTCCATTGATTCGTTTGCGAACGTTTTCGCCCATTCTGAGGGTTGCCTTTTTCCATTCCCGTTTTTTTTAACCAAAAAAGAAAGAAAGCAAAAGAAGCAGAACACTAATGTGCGTGAAATATGCCTCTTGAAACTGTCGTTTTGAAATATGGACGTCTTTTGAACTTTTTGGTCGATATATGACCCCAGGATTTGTTTTCAGGGCAGGTGTCATTTACAGGCCTGCAATGATTTGGAATATCCACTGACCATTAGCGCTGGGATTAAAGCTGCTGTTGTGTGAAATGGCCACAAGGTGGCAGCAGTTCTCCCTTAGCAAATCTGGTTACTAGGGCAACAGAGCCTCAATGGAAGCCTGTTCTAGATTGGAATTTAGAATGGAATGTGCCAGGAGAAAGCCCCTCAAGTTTGTCTCACTACTTCTTGTTCGTGTTTTTAATTTAATTTTTAATTTTTTATTACAGCAAGTTTGATTACAACGTTTGCTTGTTGTAGGTGTGCAAGATGTGATTCTGTTACACATATACATATGTCTGTTCTTCCTGGGACCCTTTTCCCATGTACATTATGACAGAATGTTGAGTAGTCTTCTCTTGGCATTCCGTAGGTCTTTGGTGATTATATATTTCACCTGTGTTTGTATATGTCTCTTAACCCCAATATCGTAATGAATCCAATCCTCACACCTTTCCATTGGTGAACCATAAGTTTGTTTAATGAATCTGTGATTGCCCTTCTCCGTGGAAATATCTGCCCTGGTATCCGTTTTTAGGTAACACCTATAAGTGATATCCTACGATATGTGTCTTTCACTTTCTGACTTACTACAAGTCCCGTGCTTACCTGTAGACTCATCTACGGGGCTGCAAATGGCATTGTGCCCTTTTTTTCCTTGGCTAATATTCTGTCTTAGCGAGGTCCATTTTCTGCAATGTGATTCCCTGAGGGCTGAGGATTAGCTGACCTGGGCAGCCTGACCCTGCCGGCAAGCCCTCCCCAGGTGTGCGTGGGTTGAGGTCGATAGAAACAGCACTCCAGGCAGCAATAGCCCCTGCAGCTGTGCCTGATTCCATATTCTCTGCCCCGTCAGCAGTCTCGGGGCTGTGCTGGTGGGAGGGTGTGAGGGTCCACGGCTTTGTTGGTGGCCCGGTGTGAGTGGGGCTCTGCTGGACTTTCTGCAGGAGTTGCCAGGCTGCCACCTGTAAAGAAGAGGATGTGTCACCCATAACTTCCACTGGAATTTCTCTCCGGGCTGAGGTGAGGAAGGAAAAAAAGGAATGATGGCCGGGACAGGAGGGGTATATCAGGCAGGGAAATGGAAAGCTTCTAGAAGAGTGCCCGGGGCCAGGACCATCCTGGCTGGCCTGCAGGCACCAAGTTGGCCTGCATGCTGTTGCTGGTGTGGCTCCACGGCCCTTCCTCTAGGCTTTCAAGCCCTTGTACATATTCAGGTGTTTTACCTGGGAAGGGTGGGAACAGTTCAGCAGCAGCTGGCCTGGGGCTCAGCTCACGTTTACTCACAGAGGCCTCGGCACGGTCCCCCAGCTTTGCAATGAGGATGCTCCTTGCGTGGGGGGGCCGGGCTGCTGGCTGTATGGGAGATGATTCCCCACCTCTGACCAATGTCAGAATTGTTTACCGCTGGAGCAAGTGCCCTGATAGGGTTTTCCTCTGTATAACTGCTGGGTTCAGGTTTTTTTTTTCTTTTTTGGTTCAAGTTAGAATTTATTCATCTTTTATGTATTTATTGATATAAGCATGGAAATAATTCATTCATAGAAATACATCTGTGTGAAGGGAAGAACTTTTTTCTGTTTTATTTTTAAATTTCATTTCTAAAAATTTTGCAGTTTAATTATATTTATTTTTCCAAACAGCAGGTTATTATTAGTTATCTATTTTATTCATATACATATATACAGGTCAATACCTACCTCCCAACTCATCTGACCACCATCACCCCATGGCTTCCCTCACTTGGTGTCCATACGTTTGTTCTCTACCTCTGTTTCTCTATTTCTGCCCTGCAAACCTGTTCATCTGTACCATATATCTAGGTTCCACATACATGCATTAATACAGAATATTTGTTTTGCTCTTTCTGACTTACTTCATTCTGTATGACAGTCTCTAGATCCACCGACTTCTCTACAAATAACCCAGTTTCATTCCTTTTCATGGCTGAGTCATATCCCATTTTATGTATGTACCACATCTTTATCCATTCATCTGTCTGTGGGCATTTATGTTGCTTCCATTACCTGGCTATTGTAAATAGTGCTGCAATGAACATTGTGGTGAATGTGTGTTTTTGATTTATGGTTGTCTCTGTGTATATGCCCAGAAGTGGGATTGCTGGATCCTATGGTAATTCTATTTCTAGTTTCTTTAAGGAAACTCCATACTGTTCTCCATAGTGACTGTATCAATTTACCTTCCCACCAATAGTGGAAGAGGGTTCCTTTTGTTCACACCCTCCCCAGAATTTGTTGTTTGTAGATTTTCTGATGCTGCCGATTCTAACAGGTGTGAGGTGATACCTCATTGTCATTTTGATTTGCATTTCTCTAATAATTAGTGGTGTTGAGCAGCTTTTCATGTGCGTCTTGGCCGTCTCTGTGACTTCTTTGAAGAAACGTCTATTTAGATCTTCTGCCCATTTTTGTATTGGGTTGTTTGTTTTATTAATATTAAGCTGCGTGAGCTGTTTATATATATTGGAGATTAAACCCTTGTCCATTGATTCGTTTGCGAACGTTTTCGCCCATTCTGAGGGTTGCCTTTTTCCATTCCCTTTTTTTTTAACCAAAAAAGAAAGAAAGCAAAAGAAGCAGAACACTAATGTGCGTGAAATATGCCTCTTGAAACTGTCGTTTTGAAATATGGACGTCTTTTGAACTTTTTGGTCGATATATGACCCCAGGATTTGTTTTCAGGGCAGGTGTCATTTACAGGCCTGCAATGATTTGGAATATCCACTGACCATTAGCGCTGGGATTAAAGCTGCTGTTGTGTGAAATGGCCACAAGGTGGCAGCAGTTCTCCCTTAGCAAATCTGGTTACTAGGGCAACAGAGCCTCAATGGAAGCCTGTTCTAGATTGGAATTTAGAATGGAATGTGCCAGGAGAAAGCCCCTCAAGTTTGTCTCACTACTTCTTGTTCGTGTTTTTAATTTAATTTTTAATTTTTTATTACAGCAAGTTTGATTACAACGTTTGCTTGTTGTAGGTGTGCAAGATGTGATTCTGTTACACATATACATATGTCTGTTCTTCCTGGGACCCTTTTCCCATGTACATTATGACAGAATGTTGAGTAGTCTTCTCTTGGCATTCCGTAGGTCTTTGGTGATTATATATTTCACCTGTGTTTGTATATGTCTCTTAACCCCAATATCGTAATGAATCCAATCCTCACACCTTTCCATTGGTGAACCATAAGTTTGTTTAATGAATCTGTGATTGCCCTTCTCCGTGGAAATATCTGCCCTGGTATCCGTTTTTAGGTAACACCTATAAGTGATATCCTACGATATGTGTCTTTCACTTTCTGACTTACTACAAGTCCCGTGCTTACCTGTAGACTCATCTACGGGGCTGCAAATGGCATTGTGCCCTTTTTTTCCTTGGCTAATATTCTGTCTTAGCGAGGTCCATTTTCTGCAATGTGATTCCCTGAGGGCTGAGGATTAGCTGACCTGGGCAGCCTGACCCTGCCGGCAAGCCCTCCCCAGGTGTGCGTGGGTTGAGGTCGATAGAAACAGCACTCCAGGCAGCAATAGCCCCTGCAGCTGTGCCTGATTCCATATTCTCTGCCCCGTCAGCAGTCTCGGGGCTGTGCTGGTGGGAGGGTGTGAGGGTCCACGGCTTTGTTGGTGGCCCGGTGTGAGTGGGGCTCTGCTGGACTTTCTGCAGGAGTTGCCAGGCTGCCACCTGTAAAGAAGAGGATGTGTCACCCATAACTTCCACTGGAATTTCTCTCCGGGCTGAGGTGAGGAAGGAAAAAAAGGAATGATGGCCGGGACAGGAGGGGTATATCAGGCAGGGAAATGGAAAGCTTCTAGAAGAGTGCCCGGGGCCAGGACCATCCTGGCTGGCCTGCAGGCACCAAGTTGGCCTGCATGCTGTCGCTGGTGTGGCTCCACGGCCCTTCCTCTAGGCTTTCAAGCCCTTGTACATATTCAGGTGTTTTACCTGGGAAGGGTGGGAACAGTTCAGCAGCAGCTGGCCTGGGGCTCAGCTCACGTTTACTCACAGAGGCCTCGGCACGGTCCCCCAGCTTTGCAATGAGGATGCTCCTTGCGTGGGGGGGCCGGGCTGCTGGCTGTATGGGAGATGATTCCCCACCTCTGACCAATGTCAGAATTGTTTACCGCTGGAGCAAGTGCCCTGATAGGGTTTTCCTCTGTATAACTGCTGGGTTCAGGTTTTTTTTTTTCTTTTTTGGTTCAAGTTAGAATTTATTCATCTTTTATGTATTTATTGATATAAGCATGGAAATAATTCATTCATAGAAATACATCTGTGTGAAGGGAAGAACTTTTTTCTGTTTTATTTTTAAATTTCATTTCTAAAAATTTTGCAGTTTAATTATATTTATTTTTCCAAACAGCAGGTTATTATTAGTTATCTATTTTATTCATATACATATATACAGGTCAATACCTACCTCCCAACTCATCTGACCACCATCACCCCATGGCTTCCCTCACTTGGTGTCCATACGTTTGTTCTCTACCTCTGTTTCTCTATTTCTGCCCTGCAAACCTGTTCATCTGTACCATATATCTAGGTTCCACATACATGCATTACTACAGAATATTTGTTTTGCTCTTTCTGACTTACTTCATTCTGTATGACAGTCTCTAGATCCACCGACTTCTCTACAAATAACCCAGTTTCATTCCTTTTCATGGCTGAGTCATATCCCATTTTATGTATGTACCACATCTTTATCCATTCATCTGTCTGTGGGCATTTATGTTGCTTCCATTACCTGGCTATTGTAAATAGTGCTGCAATGAACATTGTGGTGAATGTGTGTTTTTGATTTATGGTTGTCTCTGTGTATATGCCCAGAAGTGGGATTGCTGGATCCTATGGTAATTCTATTTCTAGTTTCTTTAAGGAAACTCCATACTGTTCTCCATAGTGACTGTATCAATTTACCTTCCCACCAATAGTGGAAGAGGGTTCCTTTTGTCCACACAATCCCCGGAATTTGTTGTTTGTAGATTTTCTGATGATGCCGATTCTAACAGGTGTGAGGTGATACCTCATTGTCGTTTTGATTTGCATTTCTCTAATAATTAGTGGTGTTGAGCATCTTTTCATGTGCGTCTTGGCCGTCTCTGTGACTTCTTTGAAGAAACGTCTATTTAGATCTTCTGCCCATTTTTGTATTGGGTTGTTTGTTTTATTAATATTAAGCTGCGTGAGCTGTTTATATATATTGGAGATTAAACCCTTGTCCATTGATTCGTTTGCGAACGTTTTCGCCCATTCTGAGGGTTGCCTTTTTCCATTCCCGTTTTTTTTAACCAAAAAAGAAAGAAAGCAAAAGAAGCAGAACACTAATGTGCGTGAAATATGCCTCTTGAAACTGTCGTTTTGAAATATGGACGTCTTTTGAACTTTTTGGTCGATATATGACCCCAGGATTTGTTTTCAGGGCAGGTGTCATTTACAGGCCTGCAATGATTTGGAATATCCACTGACCAGTAGCGCTGGGATTAAAGCTGCTGTTGTGCGAAATGGCCACAAGGTGGCAGCAGTTCTCCCTTAGCAAATCTGGTTACCAGGGCAACAGAGCCTCAATGGAAGCCTGTTCTAGATTGGAATTTAGAATGGAATGTGCCAGGAGAAAGCCCCTCAAGTTTGTCTCACTACTTCTTGTTCGTGTTTTTAATTTAATTTTTAATTTTTTATTACAGCAAGTTTGATTACAACGTTTGCTTGTTGTAGGTGTGCAAGATGTGGTTCTTTTACACATATACATATGTCTGTTCTTCCTGGGACCCTTTTCCCATGTACGTTATGACAGAATGTTGAGTAGTCTTCTCTTGGCATTCCGTAGGTCTTTGGTGATTATATATTTCACCTGTGTTTGTATATGTCTCTTAACCCCAATATCGTAATGAATCCAATCCTCACACCTTTCCATTGGTGAACCATAAGTTTGTTTAATGAATCTGTGATTGCCCTTCTCCGTGGAAATATCTGCCCTGGTATCCGTTTTTAGGTAACACCTATAAGTGATATCCTACGATATGTGTCTTTCACTTTCTGACTTACTACAAGTCCCGTGCTTACCTGTAGACTCATCTACGGGGCTGCAAATGGCATTGTGCCCTTTTTTTCCTTGGCTAATATTCTGTCTTAGCGAGGTCCATTTTCTGCAATGTGATTCCCTGAGGGCTGAGGATTAGCTGACCTGGGCAGCCTGACCCTGCCGGCAAGCCCTCCCCAGGTGTGCCTGGGTTGAGTTCAATAGAAACAGCACTCCAGGCAGCAATAGCCCCTGCAGCTGTGCCTGACTCCATATTCTCTGCCCCGTCAGCAGTCTCGGGGCTGTGCTGGTGGGAGGGTGTGAGGGTCCACGGCTTTGTTGGTGGCCCGGTGTGAGTGGGGCTCTGCTGGAATTTCTGCAGGAGTTGCCAGGTTGCCACCTGTAAAGAAGAGGATGTGTCACCCATAATTTCCACTGGAATTTCTCTCCGGGCTGAGGTGAGGGAGGAAAAAAAAGAGTGGGGGCCGGGACAGGAGTGGTATCTCAGGCAGGGAAATGGAAAGCTTCCAGAAGAGCGCCCGGGGCCAGGACCATCCTGGCTGGCCTGCAGGCACCAAGTTGGCCTGCGTGCTGTCGCTGGTGTGGCTCCACGGCCCTTCCTCTAGGCTTTCAAGCCCTTGTACATATTCAGGTGTTTTACCTGGGAAGGGTGGGAACAGTTCAGCAGCAGCTGGCCTGGGGCTCAGCTCACGTTTACTCACAGAGGCCTCGGCACTGTCCCCCAGCTTTGCAATCAGGACGCTCCTTGCGTGGGGGGGGCCGGGCTGCTGGCTGTATGGGAGATGATTCCCCACCTCTGACCAATCTCAGAATTGTTTACCGCTGGAACAAGTGCCCTGATAGGGTTTTCCTCTGTATAACTGCTGGGTACAGGATTTTTTTTTTCTTTTTTGGTTCAAGTTAGAAGTTATTCATCTTTTATGTATTTATTGATATAAGCATGGAAATAATTCATTCATAGAAATACATCTGTGTGAAGGGAAGAACTTTTTTTCTGTTTTATTTTTAAATTTCATTTCTAAAAATTTTGCAGTTTAATCATATTTATTTTTCTATACAGCAGGTTATTATTAGTTATCTATTTTATTCATATACATATATACAGGTCAATACCTATCTCCCAACTCATCTGACCACCAACACCCCATGGCTTCCCCCACTTGGTGTCCATACGTTTGTTCTCTACCTCTGTTTCTCTATTTCTGCCCTGCAAACCTGTTCATCTGTACCATATATCTAGGTTCCACATACATGCATTAATACAGAATATTTGTTTTGCTCTTTCTGACTTACTTCATTCTGTATGACAGTCTCTAGATCCACCGACTTCTCTACAAATAACCCAGTTTCATTCCTTTTCATGGCTGAGTCATATCCCATTTTATGTATGTACCACATCTTTATCCATTCGTCTGTCTGTGGGCATTTAGGTTGCTTCCATTACCTGGCTATTGTAAATAGTGCTGCAATGAACATTGTGGTGAATGTGTGTTTTTGATTTATGGTTGTCTCTGGGTATATGCCCAGAAGTGGGATTGCTGGATCCTATGGTAATTCTATTCCTAGTTTCTTTAAGGAAACTCCATACTGTTCTCCATAGTGACTGTATCAATTTACCTTCCCACTAATAGTGGAAGAGGGTTCCTTTTGTCCACACCCTCCCCAGAATTTGTTGTTTGTAGATTTTCTGATGCTGCCGATTCTAACAGGTGTGAGGTGATACCTCATTGTCATTTTGATTTGCATTTCTCTAATAATTAGTGGTGTTGAGCAGCTTTTCATGTGCGTCTTGGCCCTCTCTGTGACTTCTTTGAAGAAACGTCTATTTAGATCTTCTGCCCATTTTTGTATTGGGTTGTTTGTTTTATTAATATTAAGCTGCGTGAGCTGTTTATATATATTGGAAATTAAACCCTTGTCCATTGATTCGTTTGCGAACGTTTTCGCCCATTCTGAGGGTTGCCTTTTTCCATTCCCGTTTTTTTTAACCAAAAAAGAAAGAAAGCAAAAGAAGCAGAACACTAATGTGCGTGAAATATGCCTCTTGAAACTGTCGTTTTGAAATATGGACGTCTTTTGAACTTTTTGGTCGATATATGACCCCAGGATTTGTTTTCAGGGCAGGTGTCATTTACAGGCCTGCAATGATTTGGAATATCCACTGACCATTAGCGCTGGGATTAAAGCTGCTGTTGTGTGAAATGGCCACAAGGTGGCAGCAGTTCTCCCTTAGCAAATCTGGTTACTAGGGCAACAGAGCCTCAATGGAAGCCTGTTCTAGATTGGAATTTAGAATGGAATGTGCCAGGAGAAAGCCCCTCAAGTTTGTCTCACTACTTCTTGTTCGTGTTTTTAATTTAATTTTTAATTTTTTATTACAGCAAGTTTGATTACAACGTTTGCTTGTTGTAGGTGTGCAAGATGTGATTCTGTTACACATATACATATGTCTGTTCTTCCTGGGACCCTTTTCCCATGTACATTATGACAGAATGTTGAGTAGTCTTCTCTTGGCATTCCGTAGGTCTTTGGTGATTATATATTTCACCTGTGTTTGTATATGTCTCTTAACCCCAATATCGTAATGAATCCAATCCTCACACCTTTCCATTGGTGAACCATAAGTTTGTTTAATGAATCTGTGATTGCCCTTCTCCGTGGAAATATCTGCCCTGGTATCCGTTTTTAGGTAACACCTATAAGTGATATCCTACGATATGTGTCTTTCACTTTCTGACTTACTACAAGTCCCGTGCTTACCTGTAGACTCATCTACGGGGCTGCAAATGGCATTGTGCCCTTTTTTTCCTTGGCTAATATTCTGTCTTAGCGAGGTCCATTTTCTGCAATGTGATTCCCTGAGGGCTGAGGATTAGCTGACCTGGGCAGCCTGACCCTGCCGGCAAGCCCTCCCCAGGTGTGCGTGGGTTGAGGTCGATAGAAACAGCACTCCAGGCAGCAATAGCCCCTGCAGCTGTGCCTGATTCCATATTCTCTGCCCCGTCAGCAGTCTCGGGGCTGTGCTGGTGGGAGGGTGTGAGGGTCCACGGCTTTGTTGGTGGCCCGGTGTGAGTGGGGCTCTGCTGGACTTTCTGCAGGAGTTGCCAGGCTGCCACCTGTAAAGAAGAGGATGTGTCACCCATAACTTCCACTGGAATTTCTCTCCGGGCTGAGGTGAGGAAGGAAAAAAAGGAATGATGGCCGGGACAGGAGGGGTATATCAGGCAGGGAAATGGAAAGCTTCTAGAAGAGTGCCCGGGGCCAGGACCATCCTGGCTGGCCTGCAGGCACCAAGTTGGCCTGCATGCTGTCGCTGGTGTGGCTCCACGGCCCTTCCTCTAGGCTTTCAAGCCCTTGTACATATTCAGGTGTTTTACCTGGGAAGGGTGGGAACAGTTCAGCAGCAGCTGGCCTGGGGCTCAGCTCACGTTTACTCACAGAGGCCTCGGCACGGTCCCCCAGCTTTGCAATGAGGATGCTCCTTGCGTGGGGGGGCCGGGCTGCTGGCTGTATGGGAGATGATTCCCCACCTCTGACCAATCTCAGAATTGTTTACCGCTGGAGCAAGTGCCCTGATAGGGTTTTCCTCTGTATAACTGCTGGGTTCAGGTTTTTTTTTTCTTTTTTGGTTCAAGTTAGAATTTATTCATCTTTTATGTATTTATTGATATAAGCATGGAAATAATTCATTCATAGAAATACATCTGTGTGAAGGGAAGAACTTTTTTCTGTTTTATTTTTAAATTTCATTTCTAAAAATTTTGCAGTTTAATTATATTTATTTTTCCAAACAGCAGGTTATTATTAGTTATCTATTTTATTCATATACATATATACAGGTCAATACCTACCTCCCAACTCATCTGACCACCATCACCCCATGGCTTCCCCCACTTGGTGTCCATACGTTTGTTCTCTACCTCTGTTTCTCTATTTCTGCCCTGCAAACCTGTTCATCTGTACCATATATCTAGGTTCCACATACATGCATTAATACAGAATATTTGTTTTGCTCTTTCTGACTTACTTCATTCTGTATGACAGTCTCTAGATCCACCGACTTCTCTACAAATAACCCAGTTTCATTCCTTTTCATGGCTGAGTCATATCCCATTTTATGTATGTACCACATCTTTATCCATTCATCTGTCTGTGGGCATTTATGTTGCTTCCATTACCTGGCTATTGTAAATAGTGCTGCAATGAACATTGTGGTGAATGTGTGTTTTTGATTTATGGTTGTCTCTGTGTATATGCCCAGAAGTGGGATTGCTGGATCCTATGGTAATTCTATTTCTAGTTTCTTTAAGGAAACTCCATACTGTTCTCCATAGTGACTGTATCAATTTACCTTCCCACCAATAGTGGAAGAGGGTTCCTTTTGTCCACACAATCCCCGGAATTTGTTGTTTGTAGATTTTCTGATGCTGCCGATTCTAACAGGTGTGAGGTGATACCTCATTGTCGTTTTGATTTGCATTTCTCTAATAATTAGTGGTGTTGAGCATCTTTTCATGTGCGTCTTGGCCGTCTCTGTGACTTCTTTGAAGAAACGTCTATTTAGATCTTCTGCCCATTTTTGTATTGGGTTGTTTGTTTTATTAATATTAAGCTGCGTGAGCTGTTTATATATATTGGAGATTAAACCCTTGTCCATTGATTCGTTTGCGAACGTTTTCGCCCATTCTGAGGGTTGCCTTTTTCCATTCCCGTTTTTTTAACCAAAAAAGAAAGAAAGCAAAAGAAGCAGAACACTAATGTGCGTGAAATATGCCTCTTGAAACTGTCGTTTTGAAATATGGACGTCTTTTGAACTTTTTGGTCGATATATGACCCCAGGATTTGTTTTCAGGGCAGGTGTCATTTACAGGCCTGCAATGATTTGGAATATCCACTGACCAGTAGCGCTGGGATTAAAGCTGCTGTTGTGCGAAATGGCCACAAGGTGGCAGCAGTTCTCCCTTAGCAAATCTGGTTACCAGGTCAACAGAGCCTCAATGGAAGCCTGTTCTAGATTGGAATTTAGAATGGAATGTGCCAGGAGAAAGCCCCTCAAGTTTGTCTCACTACTTCTTGTTCGTGTTTTTAATTTAATTTTTAATTTTTTATTACAGCAAGTTTGATTACAACGTTTGCTTGTTGTAGGTGTGCAAGATGTGGTTCTTTTACACATATACATATGTCTGTTCTTCCTGGGACCCTTTTCCCATGTACGTTATGACAGAATGTTGAGTAGTCTTCTCTTGGCATTCCGTAGGTCTTTGGTGATTATATATTTCACCTGTGTTTGTATATGTCTCTTAACCCCAATATCGTAATGAATCCAATCCTCACACCTTTCCATTGGTGAACCATAAGTTTGTTTAATGAATCTGTGATTGCCCTTCTCCATGGAAATATCTGCCCTGGTATCCGTTTTTAGGTAACACCTATAAGTGATATCCTACGATATGTGTCTTTCACTTTCTGACTTACTACAAGTCCCGTGCTTACCTGTAGACTCATCTACGGGGCTGCAAATGGCATTGTGCCCTTTTTTTCCTTGGCTAATATTCTGTCTTAGTGAGGTCCATTTTCTGCAATGTGATTCCCTGAGGGCTGAGGATTAGCTAACCTGGGCAGCCTGACCCTGCCGGCAAGCCCTCCCCAGGTGTGCCTGGGTTGAGTTCAATAGAAACAGCACTCCAGGCAGCAATAGCCCCTGCAGCTGTGCCTGACTCCATATTCTCTGCCCCGTCAGCAGTCTCGGGGCTGTGCTGGTGGGAGGGTGTGAGGGTCCACGGCTTTGTTGGTGGCCCGGTGTGAGTGGGGCTCTGCTGGAATTTCTGCAGGAGTTGCCAGGTTGCCACCTGTAAAGAAGAGGATGTGTCACCCATAATTTCCACTGGAATTTCTCTCCGGGCTGAGGTGAGGGAGGAAAAAAAAGAGTGGGGGCCGGGACAGGAGTGGTATCTCAGGCAGGGAAATGGAAAGCTTCCAGAAGAGCGCCCGGGGCCAGGACCATCCTGGCTGGCCTGCAGGCACCAAGTTGGCCTGCGTGCTGTCGCTGGTGTGGCTCCACGGCCCTTCCTCTAGGCTTTCAAGCCCTTGTACATATTCAGGTGTTTTACCTGGGAAGGGTGGGAACAGTTCAGCAGCAGCTGGCCTGGGGCTCAGCTCACGTTTACTCACAGAGGCCTCGGCACTGTCCCCCAGCTTTGCAATCAGGACGCTCCTTGCGTGGGGGGGCCGGGCTGCTGGCTGTATGGGAGATGATTCCCCACCTCTGACCAATCTCAGAATTGTTTACCGCTGGAACAAGTGCCCTGATAGGGTTTTCCTCTGTATAACTGCTGGGTACAGGATTTTTTTTTTCTTTTTTGGTTCAAGTTAGAAGTTATTCATCTTTTATGTATTCATTGATATAAGCATGGAAATAATTCATTCATAGAAATACATCTGTGTGAAGGGAAGAACTTTTTTTCTGTTCTATTTTTAAATTTCATTTCTAAAAATTTTGCAGTTTAATCATATTTATTTTTCTATACAGCAGGTTATTATTAGTTATCTATTTTATTCATATACATATATACAGGTCAATACCTATCTCCCAACTCATCTGACCACCAACACCCCATGGCTTCCCCCACTTGGTGTCCATACGTTTGTTCTCTACCTCTGTTTCTCTATTTCTGCCCTGCAAACCTGTTCATCTGTACCATATATCTAGGTTCCACATACATGCATTAATACAGAATATTTGTTTTGCTCTTTCTGACTTACTTCATTCTGTATGACAGTCTCTAGATCCACCGACTTCTCTACAAATAACCCAGTTTCATTCCTTTTCATGGCTGAGTCATATCCCATTTTATGTATGTACCACATCTTTATCCATTCGTCTGTCTGTGGGCATTTAGGTTGCTTCCATTACCTGGCTATTGTAAATAGTGCTGCAATGAACATTGTGGTGAATGTGTGTTTTTGATTTATGGTTGTCTCTGGGTATATGCCCAGAAGTGGGATTGCTGGATCCTATGGTAATTCTATTCCTAGTTTCTTTAAGGAAACTCCATACTGTTCTCCATAGTGACTGTATCAATTTACCTTCCCACTAATAGTGGAAGAGGGTTCCTTTTGTCCACACCCTCCCCAGAATTTGTTGTTTGTAGATTTTCTGATGCTGCCGATTCTAACAGGTGTGAGGTGATACCTCATTGTCATTTTGATTTGCATTTCTCTAATAATTAGTGGTGTTGAGCAGCTTTTCATGTGCGTCTTGGCCGTCTCTGTGACTTCTTTGAAGAAACGTCTATTTAGATCTTCTGCCCATTTTTGTATTGGGTTGTTTGTTTTATTAATATTAAGCTGCGTGAGCTGTTTATATATATTGGAGATTAAACCCTTGTCCATTGATTCGTTTGCGAACGTTTTCGCCCATTCTGAGGGTTGCCTTTTTCCATTCCCGTTTTTTTTTAACCAAAAAAGAAAGAAAGCGAAAGAAAGCAAAAGAAGCAGAACACTAATGTGCGTGAAATATGCCTCTTGAAACTGTCGTTTTGAAATATGGACGTCTTTTGAACTTTTTGGTCGATATATGACCCCAGGATTTGTTTTCAGGGCAGGTGTCATTTACAGGCCTGCAATGATTTGGAATATCCACTGACCATTAGCGCTGGGATTAAAGCTGCTGTTGTGTGAAATGGCCACAAGGTGGCAGCAGTTCTCCCTTAGCAAATCTGGTTACTAGGGCAACAGAGCCTCAATGGAAGCCTGTTCTAGATTGGAATTTAGAATGGAATGTGCCAGGAGAAAGCCCCTCAAGTTTGTCTCACTACTTCTTGTTCGTGTTTTTAATTTAATTTTTAATTTTTTATTACAGCAAGTTTGATTACAACGTTTGCTTGTTGTAGGTGTGCAAGATGTGGTTCTGTTACACATATACATATGTCTGTTCTTCCTGGGACCCTTTTCCCATGTACATTATGACAGAATGTTGAGTAGTCTTCTCTTGGCATTCCGTAGGTCTTTGGTGATTATATATTTCACCTGTGTTTGTATATGTCTCTTAACCCCAATATTGTAATGAATCCAATCCTCACACCTTTCCATTGGTGAACCATAAGTTTGTTTAATGAAACTGTGATTGCCCTTCTCCGTGGAAATATCTGCCCTGGTATCCGTTTTTAGGTAACACCTATAAGTGATATCCTACGATATGTGTCTTTCACTTTCTGACTTACTACAAGTCACGTGCTTACCTGTAGACTCATCTACGGGGCTGCAAATGGCATTGTGCCCTTTTTTTCCTTGGCTAATATTCTGTCTTAGCGAGGTCCATTTTCTGCAATGTGATTCCCTGAGGGCTGAGGATTAGCTGACCTGGGCAGCCTGACCCTGCCGGCAAGCCCTCCCCAGGTGTGCGTGGGTTGAGGTCGATAGAAACAGCACTCCAGGCAGCAATAGCCCCTGCAGCTGTGCCTGATTCCATATTCTCTGCCCCGTCAGCAGTCTCGGGGCTGTGCTGGTGGGAGGGTGTGAGGGTCCACGGCTTTGTTGGTGGCCCGGTGTGAGTGGGGCTCTGCTGGACTTTCTGCAGGAGTTGCCAGGCTGCCACCTGTAAAGAAGAGGATGTGTCACCCATAACTTCCACTGGAATTTCTCTCCGGGCTGTGGTGAGGAAGGAAAAAAAGGAATGATGGCCGGGACAGGAGGGGTATATCAGGCAGGGAAATGGAAAGCTTCTAGAAGAGTGCCCGGGGCCAGGACCATCCTGGATGGCCTGCAGGCACCAAGTTGGCCTGCATGCTGTCGCTGGTGTGGCTCCACGGCCCTTCCTCTAGGCTTTCAAGCCCTTGTACATATTCAGGTGTTTTACCTGGGAAGGGTGGGAACAGTTCAGCAGCAGCTGGCCTGGGGCTCAGCTCACGTTTACTCACAGAGGCCTCGGCACGGTCCCCCAGCTTTGCAATGAGGATGCTCCTTGCGTGGGGGGGCCGGGCTGCTGGCTGTATGGGAGATGATTCCCCACCTCTGACCAATGTCAGAATTGTTTACCGCTGGAGCAAGTGCCCTGATAGGGTTTTCCTCTGTATAACTGCTGGGTTCAGGTTTTTTTTTTCTTTTTTGGTTCAAGTTAGAATTTATTCACCTATAATGTATTTATTGATATAAGCATGGAAATAATTCATTCATAGAAATACATCTGTGTGAAGGGAAGAACTTTTTTTCTGTTTTATTTTTAAATTTCATTTCTAAAAATTTTGCAGTTTAATCATATTTATTTTTCTATACAGCAGGTTATTATTAGTTATCTATTTTATTCATATACATATATACAGGTCAATACCTATCTCCCAACTCATCTGACCACCAACACCCCATGGCTTCCCCCACTTGGTGTCCATACGTTTGTTCTCTACCTCTGTTTCTCTATTTCTGCCCTGCAAACCTGTTCATCTGTACCATATATCTAGGTTCCACATACATGCATTAATACAGAATATTTGTTTTGCTCTTTCTGACTTACTTCATTCTGTATGACAGTCTCTAGATCCACCGACTTCTCTACAAATAACCCAGTTTCATTCCTTTTCATGGCTGAGTCATATCCCATTTTATGTATGTACCACATCTTTATCCATTCGTCTGTCTGTGGGCATTTAGGTTGCTTCCATTACCTGGCTATTGTAAATAGTGCTGCAATGAACATTGTGGTGAATGTGTGTTTTTGATTTATGGTTGTCTCTGGGTATATGCCCAGAAGTGGGATTGCTGGATCCTATGGTAATTCTATTCCTAGTTTCTTTAAGGAAACTCCATACTGTTCTCCATAGTGACTGTATCAATTTACCTTCCCACTAATAGTGGAAGAGGGTTCCTTTTGTCCACACCCTCCCCAGAATTTGTTGTTTGTAGATTTTCTGATGCTGCCGATTCTAACAGGTGTGAGGTGATACCTCATTGTCATTTTGATTTGCATTTCTCTAATAATTAGTGGTGTTGAGCAGCTTTTCATGTGCGTCTTGGCCGTCTCTGTGACTTCTTTGAAGAAACGTCTATTTAGATCTTCTGCCCATTTTTGTATTGGGTTGTTTGTTTTATTAATATTAAGCTGCGTGAGCTGTTTATATATATTGGAGATTAAACCCTTGTCCATTGATTCGTTTGCGAACGTTTTCGCCCATTCTGAGGGTTGCCTTTTTCCATTCCCGTTTTTTTTTAACCAAAAAAGAAAGAAAGCAAAAGAAGCAGAACACTAATGTGCGTGAAATATGCCTCTTGAAACTGTCGTTTTGAAATATGGACGTCTTTTGAACTTTTTGGTCGATATATGACCCCAGGATTTGTTTTCAGGGCAGGTGTCATTTACAGGCCTGCAATGATTTGGAATATCCACTGACCATTAGCGCTGGGATTAAAGCTGCTGTTGTGTGAAATGGCCACAAGGTGGCAGCAGTTCTCCCTTAGCAAATCTGGTTACTAGGGCAACAGAGCCTCAATGGAAGCCTGTTCTAGATTGGAATTTAGAATGGAATGTGCCAGGAGAAAGCCCCTCAAGTTTGTCTCACTACTTCTTGTTCGTGTTTTTAATTTAATTTTTAATTTTTTATTACAGCAAGTTTGATTACAACGTTTGCTTGTTGTAGGTGTGCAAGATGTGGTTCTGTTACACATATACATATGTCTGTTCTTCCTGGGACCCTTTTCCCATGTACATTATGACAGAATGTTGAGTAGTCTTCTCTTGGCATTCCGTAGGTCTTTGGTGATTATATATTTCACCTGTGTTTGTATATGTCTCTTAACCCCAATATTGTAATGAATCCAATCCTCACACCTTTCCATTGGTGAACCATAAGTTTGTTTAATGAAACTGTGATTGCCCTTCTCCGTGGAAATATCTGCCCTGGTATCCGTTTTTAGGTAACACCTATAAGTGATATCCTACGATATGTGTCTTTCACTTTCTGACTTACTACAAGTCACGTGCTTACCTGTAGACTCATCTACGGGGCTGCAAATGGCATTGTGCCCTTTTTTTCCTTGGCTAATATTCTGTCTTAGCGAGGTCCATTTTCTGCAATGTGATTCCCTGAGGGCTGAGGATTAGCTGACCTGGGCAGCCTGACCCTGCCGGCAAGCCCTCCCCAGGTGTGCGTGGGTTGAGGTCGATAGAAACAGCACTCCAGGCAGCAATAGCCCCTGCAGCTGTGCCTGATTCCATATTCTCTGCCCCGTCAGCAGTCTCGGGGCTGTGCTGGTGGGAGGGTGTGAGGGTCCACGGCTTTGTTGGTGGCCCGGTGTGAGTGGGGCTCTGCTGGACTTTCTGCAGGAGTTGCCAGGCTGCCACCTGTAAAGAAGAGGATGTGTCACCCATAACTTCCACTGGAATTTCTCTCCGGGCTGTGGTGAGGAAGGAAAAAAAGGAATGATGGCCGGGACAGGAGGGGTATATCAGGCAGGGAAATGGAAAGCTTCTAGAAGAGTGCCCGGGGCCAGGACCATCCTGGCTGGCCTGCAGGCACCAAGTTGGCCTGCATGCTGTCGCTGGTGTGGCTCCACGGCCCTTCCTCTAGGCTTTCAAGCCCTTGTACATATTCAGGTGTTTTACCTGGGAAGGGTGGGAACAGTTCAGCAGCAGCTGGCCTGGGGCTCAGCTCACGTTTACTCACAGAGGCCTCGGCACGGTCCCCCAGCTTTGCAATGAGGATGCTCCTTGCGTGGGGGGGCCGGGCTGCTGGCTGTATGGGAGATGATTCCCCACCTCTGACCAATGTCAGAATTGTTTACCGCTGGAGCAAGTGCCCTGATAGGGTTTTCCTCTGTATAACTGCTGGGTTCAGGTTTTTTTTTTCTTTTTTGGTTCAAGTTAGAATTTATTCACCTATAATGTATTTATTGATATAAGCATGGAAATAATTCATTCATAGAAATACATCTGTGTGAAGGGAAGAACTTTTTTTCTGTTTTATTTTTAAATTTCATTTCTAAAAATTTTGCAGTTTAATCATATTTATTTTTCTATACAGCAGGTTATTATTAGTTATCTATTTTATTCATATACATATATACAGGTCAATACCTATCTCCCAACTCATCTGACCACCAACACCCCATGGCTTCCCCCACTTGGTGTCCATACGTTTGTTCTCTACCTCTGTTTCTCTATTTCTGCCCTGCAAACCTGTTCATCTGTACCATATATCTAGGTTCCACATACATGCATTAATACAGAATATTTGTTTTGCTCTTTCTGACTTACTTCATTCTGTATGACAGTCTCTAGATCCACCGACTTCTCTACAAATAACCCAGTTTCATTCCTTTTCATGGCTGAGTCATATCCCATTTTATGTATGTACCACATCTTTATCCATTCGTCTGTCTGTGGGCATTTAGGTTGCTTCCATTACCTGGCTATTGTAAATAGTGCTGCAATGAACATTGTGGTGAATGTGTGTTTTTGATTTATGGTTGTCTCTGGGTATATGCCCAGAAGTGGGATTGCTGGATCCTATGGTAATTCTATTCCTAGTTTCTTTAAGGAAACTCCATACTGTTCTCCATAGTGACTGTATCAATTTACCTTCCCACTAATAGTGGAAGAGGGTTCCTTTTGTCCACACCCTCCCCAGAATTTGTTGTTTGTAGATTTTCTGATGCTGCCGATTCTAACAGGTGTGAGGTGATACCTCATTGTCATTTTGATTTGCATTTCTCTAATAATTAGTGGTGTTGAGCAGCTTTTCATGTGCGTCTTGGCCGTCTCTGTGACTTCTTTGAAGAAACGTCTATTTAGATCTTCTGCCCATTTTTGTATTGGGTTGTTTGTTTTATTAATATTAAGCTGCGTGAGCTGTTTATATATATTGGAGATTAAACCCTTGTCCATTGATTCGTTTGCGAACGTTTTCGCCCATTCTGAGGGTTGCCTTTTTCCATTCCCGTTTTTTTTTAACCAAAAAAGAAAGAAAGCAAAAGAAGCAGAACACTAATGTGCGTGAAATATGCCTCTTGAAACTGTCGTTTTGAAATATGGACGTCTTTTGAACTTTTTGGTCGATATATGACCCCAGGATTTGTTTTCAGGGCAGGTGTCATTTACAGGCCTGCAATGATTTGGAATATCCACTGACCATTAGCGCTGGGATTAAAGCTGCTGTTGTGTGAAATGGCCACAAGGTGGCAGCAGTTCTCCCTTAGCAAATCTGGTTACTAGGGCAACAGAGCCTCAATGGAAGCCTGTTCTAGATTGGAATTTAGAATGGAATGTGCCAGGAGAAAGCCCCTCAAGTTTGTCTCACTACTTCTTGTTCGTGTTTTTAATTTAATTTTTAATTTTTTATTACAGCAAGTTTGATTACAACGTTTGCTTGTTGTAGGTGTGCAAGATGTGGTTCTGTTACACATATACATATGTCTGTTCTTCCTGGGACCCTTTTCCCATGTACATTATGACAGAATGTTGAGTAGTCTTCTCTTGGCATTCCGTAGGTCTTTGGTGATTATATATTTCACCTGTGTTTGTATATGTCTCTTAACCCCAATATTGTAATGAATCCAATCCTCACACCTTTCCATTGGTGAACCATAAGTTTGTTTAATGAAACTGTGATTGCCCTTCTCCGTGGAAATATCTGCCCTGGTATCCGTTTTTAGGTAACACCTATAAGTGATATCCTACGATATGTGTCTTTCACTTTCTGACTTACTACAAGTCACGTGCTTACCTGTAGACTCATCTACGGGGCTGCAAATGGCATTGTGCCCTTTTTTTCCTTGGCTAATATTCTGTCTTAGCGAGGTCCATTTTCTGCAATGTGATTCCCTGAGGGCTGAGGATTAGCTGACCTGGGCAGCCTGACCCTGCCGGCAAGCCCTCCCCAGGTGTGCGTGGGTTGAGGTCGATAGAAACAGCACTCCAGGCAGCAATAGCCCCTGCAGCTGTGCCTGATTCCATATTCTCTGCCCCGTCAGCAGTCTCGGGGCTGTGCTGGTGGGAGGGTGTGAGGGTCCACGGCTTTGTTGGTGGCCCGGTGTGAGTGGGGCTCTGCTGGACTTTCTGCAGGAGTTGCCAGGCTGCCACCTGTAAAGAAGAGGATGTGTCACCCATAACTTCCACTGGAATTTCTCTCCGGGCTGTGGTGAGGAAGGAAAAAAAGGAATGATGGCCGGGACAGGAGGGGTATATCAGGCAGGGAAATGGAAAGCTTCTAGAAGAGTGCCCGGGGCCAGGACCATCCTGGCTGGCCTGCAGGCACCAAGTTGGCCTGCATGCTGTCGCTGGTGTGGCTCCACGGCCCTTCCTCTAGGCTTTCAAGCCCTTGTACATATTCAGGTGTTTTACCTGGGAAGGGTGGGAACAGTTCAGCAGCAGCTGGCCTGGGGCTCAGCTCACGTTTACTCACAGAGGCCTCGGCACGGTCCCCCAGCTTTGCAATGAGGATGCTCCTTGCGTGGTGGGGCCGGGCTGCTGGCTGTATGGGAGATGATTCCCCACCTCTGACCAATGTCAGAATTGTTTACCGCTGGAGCAAGTGCCCTGATAGGGTTTTCCTCTGTATAACTGCTGGGTTCAGGTTTTTTTTTTTTCTTTTTTGGTTCAAGTTAGAATTTATTCACCTATAATGTATTTATTGATATAAGCATGGAAATAATTCATTCATAGAAATACATCTGTGTGAAGGGAAGAACTTTTTTTCTGTTTTATTTTTAAATTTCATTTCTAAAAATTTTGCAGTTTAATCATATTTATTTTTCTATACAGCAGGTTATTATTAGTTATCTATTTTATTCATATACATATATACAGGTCAATACCTATCTCCCAACTCATCTGACCACCAACACCCCATGGCTTCCCCCACTTGGTGTCCATACGTTTGTTCTCTACCTCTGTTTCTCTATTTCTGCCCTGCAAACCTGTTCATCTGTACCATATATCTAGGTTCCACATACATGCATTAATACAGAATATTTGTTTTGCTCTTTCTGACTTACTTCATTCTGTATGACAGTCTCTAGATCCACCGACTTCTCTACAAATAACCCAGTTTCATTCCTTTTCATGGCTGAGTCATATCCCATTTTATGTATGTACCACATCTTTATCCATTCGTCTGTCTGTGGGCATTTAGGTTGCTTCCATTACCTGGCTATTGTAAATAGTGCTGCAATGAACATTGTGGTGAATGTGTGTTTTTGATTTATGGTTGTCTCTGGGTATATGCCCAGAAGTGGGATTGCTGGATCCTATGGTAATTCTATTCCTAGTTTCTTTAAGGAAACTCCATACTGTTCTCCATAGTGACTGTATCAATTTACCTTCCCACTAATAGTGGAAGAGGGTTCCTTTTGTCCACACCCTCCCCAGAATTTGTTGTTTGTAGATTTTCTGATGCTGCCGATTCTAACAGGTGTGAGGTGATACCTCATTGTCATTTTGATTTGCATTTCTCTAATAATTAGTGGTGTTGAGCAGCTTTTCATGTGCGTCTTGGCCGTCTCTGTGACTTCTTTGAAGAAACGTCTATTTAGATCTTCTGCCCATTTTTGTATTGGGTTGTTTGTTTTATTAATATTAAGCTGCGTGAGCTGTTTATATATATTGGAGATTAAACCCTTGTCCATTGATTCGTTTGCGAACGTTTTCGCCCATTCTGAGGGTTGCCTTTTTCCATTCCCGTTTTTTTTTAACCAAAAAAGAAAGAAAGCAAAAGAAGCAGAACACTAATGTGCGTGAAATATGCCTCTTTAAACTGTCGTTTTGAAATATGGACGTCTTTTGAACTTTTTGGTCGATATATGACCCCAGGATTTGTTTTCAGGGCAGGTGTCATTTACAGGCCTGCAATGATTTGGAATATCCACTGACCATTAGCGCTGGGATTAAAGCTGCTGTTGTGTGAAATGGCCACAAGGTGGCAGCAGTTCTCCCTTAGCAAATCTGGTTACTAGGGCAACAGAGCCTCAATGGAAGCCTGTTCTAGATTGGAATTTAGAATGGAATGTGCCAGGAGAAAGCCCCTCAAGTTTGTCTCACTACTTCTTGTTCGTGTTTTTAATTTAATTTTTAATTTTTTATTACAGCAAGTTTGATTACAACGTTTGCTTGTTGTAGGTGTGCAAGATGTGGTTCTGTTACACATATACATATGTCTGTTCTTCCTGGGACCCTTTTCCCATGTACATTATGACAGAATGTTGAGTAGTCTTCTCTTGGCATTCCGTAGGTCTTTGGTGATTATATATTTCACCTGTGTTTGTATATGTCTCTTAACCCCAATATTGTAATGAATCCAATCCTCACACCTTTCCATTGGTGAACCATAAGTTTGTTTAATGAAACTGTGATTGCCCTTCTCCGTGGAAATATCTGCCCTGGTATCCGTTTTTAGGTAACACCTATAAGTGATATCCTACGATATGTGTCTTTCACTTTCTGACTTACTACAAGTCACGTGCTTACCTGTAGACTCATCTACGGGGCTGCAAATGGCATTGTGCCCTTTTTTTCCTTGGCTAATATTCTGTCTTAGCGAGGTCCATTTTCTGCAATGTGATTCCCTGAGGGCTGAGGATTAGCTGACCTGGGCAGCCTGACCCTGCCGGCAAGCCCTCCCCAGGTGTGCGTGGGTTGAGGTCGATAGAAACAGCACTCCAGGCAGCAATAGCCCCTGCAGCTGTGCCTGATTCCATATTCTCTGCCCCGTCAGCAGTCTCGGGGCTGTGCTGGTGGGAGGGTGTGAGGGTCCACGGCTTTGTTGGTGGCCCGGTGTGAGTGGGGCTCTGCTGGACTTTCTGCAGGAGTTGCCAGGCTGCCACCTGTAAAGAAGAGGATGTGTCACCCATAACTTCCACTGGAATTTCTCTCCGGGCTGTGGTGAGGAAGGAAAAAAAGGAATGATGGCCGGGACAGGAGGGGTATATCAGGCAGGGAAATGGAAAGCTTCTAGAAGAGTGCCCGGGGCCAGGACCATCCTGGCTGGCCTGCAGGCACCAAGTTGGCCTGCGTGCTGTCGCTGGTGTGGCTCCACGGCCCTTCCTCTAGGCTTTCAAGCCCTTGTACATATTCAGGTGTTTTACCTGGGAAGGGTGGGAACAGTTCAGCAGCAGCTGGCCTGGGGCTCAGCTCACGTTTACTCACAGAGGCCTCGGCACGGTCCCCCAGCTTTGCAATGAGGATGCTCCTTGCGTGGGGGGGCCGGGCTGCTGGCTGTATGGGAGATGATTCCCCACCTCTGACCAATGTCAGAATTGTTTACCGCTGGAGCAAGTGCCCTGATAGGGTTTTCCTCTGTATAACTGCTGGGTTCAGGTTTTTTTTTTCTTTTTTGGTTCAAGTTAGAATTTATTCATCTTTTATGTATTTATTGATATAAGCATGGAAATAATTCATTCATAGAAATACATCTGTGTGAAGGGAAGAACTTTTTTCTGTTTTATTTTTAAATTTCATTTCTAAAAATTTTGCAGTTTAATTATATTTATTTTTCCAAACAGCAGGTTATTATTAGTTATCTATTTTATTCATATACATATATACAGGTCAATACCTATCTCCCAACTCATCTGACCACCAACACCCCATGGCTTCCCCCACTTGATGTCCATACGTTTGTTCTCTACCTCTGTTTCTCTATTTCTGCCCTGCAAACCTGTTCATCTGTACCATATATCTAGGTTCCACATACATGCATTAATACAGAATATTTGTTTTGCTCTTTCTGACTTACTTCATTCTGTATGACAGTCTCTAGATCCACCGACTTCTCTACAAATAACCCAGTTTCATTCCTTTTCATGGCTGAGTCATATCCCATTTTATGTATGTACCACATCTTTATCCATTCGTCTGTCTGTGGGCATTTAGGTTGCTTCCATTACCTGGCTATTGTAAATAGTGCTGCAATGAACATTGTGGTGAATGTGTGTTTTTGATTTATGGTTGTCTCTGGGTATATGCCCAGAAGTGGGATTGATGGATCCTATGGTAATTCTATTCCTAGTTTCTTTAAGGAAACTCCATACTGTTCTCCATAGTGACTGTATCAATTTACCTTCCCACTAATAGTGGAAGAGGGTTCCTTTTGTCCACACCCTCCCCAGAATTTGTTGTTTGTAGATTTTCTGATGCTGCCGATTCTAACAGGTGTGAGGTGATACCTCATTGTCATTTTGATTTGCATTTCTCTAATAATTAGTGGTGTTGAGCAGCTTTTCATGTGCGTCTTGGCCGTCTCTGTGACTTCTTTGAAGAAACGTCTATTTAGATCTTCTGCCCATTTTTGTATTGGGTTGTTTGTTTTATTAATATTAAGCTGCGTGAGCTGTTTATATATATTGGAGATTAAACCCTTGTCCATTGATTCGTTTGCGAACGTTTTCGCCCATTCTGAGGGTTGCCTTTTTCCATTCCCTTTTTTTTTAACCAAAAAAGAAAGAAAGCAAAAGAAGCAGAACACTAATGTGCGTGAAATATGCCTCTTGAAACTGTCGTTTTGAAATATGGACGTCTTTTGAACTTTTTGGTCGATATATGACCCCAGGATTTGTTTTCAGGGCAGGTGTCATTTACAGGCCTGCAATGATTTGGAATATCCACTGACCATTAGCGCTGGGATTAAAGCTGCTGTTGTGTGAAATGGCCACAAGGTGGCAGCAGTTCTCCCTTAGCAAATCTGGTTACTAGGGCAACAGAGCCTCAATGGAAGCCTGTTCTAGATTGGAATTTAGAATGGAATGTGCCAGGAGAAAGCCCCTCAAGTTTGTCTCACTACTTCTTGTTCGTGTTTTTAATTTAATTTTTAATTTTTTATTACAGCAAGTTTGATTACAACGTTTGCTTGTTGTAGGTGTGCAAGATGTGATTCTGTTACACATATACATATGTCTGTTCTTCCTGGGACCCTTTTCCCATGTACATTATGACAGAATGTTGAGTAGTCTTCTCTTGGCATTCCGTAGGTCTTTGGTGATTATATATTTCACCTGTGTTTGTATATGTCTCTTAACCCCAATATCGTAATGAATCCAATCCTCACACCTTTCCATTGGTGAACCATAAGTTTGTTTAATGAATCTGTGATTACCCTTCTCCGTGGAAATATCTGCCCTGGTATCCGTTTTTAGGTAACACCTATAAGTGATATCCTACGATATGTGTCTTTCACTTTCTGACTTACTACAAGTCCCGTGCTTACCTGTAGACTCATCTACGGGGCTGCAAATGGCATTGTGCCCTTTTTTTCCTTGGCTAATATTCTGTCTTAGCGAGGTCCATTTTCTGCAATGTGATTCCCTGAGGGTTGAGGATTAGCTGACCTGGGCAGCCTGACCCTGCCGGCAAGCCCTCCCCAGGTGTGCGTGGGTTGAGGTCGATAGAAACAGCACTCCAGGCAGCAATAGCCCCTGCAGCTGTGCCTGATTCCATATTCTCTGCCCCGTCAGCAGTCTCGGGGCTGTGCTGGTGGGAGGGTGTGAGGGTCCACGGCTTTGTTGGTGGCCCGGTGTGAGTGGGGCTCTGCTGGACTTTCTGCAGGAGTTGCCAGGCTGCCACCTGTAAAGAAGAGGATGTGTCACCCATAACTTCCACTGGAATTTCTCTCCGGGCTGAGGTGAGGAAGGAAAAAAAGGAATGATGGCCGGGACAGGAGGGGTATATCAGGCAGGGAAATGGAAAGCTTCTAGAAGAGTGCCCGGGGCCAGGACCATCCTGGCTGGCCTGCAGGCACCAAGTTGGCCTGCATGCTGTCGCTGGTGTGGCTCCACGGCCCTTCCTCTAGGCTTTCAAGCCCTTGTACATATTCAGGTGTTTTACCTGGGAAGGGTGGGAACAGTTCAGCAGCAGCTGGCCTGGGGCTCAGCTCACGTTTACTCACAGAGGCCTCGGCACGGTCCCCCAGCTTTGCAATGAGGATGCTCCTTGCGTGGGGGGGCCGGGCTGCTGGCTGTATGGGAGATGATTCCCCACCTCTGACCAATGTCAGAATTGTTTACCGCTGGAGCAAGTGCCCTGATAGGGTTTTCCTCTGTATAACTGCTGGGTTCAGGTTTTTTTTTTTCTTTTTTGGTTCAAGTTAGAATTTATTCATCTTTTATGTATTTATTGATATAAGCATGGAAATAATTCATTCATAGAAATACATCTGTGTGAAGGGAAGAACTTTTTTCTGTTTTATTTTTAAATTTCATTTCTAAAAATTTTGCAGTTTAATTATATTTATTTTTCCAAACAGCAGGTTATTATTAGTTATCTATTTTATTCATATACATATATACAGGTCAATACCTACCTCCCAACTCATCTGACCACCATCACCCCATGGCTTCCCACACTTGGTGTCCATACGTTTGTTCTCTACCTCTGTTTCTCTATTTCTGCCCTGCAAACCTGTTCATCTGTACCATATATCTAGGTTCCACATACATGCATTAATACAGAATATTTGTTTTGCTCTTTCTGACTTACTTCATTCTGTATGACAGTCTCTAGATCCACCGACTTCTCTACAAATAACCCAGTTTCATTCCTTTTCATGGCTGAGTCATATCCCATTTTATGTATGTACCACATCTTTATCCATTCATCTGTCTGTGGGCATTTATGTTGCTTCCATTACCTGGCTATTGTAAATAGTGCTGCAATGAACATTGTGGTGAATGTGTGTTTTTGATTTATGGTTGTCTCTGTGTATATGCCCAGAAGTGGGATTGCTGGATCCTATGGTAATTCTATTTCTAGTTTCTTTAAGGAAACTCCATACTGTTCTCCATAGTGACTGTATCAATTTACCTTCCCACCAATAGTGGAAGAGGGTTCCTTTTGTCCACACCCTCCCCAGAATTTGTTGTTTGTAGATTTTCTGATGATGCCGATTCTAACAGGTGTGAGGTGATACCTCATTGTCGTTTTGATTTGCATTTCTCTAATAATTAGTGGTGTTGAGCAGCTTTTCATGTGCGTCTTGGCCGTCTCTGTGACTTCTTTGAAGAAACGTCTATTTAGATCTTCTGCCCATTTTTGTATTGGGTTGTTTGTTTTATTAATATTAAGCTGCGTGAGCTGTTTATATATATTGGAGATTAAACCCTTGTCCATTGATTCGTTTGCGAACGTTTTCGCCCATTCTGAGGGTTGCCTTTTTCCATTCCCGTTTTTTTTAACCAAAAAAGAAAGAAAGCAAAAGAAGCAGAACACTAATGTGCGTGAAATATGCCTCTTGAAACTGTCGTTTTGAAATATGGACGTCTTTTGAACTTTTTGGTCGATATATGACCCCAGGATTTGTTTTCAGGGCAGGTGTCATTTACAGGCCTGCAATGATTTGGAATATCCACTGACCAGTAGCGCTGGGATTAAAGCTGCTGTTGTGCGAAATGGCCACAAGGTGGCAGCAGTTCTCCCTTAGCAAATCTGGTTACCAGGTCAACAGAGCCTCAATGGAAGCCTGTTCTAGATTGGAATTTAGAATGGAATGTGCCAGGAGAAAGCCCCTCAAGTTTGTCTCACTACTTCTTGTTCGTGTTTTTAATTTAATTTTTAATTTTTTATTACAGCAAGTTTGATTACAACGTTTGCTTGTTGTAGGTGTGCAAGATGTGGTTCTTTTACACATATACATATGTCTGTTCTTCCTGGGACCCTTTTCCCATGTACGTTATGACAGAATGTTGAGTAGTCTTCTCTTGGCATTCCGTAGGTCTTTGGTGATTATATATTTCACCTGTGTTTGTATATGTCTCTTAACCCCAATATCGTAATGAAACAAATCCTCACACCTTTCCATTGGTGAACCATAAGTTTGTTTAATGAATCTGTGATTGCCCTTCTCCGTGGAAATATCTGCCCTGGTATCCGTTTTTAGGTAACACCTATAAGTGATATCCTACGATATGTGTCTTTCACTTTCTGACTTACTACAAGTCCCGTGCTTACCTGTAGACTCATCTACGGGGCTGCAAATGGCATTGTGCCCTTTTTTTCCTTGGCTAATATTCTGTCTTAGCGAGGTCCATTTTCTGCAATGTGATTCCCTGAGGGCTGAGGATTAGCTGACCTGGGCAGCCTGACCCTGCCGGCAAGCCCTCCCCAGGTGTGCCTGGGTTGAGTTCAATAGAAACAGCACTGCAGGCAGCAATAGCCCCTGCAGCTGTTCCTGACTCCATATTCTCTGCCCCGTCAGCAGTCTCGGGGCTGTGCTGGTGGGAGGGTGTGAGGGTCCACGGCTTTGTTGGTGGCCCGGTGTGAGTGGGGCTCTGCTGGACTTTCTGCAGGAGTTGCCAGGCTGCCACCTGTAAAGAAGAGGATGTGTCACCCATAACTTCCACTGGAATTTCTCTCCGGGCTGAGGTGAGGAAGGAAAAAAAGGAATGATGGCCGGGACAGGAGGGGTATATCAGGCAGGGAAATGGAAAGCTTCTAGAAGAGTGCCCGGGGCCAGGACCATCCTGGCTGGCCTGCAGGCACCAAGTTGGCCTGCATGCTGTCGCTGGTGTGGCTCCACGGCCCTTCCTCTAGGCTTTCAAGCCCTTGTACATATTCAGGTGTTTTACCTGGGAAGGGTGGGAACAGTTCAGCAGCAGCTGGCCTGGGGCTCAGCTCACGTTTACTCACAGAGGCCTCGGCACGGTCCCCCAGCTTTGCAATGAGGATGCTCCTTGCGTGGGGGGGCCGGGCTGCTGGCTGTATGGGAGATGATTCCCCACCTCTGACCAATGTCAGAATTGTTTACCGCTGGAGCAAGTGCCCTGATAGGGTTTTCCTCTGTATAACTGCTGGGTTCAGGTTTTTTTTTTCTTTTTTGGTTCAAGTTAGAATTTATTCATCTTTTATGTATTTATTGATATAAGCATGGAAATAATTCATTCATAGAAATACATCTGTGTGAAGGGAAGAACTTTTTTCTGTTTTATTTTTAAATTTCATTTCTAAAAATTTTGCAGTTTAATTATATTTATTTTTCCAAACAGCAGGTTATTATTAGTTATCTATTTTATTCATATACATATATACAGGTCAATACCTACCTCCCAACTCATCTGACCACCATCACCCCATGGCTTCCCCCACTTGGTGTCCATACGTTTGTTCTCTACCTCTGTTTCTCTATTTCTGCCCTGCAAACCTGTTCATCTGTACCATATATCTAGGTTCCACATACATGCATTAATACAGAATATTTGTTTTGCTCTTTCTGACTTACTTCATTCTGTATGACAGTCTCTAGATCCACCGACTTCTCTACAAATAACCCAGTTTCATTCCTTTTCATGGCTGAGTCATATCCCATTTTATGTATGTACCACATCTTTATCCATTCGTCTGTCTGTGGGCATTTAGGTTGCTTCCATTACCTGGCTATTGTAAATAGTGCTGCAATGAACATTGTGGTGAATGTGTGTTTTTGATTTATGGTTGTCTCTGTGTATATGCCCAGAAGTGGGATTGCTGGATCCTATGGTAATTCTATTTCTAGTTTCTTTAAGGAAACTCCATACTGTTCTCCATAGTGACTGTATCAATTTACCTTCCCACCAATAGTGGAAGAGGGTTCCTTTTGTCCACACCCTCCCCAGAATTTGTTGTTTGTAGATTTTCTGATGATGCCGATTCTAACAGGTGTGAGGTGATACCTCATTGTCGTTTTGATTTGCATTTCTCTAATAATTAGTGGTGTTGAGCATCTTTTCATGTGCGTCTTGGCCGTCTCTGTGACTTCTTTGAAGAAACGTCTATTTAGATCTTCTGCCCATTTTTGTATTGGGTTGTTTGTTTTATTAATATTAAGCTGCGTGAGCTGTTTATATATATTGGAGATTAAACCCTTGTCCATTGATTCGTTTGCGAACGTTTTCGCCCATTCTGAGGGTTGCCTTTTTCCATTCCCGTTTTTTTTAACCAAAAAAGAAAGAAAGCAAAAGAAGCAGAACACTAATGTGCGTGAAATATGCCTCTTGAAACTGTCGTTTTGAAATATGGACGTCTTTTGAACTTTTTGGTCGATATATGACCCCAGGATTTGTTTTCAGGGCAGGTGTCATTTACAGGCCTGCAATGATTTGGAATATCCACTGACCAGTAGCGCTGGGATTAAAGCTGCTGTTGTGCGAAATGGCCACAAGGTGGCAGCAGTTCTCCCTTAGCAAATCTGGTTACCAGGTCAACAGAGCCTCAATGGAAGCCTGTTCTAGATTGGAATTTAGAATGGAATGTGCCAGGAGAAAGCCCCTCAAGTTTGTCTCACTACTTCTTGTTCGTGTTTTTAATTTAATTTTTAATTTTTTATTACAGCAAGTTTGATTACAACGTTTGCTTGTTGTAGGTGTGCAAGATGTGGTTCTTTTACACATATACATATGTCTGTTCTTCCTGGGACCCTTTTCCCATGTACATTATGACAGAATGTTGAGTAGTCTTCTCTTGGCATTCCGTAGGTCTTTGGTGATTATATATTTCACCTGTGTTTGTATATGTCTCTTAACCCTAATATCGTAATGAATCCAATCCTCACACCTTTCCATTGGTGAACCATAAGTTTGTTTAATGAATCTGTGATTGCCCTACTCCGTGGAAATATCTGCCCTGGTATCCGTTTTTAGGTAACACCTATAAGTGATATCCTACGATATGTGTCTTTCACTTTCTGACTTACTACAAGTCCCGTGCTTACCTGTAGACTCATCTACGGGGCTGCAAATGGCATTGTGCCCTTTTTTTCCTTGACTAATATTCTGTCTTAGCGAGGTCCATTTTCTGCAATGTGATTCCCTGAGGGCTGAGGATTAGCTGACCTGGGCAGCCTGACCCTGCCGGCAAGCCCTCCCCAGGTGTGCGTGGGTTGAGTTCAATAGAAACAGCACTCCAGGCAGCAATAGCCCCTGCAGCTGTGCCTGACTCCATATTCTCTGCCCCGTCAGCAGTCTCGGGGCTGTGCTGGTGGGAGGGTGTGAGGGTCCACGGCTTTGTTGGTGGCCCGGTGTGAGTGGGGCTCTGCTGGACTTTCTGCAGGAGTTGCCAGGCTGCCACCTGTAAAGAAGAGGATGTGTCACCCATAACTTCCACTGGAATTTCTCTCCGGGCTGAGGTGAGGAAGGAAAAAAAGGAATGATGGCCGGGACAGGAGGGGTATATCAGGCAGGGAAATGGAAAGCTTCTAGAAGAGTGCCCGGGGCCAGGACCATCCTGGCTGGCCTGCAGGCACCAAGTTGGCCTGCATGCTGTCGCTGGTGTGGCTCCACGGCCCTTCCTCTAGGCTTTCAAGCCCTTGTACATATTCAGGTGTTTTACCTGGGAAGGGTGGGAACAGTTCAGCAGCAGCTGGCCTGGGGCTCAGCTCACGTTTACTCACAGAGGCCTCGGCACGGTCCCCCAGCTTTGCAATGAGGATGCTCCTTGCGTGGGGGGGCCGGGCTGCTGGCTGTATGGGAGATGATTCCCCACCTCTGACCAATGTCAGAATTGTTTACCGCTGGAGCAAGTGCCCTGATAGGGTTTTCCTCTGTATAACTGCTGGGTTCAGGTTTTTTTTTTTCTTTTTTGGTTCAAGTTAGAATTTATTCATCTTTTATGTATTTATTGATATAAGCATGGAAATAATTCATTCATAGAAATACATCTGTGTGAAGGGAAGAACTTTTTTCTGTTTTATTTTTAAATTTCATTTCTAAAAATTTTGCAGTTTAATTATATTTATTTTTCCAAACAGCAGGTTATTATTAGTTATCTATTTTATTCATATACATATATACAGGTCAATACCTACCTCCCAACTCATCTGACCACCATCACCCCATGGCTTCCCCCACTTGGTGTCCATACGTTTGTTCTCTACCTCTGTTTCTCTATTTCTGCCCTGCAAACCTGTTCATCTGTACCATATATCTAGGTTCCACATACATGCATTAATACAGAATATTTGTTTTGCTCTTTCTGACTTACTTCATTCTGTATGACAGTCTCTAGATCCACCGACTTCTCTACAAATAACCCAGTTTCATTCCTTTTCATGGCTGAGTCATATCCCATTTTATGTATGTACCACATCTTTATCCATTCATCTGTCTGTGGGCATTTATGTTGCTTCCATTACCTGGCTATTGTAAATAGTGCTGCAATGAACATTGTGGTGAATGTGTGTTTTTGATTTATGGTTGTCTCTGTGTATATGCCCAGAAGTGGGATTGCTGGATCCTATGGTAATTCTATTTCTAGTTTCTTTAAGGAAACTCCATACTGTTCTCCATAGTGACTGTATCAATTTACCTTCCCACCAATAGTGGAAGAGGGTTCCTTTTGTCCACACCCTCCCCAGAATTTGTTGTTTGTAGATTTTCTGATGATGCCGATTCTAACAGGTGTGAGGTGATACCTCATTGTCGTTTTGATTTGCATTTCTCTAATAATTAGTGGTGTTGAGCATCTTTTCATGTGCGTCTTGGCCGTCTCTGTGACTTCTTTGAAGAAACGTCTATTTAGATCTTCTGCCCATTTTTGTATTGGGTTGTTTGTTTTATTAATATTAAGCTGCGTGAGCTGTTTATATATATTGGAGATTAAACCCTTGTCCATTGATTCGTTTGCGAACGTTTTCGCCCATTCTGAGGGTTGCCTTTTTCCATTCCCGTTTTTTTTAACCAAAAAAGAAAGAAAGCAAAAGAAGCAGAACACTAATGTGCGTGAAATATGCCTCTTGAAACTGTCGTTTTGAAATATGGACGTCTTTTGAACTTTTTGGTCGATATATGACCCCAGGATTTGTTTTCAGGGCAGGTGTAATTTACAGGCCTGCAATGATTTGGAATATCCACTGACCAGTAGCGCTGGGATTAAAGCTGCTGTTGTGCGAAATGGCCACAAGGTGGCAGCAGTTCTCCCTTAGCAAATCTGGTTACCAGGTCAACAGAGCCTCAATGGAAGCCTGTTCTAGATTGGAATTTAGAATGGAATGTGCCAGGAGAAAGCCCCTCAAGTTTGTCTCACTACTTCTTGTTCGTGTTTTTAATTTAATTTTTAATTTTTTATTACAGCAAGTTTGATTACAACGTTTGCTTGTTGTAGGTGTGCAAGATGTGGTTCTTTTACACATATACATATGTCTGTTCTTCCTGGGACCCTTTTCCCATGTACGTTATGACAGAATGTTGAGTAGTCTTCTCTTGGCATTCCGTAGGTCTTTGGTGATTATATATTTCACCTGTGTTTGTATATGTCTCTTAACCCCAATATCGTAATGAAACCAATCCTCACACCTTTCCATTGGTGAACCATAAGTTTGTTTAATGAATCTGTGATTGCCCTTCTCCGTGGAAATATCTGCCCTGGTATCCGTTTTTAGGTAACACCTATAAGTGATATCCTACGATATGTGTCTTTCACTTTCTGACTTACTACAAGTCCCGTGCTTACCTGTAGACTCATCTACGGGGCTGCAAATGGCATTGTGCCCTTTTTTTCCTTGGCTAATATTCTGTCTTAGCGAGGTCCATTTTCTGCAATGTGATTCCCTGAGGGCTGAGGATTAGCTGACCTGGGCAGCCTGACCCTGCCGGCAAGCCCTCCCCAGGTGTGCCTGGGTTGAGTTCAATAGAAACAGCACTGCAGGCAGCAATAGCCCCTGCAGCTGTGCCTGACTCCATATTCTCTGCCCCGTCAGCAGTCTCGGGGCTGTGCTGGTGGGAGGGTGTGAGGGTCCACGGCTTTGTTGGTGGCCCGGTGTGAGTGGGGCTCTGCTGGAATTTCTGCAGGAGTTGCCAGGTTGCCACCTGTAAAGAAGAGGATGTGTCACCCATAATTTCCACTGGAATTTCTCTCCGGGCTGAGGTGAGGGAGGAAAAAAAAGAGTGGGGGCCGGGACAGGAGTGGTATCTCAGGCAGGGAAATGGAAAGCTTCCAGAAGAGCGCCCGGGGCCAGGACCATCCTGGCTGGCCTGCAGGCACCAAGTTGGCCTGCGTGCTGTCGCTGGTGTAGCTCCACGGCCCTTCCTCTAGGCTTTCAAGCCCTTGTACATATTCAGGTGTTTTACCTGGGAAGGGTGGGAACAGTTCAGCAGCAGCTGGCCTGGGGCTCAGCTCACGTTTACTCACAGAGGCCTCGGCACTGTCCCCCAGCTTTGCAATCAGGACGCTCCTTGCGTGGGGGGGCCGGGCTGCTGGCTGTATGGGAGATGATTCCCCACCTCTGACCAATCTCAGAATTGTTTACCGCTGGAACAAGTGCCCTGATAGGGTTTTCCTCTGTATAACTGCTGGGTACAGGATTTTTTTTTTCTTTTTTGGTTCAAGTTAGAAGTTATTCATCTTTTATGTATTTATTGATATAAGCATGGAAATAATTCATTCATAGAAATACATCTGTGTGAAGGGAAGAACTTTTTTTCTGTTTTATTTTTAAATTTCATTTCTAAAAATTTTGCAGTTTAATCATATTTATTTTTCTATACAGCAGGTTATTATTAGTTATCTATTTTATTCGTATACATATATACAGGTCAATACCTATCTCCCAACTCATCTGACCACCAACACCCCATGGCTTCCCCCACTTGGTGTCCATACGTTTGTTCTCTACCTCTGTTTCTCTATTTCTGCCCTGCAAACCTGTTCATCTGTACCATATATCTAGGTTCCACATACATGCATTACTACAGAATATTTGTTTTGCTCTTTCTGACTTACTTCATTCTGTATGACAGTCTCTAGATCCACCGACTTCTCTACAAATAACCCAGTTTCATTCCTTTTCATGGCTGAGTCATATCCCATTTTATGTATGTACCACATCTTTATCCATTCGTCTGTCTGTGGGCATTTAGGTTGCTTCCATTACCTGGCTATTGTAAATAGTGCTGCAATGAACATTGTGGTGAATGTGTGTTTTTGATTTATGGTTGTCTCTGGGTATATGCCCAGAAGTGGGATTGCTGGATCCTATGGTAATTCTATTCCTAGTTTCTTTAAGGAAACTCCATACTGTTCTCCATAGTGACTGTATCAATTTACCTTCCCACTAATAGTGGAAGAGGGTTCCTTTTGTCCACACCCTCCCCAGAATTTGTTGTTTGTAGATTTTCTGATGCTGCCGATTCTAACAGGTGTGAGGTGATACCTCATTGTCATTTTGATTTGCATTTCTCTAATAATTAGTGGTGTTGAGCAGCTTTTCATGTGCGTCTTGGCCGTCTCTGTGACTTCTTTGAAGAAACGTCTATTTAGATCTTCTGCCCATTTTTGTATTGGGTTGTTTGTTTTATTAATATTAAGCTGCGTGAGCTGTTTATATATATTGGAGATTAAACCCTTGTCCATTGATTCGTTTGCGAACGTTTTCGCCCATTCTGAGGGTTGCCTTTTTCCATTCCCGTTTTTTTTTAACCAAAAAAGAAAGAAAGCAAAAGAAGCAGAACACTAATGTGCGTGAAATATGCCTCTTGAAACTGTCGTTTTGAAATATGGACGTCTTTTGAACTTTTTGGTCGATATATGACCCCAGGATTTGTTTTCAGGGCAGGTGTCATTTACAGGCCTGCAATGATTTGGAATATCCACTGACCATTAGCGCTGGGATTAAAGCTGCTGTTGTGTGAAATGGCCACAAGGTGGCAGCAGTTCTCCCTTAGCAAATCTGGTTACTAGGGCAACAGAGCCTCAATGGAAGCCTGTTCTAGATTGGAATTTAGAATGGAATGTGCCAGGAGAAAGCCCCTCAAGTTTGTCTCACTACTTCTTGTTCGTGTTTTTAATTTAATTTTTAATTTTTTATTACAGCAAGTTTGATTACAACGTTTGCTTGTTGTAGGTGTGCAAGATGTGGTTCTGTTACACATATACATATGTCTGTTCTTCCTGGGACCCTTTTCCCATGTACATTATGACAGAATGTTGAGTAGTCTTCTCTTGGCATTCCGTAGGTCTTTGGTGATTATATATTTCACCTGTGTTTGTATATGTCTCTTAACCCCAATATTGTAATGAATCCAATCCTCACACCTTTCCATTGGTGAACCATAAGTTTGTTTAATGAAACTGTGATTGCCCTTCTCCGTGGAAATATCTGCCCTGGTATCCGTTTTTAGGTAACACCTATAAGTGATATCCTACGATATGTGTCTTTCACTTTCTGACTTACTACAAGTCACGTGCTTACCTGTAGACTCATCTACGGGGCTGCAAATGGCATTGTGCCCTTTTTTTCCTTGGCTAATATTCTGTCTTAGCGAGGTCCATTTTCTGCAATGTGATTCCCTGAGGGCTGAGGATTAGCTGACCTGGGCAGCCTGACCCTGCCGGCAAGCCCTCCCCAGGTGTGCGTGGGTTGAGGTCGATAGAAACAGCACTCCAGGCAGCAATAGCCCCTGCAGCTGTGCCTGATTCCATATTCTCTGCCCCGTCAGCAGTCTCGGGGCTGTGCTGGTGGGAGGGTGTGAGGGTCCACGGCTTTGTTGGTGGCCCGGTGTGAGTGGGGCTCTGCTGGACTTTCTGCAGGAGTTGCCAGGCTGCCACCTGTAAAGAAGAGGATGTGTCACCCATAACTTCCACTGGAATTTCTCTCCGGGCTGAGGTGAGGAAGGAAAAAAAGGAATGATGGCCGGGACAGGAGGGGTATATCAGGCAGGGAAATGGAAAGCTTCTAGAAGAGTGCCCGGGGCCAGGACCATCCTGGCTGGCCTGCAGGCACCAAGTTGGCCTGCATGCTGTCGCTGGTGTGGCTCCACGGCCCTTCCTCTAGGCTTTCAAGCCCTTGTACATATTCAGGTGTTTTACCTGGGAAGGGTGGGAACAGTTCAGCAGCAGCTGGCCTGGGGCTCAGCTCACGTTTACTCACAGAGGCCTCGGCACGGTCCCCCAGCTTTGCAATGAGGAAGCTCCTTGCGTGGGGTGGGCGGGCTGCTGGCTGTATGGGAGATGATTCCCCACCTCTGACCAATGTCAGAATTGTTTACCGCTGGAGCAAGTGCCCTGATAGGGTTTTCCTCTGTATAACTGCTGGGTTCAGGTTTTTTTTTTCTTTTTTGGTTCAAGTTAGAATTTATTCATCTTTTATGTATTTATTGATATAAGCATGGAAATAATTCATTCATAGAAATACATCTGTGTGAAGGGAAGAACTTTTTTCTGTTTTATTTTTAAATTTCATTTCTAAAAATTTTGCAGTTTAATTATATTTATTTTTCCAAACAGCAGGTTATTATTAGTTATCTATTTTATTCATATACATATATACAGGTCAATACCTACCTCCCAACTCATCTGACCACCATCACCCCATGGCTTCCCCCACTTGGTGTCCATACGTTTGTTCTCTACCTCTGTTTCTCTATTTCTGCCCTGCAAACCTGTTCATCTGTACCATATATCTAGGTTCCACATACATGCATTAATACAGAATATTTGTTTTGCTCTTTCTGACTTACTTCATTCTGTATGACAGTCTCTAGATCCACCGACTTCTCTACAAATAACCCAGTTTCATTCCTTTTCATGGCTGAGTCATGTCCCATTTTATGTATGTACCACATCTTTATCCATTCATCTGTCTGTGGGCATTTAGGTTGCTTCCATTACCTGGCTATTGTAAATAGTGCTGCAATGAACATTGTGGTGAATGTGTGTTTTTGATTTATGGTTGTCTCTGTGTATATGCCCAGAAGTGGGATTGCTGGATCCTATGGTAATTCTATTTCTAGTTTCTTTAAGGAAACTCCATACTGTTCTCCATAGTGACTGTATCAATTTACCTTCCCACCAATAGTGGAAGAGGGTTCCTTTTGTCCACACCCTCCCCAGATATTGTTGTTTGTAGATTTTCTGATGATGCCGATTCTAACAGGTGTGAGGTGATACCTCATTGTCGTTTTGATTTGCATTTCTCTAATAATTAGTGGTGTTGAGCATCTTTTCATGTGCGTCTTGGCCGTCTCTGTGACTTCTTTGAAGAAACGTCTATTTAGATCTTCTGCCCATTTTTGTATTGGGTTGTTTGTTTTATTAATATTAAGCTGCGTGAGCTGTTTATATATATTGGAGATTAAACCCTTGTCCATTGATTCGTTTGCGAACGTTTTCGCCCATTCTGAGGGTTGCCTTTTTCCATTCCCGTTTTTTTTAACCAAAAAAGAAAGAAAGCAAAAGAAGCAGAACACTAATGTGCGTGAAATATGCCTCTTGAAACTGTCGTTTTGAAATATGGACGTCTTTTGAACTTTTTGGTCGATATATGACCCCAGGATTTGTTTTCAGGGCAGGTGTCATTTACAGGCCTGCAATGATTTGGAATATCCACTGACCAGTAGCGCTGGGATTAAAGCTGCTGTTGTGCGAAATGGCCACAAGGTGGCAGCAGTTCTCCCTTAGCAAATCTGGTTACCAGGTCAACAGAGCCTCAATGGAAGCCTGTTCTAGATTGGAATTTAGAATGGAATGTGCCAGGAGAAAGCCCCTCAAGTTTGTCTCACTACTTCTTGTTCGTGTTTTTAATTTAATTTTTAATTTTTTATTACAGCAAGTTTGATTACAACGTTTGCTTGTTGTAGGTGTGCAAGATGTGGTTCTTTTACACATATACATATGTCTGTTCTTCCTGGGACCCTTTTCCCATGTACGTTATGACAGAATGTTGAGTAGTCTTCTCTTGGCATTCCGTAGGTCTTTGGTGATTATATATTTCACCTGTGTTTGTATATGTCTCTTAACCCCAATATCGTAATGAATCCAATCCTCACACTTTTCCATTGGTGAACCATAAGTTTGTTTAATGAATCTGTGATTGCCCTTCTCCGTGGAAATATCTGCCCTGGTATCCGTTTTTAGGTAACACCTATAAGTGATATCCTACGATATGTGTCTTTCACTTTCTGACTTACTACAAGTCCCGTGCTTACCTGTAGACTCATCTACGGGGCTGCAAATGGCATTGTGCCCTTTTTTTCCTTGACTAATATTCTGTCTTAGCGAGGTCCATTTTCTGCAATGTGATTCCCTGAGGGCTGAGGATTAGCTGACCTGGGCAGCCTGACCCTGCCGGCAAGCCCTCCCCAGGTGTGCGTGGGTTGAGTTCAATAGAAACAGCACTCCAGGCAGCAATAGCCCCTGCAGCTGTGCCTGACTCCATATTCTCTGCCCCGTCAGCAGTCTCGGGGCTGTGCTGGTGGGAGGGTGTGAGGGTCCACGGCTTTGTTGGTGGCCCGGTGTGAGTGGGGCTCTGCTGGACTTTCTGCAGGAGTTGCCAGGCTGCCACCTGTAAAGAAGAGGATGTGTCACCCATAACTTCCACTGGAATTTCTCTCCGGGCTGAGGTGAGGAAGGAAAAAAAGGAATGATGGCCGGGACAGGAGGGGTATATCAGGCAGGGAAATGGAAAGCTTCTAGAAGAGTGCCCGGGGCCAGGACCATCCTGGCTGGCCTGCAGGCACCAAGTTGGCCTGCATGCTGTCGCTGGTGTGGCTCCACGGCCCTTCCTCTAGGTTTTCAAGCCCTTGTACATATTCAGGTGTTTTACCTGGGAAGGGTGGGAACAGTTCAGCAGCAGCTGGCCTGGGGCTCAGCTCACGTTTACTCACAGAGGCCTCGGCACGGTCCCCCAGCTTTGCAATGAGGATGCTCCTTGCGTGGGGGGGCCGGGCTGCTGGCTGTATGGGAGATGATTCCCCACCTCTGACCAATGTCAGAATTGTTTACCGCTGGAGCAAGTGCCCTGATAGGGTTTTCCTCTGTATAACTGCTGGGTTCAGGTTTTTTTTTTTCTTTTTTGGTTCAAGTTAGAATTTATTCATCTTTTATGTATTTATTGATATAAGCATGGAAATAATTCATTCATAGAAATACATCTGTGTGAAGGGAAGAACTTTTTTCTGTTTTATTTTTAAATTTCATTTCTAAAAATTTTGCAGTTTAATTATATTTATTTTTCCAAACAGCAGGTTATTATTAGTTATCTATTTTATTCATATACATATATACAGGTCAATACCTACCTCCCAACTCATCTGACCACCATCACCCCATGGCTTCCCCCACTTGGTGTCCATACGTTTGTTCTCTACCTCTGTTTCTCTATTTCTGCCCTGCAAACCTGTTCATCTGTACCATATATCTAGGTTCCACATACATGCATTAATACAGAATATTTGTTTTGCTCTTTCTGACTTACTTCATTCTGTATGACAGTCTCTAGATCCACCGACTTCTCTACAAATAACCCAGTTTCATTCCTTTTCATGGCTGAGTCATATCCCATTTTATGTATGTACCACATCTTTATCCATTCATCTGTCTGTGGGCATTTATTTTGCTTCCATTACCTGGCTATTGTAAATAGTGCTGCAATGAACATTGTGGTGAATGTGTGTTTTTGATTTATGGTTGTCTCTGTGTATATGCCCAGAAGTGGGATTGCTGGATCCTATGGTAATTCTATTTCTAGTTTCTTTAAGGAAACTCCATACTGTTCTCCATAGTGACTGTATCAATTTACCTTCCCACCAATAGTGGAAGAGGGTTCCTTTTGTCCACACCCTCCCCAGAATTTGTTGTTTGTAGATTTTCTGATGATGCCGATTCTAACAGGTGTGAGGTGATACCTCATTGTCGTTTTGATTTGCATTTCTCTAATAATTAGTGGTGTTGAGCATCTTTTCATGTGCGTCTTGGCCGTCTCTGTGACTTCTTTGAAGAAACGTCTATTTAGATCTTCTGCCCATTTTTGTATTGGGTTGTTTGTTTTATTAATATTAAGCTGCGTGAGCTGTTTATATATATTGGAGATTAAACCCTTGTCCATTGATTCGTTTGCGAACGTTTTCGCCCATTCTGAGGGTTGCCTTTTTCCATTCCCGTTTTTTTTAACCAAAAAAGAAAGAAAGCAAAAGAAGCAGAACACTAATGTGCGTGAAATATGCCTCTTGAAACTGTCGTTTTGAAATATGGACGTCTTTTGAACTTTTTGGTCGATATATGACCCCAGGATTTGTTTTCAGGGCAGGTGTCATTTACAGGCCTGCAATGATTTGGAATATCCACTGACCAGTAGCGCTGGGATTAAAGCTGCTGTTGTGCGAAATGGCCACAAGGTGGCAGCAGTTCTCCCTTAGCAAATCTGGTTACCAGGTCAACAGAGCCTCAATGGAAGCCTGTTCTAGATTGGAATTTAGAATGGAATGTGCCAGGAGAAAGCCCCTCAAGTTTGTCTCACTACTTCTTGTTCGTGTTTTTAATTTAATTTTTTATTACAGCAAGTTTGATTACAACGTTTGCTTGTTGTAGGTGTGCAAGATGTGGTTCTTTTACACATATACATATGTCTGTTCTTCCTGGGACCCTTTTCCCATGTACGTTATGACAGAATGTTGAGTAGTCTTCTCTTGGCATTCCGTAGGTCTTTGGTGATTATATATTTCACCTGTGTTTGTATATGTCTCTTAACCCCAATATCGTAATGAATCCAATCCTCACACCTTTCCATTGGTGAACCATAAGTTTGTTTAATGAATCTGTGATTGCCCTTCTCCGTGGAAATATCTGCCCTGGTATCCGTTTTTAGGTAACACCTATAAGTGATATCCTACGATATGTGTCTTTCACTTTCTGACTTACTACAAGTCCCGTGCTTACCTGTAGACTCATCTACGGGGCTGCAAATGGCATTGTGCCCTTTTTTTCCTTGGCTAATATTCTGTCTTAGCGAGGTCCATTTTCTGCAATGTGATTCCCTGAGGGCTGAGGATTAGCTGACCTGGGCAGCCTGACCCTGCCGGCAAGCCCTCCCCAGGTGTGCCTGGGTTGAGTTCAATAGAAACAGCACTGCAGGCAGCAATAGCCCCTGCAGCTGTGCCTGACTCCATATTCTCTGCCCCGTCAGCAGTCTCGGGGCTGTGCTGGTGGGAGGGTGTGAGGGTCCACGGCTTTGTTGGTGGCCCGGTGTGAGTGGGGCTCTGCTGGAATTTCTGCATGAGTTGCCAGGTTGCCACCTGTAAAGAAGAGGATGTGACACCCATAATTTCCACTGGAATTTCTCTCCGGGCTGAGGTGAGGGAGGAAAAAAAAGAGTGGGGGCCGGGACAGGAGTGGTATCTCAGGCAGGGAAATGGAAAGCTTCCAGAAGAGCGCCCGGGGCCAGGACCATCCTGGCTGGCCTGCAGGCACCAAGTTGGCCTGCGTGCTGTCGCTGGTGTGGCTCCACGGCCCTTCCTCTAGGCTTTCAAGCCCTTGTACATATTCAGGTGTTTTACCTGGGAAGGGTGGGAACAGTTCAGCAGCAGCTGGCCTGGGGCTTAGCTCACGTTTACTCACAGAGGCCTCGGCACTGTCCCCCAGCTTTGCAATCAGGACGCTCCTTGCGTGGGGGGGCCGGGCTGCTGGCTGTATGGGAGATGATTCCCCACCTCTGACCAATCTCAGAATTGTTTACCGCTGGAACAAGTGCCCTGATAGGGTTTTCCTCTGTATAACTGCTGGGTACAGGATTTTTTTTTCTTTTTTGGTTCAAGTTAGAAGTTATTCATCTTTTATGTATTTATTGATATAAGCATGGAAATAATTCATTCATAGAAATACATCTGTGTGAAGGGAAGAACTTTTTTTCTGTTTTATTTTTAAATTTCATTTCTAAAAATTTTGCAGTTTAATCATATTTATTTTTCTATACAGCAGGTTATTATTAGTTATCTATTTTATTCATATACATATATACAGGTCAATACCTATCTCCCAACTCATCTGACCACCAACACCCCATGGCTTCCCCCACTTGGTGTCCATACGTTTGTTCTCTACCTCTGTTTCTCTATTTCTGCCCTGCAAACCTGTTCATCTGTACCATATATCTAGGTTCCACATACATGCATTAATACAGAATATTTGTTTTGCTCTTTCTGACTTACTTCATTCTGTATGACAGTCTCTAGATCCACCGACTTCTCTACAAATAACCCAGTTTCATTCCTTTTCATGGCTGAGTCATATCCCATTTTATGTATGTACCACATCTTTATCCATTCGTCTGTCTGTGGGCATTTAGGTTGCTTCCATTACCTGGCTATTGTAAATAGTGCTGCAATGAACATTGTGGTGAATGTGTGTTTTTGATTTATGGTTGTCTCTGGGTATATGCCCAGAAGTGGGATTGCTGGATCCTATGGTAATTCTATTCCTAGTTTCTTTAAGGAAACTCCATACTGTTCTCCATAGTGACTGTATCAATTTACCTTCCCACTAATAGTGGAAGAGGGTTCCTTTTGTCCACACCCTCCCCAGAATTTGTTGTTTGTAGATTTTCTGATGCTGCCGATTCTAACAGGTGTGAGGTGATACCTCATTGTCATTTTGATTTGCATTTCTCTAATAATTAGTGGTGTTGAGCAGCTTTTCATGTGCGTCTTGGCCGTCTCTGTGACTTCTTTGAAGAAACGTCTATTTAGATCTTCTGCCCATTTTTGTATTGGGTTGTTTGTTTTATTAATATTAAGCTGCGTGAGCTGTTTATATATATTGGAGATTAAACCCTTGTCCATTGATTCGTTTGCGAACGTTTTCGCCCATTCTGAGGGTTGCCTTTTTCCATTCCCTTTTTTTTAACCAAAAAAGAAAGAAAGCAAAAGAAGCAGAACACTAATGTGCGTGAAATATGCCTCTTGAAACTGTCGTTTTGAAATATGGACGTCTTTTGAACTTTTTGGTCGATATATGACCCCAGGATTTGTTTTCAGGGCAGGTGTCATTTACAGGCCTGCAATGATTTGGAATATCCACTGACCAGTAGCGCTGGGATTAAAGCTGCTGTTGTGTGAAATGGCCACAAGGTGGCAGCAGTTCTCCCTTAGCAAATCTGGTTACCAGGTCAACAGAGCCTCAATGGAAGCCTGTTCTAGATTGGAATTTAGAATGGAATGTGCCAGGAGAAAGCCCCTCAAGTTTGTCTCACTACTTCTTGTTCGTGTTTTTAATTTAATTTTTAATTTTTTATTACAGCAAGTTTGATTACAACGTTTGCTTGTTGTAGGTGTGCAAGATGTGGTTCTGTTACACATATACATATGTCTGTTCTTCCTGGGACCCTTTTCCCATGTACATTATGACAGAATGTTGAGTAGTCTTCTCTTGGCATTCCGTAGGTCTTTGGTGATTATATATTTCACCTGTGTTTGTATATGTCTCTTAACCCCAATATTGTAATGAATCCAATCCTCACACCTTTCCATTGGTGAACCATAAGTTTGTTTAATGAAACTGTGATTGCCCTTCTCCGTGGAAATATCTGCCCTGGTATCCGTTTTTAGGTAACACCTATAAGTGATATCCTACGATATGTGTCTTTCACTTTCTGACTTACTACAAGTCACGTGCTTACCTGTAGACTCATCTACGGGGCTGCAAATGGCATTGTGCCCTTTTTTTCCTTGGCTAATATTCTGTCTTAGCGAGGTCCATTTTCTGCAATGTGATTCCCTGAGGGCTGAGGATTAGCTGACCTGGGCAGCCTGACCCTGCCGGCAAGCCCTCCCCAGGTGTGCGTGGGTTGAGGTCGATAGAAACAGCACTCCAGGCAGCAATAGCCCCTGCAGCTGTGCCTGATTCCATATTCTCTGCCCCGTCAGCAGTCTCGGGGCTGTGCTGGTGGGAGGGTGTGAGGGTCCACGGCTTTGTTGGTGGCCCGGTGTGAGTGGGGCTCTGCTGGACTTTCTGCAGGAGTTGCCAGGCTGCCACCTGTAAAGAAGAGGATGTGTCACCCATAACTTCCACTGGAATTTCTCTCCGGGCTGTGGTGAGGAAGGAAAAAAAGGAATGATGGCCGGGACAGGAGGGGTATATCAGGCAGGGAAATGGAAAGCTTCTAGAAGAGTGCCCGGGGCCAGGACCATCCTGGCTGGCCTGCAGGCACCAAGTTGGCCTGCATGCTGTCGCTGGTGTGGCTCCACGGCCCTTCCTCTAGGCTTTCAAGCCCTTGTACATATTCAGGTGTTTTACCTGGGAAGGGTGGGAACAGTTCAGCAGCAGCTGGCCTGGGGCTCAGCTCACGTTTACTCACAGAGGCCTCGGCACGGTCCCCCAGCTTTGCAATGAGGATGCTCCTTGCGTGGGGGGGCCGGGCTGCTGGCTGTATGGGAGATGATTCCCCACCTCTGACCAATGTCAGAATTGTTTACCGCTGGAGCAAGTGCCCTGATAGGGTTTTCCTCTGTATAACTGCTGGGTTCAGGTTTTTTTTTTCTTTTTTGGTTCAAGTTAGAATTTATTCACCTATAATGTATTTATTGATATAAGCATGGAAATAATTCATTCATAGAAATACATCTGTGTGAAGGGAAGAACTTTTTTTCTGTTTTATTTTTAAATTTCATTTCTAAAAATTTTGCAGTTTAATCATATTTATTTTTCTATACAGCAGGTTATTATTAGTTATCTATTTTATTCATATACATATATACAGGTCAATACCTATCTCCCAACTCATCTGACCACCAACACCCCATGGCTTCCCCCACTTGGTGTCCATACGTTTGTTCTCTACCTCTGTTTCTCTATTTCTGCCCTGCAAACCTGTTCATCTGTACCATATATCTAGGTTCCACATACATGCATTAATACAGAATATTTGTTTTGCTCTTTCTGACTTACTTCATTCTGTATGACAGTCTCTAGATCCACCGACTTCTCTACAAATAACCCAGTTTCATTCCTTTTCATGGCTGAGTCATATCCCATTTTATGTATGTACCACATCTTTATCCATTCGTCTGTCTGTGGGCATTTAGGTTGCTTCCATTACCTGGCTATTGTAAATAGTGCTGCAATGAACATTGTGGTGAATGTGTGTTTTTGATTTATGGTTGTCTCTGGGTATATGCCCAGAAGTGGGATTGCTGGATCCTATGGTAATTCTATTCCTAGTTTCTTTAAGGAAACTCCATACTGTTCTCCATAGTGACTGTATCAATTTACCTTCCCACTAATAGTGGAAGAGGGTTCCTTTTGTCCACACCCTCCCCAGAATTTGTTGTTTGTAGATTTTCTGATGCTGCCGATTCTAACAGGTGTGAGGTGATACCTCATTGTCATTTTGATTTGCATTTCTCTAATAATTAGTGGTGTTGAGCAGCTTTTCATGTGCGTCTTGGCCGTCTCTGTGACTTCTTTGAAGAAACGTCTATTTAGATCTTCTGCCCATTTTTGTATTGGGTTGTTTGTTTTATTAATATTAAGCTGCGTGAGCTGTTTATATATATTGGAGATTAAACCCTTGTCCATTGATTCGTTTGCGAACGTTTTCGCCCATTCTGAGGGTTGCCTTTTTCCATTCCCGTTTTTTTTTAACCAAAAAAGAAAGAAAGCAAAAGAAGCAGAACACTAATGTGCGTGAAATATGCCTCTTGAAACTGTCGTTTTGAAATATGGACGTCTTTTGAACTTTTTGGTCGATATATGACCCCAGGATTTGTTTTCAGGGCAGGTGTCATTTACAGGCCTGCAATGATTTGGAATATCCACTGACCATTAGCGCTGGGATTAAAGCTGCTGTTGTGTGAAATGGCCACAAGGTGGCAGCAGTTCTCCCTTAGCAAATCTGGTTACTAGGGCAACAGAGCCTCAATGGAAGCCTGTTCTAGATTGGAATTTAGAATGGAATGTGCCAGGAGAAAGCCCCTCAAGTTTGTCTCACTACTTCTTGTTCGTGTTTTTAATTTAATTTTTAATTTTTTATTACAGCAAGTTTGATTACAACGTTTGCTTGTTGTAGGTGTGCAAGATGTGATTCTGTTACACATATACATATGTCTGTTCTTCCTGGGACCCTTTTCCCATGTACATTATGACAGAATGTTGAGTAGTCTTCTCTTGGCATTCCGTAGGTCTTTGGTGATTATATATTTCACCTGTGTTTGTATATGTCTCTTAACCCCAATATCGTAATGAATCCAATCCTCACACCTTTCCATTGGTGAACCATAAGTTTGTTTAATGAATCTGTGATTGCCCTTCTCCGTGGAAATATCTGCCCTGGTATCCGTTTTTAGGTAACACCTATAAGTGATATCCTACGATATGTGTCTTTCACTTTCTGACTTACTACAAGTCCCGTGCTTACCTGTAGACTCATCTACGGGGCTGCAAATGGCATTGTGCCCTTTTTTTCCTTGGCTAATATTCTGTCTTAGCGAGGTCCATTTTCTGCAATGTGATTCCCTGAGGGCTGAGGATTAGCTGACCTGGGCAGCCTGACCCTGCCGGCAAGCCCTCCCCAGGTGTGCGTGGGTTGAGGTCGATAGAAACAGCACTCCAGGCAGCAATAGCCCCTGCAGCTGTGCCTGACTCCATATTCTCTGCCCCGTCAGCAGTCTCGGGGCTGTGCTGGTGGGAGGGTGTGAGGGTCCACGGCTTTGTTGGTGGCCCGGTGTGAGTGGGGCTCTGCTGGACTTTCTGCAGGAGTTGCCAGGCTGCCACCTGTAAAGAAGAGGATGTGTCACCCATAACTTCCACTGGAATTTCTCTCCGGGCTGAGGTGAGGAAGGAAAAAAAGGAATGATGGCCGGGACAGGAGGGGTATATCAGGCAGGGAAATGGAAAGCTTCTAGAAGAGTGCCCGGGGCCAGGACCATCCTGGCTGGCCTGCAGGCACCAAGTTGGCCTGCATGCTGTCGCTGGTGTGGCTCCACGGCCCTTCCTCTAGGCTTTCAAGCCCTTGTACATATTCAGGTGTTTTACCTGGGAAGGGTGGGAACAGTTCAGCAGCAGCTGGCCTGGGGCTCAGCTCACGTTTACTCACAGAGGCCTCGGCACGGTCCCCCAGCTTTGCAATGAGGATGCTCCTTGCGTGGGGGGGCCGGGCTGCTGGCTGTATGGGAGATGATTCCCCACCTCTGACCAATGTCAGAATTGTTTACCGCTGGAGCAAGTGCCCTGATAGGGTTTTCCTCTGTATAACTGCTGGGTTCAGGTTTTTTTTTTCTTTTTTGGTTCAAGTTAGAATTTATTCACCTATAATGTATTTATTGATATAAGCATGGAAATAATTCATTCATAGAAATACATCTGTGTGAAGGGAAGAACTTTTTTTCTGTTTTATTTTTAAATTTCATTTCTAAAAATTTTGCAGTTTAATCATATTTATTTTTCTATACAGCAGGTTATTATTAGTTATCTATTTTATTCATATACATATATACAGGTCAATACCTATCTCCCAACTCATCTGACCACCAACACCCCATGGCTTCCCCCACTTGGTGTCCATACGTTTGTTCTCTACCTCTGTTTCTCTATTTCTGCCCTGCAAACCTGTTCATCTGTACCATATATCTAGGTTCCACATACATGCATTAATACAGAATATTTGTTTTGCTCTTTCTGACTTACTTCATTCTGTATGACAGTCTCTAGATCCACCGACTTCTCTACAAATAACCCAGTTTCATTCCTTTTCATGGCTGAGTCATATCCCATTTTATGTATGTACCACATCTTTATCCATTCGTCTGTCTGTGGGCATTTAGGTTGCTTCCATTACCTGGCTATTGTAAATAGTGCTGCAATGAACATTGTGGTGAATGTGTGTTTTTGATTTATGGTTGTCTCTGGGTATATACCCAGAAGTGGGATTGATGGATCCTATGGTAATTCTATTCCTAGTTTCTTTAAGGAAACTCCATACTGTTCTCCATAGTGACTGTATCAATTTACCTTCCCACTAATAGTGGAAGAGGGTTCCTTTTGTCCACACCCTCCCCAGAATTTGTTGTTTGTAGATTTTCTGATGCTGCCGATTCTAACAGGTGTGAGGTGATACCTCATTGTCATTTTGATTTGCATTTCTCTAATAATTAGTGGTGTTGAGCAGCTTTTCATGTGCGTCTTGGCCGTCTCTGTGACTTCTTTGAAGAAACGTCTATTTAGATCTTCTGCCCATTTTTGTATTGGGTTGTTTGTTTTATTAATATTAAGCTGCGTGAGCTGTTTATATATATTGGAGATTAAACCCTTGTCCATTGATTCGTTTGCGAACGTTTTCGCCCATTCTGAGGGTTGCCTTTTTCCATTCCCGTTTTTTTTTAACCAAAAAAGAAAGAAAGCAAAAGAAGCAGAACACTAATGTGCGTGAAATATGCCTCTTGAAACTGTCGTTTTGAAATATGGACGTCTTTTGAACTTTTTGGTCGATATATGACCCCAGGATTTGTTTTCAGGGCAGGTGTCATTTACAGGCCTGCAATGATTTGGAATATCCACTGACCATTAGCGCTGGGATTAAAGCTGCTGTTGTGTGAAATGGCCACAAGGTGGCAGCAGTTCTCCCTTAGCAAATCTGGTTACTAGGGCAACAGAGCCTCAATGGAAGCCTGTTCTAGATTGGAATTTAGAATGGAATGTGCCAGGAGAAAGCCCCTCAAGTTTGTCTCACTACTTCTTGTTCGTGTTTTTAATTTAATTTTTAATTTTTTATTACAGCAAGTTTGATTACAACGTTTGCTTGTTGTAGGTGTGCAAGATGTGGTTCTGTTACACATATACATATGTCTGTTCTTCCTGGGACCCTTTTCCCATGTACATTATGACAGAATGTTGAGTAGTCTTCTCTTGGCATTCCGTAGGTCTTTGGTGATTATATATTTCACCTGTGTTTGTATATGTCTCTTAACCCCAATATTGTAATGAATCCAATCCTCACACCTTTCCATTGGTGAACCATAAGTTTTTTTAATGAAACTGTGATTGCCCTTCTCCGTGGAAATATCTGCCCTGGTATCCGTTTTTAGGTAACACCTATAAGTGATATCCTACGATATGTGTCTTTCACTTTCTGACTTACTACAAGTCACGTGCTTACCTGTAGACTCATCTACGGGGCTGCAAATGGCATTGTGCCCTTTTTTTCCTTGGCTAATATTCTGTCTTAGCGAGGTCCATTTTCTGCAATGTGATTCCCTGAGGGCTGAGGATTAGCTGACCTGGGCAGCCTGACCCTGCCGGCAAGCCCTCCCCAGGTGTGCGTGGGTTGAGGTCGATAGAAACAGCACTCCAGGCAGCAATAGCCCCTGCAGCTGTGCCTGATTCCATATTCTCTGCCCCGTCAGCAGTCTCGGGGCTGTGCTGGTGGGAGGGTGTGAGGGTCCACGGCTTTGTTGGTGGCCCGGTGTGAGTGGGGCTCTGCTGGACTTTCTGCAGGAGTTGCCAGGCTGCCACCTGTAAAGAAGAGGATGTGTCACCCATAACTTCCACTGGAATTTCTCTCCGGGCTGTGGTGAGGAAGGAAAAAATGGAATGATGGCCGGGACAGGAGGGGTATATCAGGCAGGGAAATGGAAAGCTTCTAGAAGAGTGCCCGGGGCCAGGACCATCCTGGCTGGCCTGCAGGCACCAAGTTGGCCTGCATGCTGTCGCTGGTGTGGCTCCACGGCCCTTCCTCTAGGCTTTCAAGCCCTTGTACATATTCAGGTGTTTTACCTGGGAAGGGTGGGAACAGTTCAGCAGCAGCTGGCCTGGGGCTCATCTCACGTTTACTCACAGAGGCCTCGGCACGGTCCCCCAGCTTTGCAATGAGGATGCTCCTTGCGTGGGGGGGCCGGGCTGCTGGCTGTATGGGAGATGATTCCCCACCTCTGACCAATGTCAGAATTGTTTACCGCTGGAGCAAGTGCCCTGATAGGGTTTTCCTCTGTATAACTGCTGGGTTCAGGTTTTTTTTTTTCTTTTTTGGTTCAAGTTAGAATTTATTCACCTATAATGTATTTATTGATATAAGCATGGAAATAATTCATTCATAGAAATACATCTGTGTGAAGGGAAGAACTTTTTTTCTGTTTTATTTTTAAATTTCATTTCTAAAAATTTTGCAGTTTAATCATATTTATTTTTCTATACAGCAGGTTATTATTAGTTATCTATTTTATTCATATACATATATACAGGTCAATACCTATCTCCCAACTCATCTGACCACCAACACCCCATGGCTTCCCCCACTTGGTGTCCATACGTTTGTTCTCTACCTCTGTTTCTCTATTTCTGCCCTGCAAACCTGTTCATCTGTACCATATATCTAGGTTCCACATACATGCATTAATACAGAATATTTGTTTTGCTCTTTCTGACTTACTTCATTCTGTATGACAGTCTCTAGATCCACCGACTTCTCTACAAATAACCCAGTTTCATTCCTTTTCATGGCTGAGTCATATCCCATTTTATGTATGTACCACATCTTTATCCATTCGTCTGTCTGTGGGCATTTAGGTTGCTTCCATTACCTGGCTATTGTAAATAGTGCTGCAATGAACATTGTGGTGAATGTGTGTTTTTGATTTATGGTTGTCTCTGGGTATATGCCCAGAAGTGGGATTGATGGATCCTATGGTAATTCTATTCCTAGTTTCTTTAAGGAAACTCCATACTGTTCTCCATAGTGACTGTATCAATTTACCTTCCCACTAATAGTGGAAGAGGGTTCCTTTTGTCCACACCCTCCCCAGAATTTGTTGTTTGTAGATTTTCTGATGCTGCCGATTCTAACAGGTGTGAGGTGATACCTCATTGTCATTTTGATTTGCATTTCTCTAATAATAAGTGGTGTTGAGCAGCTTTTCATGTGCGTCTTGGCCGTCTCTGTGACTTCTTTGAAGAAACGTCTATTTAGATCTTCTGCCCATTTTTGTATTGGGTTGTTTGTTTTATTAATATTAAGCTGCGTGAGCTGTTTATATATATTGGAGATTAAACCCTTGTCCATTGATTCGTTTGCGAACGTTTTCGCCCATTCTGAGGGTTGCCTTTTTCCATTCCCTTTTTTTTTAACCAAAAAAGAAAGAAAGCAAAAGAAGCAGAACACTAATGTGCGTGAAATATGCCTCTTGAAACTGTCGTTTTGAAATATGGACGTCTTTTGAACTTTTTGGTCGATATATGACCCCAGGATTTGTTTTCAGGGCAGGTGTCATTTACAGGCCTGCAATGATTTGGAATATCCACTGACCATTAGCGCTGGGATTAAAGCTGCTGTTGTGTGAAATGGCCACAAGGTGGCAGCAGTTCTCCCTTAGCAAATCTGGTTACTAGGGCAACAGAGCCTCAATGGAAGCCTGTTCTAGATTGGAATTTAGAATGGAATGTGCCAGGAGCAAGCCCCTCAAGTTTGTCTCACTACTTCTTGTTCGTGTTTTTAATTTAATTTTTAATTTTTTATTACAGCAAGTTTGATTACAACGTTTGCTTGTTGTAGGTGTGCAAGATGTGATTCTGTTACACATATACATATGTCTGTTCTTCCTGGGACCCTTTTCCCATGTACATTATGACAGAATGTTGAGTAGTCTTCTCTTGGCATTCCGTAGGTCTTTGGTGATTATATATTTCACCTGTGTTTGTATATGTCTCTTAACCCCAATATCGTAATGAATCCAATCCTCACACCTTTCCATTGGTGAACCATAAGTTTGTTTAATGAATCTGTGATTACCCTTCTCCGTGGAAATATCTGCCCTGGTATCCGTTTTTAGGTAACACCTATAAGTGATATCCTACGATATGTGTCTTTCACTTTCTGACTTACTACAAGTCCCGTGCTTACCTGTAGACTCATCTACGGGGCTGCAAATGGCATTGTGCCCTTTTTTTCCTTGGCTAATATTCTGTCTTAGCGAGGTCCATTTTCTGCAATGTGATTCCCTGAGGGCTGAGGATTAGCTGACCTGGGCAGCCTGACCCTGCCGGCAAGCCCTCCCCAGGTGTGCGTGGGTTGAGGTCGATAGAAACAGCACTCCAGGCAGCAATAGCCCCTGCAGCTGTGCCTGATTCCATATTCTCTGCCCCGTCAGCAGTCTCGGGGCTGTGCTGGTGGGAGGGTGTGAGGGTCCACGGCTTTGTTGGTGGCCCGGTGTGAGTGGGGCTCTGCTGGACTTTCTGCAGGAGTTGCCAGGCTGCCACCTGTAAAGAAGAGGATGTGTCACCCATAACTTCCACTGGAATTTCTCTCCGGGCTGAGGTGAGGAAGGAAAAAAAGGAATGATGGCCGGGACAGGAGGGGTATATCAGGCAGGGAAATGGAAAGCTTCTAGAAGAGTGCCCGGGGCCAGGACCATCCTGGCTGGCCTGCAGGCACCAAGTTGGCCTGCATGCTGTCGCTGGTGTGGCTCCACGGCCCTTCCTCTAGGCTTTCAAGCCCTTGTACATATTCAGGTGTTTTACCTGGGAAGGGTGGGAACAGTTCAGCAGCAGCTGGCCTGGGGCTCAGCTCACGTTTACTCACAGAGGCCTCGGCACGGTCCCCCAGCTTTGCAATGAGGATGCTCCTTGCGTGGGGGGGCCGGGCTGCTGGCTGTATGGGAGATGATTCCCCACCTCTGACCAATGTCAGAATTGTTTACCGCTGGAGCAAGTGCCCTGATAGGGTTTTCCTCTGTATAACTGCTGGGTTCAGGTTTTTTTTTTCTTTTTTGGTTCAAGTTAGAATTTATTCATCTTTTATGTATTTATTGATATAAGCATGGAAATAATTCATTCATAGAAATACATCTGTGTGAAGGGAAGAACTTTTTTCTGTTTTATTTTTAAATTTCATTTCTAAAAATTTTGCAGTTTAATTATATTTATTTTTCCAAACAGCAGGTTATTATTAGTTATCTATTTTATTCATATACATATATACAGGTCAATACCTACCTCCCAACTCATCTGACCACCATCACCCCATGGCTTCCCCCACTTGGTGTCCATACGTTTGTTCTCTACCTCTGTTTCTCTATTTCTGCCCTGCAAACCTGTTCATCTGTACCATATATCTAGGTTCCACATACATGCATTAATACAGAATATTTGTTTTGCTCTTTCTGACTTACTTCATTCTGTATGACAGTCTCTAGATCCACCGACTTCTCTACAAATAACCCAGTTTCATTCCTTTTCATGGCTGAGTCATATCCCATTTTATGTATGTACCACATCTTTATCCATTCATCTGTCTGTGGGCATTTATGTTGCTTCCATTACCTGGCTATTGTAAATAGTGCTGCAATGAACATTGTGGTGAATGTGTGTTTTTGATTTATGGTTGTCTCTGTGTATATGCCCAGAAGTGGGATTGCTGGATCCTATGGTAATTCTATTCCTAGTTTCTTTAAGGAAACTCCATACTGTTCTCCATAGTGACTGTATCAATTTACCTTCCCACCAATAGTGGAAGAGGGTTCCTTTTGTCCACACCCTCCCCAGAATTTGTTGTTTGTAGATTTTCTGATGATGCCGATTCTAACAGGTGTGAGGTGATACCTCATTGTCGTTTTGATTTGCATTTCTCTAATAATTAGTGGTGTTGAGCATCTTTTCATGTGCGTCTTGGCCGTCTCTGTGACTTCTTTGAAGAAACGTCTATTTAGATCTTCTGCCCATTTTTGTATTGGGTTGTTTGTTTTATTAATATTAAGCTGCGTGAGCTGTTTATATATATTGGAGATTAAACCCTTGTCCATTGATTCGTTTGCGAACGTTTTCGCCCATTCTGAGGGTTGCCTTTTTCCATTCCCGTTTTTTTTAACCAAAAAAGAAAGAAAGCAAAAGAAGCAGAACACTAATGTGCGTGAAATATGCCTCTTGAAACTGTCGTTTTGAAATATGGACGTCTTTTGAACTTTTTGGTCGATATATGACCCCAGGATTTGTTTTCAGGGCAGGTGTCATTTACAGGCCTGCAATGATTTGGAATATCCACTGACCAGTAGTGCTGGGATTAAAGCTGCTGTTGTGCGAAATGGCCACAAGGTGGCAGCAGTTCTCCCTTAGCAAATCTGGTTACCAGGTCAACAGAGCCTCAATGGAAGCCTGTTCTAGATTGGAATTTAGAATGGAATGTGCCAGGAGAAAGCCCCTCAAGTTTGTCTCACTACTTCTTGTTCGTGTTTTTAATTTAATTTTTAATTTTTTATTACAGCAAGTTTGATTACAACGTTTGCTTGTTGTAGGTGTGCAAGATGTGGTTCTTTTACACATATACATATGTCTGTTCTTCCTGGGACCCTTTTCCCATGTACGTTATGACAGAATGTTGAGTAGTCTTCTCTTGGCATTCCGTAGGTCTTTGGTGATTATATATTTCACCTGTGTTTGTATATGTCTCTTAACCCCAATATCGTAATGAATCCAATCCTCACACCTTTCCATTGGTGAACCATAAGTTTGTTTAATGAATCTGTGATTGCCCTTCTCCGTGGAAATATCTGCCCTGGTATCCGTTTTTAGGTAACACCTATAAGTGATATCCTACGATATGTGTCTTTCACTTTCTGACTTACTACAAGTCCCGTGCTTACCTGTAGACTCATCTACGGGGCTGCAAATGGCATTGTGCCCTTTTTTTCCTTGACTAATATTCTGTCTTAGCGAGGTCCATTTTCTGCAATGTGATTCCCTGAGGGCTGAGGATTAGCTGACCTGGGCAGCCTGACCCTGCCGGCAAGCCCTCCCCAGGTGTGCGTGGGTTGAGTTCAATAGAAACAGCACTCCAGGCAGCAATAGCCCCTGCAGCTGTGCCTGACTCCATATTCTCTGCCCCGTCAGCAGTCTCGGGGCTGTGCTGGTGGGAGGGTGTGAGGGTCCACGGCTTTGTTGGTGGCCCGGTGTGAGTGGGGCTCTGCTGGACTTTCTGCAGGAGTTGCCAGGCTGCCACCTGTAAAGAAGAGGATGTGTCACCCATAACTTCCACTGGAATTTCTCTCCGGGCTGAGGTGAGGAAGGAAAAAAAGGAATGATGGCCGGGACAGGAGGGGTATATCAGGCAGGGAAATGGAAAGCTTCTAGAAGAGTGTCCGGGGCCAGGACCATCCTGGCTGGCCTGCAGGCACCAAGTTGGCCTGCATGCTGTCGCTGGTGTGGCTCCACGGCCCTTCCTCTAGGCTTTCAAGCCCTTGTACATATTCAGGTGTTTTACCTGGGAAGGGTGGGAACAGTTCAGCAGCAGCTGGCCTGGGGCTCAGCTCACGTTTACTCACAGAGGCCTCGGCACGGTCCCCCAGCTTTGCAATGAGGATGCTCCTTGCGTGGGGGGGCCGGGCTGCTGGCTGTATGGGAGATGATTCCCCACCTCTGACCAATGTCAGAATTGTTTACCGCTGGAGCAAGTGCCCTGATAGGGTTTTCCTCTGTATAACTGCTGGGTTCAGGTTTTTTTTTTTCTTTTTTGGTTCAAGTTAGAATTTATTCATCTTTTATGTATTTATTGATATAAGCATGGAAATAATTCATTCATAGAAATACATCTGTGTGAAGGGAAGAACTTTTTTCTGTTTTATTTTTAAATTTCATTTCTAAAAATTTTGCAGTTTAATTATATTTATTTTTCCAAACAGCAGGTTATTATTAGTTATCTATTTTATTCATATACATATATACAGGTCAATACCTACCTCCCAACTCATCTGACCACCATCACCCCATGGCTTCCCCCACTTGGTGTCCATACGTTTGTTCTCTACCTCTGTTTCTCTATTTCTGCCCTGCAAACCTGTTCATCTGTACCATATATCTAGGTTCCACATACATGCATTAATACAGAATATTTGTTTTGCTCTTTCTGACTTACTTCATTCTGTATGACAGTCTCTAGATCCACCGACTTCTCTACAAATAACCCAGTTTCATTCCTTTTCATGGCTGAGTCATATCCCATTTTATGTATGTACCACATCTTTATCCATTCATCTGTCTGTGGGCATTTATGTTGCTTCCATTACCTGGCTATTGTAAATAGTGCTGCAATGAACATTGTGGTGAATGTGTGTTTTTGATTTATGGTTGTCTCTGTGTATATGCCCAGAAGTGGGATTGCTGGATCCTATGGTAATTCTATTTCTAGTTTCTTTAAGGAAACTCCATACTGTTCTCCATAGTGACTGTATCAATTTACCTTCCCACCAATAGTGGAAGAGGGTTCCTTTTGTCCACACCCTCCCCAGAATTTGTTGTTTGTAGATTTTCTGATGCTGCCGATTCTAACAGGTGTGAGGTGATACCTCATTGTCGTTTTGATTTGCATTTCTCTAATAATTAGTGGTGTTGAGCATCTTTTCATGTGCGTCTTGGCCGTCTCTGTGACTTCTTTGAAGAAACGTCTATTTAGATCTTCTGCCCATTTTTGTATTGGGTTGTTTGTTTTATTAATATTAAGCTGCGTGAGCTGTTTATATATATTGGAGATTAAACCCTTGTCCATTGATTCGTTTGCGAACGTTTTCGCCCATTCTGAGGGTTGCCTTTTTCCATTCCCGTTTTTTTTAACCAAAAAAGAAAGAAAGCAAAAGAAGCAGAACACTAATGGGCGTGAAATATGCCTCTTGAAACTGTCGTTTTGAAATATGGACGTCTTTTGAACTTTTTGGTCGATATATGACCCCAGGATTTGTTTTCAGGGCAGGTGTCATTTACAGGCCTGCAATGATTTGGAATATCCACTGACCAGTAGCGCTGGGATTAAAGCTGCTGTTGTGCGAAATGGCCACAAGGTGGCAGCAGTTCTCCCTTAGCAAAAATGGTTACCAGGTCAACAGAGCCTCAATGGAAGCCTGTTCTAGATTGGAATTTAGAATGGAATGTGCCAGGAGAAAGCCCCTCAAGTTTGTCTCACTACTTCTTGTTCGTGTTTTTAATTTAATTTTTAATTTTTTATTACAGCAAGTTTGATTACAACGTTTGCTTGTTGTAGGTGTGCAAGATGTGGTTCTTTTACACATATACATATGTCTGTTCTTCCTGGGACCCTTTTCCCATGTACGTTATGACAGAATGTTGAGTAGTCTTCTCTTGGCATTCCGTAGGTCTTTGGTGATTATATATTTCACCTGTGTTTGTATATGTCTCTTAACCCCAATATCGTAATGAATCCAATCCTCACACCTTTCCATTGGTGAACCATAAGTTTGTTTAATGAATCTGTGATTGCCCTTCTCCGTGGAAATATCTGCCCTGGTATCCGTTTTTAGGTAACACCTATAAGTGATATCCTACGATATGTGTCTTTCACTTTCTGACTTACTACAAGTCCTGTGCTTACCTGTAGACTCATCTACGGGGCTGCAAATGGCATTGTGCCCTTTTTTTCCTTGGCTAATATTCTGTCTTAGCGAGGTCCATTTTCTGCAATGTGATTCCCTGAGGGCTGAGGATTAGCTGACCTGGGCAGCCTGACCCTGCCGGCAAGCCCTCCCCAGGTGTGCCTGGGTTGAGGTCAATAGAAACAGCACTCCAGGCAGCAATAGCCCCTGCAGCTGTGCCTGACTCCATATTCTCTGCCCCGTCAGCAGTCTCGGGGCTGTGCTGGTGGGAGGGTGTGAGGGTCCACGGCTTTGTTGGTGGCCCGGTGTGAGTGGGGCTCTGCTGGAATTTCTGCAGGAGTTGCCAGGTTGCCACCTGTAAAGAAGAGGATGTGTCACCCATAATTTCCACTGGAATTTCTCTCCGGGCTGAGGTGAGGGAGGAAAAAAAAGAGTGGGGGCCGGGACAGGAGTGGTATCTCAGGCAGGGAAATGGAAAGCTTCCAGAAGAGCGCCCGGGGCCAGGACCATCCTGGCTGGCCTGCAGGCACCAAGTTGGCCTGCGTGCTGTCGCTGGTGTGGCTCCACGGCCCTTCCTCTAGGCTTTCAAGCCCTTGTACATATTCAGGTGTTTTACCTGGGAAGGGTGGGAACAGTTCAGCAGCAGCTGGCCTGGGGCTCAGCTCACGTTTACTCACAGAGGCCTCGGCACTGTCCCCCAGCTTTGCAATCAGGACGCTCCTTGCGTGGGGGGGCCGGGCTGCTGGCTGTATGGGAGATGATTCCCCACCTCTGACCAATCTCAGAATTGTTTACCGCTGGAACAAGTGCCCTGATAGGGTTTTCCTCTGTATAACTGCTGGGTACAGGATTTTTTTTTTCTTTTTTGGTTCAAGTTAGAAGTTATTCATCTTTTATGTATTTATTGATATAAGCATGGAAATAATTCATTCATAGAAATACATCTGTGTGAAGGGAAGAACTTTTTTTCTGTTTTATTTTTAAATTTCATTTCTAAAAATTTTGCAGTTTAATCATATTTATTTTTCTATACAGCAGGTTATTATTAGTTATCTATTTTATTCATATACATATATACAGGTCAATACCTATCTCCCAACTCATCTGACCACCAACACCCCATGGCTTCCCCCACTTGGTGTCCATACGTTTGTTCTCTACCTCTGTTTCTCTATTTCTGCCCTGCAAACCTGTTCATCTGTACCATATATCTAGGTTCCACATACATGCATTAATACAGAATATTTGTTTTGCTCTTTCTGACTTACTTCATTCTGTATGACAGTCTCTAGATCCACCGACTTCTCTACAAATAACCCAGTTTCATTCCTTTTCATGGCTGAGTCATATCCCATTTTATGTATGTACCACATCTTTATCCATTCGTCTGTCTGTGGGCATTTAGGTTGCTTCCATTACCTGGCTATTGTAAATAGTGCTGCAATGAACATTGTGGTGAATGTGTGTTTTTGATTTATGGTTGTCTCTGGGTATATGCCCAGAAGTGGGATTGCTGGATCCTATGGTAATTCTATTCCTAGTTTCTTTAAGGAAACTCCATACTGTTCTCCATAGTGACTGTATCAATTTACCTTCCCACTAATAGTGGAAGAGGGTTCCTTTTGTCCACACCCTCCCCAGAATTTGTTGTTTGTAGATTTTCTGATGCTGCCGATTCTAACAGGTGTGAGGTGATACCTCATTGTCATTTTGATTTGCATTTCTCTAATAATTAGTGGTGTTGAGCAGCTTTTCATGTGCGTCTTGGCCGTCTCTGTGACTTCTTTGAAGAAACGTCTATTTAGATCTTCTGCCCATTTTTGTATTGGGTTGTTTGTTTTATTAATATTAAGCTGCGTGAGCTGTTTATATATATTGGAGATTAAACCCTTGTCCATTGATTCGTTTGCGAACGTTTTCGCCCATTCTGAGGGTTGCCTTTTTCCATTCCCGTTTTTTTTTAACCAAAAAAGAAAGAAAGCAAAAGAAGCAGAACACTAATGTGCGTGAAATATGCCTCTTGAAACTGTCGTTTTGAAATATGGACGTCTTTTGAACTTTTTGGTCGATATATGACCCCAGGATTTGTTTTCAGGGCAGGTGTCATTTACAGGCCTGCAATGATTTGGAATATCCACTGACCATTAGCGCTGGGATTAAAGCTGCTGTTGTGTGAAATGGCCACAAGGTGGCAGCAGTTCTCCCTTAGCAAATCTGGTTACTAGGGCAACAGAGCCTCAATGGAAGCCTGTTCTAGATTGGAATTTAGAATGGAATGTGCCAGGAGAAAGCCCCTCAAGTTTGTCTCACTACTTCTTGTTCGTGTTTTTAATTTAATTTTTAATTTTTTATTACAGCAAGTTTGATTACAACGTTTGCTTGTTGTAGGTGTGCAAGATGTGGTTCTGTTACACATATACATATGTCTGTTCTTCCTGGGACCCTTTTCCCATGTACATTATGACAGAATGTTGAGTAGTCTTCTCTTGGCATTCCGTAGGTCTTTGGTGATTATATATTTCACCTGTGTTTGTATATGTCTCTTAACCCCAATATCGTAATGAATCCAATCCTCACACCTTTCCATTGGTGAACCATAAGGTTGTTTAATGAAACTGTGATTGCCCTTCTCCGTGGAAATATCTGCCCTGGTATCCGTTTTTAGGTAACACCTATAAGTGATATCCTACGATATGTGTCTTTCACTTTCTGACTTACTACAAGTCACGTGCTTACCTGTAGACTCATCTACGGGGCTGCAAATGGCATTGTGCCCTTTTTTTCCTTGGCTAATATTCTGTCTTAGCGAGGTACATTTTCTGCAATGTGATTCCCTGAGGGCTGAGGATTAGCTGACCGGGGCAGCCTGACCCTGCCGGCAAGCCCTCCCCAGGTGTGCGTGGGTTGAGGTCGATAGAAACAGCACTCCAGGCAGCAATAGCCCCTGCAGCTGTGCCTGATTCCATATTCTCTGCCCCGTCAGCAGTCTCGGGGCTGTGCTGGTGGGAGGGTGTGAGGGTCCACGGCTTTGTTGGTGGCCCGGTGTGAGTGGGGCTCTGCTGGACTTTCTGCAGGAGTTGCCAGGCTGCCACCTGTAAAGAAGAGGATGTGTCACCCATAACTTCCACTGGAATTTCTCTCCGGGCTGTGGTGAGGAAGGAAAAAAAGGAATGATGGCCGGGACAGGAGGGGTATATCAGGCAGGGAAATGGAAAGCTTCTAGAAGAGTGCCCGGGGCCAGGACCATCCTGGCTGGCCTGCAGGCACCAAGTTGGCCTGCATGCTGTCGCTGGTGTGGCTCCACGGCCCTTCCTCTAGGCTTTCAAGCCCTTGTACATATTCAGGTGTTTTACCTGGGAAGGGTGGGAACAGTTCAGCAGCAGCTGGCCTGGGGCTCAGCTCACGTTTACTCACAGAGGCCTCGGCACGGTCCCCCAGCTTTGCAATGAGGATGCTCCTTGCGTGGGGGGGCCAGGCTGCTGGCTGTATGGGAGATGATTCCCCACCTCTGACCAATGTCAGAATTGTTTACCGCTGGAGCAAGTGCCCTGATAGGGTTTTCCTCTGTATAACTGCTGGGTTCAGGTTTTTTTTTTCTTTTTTGGTTCAAGTTAGAATTTATTCATCTATAATGTATTTATTGATATAAGCATGGAAACAATTCATTCATAGAAATACATCTGTGTGAAGGGAAGAACTTTTTTTCTGTTTTATTTTGAAATTTCATTTCTAAAAATTTTGAGGTTTAATTATATTTATTTTTCTATACAGCAGTTTATTATTAGTTATCTATTTTATTCATATACATATATACAGGTCAATACCTATCTCCCAACTCATCTGACCACCAACACCCCATGGCTTCCCCCACTTGGTGTCCATACGTTTGTTCTCTACCTCTGTTTCTCTATTTCTGCCCTGCAAACCTGTTCATCTGTACCATATATCTAGGTTCCACATACATGCATTAATACAGAATATTTGTTTTGCTCTTTCTGACTTACTTCATTCTGTATGACAGTCTCTAGATCCACCGACTTCTCTACAAATAACCCAGTTTCATTCCTTTTCATGGCTGAGTCATATCCCATTTTATGTATGTACCACATCTTTATCCATTCGTCTGTCTGTGGGCATTTAGGTTGCTTCCATTACCTGGCTATTGTAAATAGTGCTGCAATGAACATTGTGGTGAATGTGTGTTTTTGATTTATGGTTGTCTCTGGGTATATGCCCAGAAGTGGGATTGCTGGATCCTATGGTAATTCTATTCCTAGTTTCTTTAAGGAAACTCCATACTGTTCTCCATAGTGACTGTATCAATTTACCTTCCCACTAATAGTGGAAGAGGGTTCCTTTTGTCCACACCCTCCCCAGAATTTGTTGTTTGTAGATTTTCTGATGCTGCCGATTCTAACAGGTGTGAGGTGATACCTCATTGTCATTTTGATTTGCATTTCTCTAATAATTAGTGGTGTTGAGCAGCTTTTCATGTGCGTCTTGGCCGTCTCTGTGACTTCTTTGAAGAAACGTCTATTTAGATCTTCTGCCCATTTTTGTATTGGGTTGTTTGTTTTATTAATATTAAGCTGCGTGAGCTGTTTATATATATTGGAGATTAAACCCTTGTCCATTGATTCGTTTGCGAACGTTTTCGCCCATTCTGAGGGTTGCCTTTTTCCATTCCCTTTTTTTTTAACCAAAAAAGAAAGAAAGCAAAAGAAGCAGAACACTAATGTGCGTGAAATATGCCTCTTGAAACTGTCGTTTTGAAATATGGACGTCTTTTGAACTTTTTGGTCGATATATGACCCCAGGATTTGTTTTCAGGGCAGGTGTCATTTACAGGCCTGCAATGATTTGGAATATCCACTGACCATTAGCGCTGGGATTAAAGCTGCTGTTGTGTGAAATGGCCACAAGGTGGCAGCAGTTCTCCCTTAGCAAATCTGGTTACTAGGGCAACAGAGCCTCAATGGAAGCCTGTTCTAGATTGGAATTTAGAATGGAATGTGCCAGGAGAAAGCCCCTCAAGTTTGTCTCACTACTTCTTGTTCGTGTTTTTAATTTAATTTTTAATTTTTTATTACAGCAAGTTTGATTACAACGTTTGCTTGTTGTAGGTGTGCAAGATGTGATTCTGTTACACATATACATATGTCTGTTCTTCCTGGGACCCTTTTCCCATGTACATTATGACAGAATGTTGAGTAGTCTTCTCTTGGCATTCCGTAGGTCTTTGGTGATTATATATTTCACCTGTGTTTGTATATGTCTCTTAACCCCAATATCGTAATGAATCCAATCCTCACACCTTTCCATTGGTGAACCATAAGTTTGTTTAATGAATCTGTGATTGCCCTTCTCCGTGGAAATATCTGCCCTGGTATCCGTTTTTAGGTAACACCTATAAGTGATATCCTACGATATGTGTCTTTCACTTTCTGACTTACTACAAGTCCCGTGCTTACCTGTAGACTCATCTACGGGGCTGCAAATGGCATTGTGCCCTTTTTTTCCTTGGCTAATATTCTGTCTTAGCGAGGTCCATTTTCTGCAATGTGATTCCCTGAGGGCTGAGGATTAGCTGACCTGGGCAGCCTGACCCTGCCGGCAAGCCCTCCCCAGGTGTGCGTGGGTTGAGGTCGATAGAAACAGCACTCCAGGCAGCAATAGCCCCTGCAGCTGTGCCTGATTCCATATTCTCTGCCCCGTCAGCAGTCTCGGGGCTGTGCTGGTGGGAGGGTGTGAGGGTCCACGGCTTTGTTGGTGGCCCGGTGTGAGTGGGGCTCTGCTGGACTTTCTGCAGGAGTTGCCAGGCTGCCACCTGTAAAGAAGAGGATGTGTCACCCATAACTTCCACTGGAATTTCTCTCCGGGCTGAGGTGAGGAAGGAAAAAAAGGAATGATGGCCGGGACAGGAGGGGTATATCAGGCAGGGAAATGGAAAGCTTCTAGAAGAGTGCCCGGGGCCAGGACCATCCTGGCTGGCCTGCAGGCACCAAGTTGGCCTGCATGCTGTCGCTGGTGTGGCTCCACGGCCCTTCCTCTAGGCTTTCAAGCCCTTGTACATATTCAGGTGTTTTACCTGGGAAGGGTGGGAACAGTTCAGCAGCAGCTGTCCTGGGGCTCAGCTCACGTTTACTCACAGAGGCCTCGGCACGGTCCCCCAGCTTTGCAATGAGGATGCTCCTTGCGTGGGGGGGCCGGGCTGCTGGCTGTATGGGAGATGATTCCCCACCTCTGACCAATGTCAGAATTGTTTACCGCTGGAGCAAGTGCCCTGATAGGGTTTTCCTCTGTATAACTGCTGGGTTCAGGTTTTTTTTTTCTTTTTTGGTTCAAGTTAGAATTTATTCATCTTTTATGTATTTATTGATATAAGCATGGAAATAATTCATTCATAGAAATACATCTGTGTGAAGGGAAGAACTTTTTTCTGTTTTATTTTTAAATTTTATTTCTAAAAATTTTGAAGTTTAATTATATTTATTTTTCTATACAGCAGGTTATTATTAATTATTTATTTTATTCATATACATATATACAGGTCAATACCTATCTCCCAACTCATCTGACCACAACACCCCATGGCTTCCCCGACTTGGTGTCCATACGTTTGTTCTCTACCTCTGTTTCTCTATTTCTGCCCTGCAAACCTGTTCATCTGTACCATATATCTAGGTTCCACATACATGCATTAATACAGAATATTTGTTTTGCTCTTTCTGACTTACTTCATTCTGTATGACAGTCTCTAGATCCACCGACTTCTCTACAAACAACCCAGTTTCATTCCTTTTCATGGCTGAGTCATATCCCATTTTATATATGTACCACATCTTTATCCATTCGTCTGTCTGTGGGCATTTAGGTTGCTTCCATTACCTGGCTATTGTAAATAGTGCTGCAATGAACATTGTGGTGAATGTGTGTTTTTGATTTATGGTTGTCTCTGTGTATATGCCCAGAAGTGGGATTGCTGGATCCTATGGTAATTCTATTCCTAGTTTCTTTAAGGAAACTCCATACTGTTCTCCATAGTGACTGTATCAATTTACCTTCCCACCAATAGTGGAAGAGGGTTCCTTTTGTCCACACCCTCCCCAGAATTTGTTGTTTGTAGATTTTCTGATGATGCCGATTCTAACAGGTGTGAGGTGATACCTCATTGTCGTTTTGATTTGCATTTCTCTAATAATTAGTGGTGTTGAGCATCTTTTCATGTGCGTCTTGGCCGTCTCTGTGACTTCTTTGAAGAAACGTCTATTTAGATCTTCTGCCCATTTTTGTATTGGGTTGTTTGTTTTATTAATATTAAGCTGCGTGAGCTGTTTATATATATTGGAGATTAAACCCTTGTCCATTGATTCGTTTGCGAACGTTTTCGCCCATTCTGAGGGTTGCCTTTTTCCATTCCCGTTTTTTTTAACCAAAAAAGAAAGAAAGCAAAAGAAGCAGAACACTAATGTGCGTGAAATATGCCTCTTGAAACTGTCGTTTTGAAATATGGACGTCTTTTGAACTTTTTGGTCGATATATGACCCCAGGATTTGTTTTCAGGGCAGGTGTCATTTACAGGCCTGCAATGATTTGGAATATCCACTGACCAGTAGCGCTGGGATTAAAGCTGCTGTTGTGCGAAATGGCCACAAGGTGGCAGCAGTTCTCCCTTAGCAAATCTGGTTACCAGGTCAACAGAGCCTCAATGGAAGCCTGTTCTAGATTGGAATTTAGAATGGAATGTGCCAGGAGAAAGCCCCTCAAGTTTGTCTCACTACTTCTTGTTCGTGTTTTTAATTTAATTTTTAATTTTTTATTACAGCAAGTTTGATTACAACGTTTGCTTGTTGTAGGTGTGCAAGATGTGGTTCTTTTACACATATACATATGTCTGTTCTTCCTGGGACCCTTTTCCCATGTACATTATGACAGAATGTTGAGTAGTCTTCTCTTGGCATTCCGTAGGTCTTTGGTGATTATATATTTCACCTGTGTTTGTATATGTCTCTTAACCCCAATATCGTAATGAATCCAATCCTCACACCTTTCCATTGGTGAACCATAAGTTTGTTTAATGAATCTGTGATTGCCCTTCTCCGTGGAAATATCTGCCCTGGTATCCGTTTTTAGGTAACACCTATAAGTGATATCCTACGATATGTGTCTTTCACTTTCTGACTTACTACAAGTCCCGTGCTTACCTGTAGACTCATCTACGGGGCTGCAAATGGCATTGTGCCCTTTTTTTCCTTGGCTAATATTCTGTCTTAGCGAGGTCCATTTTCTGCAATGTGATTCCCTGAGGGCTGAGGATTAGCTGACCTGGGCAGCCTGACCCTGCCGGCAAGCCCTCCCCAGGTGTGCGTGGGTTGAGTTCAATAGAAACAGCACTCCAGGCAGCAATAGCCCCTGCAGCTGTGCCTGACTCCATATTCTCTGCCCCGTCAGCAGTCTCGGGGCTGTGCTGGTGGGAGGGTGTGAGGGTCCACGGCTTTGTTGGTGGCCCGGTGTGAGTGGGGCTCTGCTGGAATTTCTGCAGGAGTTGCCAGGTTGCCACCTGTAAAGAAGAGGATGTGTCACCCATAATTTCCACTGGAATTTCTCTCCGGGCTGAGGTGAGGGAGGAAAAAAAAGAGTGGGGGCCGGGACAGGAGTGGTATCTCAGGCAGGGAAATGGAAAGCTTCCAGAAGAGCGCCCGGGGCCAGGACCATCCTGGCTGGCCTGCAGGCACCAAGTTGGCCTGCGTGCTGTCGCTGGTGTGGCTCCACGGCCCTTCCTCTAGGCTTTCAAGCCCTTGTACATATTCAGGTGTTTTACCTGGGAAGGGTGGGAACAGTTCAGCAGCAGCTGGCCTGGGGCTCAGCTCACATTTACTCACAGAGGCCTCGGCACTGTCCCCCAGCTTTGCAATGAGGATGCTCCTTGAGTGGGGGGGCCGGGCTGCTGGCTGTATGGGAGATGATTCCCCACCTCTGACCAATCTCAGAATTGTTTACCGCTGGAACAAGTGCCCTGATAGGGTTTTCCTCTGTATAACTGCTGGGTACAGGATTTTTTTTTTCTTTTTTGGTTCAAGTTAGAATTTATTCATCTTTTATGTATTTATTGATATAAGCATGGAAATAATTCATTCATAGAAATATATCTGTGTGAAGGGAAGAACTTTTTTCTGTTTTATTTTTAAATTTCATTTCTAAAAATTTTGCAGTTTAATCATATTTATTTTTCTATACAGCAGGTTATTATTAGTTATCTATTTTATTCATATACATATATACAGGTCAATACCTATCTCCCAACTCATCTGACCACCAACACCCCATGGCTTCCCCCACTTGGTGTCCATACGTTTGTTCTCTACCTCTGTTTCTCTATTTCTGCCCTGCAAACCTGTTCATCTGTACCATATATCTAGGTTCCACATACATGCATTAATACAGAATATTTGTTTTGCTCTTTCTGAGTTACTTCATTCTGTATGACAGTCTCTAGATCCACCGACTTCTCTACAAATAACCCAGTTTCATTCCTTTTCATGGCTGAGTCATATCCCATTTTATGTATGTACCACATCTTTATCCATTCGTCTGTCTGTGGGCATTTAGGTTGCTTCCATTACCTGGCTATTGTAAATAGTGCTGCAATGAACATTGTGGTGAATGTGTGTTTTTGATTTATGGTTGTCTCTGGGTATATGCCCAGAAGTGGGATTGCTGGATCCTATGGTAATTCTATTCCTAGTTTCTCTAAGGAAACTCCATACTGTTCTCCATAGTGACTGTATCAATTTACCTTCCCACTAATAGTGGAAGAGGGTTCCTTTTGTCCACACCCTCCCCAGAATTTGTTGTTTGTAGATTTTCTGATGCTGCCGATTCTAACAGGTGTGAGGTGATACCTCATTGTCATTTTGATTTGCATTTCTCTAATAATTAGTGGTGTTGAGCAGCTTTTCATGTGCGTCTTGGCCGTCTCTGTGACTTCTTTGAAGAAACGTCTATTTAGATCTTCTGCCCATTTTTGTATTGGGTTGTTTGTTTTATTAATATTAAGCTGCGTGAGCTGTTTATATATATTGGAGATTAAACCCTTGTCCATTGATTCGTTTGCGAACGTTTTCGCCCATTCTGAGGGTTGCCTTTTTTCATTCCCGTTTTTTTTTAACCAAAAAAGAAACAAAGCAAAAGAAGCAGAACACTAATGTGCGTGAAATATGCCTCTTGAAACTGTCGTTTTGAAATATGGACGTCTTTTGAACTTTTTGGTCGATATATGACCCCAGGATTTGTTTTCAGGGCAGGTGTCATTTACAGGCCTGCAATGATTTGGAATATCCACTGACCATTAGCGCTGGGATTAAAGCTGCTGTTGTGTGAAATGGCCACAAGGTGGCAGCAGTTCTCCCTTAGCAAATCTGGTTACTAGGGCAACAGAGCCTCAATGGAAGCCTGTTCTAGATTGGAATTTAGAATGGAATGTGCCAGGAGAAAGCCCCTCAAGTTTGTCTCACTACTTCTTGTTCGTGTTTTTAATTTAATTTTTAATTTTTTATTACAGCAAGTTTGATTACAACGTTTGCTTGTTGTAGGTGTGCAAGATGTGGTTCTGTTACACATATACATATGTCTGTTCTTCCTGGGACCCTTTTCCCATGTACATTATGACAGAATGTTGAGTAGTCTTCTCTTGGCATTCCGTAGGTCTTTGGTGATTATATATTTCACCTGTGTTTGTATATGTCTCTTAACCCCAATATCGTAATGAATCCAATCCTCACACCTTTCCATTGGTGAACCATAAGTTTGTTTAATGAATCTGTGATTGCCCTTCTCCGTGGAAATATCTGCCCTGGTATCCGTTTTTAGGTAACACCTATAAGTGATATCCTACGATATGTGTCTTTCACTTTCTGACTTACTACAAGTCCCGTGCTTACCTGTAGACTCATCTACGGGGCTGCAAATGGCATTGTGCCCTTTTTTTCCTTGGCTAATATTCTGTCTTAGCGAGGTCCATTTTCTGCAATGTGATTCCCTGAGGGCTGAGGATTAGCTGACCTGGGAAGCCTGACCCTGCCGGCAAGCCCTCCCCAGGTGTGCGTGGGTTGAGGTCGATAGAAACAGCACTCCAGGCAGCAATAGCCCCTGCAGCTGTGCCTGATTCCATATTCTCTGCCCCGTCAGCAGTCTCGGGGCTGTGCTGGTGGGAGGGTGTGAGGGTCCACGGCTTTGTTGGTGGCCCGGTGTGAGTGGGGCTCTGCTGGACTTTCTGCAGGAGTTGCCAGGCTGCCACCTGTAAATAAGAGGATGTGTCACCCATAACTTCCACTGGAATTTCTCTCCGGGCTGAGGTGAGGAAGGAAAAAAAGGAATGATGGCCGGGACAGGAGGGGTATATCAGGCAGGGAAATGGAAAGCTTCTAGAAGAGTGCCCGGGGCCAGGACCATCCTGGCTGGCCTGCAGGCACCAAGTTGGCCTGCATGCTGTCGCTGGTGTGGCTCCACGGCCCTTCCTCTAGGCTTTCAAGCCCTTGTACATATTCAGGTGTTTTACCTGGGAAGGGTGGGAACAGTTCAGCAGCAGCTGGCCTGGGGCTCAGCTCACGTTTACTCACAGAGGCCTCGGCACGGTCCCCCAGCTTTGCAATGAGGATGCTCCTTGCGTGGGGGGGCCGGGCTGCTGGCTGTATGGGAGATGATTCCCCACCTCTGACCAATGTCAGAATTGTTTACCGCTGGAGCAAGTGCCCTGATAGGGTTTTCCTCTGTATAACTGCTGGGTTCAGGTTTTTTTTTTTCTTTTTTGGTTCAAGTTAGAATTTATTCATCTATAATGTATTTATTGATATAAGCATGGAAATAATTCATTCATAGAAATATATCTGTGTGAAGGGAAGAACTTTTTTCTGTTTTATTTTTAAATTTCATTTCTAAAAATTTTGCAGTTTAATTATATTTATTTTTCTATACAGCAGGTTATTATTAGTTATCTATTTTATTCATATACATATATACAGGTCAATACCTATCTCCCAACTCATCTGACCACCATCACCCCATGGCTTCCCCCACTTGGTGTCCATACGTTTGTTCTCTACCTCTGTTTCTCTATTTCTGCCCTGCAAACCTGTTCATCTGTACCATATATCTAGGTTCCACATACATGCATTAATACAGAATATTTGTTTTGCTTTTTCTGACTTACTTCATTCTGTATGACAGTCTCTAGATCCACCGACTTCTCTACAAATAACCCAGTTTCATTCCTTTTCATGGCTGAGTCATATCCCATTTTATGTATGTACCACATCTTTATCCATTCATCTGTCTGTGGGCATTTAGGTTGCTTCCATTACCTGGCTATTGTAAATAGTGCTGCAATGAACATTGTGGTGAATGTGTGTTTTTGATTTATGGTTGTCTCTGTGTATATGCCCAGAAGTGGGATTGATGGATCCTATGGTAATTCTATTTCTAGTTTCTTTAAGGAAACTCCATACTGTTCTCCATAGTGACTGTATCAATTTACCTTCCCACCAATAGTGGAAGAGGGTTCCTTTTGTCCACACCCTCCCCAGAATTTGTTGTTTGTAGATTTTCTGATGATGCCGATTCTAACAGGTGTGAGGTGATACCTCATTGTCGTTTTGATTTGCATTTCTCTAATAATTAGTGGTGTTGAGCATCTTTTCATGTGCGTCTTGGCCGTCTCTGTGACTTCTTTGAAGAAACGTCTATTTAGATCTTCTGCCCATTTTTGTATTGGGTTGTTTGTTTTATTAATATTAAGCTGCGTGAGCTGTTTATATATATTGGAGATTAAACCCTTGTCCATTGATTCGTTTGCGAACGTTTTCGCCCATTCTGAGGGTTGCCTTTTTCCATTCCCGTTTTTTTTTAACCAAAAAAGAAAGAAAGCAAAAGAAGCAGAACACTAATGTGCGTGAAATATGCCTCTTGAAACTGTCGTTTTGAAATATGGACGTCTTTTGAACTTTTTGGTCGATATATGACCCCAGGATTTGTTTTCAGGGCAGGTGTCATTTACAGGCCTGCAATGATTTGGAATATCCACTGACCAGTAGCGCTGGGATTAAAGCTGCTGTTGTGCGAAATGGCCACAAGGTGGCAGCAGTTCTACCTTAGCAAATCTGGTTACCAGGGCAACAGAGCCTCAATGGAAGCCTGTTCTAGATTGGAATTTAGAATGGAATGTGCCAGGAGAAAGCCCCTCAAGTTTGTCTCACTACTTCTTGTTCGTGTTTTTAATTTAATTTTTAATTTTTTATTACAGCAAGTTTGATTACAACGTTTGCTTGTTGTAGGTGTGCAATATGTGGTTCTTTTACACATATACATATGTCTGTTCTTCCTGGGACCCTTTTCCCATGTACGTTATGACAGAATGTTGAGTAGTCTTCTCTTGGCATTCCGTAGGTCTTTGGTGATTATATATTTCACCTGTGTTTGTATATGTCTCTTAACCCCAATATCGTAATGAATCCAATCCTCACACCTTTCCATTGGTGAACCATAAGTTTGTTTAATGAATCTGTGATTGCCCTTCTCCGTGGAAATATCTGCCCTGGTATCCGTTTTTAGGTAACACCTATAAGTGATATCCTACGATATGTGTCTTTCACTTTCTGACTTACTACAAGTCGCGTGCTTACCTGTAGACTCATCTACGGGGCTGCAAATGGCATTGTGCCCTTTTTTTCCTTGGCTAATATTCTGTCTTAGCGAGGTCCATTTTCTGCAATGTGATTCCCTGAGGGCTGAGGATTAGCTGACCTGGGCAGCCTGACCCTGCCGGCAAGCCCTCCCCAGGTGTGCCTGGGTTGAGTTCAATAGAAACAGCACTCCAGGCAGCAATAGCCCCTGCAGCTGTGCCTGACTCCATATTCTCTGCCCCGTCAGCAGTCTCGGGGCTGTGCTGGTGGGAGGGTGTGAGGGTCCACGGCTTTGTTGGTGGCCCGGTGTGAGTGGGGCTCTGCTGGAATTTCTGCAGGAGTTGCCAGGTTGCCACCTGTAAAGAAGAGGATGTGTCACCCATAATTTCCACTGGAATTTCTCTCCGGGCTGAGGTGAGGGAGGAAAAAAAAGAGTGGGGGCCGGGACAGGAGTGGTATCTCAGGCAGGGAAATGGAAAGCTTCCAGAAGAGCGCCCGGGGCCAGGACCATCCTGGCTGGCCTGCAGGCACCAAGTTGGCCTGCGTGCTGTCGCTGGTGTGGCTCCACGGCCCTTCCTCTAGGCTTTCAAGCCCTTGTACATATTCAGGTGTTTTACCTGGGAAGGGTGGGAACAGTTCAGCAGCAGCTGGCCTGGGGCTCAGCTCACGTTTACTCACAGAGGCCTCGGCACGGTCCCCCAGCTTTGCAATGAGGATGCTCCTTGCGTGGGGGGGCCGGGCTGCTGGCTGTATGGGAGATGATTCCCCACCTCTGACCAATGTCAGAATTGTTTTCCGCTGGAGCAAGTGCCCTGATAGGGTTTTCCTCTGTATAACTGCTGGGTTCAGGTTTTTTTTTCTTTTTTGGTTCAAGTTAGAATTTATTCATCTTTTATGTATTTATTGATATAAGCATGGAAATAATTCATTCATAGAAATACATCTGTGTGAAGGGAAGAACTTTTTTTCTGTTTTATTTTTAAATTTCATTTCTAAAATTTTGCAGTTTAATCATATTTATTTTTCTATACAGCAGGTTATTATTAGTTATCTATTTTATTCATATACATATATACAGGTCAATACCTATCTCCCAACTCATCTGACCACCAACACCCCATGGCTTCCCCGACTTGGTGTCCATACGTTTGTTCTCTACCTCTGTTTCTCTATTTCTGCCCTGCAAACCTGTTCATCTGTACCATATATCTAGGTTCCACATACATGCATTAATACAGAATATTTGTTTTGCTCTTTCTGACTTACTTCATTCTGTATGACAGTCTCTAGATCCACCGACTTCTCTACAAATAACCCAGTTTCATTCCTTTTCATGGCTGAGTCATATCCCATTTTATGTATGTACCACATCTTTATCCATTCGTCTGTCTGTGGGCATTTAGGTTGCTTCCATTACCTGGCTATTGTAAATAGTGCTGCAATGAACATTGTGGTGAATGTGTGTTTTTGATTTATGGTTGTCTCTGGGTATATGCCCAGAAGTGGGATTGCTGGATCCTATGGTAATTCTATTCCTAGTTTCTTTAAGGAAACTCCATACTGTTCTCCATAGTGACTGTATCAATTTACCTTCCCACTAATAGTGGAAGAGGGTTCCTTTTGTCCACACCCTCCCCAGAATTTGTTGTTTGTAGATTTTCTGATGCTGCCGATTCTAACAGGTGTGAGGTGATACCTCATTGTCATTTTGATTTGCATTTCTCTAATAATTAGTGGTGTTGAGCAGCTTTTCATGTGCGTCTTGGCCGTCTCTGTGACTTCTTTGAAAAAACGTCTATTTAGATCTTCTGCCCATTTTTGTATTGGGTTGTTTGTTTTATTAATATTAAGCTGCGTGAGCTGTTTATATATATTGGAGATTAAACCCTTGTCCATGGATTCGTTTGCGAACGTTTTCGCCCATTCTGAGGGTTGCCTTTTTCCATTCCCGTTTTTTTTTTAACCAAAAAAGAAAGAAAGCAAAAGAAGCAGAACACTAATGTGCGTGAAATATGCCTCTTGAAACTGTCGTTTTGAAATATGGACGTCTTTTGAACTTTTTGGTCGATATATGACCCCAGGATTTGTTTTCAGGGCAGGTGTCATTTACAGGCCTGCAATGATTTGGAATATCCACTGACCATTAGCGCTGGGATTAAAGCTGCTGTTGTGCGAAATGGCCACAAGGTGGCAGCAGTTCTCCCTTAGCAAATCTGGTTACTAGGGCAACAGAGCCTCAATGGAAGCCTGTTCTAGATTGGAATTTAGAATGGAATGTGCCAGGAGAAAGCCCCTCAAGTTTGTCTCACTACTTCTTGTTTGTGTTTTTAATTTAATTTTTAATTTTTTATTACAGCAAGTTTGATTACAACGTTTGCTTGTTGTAGGTGTGCAAGATGTGGTTCTGTTACACATATACATATGTCTGTTCTTCCTGGGACCCTTTTCCCATGTACATTATGACAGAATGTTGAGTAGTCTTCTCTTGGCATTCCGTAGGTCTTTGGTGATTATATATTTCACCTGTGTTTGTATATGTCTCTTAACCCCAATATCGTAATGAATCCAATCCTCACACCTTTCCATTGGTGAACCATAAGTTTGTTTAATGAATCTGTGATTGCCCTTCTCCGTGGAAATATCTGCCCTGGTATCCGTTTTTAGGTAACACCTATAAGTGATATCCTACGATATGTGTCTTTCACTTTCTGACTTACTACAAGTCCCGTGCTTACCTGTAGACTCATCTACGGGGCTGCAAATGGCATTGTGCCCTTTTTTTCCTTGGCTAATATTCTGTCTTAGCGAGGTCCATTTTCTGCAATGTGATTCCCTGAGGGCTGAGGATTAGCTGACCTGGGCAGCCTGACCCTGCCGGCAAGCCCTCCCCAGGTGTGCGTGGGTTGAGGTCGATAGAAACAGCACTCCAGGCAGCAATAGCCCCTGCAGCTGTGCCTGATTCCATATTCTCTGCCCCGTCAGCAGTCTCGGGGCTGTGCTGGTGGGAGGGTGTGAGGGTCCACGGCTTTGTTGGTGGCCCGGTGTGAGTGGGGCTCTGCTGGACTTTCTGCAGGAGTTGCCAGGCTGCCACCTGTAAAGAAGAGGATGTGTCACCCATAACTTCCACTGGAATTTCTCTCCGGGCTGAGGTGAGGAAGGAAAAAAAGGAATGATGGCCGGGACAGGAGGGGTATATCAGGCAGGGAAATGGAAAGCTTCTAGAAGAGTGCCCGGGGCCAGGACCATCCTGGATGGCCTGCAGGCACCAAGTTGGCCTGCATGCTGTCGCTGGTGTGGCTCCACGGCCCTTCCTCTAGGCTTTCAAGCCCTTTTACATATTCAGGTGTTTTACCTGGGAAGGGTGGGAACAGTTCAGCAGCAGCTGGCCTGGGGCTCAGCTCACGTTTACTCACAGAGGCCTCGGCACGGTCCCCCAGCTTTGCAATGAGGATGCTCCTTGCGTGGGGGGGCCGGGCTGCTGGCTGTATGGGAGATGATTCCCCACCTCTGACCAATGTCAGAATTGTTTTCCGCTGGAGCAAGTGCCCTGATAGGGTTTTCCTCTGTATAACTGCTGAGTTCAGGTTTTTTTTTCTTTTTTGGTTCAAGTTAGAATTTATTCATCTTTTATGTATTTATTGATATAAGCATGGAAATAATTCATTCATAGAAATACATCTGTGTGAAGGGAAGAACTTTTTTCTGTTTTATTTTTAAATTTCATTTCTAAAAATTTTGCAGTTTAATTATATTTATTTTTCTATACAGCAGGTTATTATTAGTTATCTATTTTATTCATATACATATATACAGGTCAATACCTATCTCCCAACTCATCTGACCACCATCACCCCATGGCTTCCCCCACTTGGTGTCCATACGTTTGTTCTCTACCTCTGTTTCTCTATTTCTGCCCTGCAAACCTGTTCATCTGTACCATATATCTAGGTTCCACATACATGCATTAATACAGAATATTTGTTTTGCTCTTTCTGACTTACTTCATTCTGTATGACAGTCTCTAGATCCACCGACTTCTCTACAAATAACCCAGTTTCATTCCTTTTCATGGCTGAGTCATATCCCATTTTATGTATGTACCACATCTTTATCCATTCATCTGTCTGTGGGCATTTAGGTTGCTTCCATTACCTGGCTATTGTAAATAGTGCTGCAATGAACATTGTGGTGAATGTGTGTTTTTGATTTATGGTTGTCTCTGTGTATATGCCCAGAAGTGGGATTGCTGGATCCTATGGTAATTCTATTCCTAGTTTCTTTAAGGAAACTCCATACTGTTCTCCATAGTGACTGTATCAATTTACCTTCCCACCAATAGTGGAAGAGGGTTCCTTTTGTCCACACCCTCCCCAGAATTTGTTGTTTGTAGATTTTCTGATGATGCCGATTCTAACAGGTGTGAGGTGATACCTCATTGTCGTTTTGATTTGCATTTCTCTAATAATTAGTGGTGTTGAGCATCTTTTCATGTGCGTCTTGGCCGTCTCTGTGACTTCTTTGAAGAAACGTCTATTTAGATCTTCTGCCCATTTTTGTATTGGGTTGTTTGTTTTATTAATATTAAGCTGCGTGAGCTGTTTATATATATTGGAGATTAAACCCTTGTCCATTGATTCGTTTGCGAACGTTTTCGCCCATTCTGAGGGTTGCCTTTTTCCATTCTCGTTTTTTTTAACCAAAAAAGAAAGAAAGCAAAAGAAGCAGAACACTAATGTGCGTGAAATATGCCTCTTGAAACTGTCGTTTTGAAATATGGACGTCTTTTGAACTTTTTGGTCGATATATGACCCCAGGATTTGTTTTCAGGGCAGGTGTCATTTACAGGCCTGCAATGATTTGGAATATCCACTGACCAGTAGCGCTGGGATTAAAGCTGCTGTTGTGCGAAATGGCCACAAGGTGGCAGCAGTTCTCCCTTAGCAAATCTGGTTACCAGGGCAACAGCGCCTCAATGGAAGCCTGTTCTAGATTGGAATTTAGAATGGAATGTGCCAGGAGAAAGCCCCTCAACTTTGTCTCACTACTTCTTGTTCGTGTTTTTAATTTAATTTTTAATTTTTTATTACAGCAAGTTTGATTACAACGTTTGCTTGTTGTAGGTGTGCAAGATGTGGTTCTTTTACACATATACATATGTCTGTTCTTCCTGGGACCCTTTTCCCATGTACGTTATGACAGAATGTTGAGTAGTCTTCTCTTGGCATTCCGTAGGTCTTTGGTGATTATATATTTCACCTGTGTTTGTATATGTCTCTTAACCCCAATATCGTAATGAATCCAATCCTCACACCTTTCCGTTGGTGAACCATAAGTTTGTTTAATGAATCTGTGATTGCCCTTCTCCGTGGAAATATCTGCCCTGGTATCCGTTTTTAGGTAACACCTGTAAGTGATATCCTACGATATGTGTCTTTCACTTTCTGACTTACTACAAGTCACGTGATTACCTGTAGACTCATCTACGGGGCTGCAAATGGCATTGTGTCCGTTTTTTCCTTGGCTAATATTCTGTCTTAGCGAGGTCCATTTTCTGCAATGTGATTTCCTGAGGGCTGAGGATTAGCTGACCTGGGCAGCCTGACCCTGCCGGCAAGCCCTCCCCAGGTGTGCCTGGGTTGAGGTCAATAGAAACAGCACTCCAGGCAGCAATAGCCCCTGCAGCTGTGCCTGACTCCATATTCTCTGCCCCGTCAGCAGTCTCGGGGCTGTGCTGGTGGGAGGGTGTGAGGGTCCACGGCTTTGTTGGTGGCCCGGTGTGAGTGGGGCTCTGCTGGAATTTCTGCAGGAGTTGCCAGGTTGCCACCTGTAAAGAAGAGGATGTGTCACCCATAATTTCCACTGGAATTTCTCTCCGGGCTGAGGTGAGGGAGGAAAAAAAAGAGTGGGGGCCGGGACAGGAGTGGTATCTCAGGCAGGGAAATGGAAAGCTTCCAGAAGAGCGCCCGGGGCCAGGACCATCCTGGCTGGCCTGCAGGCACCAAGTTGGCCTGCGTGCTGTCGCTGGTGTGGCTCCACGGCCCTTCCTCTAGGCTTTCAAGCCCTTGTACATATTCAGGTGTTTTACCTGGGAAGGGTGGGAACAGTTCAGCAGCAGCTGGCCTGGGGCTCAGCTCACGTTTACTCACAGAGGCCTCGGCACTGTCCCCCAGCTTTGCAATCAGGACGCTCCTTGCGTGGGGGGGCCGGGCTGCTGGCTGTATGGGAGATGATTCCCCACCTCTGACCAATCTCAGAATTGTTTACTGCTGGAACAAGTGCCCTGATAGGGTTTTCCTCTGTATAACTGCTGGGTACAGGATTTTTTTTTTCTTTTTTGGTTCAAGTTAGAAGTTATTCAACTTTTATGTATTTATTGATATAAGCATGGAAATAATTCATTCATAGAAATACATCTGTGTGAAGGGAAGAACTTTTTTTCTGTTTTATTTTTAAATTTCATTTCTAAAAATTTTGCAGTTTAATCATATTTATTTTTCTATACAGCAGGTTATTATTAGTTATCTATTTTATTCATATACATATATACAGGTCAATACCTATCTCCCAACTCATCTGACAACCAACACCCCATGGCTTCCCCCACTTGGTGTCCATACGTTTGTTCTCTACCTCTGTTTCTCTATTTCTGCCCTGCAAACCTGTTCATCTGTACCATATATCTAGGTTCCACATACATGCATTAATACAGAATATTTGTTTTGCTCTTTCTGACTTACTTCATTCTGTATGACAGTCTCTAGATCCACCGACTTCTCTACAAATAACCCAGTTTCATTCCTTTTCATGGCTGAGTCATATCCCATTTTATGTATGTACCACATCTTTATCCATTCGTCTGTCTGTGGGCATTTAGGTTGCTTCCATTACCTGGCTATTGTAAATAGTGCTGCAATGAACATTGTGGTGAATGTGTGTTTTTGATTTATGGTTGTCTCTGGGTATATGCCCAGAAGTGGGATTGCTGGATCCTATGGTAATTCTATTCCTAGTTTCTTTAAGGAAACTCCATACTGTTCTCCATAGTGACTGTATCAATTTACCTTCCCACTAATAGTGGAAGAGGGTTCCTTTTGTCCACACCCTCCCCAGAATTTGTTGTTTGTAGATTTTCTGATGCTGCCGATTCTAACAGGTGTGAGGTGATACCTCATTGTCATTTTGATTTGCATTTCTCTAATAATTAGTGGTGTTGAGCAGCTTTTCATGTGCGTCTTGGCCGTCTCTGTGACTTCTTTGAAGAAACGTCTATTTAGATCTTCTGCCCATTTTTGTATTGGGTTGTTTGTTTTATTAATATTAAGCTGCGTGAGCTGTTTATATATATTGGAGATTAAACCCTTGTCCATTGATTCGTTTGCGAACGTTTTCGCCCATTCTGAGGGTTGCCTTTTTCCATTCCCGTTTTTTTTAACCAAAAAAGAAAGAAAGCAAAAGAAGCAGAACACTAATGTGCGTGAAATATGCCTCTTGAAACTGTCGTTTTGAAATATGGACGTCTTTTGAACTTTTTGGTCGATATATGACCCCAGGATTTGTTTTCAGGGCAGGTGTCATTTACAGGCCTGCAATGATTTGGAATATCCACTGACCATTAGCGCTGGGATTAAAGCTGCTGTTGTGTGAAATGGCCACAAGGTGGCAGCAGTTCTCCCTTAGCAAATCTGGTTACTAGGGCAACAGAGCCTCAATGGAAGCCTGTTCTAGATTGGAATTTAGAATGGAATGTGCCAGGAGAAAGCCCCTCAAGTTTGTCTCACTACTTCTTGTTCGTGTTTTTAATTTAATTTTTAATTTTTTATTACAGCAAGTTTGATTACAACGTTTGCTTGTTGTAGGTGTGCAAGATGTGGTTCTGTTACACATATACATATGTCTTCTTCCTGGGACCCTTTTCCCATGTACATTATGACAGAATGTTGAGTAGTCTTCTCTTGGCATTCCGTAGGTCTTTGGTGATTATATATTTCACCTGTGTTTGTATATGTCTCTTAACCCCAATATCGTAATGAATCCAATCCTCACACCTTTCCATTGGTGAACCATAAGTTTGTTTAATGAATCTGTGATTGCCCTTCTCCGTGGAAATATCTGCCCTGGTATCCGTTTTTAGGTAACACCTATAAGTGATATCGTACGATATGTGTCTTTCACTTTCTGACTTACTACAAGTCCCGTGCTTACCTGTAGACTCATCTACGGGGCTGCAAATGGCATTGTGCCCTTTTTTTCCTTGGCTAATATTCTGTCTTAGCGAGGTCCATTTTCTGCAATGTGATTCCCTGAGGGCTGAGGATTAGCTGACCTGGGCAGCCTGACCCTGCCGGCAAGCCCTCCCCAGGTGTGCGTGGGTTGAGGTCAATAGAAACAGCACTCCAGGCAGCAATAGCCCCTGCAGCTGTGCCTGATTCCATATTCTCTGCCCCGTCAGCAGTCTCGGGGCTGTGCTGGTGGGAGGGTGTGAGGGTCCACGGCTTTGTTGGTGGCCCGGTGTGAGTGGGGCTCTGCTGGACTTTCTGCAGGAGTTGCCAGGCTGCCACCTGTAAAGAAGAGGATGTGTCACCCATAACTTCCACTGGAATTTCTCTCCGGGCTGAGGTGAGGAAGGAAAAAAAGGAATGATGGCCGGGACAGGAGGGGTATATCAGGCAGGGAAATGGAAAGCTTCTAGAAGAGTGCCCGGGGCCAGGACCATCCTGGATGGCCTGCAGGCACCAAGTTGGCCTGCATGCTGTCGCTGGTGTGGCTCCACGGCCCTTCCTCTAGGCTTTCAAGCCCTTGTACATATTCAGGTGTTTTACCTGGGAAGGGTGGGAACAGTTCAGCAGCAGCTGTCCTGGGGCTCAGCTCACGTTTACTCACAGAGGCCTCGGCACGGTCCCCCAGCTTTGCAATGAGGATGCTCCTTGCGTGGGGGGGCCGGGCTGCTGGCTGTATGGGAGATGATTCCCCACCTCTGACCAATGTCAGAATTGTTTACCGCTGGAGCAAGTGCCCTGATAGGGTTTTCCTCTGTATAACTGCTGGGTTCAGGGTTTTTTTTCTTTTTTGGTTCAAGTTAGAATTTATTCATCTTTTATGTATTTATTGATATAAGCATGGAAATAATTCATTCATAGAAATACATCTGTGTGAAGGGAAGAACTTTTTTCTGTTTTATTTTTAAATTTCATTTCTAAAAATTTTGCAGTTTAATTATATTTATTTTTCTATACAGCAGGTTATTATTAGTTATCTATTTTATTCATATACATATATACAGGTCAATACCTATCTCCCAACTCATCTGACCACCATCACCCCATGGCTTCCCCCACTTGGTGTCCATACGTTTGTTCTCTACCTCTGTTTCTCTATTTCTGCCCTGCAAACCTGTTCATCTGTACCATATATCTAGGTTCCACATACATGCATTAATACAGAATATTTGTTTTGCTCTTTCTGACTTACTTCATTCTGTATGACAGTCTCTAGATCCACCGACTTCTCTACAAATAACCCAGTTTCATTCCTTTTCATGGCTGAGTCATATCCCATTTTATGTATGTACCACATCTTTATCCATTCATCTGTCTGTGGGCATTTAGTTTGCTTCCATTACCTGGCTATTGTAAATAGTGCTGCAATGAACATTGTGGTGAATGTGTGTTTTTGACTTATGGTTGTCTCTGTGTATATGCCCAGAAGTGGGATTGCTGGATCCTATGGTAATTCTATTTCTAGTTTCTTTAAGGAAACTCCATACTGTTCTCCATAGTGACTGTATCAATTTACCTTCCCACTAATAGTGGAAGAGGGTTCCTTTTGTCCACACCCTCCCCAGAATTTGTTGTTTGTAGATTTTCTGATGATGCCGATTCTAACAGGTGTGAGGTGATACCTCATTGTCGTTTTGATTTGCATTTCTCTAATAATTAGTGGTGTTGAGCATCTTTTCATGTGCGTCTTGGCCGTCTCTGTGACTTCTTTGAAGAAACGTCTATTTAGATCTTCTGCCCATTTTTGTATTGGGTTGTTTGTTTTATTAATATTAAGCTGCGTGAGCTGTTTATATATATTGGAGATTAAACCCTTGTCCATTGATTCGTTTGCGAACGTTTTCGCCCATTCTGAGGGTTGCCTTTTTCCATTCCCGTTTTTTTTTAACCAAAAAAGAAAGAAAGCAAAAGAAGCAGAACACTAATGTGCGTGAAATATGCCTCTTGAAACTGTCGTTTTGAAATATGGACGTCTTTTGAACTTTTTGGTCGATATATGACCCCAGGATTTGTTTTCAGGGCAGGTGTCATTTACAGGCCTGCAATGATTTGGAATATCCACTGACCAGTAGCGCTGGGATTAAAGCTGCTGTTGTGCGAAATGGCCACAAGGTGGCAGCAGTTCTCCCTTAGCAAATCTGGTTACCAGGGCAACAGAGCCTCAATGGAAGCCTGTTCTAGATTGGAATTTAGAATGGAATGTGCCAGGAGAAAGCCCCTCAAGTTTGTCTCACTACTTCTTGTTCGTGTTTTTAATTTAATTTTTAATTTTTTATTACAGCAAGTTTGATTACAACGTTTGCTTGTTGTAGGTGTGCAAGATGTGGTTCTTTTACACATATACATATGTCTGTTCTTCCTGGGACCCTTTTCCCATGTACGTTATGACAGAATGTTGAGTAGTATTCTCTTGGCATTCCGTAGGTCTTTGGTGATTATATATTTCACCTGTGTTTGTATATGTCTCTTAACCCCAATATCGTAATGAATCCAATCCTCACACCTTTCCATTGGTGAACCATAAGTTTGTTTAATGAATCTGTGATTGCCCTTCTCCGTGGAAATATCTGCCCTGGTATCCGTTTTTAGGTAACACCTGTAAGTGATAACCTACGATATGTGTCTTTCACTTTCTGACTTACTACAAGTCACGTGATTACCTGTAGACTCATCTACGGGGCTGCAAATGGCATTGTGTCCGTTTTTTCCTTGGCTAATATTCTGTCTTAGCGAGGTCCATTTTCTGCAATGTGATTCCCTGAGGGCTGAGGATTAGCTGACCTGGGCAGCCTGACCCTGCCGGCAAGCCCTCCCCAGGTGTGCCTGGGTTGAGTTCAATAGAAACAGCACTCCAGGCAGCAATAGCCCCTGCAGCTGTGCCTGACTCCATATTCTCTGCCCCGTCAGCAGTCTCGGGGCTGTGCTGGTGGGAGGGTGTGAGGGTCCACGGCTTTGTTGGTGGCCCGGTGTGAGTGGGGCTCTGCTGGAATTTCTGCAGGAGTTGCCAGGTTGCCACCTGTAAAGAAGAGGATGTGTCACCCATAATTTCCACTGGAATTTCTCTCCGGGCTGAGGTGAGGGAGGAAAAAAAGGAGTGGGGGCCGGGACAGGAGTGGTATCTCAGGCAGGGAAATGGAAAGCTTCCAGAAGAGCGCCCGGGGCCAGGACCATCCTGGCTGGCCTGCAGGCACCAAGTTGGCCTGCGTGCTGTCGCTGGTGTGGCTCCACGGCCCTTCCTCTAGGCTTTCAAGCCCTTGAACATATTCAGGTGTTTTACCTGGGAAGGGTGGGAACAGTTCAGCAGTGGCTGGCCTGGGGCTCAGCTCACGTTTACTCACAGAGGCCTCGGCACTGTTCCCCAGCTTTGCAATCAGGACGCTCCTTGCGTGGGGGGGCCGGGCTGCTGTCTGTATGGGAGATGATTCCCCACCTCTGACCAATGTCAGAATTATTTACCACTGGAACAAGTGCCCTGATAGGGTTTTCCTCTGTATAACTGCTTGGTTCAGGTTTTTTTTCTTTTTTGGTTCAAGTTAGAAGTTATTCATCTTTTATGTATTTATTGATATAAGCATGGAAATAATTCATTCATAGAAATATATCTGTGTGAAGGGAAGAACTTTTTTTCTGTTTTATTTTTAAATTTCATTTCTAAAAATTTTTCAGTTTAATCATATTTATTTTTCTATACATCAGGTTATTATTAGTTATCTATTTTATTCATATACATATATACAGGTCAATACCTATCTCCCAACTCATCTGACCACCAACACCCCATGGCTTCCCCCACTTGGTGTCCATACGTTTGTTCTCTACCTCTGTTTCTCTATTTCTGCCCTGCAAACCTGTTCATCTGTACCATATATCTAGGTTCCACATACATGCATTAATACAGAATATTTGTTTTGCTCTTTCTGACTTACTTCATTCTGTATGACAGTCTCTAGATCCACCGACTTCTCTACAAATAACCCAGTTTCATTCCTTTTCATGGCTGAGTCATATCCCATTTTATGTATGTACCACATCTTTATCCATTCATCTGTCTGTGGGCATTTAGGTTGCTTCCATTACCTGGCTATTGTAAATAGTGCTGCAATGAACATTGTGGTGAATGTGTGTTTTTGATTTATGGTTGTCTCTGGGTATATGCCCAGAAGTGGGATTGCTGGATCCTATGGTAATTCTATTTCTAGTTTCTTTAAGGAAACTCCATACTGTTCTCCATAGTGACTGTGTCAATTTACCTTCCCACCAATAGTGGAAGAGGGTTCCTTTTGTCCACACAATCCCCGGAATTTGTTGTTTGTAGATTTTCTGATGATGCCGATTCTAACAGGTGTGAGGTGATACCTCATTGTCGTTTTGATTTGCATTTCTCTAATAATTAGTGGTGTTGAGCATCTTTTCATGTGCGTCTTGGCCGTCTCTGTGACTTCTTTGAAGAAACGTCTATTTAGATCTTCTGCCCATTTTTGTATTGGGTTGTTTGTTTTATTAATATTAAGCTGCGTGAGCTGTTTATATATATTGGAGATTAAACCCTTGCCATTGATTCGTTTGCGAACGTTTTCGCCCATTCTGAGGGTTGCCTTTTTCCATTCCCTTTTTTTTTAACCAAAAAAGAAAGAAAGCAAAAGAAGCAGAACACTAATGTGCGTGAAATATGCCTCTTGAAACTGTCGTTTTGAAATATGGACGTCTTTTGAACTTTTTGGTCGATATATGACCCCAGGATTTGTTTTCAGGGCAGGTGTCATTTACAGGCCTGCAATGATTTGGAATATCCACTGACCAGTAGCGCTGGGATTAAAGCTGCTGTTGTGCGAAATGGCCACAAGGTGGCAGCAGTTCTCCCTTAGCAAATCTGGTTACTAGGGCAACAGAGCCTCAATGGAAGCCTGTTCTAGATTGGAATTTAGAATGGAATGTGCCAGGAGAAAGCCCCTCAAGTTTGTCTCACTACTTCTTGTTCGTGTTTTTAATTTAATTTTTAATTTTTTATTACAGCAAGTTTGATTACAATGTTTGCTTGTTGTAGGTGTGCAAGATGTGGTTCTTTTACACATATACATATGTCTGTTCTTCCTGGGACCCTTTTCCCATGTACATTATGACAGAATGTTGAGTAGTCTTCTCTTGGCATTCCGTAGGTCTTTGGTGATTATATATTTCACCTGTGTTTGTATATGTCTCTTAACCCCAATATCGTAATGAATCCAATCCTCACACCTTTCCATTGGTGAACCATAAGTTTGTTTAATGAATCTGTGATTGCCCTTCTCCGTGGAAATATCTGCCCTGGTATCCGTTTTAAGGTAACACCTATAAGGGATATCCTACGATATGTGTCTTTCACTTTCTGACTTACTACAAGTCACGTGCTTACCTGTAGACTCATCTACGGGGCTGCAAATGGCATTGTGCCCTTTTTTTCCTTGGCTAATATTCTGTCTTAGCGAGGTCCATTTTCTGCAATGTGATTCCCTGAGGGCTGAGGATTAGCTGACCTGGGCAGCCTGACCCTGCCGGCAAGCCCTCCCCAGGTGTGCCTGGGTTGAGTTCAATAGAAACAGCACTCCAGGCAGCAATAGCCCCTGCAGCTGTGCCTGACTCCATATTCTCTGCCCCGTCAGCAGTCTCGGGGCTGTGCTGGTGGGAGGGTGTGAGGGTCCACGGCTTTGTTGGTGGCCCGGTGTGAGTGGGGCTCTGCTGGAATTTCTGCAGGAGTTGCCAGGTTGCCACCTGTAAAGAAGAGGATGTGTCACCCATAATTTCCACTGGAATTTCTCTCCGGGCTGAGGTGAGGGAGGAAAAAAAGGAGTGGGGGCCGGGACAGGAGTGGTATCTCAGGCAGGGAAATGGAAAGCTTCCAGAAGAGCGCCCGGGGCCAGGACCATCCTGGCTGGCCTGCAGGCACCAAGTTGGCCTGCGTGCTGTCGCTGGTGTGGCTCCACGGCCCTTTCTCTAGGCTTTCAAGCCCTTGAACATATTCAGGTGTTTTACCTGGGAAGGGTGGGAACAGTTCAGCAGTGGCTGGCCTGGGGCTCAGCTCACGTTTACTCACAGAGGCCTCGGCACTGTTCCCCAGCTTTGCAATCAGGACGCTCCTTGCGTGGGGGGGCCGGGCTGCTGTCTGTATGGGAGATGATTCCCCACCTCTGACCAATGTCAGAATTATTTACCACTGGAACAAGTGCCCTGATAGGGTTTTCCTCTGTATAACTGCTGGGTTCAGGTTTTTTTTCTTTTTTGGTTCAAGTTAGAAGTTATTCATCTTTTATGTATTTATTGATATAAGCATGGAAATAATTCATTCATAGAAATATATCTGTGTGAAGGGAAGAACTTTTTTTCTGTTTTATTTTTAAATTTCATTTCTAAAAATTTTTCAGTTTAATCATATTTATTTTTCTATACATCAGGTTATTATTAGTTATCTATTTTATTCATATACATATATACAGGTCAATACCTATCTCCCAACTCATCTGACCACCAACACCCCATGGCTTCCCCCACTTGGTGTCCATACGTTTGTTCTCTACCTCTGTTTCTCTATTTCTGCCCTGCAAACCTGTTCATCTGTACCATATATCTAGGTTCCACATACATGCATTAATACAGAATATTTGTTTTGCTCTTTCTGACTTACTTCATTCTGTATGACAGTCTCTAGATCCACCGACTTCTCTACAAATAACCCAGTTTCATTCCTTTTCATGGCTGAGTCATATCCCATTTTATGTATGTACCACATCTTTATCCATTCATCTGTCTGTGGGCATTTAGGTTGCTTCCATTACCTGGCTATTGTAAATAGTGCTGCAATGAACATTGTGGTGAATGTGTGTTTTTGATTTATGGTTGTCTCTGGGTATATGCCCAGAAGTGGGATTGCTGGATCCTATGGTAATTCTATTTCTAGTTTCTTTAAGGAAACTCCATACTGTTCTCCATAGTGACTGTGTCAATTTACCTTCCCACCAATAGTGGAAGAGGGTTCCTTTTGTCCACACAATCCCCGGAATTTGTTGTTTGTAGATTTTCTGATGATGCCGATTCTAACAGGTGTGAGGTGATACCTCATTGTCGTTTTGATTTGCATTTCTCTAATAATTAGTGGTGTTGAGCATCTTTTCATGTGCGTCTTGGCCGTCTCTGTGACTTCTTTGAAGAAACGTCTATTTAGATCTTCTGCCCATTTTTGTATTGGGTTGTTTGTTTTATTAATATTAAGCTGCGTGAGCTGTTTATATATATTGGAGATTAAACCCTTGCCATTGATTCGTTTGCGAACGTTTTCGCCCATTCTGAGGGTTGCCTTTTTCCATTCCCTTTTTTTTTAACCAAAAAAGAAAGAAAGCAAAAGAAGCAGAACACTAATGTGCGTGAAATATGCCTCTTGAAACTGTCGTTTTGAAATATGGACGTCTTTTGAACTTTTTGGTCGATATATGACCCCAGGATTTGTTTTCAGGGCAGGTGTCATTTACAGGCCTGCAATGATTTGGAATATCCACTGACCAGTAGCGCTGGGATTAAAGCTGCTGTTGTGCGAAATGGCCACAAGGTGGCAGCAGTTCTCCCTTAGCAAATCTGGTTACTAGGGCAACAGAGCCTCAATGGAAGCCTGTTCTAGATTGGAATTTAGAATGGAATGTGCCAGGAGAAAGCCCCTCAAGTTTGTCTCACTACTTCTTGTTCGTGTTTTTAATTTAATTTTTAATTTTTTATTACAGCAAGTTTGATTACAATGTTTGCTTGTTGTAGGTGTGCAAGATGTGGTTCTTTTACACATATACATATGTCTGTTCTTCCTGGGACCCTTTTCCCATGTACATTATGACAGAATGTTGAGTAGTCTTCTCTTGGCATTCCGTAGGTCTTTGGTGATTATATATTTCACCTGTGTTTGTATATGTCTCTTAACCCCAATATCGTAATGAATCCAATCCTCACACCTTTCCATTGGTGAACCATAAGTTTGTTTAATGAATCTGTGATTGCCCTTCTCCGTGGAAATATCTGCCCTGGTATCCGTTTTTAGGTAACACCTATAAGGGATATCCTACGATATGTGTCTTTCACTTTCTGACTTACTACAAGTCACGTGCTTACCTGTAGACTCATCTACGGGGCTGCAAATGGCATTGTGCCCTTTTTTTCCTTGGCTAATATTCTGTCTTAGCGAGGTCCATTTTCTGCAATGTGATTCCCTGAGGGCTGAGGATTAGCTGACCTGGGCAGCCTGACCCTGCCGGCAAGCCCTCCCCAGGTGTGCCTGGGTTGAGTTCAATAGAAACAGCACTCCAGGCAGCAATAGCCCCTGCAGCTGTGCCTGACTCCATATTCTCTGCCCCGTCAGCAGTCTCGGGGCTGTGCTGGTGGGAGGGTGTGAGGGTCCACGGCTTTGTTGGTGGCCCGGTGTGAGTGGGGCTCTGCTGGAATTTCTGCAGGAGTTGCCAGGTTGCCACCTGTAAAGAAGAGGATGTGTCACCCATAATTTCCACTGGAATTTCTCTCCGGGCTGAGGTGAGGGAGGAAAAAAAGGAGTGGGGGCCGGGACAGGAGTGGTATCTCAGGCAGGGAAATGGAAAGCTTCCAGAAGAGCGCCCGGGGCCAGGACCATCCTGGCTGGCCTGCAGGCACCAAGTTGGCCTGCGTGCTGTCGCTGGTGTGGCTCCACGGCCCTTTCTCTAGGCTTTCAAGCCCTTGAACATATTCAGGTGTTTTACCTGGGAAGGGTGGGAACAGTTCAGCAGTGGCTGGCCTGGGGCTCAGCTCACGTTTACTCACAGAGGCCTCGGCACTGTTCCCCAGCTTTGCAATCAGGACGCTCCTTGCGTGGGGGGGCCGGGCTGCTGTCTGTATGGGAGATGATTCCCCACCTCTGACCAATGTCAGAATTATTTACCACTGGAACAAGTGCCCTGATAGGGTTTTCCTCTGTATAACTGCTGGGTTCAGGTTTTTTTTCTTTTTTGGTTCAAGTTAGAAGTTATTCATCTTTTATGTATTTATTGATATAAGCATGGAAATAATTCATTCATAGAAATATATCTGTGTGAAGGGAAGAACTTTTTTTCTGTTTTATTTTTAAATTTCATTTCTAAAAATTTTTCAGTTTAATCATATTTATTTTTCTATACATCAGGTTATTATTAGTTATCTATTTTATTCATATACATATATACAGGTCAATACCTATCTCCCAACTCATCTGACCACCAACACCCCATGGCTTCCCCCACTTGGTGTCCATACGTTTGTTCTCTACCTCTGTTTCTCTATTTCTGCCCTGCAAACCTGTTCATCTGTACCATATATCTAGGTTCCACATACATGCATTAATACAGAATATTTGTTTTGCTCTTTCTGACTTACTTCATTCTGTATGACAGTCTCTAGATCCACCGACTTCTCTACAAATAACCCAGTTTCATTCCTTTTCATGGCTGAGTCATATCCCATTTTATGTATGTACCACATCTTTATCCATTCATCTGTCTGTGGGCATTTAGGTTGCTTCCATTACCTGGCTATTGTAAATAGTGCTGCAATGAACATTGTGGTGAATGTGTGTTTTTGATTTATGGTTGTCTCTGGGTATATGCCCAGAAGTGGGATTGCTGGATCCTATGGTAATTCTATTTCTAGTTTCTTTAAGGAAACTCCATACTGTTCTCCATAGTGACTGTGTCAATTTACCTTCCCACCAATAGTGGAAGAGGGTTCCTTTTGTCCACACAATCCCCGGAATTTGTTGTTTGTAGATTTTCTGATGATGCCGATTCTAACAGGTGTGAGGTGATACCTCATTGTCGTTTTGATTTGCATTTCTCTAATAATTAGTGGTGTTGAGCATCTTTTCATGTGCGTCTTGGCCGTCTCTGTGACTTCTTTGAAGAAACGTCTATTTAGATCTTCTGCCCATTTTTGTATTGGGTTGTTTGTTTTATTAATATTAAGCTGCGTGAGCTGTTTATATATATTGGAGATTAAACCCTTGCCATTGATTCGTTTGCGAACGTTTTCGCCCATTCTGAGGGTTGCCTTTTTCCATTCCCTTTTTTTTTAACCAAAAAAGAAAGAAAGCAAAAGAAGCAGAACACTAATGTGCGTGAAATATGCCTCTTGAAACTGTCGTTTTGAAATATGGACGTCTTTTGAACTTTTTGGTCGATATATGACCCCAGGATTTGTTTTCAGGGCAGGTGTCATTTACAGGCCTGCAATGATTTGGAATATCCACTGACCAGTAGCGCTGGGATTAAAGCTGCTGTTGTGCGAAATGGCCACAAGGTGGCAGCAGTTCTCCCTTAGCAAATCTGGTTACTAGGGCAACAGAGCCTCAATGGAAGCCTGTTCTAGATTGGAATTTAGAATGGAATGTGCCAGGAGAAAGCCCCTCAAGTTTGTCTCACTACTTCTTGTTCGTGTTTTTAATTTAATTTTTAATTTTTTATTACAGCAAGTTTGATTACAATGTTTGCTTGTTGTAGGTGTGCAAGATGTGGTTCTTTTACACATATACATATGTCTGTTCTTCCTGGGACCCTTTTCCCATGTACATTATGACAGAATGTTGAGTAGTCTTCTCTTGGCATTCCGTAGGTCTTTGGTGATTATATATTTCACCTGTGTTTGTATATGTCTCTTAACCCCAATATCGTAATGAATCCAATCCTCACACCTTTCCATTGGTGAACCATAAGTTTGTTTAATGAATCTGTGATTGCCCTTCTCCGTGGAAATATCTGCCCTGGTATCCGTTTTTAGGTAACACCTATAAGGGATATCCTACGATATGTGTCTTTCACTTTCTGACTTACTACAAGTCACGTGCTTACCTGTAGACTCATCTACGGGGCTGCAAATGGCATTGTGCCCTTTTTTTCCTTGGCTAATATTCTGTCTTAGCGAGGTCCATTTTCTGCAATGTGATTCCCTGAGGGCTGAGGATTAGCTGACCTGGGCAGCCTGACCCTGCCGGCAAGCCCTCCCCAGGTGTGCCTGGGTTGAGTTCAATAGAAACAGCACTCCAGGCAGCAATAGCCCCTGCAGCTGTGCCTGACTCCATATTCTCTGCCCCGTCAGCAGTCTCGGGGCTGTGCTGGTGGGAGGGTGTGAGGGTCCACGGCTTTGTTGGTGGCCCGGTGTGAGTGGGGCTCTGCTGGAATTTCTGCAGGAGTTGCCAGGTTGCCACCTGTAAAGAAGAGGATGTGTCACCCATAATTTCCACTGGAATTTCTCTCCGGGCTGAGGTGAGGGTGGAAAATAAAGAGTGGGGGCCGGAACAGGAGTGGTATCTCAGGCAGGGAAATGGAAAGCTTCCAGAAGAGCGCCCGGGTCCAGGACCATCCTGGCTGGCCTGCAGGCACCAAGTTGGCCTGCGTGCTGTCGCTGGTGTGGCTCCACGGCCCTTCCTCTAGGCTTTCAAGCCCTTGTACATATTCAGGTGTTTTACCTGGGAAGGGTGGGAACAGTTCAGCAGCAGCTGGCCTGGGGCTCAGCTCACGTTTACTCACAGAGGCCTCGGCACTGTCCCCCAGCTTTGCAATCAGGACGCTCCTTGCGTGGGGGGGCCGGGCTGCTGGCTGTATGGGAGATGATTCCCCACCTCTGACCAATCTCAGAATTGTTTACCGCTGGAACAAGTGCCCTGATAGGGTTTTCCTCTGTATAACTGCTGGGTTCAGGTTTTTTTTTTCTTTTTTGGTTCAAGTTAGAATTTATTCATCTTTTATGTATTTATTGATATAAGCATGGAAATAATTCATTCATAGAAATACATCTGTGTGAAGGGAAGAACTTTTTTCTGTTTTATTTTTAAATTTCATTTCTAAAAATTTTGCAGTTTAATTATATTTATTTTTCTATACAGCAGGTTATTATTAGTTATCTATTTTATTCATATACATATATACAAGTCAATACCTACCTCCCAACTCATCTGACCACCAACACCCCATGGCTTCCCCCACTTGGTGTCCATACGTTTGTTCTCTACCTCTGTTTCTCTATTTCTGCCCTGCAAACCTGTTCATCTGTACCATATATCTAGGTTCCACATACATGCATTAATACAGAATATTTGTTTTGCTCTTTCTGACTTACTTCATTCTGTATGACAGTCTCTAGATCCACCGACTTCTCTACAAATAACCCAGTTTCATTCCTTTTCATGGCTGAGTCATATCCCATTTTATGTATGTACCACATCTTTATCCATTCATCTGTCTGTGGGCATTTAGGTTGCTTCCATTACCTGGCTATTGTAAATAGTGCTGCAATGAACATTGTGGTGAATGTGTGTTTTTGATTTATGGTTGTCTCTGTGTATATGCCCAGAAGTGGGATTGCTGGATCCTATGGTAATTCTATTTCTAGTTTCTTTAAGGAAACTCCATACTGTTCTCCATAGTGACTGTATCAATTTACCTTCCCACCAATAGTGGAAGAGGGTTCCTTTTGTCCACACCCTCCCCAGAATTTGTTGTTTGTAGATTTTCTGATGATGCCGATTCTAACAGGTGTGAGGTGATACCTCATTGTCGTTTTGATTTGCATTTCTCTAATAATTAGTGGTGTTGAGCATCTTTTCATGTGCGTCTTGGCCGTCTCTGTGACTTCTTTGAAGAAACGTCTATTTAGATCTTCTGCCCATTTTTGTATTGGGTTGTTTGTTTTATTAATATTAAGCTGCGTGAGCTGTTTATATATATTGGAGATTAAACCCTTGTCCATTGATTCGTTTGCGAACGTTTTCGCCCATTCTGAGGGTTGCCTTTTTCCATTCCCGTTTTTTTTTTTAACCAAAAAAGAAAGAAAGCAAAAGAAGCAGAACACTAATGTGCGTGAAATATGCCTCTTGAAACTGTCGTTTTGAAATATGGACGTCTTTTGAACTTTTTGGTCGATATATGACCCCAGGATTTGTTTTCAGGGCAGGTGTCATTTACAGGCCTGCAATGATTTGGAATATCCACTGACCAGTAGCGCTGGGATTAAAGCTGCTGTTGTGCGAAATGGCCACAAGGTGGCAGCAGTTCTGCCTTAGCAAATCTGGTTACCAGGGCAACAGAGCCTCAATGGAAGCCTGTTCTAGATTGGAATTTAGAATGGAATGTGCCAGGAGAAAGCCCCTCAAGTTTGTCTCACTACTTCTTCTTCGTGTTTTTAATTTAATTTTTAATTTTTTATTACAGCAAGTTTGATTACAACGTTTGCTTGTTGTAGGTGTGCAAGATGTGGTTCTTTTACACATATACATATGTCTGTTCTTCCTGGGACCCTTTTCCCATGTACATTATGACAGAATGTTGAGTAGTCTTCTCTTGGCATTCCGTAGGTCTTTGGTGATTATATATTTCACCTGTGTTTGTATATGTCTCTTAACCCCAATATCGTAATGAATCCAATCCTCACACCTTTCCATTGGTGAACCATAAGTTTGTTTAATGAATCTGTGATTGCCCTTCTCCGTGGAAATATCTGCCCTGGTATCCGTTTTTAGGTAACACCTATAAGGGATATCCTACGATATGTGTCTTTCACTTTCTGACTTACTACAAGTCACGTGCTTACCTGTAGACTCATCTACGGGGCTGCAAATGGCATTGTGCCCTTTTTTTCCTTGGCTAATATTCTGTCTTAGCGAGGTCCATTTTCTGCAATGTAATTCCCTGAGGGCTGAGGATTAGCTGACATGGGCAGCCTGACCCTCCCGGCAAGCCCTCCCCAGGTGTGCCTGGGTTGAGGTCAATAGAAACAGCACTCCAGGCAGCAATAGCCCCTGCAGCTGTGCCTGACTCCATATTCTCTGCCCCGTCAGCAGTCTCGGGGCTGTGCTGGTGGGAGGGTGTGAGGGTCCACGGCTTTGTTGGTGGCCCGGTGTGAGTGGGGCTCTGCTGGAATTTCTGCAGGAGTTGCCAGGTTGCCACCTGTAAAGAAGAGGATGTGTCACCCATAACTTCCACTGGAATTTCTCTCCGGGCTGAGGTGAGGGAGGAATAAAAGGATTGGGGGCCGGGACAGGAGTGGTATCTCAGGCAGGGAAATGGAAAGCTTCCAGAAGAGCGCCCGGGGCCAGGACCATCCTGGCTGGCCTGCAGGCACCAATTTGGCCTGCGTGCTGTCGCTGGTGTGGCTCCACGGCCCTTCCTCTAGGCTTTCAAGCCCTTGTACATATTCAGGTGTTTTACCTGGGAAGGGTGGGAACAGTTCAGCAGCAGCTGGCCTGGGGCTCAGCTCACGTTTACTCACAGAGGCCTCGGCACGGTCCCCTAGCTTTGCAATGAGGATGCTCCTTGCGTGGGGGGGCCGGGCTGCTGGCTGTATGGGAGATAATTCCCCACCTCTGACCAATGTCAGAATTGTTTACCGCTGGAGCAAGTGCCCTGATAGGGTTTTCCTCTGTATAACTGCTGGGTTCAGGTTTTTTTTTTTCTTTTTTGGTTCAAGTTAGAATTTATTCATCTTTTATGTATTTATTGATATAAGCATGGAAATAATTCATTCATAGAAATACATCTGTGTGAAGGGAAGAACTTTTTTCTGTTTTATTTTTAAATTTCATTTCTAAAAATTTTGCAGTTTAATTATATTTATTTTTCTATACAGCAGGTTATTATTAGTTATCTATTTTATTCATATACATATATACAGGTCAATACCTATCTCCCAACTCATCTGACCACCATCACCCCATGGCTTCCCCCACTTGGTGTCCATACGTTTGTTCTCTACCTCTGTTTCTCTATTTCTGCCCTGCAAACCTGTTCATCTGTACCATATATCTAGGTTCCACATACATGCATTAATACAGAATATTTGTTTTGCTCTTTCTGACTTACTTCATTCTGTATGACAGTCTCTAGATCCACCGACTTCTCTACAAATAACCCAGTTTCATTCCTTTTCATGGCTGAGTCATATCCCATTTTATGTATGTACCACATCTTTATCCATTCATCTGTCTGTGGGCATTTAGGTTGCTTCCATTACCTGGCTATTGTAAATAGTGCTGCAATGAACATTGTGGTGAATGTGTGTTTTTGATTTATGGTTGTCTCTGTGTATATGCCCAGAAGTGGGATTGCTGGATCCTATGGTAATTCTATTTCTAGTTTCTTTAAGGAAACTCCATACTGTTCTCCATAGTGACTGTATCAATTTACCTTCCCACCAATAGTGGAAGAGGGTTCCTTTTGTCCACACCCTCCCCAGAATTTGTTGTTTGTAGATTTTCTGATGCTGCCGATTCTAACAGGTGTGAGGTGATACCTCATTGTCGTTTTGATTTGCATTTCTCTAATAATTAGTGGTGTTGAGCATCTTTTCATGTGCGTCTTGGCCGTCTCTGTGACTTCTTTGAAGAAACGTCTATTTAGATCTTCTGCCCATTTTTGTATTGGGTTGTTTGTTTTATTAATATTAAGCTGCGTGAGCTGTTTATATATATTGGAGATTAAACCCTTGTCCATTGATTCGTTTGCGAACGTTTTCGCCCATTCTGAGGGTTGCCTTTTTCCATTCCCGTTTTTTTTTAACCAAAAAAGAAAGAAAGCAAAAGAAGCAGAACACTAATGTGCGTGAAATATGCCTCTTGAAACTGTCGTTTTGAAATATGGACGTCTTTTGAACTTTTTGGTCGATATATGACCCCAGGATTTGTTTTCAGGGCAGGTGTCATTTACAGGCCTGCAATGATTTGGAATATCCACTGACCAGTAGCGCTGGGATTAAAGCTGCAGTTGTGCGAAATGGCCACAAGGTGGCAGCAGTTCTCCCTTAGCAAATCTGGTTACCAGGGCAACAGAGCCTCAATGGAAGCCTGTTCTAGATTGGAATTTAGAATGGAATGTGCCAAGAGAAAGCCCCTCAAGTTTGTCTCACTACTTCTTGTTCGTGTTTTTAATTTAATTTTTAATTTTTTATTACAGCAAGTTTGATTACAACGTTTGCTTGTTGTAGGTGTGCAAGATGTGGTTCTTTTACACATATACATATGTCTGTTCTTCCTGGGACCCTTTTCCCATGTACGTTATGACAGAATGTTGAGTAGTCTTCTCTTGGCATTCCGTAGGTCTTTGGTGATTATATATTTCACCTGTGTTTGTATATGTCTCTTAACCCCAATATCGTAATGAATCCAATCCTCACACCTTTCCATTGGTGAACCATAAGTTTGTTTAATGAATCTGTGATTGCCCTTCTCTGTGGAAATATCTGCCCTGGTATCCGTTTTTAGGTAACACCTATAAGTGATATCCTACGATATGTGTCTTTCACTTTCTGACTTACTACAAGTCCCGTGCTTACCTGTAGACTCATCTACGGGGCTGCAAATGGCATTGTGCCCTTTTTTTCCTTGGCTAATATTCTGTCTTAGCGAGGTCCATTTTCTGCAATGTGATTCCCTGAGGGCTGAGGATTAGCTGACCTGGGCAGCCTGACCCTGCCGGCAAGCCCTCCCCAGGTGTGCGTGGGTTGAGGTCGATAGAAACAGCACTCCAGGCAGCAATAGCCCCTGCAGCTGTGCCTGATTCCATATTCTCTGCCCCGTCAGCAGTCTCGGGGCTGTGCTGGTGGGAGGGTGTGAGGGTCCACGGCTTTGTTGGTGGCCCGGTGTGAGTGGGGCTCTGCTGGACTTTCTGCAGGAGTTGCCAGGCTGCCACCTGTAAAGAAGAGGATGTGTCACCCATAACTTCCACTGGAATTTCTCTCCGGGCTGAGGTGAGGAAGGAAAAAAAGGAATGATGGCCGGGACAGGAGGGGTATATCAGGCAGGGAAATGGAAAGCTTCTAGAAGAGTGTCCGGGGCCAGGACCATCCTGGCTGGCCTGCAGGCACCAAGTTGGCCTGCATGCTGTCGCTGGTGTGGCTCCACGGCCCTTCCTCTAGGCTTTCAAGCCCTTGTACATATTCAGGTGTTTTACCTGGGAAGGGTGGGAACAGTTCAGCAGCAGCTGTCCTGGGGCTCAGCTCACGTTTACTCACAGAGGCCTCGGCACGGTCCCCCAGCTTTGCAATGAGGATGCTCCTTGCGTGGGGGGGCCGGGCTGCTGGCTGTATGGGAGATGATTCCCCACCTCTGACCAATGTCAGAATTGTTTACCGCTGGAGCAAGTGCCCTGATAGGGTTTTCCTCTGTATAACTGCTGGGTTCAGGTTTTTTTTTCTTTTTTGGTTCAAGTTAGAATTTATTCATCTTTTATGTATTTATTGATATAAGCATGGAAATAATTCATTCATAGAAATACATCTGTGTGAAGGGAAGAACTTTTTTCTGTTTTATTTTTAAATTTCATTTCTAAAAATTTTGCAGTTTAATTATATTTATTTTTCTATACAGCAGGTTATTATTAGTTATCTATTTTATTCATATACATATATACAGGTCAATACCTATCTCCCAACTCATCTGACCACCATCACCCCATGGCTTCCCCCACTTGGTGTCCATACGTTTGTTCTCTACCTCTGTTTCTCTATTTCTGCCCTGCAAACCTGTTCATCTGTACCATATATCTAGGTTCCACATACATGCATTAATACAGAATATTTGTTTTGCTCTTTCTGACTTACTTCATTCTGTATGACAGTCTCTAGATCCACCGACTTCTCTACAAATAACCCAGTTTCATTCCTTTTCATGGCTGAGTCATATCCCATTTTATGTATGTACCACATCTTTATCCATTCGTCTGTCTGTGGGCATTTAGGTTGCTTCCATTACCTGGCTATTGTAAATAGTGCTGCAATGAACATTGTGGTGAATGTGTGTTTTTGATTTATGGTTGTCTCTGTGTATATGCCCAGAAGTGGGATTGCTGGATCCTATGGTAATTCTATTTCTAGTTTCTTTAAGGAAACTCCATACTGTTCTCCATAGTGACTGTATCAATTTACCTTCCCACCAATAGTGGAAGTGGGTTCCTTTTGTCCACACCCTCCCCAGAATTTGTTGTTTGTAGATTTTCTGATGATGCCGATTCTAACAGGTGTGAGGTGATACCTCATTGTCGTTTTGATTTGCATTTCTCTAATAATTAGTGGTGTTGAGCATCTTTTCATGTGCGTCTTGGCCGTCTCTGTGACTTCTTTGAAGAAACGTCTATTTAGATCTTCTGCCCATTTTTGTATTGGGTTGTTTGTTTTATTAATATTAAGCTGCGTGAGCTGTTTATATATATTGGAGATTAAACCCTTGTCCATTGATTCGTTTGCGAACGTTTTCGCCCATTCTGAGGGTTGCCTTTTTCCATTCCCGTTTTTTTTTAACCAAAAAAGAAAGAAAGCAAAAGAAGCAGAACACTAATGTGCGTGAAATATGCCTCTTGAAACTGTCGTTTTGAAATATGGACGTCTTTTGAACTTTTTGGTCGATATATGACCCCAGGATTTGTTTTCAGGGCAGGTGTCATTTACAGGCCTGCAATGATTTGGAATATCCACTGACCAGTAGCGCTGGGATTAAAGCTGCTGTTGTGCGAAATGGCCACAAGGTGGCAGCAGTTCTCCCTTAGCAAATCTGGTTACCAGGGCAACAGAGCCTCAATGGAAGCCTGTTCTAGATTGGAATTTAGAATGGAATGTGCCAGGAGAAAGCCCCTCAAGTTTGTCTCACTACTTCTTGTTCGTGTTTTTAATTTAATTTTTAATTTTTTATTACAGCAAGTTTGATTACAACGTTTGCTTGTTGTAGGTGTGCAAGATGTGGTTCTTTTACACATATACATATGTCTGTTCTTCCTGGGACCCTTTTCCCATGTACGTTATGACAGAATGTTGAGTAGTCTTCTCTTGGCATTCCGTAGGTCTTTGGTGATTATATATTTCACCTGTGTTTGTATATGTCTCTTAACCCCAATATCGTAATGAATCCAATCCTCACACCTTTCCATTGGTGAACCATAAGTTTGTTTAATGAATCTGTGATTGCCCTTCTCCGTGGAAATATCTGCCCTGGTATCCGTTTTTAGGTAACACCTGTAAGTGATATCCTACGATATGTGTCTTTCACTTTCTGACTTACTACAAGTCACGTGATTACCTGTAGACTCATCTACGGGGCTGCAAATGGCATTGTGTCCGTTTTTTCCTTGGCTAATATTCTGTCTTAGCGAGGTCCATTTTCTGCAATGTGATTTCCTGAGGGCTGAGGATTAGCTGACCTGGGCAGCCTGACCCTGCCGGCAAGCCCTCCCCAGGTGTGCCTGGGTTGAGGTCAATAGAAACAGCACTCCAGGCAGCAATAGCCCCTGCAGCTGTGCCTGACTCCATATTCTCTGCCCCGTCAGCAGTCTCGGGGCTGTGCTGGTGGGAGGGTGTGAGGGTCCACGGCTTTGTTGGTGGCCCGGTGTGAGTGGGGCTCTGCTGGAATTTCTGCAGGAGTTGCCAGGTTGCCACCTGTAAAGAAGAGGATGTGTCACCCATAATTTCCACTGGAATTTCTCTCCGGGCTGAGGTGAGGGAGGAAAAAAAAGAGTGGGGGCCGGGACAGGAGTGGTATCTCAGGCAGGGAAATGGAAAGCTTCCAAAAGAGCGCCCGGGGCCAGGACCATCCTGGCTGGCCTGCAGGCACCAAGTTGGCCTGCGTGCTGTCGCTGGTGTGGCTCCACGGCCCTTCCTCTAGGCTTTCAAGCCCTTGTACATATTCAGGTGTTTTACCTGGGAAGGGTGGGAACAGTTCAGCAGCAGCTGGCCTGGGGCTCAGCTCACGTTTACTCACAGAGGCCTCGGCACTGTCCCCCAGCTTTGCAATCAGGACGCTCCTTGCGTGGGGGGGCCGGGCTGCTGGCTGTATGGGAGATGATTCCCCACCTCTGACCAATCTCAGAATTGTTTACCGCTGGAAAAAGTGCCCTGATAGGGTTTTCCTCTGTATAACTGCTGGGTACAGGATTTTTTTTTTCTTTTTTGGTTCAAGTTAGAAGTTATTCATCTTTTATGTATTTATTGATATAAGCATGGAAATAATTCATTCATAGAAATACATCTGTGTGAAGGGAAGAACTTTTTTTCTGTTTTATTTTTAAATTTCATTTCTAAAAATTTTGCAGTTTAATCATATTTATTTTTCTATACAGCAGGTTATTATTAGTTATCTATTTTATTCATATACATATATACAGGTCAATACCTATCTCCCAACTCATCTGACCACCAACACCCCATGGCTTCCCCCACTTGGTGTCCATACGTTTGTTCTCTACCTCTGTTTCTCTATTTCTGCCCTGCAAACCTGTTCATCTGTACCATATATCTAGGTTCCACATACATGCATTAATACAGAATATTTGTTTTGCTCTTTCTGACTTACTTCATTCTGTATGACAGTCTCTAGATCCACCGACTTCTCTACAAATAACCCAGTTTCATTCCTTTTCATGGCTGAGTCATATCCCATTTTATGTATGTACCACATCTTTATCCATTCGTCTGTCTGTGGGCATTTAGGTTGCTTCCATTACCTGGCTATTGTAAATAGTGCTGCAATGAACATTGTGGTGAATGTGTGTTTTTGATTTATGGCTGTCTCTGGGTATATGCCCAGAAGTGGGATTGCTGGATCCTATGGTAATTCTATTCCTAGTTTCTTTAAGGAAACTCCATACTGTTCTCCATAGTGACTGTATCAATTTACCTTCCCACTAATAGTGGAAGAGGGTTCCTTTTGTCCACACCCTCCCCAGAATTTGTTGTTTGTAGATTTTCTGATGCTGCCGATTCTAACAGGTGTGAGGTGATACCTCATTGTCATTTTGATTTGCATTTCTCTAATAATTAGTGGTGTTGAGCAGCTTTTCATGTGCGTCTTGGCCGTCTCTGTGACTTCTTTGAAGAAACGTCTATTTAGATCTTCTGCCCATTTTTGTATTGGGTTGTTTGTTTTATTAATATTAAGCTGCGTGAGCTGTTTATATATATTGGAGATTAAACCCTTGTCCATTGATTCGTTTGCGAACGTTTTCGCCCATTCTGAGGGTTGCCTTTTTCCATTCCCGTTTTTTTTTAACCAAAAAAGAAAGAAAGCAAAAGAAGCAGAACACTAATGTGCGTGAAATATGCCTCTTGAAACTGTCGTTTTGAAATATGGACGTCTTTTGAACTTTTTGGTCGATATATGACCCCAGGATTTGTTTTCAGGGCAGGTGTCATTTACAGGCCTGCAATGATTTGGAATATCCACTGACCATTAGCGCTGGGATTAAAGCTGCTGTTGTGTGAAATGGCCACAAGGTGGCAGCAGTTCTCCCTTAGCAAATCTGGTTACTAGGGCAACAGAGCCTCAATGGAAGCCTGTTCTAGATTGGAATTTAGAATGGAATGTGCCAGGAGAAAGCCCCTCAAGTTTGTCTCACTACTTCTTGTTCGTGTTTTTAATTTAATTTTTAATTTTTTATTACAGCAAGTTTGATTACAACGTTTGCTTGTTGTAGGTGTGCAAGATGTGGTTCTGTTACACATATACATATGTCTGTTCTTCCTGGGACCCTTTTCCCATGTACGTTATGACAGAATGTTGAGTAGTCTTCTCTTGGCATTCCGTAGGTCTTTGGTGATTATATATTTCACCTGTGTTTGTATATGTCTCTTAACCCCAATATCGTAATGAATCCAATCCTCACACCTTTCCATTGGTGAACCATAAGTTTGTTTAATGAATCTGTGATTGCCCTTCTCCGTGGAAATATCTGCCCTGGTATCCGTTTTTAGGTAACACCTATAAGTGATATACTACGATATGTGTCTTTCACTTTCTGACTTACTACAAGTCCCGTGCTTACCTGTAGACTCATCTACGGGGCTGCAAATGGCATTGTGCCCTTTTTTTCCTTGGCTAATATTCTGTCTTAGCGAGGTCCATTTTCTGCAATGTGATTCCCTGAGGGCTGAGGATTAGCTGACCTGGGCAGCCTGACCCTGCCGGCAAGCCCTCCCCAGGTTTGCGTGTGTTGAGGTCAATAGAAACAGCACTCCAGGCAGCAATAGCCCCTGCAGCTGTGCCTGATTCCATATTCTCTGCCCCGTCAGCAGTCTCGGGGCTGTGCTGGTGGGAGGGTGTGAGGGTCCACGGCTTTGTTGGTGGCCCGGTGTGAGTGGGGCTCTGCTGGACTTTCTGCAGGAGTTGCCAGGCTGCCACCTGTAAAGAAGAGGATGTGTCACCCATAACTTCCACTGGAATTTCTCTCCGGGCTGAGGTGAGGAAGGAAAAAAAGGAATGATGGCCGGGACAGGAGGGGTATATCAGGCAGGGAAATGGAAAGCTTCTAGAAGAGTGCCCGGGGCCAGGACCATCCTGGATGGCCTGCAGGCACCAAGTTGGCCTGCATGCTGTCGCTGGTGTGGCTCCACGGCCCTTCCTCTAGGCTTTCAAGCCCTTGTACATATTCAGGTGTTTTACCTGGGAAGGGTGGGAACAGTTCAGCAGCAGCTGTCCTGGGGCTCAGCTCACGTTTACTCACAGAGGCCTCGGCACGGTCCCCCAGCTTTGCAATGAGGATGCTCCTTGCGTGGGGGGGCCGGGTTGCTGGCTGTATGGGAGATGATTCCCCACCTCTGACCAATGTCAGAATTGTTTACCGCTGGAGCAAGTGCCCTGATAGGGTTTTCCTCTGTATAACTGCTGGGTTCAGGTTTTTTTTTCTTTTTTGGTTCAAGTTAGAATTTATTCATCTTTTATGTATTTATTGATATAAGCATGGAAATAATTCATTCATAGAAATACATCTGTGTGAAGGGAATAACTTTTTTCTGTTTTATTTTTAAATTTCATTTCTAAAAATTTTTCAGTTTAATCATATTTATTTTTCTATACAGCAGGTTATTATTAGTTATCTATTTTATTCATATACATATATACAGGTCAATACCTATCTCCCAACTCATCTGACCACCAACACCCCATGGCTTCCCCCACTTGGTGTCCATACGTTTGTTCTCTACCTCTGTTTCTCTATTTCTGCCCTGCAAACCTGTTCATCTGTACCATATATCTAGGTTCCACATACATGCATTAATACAGAATATTTGTTTTGCTCTTTCTGACTTACTTCATTCTGTATGACAGTCTCTAGATCCACCGACTTCTCTACAAATAACCCAGTTTCATTCCTTTTCATGGCTGAGTCATATCCCATTTTATGTATGTACCACATCTTTATCCATTCATCTGTCTGTGGGCATTTAGGTTGCTTCCATTACCTGGCTATTGTAAATAGTGCTGCAATGAACATTGTGGTGAATGTGTGTTTTTGATTTATGGTTGTCTCTGTGTATATGCCCAGAAGTGGGATTGCTGGATCCTATGGTAATTCTATTTCTAGTTTCTTTAAGGAAACTCCATACTGTTCTCCATAGTGACTGTATCAATTTACCTTCCCACCAATAGTGGAAGAGGGTTCCTTTTGTCCACACAATCCCCGGAATTTGTTGTTTGTAGATTTTCTGATGATGCCGATTCTAACAGGTGTGAGGTGATACCTCATTGTCGTTTTGATTTGCATTTCTCTAATAATTAGTGGTGTTGAGCAGCTTTTCATGTGCGTCTTGGCCGTCTCTGTGACTTCTTTGAAGAAACGTCTATTTAGATCTTCTGCCCATTTTTGTATTGGGTTGTTTGTTTTATTAATATTAAGCTGCGTGAGCTGTTTATATATATTGGAGATTAAACCCTTGTCCATTGATTCGTTTGCGAACGTTTTCGCCCATTCTGAGGGTTGCCTTTTTCCATTCCCGTTTTTTTTTAACCAAAAAAGAAAGAAAGCAAAAGAAGCAGAACACTAATGTGCGTGAAATATGCCTCTTGAAACTGTCGTTTTGAAATATGGACGTCTTTTGAACTTTTTGGTCGATATATGACCCCAGGATTTGTTTTCAGGGCAGGTGTCATTTACAGGCCTGCAATGATTTGGAATATCCACTGACCATTAGCGCTGGGATTAAAGCTGCTGTTGTGTGAAATGGCCACAAGGTGGCAGCAGTTCTCCCTTAGCAAATCTGGTTACTAGGGCAACAGAGCCTCAATGGAAGCCTGTTCTAGATTGGAATTTAGAATGGAATGTGCCAGGAGAAAGCCCCTCAAGTTTGTCTCACTACTTCTTGTTCGTGTTTTTAATTTAATTTTTAATTTTTTATTACAGCAAGTTTGATTACAACGTTTGCTTGTTGTAGGTGTGCAAGATGTGGTTCTGTTACACATATACATATGTCTGTTCTTCCTGGGACCCTTTTCCCATGTACATTATGACAGAATGTTGAGTAGTCTTCTCTTGGCATTCCGTAGGTCTTTGGTGATTATATATTTCACCTGTGTTTGTATATGTCTCTTAACCCCAATATTGTAATGAATCCAATCCTCACACCTTTCCATTGGTGAACCATAAGTTTTTTTAATGAAACTGTGATTGCCCTTCTCCGTGGAAATATCTGCCCTGGTATCCGTTTTTAGGTAACACCTATAAGTGATATCCTACGATATGTGTCTTTCACTTTCTGACTTACTACAAGTCACGTGCTTACCTGTAGACTCATCTACGGGGCTGCAAATGGCATTGTGCCCTTTTTTTCCTTGGCTAATATTCTGTCTTAGCGAGGTCCATTTTCTGCAATGTGATTCCCTGAGGGCTGAGGATTAGCTGACCTGGGCAGCCTGACCCTGCCGGCAAGCCCTCCCCAGGTGTGCGTGGGTTGAGGTCGATAGAAACAGCACTCCAGGCAGCAATAGCCCCTGCAGCTGTGCCTGATTCCATATTCTCTGCCCCGTCAGCAGTCTCGGGGCTGTGCTGGTGGGAGGGTGTGAGGGTCCACGGCTTTGTTGGTGGCCCGGTGTGAGTGGGGCTCTGCTGGACTTTCTGCAGGAGTTGCCAGGCTGCCACCTGTAAAGAAGAGGATGTGTCACCCATAACTTCCACTGGAATTTCTCTCCGGGCTGTGGTGAGGAAGGAAAAAATGGAATGATGGCCGGGACAGGAGGGGTATATCAGGCAGGGAAATGGAAAGCTTCTAGAAGAGTGCCCGGGGCCAGGACCATCCTGGCTGGCCTGCAGGCACCAAGTTGGCCTGCATGCTGTCGCTGGTGTGGCTCCACGGCCCTTCCTCTAGGCTTTCAAGCCCTTGTACATATTCAGGTGTTTTACCTGGGAAGGGTGGGAACAGTTCAGCAGCAGCTGGCCTGGGGCTCAGCTCACGTTTACTCACAGAGGCCTCGGCACGGTCCCCCAGCTTTGCAATGAGGATGCTCCTTGCGTGGGGGGGCCGGGCTGCTGGCTGTATGGGAGATGATTCCCCACCTCTGACCAATGTCAGAATTGTTTACCGCTGGAGCAAGTGCCCTGATAGGGTTTTCCTCTGTATAACTGCTGGGTTCAGGTTTTTTTTTTTCTTTTTTGGTTCAAGTTAGAATTTATTCACCTATAATGTATTTATTGATATAAGCATGGAAATAATTCATTCATAGAAATACATCTGTGTGAAGGGAAGAACTTTTTTTCTGTTTTATTTTTAAATTTCATTTCTAAAAATTTTGCAGTTTAATCATATTTATTTTTCTATACAGCAGGTTATTATTAGTTATCTATTTTATTCATATACATATATACAGGTCAATACCTATCTCCCAACTCATCTGACCACCAACACCCCATGGCTTCCCCCACTTGGTGTCCATACGTTTGTTCTCTACCTCTGTTTCTCTATTTCTGCCCTGCAAACCTGTTCATCTGTACCATATATCTAGGTTCCACATACATGCATTAATACAGAATATTTGTTTTGCTCTTTCTGACTTACTTCATTCTGTATGACAGTCTCTAGATCCACCGACTTCTCTACAAATAACCCAGTTTCATTCCTTTTCATGGCTGAGTCATATCCCATTTTATGTATGTACCACATCTTTATCCATTCGTCTGTCTGTGGGCATTTAGGTTGCTTCCATTACCTGGCTATTGTAAATAGTGCTGCAATGAACATTGTGGTGAATGTGTGTTTTTGATTTATGGTTGTCTCTGGGTATATGCCCAGAAGTGGGATTGATGGATCCTATGGTAATTCTATTCCTAGTTTCTTTAAGGAAACTCCATACTGTTCTCCATAGTGACTGTATCAATTTACCTTCCCACTAATAGTGGAAGAGGGTTCCTTTTGTCCACACCCTCCCCAGAATTTGTTGTTTGTAGATTTTCTGATGCTGCCGATTCTAACAGGTGTGAGGTGATACCTCATTGTCATTTTGATTTGCATTTCTCTAATAATAAGTGGTGTTGAGCAGCTTTTCATGTGCGTCTTGGCCGTCTCTGTGACTTCTTTGAAGAAACGTCTATTTAGATCTTCTGCCCATTTTTGTATTGGGTTGTTTGTTTTATTAATATTAAGCTGCGTGAGCTGTTTATATATATTGGAGATTAAACCCTTGTCCATTGATTCGTTTGCGAACGTTTTCGCCCATTCTGAGGGTTGCCTTTTTCCATTCCCTTTTTTTTTAACCAAAAAAGAAAGAAAGCAAAAGAAGCAGAACACTAATGTGCGTGAAATATGCCTCTTGAAACTGTCGTTTTGAAATATGGACGTCTTTTGAACTTTTTGGTCGATATATGACCCCAGGATTTGTTTTCAGGGCAGGTGTCATTTACAGGCCTGCAATGATTTGGAATATCCACTGACCATTAGCGCTGGGATTAAAGCTGCTGTTGTGTGAAATGGCCACAAGGTGGCAGCAGTTCTCCCTTAGCAAATCTGGTTACTAGGGCAACAGAGCCTCAATGGAAGCCTGTTCTAGATTGGAATTTAGAATGGAATGTGCCAGGAGCAAGCCCCTCAAGTTTGTCTCACTACTTCTTGTTCGTGTTTTTAATTTAATTTTTAATTTTTTATTACAGCAAGTTTGATTACAACGTTTGCTTGTTGTAGGTGTGCAAGATGTGATTCTGTTACACATATACATATGTCTGTTCTTCCTGGGACCCTTTTCCCATGTACATTATGACAGAATGTTGAGTAGTCTTCTCTTGGCATTCCGTAGGTCTTTGGTGATTATATATTTCACCTGTGTTTGTATATGTCTCTTAACCCCAATATCGTAATGAATCCAATCCTCACACCTTTCCATTGGTGAACCATAAGTTTGTTTAATGAATCTGTGATTACCCTTCTCCGTGGAAATATCTGCCCTGGTATCCGTTTTTAGGTAACACCTATAAGTGATATCCTACGATATGTGTCTTTCACTTTCTGACTTACTACAAGTCCCGTGCTTACCTGTAGACTCATCTACGGGGCTGCAAATGGCATTGTGCCCTTTTTTTCCTTGGCTAATATTCTGTCTTAGCGAGGTCCATTTTCTGCAATGTGATTCCCTGAGGGCTGAGGATTAGCTGACCTGGGCAGCCTGACCCTGCCGGCAAGCCCTCCCCAGGTGTGCGTGGGTTGAGGTCGATAGAAACAGCACTCCAGGCAGCAATAGCCCCTGCAGCTGTGCCTGATTCCATATTCTCTGCCCCGTCAGCAGTCTCGGGGCTGTGCTGGTGGGAGGGTGTGAGGGTCCACGGCTTTGTTGGTGGCCCGGTGTGAGTGGGGCTCTGCTGGACTTTCTGCAGGAGTTGCCAGGCTGCCACCTGTAAAGAAGAGGATGTGTCACCCATAACTTCCACTGGAATTTCTCTCCGGGCTGAGGTGAGGAAGGAAAAAAAGGAATGATGGCCGGGACAGGAGGGGTATATCAGGCAGGGAAATGGAAAGCTTCTAGAAGAGTGCCCGGGGCCAGGACCATCCTGGCTGGCCTGCAGGCACCAAGTTGGCCTGCATGCTGTCGCTGGTGTGGCTCCACGGCCCTTCCTCTAGGCTTTCAAGCCCTTGTACATATTCAGGTGTTTTACCTGGGAAGGGTGGGAACAGTTCAGCAGCAGCTGGCCTGGGGCTCAGCTCACGTTTACTCACAGAGGCCTCGGCACGGTCCCCCAGCTTTGCAATGAGGATGCTCCTTGCGTGGGGGGGCCGGGCTGCTGGCTGTATGGGAGATGATTCCCCACCTCTGACCAATGTCAGAATTGTTTACCGCTGGAGCAAGTGCCCTGATAGGGTTTTCCTCTGTATAACTGCTGGGTTCAGGTTTTTTTTTTCTTTTTTGGTTCAAGTTAGAATTTATTCATCTTTTATGTATTTATTGATATAAGCATGGAAATAATTCATTCATAGAAATACATCTGTGTGAAGGGAAGAACTTTTTTCTGTTTTATTTTTAAATTTCATTTCTAAAAATTTTGCAGTTTAATTATATTTATTTTTCTATACAGCAGGTTATTATTAGTTATCTATTTTATTCATATACATATATACAGGTCAATACCTACCTCCCAACTCATCTGACCACCATCACCCCATGGCTTCCCCCACTTGGTGTCCATACGTTTGTTCTCTACCTCTGTTTCTCTATTTCTGCCCTGCAAACCTGTTCATCTGTACCATATATCTAGGTTCCACATACATGCATTAATACAGAATATTTGTTTTGCTCTTTCTGACTTACTTCATTCTGTATGACAGTCTCTAGATCCACCGACTTCTCTACAAATAACCCAGTTTCATTCCTTTTCATGGCTGAGTCATATCCCATTTTATGTATGTACCACATCTTTATCCATTCATCTGTCTGTGGGCATTTATGTTGCTTCCATTACCTGGCTATTGTAAATAGTGCTGCAATGAACATTGTGGTGAATGTGTGTTTTTGATTTATGGTTGTCTCTGTGTATATGCCCAGAAGTGGGATTGCTGGATCCTATGGTAATTCTATTCCTAGTTTCTTTAAGGAAACTCCATACTGTTCTCCATAGTGACTGTATCAATTTACCTTCCCACCAATAGTGGAAGAGGGTTCCTTTTGTCCACACCCTCCCCAGAATTTGTTGTTTGTAGATTTTCTGATGATGCCGATTCTAACAGGTGTGAGGTGATACCTCATTGTCGTTTTGATTTGCATTTCTCTAATAATTAGTGGTGTTGAGCATCTTTTCATGTGCGTCTTGGCCGTCTCTGTGACTTCTTTGAAGAAACGTCTATTTAGATCTTCTGCCCATTTTTGTATTGGGTTGTTTGTTTTATTAATATTAAGCTGCGTGAGCTGTTTATATATATTGGAGATTAAACCCTTGTCCATTGATTCGTTTGCGAACGTTTTCGCCCATTCTGAGGGTTGCCTTTTTCCATTCCCGTTTTTTTTAACCAAAAAAGAAAGAAAGCAAAAGAAGCAGAACACTAATGTGCGTGAAATATGCCTCTTGAAACTGTCGTTTTGAAATATGGACGTCTTTTGAACTTTTTGGTCGATATATGACCCCAGGATTTGTTTTCAGGGCAGGTGTCATTTACAGGCCTGCAATGATTTGGAATATCCACTGACCAGTAGTGCTGGGATTAAAGCTGCTGTTGTGCGAAATGGCCACAAGGTGGCAGCAGTTCTCCCTTAGCAAATCTGGTTACCAGGTCAACAGAGCCTCAATGGAAGCCTGTTCTAGATTGGAATTTAGAATGGAATGTGCCAGGAGAAAGCCCCTCAAGTTTGTCTCACTACTTCTTGTTCGTGTTTTTAATTTAATTTTTAATTTTTTATTACAGCAAGTTTGATTACAACGTTTGCTTGTTGTAGGTGTGCAAGATGTGGTTCTTTTACACATATACATATGTCTGTTCTTCCTGGGACCCTTTTCCCATGTACGTTATGACAGAATGTTGAGTAGTCTTCTCTTGGCATTCCGTAGGTCTTTGGTGATTATATATTTCACCTGTGTTTGTATATGTCTCTTAACCCCAATATCGTAATGAATCCAATCCTCACACCTTTCCATTGGTGAACCATAAGTTTGTTTAATGAATCTGTGATTGCCCTTCTCCGTGGAAATATCTGCCCTGGTATCCGTTTTTAGGTAACACCTATAAGTGATATCCTACGATATGTGTCTTTCACTTTCTGACTTACTACAAGTCCCGTGCTTACCTGTAGACTCATCTACGGGGCTGCAAATGGCATTGTGCCCTTTTTTTCCTTGACTAATATTCTGTCTTAGCGAGGTCCATTTTCTGCAATGTGATTCCCTGAGGGCTGAGGATTAGCTGACCTGGGCAGCCTGACCCTGCCGGCAAGCCCTCCCCAGGTGTGCGTGGGTTGAGTTCAATAGAAACAGCACTCCAGGCAGCAATAGCCCCTGCAGCTGTGCCTGACTCCATATTCTCTGCCCCGTCAGCAGTCTCGGGGCTGTGCTGGTGGGAGGGTGTGAGGGTCCACGGCTTTGTTGGTGGCCCGGTGTGAGTGGGGCTCTGCTGGACTTTCTGCAGGAGTTGCCAGGCTGCCACCTGTAAAGAAGAGGATGTGTCACCCATAACTTCCACTGGAATTTCTCTCCGGGCTGAGGTGAGGAAGGAAAAAAAGGAATGATGGCCGGGACAGGAGGGGTATATCAGGCAGGGAAATGGAAAGCTTCTAGAAGAGTGTCCGGGGCCAGGACCATCCTGGCTGGCCTGCAGGCACCAAGTTGGCCTGCATGCTGTCGCTGGTGTGGCTCCACGGCCCTTCCTCTAGGCTTTCAAGCCCTTGTACATATTCAGGTGTTTTACCTGGGAAGAGTGGGAACAGTTCAGCAGCAGCTGGCCTGGGGCTCAGCTCACGTTTACTCACAGAGGCCTCGGCACGGTCCCCCAGCTTTGCAATGAGGATGCTCCTTGCGTGGGGGGGCCGGGCTGCTGGCTGTATGGGAGATGATTCCCCACCTCTGACCAATGTCAGAATTGTTTACCGCTGGAGCAAGTGCCCTGATAGGGTTTTCCTCTGTATAACTGCTGGGTTCAGGTTTTTTTTTTTCTTTTTTGGTTCAAGTTAGAATTTATTCATCTTTTATGTATTTATTGATATAAGCATGGAAATAATTCATTCATAGAAATACATCTGTGTGAAGGGAAGAACTTTTTTCTGTTTTATTTTTAAATTTCATTTCTAAAAATTTTGCAGTTTAATTATATTTATTTTTCCAAACAGCAGGTTATTATTAGTTATCTATTTTATTCATATACATATATACAGGTCAATACCTACCTCCCAACTCATCTGACCACCATCACCCCATGGCTTCCCCCACTTGGTGTCCATACGTTTGTTCTCTACCTCTGTTTCTCTATTTCTGCCCTGCAAACCTGTTCATCTGTACCATATATCTAGGTTCCACATACATGCATTAATACAGAATATTTGTTTTGCTCTTTCTGACTTACTTCATTCTGTATGACAGTCTCTAGATCCACCGACTTCTCTACAAATAACCCAGTTTCATTCCTTTTCATGGCTGAGTCATATCCCATTTTATGTATGTACCACATCTTTATCCATTCATCTGTCTGTGGGCATTTATGTTGCTTCCATTACCTGGCTATTGTAAATAGTGCTGCAATGAACATTGTGGTGAATGTGTGTTTTTGATTTATGGTTGTCTCTGTGTATATGCCCAGAAGTGGGATTGCTGGATCCTATGGTAATTCTATTTCTAGTTTCTTTAAGGAAACTCCATACTGTTCTCCATAGTGACTGTATCAATTTACCTTCCCACCAATAGTGGAAGAGGGTTCCTTTTGTCCACACCCTCCCCAGAATTTGTTGTTTGTAGATTTTCTGATGCTGCCGATTCTAACAGGTGTGAGGTGATACCTCATTGTCGTTTTGATTTGCATTTCTCTAATAATTAGTGGTGTTGAGCATCTTTTCATGTGCGTCTTGGCCGTCTCTGTGACTTCTTTGAAGAAACGTCTATTTAGATCTTCTGCCCATTTTTGTATTGGGTTGTTTGTTTTATTAATATTAAGCTGCGTGAGCTGTTTATATATATTGGAGATTAAACCCTTGTCCATTGATTCGTTTGCGAACGTTTTCGCCCATTCTGAGGGTTGCCTTTTTCCATTCCCGTTTTTTTTAACCAAAAAAGAAAGAAAGCAAAAGAAGCAGAACACTAATGGGCGTGAAATATGCCTCTTGAAACTGTCGTTTTGAAATATGGACGTCTTTTGAACTTTTTGGTCGATATATGACCCCAGGATTTGTTTTCAGGGCAGGTGTCATTTACAGGCCTGCAATGATTTGGAATATCCACTGACCAGTAGCGCTGGGATTAAAGCTGCTGTTGTGCGAAATGGCCACAAGGTGGCAGCAGTTCTCCCTTAGCAAAAATGGTTACCAGGTCAACAGAGCCTCAATGGAAGCCTGTTCTAGATTGGAATTTAGAATGGAATGTGCCAGGAGAAAGCCCCTCAAGTTTGTCTCACTACTTCTTGTTCGTGTTTTTAATTTAATTTTTAATTTTTTATTACAGCAAGTTTGATTACAACGTTTGCTTGTTGTAGGTGTGCAAGATGTGGTTCTTTTACACATATACATATGTCTGTTCTTCCTGGGACCCTTTTCCCATGTACGTTATGACAGAATGTTGAGTAGTCTTCTCTTGGCATTCCGTAGGTCTTTGGTGATTATATATTTCACCTGTGTTTGTATATGTCTCTTAACCCCAATATCGTAATGAATCCAATCCTCACACCTTTCCATTGGTGAACCATAAGTTTGTTTAATGAATCTGTGATTGCCCTTCTCCGTGGAAATATCTGCCCTGGTATCCGTTTTTAGGTAACACCTATAAGTGATATCCTACGATATGTGTCTTTCACTTTCTGACTTACTACAAGTCCTGTGCTTACCTGTAGACTCATCTACGGGGCTGCAAATGGCATTGTGCCCTTTTTTTCCTTGGCTAATATTCTGTCTTAGCGAGGTCCATTTTCTGCAATGTGATTCCCTGAGGGCTGAGGATTAGCTGACCTGGGCAGCCTGACCCTGCCGGCAAGCCCTCCCCAGGTGTGCCTGGGTTGAGGTCAATAGAAACAGCACTCCAGGCAGCAATAGCCCCTGCAGCTGTGCCTGACTCCATATTCTCTGCCCCGTCAGCAGTCTCGGGGCTGTGCTGGTGGGAGGGTGTGAGGGTCCACGGCTTTGTTGGTGGCCCGGTGTGAGTGGGGCTCTGCTGGAATTTCTGCAGGAGTTGCCAGGTTGCCACCTGTAAAGAAGAGGATGTGTCACCCATAATTTCCACTGGAATTTCTCTCCGGGCTGAGGTGAGGGAGGAAAAAAAAGAGTGGGGGCCGGGACAGGAGTGGTATCTCAGGCAGGGAAATGGAAAGCTTCCAGAAGAGCGCCCGGGGCCAGGACCATCCTGGCTGGCCTGCAGGCACCAAGTTGGCCTGCGTGCTGTCGCTGGTGTGGCTCCACGGCCCTTCCTCTAGGCTTTCAAGCCCTTGTACATATTCAGGTGTTTTACCTGGGAAGGGTGGGAACAGTTCAGCAGCAGCTGGCCTGGGGCTCAGCTCACGTTTACTCACAGAGGCCTCGGCACTGTCCCCCAGCTTTGCAATCAGGACGCTCCTTGCGTGGGGGGGCCGGGCTGCTGGCTGTATGGGAGATGATTCCCCACCTCTGACCAATCTCAGAATTGTTTACCGCTGGAACAAGTGCCCTGATAGGGTTTTCCTCTGTATAACTGCTGGGTACAGGATTTTTTTTTCTTTTTTGGTTCAAGTTAGAAGTTATTCATCTTTTATGTATTTATTGATATAAGCATGGAAATAATTCATTCATAGAAATACATCTGTGTGAAGGGAAGAACTTTTTTTCTGTTTTATTTTTAAATTTCATTTCTAAAAATTTTGCAGTTTAATCATATTTATTTTTCTATACAGCAGGTTATTATTAGTTATCTATTTTATTCATATACATATATACAGGTCAATACCTATCTCCCAACTCATCTGACCACCAACACCCCATGGCTTCCCCCACTTGGTGTCCATACGTTTGTTCTCTACCTCTGTTTCTCTATTTCTGCCCTGCAAACCTGTTCATCTGTACCATATATCTAGGTTCCACATACATGCATTAATACAGAATATTTGTTTTGCTCTTTCTGACTTACTTCATTCTGTATGACAGTCTCTAGATCCACCGACTTCTCTACAAATAACCCAGTTTCATTCCTTTTCATGGCTGAGTCATATCCCATTTTATGTATGTACCACATCTTTATCCATTCGTCTGTCTGTGGGCATTTAGGTTGCTTCCATTACCTGGCTATTGTAAATAGTGCTGCAATGAACATTGTGGTGAATGTGTGTTTTTGATTTATGGTTGTCTCTGGGTATATGCCCAGAAGTGGGATTGCTGGATCCTATGGTAATTCTATTCCTAGTTTCTTTAAGGAAACTCCATACTGTTCTCCATAGTGACTGTATCAATTTACCTTCCCACTAATAGTGGAAGAGGGTTCCTTTTGTCCACACCCTCCCCAGAATTTGTTGTTTGTAGATTTTCTGATGCTGCCGATTCTAACAGGTGTGAGGTGATACCTCATTGTCATTTTGATTTGCATTTCTCTAATAATTAGTCGTGTTGAGCAGCTTTTCATGTGCGTCTTGGCCGTCTCTGTGACTTCTTTGAAGAAACGTCTATTTAGATCTTCTGCCCATTTTTGTATTGGGTTGTTTGTTTTATTAATATTAAGCTGCGTGAGCTGTTTATATATATTGGAGATTAAACCCTTGTCCATTGATTCGTTTGCGAACGTTTTCGCCCATTCTGAGGGTTGCCTTTTTCCATTCCCGTTTTTTTTTAACCAAAAAAGAAAGAAAGCAAAAGAAGCAGAACACTAATGTGCGTGAAATATGCCTCTTGAAACTGTCGTTTTGAAATATGGACGTCTTTTGAACTTTTTGGTCGATATATGACCCCAGGATTTGTTTTCAGGGCAGGTGTCATTGACAGGCCTGCAATGATTTGGAATATCCACTGACCATTAGCGCTGGGATTAAAGCTGCTGTTGTGTGAAATGGCCACAAGGTGGCAGCAGTTCTCCCTTAGCAAATCTGGTTACTAGGGCAACAGAGCCTCAATGGAAGCCTGTTCTAGATTGGAATTTAGAATGGAATGTGCCAGGAGAAAGCCCCTCAAGTTTGTCTCACTACTTCTTGTTCGTGTTTTTAATTTAATTTTTAATTTTTTATTACAGCAAGTTTGATTACAACGTTTGCTTGTTGTAGGTGTGCAAGATGTGGTTCTGTTACACATATACATATGTCTGTTCTTCCTGGGACCCTTTTCCCATGTACATTATGACAGAATGTTGAGTAGTCTTCTCTTGGCATTCCGTAGGTCTTTGGTGATTATATATTTCACCTGTGTTTGTATATGTCTCTTAACCCCAATATCGTAATGAATCCAATCCTCACACCTTTCCATTGGTGAACCATAAGGTTGTTTAATGAAACTGTGATTGCCCTTCTCCGTGGAAATATCTGCCCTGGTATCCGTTTTTAGGTAACACCTATAAGTGATATCCTACGATATGTGTCTTTCACTTTCTGACTTACTACAAGTCACGTGCTTACCTGTAGACTCATCTACGGGGCTGCAAATGGCATTGTGCCCTTTTTTTCCTTGGCTAATATTCTGTCTTAGCGAGGTCCATTTTCTGCAATGTGATTCCCTGAGGGCTGAGGATTAGCTGACCGGGGCAGCCTGACCCTGCCGGCAAGCCCTCCCCAGGTGTGCGTGGGTTGAGGTCGATAGAAACAGCACTCCAGGCAGCAATAGCCCCTGCAGCTGTGCCTGATTCCATATTCTCTGCCCCGTCAGCAGTCTCGGGGCTGTGCTGGTGGGAGGGTGTGAGGGTCCACGGCTTTGTTGGTGGCCCGGTGTGAGTGGGGCTCTGCTGGACTTTCTGCAGGAGTTGCCAGGCTGCCACCTGTAAAGAAGAGGATGTGTCACCCATAACTTCCACTGGAATTTCTCTCCGGGCTGTGGTGAGGAAGGAAAAAAAGGAATGATGGCCGGGACAGGAGGGGTATATCAGGCAGGGAAATGGAAAGCTTCTAGAAGAGTGCCCGGGGCCAGGACCATCCTGGCTGGCCTGCAGGCACCAAGTTGGCCTGCATGCTGTCGCTGGTGTGGCTCCACGGCCCTTCCTCTAGGCTTTCAAGCCCTTGTACATATTCAGGTGTTTTACCTGGGAAGGGTGGGAACAGTTCAGCAGCAGCTGGCCTGGGGCTCAGCTCACGTTTACTCACAGAGGCCTCGGCACGGTCCCCCAGCTTTGCAATGAGGATGCTCCTTGCATGGGGGGGCCGGGCTGCTGGCTGTATGGGAGATGATTCCCCACCTCTGACCAATGTCAGAATTGTTTACCGCTGGAGCAAGTGCCCTGATAGGGTTTTCCTCTGTATAACTGCTGGGTTCAGGTTTTTTTTTTCTTTTTTGGTTCAAGTTAGAATTTATTCATCTATAATGTATTTATTGATATAAGCATGGAAACAATTCATTCATAGAAATACATCTGTGTGAAGGGAAGAACTTTTTTTCTGTTTTATTTTGAAATTTCATTTCTAAAAATTTTGAGGTTTAATTATATTTATTTTTCTATACAGCAGTTTATTATTAGTTATCTATTTTATTCATATACATATATACAGGTCAATACCTATCTCCCAACTCATCTGACCACCAACACCCCATGGCTTCCCCCACTTGGTGTCCATACGTTTGTTCTCTACCTCTGTTTCTCTATTTCTGCCCTGCAAACCTGTTCATCTGTACCATATATCTAGGTTCCACATACATGCATTAATACAGAATATTTGTTTTGCTCTTTCTGACTTACTTCATTCTGTATGACAGTCTCTAGATCCACCGACTTCTCTACAAATAACCCAGTTTCATTCCTTTTCATGGCTGAGTCATATCCCATTTTATGTATGTACCACATCTTTATCCATTCGTCTGTCTGTGGGCATTTAGGTTGCTTCCATTACCTGGCTATTGTAAATAGTGCTGCAATGAACATTGTGGTGAATGTGTGTTTTTGATTTATGGTTGTCTCTGGGTATATGCCCAGAAGTGGGATTGCTGGATCCTATGGTAATTCTATTCCTAGTTTCTTTAAGGAAACTCCATACTGTTCTCCATAGTGACTGTATCAATTTACCTTCCCACTAATAGTGGAAGAGGGTTCCTTTTGTCCACACCCTCCCCAGAATTTGTTGTTTGTAGATTTTCTGATGCTGCCGATTCTAACAGGTGTGAGGTGATACCTCATTGTCATTTTGATTTGCATTTCTCTAATAATTAGTGGTGTTGAGCAGCTTTTCATGTGCGTCTTGGCCGTCTCTGTGACTTCTTTGAAGAAACGTCTATTTAGATCTTCTGCCCATTTTTGTATTGGGTTGTTTGTTTTATTAATATTAAGCTGCGTGAGCTGTTTATATATATTGGAGATTAAACCCTTGTCCATTGATTCGTTTGCGAACGTTTTCGCCCATTCTGAGGGTTGCCTTTTTCCATTCCCTTTTTTTTTAACCAAAAAAGAAAGAAAGCAAAAGAAGCAGAACACTAATGTGCGTGAAATATGCCTCTTGAAACTGTCGTTTTGAAATATGGACGTCTTTTGAACTTTTTGGTCGATATATGACCCCAGGATTTGTTTTCAGGGCAGGTGTCATTTACAGGCCTGCAATGATTTGGAATATCCACTGACCATTAGCGCTGGGATTAAAGCTGCTGTTGTGTGAAATGGCCACAAGGTGGCAGCAGTTCTCCCTTAGCAAATCTGGTTACTAGGGCAACAGAGCCTCAATGGAAGCCTGTTCTAGATTGGAATTTAGAATGGAATGTGCCAGGAGAAAGCCCCTCAAGTTTGTCTCACTACTTCTTGTTCGTGTTTTTAATTTAATTTTTAATTTTTTATTACAGCAAGTTTGATTACAACGTTTGCTTGTTGTAGGTGTGCAAGATGTGATTCTGTTACACATATACATATGTCTGTTCTTCCTGGGACCCTTTTCCCATGTACATTATGACAGAATGTTGAGTAGTCTTCTCTTGGCATTCCGTAGGTCTTTGGTGATTATATATTTCACCTGTGTTTGTATATGTCTCTTAACCCCAATATCGTAATGAATCCAATCCTCACACCTTTCCATTGGTGAACCATAAGTTTGTTTAATGAATCTGTGATTGCCCTTCTCCGTGGAAATATCTGCCCTGGTATCCGTTTTTAGGTAACACCTATAAGTGATATCCTACGATATGTGTCTTTCACTTTCTGACTTACTACAAGTCCCGTGCTTACCTGTAGACTCATCTACGGGGCTGCAAATGGCATTGTGCCCTTTTTTTCCTTGGCTAATATTCTGTCTTAGCGAGGTCCATTTTCTGCAATGTGATTCCCTGAGGGCTGAGGATTAGCTGACCTGGGCAGCCTGACCCTGCCGGCAAGCCCTCCCCAGGTGTGCGTGGGTTGAGGTCGATAGAAACAGCACTCCAGGCAGCAATAGCCCCTGCAGCTGTGCCTGATTCCATATTCTCTGCCCCGTCAGCAGTCTCGGGGCTGTGCTGGTGGGAGGGTGTGAGGGTCCACGGCTTTGTTGGTGGCCCGGTGTGAGTGGGGCTCTGCTGGACTTTCTGCAGGAGTTGCCAGGCTGCCACCTGTAAAGAAGAGGATGTGTCACCCATAACTTCCACTGGAATTTCTCTCCGGGCTGAGGTGAGGAAGGAAAAAAAGGAATGATGGCCGGGACAGGAGGGGTATATCAGGCAGGGAAATGGAAAGCTTCTAGAAGAGTGCCCGGGGCCAGGACCATCCTGGCTGGCCTGCAGGCACCAAGTTGGCCTGCATGCTGTCGCTGGTGTGGCTCCACGGCCCTTCCTCTAGGCTTTCAAGCCCTTGTACATATTCAGGTGTTTTACCTGGGAAGGGTGGGAACAGTTCAGCAGCAGCTGTCCTGGGGCTCAGCTCACGTTTACTCACAGAGGCCTCGGCACGGTCCCCCAGCTTTGCAATGAGGATGCTCCTTGCGTGGGGGGGCCGGGCTGCTGGCTGTATGGGAGATGATTCCCCACCTCTGACCAATGTCAGAATTGTTTACCGCTGGAGCAAGTGCCCTGATAGGGTTTTCCTCTGTATAACTGCTGGGTTCAGGTTTTTTTTTTCTTTTTTGGTTCAAGTTAGAATTTATTCATCTTTTATGTATTTATTGATATAAGCATGGAAATAATTCATTCATAGAAATACATCTGTGTGAAGGGAAGAACTTTTTTCTGTTTTATTTTTAAATTTTATTTCTAAAAATTTTGAAGTTTAATTATATTTATTTTTCTATACAGCAGGTTATTATTAATTATTTATTTTATTCATATACATATATACAGGTCAATACCTATCTCCCAACTCATCTGACCACAACACCCCATGGCTTCCCCGACTTGGTGTCCATACGTTTGTTCTCTACCTCTGTTTCTCTATTTCTGCCCTGCAAACCTGTTCATCTGTACCATATATCTAGGTTCCACATACATGCATTAATACAGAATATTTGTTTTGCTCTTTCTGACTTACTTCATTCTGTATGACAGTCTCTAGATCCACCGACTTCTCTACAAACAACCGAGTTTCATTCCTTTTCATGGCTGAGTCATATCCCATTTTATATATGTACCACATCTTTATCCATTCGTCTGTCTGTGGGCATTTAGGTTGCTTCCATTACCTGGCTATTGTAAATAGTGCTGCAATGAACATTGTGGTGAATGTGTGTTTTTGATTTATGGTTGTCTCTGTGTATATGCCCAGAAGTGGGATTGCTGGATCCTATGGTAATTCTATTCCTAGTTTCTTTAAGGAAACTCCATACTGTTCTCCATAGTGACTGTATCAATTTACCTTCCCACCAATAGTGGAAGAGGGTTCCTTTTGTCCACACCCTCCCCAGAATTTGTTGTTTGTAGATTTTCTGATGATGCCGATTCTAACAGGTGTGAGGTGATACCTCATTGTCGTTTTGATTTGCATTTCTCTAATAATTAGTGGTGTTGAGCATCTTTTCATGTGCGTCTTGGCCGTCTCTGTGACTTCTTTGAAGAAACGTCTATTTAGATCTTCTGCCCATTTTTGTATTGGGTTGTTTGTTTTATTAATATTAAGCTGCGTGAGCTGTTTATATATATTGGAGATTAAACCCTTGTCCATTGATTCGTTTGCGAACGTTTTCGCCCATTCTGAGGGTTGCCTTTTTCCATTCCCGTTTTTTTTAACCAAAAAAGAAAGAAAGCAAAAGAAGCAGAACACTAATGTGCGTGAAATATGCCTCTTGAAACTGTCGTTTTGAAATATGGACGTCTTTTGAACTTTTTGGTCGATATATGACCCCAGGATTTGTTTTCAGGGCAGGTGTCATTTACAGGCCTGCAATGATTTGGAATATCCACTGACCAGTAGCGCTGGGATTAAAGCTGCTGTTGTGCGAAATGGCCACAAGGTGGCAGCAGTTCTCCCTTAGCAAATCTGGTTACCAGGTCAACAGAGCCTCAATGGAAGCCTGTTCTAGATTGGAATTTAGAATGGAATGTGCCAGGAGAAAGCCCCTCAAGTTTGTCTCACTACTTCTTGTTCGTGTTTTTAATTTAATTTTTAATTTTTTATTACAGCAAGTTTGATTACAACGTTTGCTTGTTGTAGGTGTGCAAGATGTGGTTCTTTTACACATATACATATGTCTGTTCATCCTGGGACCCTTTTCCCATGTACATTATGACAGAATGTTGAGTAGTCTTCTCTTGGCATTCCGTAGGTCTTTGGTGATTATATATTTCACCTGTGTTTGTATATGTCTCTTAACCCCAATATCGTAATGAATCCAATCCTCACACCTTTCCATTGGTGAACCATAAGTTTGTTTAATGAATCTGTGATTGCCCTTCTCCGTGGAAATATCTGCCCTGGTATCCGTTTTTAGGTAACACCTATAAGTGATATCCTACGATATGTGTCTTTCACTTTCTGACTTACTACAAGTCCCGTGCTTACCTGTAGACTCATCTACGGGGCTGCAAATGGCATTGTGCCCTTTTTTTCCTTGGCTAATATTCTGTCTTAGCGAGGTCCATTTTCTGCAATGTGATTCCCTGAGGGCTGAGGATTAGCTGACCTGGGCAGCCTGACCCTGCCGGCAAGCCCTCCCCAGGTGTGCGTGGGTTGAGTTCAATAGAAACAGCACTCCAGGCAGCAATAGCCCCTGCAGCTGTGCCTGACTCCATATTCTCTGCCCCGTCAGCAGTCTCGGGGCTGTGCTGGTGGGAGGGTGTGAGGGTCCACGGCTTTGTTGGTGGCCCGGTGTGAGTGGGGCTCTGCTGGAATTTCTGCAGGAGTTGCCAGGTTGCCACCTGTAAAGAAGAGGATGTGTCACCCATAATTTCCACTGGAATTTCTCTCCGGGCTGAGGTGAGGGAGGAAAAAAAAGAGTGGGGGCCGGGACAGGAGTGGTATCTCAGGCAGGGAAATGGAAAGCTTCCAGAAGAGCGCCCGGGGCCAGGACCATCCTGGCTGGCCTGCAGGCACCAAGTTGGCCTGCGTGCTGTCGCTGGTGTGGCTCCACGGCCCTTCCTCTAGGCTTTCAAGCCCTTGTACATATTCAGGTGTTTTACCTGGGAAGGGTGGGAACAGTTCAGCAGCAGCTGGCCTGGGGCTCAGCTCACATTTACTCACAGAGGCCTCGGCACTGTCCCCCAGCTTTGCAATGAGGATGCTCCTTGAGTGGGGGGGCCGGGCTGCTGGCTGTATGGGAGATGATTCCCCACCTCTGACCAATCTCAGAATTGTTTACCGCTGGAACAAGTGCCCTGATAGGGTTTTCCTCTGTATAACTGCTGGGTACAGGATTTTTTTTTTCTTTTTTGGTTCAAGTTAGAATTTATTCATCTTTTATGTATTTATTGATATAAGCATGGAAATAATTCATTCATAGAAATATATCTGTGTGAAGGGAAGAACTTTTTTCTGTTTTATTTTTAAATTTCATTTCTAAAAATTTTGCAGTTTAATCATATTTATTTTTCTATACAGCAGGTTATTATTAGTTATCTATTTTATTCATATACATATATACAGGTCAATACCTATCTCCCAACTCATCTGACCACCAACACCCCATGGCTTCCCCCACTTGGTGTCCATACGTTTGTTCTCTACCTCTGTTTCTCTATTTCTGCCCTGCAAACCTGTTCATCTGTACCATATATCTAGGTTCCACATACATGCATTAATACAGAATATTTGTTTTGCTCTTTCTGAGTTACTTCATTCTGTATGACAGTCTCTAGATCCACCGACTTCTCTACAAATAACCCAGTTTCATTCCTTTTCATGGCTGAGTCATATCCCATTTTATGTATGTACCACATCTTTATCCATTCGTCTGTCTGTGGGCATTTAGGTTGCTTCCATTACCTGGCTATTGTAAATAGTGCTGCAATGAACATTGTGGTGAATGTGTGTTTTTGATTTATGGTTGTCTCTGGGTATATGCCCAGAAGTGGGATTGCTGGATCCTATGGTAATTCTATTCCTAGTTTCTTTAAGGAAACTCCATACTGTTCTCCATAGTGACTGTATCAATTTACCTTCCCACTAATAGTGGAAGAGGGTTCCTTTTGTCCACACCCTCCCCAGAATTTGTTGTTTGTAGATTTTCTGATGCTGCCGATTCTAACAGGTGTGAGGTGATACCTCATTGTCATTTTGATTTGCATTTCTCTAATAATTAATGGTGTTGAGCAGCTTTTCATGTGCGTCTTGGCCGTCTCTGTGACTTCTTTGAAGAAACGTCTATTTAGATCTTCTGCCCATTTTTGTATTGGGTTGTTTGTTTTATTAATATTAAGCTGCGTGAGCTGTTTATATATATTGGAGATTAAACCCTTGTCCATTGATTCGTTTGCGAACGTTTTCGCCCATTCTGAGGGTTGCCTTTTTTCATTCCCGTTTTTTTTTAACCAAAAAAGAAACAAAGCAAAAGAAGCAGAACACTAATGTGCGTGAAATATGCCTCTTGAAATTGTCGTTTTGAAATATGGACGTCTTTTGAACTTTTTGGTCGATATATGACCCCAGGATTTGTTTTCAGGGCAGGTGTCATTTACAGGCCTGCAATGATTTGGAATATCCACTGACCATTAGCGCTGGGATTAAAGCTGCTGTTGTGTGAAATGGCCACAAGGTGGCAGCAGTTCTCCCTTAGCAAATCTGGTTACTAGGGCAACAGAGCCTCAATGGAAGCCTGTTCTAGATTGGAATTTAGAATGGAATGTGCCAGGAGAAAGCCCCTCAAGTTTGTCTCACTACTTCTTGTTCGTGTTTTTAATTTAATTTTTAATTTTTTATTACAGCAAGTTTGATTACAACGTTTGCTTGTTGTAGGTGTGCAAGATGTGGTTCTGTTACACATATACATATGTCTGTTCTTCCTGGGACCCTTTTCCCATGTACATTATGACAGAATGTTGAGTAGTCTTCTCTTGGCATTCCGTAGGTCTTTGGTGATTATATATTTCACCTGTGTTTGTATATGTCTCTTAACCCCAATATCGTAATGAATCCAATCCTCACACCTTTCCATTGGTGAACCATAAGTTTGTTTAATGAATCTGTGATTGCCCTTCTCCGTGGAAATATCTGCCCTGGTATCCGTTTTTAGGTAACACCTATAAGTGATATCCTACGATATGTGTCTTTCACTTTCTGACTTACTACAAGTCCCGTGCTTACCTGTAGACTCATCTACGGGGCTGCAAATGGCATTGTGCCCTTTTTTTCCTTGGCTAATATTCTGTCTTAGCGAGGTCCATTTTCTGCAATGTGATTCCCTGAGGGCTGAGGATTAGCTGACCTGGGAAGCCTGACCCTGCCGGCAAGCCCTCCCCAGGTGTGCGTGGGTTGAGGTCGATAGAAACAGCACTCCAGGCAGCAATAGCCCCTGCAGCTGTGCCTGATTCCATATTCTCTGCCCCGTCAGCAGTCTCGGGGCTGTGCTGGTGGGAGGGTGTGAGGGTCCACGGCTTTGTTGGTGGCCCGGTGTGAGTGGGGCTCTGCTGGACTTTCTGCAGGAGTTGCCAGGCTGCCACCTGTAAAGAAGAGGATGTGTCACCCATAACTTCCACTGGAATTTCTCTCCGGGCTGAGGTGAGGAAGGAAAAAAAGGAATGATGGCCGGGACAGGAGGGGTATATCAGGCAGGGAAATGGAAAGCTTCTAGAAGAGTGCCCGGGGCCAGGACCATCCTGGCTGGCCTGCAGGCACCAAGTTGGCCTGCATGCTGTCGCTGGTGTGGCTCCACGGCCCTTCCTCTAGGCTTTCAAGCCCTTGTACATATTCAGGTGTTTTACCTGGGAAGGGTGGGAACAGTTCAGCAGCAGCTGGCCTGGGGCTCAGCTCACGTTTACTCACAGAGGCCTCGGCACGGTCCCCCAGCTTTGCAATGAGGATGCTCCTTGCGTGGGGGGGCCGGGCTGCTGGCTGTATGGGAGATGATTCCCCACCTCTGACCAATGTCAGAATTGTTTACCGCTGGAGCAAGTGCCCTGATAGGGTTTTCCTCTGTATAACTGCTGGGTTCAGGTTTTTTTTTTCTTTTTTGGTTCAAGTTAGAATTTATTCATCTATAATGTATTTATTGATATAAGCATGGAAATAATTCATTCATAGAAATATATCTGTGTGAAGGGAAGAACTTTTTTCTGTTTTATTTTTAAATTTCATTTCTAAAAATTTTGCAGTTTAATTATATTTATTTTTCTATACAGCAGGTTATTATTAGTTATCTATTTTATTCATATACATATATACAGGTCAATACCTATCTCCCAACTCATCTGACCACCATCACCCCATGGCTTCCCCCACTTGGTGTCCATACGTTTGTTCTCTACCTCTGTTTCTCTATTTCTGCCCTGCAAACCTGTTCATCTGTACCATATATCTAGGTTCCACATACATGCATTAATACAGAATATTTGTTTTGCTTTTTCTGACTTACTTCATTCTGTATGACAGTCTCTAGATCCACCGACTTCTCTACAAATAACCCAGTTTCATTCCTTTTCATGGCTGAGTCATATCCCATTTTATGTATGTACCACATCTTTATCCATTCATCTGTCTGTGGGCATTTAGGTTGCTTCCATTACCTGGCTATTGTAAATAGTGCTGCAATGAACATTGTGGTGAATGTGTGTTTTTGATTTATGGTTGTCTCTGTGTATATGCCCAGAAGTGGGATTGATGGATCCTATGGTAATTCTATTTCTAGTTTCTTTAAGGAAACTCCATACTGTTCTCCATAGTGACTGTATCAATTTACCTTCCCACCAATAGTGGAAGAGGGTTCCTTTTGTCCACACCCTCCCCAGAATTTGTTGTTTGTAGATTTTCTGATGATGCCGATTCTAACAGGTGTGAGGTGATACCTCATTGTCGTTTTGATTTGCATTTCTCTAATAATTAGTGGTGTTGAGCATCTTTTCATGTGCGTCTTGGCCGTCTCTGTGACTTCTTTGAAGAAACGTCTATTTAGATCTTCTGCCCATTTTTGTATTGGGTTGTTTGTTTTATTAATATTAAGCTGCGTGAGCTGTTTATATATATTGGAGATTAAACCCTTGTCCATTGATTCGTTTGCGAACGTTTTCGCCCATTCTGAGGGTTGCCTTTTTCCATTCCCGTTTTTTTTTAACCAAAAAAGAAAGAAAGCAAAAGAAGCAGAACACTAATGTGCGTGAAATATGCCTCTTGAAACTGTCGTTTTGAAATATGGACGTCTTTTGAACTTTTTGGTCGATATATGACCCCAGGATTTGTTTTCAGGGCAGGTGTCATTTACAGGCCTGCAATGATTTGGAATATCCACTGACCAGTAGCGCTGGGATTAAAGCTGCTGTTGTGCGAAATGGCCACAAGGTGGCAGCAGTTCTACCTTAGCAAATCTGGTTACCAGGGCAACAGAGCCTCAATGGAAGCCTGTTCTAGATTGGAATTTAGAATGGAATGTGCCAGGAGAAAGCCCCTCAAGTTTGTCTCACTACTTCTTGTTCGTGTTTTTAATTTAATTTTTAATTTTTTATTACAGCAAGTTTGATTACAACGTTTGCTTGTTGTAGGTGTGCAATATGTGGTTCTTTTACACATATACATATGTCTGTTCTTCCTGGGACCCTTTTCCCATGTACGTTATGACAGAATGTTGAGTAGTCTTCTCTTGGCATTCCGTAGGTCTTTGGTGATTATATATTTCACCTGTGTTTGTATATGTCTCTTAACCCCAATATCGTAATGAATCCAATCCTCACACCTTTCCATTGGTGAACCATAAGTTTGTTTAATGAATCTGTGATTGCCCTTCTCCGTGGAAATATCTGCCCTGGTATCCGTTTTTAGGTAACACCTATAAGTGATATCCTACGATATGTGTCTTTCACTTTCTGACTTACTACAAGTCCCGTGCTTACCTGTAGACTCATCTACGGGGCTGCAAATGGCATTGTGCCCTTTTTTTCCTTGGCTAATATTCTGTCTTAGCGAGGTCCATTTTCTGCAATGTGATTCCCTGAGGGCTGAGGATTAGCTGACCTGGGCAGCCTGACCCTGCCGGCAAGCCCTCCCCAGGTGTGCCTGGGTTGAGTTCAATAGAAACAGCACTCCAGGCAGCAATAGCCCCTGCAGCTGTGCCTGACTCCATATTCTCTGCCCCGTCAGCAGTCTCGGGGCTGTGCTGGTGGGAGGGTGTGAGGGTCCACGGCTTTGTTGGTGGCCCGGTGTGAGTGGGGCTCTGCTGGAATTTCTGCAGGAGTTGCCAGGTTGCCACCTGTAAAGAAGAGGATGTGTCACCCATAATTTCCACTGGAATTTCTCTCCGGGCTGAGGTGAGGGAGGAAAAAAAAGAGTGGGGGCCGGGACAGGAGTGGTATCTCAGGCAGGGAAATGGAAAGCTTCCAGAAGAGCGCCCGGGGCCAGGACCATCCTGGCTGGCCTGCAGGCACCAAGTTGGCCTGCGTGCTGTCGCTGGTGTGGCTCCACGGCCCTTCCTCTAGGCTTTCAAGCCCTTGTACATATTCAGGTGTTTTACCTGGGAAGGGTGGGAACAGTTCAGCAGCAGCTGGCCTGGGGCTCAGCTCACGTTTACTCACAGAGGCCTCGGCACGGTCCCCCAGCTTTGCAATGAGGATGCTCCTTGCGTGGGGGGGCCGGGCTGCTGGCTGTATGGGAGATGATTCCCCACCTCTGACCAATGTCAGAATTGTTTTCCGCTGGAGCAAGTGCCCTGATAGGGTTTTCCTCTGTATAACTGCTGGGTTCAGGTTTTTTTTTCTTTTTTGGTTCAAGTTAGAATTTATTCATCTTTTATGTATTTATTGATATAAGCATGGAAATAATTCATTCATAGAAATACATCTGTGTGAAGGGAAGAACTTTTTTTCTGTTTTATTTTTAAATTTCATTTCTAAAAATTTTGCAGTTTAATCATATTTATTTTTCTATACAGCAGGTTATTATTAGTTATCTATTTTATTCATATACATATATACAGGTCAATACCTATCTCCCAACTCATCTGACCACCAACACCCCATGGCTTCCCCGACTTGGTGTCCATACGTTTGTTCTCTACCTCTGTTTCTCTATTTCTGCCCTGCAAACCTGTTCATCTGTACCATATATCTAGGTTCCACATACATGCATTAATACAGAATATTTGTTTTGCTCTTTCTGACTTACTTCATTCTGTATGACAGTCTCTAGATCCACCGACTTCTCTACAAATAACCCAGTTTCATTCCTTTTCATGGCTGAGTCATATCCCATTTTATGTATGTACCACATCTTTATCCATTCGTCTGTCTGTGGGCATTTAGGTTGCTTCCATTACCTGGCTATTGTAAATAGTGCTGCAATGAACATTGTGGTGAATGTGTGTTTTTGATTTATGGTTGTCTCTGGGTATATGCCCAGAAGTGGGATTGCTGGATCCTATGGTAATTCTATTCCTAGTTTCTTTAAGGAAACTCCATACTGTTCTCCATAGTGACTGTATCAATTTACCTTCCCACTAATAGTGGAAGAGGGTTCCTTTTGTCCACACCCTCCCCAGAATTTGTTGTTTGTAGATTTTCTGATGCTGCCGATTCTAACAGGTGTGAGGTGATACCTCATTGTCATTTTGATTTGCATTTCTCTAATAATTAGTGGTGTTGAGCATCTTTTCATGTGCGTCTTGGCCGTCTCTGTGACTTCTTTGAAGAAACGTCTATTTAGATCTTCTGCCCATTTTTGTATTGGGTTGTTTGTTTTATTAATATTAAGCTGCGTGAGCTGTTTATATATATTGGAGATTAAACCCTTGTCCATGGATTCGTTTGCGAACGTTTTCGCCCATTCTGAGGGTTGCCTTTTTCCATTCCCGTTTTTTTTTTAACCAAAAAAGAAAGAAAGCAAAAGAAGCAGAACACTAATGTGCGTGAAATATGCCTCTTGAAACTGTCGTTTTGAAATATGGACGTCTTTTGAACTTTTTGGTCGATATATGACCCCAGGATTTGTTTTCAGGGCAGGTGTCATTTACAGGCCTGCAATGATTTGGAATATCCACTGACCATTAGCGCTGGGATTAAAGCTGCTGTTGTGTGAAATGGCCACAAGGTGGCAGCAGTTCTCCCTTAGCAAATCTGGTTACTAGGGCAACAGAGCCTCAATGGAAGCCTGTTCTAGATTGGAATTTAGAATGGAATGTGCCAGGAGAAAGCCCCTCAAGTTTGTCTCACTACTTCTTGTTTGTGTTTTTAATTTAATTTTTAATTTTTTATTACAGCAAGTTTGATTACAACGTTTGCTTGTTGTAGGTGTGCAAGATGTGGTTCTGTTACACATATACATATGTCTGTTCTTCCTGGGACCCTTTTCCCATGTACATTATGACAGAATGTTGAGTAGTCTTCTCTTGGCATTCCGTAGGTCTTTGGTGATTATATATTTCACCTGTGTTTGTATATGTCTCTTAACCCCAATATCGTAATGAATCCAATCCTCACACCTTTCCATTGGTGAACCATAAGTTTGTTTAATGAATCTGTGATTGCCCTTCTCCGTGGAAATATCTGCCCTGGTATCCGTTTTTAGGTAACACCTATAAGTGATATCCTACGATATGTGTCTTTCACTTTCTGACTTACTACAAGTCCCGTGCTTACCTGTAGACTCATCTACGGGGCTGCAAATGGCATTGTGCCCTTTTTTTCCTTGGCTAATATTCTGTCTTAGCGAGGTCCATTTTCTGCAATGTGATTCCCTGAGGGCTGAGGATTAGCTGACCTGGGCAGCCTGACCCTGCCGGCAAGCCCTCCCCAGGTGTGCGTGGGTTGAGGTCGATAGAAACAGCACTCCAGGCAGCAATAGCCCCTGCAGCTGTGCCTGATTCCATATTCTCTGCCCCGTCAGCAGTCTCGGGGCTGTGCTGGTGGGAGGGTGTGAGGGTCCACGGCTTTGTTGGTGGCCCGGTGTGAGTGGGGCTCTGCTGGACTTTCTGCAGGAGTTGCCAGGCTGCCACCTGTAAAGAAGAGGATGTGTCACCCATAACTTCCACTGGAATTTCTCTCCGGGCTGAGGTGAGGAAGGAAAAAAAGGAATGATGGCCGGGACAGGAGGGGTATATCAGGCAGGGAAATGGAAAGCTTCTAGAAGAGTGCCCGGGGCCAGGACCATCCTGGATGGCCTGCAGGCACCAAGTTGGCCTGCATGCTGTCGCTGGTGTGGCTCCACGGCCCTTCCTCTAGGCTTTCAAGCCCTTGTACATATTCAGGTGTTTTACCTGGGAAGGGTGGGAACAGTTCAGCAGCAGCTGGCCTGGGGCTCAGCTCACGTTTACTCACAGAGGCCTCGGCACGGTCCCCCAGCTTTGCAATGAGGATGCTCCTTGCGTGGGGGGGCCGGGCTGCTGGCTGTATGGGAGATGATTCCCCACCTCTGACCAATGTCAGAATTGTTTTCCGCTGGAGCAAGTGCCCTGATAGGGTTTTCCTCTGTATAACTGCTGAGTTCAGGTTTTTTTTTCTTTTTTGGTTCAAGTTAGAATTTATTCATCTTTTATGTATTTATTGATATAAGCATGGAAATAATTCATTCATAGAAATACATCTGTGTGAAGGGAAGAACTTTTTTCTGTTTTATTTTTAAATTTCATTTCTAAAAATTTTGCAGTTTAATTATATTTATTTTTCTATACAGCAGGTTATTATTAGTTATCTATTTTATTCATATACATATATACAGGTCAATACCTATCTCCCAACTCATCTGACCACCATCACCCCATGGCTTCCCCCACTTGGTGTCCATACGTTTGTTCTCTACCTCTGTTTCTCTATTTCTGCCCTGCAAACCTGTTCATCTGTACCATATATCTAGGTTCCACATACATGCATTAATACAGAATATTTGTTTTGCTCTTTCTGACTTACTTCATTCTGTATGACAGTCTCTAGATCCACCGACTTCTCTACAAATAACCCAGTTTCATTCCTTTTCATGGCTGAGTCATATCCCATTTTATGTATGTACCACATCTTTATCCATTCATCTGTCTGTGGGCATTTAGGTTGCTTCCATTACCTGGCTATTGTAAATAGTGCTGCAATGAACATTGTGGTGAATGTGTGTTTTTGATTTATGGTTGTCTCTGTGTATATGCCCAGAAGTGGGATTGCTGGATCCTATGGTAATTCTATTCCTAGTTTCTTTAAGGAAACTCCATACTGTTCTCCATAGTGACTGTATCAATTTACCTTCCCACCAATAGTGGAAGAGGGTTCCTTTTGTCCACACCCTCCCCAGAATTTGTTGTTTGTAGATTTTCTGATGATGCCGATTCTAACAGGTGTGAGGTGATACCTCATTGTCGTTTTGATTTGCATTTCTCTAATAATTAGTGGTGTTGAGCATCTTTTCATGTGCGTCTTGGCCGTCTCTGTGACTTCTTTGAAGAAACGTCTATTTAGATCTTCTGCCCATTTTTGTATTGGGTTGTTTGTTTTATTAATATTAAGCTGCGTGAGCTGTTTATATATATTGGAGATTAAACCCTTGTCCATTGATTCGTTTGCGAACGTTTTCGCCCATTCTGAGGGTTGCCTTTTTCCATTCTCGTTTTTTTTTAACCAAAAAAGAAAGAAAGCAAAAGAAGCAGAACACTAATGTGCGTGAAATATGCCTCTTGAAACTGTCGTTTTGAAATATGGACGTCTTTTGAACTTTTTGGTCGATATATGACCCCAGGATTTGTTTTCAGGGCAGGTGTCATTTACAGGCCTGCAATGATTTGGAATATCCACTGACCAGTAGCGCTGGGATTAAAGCTGCTGTTGTGCGAAATGGCCACAAGGTGGCAGCAGTTCTCCCTTAGCAAATCTGGTTACCAGGGCAACAGCGCCTCAATGGAAGCCTGTTCTAGATTGGAATTTAGAATGGAATGTGCCAGGAGAAAGCCCCTCAAGTTTGTCTCACTACTTCTTGTTCGTGTTTTTAATTTAATTTTTAATTTTTTATTACAGCAAGTTTGATTACAACGTTTGCTTGTTGTAGGTGTGCAAGATGTGGTTCTTTTACACATATACATATGTCTGTTCTTCCTGGGACCCTTTTCCCATGTACGTTATGACAGAATGTTGAGTAGTCTTCTCTTGGCATTCCGTAGGTCTTTGGTGATTATATATTTCACCTGTGTTTGTATATGTCTCTTAACCCCAATATCGTAATGAATCCAATCCTCACACCTTTCCATTGGTGAACCATAAGTTTGTTTAATGAATCTGTGATTGCCCTTCTCCGTGGAAATATCTGCCCTGGTATCCGTTTTTAGGTAACACCTGTAAGTGATATCCTACGATATGTGTCTTTCACTTTCTGACTTACTACAAGTCACGTGATTACCTGTAGACTCATCTACGGGGCTGCAAATGGCATTGTGTCCGTTTTTTCCTTGGCTAATATTCTGTCTTAGCGAGGTCCATTTTCTGCAATGTGATTTCCTGAGGGCTGAGGATTAGCTGACCTGGGCAGCCTGACCCTGCCGGCAAGCCCTCCCCAGGTGTGCCTGGGTTGAGGTCAATAGAAACAGCACTCCAGGCAGCAATAGCCCCTGCAGCTGTGCCTGACTCCATATTCTCTGCCCCGTCAGCAGTCTCGGGGCTGTGCTGGTGGGAGGGTGTGAGGGTCCACGGCTTTGTTGGTGGCCCGGTGTGAGTGGGGCTCTGCTGGAATTTCTGCAGGAGTTGCCAGGTTGCCACCTGTAAAGAAGAGGATGTGTCACCCATAATTTCCACTGGAATTTCTCTCCGGGCTGAGGTGAGGGAGGAAAAAAAAGAGTGGGGGCCGGGACAGGAGTGGTATCTCAGGCAGGGAAATGGAAAGCTTCCAGAAGAGCGCCCGGGGCCAGGACCATCCTGGCTGGCCTGCAGGCACCAAGTTGGCCTGCGTGCTGTCGCTGGTGTGGCTCCACGGCCCTTCCTCTAGGCTTTCAAGCCCTTGTACATATTCAGGTGTTTTACCTGGGAAGGGTGGGAACAGTTCAGCAGCAGCTGGCCTGGGGCTCAGCTCACGTTTACTCACAGAGGCCTCGGCACTGTCCCCCAGCTTTGCAATCAGGACGCTCCTTGCGTGGGGGGGCCGGGCTGCTGGCTGTATGGGAGATGATTCCCCACCTCTGACCAATCTCAGAATTGTTTACTGCTGGAACAAGTGCCCTGATAGGGTTTTCCTCTGTATAACTGCTGGGTACAGGATTTTTTTTTTCTTTTTTGGTTCAAGTTAGAAGTTATTCAACTTTTATGTATTTATTGATATAAGCATGGAAATAATTCATTCATAGAAATACATCTGTGTGAAGGGAAGAACTTTTTTTCTGTTTTATTTTTAAATTTCATTTCTAAAAATTTTGCAGTTTAATCATATTTATTTTTCTATACAGCAGGTTATTATTAGTTATCTATTTTATTCATATACATATATACAGGTCAATACCTATCTCCCAACTCATCTGACAACCAACACCCCATGGCTTCCCCCACTTGGTGTCCATACGTTTGTTCTCTACCTCTGTTTCTCTATTTCTGCCCTGCAAACCTGTTCATCTGTACCATATATCTAGGTTCCACATACATGCATTAATACAGAATATTTGTTTTGCTCTTTCTGACTTACTTCATTCTGTATGACAGTCTCTAGATCCACCGACTTCTCTACAAATAACCCAGTTTCATTCCTTTTCATGGCTGAGTCATATCCCATTTTATGTATGTACCACATCTTTATCCATTCGTCTGTCTGTGGGCATTTAGGTTGCTTCCATTACCTGGCTATTGTAAATAGTGCTGCAATGAACATTGTGGTGAATGTGTGTTTTTGATTTATGGTTGTCTCTGGGTATATGCCCAGAAGTGGGATTGCTGGATCCTATGGTAATTCTATTCCTAGTTTCTTTAAGGAAACTCCATACTGTTCTCCATAGTGACTGTATCAATTTACCTTCCCACTAATAGTGGAAGAGGGTTCCTTTTGTCCACACCCTCCCCAGAATTTGTTGTTTGTAGATTTTCTGATGCTGCCGATTCTAACAGGTGTGAGGTGATACCTCATTGTCATTTTGATTTGCATTTCTCTAATAATTAGTGGTGTTGAGCAGCTTTTCATGTGCGTCTTGGCCGTCTCTGTGACTTCTTTGAAGAAACGTCTATTTAGATCTTCTGCCCATTTTTGTATTGGGTTGTTTGTTTTATTAATATTAAGCTGCGTGAGCTGTTTATATATATTGGAGATTAAACCCTTGTCCATTGATTCGTTTGCGAACGTTTTCGCCCATTCTGAGGGTTGCCTTTTTCCATTCCCGTTTTTTTTAACCAAAAAAGAAAGAAAGCAAAAGAAGCAGAACACTAATGTGCGTGAAATATGCCTCTTGAAACTGTCGTTTTGAAATATGGACGTCTTTTGAACTTTTTGGTCGATATATGACCCCAGGATTTGTTTTCAGGGCAGGTGTCATTTACAGGCCTGCAATGATTTGGAATATCCACTGACCATTAGCGCTGGGATTAAAGCTGCTGTTGTGTGAAATGGCCACAAGGTGGCAGCAGTTCTCCCTTAGCAAATCTGGTTACTAGGGCAACAGAGCCTCAATGGAAGCCTGTTCTAGATTGGAATTTAGAATGGAATGTGCCAGGAGAAAGCCCCTCAAGTTTGTCTCACTACTTCTTGTTCGTGTTTTTAATTTAATTTTTAATTTTTTATTACAGCAAGTTTGATTACAACGTTTGCTTGTTGTAGGTGTGCAAGATGTGGTTCTGTTACACATATACATATGTCTTCTTCCTGGGACCCTTTTCCCATGTACATTATGACAGAATGTTGAGTAGTCTTCTCTTGGCATTCCGTAGGTCTTTGGTGATTATATATTTCACCTGTGTTTGTATATGTCTCTTAACCCCAATATCGTAATGAATCCAATCCTCACACCTTTCCATTGGTGAACCATAAGTTTGTTTAATGAATCTGTGATTGCCCTTCTCCGTGGAAATATCTGCCCTGGTATCCGTTTTTAGGTAACACCTATAAGTGATATCGTACGATATGTGTCTTTCACTTTCTGACTTACTACAAGTCCCGTGCTTACCTGTAGACTCATCTACGGGGCTGCAAATGGCATTGTGCCCTTTTTTTCCTTGGCTAATATTCTGTCTTAGCGAGGTCCATTTTCTGCAATGTGATTCCCTGAGGGCTGAGGATTAGCTGACCTGGGCAGCCTGACCCTGCCGGCAAGCCCTCCCCAGGTGTGCGTGGGTTGAGGTCAATAGAAACAGCACTCCAGGCAGCAATAGCCCCTGCAGCTGTGCCTGATTCCATATTCTCTGCCCCGTCAGCAGTCTCGGGGCTGTGCTGGTGGGAGGGTGTGAGGGTCCACGGCTTTGTTGGTGGCCCGGTGTGAGTGGGGCTCTGCTGGACTTTCTGCAGGAGTTGCCAGGCTGCCACCTGTAAAGAAGAGGATGTGTCACCCATAACTTCCACTGGAATTTCTCTCCGGGCTGAGGTGAGGAACGAAAAAAAGGAATGATGGCCGGGACAGGAGGGGTATATCAGGCAGGGAAATGGAAAGCTTCTAGAAGAGTGCCCGGGGCCAGGACCATCCTGGATGGCCTGCAGGCACCAAGTTGGCCTGCATGCTGTCGCTGGTGTGGCTCCACGGCCCTTCCTCTAGGCTTTCAAGCCCTTGTACATATTCAGGTGTTTTACCTGGGAAGGGTGGGAACAGTTCAGCAGCAGCTGTCCTGGGGCTCAGCTCACGTTTACTCACAGAGGCCTCGGCACGGTCCCCCAGCTTTGCAATGAGGATGCTCCTTGCGTGGGGGGGCCGGGCTGCTGGCTGTATGGGAGATGATTCCCCACCTCTGACCAATGTCAGAATTGTTTACCGCTGGAGCAAGTGCCCTGATAGGGTTTTCCTCTGTATAACTGCTGGGTTCAGGTTTTTTTTTCTTTTTTGGTTCAAGTTAGAATTTATTCATCTTTTATGTATTTATTGATATAAGCATGGAAATAATTCATTCATAGAAATACATCTGTGTGAAGGGAAGAACTTTTTTCTGTTTTATTTTTAAATTTCATTTCTAAAAATTTTGCAGTTTAATTATATTTATTTTTCTATACAGCAGGTTATTATTAGTTATCTATTTTATTCATATACATATATACAGGTCAATACCTATCTCCCAACTCATCTGACCACCATCACCCCATGGCTTCCCCCACTTGGTGTCCATACGTTTGTTCTCTACCTCTGTTTCTCTATTTCTGCCCTGCAAACCTGTTCATCTGTACCATATATCTAGGTTCCACATACATGCATTAATACAGAATATTTGTTTTGCTCTTTCTGACTTACTTCATTCTGTATGACAGTCTCTAGATCCACCGACTTCTCTACAAATAACCCAGTTTCATTCCTTTTCATGGCTGAGTCATATCCCATTTTATGTATGTACCACATCTTTATCCATTCATCTGTCTGTGGGCATTTAGTTTGCTTCCATTACCTGGCTATTGTAAATAGTGCTGCAATGAACATTGTGGTGAATGTGTGTTTTTGATTTATGGTTGTCTCTGTGTATATGCCCAGAAGTGGGATTGCTGGATCCTATGGTAATTCTATTTCTAGTTTCTTTAAGGAAACTCCATACTGTTCTCCATAGTGACTGTATCAATTTACCTTCCCACTAATAGTGGAAGAGGGTTCCTTTTGTCCACACCCTCCCCAGAATTTGTTGTTTGTAGATTTTCTGATGATGCCGATTCTAACAGGTGTGAGGTGATACCTCATTGTCGTTTTGATTTGCATTTCTCTAATAATTAGTGGTGTTGAGCATCTTTTCATGTGCGTCTTGGCCGTCTCTGTGACTTCTTTGAAGAAACGTCTATTTAGATCTTCTGCCCATTTTTGTATTGGGTTGTTTGTTTTATTAATATTAAGCTGCGTGAGCTGTTTATATATATTGGAGATTAAACCCTTGTCCATTGATTCGTTTGCGAACGTTTTCGCCCATTCTGAGGGTTGCCTTTTTCCATTCCCGTTTTTTTTTAACCAAAAAAGAAAGAAAGCAAAAGAAGCAGAACACTAATGTGCGTGAAATATGCCTCTTGAAACTGTCGTTTTGAAATATGGACGTCTTTTGAACTTTTTGGTCGATATATGACCCCAGGATTTGTTTTCAGGGCAGGTGTCATTTACAGGCCTGCAATGATTTGGAATATCCACTGACCAGTAGCGCTGGGATTAAAGCTGCTGTTGTGCGAAATGGCCACAAGGTGGCAGCAGTTCTCCCTTAGCAAATCTGGTTACCAGGGCAACAGAGCCTCAATGGAAGCCTGTTCTAGATTGGAATTTAGAATGGAATGTGCCAGGAGAAAGCCCCTCAAGTTTGTCTCACTACTTCTTGTTCGTGTTTTTAATTTAATTTTTAATTTTTTATTACAGCAAGTTTGATTACAACGTTTGCTTGTTGTAGGTGTGCAAGATGTGGTTCTTTTACACATATACATATGTCTGTTCTTCCTGGGACCCTTTTCCCATGTACGTTATGACAGAATGTTGAGTAGTATTCTCTTGGCATTCCGTAGGTCTTTGGTGATTATATATTTCACCTGTGTTTGTATATGTCTCTTAACCCCAATATCGTAATGAATCCAATCCTCACACCTTTCCATTGGTGAACCATAAGTTTGTTTAATGAATCTGTGATTGCCCTTCTCCGTGGAAATATCTGCCCTGGTATCCGTTTTTAGGTAACACCTGTAAGTGATATCCTACGATATGTGTCTTTCACTTTCTGACTTACTACAAGTCACGTGATTACCTGTAGACTCATCTACGGGGCTGCAAATGGCATTGTGTCCGTTTTTTCCTTGGCTAATATTCTGTCTTAGCGAGGTCCATTTTCTGCAATGTGATTCCCTGAGGGCTGAGGATTAGCTGACCTGGGCAGCCTGACCCTGCCGGCAAGCCCTCCCCAGGTGTGCCTGGGTTGAGTTCAATAGAAACAGCACTCCAGGCAGCAATAGCCCCTGCAGCTGTGCCTGACTCCATATTCTCTGCCCCGTCAGCAGTCTCGGGGCTGTGCTGGTGGGAGGGTGTGAGGGTCCACGGCTTTGTTGGTGGCCCGGTGTGAGTGGGGCTCTGCTGGAATTTCTGCAGGAGTTGCCAGGTTGCCACCTGTAAAGAAGAGGATGTGTCACCCATAATTTCCACTGGAATTTCTCTCCGGGCTGAGGTGAGGGAGGAAAAAAAGGAGTGGGGGCCGGGACAGGAGTGGTATCTCAGGCAGGGAAATGGAAAGCTTCCAGAAGAGCGCCCGGGGCCAGGACCATCCTGGCTGGCCTGCAGGCACCAAGTTGGCCTGCGTGCTGTCGCTGGTGTGGCTCCACGGCCCTTCCTCTAGGCTTTCAAGCCCTTGAACATATTCAGGTGTTTTACCTGGGAAGGGTGGGAACAGTTCAGCAGTGGCTGGCCTGGGGCTCAGCTCACGTTTACTCACAGAGGCCTCGGCACTGTTCCCCAGCTTTGCAATCAGGACGCTCCTTGCGTGGGGGGGCCGGGCTGCTGTCTGTATGGGAGATGATTCCCCACCTCTGACCAATGTCAGAATTATTTACCACTGGAACAAGTGCCCTGATAGGGTTTTCCTCTGTATAACTGCTTGGTTCAGGTTTTTTTTCTTTTTTGGTTCAAGTTAGAAGTTATTCATCTTTTATGTATTTATTGATATAAGCATGGAAATAATTCATTCATAGAAATATATCTGTGTGAAGGGAAGAACTTTTTTTCTGTTTTATTTTTAAATTTCATTTCTAAAAATTTTTCAGTTTAATCATATTTATTTTTCTATACATCAGGTTATTATTAGTTATCTATTTTATTCATATACATATATACAGGTCAATACCTATCTCCCAACTCATCTGACCACCAACACCCCATGGCTTCCCCCACTTGGTGTCCATACGTTTGTTCTCTACCTCTGTTTCTCTATTTCTGCCCTGCAAACCTGTTCATCTGTACCATATATCTAGGTTCCACATACATGCATTAATACAGAATATTTGTTTTGCTCTTTCTGACTTACTTCATTCTGTATGACAGTCTCTAGATCCACCGACTTCTCTACAAATAACCCAGTTTCATTCCTTTTCATGGCTGAGTCATATCCCATTTTATGTATGTACCACATCTTTATCCATTCATCTGTCTGTGGGCATTTAGGTTGCTTCCATTACCTGGCTATTGTAAATAGTGCTGCAATGAACATTGTGGTGAATGTGTGTTTTTGATTTATGGTTGTCTCTGGGTATATGCCCAGAAGTGGGATTGCTGGATCCTATGGTAATTCTATTTCTAGTTTCTTTAAGGAAACTCCATACTGTTCTCCATAGTGACTGTGTCAATTTACCTTCCCACCAATAGTGGAAGAGGGTTCCTTTTGTCCACACAATCCCCGGAATTTGTTGTTTGTAGATTTTCTGATGATGCCGATTCTAACAGGTGTGAGGTGATACCTCATTGTCGTTTTGATTTGCATTTCTCTAATAATTAGTGGTGTTGAGCATCTTTTCATGTGCGTCTTGGCCGTCTCTGTGACTTCTTTGAAGAAACGTCTATTTAGATCTTCTGCCCATTTTTGTATTGGGTTGTTTGTTTTATTAATATTAAGCTGCGTGAGCTGTTTATATATATTGGAGATTAAACCCTTGCCATTGATTCGTTTGCGAACGTTTTCGCCCATTCTGAGGGTTGCCTTTTTCCATTCCCTTTTTTTTTAACCAAAAAAGAAAGAAAGCAAAAGAAGCAGAACACTAATGTGCGTGAAATATGCCTCTTGAAACTGTCGTTTTGAAATATGGACGTCTTTTGAACTTTTTGGTCGATATATGACCCCAGGATTTGTTTTCAGGGCAGGTGTCATTTACAGGCCTGCAATGATTTGGAATATCCACTGACCAGTAGCGCTGGGATTAAAGCTGCTGTTGTGCGAAATGGCCACAAGGTGGCAGCAGTTCTCCCTTAGCAAATCTGGTTACTAGGGCAACAGAGCCTCAATGGAAGCCTGTTCTAGATTGGAATTTAGAATGGAATGTGCCAGGAGAAAGCCCCTCAAGTTTGTCTCACTACTTCTTGTTCGTGTTTTTAATTTAATTTTTAATTTTTTATTACAGCAAGTTTGATTACAATGTTTGCTTGTTGTAGGTGTGCAAGATGTGGTTCTTTTACACATATACATATGTCTGTTCTTCCTGGGACCCTTTTCCCATGTACATTATGACAGAATGTTGAGTAGTCTTCTCTTGGCATTCCGTAGGTCTTTGGTGATTATATATTTCACCTGTGTTTGTATATGTCTCTTAACCCCAATATCGTAATGAATCCAATCCTCACACCTTTCCATTGGTGAACCATAAGTTTGTTTAATGAATCTGTGATTGCCCTTCTCCGTGGAAATATCTGCCCTGGTATCCGTTTTTAGGTAACACCTATAAGTGATATCGTACGATATGTGTCTTTCACTTTCTGACTTACTACAAGTCCCGTGCTTACCTGTAGACTCATCTACGGGGCTGCAAATGGCATTGTGCCCTTTTTTTCCTTGGCTAATATTCTGTCTTAGCGAGGTCCATTTTCTGCAATGTGATTCCCTGAGGGCTGAGGATTAGCTGACCTGGGCAGCCTGACCCTGCCGGCAAGCCCTCCCCAGGTGTGCCTGGGTTGAGTTCAATAGAAACAGCACTCCAGGCAGCAATAGCCCCTGCAGCTGTGCCTGACTCCATATTCTCTGCCCCGTCAGCAGTCTCGGGGCTGTGCTGGTGGGAGGGTGTGAGGGTCCACGGCTTTGTTGGTGGCCCGGTGTGAGTGGGGCTCTGCTGGAATTTCTGCAGGAGTTGCCAGGTTGCCACCTGTAAAGAAGAGGATGTGTCACCCATAATTTCCACTGGAATTTCTCTCCGGGCTGAGGTGAGGGAGGAAAAAAAGGAGTGGGGGCCGGGACAGGAGTGGTATCTCAGGCAGGGAAATGGAAAGCTTCCAGAAGAGCGCCCGGGGCCAGGACCATCCTGGCTGGCCTGCAGGCACCAAGTTGGCCTGCGTGCTGTCGCTGGTGTGGCTCCACGGCCCTTTCTCTAGGCTTTCAAGCCCTTGAACATATTCAGGTGTTTTACCTGGGAAGGGTGGGAACAGTTCAGCAGTGGCTGGCCTGGGGCTCAGCTCACGTTTACTCACAGAGGCCTCGGCACTGTTCCCCAGCTTTGCAATCAGGACGCTCCTTGCGTGGGGGGGCCGGGCTGCTGTCTGTATGGGAGATGATTCCCCACCTCTGACCAATGTCAGAATTATTTACCACTGGAACAAGTGCCCTGATAGGGTTTTCCTCTGTATAACTGCTGGGTTCAGGTTTTTTTTCTTTTTTGGTTCAAGTTAGAAGTTATTCATCTTTTATGTATTTATTGATATAAGCATGGAAATAATTCATTCATAGAAATATATCTGTGTGAAGGGAAGAACTTTTTTTCTGTTTTATTTTTAAATTTCATTTCTAAAAATTTTGCAGTTTAATCATATTTATTTTTCTATACAGCAGGTTATTATTAGTTATCTATTTTATTCATATACATATATACAGGTCAATACCTATCTCCCAACTCATCTGACAACCAACACCCCATGGCTTCCCCCACTTGGTGTCCATACGTTTGTTCTCTACCTCTGTTTCTCTATTTCTGCCCTGCAAACCTGTTCATCTGTACCATATATCTAGGTTCCACATACATGCATTAATACAGAATATTTGTTTTGCTCTTTCTGACTTACTTCATTCTGTATGACAGTCTCTAGATCCACCGACTTCTCTACAAATAACCCAGTTTCATTCCTTTTCATGGCTGAGTCATATCCCATTTTATGTATGTACCACATCTTTATCCATTCGTCTGTCTGTGGGCATTTAGGTTGCTTCCATTACCTGGCTATTGTAAATAGTGCTGCAATGAACATTGTGGTGAATGTGTGTTTTTGATTTATGGTTGTCTCTGGGTATATGCCCAGAAGTGGGATTGCTGGATCCTATGGTAATTCTATTCCTAGTTTCTTTAAGGAAACTCCATACTGTTCTCCATAGTGACTGTATCAATTTACCTTCCCACTAATAGTGGAAGAGGGTTCCTTTTGTCCACACCCTCCCCAGAATTTGTTGTTTGTAGATTTTCTGATGCTGCCGATTCTAACAGGTGTGAGGTGATACCTCATTGTCATTTTGATTTGCATTTCTCTAATAATTAGTGGTGTTGAGCAGCTTTTCATGTGCGTCTTGGCCGTCTCTGTGACTTCTTTGAAGAAACGTCTATTTAGATCTTCTGCCCATTTTTGTATTGGGTTGTTTGTTTTATTAATATTAAGCTGCGTGAGCTGTTTATATATATTGGAGATTAAACCCTTGTCCATTGATTCGTTTGCGAACGTTTTCGCCCATTCTGAGGGTTGCCTTTTTCCATTCCCGTTTTTTTTAACCAAAAAAGAAAGAAAGCAAAAGAAGCAGAACACTAATGTGCGTGAAATATGCCTCTTGAAACTGTCGTTTTGAAATATGGACGTCTTTTGAACTTTTTGGTCGATATATGACCCCAGGATTTGTTTTCAGGGCAGGTGTCATTTACAGGCCTGCAATGATTTGGAATATCCACTGACCATTAGCGCTGGGATTAAAGCTGCTGTTGTGTGAAATGGCCACAAGGTGGCAGCAGTTCTCCCTTAGCAAATCTGGTTACTAGGGCAACAGAGCCTCAATGGAAGCCTGTTCTAGATTGGAATTTAGAATGGAATGTGCCAGGAGAAAGCCCCTCAAGTTTGTCTCACTACTTCTTGTTCGTGTTTTTAATTTAATTTTTAATTTTTTATTACAGCAAGTTTGATTACAACGTTTGCTTGTTGTAGGTGTGCAAGATGTGGTTCTGTTACACATATACATATGTCTTCTTCCTGGGACCCTTTTCCCATGTACATTATGACAGAATGTTGAGTAGTCTTCTCTTGGCATTCCGTAGGTCTTTGGTGATTATATATTTCACCTGTGTTTGTATATGTCTCTTAACCCCAATATCGTAATGAATCCAATCCTCACACCTTTCCATTGGTGAACCATAAGTTTGTTTAATGAATCTGTGATTGCCCTTCTCCGTGGAAATATCTGCCCTGGTATCCGTTTTTAGGTAACACCTATAAGTGATATCGTACGATATGTGTCTTTCACTTTCTGACTTACTACAAGTCCCGTGCTTACCTGTAGACTCATCTACGGGGCTGCAAATGGCATTGTGCCCTTTTTTTCCTTGGCTAATATTCTGTCTTAGCGAGGTCCATTTTCTGCAATGTGATTCCCTGAGGGCTGAGGATTAGCTGACCTGGGCAGCCTGACCCTGCCGGCAAGCCCTCCCCAGGTGTGCGTGGGTTGAGGTCAATAGAAACAGCACTCCAGGCAGCAATAGCCCCTGCAGCTGTGCCTGATTCCATATTCTCTGCCCCGTCAGCAGTCTCGGGGCTGTGCTGGTGGGAGGGTGTGAGGGTCCACGGCTTTGTTGGTGGCCCGGTGTGAGTGGGGCTCTGCTGGACTTTCTGCAGGAGTTGCCAGGCTGCCACCTGTAAAGAAGAGGATGTGTCACCCATAACTTCCACTGGAATTTCTCTCCGGGCTGAGGTGAGGAACGAAAAAAAGGAATGATGGCCGGGACAGGAGGGGTATATCAGGCAGGGAAATGGAAAGCTTCTAGAAGAGTGCCCGGGGCCAGGACCATCCTGGATGGCCTGCAGGCACCAAGTTGGCCTGCATGCTGTCGCTGGTGTGGCTCCACGGCCCTTCCTCTAGGCTTTCAAGCCCTTGTACATATTCAGGTGTTTTACCTGGGAAGGGTGGGAACAGTTCAGCAGCAGCTGTCCTGGGGCTCAGCTCACGTTTACTCACAGAGGCCTCGGCACGGTCCCCCAGCTTTGCAATGAGGATGCTCCTTGCGTGGGGGGGCCGGGCTGCTGGCTGTATGGGAGATGATTCCCCACCTCTGACCAATGTCAGAATTGTTTACCGCTGGAGCAAGTGCCCTGATAGGGTTTTCCTCTGTATAACTGCTGGGTTCAGGTTTTTTTTTCTTTTTTGGTTCAAGTTAGAATTTATTCATCTTTTATGTATTTATTGATATAAGCATGGAAATAATTCATTCATAGAAATACATCTGTGTGAAGGGAAGAACTTTTTTCTGTTTTATTTTTAAATTTCATTTCTAAAAATTTTGCAGTTTAATTATATTTATTTTTCTATACAGCAGGTTATTATTAGTTATCTATTTTATTCATATACATATATACAGGTCAATACCTATCTCCCAACTCATCTGACCACCATCACCCCATGGCTTCCCCCACTTGGTGTCCATACGTTTGTTCTCTACCTCTGTTTCTCTATTTCTGCCCTGCAAACCTGTTCATCTGTACCATATATCTAGGTTCCACATACATGCATTAATACAGAATATTTGTTTTGCTCTTTCTGACTTACTTCATTCTGTATGACAGTCTCTAGATCCACCGACTTCTCTACAAATAACCCAGTTTCATTCCTTTTCATGGCTGAGTCATATCCCATTTTATGTATGTACCACATCTTTATCCATTCATCTGTCTGTGGGCATTTAGTTTGCTTCCATTACCTGGCTATTGTAAATAGTGCTGCAATGAACATTGTGGTGAATGTGTGTTTTTGATTTATGGTTGTCTCTGTGTATATGCCCAGAAGTGGGATTGCTGGATCCTATGGTAATTCTATTTCTAGTTTCTTTAAGGAAACTCCATACTGTTCTCCATAGTGACTGTATCAATTTACCTTCCCACTAATAGTGGAAGAGGGTTCCTTTTGTCCACACCCTCCCCAGAATTTGTTGTTTGTAGATTTTCTGATGATGCCGATTCTAACAGGTGTGAGGTGATACCTCATTGTCGTTTTGATTTGCATTTCTCTAATAATTAGTGGTGTTGAGCATCTTTTCATGTGCGTCTTGGCCGTCTCTGTGACTTCTTTGAAGAAACGTCTATTTAGATCTTCTGCCCATTTTTGTATTGGGTTGTTTGTTTTATTAATATTAAGCTGCGTGAGCTGTTTATATATATTGGAGATTAAACCCTTGTCCATTGATTCGTTTGCGAACGTTTTCGCCCATTCTGAGGGTTGCCTTTTTCCATTCCCGTTTTTTTTTAACCAAAAAAGAAAGAAAGCAAAAGAAGCAGAACACTAATGTGCGTGAAATATGCCTCTTGAAACTGTCGTTTTGAAATATGGACGTCTTTTGAACTTTTTGGTCGATATATGACCCCAGGATTTGTTTTCAGGGCAGGTGTCATTTACAGGCCTGCAATGATTTGGAATATCCACTGACCAGTAGCGCTGGGATTAAAGCTGCTGTTGTGCGAAATGGCCACAAGGTGGCAGCAGTTCTCCCTTAGCAAATCTGGTTACCAGGGCAACAGAGCCTCAATGGAAGCCTGTTCTAGATTGGAATTTAGAATGGAATGTGCCAGGAGAAAGCCCCTCAAGTTTGTCTCACTACTTCTTGTTCGTGTTTTTAATTTAATTTTTAATTTTTTATTACAGCAAGTTTGATTACAACGTTTGCTTGTTGTAGGTGTGCAAGATGTGGTTCTTTTACACATATACATATGTCTGTTCTTCCTGGGACCCTTTTCCCATGTACGTTATGACAGAATGTTGAGTAGTATTCTCTTGGCATTCCGTAGGTCTTTGGTGATTATATATTTCACCTGTGTTTGTATATGTCTCTTAACCCCAATATCGTAATGAATCCAATCCTCACACCTTTCCATTGGTGAACCATAAGTTTGTTTAATGAATCTGTGATTGCCCTTCTCCGTGGAAATATCTGCCCTGGTATCCGTTTTTAGGTAACACCTGTAAGTGATATCCTACGATATGTGTCTTTCACTTTCTGACTTACTACAAGTCACGTGATTACCTGTAGACTCATCTACGGGGCTGCAAATGGCATTGTGTCCGTTTTTTCCTTGGCTAATATTCTGTCTTAGCGAGGTCCATTTTCTGCAATGTGATTCCCTGAGGGCTGAGGATTAGCTGACCTGGGCAGCCTGACCCTGCCGGCAAGCCCTCCCCAGGTGTGCCTGGGTTGAGTTCAATAGAAACAGCACTCCAGGCAGCAATAGCCCCTGCAGCTGTGCCTGACTCCATATTCTCTGCCCCGTCAGCAGTCTCGGGGCTGTGCTGGTGGGAGGGTGTGAGGGTCCACGGCTTTGTTGGTGGCCCGGTGTGAGTGGGGCTCTGCTGGAATTTCTGCAGGAGTTGCCAGGTTGCCACCTGTAAAGAAGAGGATGTGTCACCCATAATTTCCACTGGAATTTCTCTCCGGGCTGAGGTGAGGGAGGAAAAAAAGGAGTGGGGGCCGGGACAGGAGTGGTATCTCAGGCAGGGAAATGGAAAGCTTCCAGAAGAGCGCCCGGGGCCAGGACCATCCTGGCTGGCCTGCAGGCACCAAGTTGGCCTGCGTGCTGTCGCTGGTGTGGCTCCACGGCCCTTCCTCTAGGCTTTCAAGCCCTTGAACATATTCAGGTGTTTTACCTGGGAAGGGTGGGAACAGTTCAGCAGTGGCTGGCCTGGGGCTCAGCTCACGTTTACTCACAGAGGCCTCGGCACTGTTCCCCAGCTTTGCAATCAGGACGCTCCTTGCGTGGGGGGGCCGGGCTGCTGTCTGTATGGGAGATGATTCCCCACCTCTGACCAATGTCAGAATTATTTACCACTGGAACAAGTGCCCTGATAGGGTTTTCCTCTGTATAACTGCTTGGTTCAGGTTTTTTTTCTTTTTTGGTTCAAGTTAGAAGTTATTCATCTTTTATGTATTTATTGATATAAGCATGGAAATAATTCATTCATAGAAATATATCTGTGTGAAGGGAAGAACTTTTTTTCTGTTTTATTTTTAAATTTCATTTCTAAAAATTTTTCAGTTTAATCATATTTATTTTTCTATACATCAGGTTATTATTAGTTATCTATTTTATTCATATACATATATACAGGTCAATACCTATCTCCCAACTCATCTGACCACCAACACCCCATGGCTTCCCCCACTTGGTGTCCATACGTTTGTTCTCTACCTCTGTTTCTCTATTTCTGCCCTGCAAACCTGTTCATCTGTACCATATATCTAGGTTCCACATACATGCATTAATACAGAATATTTGTTTTGCTCTTTCTGACTTACTTCATTCTGTATGACAGTCTCTAGATCCACCGACTTCTCTACAAATAACCCAGTTTCATTCCTTTTCATGGCTGAGTCATATCCCATTTTATGTATGTACCACATCTTTATCCATTCATCTGTCTGTGGGCATTTAGGTTGCTTCCATTACCTGGCTATTGTAAATAGTGCTGCAATGAACATTGTGGTGAATGTGTGTTTTTGATTTATGGTTGTCTCTGGGTATATGCCCAGAAGTGGGATTGCTGGATCCTATGGTAATTCTATTTCTAGTTTCTTTAAGGAAACTCCATACTGTTCTCCATAGTGACTGTGTCAATTTACCTTCCCACCAATAGTGGAAGAGGGTTCCTTTTGTCCACACAATCCCCGGAATTTGTTGTTTGTAGATTTTCTGATGATGCCGATTCTAACAGGTGTGAGGTGATACCTCATTGTCGTTTTGATTTGCATTTCTCTAATAATTAGTGGTGTTGAGCATCTTTTCATGTGCGTCTTGGCCGTCTCTGTGACTTCTTTGAAGAAACGTCTATTTAGATCTTCTGCCCATTTTTGTATTGGGTTGTTTGTTTTATTAATATTAAGCTGCGTGAGCTGTTTATATATATTGGAGATTAAACCCTTGCCATTGATTCGTTTGCGAACGTTTTCGCCCATTCTGAGGGTTGCCTTTTTCCATTCCCTTTTTTTTTAACCAAAAAAGAAAGAAAGCAAAAGAAGCAGAACACTAATGTGCGTGAAATATGCCTCTTGAAACTGTCGTTTTGAAATATGGACGTCTTTTGAACTTTTTGGTCGATATATGACCCCAGGATTTGTTTTCAGGGCAGGTGTCATTTACAGGCCTGCAATGATTTGGAATATCCACTGACCAGTAGCGCTGGGATTAAAGCTGCTGTTGTGCGAAATGGCCACAAGGTGGCAGCAGTTCTCCCTTAGCAAATCTGGTTACTAGGGCAACAGAGCCTCAATGGAAGCCTGTTCTAGATTGGAATTTAGAATGGAATGTGCCAGGAGAAAGCCCCTCAAGTTTGTCTCACTACTTCTTGTTCGTGTTTTTAATTTAATTTTTAATTTTTTATTACAGCAAGTTTGATTACAATGTTTGCTTGTTGTAGGTGTGCAAGATGTGGTTCTTTTACACATATACATATGTCTGTTCTTCCTGGGACCCTTTTCCCATGTACATTATGACAGAATGTTGAGTAGTCTTCTCTTGGCATTCCGTAGGTCTTTGGTGATTATATATTTCACCTGTGTTTGTATATGTCTCTTAACCCCAATATCGTAATGAATCCAATCCTCACACCTTTCCATTGGTGAACCATAAGTTTGTTTAATGAATCTGTGATTGCCCTTCTCCGTGGAAATATCTGCCCTGGTATCCGTTTTTAGGTAACACCTATAAGGGATATCCTACGATATGTGTCTTTCACTTTCTGACTTACTACAAGTCACGTGCTTACCTGTAGACTCATCTACGGGGCTGCAAATGGCATTGTGCCCTTTTTTTCCTTGGCTAATATTCTGTCTTAGCGAGGTCCATTTTCTGCAATGTGATTCCCTGAGGGCTGAGGATTAGCTGACCTGGGCAGCCTGACCCTGCCGGCAAGCCCTCCCCAGGTGTGCCTGGGTTGAGTTCAATAGAAACAGCACTCCAGGCAGCAATAGCCCCTGCAGCTGTGCCTGACTCCATATTCTCTGCCCCGTCAGCAGTCTCGGGGCTGTGCTGGTGGGAGGGTGTGAGGGTCCACGGCTTTGTTGGTGGCCCGGTGTGAGTGGGGCTCTGCTGGAATTTCTGCAGGAGTTGCCAGGTTGCCACCTGTAAAGAAGAGGATGTGTCACCCATAATTTCCACTGGAATTTCTCTCCGGGCTGAGGTGAGGGAGGAAAAAAAGGAGTGGGGGCCGGGACAGGAGTGGTATCTCAGGCAGGGAAATGGAAAGCTTCCAGAAGAGCGCCCGGGGCCAGGACCATCCTGGCTGGCCTGCAGGCACCAAGTTGGCCTGCGTGCTGTCGCTGGTGTGGCTCCACGGCCCTTTCTCTAGGCTTTCAAGCCCTTGAACATATTCAGGTGTTTTACCTGGGAAGGGTGGGAACAGTTCAGCAGTGGCTGGCCTGGGGCTCAGCTCACGTTTACTCACAGAGGCCTCGGCACTGTTCCCCAGCTTTGCAATCAGGACGCTCCTTGCGTGGGGGGGCCGGGCTGCTGTCTGTATGGGAGATGATTCCCCACCTCTGACCAATGTCAGAATTATTTACCACTGGAACAAGTGCCCTGATAGGGTTTTCCTCTGTATAACTGCTGGGTTCAGGTTTTTTTTCTTTTTTGGTTCAAGTTAGAAGTTATTCATCTTTTATGTATTTATTGATATAAGCATGGAAATAATTCATTCATAGAAATATATCTGTGTGAAGGGAAGAACTTTTTTTCTGTTTTATTTTTAAATTTCATTTCTAAAAATTTTTCAGTTTAATCATATTTATTTTTCTATACATCAGGTTATTATTAGTTATCTATTTTATTCATATACATATATACAGGTCAATACCTATCTCCCAACTCATCTGACCACCAACACCCCATGGCTTCCCCCACTTGGTGTCCATACGTTTGTTCTCTACCTCTGTTTCTCTATTTCTGCCCTGCAAACCTGTTCATCTGTACCATATATCTAGGTTCCACATACATGCATTAATACAGAATATTTGTTTTGCTCTTTCTGACTTACTTCATTCTGTATGACAGTCTCTAGATCCACCGACTTCTCTACAAATAACCCAGTTTCATTCCTTTTCATGGCTGAGTCATATCCCATTTTATGTATGTACCACATCTTTATCCATTCATCTGTCTGTGGGCATTTAGGTTGCTTCCATTACCTGGCTATTGTAAATAGTGCTGCAATGAACATTGTGGTGAATGTGTGTTTTTGATTTATGGTTGTCTCTGGGTATATGCCCAGAAGTGGGATTGCTGGATCCTATGGTAATTCTATTTCTAGTTTCTTTAAGGAAACTCCATACTGTTCTCCATAGTGACTGTGTCAATTTACCTTCCCACCAATAGTGGAAGAGGGTTCCTTTTGTCCACACAATCCCCGGAATTTGTTGTTTGTAGATTTTCTGATGATGCCGATTCTAACAGGTGTGAGGTGATACCTCATTGTCGTTTTGATTTGCATTTCTCTAATAATTAGTGGTGTTGAGCATCTTTTCATGTGCGTCTTGGCCGTCTCTGTGACTTCTTTGAAGAAACGTCTATTTAGATCTTCTGCCCATTTTTGTATTGGGTTGTTTGTTTTATTAATATTAAGCTGCGTGAGCTGTTTATATATATTGGAGATTAAACCCTTGCCATTGATTCGTTTGCGAACGTTTTCGCCCATTCTGAGGGTTGCCTTTTTCCATTCCCTTTTTTTTTAACCAAAAAAGAAAGAAAGCAAAAGAAGCAGAACACTAATGTGCGTGAAATATGCCTCTTGAAACTGTCGTTTTGAAATATGGACGTCTTTTGAACTTTTTGGTCGATATATGACCCCAGGATTTGTTTTCAGGGCAGGTGTCATTTACAGGCCTGCAATGATTTGGAATATCCACTGACCAGTAGCGCTGGGATTAAAGCTGCTGTTGTGCGAAATGGCCACAAGGTGGCAGCAGTTCTCCCTTAGCAAATCTGGTTACTAGGGCAACAGAGCCTCAATGGAAGCCTGTTCTAGATTGGAATTTAGAATGGAATGTGCCAGGAGAAAGCCCCTCAAGTTTGTCTCACTACTTCTTGTTCGTGTTTTTAATTTAATTTTTAATTTTTTATTACAGCAAGTTTGATTACAATGTTTGCTTGTTGTAGGTGTGCAAGATGTGGTTCTTTTACACATATACATATGTCTGTTCTTCCTGGGACCCTTTTCCCATGTACATTATGACAGAATGTTGAGTAGTCTTCTCTTGGCATTCCGTAGGTCTTTGGTGATTATATATTTCACCTGTGTTTGTATATGTCTCTTAACCCCAATATCGTAATGAATCCAATCCTCACACCTTTCCATTGGTGAACCATAAGTTTGTTTAATGAATCTGTGATTGCCCTTCTCCGTGGAAATATCTGCCCTGGTATCCGTTTTTAGGTAACACCTATAAGGGATATCCTACGATATGTGTCTTTCACTTTCTGACTTACTACAAGTCACGTGCTTACCTGTAGACTCATCTACGGGGCTGCAAATGGAATTGTGCCCTTTTTTTCCTTGGCTAATATTCTGTCTTAGCGAGGTCCATTTTCTGCAATGTGATTCCCTGAGGGCTGAGGATTAGCTGACCTGGGCAGCCTGACCCTGCCGGCAAGCCCTCCCCAGGTGTGCCTGGGTTGAGTTCAATAGAAACAGCACTCCAGGCAGCAATAGCCCCTGCAGCTGTGCCTGACTCCATATTCTCTGCCCCGTCAGCAGTCTCGGGGCTGTGCTGGTGGGAGGGTGTGAGGGTCCACGGCTTTGTTGGTGGCCCGGTGTGAGTGGGGCTCTGCTGGAATTTCTGCAGGAGTTGCCAGGTTGCCACCTGTAAAGAAGAGGATGTGTCACCCATAATTTCCACTGGAATTTCTCTCCGGGCTGAGGTGAGGGAGGAAAAAAAGGAGTGGGGGCCGGGACAGGAGTGGTATCTCAGGCAGGGAAATGGAAAGCTTCCAGAAGAGCGCCCGGGGCCAGGACCATCCTGGCTGGCCTGCAGGCACCAAGTTGGCCTGCGTGCTGTCGCTGGTGTGGCTCCACGGCCCTTTCTCTAGGCTTTCAAGCCCTTGAACATATTCAGGTGTTTTACCTGGGAAGGGTGGGAACAGTTCAGCAGTGGCTGGCCTGGGGCTCAGCTCACGTTTACTCACAGAGGCCTCGGCACTGTTCCCCAGCTTTGCAATCAGGACGCTCCTTGCGTGGGGGGGCCGGGCTGCTGTCTGTATGGGAGATGATTCCCCACCTCTGACCAATGTCAGAATTATTTACCACTGGAACAAGTGCCCTGATAGGGTTTTCCTCTGTATAACTGCTGGGTTCAGGTTTTTTTTCTTTTTTGGTTCAAGTTAGAAGTTATTCATCTTTTATGTATTTATTGATATAAGCATGGAAATAATTCATTCATAGAAATATATCTGTGTGAAGGGAAGAACTTTTTTTCTGTTTTATTTTTAAATTTCATTTCTAAAAATTTTTCAGTTTAATCATATTTATTTTTCTATACATCAGGTTATTATTAGTTATCTATTTTATTCATATACATATATACAGGTCAATACCTATCTCCCAACTCATCTGACCACCAACACCCCATGGCTTCCCCCACTTGGTGTCCATACGTTTGTTCTCTACCTCTGTTTCTCTATTTCTGCCCTGCAAACCTGTTCATCTGTACCATATATCTAGGTTCCACATACATGCATTAATACAGAATATTTGTTTTGCTCTTTCTGACTTACTTCATTCTGTATGACAGTCTCTAGATCCACCGACTTCTCTACAAATAACCCAGTTTCATTCCTTTTCATGGCTGAGTCATATCCCATTTTATGTATGTACCACATCTTTATCCATTCATCTGTCTGTGGGCATTTAGGTTGCTTCCATTACCTGGCTATTGTAAATAGTGCTGCAATGAACATTGTGGTGAATGTGTGTTTTTGATTTATGGTTGTCTCTGGGTATATGCCCAGAAGTGGGATTGCTGGATCCTATGGTAATTCTATTTCTAGTTTCTTTAAGGAAACTCCATACTGTTCTCCATAGTGACTGTGTCAATTTACCTTCCCACCAATAGTGGAAGAGGGTTCCTTTTGTCCACACAATCCCCGGAATTTGTTGTTTGTAGATTTTCTGATGATGCCGATTCTAACAGGTGTGAGGTGATACCTCATTGTCGTTTTGATTTGCATTTCTCTAATAATTAGTGGTGTTGAGCATCTTTTCATGTGCGTCTTGGCCGTCTCTGTGACTTCTTTGAAGAAACGTCTATTTAGATCTTCTGCCCATTTTTGTATTGGGTTGTTTGTTTTATTAATATTAAGCTGCGTGAGCTGTTTATATATATTGGAGATTAAACCCTTGCCATTGATTCGTTTGCGAACGTTTTCGCCCATTCTGAGGGTTGCCTTTTTCCATTCCCTTTTTTTTTAACCAAAAAAGAAAGAAAGCAAAAGAAGCAGAACACTAATGTGCGTGAAATATGCCTCTTGAAACTGTCGTTTTGAAATATGGACGTCTTTTGAACTTTTTGGTCGATATATGACCCCAGGATTTGTTTTCAGGGCAGGTGTCATTTACAGGCCTGCAATGATTTGGAATATCCACTGACCAGTAGCGCTGGGATTAAAGCTGCTGTTGTGCGAAATGGCCACAAGGTGGCAGCAGTTCTCCCTTAGCAAATCTGGTTACTAGGGCAACAGAGCCTCAATGGAAGCCTGTTCTAGATTGGAATTTAGAATGGAATGTGCCAGGAGAAAGCCCCTCAAGTTTGTCTCACTACTTCTTGTTCGTGTTTTTAATTTAATTTTTAATTTTTTATTACAGCAAGTTTGATTACAATGTTTGCTTGTTGTAGGTGTGCAAGATGTGGTTCTTTTACACATATACATATGTCTGTTCTTCCTGGGACCCTTTTCCCATGTACATTATGACAGAATGTTGAGTAGTCTTCTCTTGGCATTCCGTAGGTCTTTGGTGATTATATATTTCACCTGTGTTTGTATATGTCTCTTAACCCCAATATCGTAATGAATCCAATCCTCACACCTTTCCATTGGTGAACCATAAGTTTGTTTAATGAATCTGTGATTGCCCTTCTCCGTGGAAATATCTGCCCTGGTATCCGTTTTTAGGTAACACCTATAAGGGATATCCTACGATATGTGTCTTTCACTTTCTGACTTACTACAAGTCACGTGCTTACCTGTAGACTCATCTACGGGGCTGCAAATGGCATTGTGCCCTTTTTTTCCTTGGCTAATATTCTGTCTTAGCGAGGTCCATTTTCTGCAATGTGATTCCCTGAGGGCTGAGGATTAGCTGACCTGGGCAGCCTGACCCTGCCGGCAAGCCCTCCCCAGGTGTGCCTGGGTTGAGTTCAATAGAAACAGCACTCCAGGCAGCAATAGCCCCTGCAGCTGTGCCTGACTCCATATTCTCTGCCCCGTCAGCAGTCTCGGGGCTGTGCTGGTGGGAGGGTGTGAGGGTCCACGGCTTTGTTGGTGGCCCGGTGTGAGTGGGGCTCTGCTGGAATTTCTGCAGGAGTTGCCAGGTTGCCACCTGTAAAGAAGAGGATGTGTCACCCATAATTTCCACTGGAATTTCTCTCCGGGCTGAGGTGAGGGTGGAAAATAAAGAGTGGGGGCCGGAACAGGAGTGGTATCTCAGGCAGGGAAATGGAAAGCTTCCAGAAGAGCGCCCGGGTCCAGGACCATCCTGGCTGGCCTGCAGGCACCAAGTTGGCCTGCGTGCTGTCGCTGGTGTGGCTCCACGGCCCTTCCTCTAGGCTTTCAAGCCCTTGTACATATTCAGGTGTTTTACCTGGGAAGGGTGGGAACAGTTCAGCAGCAGCTGGCCTGGGGCTCAGCTCACGTTTACTCACAGAGGCCTCGGCACTGTCCCCCAGCTTTGCAATCAGGACGCTCCTTGCGTGGGGGGGCCGGGCTGCTGGCTGTATGGGAGATGATTCCCCACCTCTGACCAATCTCAGAATTGTTTACCGCTGGAACAAGTGCCCTGATAGGGTTTTCCTCTGTATAACTGCTGGGTTCAGGTTTTTTTTTTCTTTTTTGGTTCAAGTTAGAATTTATTCATCTTTTATGTATTTATTGATATAAGCATGGAAATAATTCATTCATAGAAATACATCTGTGTGAAGGGAAGAACTTTTTTCTGTTTTATTTTTAAATTTCATTTCTAAAAATTTTGCAGTTTAATTATATTTATTTTTCTATACAGCAGGTTATTATTAGTTATCTATTTTATTCATATACATATATACAAGTCAATACCTACCTCCCAACTCATCTGACCACCAACACCCCATGGCTTCCCCCACTTGGTGTCCATACGTTTGTTCTCTACCTCTGTTTCTCTATTTCTGCCCTGCAAACCTGTTCATCTGTACCATATATCTAGGTTCCACATACATGCATTAATACAGAATATTTGTTTTGCTCTTTCTGACTTACTTCATTCTGTATGACAGTCTCTAGATCCACCGACTTCTCTACAAATAACCCAGTTTCATTCCTTTTCATGGCTGAGTCATATCCCATTTTATGTATGTACCACATCTTTATCCATTCATCTGTCTGTGGGCATTTAGGTTGCTTCCATTACCTGGCTATTGTAAATAGTGCTGCAATGAACATTGTGGTGAATGTGTGTTTTTGATTTATGGTTGTCTCTGTGTATATGCCCAGAAGTGGGATTGCTGGATCCTATGGTAATTCTATTTCTAGTTTCTTTAAGGAAACTCCATACTGTTCTCCATAGTGACTGTATCAATTTACCTTCCCACCAATAGTGGAAGAGGGTTCCTTTTGTCCACACCCTCCCCAGAATTTGTTGTTTGTAGATTTTCTGATGATGCCGATTCTAACAGGTGTGAGGTGATACCTCATTGTCGTTTTGATTTGCATTTCTCTAATAATTAGTGGTGTTGAGCATCTTTTCATGTGCGTCTTGGCCGTCTCTGTGACTTCTTTGAAGAAACGTCTATTTAGATCTTCTGCCCATTTTTGTATTGGGTTGTTTGTTTTATTAATATTAAGCTGCGTGAGCTGTTTATATATATTGGAGATTAAACCCTTGTCCATTGATTCGTTTGCGAACGTTTTCGCCCATTCTGAGGGTTGCCTTTTTCCATTCCCGTTTTTTTTTTTAACCAAAAAAGAAAGAAAGCAAAAGAAGCAGAACACTAATGTGCGTGAAATATGCCTCTTGAAACTGTCGTTTTGAAATATGGACGTCTTTTGAACTTTTTGGTCGATATATGACCCCAGGATTTGTTTTCAGGGCAGGTGTCATTTACAGGCCTGCAATGATTTGGAATATCCACTGACCAGTAGCGCTGGGATTAAAGCTGCTGTTGTGCGAAATGGCCACAAGGTGGCAGCAGTTCTGCCTTAGCAAATCTGGTTACCAGGGCAACAGAGCCTCAATGGAAGCCTGTTCTAGATTGGAATTTAGAATGGAATGTGCCAGGAGAAAGCCCCTCAAGTTTGTCTCACTACTTCTTCTTCGTGTTTTTAATTTAATTTTTAATTTTTTATTACAGCAAGTTTGATTACAACGTTTGCTTGTTGTAGGTGTGCAAGATGTGGTTCTTTTACACATATACATATGTCTGTTCTTCCTGGGACCCTTTTCCCATGTACATTATGACAGAATGTTGAGTAGTCTTCTCTTGGCATTCCGTAGGTCTTTGGTGATTATATATTTCACCTGTGTTTGTATATGTCTCTTAACCCCAATATCGTAATGAATCCAATCCTCACACCTTTCCATTGGTGAACCATAAGTTTGTTTAATGAATCTGTGATTGCCCTTCTCCGTGGAAATATCTGCCCTGGTATCCGTTTTTAGGTAACACCTATAAGGGATATCCTACGATATGTGTCTTTCACTTTCTGACTTACTACAAGTCACGTGCTTACCTGTAGACTCATCTACGGGGCTGCAAATGGCATTGTGCCCTTTTTTTCCTTGGCTAATATTCTGTCTTAGCGAGGTCCATTTTCTGCAATGTGATTCCCTGAGGGCTGAGGATTAGCTGACATGGGCAGCCTGACCCTCCCGGCAAGCCCTCCCCAGGTGTGCCTGGGTTGAGGTCAATAGAAACAGCACTCCAGGCAACAATAGCCCCTGCAGCTGTGCCTGACTCCATATTCTCTGCCCCGTCAGCAGTCTCGGGGCTGTGCTGGTGGGAGGGTGTGAGGGTCCACGGCTTTGTTGGTGGCCCGGTGTGAGTGGGGCTCTGCTGGAATTTCTGCAGGAGTTGCCAGGTTGCCACCTGTAAAGAAGAGGATGTGTCACCCATAACTTCCACTGGAATTTCTCTCCGGGCTGAGGTGAGGGAGGAATAAAAGGAGTGGGGGCCGGGACAGGAGTGGTATCTCAGGCAGGGAAATGGAAAGCTTCCAGAAGAGCGCCCGGGGCCAGGACCATCCTGGCTGGCCTGCAGGCACCAAGTTGGCCTGCGTGCTGTCGCTGGTGTGGCTCCACGGCCCTTCCTCTAGGCTTTCAAGCCCTTGTACATATTCAGGTGTTTTACCTGGGAAGGGTGGGAACAGTTCAGCAGCAGCTGGCCTGGGGCTCAACTCACGTTTACTCACAGAGGCCTCGGCACGGTCCCCTAGCTTTGCAATGAGGATGCTCCTTGCGTGGGGGGGCCGGGCTGCTGGCTGTATGGGAGATAATTCCCCACCTCTGACCAATGTCAGAATTGTTTACCGCTGGAGCAAGTGCCCTGATAGGGTTTTCCTCTGTATAACTGCTGGGTTCAGGTTTTTTTTTTTTCTTTTTTGGTTCAAGTTAGAATTTATTCATCTTTTATGTATTTATTGATATAAGCATGGAAATAATTCATTCATAGAAATACATCTGTGTGAAGGGAAGAACTTTTTTCTGTTTTATTTTTAAATTTCATTTCTAAAAATTTTGCAGTTTAATTATATTTATTTTTCTATACAGCAGGTTATTATTAGTTATCTATTTTATTCATATACATATATACAGGTCAATACCTATCTCCCAACTCATCTGACCACCATCACCCCATGGCTTCCCCCACTTGGTGTCCATACGTTTGTTCTCTACCTCTGTTTCTCTATTTCTGCCCTGCAAACCTGTTCATCTGTACCATATATCTAGGTTCCACATACATGCATTAATACAGAATATTTGTTTTGCTCTTTCTGACTTACTTCATTCTGTATGACAGTCTCTAGATCCACCGACTTCTCTACAAATAACCCAGTTTCATTCCTTTTCATGGCTGAGTCATATCCCATTTTATGTATGTACCACATCTTTATCCATTCATCTGTCTGTGGGCATTTAGGTTGCTTCCATTACCTGGCTATTGTAAATAGTGCTGCAATGAACATTGTGGTGAATGTGTGTTTTTGATTTATGGTTGTCTCTGTGTATATGCCCAGAAGTGGGATTGCTGGATCCTATGGTAATTCTATTTCTAGTTTCTTTAAGGAAACTCCATACTGTTCTCCATAGTGACTGTATCAATTTACCTTCCCACCAATAGTGGAAGAGGGTTCCTTTTGTCCACACCCTCCCCAGAATTTGTTGTTTGTAGATTTTCTGATGATGCCGATTCTAACAGGTGTGAGGTGATACCTCATTGTCGTTTTGATTTGCATTTCTCTAATAATTAGTGGTGTTGAGCATCTTTTCATGTGCGTCTTGGCCGTCTCTGTGACTTCTTTGAAGAAACGTCTATTTAGATCTTCTGCCCATTTTTGTATTGGGTTGTTTGTTTTATTAATATTAAGCTGCGTGAGCTGTTTATATATATTGGAGATTAAACCCTTGTCCATTGATTCGTTTGCGAACGTTTTCGCCCATTCTGAGGGTTGCCTTTTTCCATTCCCGTTTTTTTTTTTAACCAAAAAAGAAAGAAAGCAAAAGAAGCAGAACACTAATGTGCGTGAAATATGCCTCTTGAAACTGTCGTTTTGAAATATGGACGTCTTTTGAACTTTTTGGTCGATATATGACCCCAGGATTTGTTTTCAGGGCAGGTGTCATTTACAGGCCTGCAATGATTTGGAATATCCACTGACCAGTAGCGCTGGGATTAAAGCTGCTGTTGTGCGAAATGGCCACAAGGTGGCAGCAGTTCTGCCTTAGCAAATCTGGTTACCAGGGCAACAGAGCCTCAATGGAAGCCTGTTCTAGATTGGAATTTAGAATGGAATGTGCCAGGAGAAAGCCCCTCAAGTTTGTCTCACTACTTCTTCTTCGTGTTTTTAATTTAATTTTTAATTTTTTATTACAGCAAGTTTGATTACAACGTTTGCTTGTTGTAGGTGTGCAAGATGTGGTTCTTTTACACATATACATATGTCTGTTCTTCCTGGGACCCTTTTCCCATGTACATTATGACAGAATGTTGAGTAGTCTTCTCTTGGCATTCCGTAGGTCTTTGGTGATTATATATTTCACCTGTGTTTGTATATGTCTCTTAACCCCAATATCGTAATGAATCCAATCCTCACACCTTTCCATTGGTGAACCATAAGTTTGTTTAATGAATCTGTGATTGCCCTTCTCCGTGGAAATATCTGCCCTGGTATCCGTTTTTAGGTAACACCTATAAGGGATATCCTACGATATGTGTCTTTCACTTTCTGACTTACTACAAGTCACGTGCTTACCTGTAGACTCATCTACGGGGCTGCAAATGGCATTGTGCCCTTTTTTTCCTTGGCTAATATTCTGTCTTAGCGAGGTCCATTTTCTGCAATGTGATTCCCTGAGGGCTGAGGATTAGCTGACATGGGCAGCCTGACCCTCCCGGCAAGCCCTCCCCAGGTGTGCCTGGGTTGAGGTCAATAGAAACAGCACTCCAGGCAACAATAGCCCCTGCAGCTGTGCCTGACTCCATATTCTCTGCCCCGTCAGCAGTCTCGGGGCTGTGCTGGTGGGAGGGTGTGAGGGTCCACGGCTTTGTTGGTGGCCCGGTGTGAGTGGGGCTCTGCTGGAATTTCTGCAGGAGTTGCCAGGTTGCCACCTGTAAAGAAGAGGATGTGTCACCCATAACTTCCACTGGAATTTCTCTCCGGGCTGAGGTGAGGGAGGAATAAAAGGAGTGGGGGCCGGGACAGGAGTGGTATCTCAGGCAGGGAAATGGAAAGCTTCCAGAAGAGCGCCCGGGGCCAGGACCATCCTGGCTGGCCTGCAGGCACCAAGTTGGCCTGCGTGCTGTCGCTGGTGTGGCTCCACGGCCCTTCCTCTAGGCTTTCAAGCCCTTGTACATATTCAGGTGTTTTACCTGGGAAGGGTGGGAACAGTTCAGCAGCAGCTGGCCTGGGGCTCAACTCACGTTTACTCACAGAGGCCTCGGCACGGTCCCCTAGCTTTGCAATGAGGATGCTCCTTGCGTGGGGGGGCCGGGCTGCTGGCTGTATGGGAGATAATTCCCCACCTCTGACCAATGTCAGAATTGTTTACCGCTGGAGCAAGTGCCCTGATAGGGTTTTCCTCTGTATAACTGCTGGGTTCAGGTTTTTTTTTTTCTTTTTTGGTTCAAGTTAGAATTTATTCATCTTTTATGTATTTATTGATATAAGCATGGAAATAATTCATTCATAGAAATACATCTGTGTGAAGGGAAGAACTTTTTTCTGTTTTATTTTTAAATTTCATTTCTAAAAATTTTGCAGTTTAATTATATTTATTTTTCTATACAGCAGGTTATTATTAGTTATCTATTTTATTCATATACATATATACAGGTCAATACCTATCTCCCAACTCATCTGACCACCATCACCCCATGGCTTCCCCCACTTGGTGTCCATACGTTTGTTCTCTACCTCTGTTTCTCTATTTCTGCCCTGCAAACCTGTTCATCTGTACCATATATCTAGGTTCCACATACATGCATTAATACAGAATATTTGTTTTGCTCTTTCTGACTTACTTCATTCTGTATGACAGTCTCTAGATCCACCGACTTCTCTACAAATAACCCAGTTTCATTCCTTTTCATGGCTGAGTCATATCCCATTTTATGTATGTACCACATCTTTATCCATTCATCTGTCTGTGGGCATTTAGGTTGCTTCCATTACCTGGCTATTGTAAATAGTGCTGCAATGAACATTGTGGTGAATGTGTGTTTTTGATTTATGGTTGTCTCTGTGTATATGCCCAGAAGTGGGATTGCTGGATCCTATGGTAATTCTATTTCTAGTTTCTTTAAGGAAACTCCATACTGTTCTCCATAGTGACTGTATCAATTTACCTTCCCACCAATAGTGGAAGAGGGTTCCTTTTGTCCACACCCTCCCCAGAATTTGTTGTTTGTAGATTTTCTGATGATGCCGATTCTAACAGGTGTGAGGTGATACCTCATTGTCGTTTTGATTTGCATTTCTCTAATAATTAGTGGTGTTGAGCATCTTTTCATGTGCGTCTTGGCCGTCTCTGTGACTTCTTTGAAGAAACGTCTATTTAGATCTTCTGCCCATTTTTGTATTGGGTTGTTTGTTTTATTAATATTAAGCTGCGTGAGCTGTTTATATATATTGGAGATTAAACCCTTGTCCATTGATTCGTTTGCGAACGTTTTCGCCCATTCTGAGGGTTGCCTTTTTCCATTCCCGTTTTTTTTTTAACCAAAAAAGAAAGAAAGCAAAAGAAGCAGAACACTAATGTGCGTGAAATATGCCTCTTGAAACTGTCGTTTTGAAATATGGACGTCTTTTGAACTTTTTGGTCGATATATGACCCCAGGATTTGTTTTCAGGGCAGGTGTCATTTACAGGCCTGCAATGATTTGGAATATCCACTGACCAGTAGCGCTGGGATTAAAGCTGCTGTTGTGCGAAATGGCCACAAGGTGGCAGCAGTTCTCCCTTAGCAAATCTGGTTACCAGGGCAACAGAGCCTCAATGGAAGCCTGTTCTAGATTGGAATTTAGAATGGAATGTGCCAGGAGAAAGCCCCTCAAGTTTGTCTCACTACTTCTTCTTCGTGTTTTTAATTTAATTTTTAATTTTTTATTACAGCAAGTTTGATTACAACGTTTGCTTGTTGTAGGTGTGCAAGATGTGGTTCTTTTACACATATACATATGTCTGTTCTTCCTGGGACCCTTTTCCCATGTACGTTATGACAGAATGTTGAGTAGTCTTCTCTTGGCATTCCGTAGGTCTTTGGTGATTATATATTTCACCTGTGTTTGTATATGTCTCTTAACCCCAATATCGTAATGAATCCAATCCTCACACCTTTCCATTGGTGAACCATAAGTTTGTTTAATGAATCTGTGATTGCCCTTCTCCGTGGAAATATCTGCCCTGGTATCCGTTTTTAGGTAACACCTATAAGTGATATCCTACGATATGTGTCTTTCACTTTCTGACTTACTACAAGTCACGTGATTACCTGTAGACTCATCTACGGGGCTGCAAATGGCATTGTGCCCTTTTTTTCCTTGGCTAATATTCTGTCTTAGCGAGGTCCATTTTCTGCAATGTAATTCCCTGAGGGCTGAGGATTAGCTGACATGGGCAGCCTGACCCTCCCGGCAAGCCCTCCCCAGGTGTGCCTGGGTTGAGGTCAATAGAAACAGCACTCCAGGCAGCAATAGCCCCTGCAGCTGTGCCTGACTCCATATTCTCTGCCCCGTCAGCAGTCTCGGGGCTGTGCTGGTGGGAGGGTGTGAGGGTCCACGGCTTTGTTGGTGGCCCGGTGTGAGTGGGGCTCTGCTGGAATTTCTGCAGGAGTTGCCAGGTTGCCACCTGTAAAGAAGAGGATGTGTCACCCATAACTTCCACTGGAATTTCTCTCCGGGCTGAGGTGAGGGAGGAATAAAAGGAGTGGGGGCCGGGACAGGAGTGGTATCTCAGGCAGGGAAATGGAAAGCTTCCAGAAGAGCGCCCGGGGCCAGGACCATCCTGGCTGGCCTGCAGGCACCAATTTGGCCTGCGTGCTGTCGCTGGTGTGGCTCCACGGCCCTTCCTCTAGGCTTTCAAGCCCTTGTACATATTCAGGTGTTTTACCTGGGAAGGGTGGGAACAGTTCAGCAGCAGCTGGCCTGGGGCTCAGCTCACGTTTACTCACAGAGGCCTCGGCACGGTCCCCTAGCTTTGCAATGAGGATGCTCCTTGCGTGGGGGGGCCGGGCTGCTGGCTGTATGGGAGATAATTCCCCACCTCTGACCAATGTCAGAATTGTTTACCGCTGGAGCAAGTGCCCTGATAGGGTTTTCCTCTGTATAACTGCTGGGTTCAGGTTTTTTTTTTTCTTTTTTGGTTCAAGTTAGAATTTATTCATCTTTTATGTATTTATTGATATAAGCATGGAAATAATTCATTCATAGAAATACATCTGTGTGAAGGGAAGAACTTTTTTCTGTTTTATTTTTAAATTTCATTTCTAAAAATTTTGCAGTTTAATTATATTTATTTTTCTATACAGCAGGTTATTATTAGTTATCTATTTTATTCATATACATATATACAGGTCAATACCTATCTCCCAACTCATCTGACCACCATCACCCCATGGCTTCCCCCACTTGGTGTCCATACGTTTGTTCTCTACCTCTGTTTCTCTATTTCTGCCCTGCAAACCTGTTCATCTGTACCATATATCTAGGTTCCACATACATGCATTAATACAGAATATTTGTTTTGCTCTTTCTGACTTACTTCATTCTGTATGACAGTCTCTAGATCCACCGACTTCTCTACAAATAACCCAGTTTCATTCCTTTTCATGGCTGAGTCATATCCCATTTTATGTATGTACCACATCTTTATCCATTCATCTGTCTGTGGGCATTTAGGTTGCTTCCATTACCTGGCTATTGTAAATAGTGCTGCAATGAACATTGTGGTGAATGTGTGTTTTTGATTTATGGTTGTCTCTGTGTATATGCCCAGAAGTGGGATTGCTGGATCCTATGGTAATTCTATTTCTAGTTTCTTTAAGGAAACTCCATACTGTTCTCCATAGTGACTGTATCAATTTACCTTCCCACCAATAGTGGAAGAGGGTTCCTTTTGTCCACACCCTCCCCAGAATTTGTTGTTTGTAGATTTTCTGATGATGCCGATTCTAACAGGTGTGAGGTGATACCTCATTGTCGTTTTGATTTGCATTTCTCTAATAATTAGTGGTGTTGAGCATCTTTTCATGTGCGTCTTGGCCATCTCTGTGACTTCTTTGAAGAAACGTCTATTTAGATCTTCTGCCCATTTTTGTATTGGGTTGTTTGTTTTATTAATATTAAGCTGCGTGAGCTGTTTATATATATTGGAGATTAAACCCTTGTCCATTGATTCGTTTGCGAACGTTTTCGCCCATTCTGAGGGTTGCCTTTTTCCATTCCCGTTTTTTTTTAACCAAAAAAGAAAGAAAGCAAAAGAAGCAGAACACTAATGTGCGTGAAATATGCCTCTTGAAACTGTCGTTTTGAAATATGGACGTCTTTTGAACTTTTTGGTCGATATATGACCCCAGGATTTGTTTTCAGGGCAGGTGTCATTTACAGGCCTGCAATGATTTGGAATATCCACTGACCAGTAGCGCTGGGATTAAAGCTGCAGTTGTGCGAAATGGCCACAAGGTGGCAGCAGTTCTCCCTTAGCAAATCTGGTTACCAGGGCAACAGAGCCTCAATGGAAGCCTGTTCTAGATTGGAATTTAGAATGGAATGTGCCAAGAGAAAGCCCCTCAAGTTTGTCTCACTACTTCTTGTTCGTGTTTTTAATTTAATTTTTAATTTTTTATTACAGCAAGTTTGATTACAACGTTTGCTTGTTGTAGGTGTGCAAGATGTGGTTCTTTTACACATATACATATGTCTGTTCTTCCTGGGACCCTTTTCCCATGTACGTTATGACAGAATGTTGAGTAGTCTTCTCTTGGCATTCCGTAGGTCTTTGGTGATTATATATTTCACCTGTGTTTGTATATGTCTCTTAACCCCAATATCGTAATGAATCCAATCCTCACACCTTTCCATTGGTGAACCATAAGTTTGTTTAATGAATCTGTGATTGCCCTTCTCTGTGGAAATATCTGCCCTGGTATCCGTTTTTAGGTAACACCTATAAGTGATATCCTACGATATGTGTCTTTCACTTTCTGACTTACTACAAGTCCCGTGCTTACCTGTAGACTCATCTACGGGGCTGCAAATGGCATTGTGCCCTTTTTTTCCTTGGCTAATATTCTGTCTTAGCGAGGTCCATTTTCTGCAATGTGATTCCCTGAGGGCTGAGGATTAGCTGACCTGGGCAGCCTGACCCTGCCGGCAAGCCCTCCCCAGGTGTGCGTGGGTTGAGGTCAATAGAAACAGCACTCCAGGCAGCAATAGCCCCTGCAGCTGTGCCTGATTCCATATTCTCTGCCCCGTCAGCAGTCTCGGGGCTGTGCTGGTGGGAGGGTGTGAGGGTCCACGGCTTTGTTGGTGGCCCGGTGTGAGTGGGGCTCTGCTGGACTTTCTGCAGGAGTTGCCAGGCTGCCACCTGTAAAGAAGAGGATGTGTCACCCATAACTTCCACTGGAATTTCTCTCCGGGCTGAGGTGAGGAACGAAAAAAAGGAATGATGGCCGGGACAGGAGGGGTATATCAGGCAGGGAAATGGAAAGCTTCTAGAAGAGTGTCCGGGGCCAGGACCATCCTGGCTGGCCTGCAGGCACCAAGTTGGCCTGCATGCTGTCGCTGGTGTGGCTCCACGGCCCTTCCTCTAGGCTTTCAAGCCCTTGTACATATTCAGGTGTTTTACCTGGGAAGGGTGGGAACAGTTCAGCAGCAGCTGTCCTGGGGCTCAGCTCACGTTTACTCACAGAGGCCTCGGCACGGTCCCCCAGCTTTGCAATGAGGATGCTCCTTGCGTGGGGGGGCCGGGCTGCTGGCTGTATGGGAGATGATTCCCCACCTCTGACCAATGTCAGAATTGTTTACCGCTGGAGCAAGTGCCCTGATAGGGTTTTCCTCTGTATAACTGCTGGGTTCAGGTTTTTTTTTCTTTTTTGGTTCAAGTTAGAATTTATTCATCTTTTATGTATTTATTGATATAAGCATGGAAATAATTCATTCATAGAAATACATCTGTGTGAAGGGAAGAACTTTTTTCTGTTTTATTTTTAAATTTCATTTCTAAAAATTTTGCAGTTTAATTATATTTATTTTTCTATACAGCAGGTTATTATTAGTTATCTATTTTATTCATATACATATATACAGGTCAATACCTATCTCCCAACTCATCTGACCACCATCACCCCATGGCTTCCCCCACTTGGTGTCCATACGTTTGTTCTCTACCTCTGTTTCTCTATTTCTGCCCTGCAAACCTGTTCATCTGTACCATATATCTAGGTTCCACATACATGCATTAATACAGAATATTTGTTTTGCTCTTTCTGACTTACTTCATTCTGTATGACAGTCTCTAGATCCACCGACTTCTCTACAAATAACCCAGTTTCATTCCTTTTCATGGCTGAGTCATATCCCATTTTATGTATGTACCACATCTTTATCCATTCGTCTGTCTGTGGGCATTTAGGTTGCTTCCATTACCTGGCTATTGTAAATAGTGCTGCAATGAACATTGTGGTGAATGTGTGTTTTTGATTTATGGTTGTCTCTGTGTATATGCCCAGAAGTGGGATTGCTGGATCCTATGGTAATTCTATTTCTAGTTTCTTTAAGGAAACTCCATACTGTTCTCCATAGTGACTGTATCAATTTACCTTCCCACCAATAGTGGAAGAGGGTTCCTTTTGTCCACACCCTCCCCAGAATTTGTTGTTTGTAGATTTTCTGATGATGCCGATTCTAACAGGTGTGAGGTGATACCTCATTGTCGTTTTGATTTGCATTTCTCTAATAATTAGTGGTGTTGAGCATCTTTTCATGTGCGTCTTGGCCGTCTCTGTGACTTCTTTGAAGAAACGTCTATTTAGATCTTCTGCCCATTTTTGTATTGGGTTGTTTGTTTTATTAATATTAAGCTGCGTGAGCTGTTTATATATATTGGAGATTAAACCCTTGTCCATTGATTCGTTTGCGAACGTTTTCGCCCATTCTGAGGGTTGCCTTTTTCCATTCCCGTTTTTTTTTAACCAAAAAAGAAAGAAAGCAAAAGAAGCAGAACACTAATGTGCGTGAAATATGCCTCTTGAAACTGTCGTTTTGAAATATGGACGTCTTTTGAACTTTTTGGTCGATATATGACCCCAGGATTTGTTTTCAGGGCAGGTGTCATTTACAGGCCTGCAATGATTTGGAATATCCACTGACCAGTAGCGCTGGGATTAAAGCTGCTGTTGTGCGAAATGGCCACAAGGTGGCAGCAGTTCTCCCTTAGCAAATCTGGTTACCAGGGCAACAGAGCCTCAATGGAAGCCTGTTCTAGATTGGAATTTAGAATGGAATGTGCCAGGAGAAAGCCCCTCAAGTTTGTCTCACTACTTCTTGTTCGTGTTTTTAATTTAATTTTTAATTTTTTATTACAGCAAGTTTGATTACAACGTTTGCTTGTTGTAGGTGTGCAAGATGTGGTTCTTTTACACATATACATATGTCTGTTCTTCCTGGGACCCTTTTCCCATGTACGTTATGACAGAATGTTGAGTAGTCTTCTCTTGGCATTCCGTAGGTCTTTGGTGATTATATATTTCACCTGTGTTTGTATATGTCTCTTAACCCCAATATCGTAATGAATCCAATCCTCACACCTTTCCATTGGTGAACCATAAGTTTGTTTAATGAATCTGTGATTGCCCTTCTCCGTGGAAATATCTGCCCTGGTATCCGTTTTTAGGTAACACCTGTAAGTGATATCCTACGATATGTGTCTTTCACTTTCTGACTTACTACAAGTCACGTGATTACCTGTAGACTCATCTACGGGGCTGCAAATGGCATTGTGTCCGTTTTTTCCTTGGCTAATATTCTGTCTTAGCGAGGTCCATTTTCTGCAATGTGAATTCCTGAGGGCTGAGGATTAGCTGACCTGGGCAGCCTGACCCTGCCGGCAAGCCCTCCCCAGGTGTGCCTGGGTTGAGGTCAATAGAAACAGCACTCCAGGCAGCAATAGCCCCTGCAGCTGTGCCTGACTCCATATTCTCTGCCCCGTCAGCAGTCTCGGGACTGTGCTGGTGGGAGGGTGTGAGGGTCCACGGCTTTGTTGGTGGCCCGGTGTGAGTGGGGCTCTGCTGGAATTTCTGCAGGAGTTGCCAGGTTGCCACCTGTAAAGAAGAGGATGTGTCACCCATAATTTCCACTGGAATTTCTCTCCGGGCTGAGGTGAGGGAGGAAAAAAAAGAGTGGGGGCCGGGACAGGAGTGGTATCTCAGGCAGGGAAATGGAAAGCTTCCAAAAGAGCGCCCGGGGCCAGGACCATCCTGGCTGGCCTGCAGGCACCAAGTTGGCCTGCGTGCTGTCGCTGGTGTGGCTCCACGGCCCTTCCTCTAGGCTTTCAAGCCCTTGTACATATTCAGGTGTTTTACCTGGGAAGGGTGGGAACAGTTCAGCAGCAGCTGGCCTGGGGCTCAGCTCACGTTTACTCACAGAGGCCTCGGCACTGTCCCCCAGCTTTGCAATCAGGACGCTCCTTGCGTGGGGGGGCCGGGCTGCTGGCTGTATGGGAGATGATTCCCCACCTCTGACCAATCTCAGAATTGTTTACCGCTGGAAAAAGTGCCCTGATAGTGTTTTCCTCTGTATAACTGCTGGGTACAGGATTTTTTTTTTCTTTTTTGGTTCAAGTTAGAAGTTATTCATCTTTTATGTATTTATTGATATAAGCATGGAAATAATTCATTCATAGAAATACATCTGTGTGAAGGGAAGAACTTTTTTTCTGTTTTATTTTTAAATTTCATTTCTAAAAATTTTGCAGTTTAATCATATTTATTTTTCTATACAGCAGGTTATTATTAGTTATCTATTTTATTCATATACATATATACAGGTCAATACCTATCTCCCAACTCATCTGACCACCAACACCCCATGGCTTCCCCCACTTGGTGTCCATACGTTTGTTCTCTACCTCTGTTTCTCTATTTCTGCCCTGCAAACCTGTTCATCTGTACCATATATCTAGGTTCCACATACATGCATTAATACAGAATATTTGTTTTGCTCTTTCTGACTTACTTCATTCTGTATGACAGTCTCTAGATCCACCGACTTCTCTACAAATAACCCAGTTTCATTCCTTTTCATGGCTGAGTCATATCCCATTTTATGTATGTACCACATCTTTATCCATTCGTCTGTCTGTGGGCATTTAGGTTGCTTCCATTACCTGGCTATTGTAAATAGTGCTGCAATGAACATTGTGGTGAATGTGTGTTTTTGATTTATGGCTGTCTCTGGGTATATGCCCAGAAGTGGGATTGCTGGATCCTATGGTAATTCTATTCCTAGTTTCTTTAAGGAAACTCCATACTGTTCTCCATAGTGACTGTATCAATTTACCTTCCCACTAATAGTGGAAGAGGGTTCCTTTTGTCCACACCCTCCCCAGAATTTGTTGTTTGTAGATTTTCTGATGCTGCCGATTCTAACAGGTGTGAGGTGATACCTCATTGTCATTTTGATTTGCATTTCTCTAATAATTAGTGGTGTTGAGCAGCTTTTCATGTGCGTCTTGGCCGTCTCTGTGACTTCTTTGAAGAAACGTCTATTTAGATCTTCTGCCCATTTTTGTATTGGGTTGTTTGTTTTATTAATATTAAGCTGCGTGAGCTGTTTATATATATTGGAGATTAAACCCTTGTCCATTGATTCGTTTGCGAACGTTTTCGCCCATTCTGAGGGTTGCCTTTTTCCATTCCCGTTTTTTTTTAACCAAAAAAGAAAGAAAGCAAAAGAAGCAGAACACTAATGTGCGTGAAATATGCCTCTTGAAACTGTCGTTTTGAAATATGGACGTCTTTTGAACTTTTTGGTCGATATATGACCCCAGGATTTGTTTTCAGGGCAGGTGTCATTTACAGGCCTGCAATGATTTGGAATATCCACTGACCATTAGCGCTGGGATTAAAGCTGCTGTTGTGTGAAATGGCCACAAGGTGGCAGCAGTTCTCCCTTAGCTAATCTGGTTACTAGGGCAACAGAGCCTCAATGGAAGCCTGTTCTAGATTGGAATTTAGAATGGAATGTGCCAGGAGAAAGCCCCTCAAGTTTGTCTCACTACTTCTTGTTCGTGTTTTTAATTTAATTTTTAATTTTTTATTACAGCAAGTTTGATTACAACGTTTGCTTGTTGTAGGTGTGCAAGATGTGGTTCTGTTACACATATACATATGTCTGTTCTTCCTGGGACCCTTTTCCCATGTACGTTATGACAGAATGTTGAGTAGTCTTCTCTTGGCATTCCGTAGGTCTTTGGTGATTATATATTTCACCTGTGTTTGTATATGTCTCTTAACCCCAATATCGTAATGAATCCAATCCTCACACCTTTCCATTGGTGAACCATAAGTTTGTTTAATGAATCTGTGATTGCCCTTCTCCGTGGAAATATCTGCCCTGGTATCCGTTTTTAGGTAACACCTATAAGTGATATACTACGATATGTGTCTTTCACTTTCTGACTTACTACAAGTCCCGTGCTTACCTGTAGACTCATCTACGGGGCTGCAAATGGCATTGTGCCCTTTTTTTCCTTGGCTAATATTCTGTCTTAGCGAGGTCCATTTTCTGCAATGTGATTCCCTGAGGGCTGAGGATTAGCTGACCTGGGCAGCCTGACCCTGCCGGCAAGCCCTCCCCAGGTGTGCGTGTGTTGAGGTCAATAGAAACAGCACTCCAGGCAGCAATAGCCCCTGCAGCTGTGCCTGATTCCATATTCTCTGCCCCGTCAGCAGTCTCGGGGCTGTGCTGGTGGGAGGGTGTGAGGGTCCACGGCTTTGTTGGTGGCCCGGTGTGAGTGGGGCTCTGCTGGACTTTCTGCAGGAGTTGCCAGGCTGCCACCTGTAAAGAAGAGGATGTGTCACCCATAACTTCCACTGGAATTTCTCTCCGGGCTGAGGTGAGGAAGGAAAAAAAGGAATGATGGCCGGGACAGGAGGGGTATATCAGGCAGGGAAAAGGAAAGCTTCTAGAAGAGTGCCCGGGGCCAGGACCATCCTGGATGGCCTGCAGGCACCAAGTTGGCCTGCATGCTGTCGCTGGTGTGGCTCCACGGCCCTTCCTCTAGGCTTTCAAGCCCTTGTACATATTCAGGTGTTTTACCTGGGAAGGGTGGGAACAGTTCAGCAGCAGCTGTCCTGGGGCTCAGCTCACGTTTACTCACAGAGGCCTCGGCACGGTCCCCCAGCTTTGCAATGAGGATGCTCCTTGCGTGGGGGGGCCGGGCTGCTGGCTGTATGGGAGATGATTCCCCACCTCTGACCAATGTCAGAATTGTTTACCGCTGGAGCAAGTGCCCTGATAGGGTTTTCCTCTGTATAACTGCTGGGTTCAGGTTTTTTTTTCTTTTTTGGTTCAAGTTAGAATTTATTCATCTTTTATGTATTTATTGATATAAGCATGGAAATAATTCATTCATAGAAATACATCTGTGTGAAGGGAAGAACTTTTTTCTGTTTTATTTTTAAATTTCATTTCTAAAAAGTTTTCAGTTTAATCATATTTATTTTTCTATACAGCAGGTTATTATTAGTTATCTATTTTATTCATATACATATATACAGGTCAATACCTATCTCCCAACTCATCTGACCACCAACACCCCATGGCTTCCCCCACTTGGTGTCCATACGTTTGTTCTCTACCTCTGTTTCTCTATTTCTGCCCTGCAAACCTGTTCATCTGTACCATATATCTAGGTTCCACATACATGCATTAATACAGAATATTTGTTTTGCTCTTTCTGACTTACTTCATTCTGTATGACAGTCTCTAGATCCACCGACTTCTCTACAAATAACCCAGTTTCATTCCTTTTCATGGCTGAGTCATATCCCATTTTATGTATGTACCACATCTTTATCCATTCATCTGTCTGTGGGCATTTAGGTTGCTTCCATTACCTGGCTATTGTAAATAGTGCTGCAATGAACATTGTGGTGAATGTGTGTTTTTGATTTATGGTTGTCTCTGTGTATATGCCCAGAAGTGGGATTGCTGGATCCTATGGTAATTCTATTTCTAGTTTCTTTAAGGAAACTCCATACTGTTCTCCATAGTGACTGTATCAATTTACCTTCCCACCAATAGTGGAAGAGGGTTCCTTTTGTCCACACAATCCCCGGAATTTGTTGTTTGTAGATTTTCTGATGATGCCGATTCTAACAGGTGTGAGGTGATACCTCATTGTCGTTTTGATTTGCATTTCTCTAATAATTAGTGGTGTTGAGCAGCTTTTCATGTGCGTCTTGGCCGTCTCTGTGACTTCTTTGAAGAAACGTCTATTTAGATCTTCTGCCCATTTTTGTATTGGGTTGTTTGTTTTATTAATATTAAGCTGCGTGAGCTGTTTATATATATTGGAGATTAAACCCTTGTCCATTGATTCGTTTGCGAACGTTTTCGCCCATTCTGAGGGTTGCCTTTTTCCATTCCCGTTTTTTTTTAACCAAAAATGAAAGAAAGCAAAAGAAGCAGAACACTAATGTGCGTGAAATATGCCTCTTGAAACTGTCGTTTTGAAATATGGACGTCTTTTGAACTTTTTGGTCGATATATGACCCCAGGATTTGTTTTCAGGGCAGGTGTCATTTACAGGCCTGCAATGATTTGGAATATCCACTGACCAGTAGCGCTGGGATTAAAGCTGCTGTTGTGCGAAATGGCCACAAGGTGGCAGCAGTTCTCCCTTAGCAAATCTGGTTACTAAGGCAACAGAGCCTCAATGGAAGCCTGTTCTAGATTGGAATTTAGAATGGAATGTGCCAGGAGAAAGCCCCTCAAGTTTGTCTCACTACTTCTTGTTCGTGTTTTTAATTTAATTTTTAATTTTTTATTACAGCAAGTTTGATTACAATGTTTGCTTGTTGTAGGTGTGCAAGATGTGGTTCTTTTACACATATACATATGTCTGTTCTTCCTGGGACCCTTTTCCCATGTACATTATGACAGAATGTTGAGTAGTCTTCTCTTGGCATTCCGTAGGTCTTTGGTGATTATATATTTCACCTGTGTTTGTATATGTCTCTTAACCCCAATATCGTAATGAATCCAATCCTCACACCTTTCCATTGGTGAACCATAAGTTTGTTTAATGAATCTGTGATTGCCCTTCTCCGTGGAAATATCTGCCCTGGTATCCGTTTTTAGGTAACACCTATAAGGGATATCCTACGATATGTGTCTTTCACTTTCTGACTTACTACAAGTCACGTGCTTACCTGTAGACTCATCTACGGGGCTGCAAATGGCATTGTGCCCTTTTTTTCCTTGGCTAATATTCTGTCTTAGCGAGGTCCATTTTCTGCAATGTGATTCCCTGAGGGCTGAGGATTAGCTGACCTGGGCAGCTTGACCCTGCCGGCAAGCCCTCCCCAGGTGTGCCTGGGTTGAGTTCAATAGAAACAGCACTCCAGGCAGCAATAGCCCCTGCAGCTGTGCCTGACTCCATATTCTCTGCCCCGTCAGCAGTCTCGGAGCTGTGCTGGTGGGAGGGTGTGAGGGTCCACGGCTTTGTTGGTGGCCCGGTGTGAGTGGGGCTCTGCTGGAATTTCTGCAGGAGTTGCCAGGTTGCCACCTGTAAAGAAGAGGATGTGTCACCCATAATTTCCACTGGAATTTCTCTCCGGGCTGAGGTGAGGGAGGAAAATAAAGAGTGGGGGCCGGAACAGGAGTGGTATCTCAGGCAGGGAAATGGAAAGCTTCCAGAAGAGCGCCCGGGTCCAGGACCATCCTGGCTGGCCTGCAGGCACCAAGTTGGCCTGCGTGCTGTTGCTGGTGTGGCTCCACGGCCCTTCCTCTAGGCTTTCAAGCCCTTGTACATATTCAGGTGTTTTACCTGGGAAGGGTGGGAACAGTTCAGCAGCAGCTGGCCTGGGGCTCAGCTCACGTTTACTCACAGAGGCCTCGGCACTGTCCCCCAGCTTTGCAATCAGGACGCTCCTTGCGTGGGGGGGCCGGGCTGCTGGCTGTATGGGAGATGATTCCCCACCTCTGACCAATCTCAGAATTGTTTACCGCTGGAACAAGTGCCCTGATAGGGTTTTCCTCTGTATAACTGCTGGGTTCAGGTTTTTTTTTTTCTTTTTTGGTTCAAGTTAGAATTTATTCATCTTTTATGTATTTATTGATATAAGCATGGAAATAATTCATTCATAGAAATACATCTGTGTGAAGGGAAGAACTTTTTTCTGTTTTATTTTTAAATTTCATTTCTAAAAATTTTGCAGTTTAATTATATTTATTTTTCTATACAGCAGGTTATTATTAGTTATCTATTTTATTCATATACATATATACAGGTCAATACCTACCTCCCAACTCATCTGACCACCATCACCCCATGGCTTCCCCCACTTGGTGTCCATACGTTTGTTCTCTACCTCTGTTTCTCTATTTCTGCCCTGCAAACCTGTTCATCTGTACCATATATCTAGGTTCCACATACATGCATTAATACAGAATATTTGTTTTGCTCTTTCTGACTTACTTCATTCTGTATGACAGTCTCTAGATCCACCGACTTCTCTACAAATAACCCAGTTTCATTCCTTTTCATGGCTGAGTCATATCCCATTTTATGTATGTACCACATCTTTATCCATTCATCTGTCTGTGGGCATTTAGGTTGCTTCCATTACCTGGCTATTGTAAATAGTGCTGCAATGAACATTGTGGTGAATGTGTGTTTTTGATTTATGGTTGTCTCTGTGTATATGCCCAGAAGTGGGATTGCTGGATCCTATGGTAATTCTATTTCTAGTTTCTTTAAGGAAACTCCATACTGTTCTCCATAGTGACTGTATCAATTTACCTTCCCACCAATAGTGGAAGAGGGTTCCTTTTGTCCACACCCTCCCCAGAATTTGTTGTTTGTAGATTTTCTGATGATGCCGATTCTAACAGGTGTGAGGTGATACCTCATTGTCGTTTTGATTTGCATTTCTCTAATAATTAGTGGTGTTGAGCAGCTTTTCATGTGCGTCTTGGCCGTCTCTGTGACTTCTTTGAAGAAACGTCTATTTAGATCTTCTGCCCATTTTTGTATTGGGTTGTTTGTTTTATTAATATTAAGCTGCGTGAGCTGTTTATATATATTGGAGATTAAACCCTTGTCCATTGATTCGTTTGGGAACGTTTTTCGCCCATTCTGAGGGTTGCCTTTTTCCATTCCCGTTTTTTTTTAACCAAAAAAGAAAGAAAGCAAAAGAAGCAGAACACTAATGTGCGTGAAATATGCCTCTTGAAACTGTCGTTTTGAAATATGGACGTCTTTTGAACTTTTTGGTCGATATATGACCCCAGGATTTGTTTTCAGGGCAGGTGTCATTTACAGGCCTGCAATGATTTGGAATATCCACTGACCAGTAGCGCTGGGATTAAAGCTGCAGTTGTGCGAAATGGCCACAAGGTGGCAGCAGTTCTCCCTTAGCAAATCTGGTTACCAGGGCAACAGAGCCTCAATGGAAGCCTGTTCTAGATTGGAATTTAGAATGGAATGTGCCAGGAGAAAGCCCCTCAAGTTTGTCTCACTACTTCTTGTTCGTGTTTTTAATTTTTTATTACAGCAAGTTTGATTACAACGTTTGCTTGTTGTACGTGTGCAAGATGTGGTTCTGTTACACATATACATATGTCTGTTCTTCCTGGGACCCTTTTCCCATGTACATTATGACAGAATGTTGAGTAGTCTTCTCTTGGCATTCCGTAGGTCTTTGGTGATTATATATTTCACCTGTGTTTGTATATGTCTCTTAACCCCAATATCGTAATGAATCCAATCCTCACACCTTTCCATTGGTGAACCATAAGTTTGTTTAATGAATCTGTGATTGCCCTTCTCCGTGGAAATATCTGCCCTGGTATCCGTTTTTAGGTAACACCTATAAGTGATATCCTACGATATGTGTCTTTCACTTTCTGACTTACTACAAGTCCCGTGCTTACCTGTAGACTCATCTACGGGGCTGCAAATGGCATTGTGCCCTTTTTTTCCTTGGCTAATATTCTGTCTTAGCGAGGTCCATTTTCTGCAATGTGATTCCCTGAGGGAGGAGGATTAGCTGACCTGGGCAGCCTGACCCTGCCGGCAAGCCCTCCCCAGGTGTGCGTGGGTTGAGGTCGATAGAAACAGCACTCCAGGCAGCAATAGCCCCTGCAGCTGTGCCTGATTCCATATTCTCTGCCCCGTCAGCAGTCTCGGGGCTGTGCTGGTGGGAGGGTGTGAGGGTCCACGGCTTTGTTGGTGGCCCGGTGTGAGTGGGGCTCTGCTGGACTTTCTGCAGGAGTTGCCAGGCTGCCACCTGTAAAGAAGAGGATGTGTCACCCATAACTTCCACTGGAATTTCTCTCCGGGCTGAGGTGAGGAAGGAAAAAAAGGAATGATGGCCGGGACAGGAGGGGTATATCAGGCAGGGAAATGGAAAGCTTCTAGAAGAGTGCCCGGGGCCAGGACCATCCTGGATGGCCTGCAGGCACCAAGTTGGCCTGCATGCTGTCGCTGGTGTGGCTCCACGGCCCTTCCTCTAGGCTTTCAAGCCCTTGTACATATTCAGGTGTTTTACCTGGGAAGGGTGGGAACAGTTCAGCAGCAGCTGGCCTGGGGCTCAGCTCACGTTTACTCACAGAGGCCTCGGCACGGTACCCCAGCTTTGCAATGAGGATGCTCCTTGCGAGGGGGGGCCGGGCTGCTGGCTGTATGGGAGATGATTCCCCACCTCTGACCAATGTCAGAATTGTTTACCGCTGGAGCAAGTGCCCTGATAGGGTTTTCCTCTGTATAACTGCTGGGTTCAGGTTTTTTTTTTCTTTTTTGGTTCAAGTTAGAATTTATTCATCTATTATGTATTTATTGATATAAGCATGGAAATAATTCATTCTTAGAAATACATCTGTGTGAAGGGAAGAACTTTTTTCTGTTTTATTTTTAAATTTCATTTCTAAAAATTTTGCAGTTTAATTATATTTATTTTTCCAAACAGCAGGTTATTATTAGTTATCTATTTTATTCATATACATATATACAGGTCAATACCTATCTCCCAACTCATCTGACCACCATCACCCCATGGCTTCCCCCACTTGGTGTCCATACGTTTGTTCTCTACCTCTGTTTCTCTATTTCTGCCCTGCAAACCTGTTCATCTGTACCATATATCTAGGTTCCACATACATGCATTAATACAGAATATTTGTTTTGCTCTTTCTGACTTACTTCATTCTGTATGACAGTCTCTAGATCCACCGACTTCTCTACAAATAACCCAGTTTCATTCCTTTTCATGGCTGAGTCATATCCCATTTTATGTATGTACCACATCTTTATCCATTCATCTGTCTGTGGGCATTTAGGTTGCTTCCATTACCTGGCTATTGTAAATAGTGCTGCAATGAACATTGTGGTGAATGTGTGTTTTTGATTTATGGTTGTCTCTGTGTATATGCCCAGAAGTGGGATTGCTGGATCCTATGGTAATTCTATTTCTAGTTTCTTTAAGGAAACTCCATACTGTTCTCCATAGTGACTGTATCAATTTACCTTCCCACCAATAGTGGAAGAGGGTTCCTTTTGTCCACACCCTCCCCAGAATTTGTTGTTTGTAGACTTTCTGATGATGCCGATTCTAACAGGTGTGAGGTGATACCTCATTGTCGTTTTGATTTGCATTTCTCTAATAATTAGTGGTGTTGAGCAGCTTTTCATGTGCGTCTTGGCCGTCTCTGTGACTTCTTTGAAGAAACGTCTATTTAGATCTTCTGCCCATTTTTGTATTGGGTTGTTTGTTTTATTAATATTAAGCTGCGTGAGCTGTTTATATATATTGGAGATTAAACCCTTGTCCATTGATTCGTTTGCGAACGTTTTCGCCCATTCTGAGGGTTGCCTTTTTCCATTCCCGTTTTTTTTTAACCAAAAAAGAAAGAAAGCAAAAGAAGCAGAACACTAATGTGCGTGAAATATGCCTCTTGAAACTGTCGTTTTGAAATATGGACGTCTTTTGAACTTTTTGGTCGATATATGACCCCAGGATTTGTTTTCAGGGCAGGTGTCATTTACAGGCCTGCAATGATTTGGAATATCCACTGACCAGTAGCGCTGGGATTAAAGCTGCTGTTGTGCGAAATGGCCACAAGGTGGCAGCAGTTCTCCCTTAGCAAATCTGGTTACTAGGGCAACAGAGCCTCAATGGAAGCCTGTTCTAGATTGGAATTTAGAATGGAATGTGCCAGGAGAAAGCCCCTCAAGTTTGTCTCACTACTTCTTGTTCGTGTTTTTAATTTAATTTTTAATTTTTTATTACAGCAAGTTTGATTACAACGTTTGCTTGTTGTAGGTGTGCAAGATGTGGTTCTTTTACACATATACATATGTCTGTTCTTCCTGGGACCCTTTTCCCATGTACGTTATGACAGAATGTTGAGTAGTCTTCTCTTGGCATTCCGTAGGTCTTTGGTGATTATATATTTCACCTGTGTTTGTATATGTCTCTTAACCCCAATATCGTAATGAATCCAATCCTCACACCTTTCCATTGGTGAACCATAAGTTTGTTTAATGAATCTGTGATTGCCCTTCTCCGTGGAAATATCTGCCCTGGTATCCGTTTTTAGGTAACACCTATAAGTGATATCCTACGATATGTGTCTTTCACTTTCTGACTTACTACAAGTCCCGTGCTTACCTGTAGACTCATCTACGGGGCTGCAAATGGCATTGTGCCCTTTTTTTCCTTGGCTAATATTCTGTCTTAGCAAGGTCCATTTTCTGCAATGTGATTCCCTGAGGGCTGAGGATTAGCTGACCTGGGCAGCCTGACCCTGCCGGCAAGCCCTCCCCAGGTGTGCGTGGGTTGAGGTCAATAGAAACAGCACTCCAGGCAGCAATAGCCCCTGCAGCTGTGCCTGATTCCATATTCTCTGCCCCGTCAGCAGTCTCGGGGCTGTGCTGGTGGGAGGGTGTGAGGGTCCACGGCTTTGTTGGTGGCCCGGTGTGAGTGGGGCTCTGCTGGACTTTCTGCAGGAGTTGCCAGGCTGCCACCTGTAAAGAAGAGGATGTGTCACCCATAACTTCCACTGGAATTTCTCTCCGGGCTGAGGTGAGGAAGGAAAAAAAGGAATGATGGCCGGGACAGGAGGGGTATATCAGGCAGGGAAATGGAAAGCTTCTAGAAGAGTGCCCGGGGCCAGGACCATCCTGGATGGCCTGCAGGCACCAAGTTGGCCTGCATGCTGTCGCTGGTGTGGCTCCACGGCCCTTCCTCTAGGCTTTCAAGCCCTTGTACATATTCAGGTGTTTTACCTGGGAAGGGTGGGAACAGTTCAGCAGCAGCTGGCCTGGGGCTCAGCTCACGTTTACTCACAGAGGCCTCGGCACTGTCCCCCAGCTTTGCAATCAGGACGCTCCTTGCGTGGGGGGGCCGGGCTGCTGGCTGTATGGGAGATGATTCCCCACCTCTGACCAATCTCAGAATTGTTTACCGCTGGAACAAGTGCCCTGATAGGGTTTTCCTCTGTATAACTGCTGGGTACAGGATTTTTTTTTCTTTTTTGGTTCAAGTTAGAAGTTATTCATCTTTTATGTATTTATTGATATAAGCATGGAAATAATTCATTCATAGAAATACATCTGTGTGAAGGGAAGAACTTTTTTTCTGTTTTATTTTTAAATTTCATTTCTAAAAATTTTGCAGTTTAATCATATTTATTTTTCTATACAGCAGGTTATTATTAGTTATCTATTTTATTCATATACATATATACAGGTCAATACCTATCTCCCAACTCATCTGACCACCAACACCCCATGGCTTCCCCCACTTGGTGTCCATACGTTTGTTCTCTACCTCTGTTTCTCTATTTCTGCCCTGCAAACCTGTTCATCTGTACCATATATCTAGGTTCCACATACATGCATTAATACAGAATATTTGTTTTGCTCTTTCTGACTTACTTCATTCTGTATGACAGTCTCTAGATCCACCGACTTCTCTACAAATAACCCAGTTTCATTCCTTTTCATGGCTGAGTCATATCCCATTTTATGTATGTACCACATCTTTATCCATTCGTCTGTCTGTGGGCATTTAGGTTGCTTCCATTACCTGGCTATTGTAAATAGTGCTGCAATGAACATTGTGGTGAATGTGTGTTTTTGATTTATGGTTGTCTCTGGGTATATGCCCAGAAGTGGGATTGCTGGATCCTATGGTAATTCTATTCCTAGTTTCTTTAAGGAAACTCCATACTGTTCTCCATAGTGACTGTATCAATTTACCTTCCCACTAATAGTGGAAGAGGGTTCCTTTTGTCCACACCCTCCCCAGAATTTGTTGTTTGTAGATTTTCTGATGCTGCCGATTCTAACAGGTGTGAGGTGATACCTCATTGTCATTTTGATTTGCATTTCTCTAATAATTAGTGGTGTTGAGCAGCTTTTCATGTGCGTCTTGGCCGTCTCTGTGACTTCTTTGAAGAAACGTCTATTTAGATCTTCTGCCCATTTTTGTATTGGGTTGTTTGTTTTATTAATATTAAGCTGCGTGAGCTGTTTATATATATTGGAGATTAAACCCTTGTCCATTGATTCGTTTGCGAACATTTTCGCCCATTCTGAGGGTTGCCTTTTTCCATTCCCGTTTTTTTTAACCAAAAAAGAAAGAAAGCAAAAGAAGCAGAACACTAATGTGCGTGAAATATGCCTCTTGAAACTGTCGTTTTGAAATATGGACGTCTTTTGAACTTTTTGGTCGATATATGACCCCAGGATTTGTTTTCAGGGCAGGTGTCATTTACAGGCCTGCAATGATTTGGAATATCCACTGACCATTAGCGCTGGGATTAAAGCTGCTGTTGTGTGAAATGGCCAGAAGGTGGCAGCAGTTCTCCCTTAGCAAATCTGGTTACTAGGGCAACAGAGCCTCAATGGAAGCCTGTTCTAGATTGGAATTTAGAATGGAATGTGCCAGGAGAAAGCCCCTCAAGTTTGTCTCACTACTTCTTGTTCGTGTTTTTAATTTAATTTTTAATTTTTTATTACAGCAAGTTTGATTACAACGTTTGCTTGTTGTAGGTGTGCAAGATGTGGTTCTGTTACACATATACATATGTCTGTTCTTCCTGGGACCCTTTTCCCATGTACATTATGACAGAATGTTGAGTAGTCTTCTCTTGGCATTCCGTAGGTCTTTGGTGATTATATATTTCACCTGTGTTTGTATATGTCTCTTAACCCCAATATCGTAATGAATCCAATCCTCACACCTTTCCATTGGTGAACCATAAGTTTGTTTAATGAATCTGTGATTGCCCTTCTCCGTGGAAATATCTGCCCTGGTATCCGTTTTTAGGTAACACCTATAAGTGATATCCTACGATATGTGTCTTTCACTTTCTGACTTACTACAAGTCCCGTGCTTACCTGTAGACTCATCTACGGGGCTGCAAATGGCATTGTGCCCTTTTTTTCCTTGGCTAATATTCTGTCTTAGCGAGGTCCATTTTCTGCAATGTGATTCCCTGAGGGCTGAGGATTAGCTGACCTGGGCAGCCTGACCCTGCCGGCAAGCCCTCCCCAGGTGTGCGTGGGTTGAGGTCAATAGAAACAGCACTCCAGGCAGCAATAGCCCCTGCAGCTGTGCCTGATTCCATATTCTCTGCCCCGTCAGCAGTCTCGGGGCTGTGCTGGTGGGAGGGTGTGAGGGTCCACGGCTTTGTTGGTGGCCCGGTGTGAGTGGGGCTCTGCTGGACTTTCTGCAGGAGTTGCCAGGCTGCCACCTGTAAAGAAGAGGATGTGTCACCCATAACTTCCACTGGAATTTCTCTCCGGGCTGAGGTGAGGAAGGAAAAAAAGGAATGATGGCCGGGACAGGAGGGGTATATCAGGCAGGGAAATGGAAAGCTTCTAGAAGAGTGCCCGGGGCCAGGACCATCCTGGATGGCCTGCAGGCACCAAGTTGGCCTGCATGCTGTCGCTGGTGTGGCTCCACGGCCCTTCCTCTAGGCTTTCAAGCCCTTGTACATATTCAGGTGTTTTACCTGGGAAGGGTGGGAAGAGTTCAGCAGCAGCTGTCCTGGGGCTCAGCTCACGTTTACTCACAGAGGCCTCGGCACGGTCCCCCAGCTTTGCAATGAGGATGCTCCTTGCGTGGGGGGGCCGGGCTGCTGGCTGTATGGGAGATGATTCCCCACCTCTGACCAATGTCAGAATTGTTTACCGCTGGAACAAGTGCCCTGATAGGGTTTTCGTCTGTATAACTGCTGGGTTCAGGTCTTTTTTTCTTTTTTGGTTCAAGTTAGAATTTATTCATCTTTTATGTATTTATTGATATAAGCATGGAAATAATTCATTCATAGAAATATATCTGTGTGAAGGGAAGAACTTTTTTCTGTTTTATTTTTAAATTTCATTTCTAAAAAGTTTTCAGTTTAATCATATTTATTTTTCTATACAGCAGGTTATTATTAGTTATCTATTTTATTCATATACATATATACAGGTCAATACCTATCTCCCAACTCATCTGACCACCAACACCCCATGGCTTCCCCCACTTGGTGTCCATACGTTTGTTCTCTACCTCTGTTTCTCTATTTCTGCCCTGCAAACCTGTTCATCTGTACCATATATCTAGGTTCCACATACATGCATTAATACAGAATATTTGTTTTGCTCTTTCTGACTTACTTCATTCTGTATGACAGTCTCTAGATCCACCGACTTCTCTACAAATAACCCAGTTTCATTCCTTTTCATGGCTGAGTCATATCCCATTTTATGTATGTACCACATCTTTATCCATTCATCTGTCTGTGGGCATTTAGGTTGCTTCCATTACCTGGCTATTGTAAATAGTGCTGCAATGAACATTGTGGTGAATGTGTGTTTTTGATTTATGGTTGTCTCTGTGTATATGCCCAGAAGTGGGATTGCTGGATCCTATGGTAATTCTATTTCTAGTTTCTTTAAGGAAACTCCATACTGTTCTCCATAGTGACTGTATCAATTTACCTTCCCACCAATAGTGGAAGAGGGTTCCTTTTGTCCACACCCTCCCCAGAATTTGTTGTTTGTAGATTTTCTGATGATGCCGATTCTAACAGGTGTGAGGTGATACCTCATTGTCGTTTTGATTTGCATTTCTCTAATAATTAGTGGTGTTGAGCAGCTTTTCATGTGCGTCTTGGCCGTCTCTGTGACTTCTTTGAAGAAACGTCTATTTAGATCTTCTGCCCATTTTTGTATTGGGTTGTTTGTTTTATTAATATTAAGCTGCGTGAGCTGTTTATATATATTGGAGATTAAACCCTTGTCCATTGATTCGTTTGCGAACGTTTTCGCCCATTCTGAGGGTTGCCTTTTTCCATTCCCGTTTTTTTTTAACCAAAAAAGAAAGAAAGCAAAAGAAGCAGAACACTAATGTGCGTGAAATATGCCTCTTGAAACTGTCGTTTTGAAATATGGACGTCTTTTGAACTTTTTGGTCGATATATGACCCCAGGATTTGTTTTCAGGGCAGGTGTCATTTACAGGCCTGCAATGATTTGGAATATCCACTGACCAGTAGCGCTGGGATTAAAGCTGCTGTTGTGCGAAATGGCCACAAGGTGGCAGCAGTTCTCCCTTAGCAAATCTGGTTTCCAGGGCAACAGAGCCTCAATGGAAGCCTGTTCTAGATTGGAATTTAGAATGGAATGTGCCAGGAGAAAGCCCCTCAAGTTTGTCTCACTACTTCTTGTTCGTGTTTTTAATTTAATTTTTAATTTTTTATTACAGCAAGTTTGATTACAACGTTTGCTTGTTGTAGGTGTGCAAGATGTGGTTCTTTTACACATATACATATGTCTGTTCTTCCTGGGACCCTTTTCCCATGTACGTTATGACAGAATGTTGAGTAGTCTTCTCTTGGCATTCCGTAGGTCTTTGGTGATTATATATTTCACCTGTGTTTGTATATGTCTCTTAACCCCAATATCGTAATGAATCCAATCCTCACACCTTTCCATTGGTGAACCATAAGTTTGTTTAATGAATCTGTGATTGCCCTTCTCCGTGGAAATATCTGCCCTGGTATCCGTTTTTAGGTAACACCTGTAAGTGATATCCTACGATATGTGTCTTTCACTTTCTGACTTACTACAAGTCACGTGATTACCTGTAGACTCATCTACGGGGCTGCAAATGGCATTGTGTCCGTTTTTTCCTTGGCTAATATTCTGTCTTAGCGAGGTCCATTTTCTGCAATGTGATTTCCTGAGGGCTGAGGATTAGCTGACCTGGGCAGCCTGACCCTGCCGGCAAGCCCTCCCCAGGTGTGCCTGGGTTGAGGTCAATAGAAACAGCACTCCAGGCAGCAATAGCCCCTGCAGCTGTGCCTGACTCCATATTCTCTGCCCCGTCAGCAGTCTCGGGGCTGTGCTGGTGGGAGGGTGTGAGGGTCCACGGCTTTGTTGGTGGCCCGGTGTGAGTGGGGCTCTGCTGGAATTTCTGCAGGAGTTGCCAGGTTGCCACCTGTAAAGAAGAGGATGTGTCACCCATAATTTCCACTGGAATTTCTCTCCGGGCTGAGGTGAGGGAGGAAAAAAAAGAGTGGGGGCCGGGACAGGAGTGGTATCTCAGGCAGGGAAATGGAAAGCTTCCAGAAGAGCGCCCGGGGCCAGGACCATCCTGGCTGGCCTGCAGGCACCAAGTTGGCCTGCGTGCTGTCGCTGGTGTGGCTCCACGGCCCTTCCTCTAGGCTTTCAAGCCCTTGTACATATTCAGGTGTTTTACCTGGGAAGGGTGGGAACAGTTCAGCAGCAGCTGGCCTGGGGCTCAGCTCACGTTTACTCACAGAGGCCTCGGCACTGTCCCCCAGCTTTGCAATCAGGACGCTCCTTGCGTGGGGGGGCCGGGCTGCTGGCTGTATGGGAGATGATTCCCCACCTCTGACCAATCTCAGAATTGTTTACCGCTGGAACAAGTGCCCTGATAGGGTTTTCCTCTGTATAACTGCTGGGTACAGGATTTTTTTTTTCTTTTTTGGTTCAAGTTAGAAGTTATTCATCTTTTATGTATTTATTGATATAAGCATGGAAATAATTCATTCATAGAAATACATCTGTGTGAAGGGAAGAACTTTTTTTCTGTTTTATTTTTAAATTTCATTTCTAAAAATTTTGCAGTTTAATCATATTTATTTTTCTATACAGCAGGTTATTATTAGTTATCTATTTTATTCATATACATATATACAGGTCAATACCTATCTCCCAACTCATCTGACCACCAACACCCCATGGCTTCCCCCACTTGGTGTCCATACGTTTGTTCTCTACCTCTGTTTCTCTATTTCTGCCCTGCAAACCTGTTCATCTGTACCATATATCTAGGTTCCACATACATGCATTAATACAGAATATTTGTTTTGCTCTTTCTGACTTACTTCATTCTGTATGACAGTCTCTAGATCCACCGACTTCTCTACAAATAACCCAGTTTCATTCCTTTTCATGGCTGAGTCATATTCCCTTTTATATATGTACCACATCTTTATCCATTCGTCTGTCTGTGGGCATTTAGGTTGCTTCCATTACCTGGCTATTGTAAATAGTGCTGCAATGAACATTGTGGTGAATGTGTGTTTTTGATTTATGGTTTTCTCTGGGTATATGCCCAGAAGTGGGATTGCTGGATCCTATGGTAATTCTATTCCTAGTTTCTTTAAGGAAACTCCATACTGTTCTCCATAGTGACTGTATCAATTTACCTTCCCACTAATAGTGGAAGAGGGTTCCTTTTGTCCACACCCTCCCCAGAATTTGTTGTTTGTAGATTTTCTGATGCTGCCGATTCTAACAGGTGTGAGGTGATACCTCATTGTCATTTTGATTTGCATTTCTCTAATAATTAGTGGTGTTGAGCAGCTTTTCATGTGCGTCTTGGCCGTCTCTGTGACTTCTTTGAAGAAACGTCTATTTAGATCTTCTGCCCATTTTTGTATTGGGTTGTTTGTTTTATTAATATTAAGCTGCGTGAGCTGTTTATATATATTGGAGATTAAACCCTTGTCCATTGATTCGTTTGCGAACGTTTTCGCCCATTCTGAGGGTTGCCTTTTTCCATTCCCGTTTTTTTTAACCAAAAAAGAAAGAAAGCAAAAGAAGCAGAACACTAATGTGCGTGAAATATGCCTCTTGAAACTGTCGTTTTGAAATATGGACGTCTTTTGAACTTTTTGGTCGATATATGACCCCAGGATTTGTTTTCAGGGCAGGTGTCATTTACAGGCCTGCAATGATTTGGAATATCCACTGACCATTAGCGCTGGGATTAAAGCTGCTGTTGTGTGAAATGGCCACAAGGTGGCAGCAGTTCTCCCTTAGCAAATCTGGTTACTAGGGCAACAGAGCCTCAATGGAAGCCTGTTCTAGATTGGAATTTAGAATGGAATGTGCCAGGAGAAAGCCCCTCAAGTTTGTCTCACTACTTCTTGTTCGTGTTTTTAATTTAATTTTTATTTTTTTATTACAGCAAGTTTGATTACAACGTTTGCTTGTTGTAGGTGTGCAAGATGTGGTTCTGTTACACATATACATATGTCTGTTCTTCCTGGGACCCTTTTCCCATGTACATTATGACAGAATGTTGAGTAGTCTTCTCTTGGCATTCCGTAGGTCTTTGGTGATTATATATTTCACCTGTGTTTGTATATGTCTCTTAACCCCAATATCGTAATGAATCCAATCCTCACACCTTTCCATTGGTGAACCATAAGTTTGTTTAATGAATCTGTGATTGCCCTTCTCCGTGGAAATATCTGCCCTGGTATCCGTTTTTAGGTAACACCTATAAGTGATATCCTACGATATGTGTCTTTCACTTTCTGACTTACTACAAGTCCCGTGCTTACCTGTAGACTCATCTACGGGGCTGCAAATGGCATTGTGCCCTTTTTTTCCTTGGCTAATATTCTGTCTTAGCGAGGTCCATTTTCTGCAATGTGATTCCCTGAGGGCTGAGGATTAGCTGACCTGGGCAGCCTGACCCTGCCGGCAAGCCCTCCCCAGGTGTGCGTGGGTTGAGGTCAATAGAAACAGCACTCCAGGCAGCAATAGCCCCTGCAGCTGTGCCTGATTCCATATTCTCTGCCCCGTCAGCAGTCTCGGGGCTGTGCTGGTGGGAGGGTGTGAGGGTCCACGGCTTTGTTGGTGGCCCGGTGTGAGTGGGGCTCTGCTGGACTTTCTGCAGGAGTTGCCAGGCTGCCACCTGTAAAGAAGAGGATGTGTCACCCATAACTTCCACTGGAATTTCTCTCCGGGCTGAGGTGAGGAAGGAAAAAAAGGAATGATGGCCGGGACAGGAGGGGTATATCAGGCAGGGAAATGGAAAGCTTCTAGAAGAGTGCCCGGGGCCAGGACCATCCTGGATGGCCTGCAGGCACCAAGTTGGCCTGCATGCTGTCGCTGGTGTGGCTCCACGGCCCTTCCTCTAGGCTTTCAAGCCCTTGTACATATTCAGGTGTTTTACCTGGGAAGGGTGGGAACAGTTCAGCAGCAGCTGTCCTGGGGCTCAGCTCACGTTTACTCACAGAGGCCTCGGCACGGTCCCCCAGCTTTGCAATGAGGATGCTCCTTGCGTGGGGGGGCCGGGCTGCTGGCTGTATGGGAGATGATTCCCCACCTCTGACCAATGTCAGAATTGTTTACCGCTGGAACAAGTGCCCTGATAGGGTTTTCGTCTGTATAACTGCTGGGTTCAGGTCTTTTTTTCTTTTTTGGTTCAAGTTAGAATTTATTCATCTTTTATGTATTTATTGATATAAGCATGGAAATAATTCATTCATAGAAATATATCTGTGTGAAGGGAAGAACTTTTTTCTGTTTTATTTTTAAATTTCATTTCTAAAAATTTTTCAGTTTAATCATATTTATTTTTCTATACAGCAGGTTATTATTAGTTATCTATTTTATTCATATACATATATACAGGTCAATACCTATCTCCCAACTCATCTGACCACCAACACCCCATGGCTTCCCCCACTTGGTGTCCATACGTTTGTTCTCTACCTCTGTTTCTCTATTTCTGCCCTGCAAACCTGTTCATCTGTACCATATATCTAGGTTCCACATACATGCATTAATACAGAATATTTGTTTTGCTCTTTCTGACTTACTTCATTCTGTATGACAGTCTCTAGATCCACCGACTTCTCTACAAATAACCCAGTTTCATTCCTTTTCATGGCTGAGTCATATCCCATTTTATGTATGTACCACATCTTTATCCATTCATCTGTCTGTGGGCATTTAGGTTGCTTCCATTACCTGGCTATTGTAAATAGTGCTGCAATGAACATTGTGGTGAATGTGTGTTTTTGATTTATGGTTGTCTCTGTGTATATGCCCAGAAGTGGGATTGCTGGATCCTATGGTAATTCTATTTCTAGTTTCTTTAAGGAAACTCCATACTGTTCTCCATAGTGACTGTATCAATTTACCTTCCCACCAATAGTGGAAGAGGGTTCCTTTTGTCCACACCCTCCCCAGAATTTGTTGTTTGTAGATTTTCTGATGATGCCGATTCTAACAGGTGTGAGGTGATACCTCATTGTCGTTTTGATTTGCATTTCTCTAATAATTAGTGGTGTTGAGCATCTTTTCATGTGCGTCTTGGCCGTCTCTGTGACTTCTTTGAAGAAACGTCTATTTAGATCTTCTGCCCATTTTTGTATTGGGTTGTTTGTTTTATTAATATTAAGCTGCGTGAGCTGTTTATATATATTGGAGATTAAACCCTTGTCCATTGATTCGTTTGCGAACGTTTTCGCCCATTCTGAGGGTTGCCTTTTTCCATTCCCGTTTTTTTTTAACCAAAAAAGAAAGAAAGCAAAAGAAGCAGAACACTAATGTGCGTGAAATATGCCTCTTGAAACTGTCGTTTTGAAATATGGACGTCTTTTGAACTTTTTGGTCGATATATGACCCCAGGATTTGTTTTCAGGGCAGGTGTCATTTACAGGCCTGCAATGATTTGGAATATCCACTGACCAGTAGCGCTGGGATTAAAGCTGCTGTTGTGCGAAATGGCCACAAGGTGGCAGCAGTTCTCCCTTAGCAAATCTGGTTACCAGGGCAACAGAGCCTCAATGGAAGCCTGTTCTAGATTGGAATTTAGAATGGAATGTGCCAGGAGAAAGCCCCTCAAGTTTGTCTCACTACTTCTTGTTCGTGTTTTTAATTTAATTTTTAATTTTTTATTACAGCAAGTTTGATTACAACGTTTGCTTGTTGTAGGTGTGCAAGATGTGGTTCTTTTACACATATACATATGTCTGTTCTTCCTGGGACCCTTTTCCCATGTACGTTATGACAGAATGTTGAGTAGTCTTCTCTTGGCATTCCGTAGGTCTTTGGTGATTATATATTTCACCTGTGTTTGTATATGTCTCTTAACCCCAATATCGTAATGAATCCAATCCTCACACCTTTCCATTGGTGAACCATAAGTTTGTTTAATGAATCTGTGATTGCCCTTCTCCGTGGAAATATCTGCCCTGGTATCCGTTTTTAGGTAACACCTGTAAGTGATATCCTACGATATGTGTCTTTCACTTTCTGACTTACTACAAGTCACGTGATTACCTGTAGACTCATCTACGGGGCTGCAAATGGCATTGTGTCCGTTTTTTCCTTGGCTAATATTCTGTCTTAGCGAGGTCCATTTTCTGCAATGTGATTTCCTGAGGGCTGAGGATTAGCTGACCTGGGCAGCCTGACCCTGCCGGCAAGCCCTCCCCAGGTGTGCCTGGGTTGAGGTCAATAGAAACAGCACTCCAGGCAGCAATAGCCCCTGCAGCTGTGCCTGACTCCATATTCTCTGCCCCGTCAGCAGTCTCGGGGCTGTGCTGGTGGGAGGGTGTGAGGGTCCACGGCTTTGTTGGTGGCCCGGTGTGAGTGGGGCTCTGCTGGAATTTCTGCAGGAGTTGCCAGGTTGCCACCTGTAAAGAAGAGGATGTGTCACCCATAATTTCCACTGGAATTTCTCTCCGGGCTGAGGTGAGGGAGGAAAAAAAAGAGTGGGGGCCGGGACAGGAGGGGTATCTCAGGCAGGGAAATGGAAAGCTTCCAGAAGAGCGCCCGGGGCCAGGACCATCCTGGCTGGCCTGCAGGCACCAAGTTGGCCTGCGTGCTGTCGCTGGTGTGGCTCAACGGCCCTTCCTCTAGGCTTTCAAGCCCTTGTACATATTCAGGTGTTTTACCTGGGAAGGGTGGGAACAGTTCAGCAGCAGCTGGCCTGGGGCTCAGCTCACGTTTACTCACAGAGGCCTCGGCACTGTCCCCCAGCTTTGCAATCAGGACGCTCCTTGCGTGGGGGGGCCGGGCTGCTGGCTGTATGGGAGATGATTCCCCACCTCTGACCAATCTCAGAATTGTTTACCGCTGGAACAAGTGCCCTGATAGGGTTTTCCTCTGTATAACTGCTGGGTACATGATTTTTTTTTCTTTTTTGGTTCAAGTTAGAAGTTATTCATCTTTTATGTATTTATTGATATAAGCATGGAAATAATTCATTCATAGAAATACATCTGTGTGAAGGGAAGAACTTTTTTTCTGTTTTATTTTTAAATTTCATTTCTAAAAATTTTGCAGTTTAATCATATTTATTTTTCTATACAGCAGGTTATTATTAGTTATCTATTTTATTCATATACATATATACAGGTCAATACCTATCTCCCAACTCATCTGACCACCAACACCCCATGGCTTCCCCCACTTGGTGTCCATACGTTTGTTCTCTACCTCTGTTTCTCTATTTCTGCCCTGCAAACCTGTTCATCTGTACCATATATCTAGGTTCCACATACATGCATTAATACAGAATATTTGTTTTGCTCTTTCTGACTTACTTCATTCTGTATGACAGTCTCTAGATCCACCGACTTCTCTACAAATAACCCAGTTTCATTCCTTTTCATGGCTGAGTCATATCCCATTTTATGTATGTACCACATCTTTATCCATTCATCTGTCTGTGGGCATTTAGGTTGCTTCCATTACCTGGCTATTGTAAATAGTGCTGCAATGAACATTGTGGTGAATGTGTGTTTTTGATTTATGGTTGTCTCTGTGTATATGCCCAGAAGTGGGATTGCTGGATCCTATGGTAATTCTATTTCTAGTTTCTTTAAGGAAACTCCATACTGTTCTCCATAGTGACTGTATCAATTTACCTTCCCACCAATAGTGGAAGAGGGTTCCTTTTGTCCACACCCTCCCCAGAATTTGTTGTTTGTAGATTTTCTGATGATGCCGATTCTAACAGGTGTGAGGTGATACCTCATTGTCGTTTTGATTTGCATTTCTCTAATAATTAGTGGTGTTGAGCATCTTTTCATGTGCGTCTTGGCCATCTCTGTGACTTCTTTGAAGAAACGTCTATTTAGATCTTCTGCCCATTTTTGTATTGGGTTGTTTGTTTTATTAATATTAAGCTGCGTGAGCTGTTTATATATATTGGAGATTAAACCCTTGTCCATTGATTCGTTTGCGAAAGTTTTCGCCCATTCTGAGGGTTGCCTTTTTCCATTCCCGTTTTTTTTTAACCAAAAAAGAAAGAAAGCAAAAGAAGCAGAACACTAATGTGCGTGAAATATGCCTCTTGAAACTGTCGTTTTGAAATATGGACGTCTTTTGAACTTTTTGGTCGATATATGACCCCAGGATTTGTTTTCAGGGCAGGTGTCATTTACAGGCCTGCAATGATTTGGAATATCCACTGACCAGTAGCGCTGGGATTAAAGCTGCAGTTGTGCGAAATGGCCACAAGGTGGCAGCAGTTCTCCCTTAGCAAATCTGGTTACCAGGGCAACAGAGCCTCAATGGAAGCCTGTTCTAGATTGGAATTTAGAATGGAATGTGCCAGGAGAAAGCCCCTCAAGTTTGTCTCACTACTTCTTGTTCGTGTTTTTAATTTTTTATTACAGCAAGTTTGATTACAACGTTTGCTTGTTGTACGTGTGCAAGATGTGGTTCTGTTACACATATACATATGTCTGTTCTTCCTGGGACCCTTTTCCCATGTACATTATGACAGAATGTTGAGTAGTCTTCTCTTGGCATTCCGTAGGTCTTTGGTGATTATATATTTCACCTGTGTTTGTATATGTCTCTTAACCCCAATATCGTAATGAATCCAATCCTCACACCTTTCCATTGGTGAACCATAAGTTTGTTTAATGAATCTGTGATTGCCCTTCTCCGTGGAAATATCTGCCCTGGTATCCGTTTTTAGGTAACACCTATAAGTGATATCCTACGATATGTGTCTTTCACTTTCTGACTTACTACAAGTCCCGTGCTTACCTGTAGACTCATCTACGGGGCTGCAAATGGCATTGTGTCCGTTTTTTCCTTGGCTAATATTCTGTCTTAGCGAGGTCCATTTTCTGCAATGTGATTTCCTGAGGGCTGAGGATTAGCTGACCTGGGCAGCCTGACCCTGCCGGCAAGCCCTCCCCAGGTGTGCCTGGGTTGAGGTCAATAGAAACAGCACTCCAGGCAGCAATAGCCCCTGCAGCTGTGCCTGACTCCATATTCTCTGCCCCGTCAGCAGTCTCGGGGCTGTGCTGGTGGGAGGGTGTGAGGGTCCACGGCTTTGTTGGTGGCCCGGTGTGAGTGGGGCTCTGCTGGAATTTCTGCAGGAGTTGCCAGGTTGCCACCTGTAAAGAAGAGGATGTGTCACCCATAATTTCCACTGGAATTTCTCTCCGGGCTGAGGTGAGGGAGGAAAAAAAAGAGTGGGGGCCGGGACAGGAGGGGTATCTCAGGCAGGGAAATGGAAAGCTTCCAGAAGAGCGCCCGGGGCCAGGACCATCCTGGCTGGCCTGCAGGCACCAAGTTGGCCTGCGTGCTGTCGCTGGTGTGGCTCAACGGCCCTTCCTCTAGGCTTTCAAGCCCTTGTACATATTCAGGTGTTTTACCTGGGAAGGGTGGGAACAGTTCAGCAGCAGCTGGCCTGGGGCTCAGCTCACGTTTACTCACAGAAGCCTCGGCACTGTCCCCCAGCTTTGCAATCAGGACGCTCCTTGCGTGGGGGGGCCGGGCTGCTGGCTGTATGGGAGATGATTCCCCACCTCTGACCAATCTCAGAATTGTTTACCGCTGGAACAAGTGCCCTGATAGGGTTTTCCTCTGTATAACTGCTGGGTACATGATTTTTTTTTCTTTTTTGGTTCAAGTTAGAAGTTATTCATCTTTTATGTATTTATTGATATAAGCATGGAAATAATTCATTCATAGAAATACATCTGTGTGAAGGGAAGAACTTTTTTTCTGTTTTATTTTTAAATTTCATTTCTAAAAATTTTGCAGTTTAATCATATTTATTTTTCTATACAGCAGGTTATTATTAGTTATCTATTTTATTCATATACATATATACAGGTCAATACCTATCTCCCAACTCATCTGACCACCAACACCCCATGGCTTCCCCCACTTGGTGTCCATACGTTTGTTCTCTACCTCTGTTTCTCTATTTCTGCCCTGCAAACCTGTTCATCTGTACCATATATCTAGGTTCCACATACATGCATTAATACAGAATATTTGTTTTGCTCTTTCTGACTTACTTCATTCTGTATGACAGTCTCTAGATCCACCGACTTCTCTACAAATAACCCAGTTTCATTCCTTTTCATGGCTGAGTCATATCCCATTTTATGTATGTACCACATCTTTATCCATTCATCTGTCTGTGGGCATTTAGGTTGCTTCCATTACCTGGCTATTGTAAATAGTGCTGCAATGAACATTGTGGTGAATGTGTGTTTTTGATTTATGGTTGTCTCTGTGTATATGCCCAGAAGTGGGATTGCTGGATCCTATGGTAATTCTATTTCTAGTTTCTTTAAGGAAACTCCATACTGTTCTCCATAGTGACTGTATCAATTTACCTTCCCACCAATAGTGGAAGAGGGTTCCTTTTGTCCACACCCTCCCCAGAATTTGTTGTTTGTAGATTTTCTGATGATGCCGATTCTAACAGGTGTGAGGTGATACCTCATTGTCGTTTTGATTTGCATTTCTCTAATAATTAGTGGTGTTGAGCATCTTTTCATGTGCGTCTTGGCCGTCTCTGTGACTTCTTTGAAGAAACGTCTATTTAGATCTTCTGCCCATTTTTGTATTGGGTTGTTTGTTTTATTAATATTAAGCTGCGTGAGCTGTTTATATATATTGGAGATTAAACCCTTGTCCATTGATTCGTTTGCGAACGTTTTCGCCCATTCTGAGGGTTGCCTTTTTCCATTCCCGTTTTTTTTTAACCAAAAAAGAAAGAAAGCAAAAGAAGCAGAACACTAATGTGCGTGAAATATGCCTCTTGAAACTGTCGTTTTGAAATATGGACGTCTTTTGAACTTTTTGGTCGATATATGACCCCAGGATTTGTTTTCAGGGCAGGTGTCATTTACAGGCCTGCAATGATTTGGAATATCCACTGACCAGTAGCGCTGGGATTAAAGCTGCAGTTGTGCGAAATGGCCACAAGGTGGCAGCAGTTCTCCCTTAGCAAATCTGGTTACCAGGGCAACAGAGCCTCAATGGAAGCCTGTTCTAGATTGGAATTTAGAATGGAATGTGCCAGGAGAAAGCCCCTCAAGTTTGTCTCACTACTTCTTGTTCGTGTTTTTAATTTAATTTTTAATTTTTTATTACAGCAAGTTTGATTACAACGTTTGCTTGTTGTAGGTGTGCAAGATGTGGTTCTTTTACACATATACATATGTCTGTTCTTCCTGGGACCCTTTTCCCATGTACGTTATGACAGAATGTTGAGTAGTCTTCTCTTGGCATTCCGTAGGTCTTTGGTGATTATATATTTCACCTGTGTTTGTATATGTCTCTTAACCCCAATATCGTAATGAATCCAATCCTCACACCTTTCCATTGGTGAACCATAAGTTTGTTTAATGAATCTGTGATTGCCCTTCTCTGTGGAAATATCTGCCCTGGTATCCGTTTTTAGGTAACACCTTTAAGTGATATCCTACGATATGTGTCTTTCACTTTCTGACTTACTACAAGTCCCGTGCTTACCTGTAGACTCATCTACGGGGCTGCAAATGGCATTGTGCCCTTTTTTTCCTTGGCTAATATTCTGTCTTAGCAAGGTCCATTTTCTGCAATGTGATTCCCTGAGGGCTGAGGATTAGCTGACCTGGGCAGCCTGACCCTGCCGGCAAGCCCTCCCCAGGTGTGCGTGGGTTGAGGTCAATAGAAACAGCACTCCAGGCAGCAATAGCCCCTGCAGCTGTGCCTGATTCCATATTCTCTGCCCCGTCAGCAGTCTCGGGGCTGTGCTGGTGGGAGGGTGTGAGGGTCCACGGCTTTGTTGGTGGCCCGGTGTGAGTGGGGCTCTGCTGGACTTTCTGCAGGAGTTGCCAGGCTGCCACCTGTAAAGAAGAGGATGTGTCACCCATAACTTCCACTGGAATTTCTCTCCGGGCTGAGGTGAGGAAGGAAAAAAAGGAATGATGGCCGGGACAGGAGGGGTATATCAGGCAGGGAAATGGAAAGCTTCTAGAAGAGTGCCCGGGGCCAGGACCATCCTGGATGGCCTGCAGGCACCAAGTTGGCCTGCATGCTGTCGCTGGTGTGGCTCCACGGCCCTTCCTCTAGGCTTTCAAGCCCTTGTACATATTCAGGTGTTTTACCTGGGAAGGGTGGGAACAGTTCAGCAGCAGCTGTCCTGGGGCTCAGCTCACGTTTACTCACAGAGGCCTCGGCACGGTCCCCCAGCTTTGCAATGAGGATGCTCCTTGCGTGGGGGGGCCGGGCTGCTGGCTGTATGGGAGATGATTCCCCACCTCTGACCAATGTCAGAATTGTTTACCGCTGGAGCAAGTGCCCTGATAGGGTTTTCCTCTGTATAACTGCTGGGTTCAGGTTTTTTTTTCTTTTTTGGTTCAAGTTAGAATTTATTCATCTTTTATGTATTTATTGATATAAGCATGGAAATAATTCATTCATAGAAATACATCTGTGTGAAGGGAAGAACTTTTTTCTGTTTTATTTTTAAATTTCATTTCTAAAAATTTTGCAGTTTAATTATATTTATTTTTCTATACAGCAGGTTATTATTAGTTATCTATTTTATTCATATACATATATACAGGTCAATACCTATCTCCCAACTCATCTGACCACCATCACCCCATGGCTTCCCCCACTTGGTGTCCATACGTTTGTTCTCTACCTCTGTTTCTCTATTTCTGCCCTGCAAACCTGTTCATCTGTACCATATATCTAGGTTCCACATACATGCATTAATACAGAATATTTGTTTTGCTCTTTCTGACTTACTTCATTCTGTATGACAGTCTCTAGATCCACCGACTTCTCTACAAATAACCCAGTTTCATTCCTTTTCATGGCTGAGTCATATCCCATTTTATGTATGTACCACATCTTTATCCATTCATCTGTCTGTGGGCATTTAGGTTGCTTCCATTACCTGGCTATTGTAAATAGTGCTGCAATGAACATTGTGGTGAATGTGTGTTTTTGATTTATGGTTGTCTCTGTGTATATGCCCAGAAGTGGGATTGCTGGATCCTATGGTAATTCTATTTCTAGTTTCTTTAAGGAAACTCCATACTGTTCTCCATAGTGACTGTATCAATTTACCTTCCCACCAATAGTGGAAGAGGGTTCCTTTTGTCCACACCCTCCCCAGAATTTGTTGTTTGTAGATTTTCTGATGATGCCGATTCTAACAGGTGTGAGGTGATACCTCATTGTCGTTTTGATTTGCATTTCTCTAATAATTAGTGGTGTTGAGCATCTTTTCATGTGCGTCTTGGCCGTCTCTGTGACTTCTTTGAAGAAACGTCTATTTAGATCTTCTGCCCATTTTTGTATTGGGTTGTTTGTTTTATTAATATTAAGCTGCGTGAGCTGTTTATATATATTGGAGATTAAACCCTTGTCCATTGATTCGTTTGCGAACGTTTTCGCCCATTCTGAGGGTTGCCTTTTTCCATTCCCGTTTTTTTTTAACCAAAAAAGAAAGAAAGCAAAAGAAGCAGAACACTAATGTGCGTGAAATATGCCTCTTGAAACTGTCGTTTTGAAATATGGACGTCTTTTGAACTTTTTGGTCGATATATGACCCCAGGATTTGTTTTCAGGGCAGGTGTCATTTACAGGCCTGCAATGATTTGGAATATCCACTGACCAGTAGCGCTGGGATTAAAGCTGCTGTTGTGCGAAATGGCCACAAGGTGGCAGCAGTTCTCCCTTAGCAAATCTGGTTACCAGGGCAACAGAGCCTCAATGGAAGCCTGTTCTAGATTGGAATTTAGAATGGAATGTGCCAGGAGAAAGCCCCTCAAGTTTGTCTCACTACTTCTTGTTCGTGTTTTTAATTTAATTTTTAATTTTTTATTACAGCAAGTTTGATTACAACGTTTGCTTGTTGTAGGTGTGCAAGATGTGGTTCTTTTACACATATACATATGTCTGTTCTTCCTGGGACCCTTTTCCCATGTACGTTATGACAGAATGTTGAGTAGTCTTCTCTTGGCATTCCGTAGGTCTTTGGTGATTATATATTTCACCTGTGTTTGTATATGTCTCTTAACCCCAATATCGTAATGAATCCAATCCTCACACCTTTCCATTGGTGAACCATAAGTTTGTTTAATGAATCTGTGATTGCCCTTCTCCGTGGAAATATCTGCCCTGGTATCCGTTTTTAGGTAACACCTGTAAGTGATATCCTACGATATGTGTCTTTCACTTTCTGACTTACTACAAGTCACGTGATTACCTGTAGACTCATCTACGGGGCTGCAAATGGCATTGTGTCCGTTTTTTCCTTGGCTAATATTCTGTCTTAGCGAGGTCCATTTTCTGCAATGTGATTTCCTGAGGGCTGAGGATTAGCTGACCTGGGCAGCCTGACCCTGCCGGCAAGCCCTCCCCAGGTGTGCCTGGGTTGAGGTCAATAGAAACAGCACTCCAGGCAGCAATAGCCCCTGCAGCTGTGCCTGACTCCATATTCTCTGCCCCGTCAGCAGTCTCGGGGCTGTGCTGGTGGGAGGGTGTGAGGGTCCACGGCTTTGTTGGTGGCCCGGTGTGAGTGGGGCTCTGCTGGAATTTCTGCAGGAGTTGCCAGGTTGCCACCTGTAAAGAAGAGGATGTGTCACCCATAATTTCCACTGGAATTTCTCTCCGGGCTGAGGTGAGGGAGGAAAAAAAGAGTGGGGGCCGGGACAGGATTGGTATCTCAGGCAGGGAAATGGAAAGCTTCCAGAAGAGCGCCCGGGGCCAGGACCATCCTGGCTGGCCTGCAGGCACCAAGTTGGCCTGCGTGCTGTCGCTGGTGTGGCTCAACGGCCCTTCCTCTAGGCTTTCAAGCCCTTGTACATATTCAGGTGTTTTACCTGGGAAGGGTGGGAACAGTTCAGCAGCAGCTGGCCTGGGGCTCAGCTCACGTTTACTCACAGAGGCCTCGGCACTGTCCCCCAGCTTTGCAATCAGGACGCTCCTTGCGTGGGGGGGCCGGGCTGCTGGCTGTATGGGAGATGATTCCCCACCTCTGACCAATCTCAGAATTGTTTACCGCTGGAACAAGTGCCCTGATAGGGTTTTCCTCTGTATAACTGCTGGGTACAGGATTTTTTTTTTCTTTTTTGGTTCAAGTTAGAAGTTATTCATCTTTTATGTATTTATTGATATAAGCATGGAAATAATTCATTCATAGAAATACATCTGTGTGAAGGGAAGAACTTTTTTTCTGTTTTATTTTTAAATTTCATTTCTAAAAATTTTGCAGTTTAATCATATTTATTTTTCTATACAGCAGGTTATTATTAGTTATCTATTTTATTCATATACATATATACAGGTCAATACCTATCTCCCAACTCATCTGACCACCAACACCCCATGGCTTCCCCCACTTGGTGTCCATACGTTTGTTCTCTACCTCTGTTTCTCTATTTCTGCCCTGCAAACCTGTTCATCTGTACCATATATCTAGGTTCCACATACATGCATTAATACAGAATATTTGTTTTGCTCTTTCTGACTTACTTCATTCTGTATGACAGTCTCTAGATCCACCGACTTCTCTACAAATAACCCAGTTTCATTCCTTTTCATGGCTGAGTCATATCCCATTTTATGTATGTACCACATCTTTATCCATTCGTCTGTCTGTGGGCATTTAGGTTGCTTCCATTACCTGGCTATTGTAAATAGTGCTGCAATGAACATTGTGGTGAATGTGTGTTTTTGATTTATGGTTGTCTCTGGGTATATGCCCAGAAGTGGGATTGCTGGATCCTATGGTAATTCTATTCCTAGTTTCTTTAAGGAAACTCCATACTGTTCTCCATAGTGACTGTATCAATTTACCTTCCCACTAATAGTGGAAGAGGGTTCCTTTTGTCCACACCCTCCCCAGAATTTGTTGTTTGTAGATTTTCTGATGCTGCCGATTCTAACAGGTGTGAGGTGATACCTCATTGTCATTTTGATTTGCATTTCTCTAATAATTAGTGGTGTTGAGCAGCTTTTCATGTGCGTCTTGGCCGTCTCTGTGACTTCTTTGAAGAAACGTCTATTTAGATCTTCTGCCCATTTTTGTATTGGGTTGTTTGTTTTATTAATATTAAGCTGCGTGAGCTGTTTATATATATTGGAGATTAAACCCTTGTCCATTGATTCGTTTGCGAACGTTTTCGCCCATTCTGAGGGTTGCCTTTTTCCATTCCCGTTTTTTTTAACCAAAAAAGAAAGAAAGCAAAAGAAGCAGAACACTAATGTGCGTGAAATATGCCTCTTGAAACTGTCGTTTTGAAATATGGACGTCTTTTGAACTTTTTGGTCGATATATGACCCCAGGATTTGTTTTCAGGGCAGGTGTCATTTACAGGCCTGCAATGATTTGGAATATCCACTGACCATTAGCGCTGGGATTAAAGCTGCTGTTGTGTGAAATGGCCACAAGGTGGCAGCAGTTCTCCCTTAGCAAATCTGGTTACTAGGGCAACAGAGCCTCAATGGAAGCCTGTTCTAGATTGGAATTTAGAATGGAATGTGCCAGGAGAAAGCCCCTCAAGTTTGTCTCACTACTTCTTGTTCGTGTTTTTAATTTAATTTTTAATTTTTTATTACAGCAAGTTTGATTACAACGTTTGCTTGTTGTAGGTGTGCAAGATGTGGTTCTGTTACACATATACATATGTCTGTTCTTCCTGGGACCCTTTTCCCATGTACATTATGACAGAATGTTGAGTAGTCTTCTCTTGGCATTCCGTAGGTCTTTGGTGATTATATATTTCACCTGTGTTTGTATATGTCTCTTAACCCCAATATCGTAATGAATCCAATCCTCACACCTTTCCATTGGTGAACCATAAGTTTGTTTAATGAATCTGTGATTGCCCTTCTCCGTGGAAATATCTGCCCTGGTATCCGTTTTTAGGTAACACCTATAAGTGATATCCTACGATATGTGTCTTTCACTTTCTGACTTACTACAAGTCCCGTGCTTACCTGTAGACTCATCTACGGGGCTGCAAATGGCATTGTGCCCTTTTTTTCCTTGGCTAATATTCTGTCTTAGCGAGGTCCATTTTCTGCAATGTGATTCCCTGAGGGCTGAGGATTAGCTGACCTGGGCAGCCTGACCCTGCCGGCAAGCCCTCCCCAGGTGTGCGTGGGTTGAGGTCAATAGAAACAGCACTCCAGGCAGCAATAGCCCCTGCAGCTGTGCCTGATTCCATATTCTCTGCCCCGTCAGCAGTCTCGGGGCTGTGCTGGTGGGAGGGTGTGAGGGTCCACGGCTTTGTTGGTGGCCCGGTGTGAGTGGGGCTCTGCTGGACTTTCTGCAGGAGTTGCCAGGCTGCCACCTGTAAAGAAGAGGATGTGTCACCCATAACTTCCACTGGAATTTCTCTCCGGGCTGAGGTGAGGAAGGAAAAAAAGGAATGATGGCCGGGACAGGAGGGGTATATCAGGCAGGGAAATGGAAAGCTTCTAGAAGAGTGCCCGGGGCCAGGACCATCCTGGATGGCCTGCAGGCACCAAGTTGGCCTGCATGCTGTCGCTGGTGTGGCTCCACGGCCCTTCCTCTAGGCTTTCAAGCCCTTGTACATATTCAGGTGTTTTACCTGGGAAGGGTGGGAACAGTTCAGCAGCAGCTGTCCTGGGGCTCAGCTCACGTTTACTCACAGAGGCCTCGGCACGGTCCCCCAGCTTTGCAATGAGGATGCTCCTTGCGTGGGGGGGCCGGGCTGCTGGCTGTATGGGAGACGATTCCCCACCTCTGACCAATGTCAGAATTGTTTACCGCTGGAACAAGTGCCCTGATAGGGTTTTCGTCTGTATAACTGCTGGGTTCAGGTCTTTTTTTCTTTTTTGGTTCAAGTTAGAATTTATTCATCTTTTATGTATTTATTGATATAAGCATGGAAATAATTCATTCATAGAAATATATCTGTGTGAAGGGAAGAACTTTTTTCTGTTTTATTTTTAAATTTCATTTCTAAAAATTTTTCAGTTTAATCATATTTATTTTTCTATACAGCAGGTTATTATTAGTTATCTATTTTATTCATATACATATATACAGGTCAATACCTATCTCCCAACTCATCTGACCACCAACACCCCATGGCTTCCCCCACTTGGTGTCCATACGTTTGTTCTCTACCTCTGTTTCTCTATTTCTGCCCTGCAAACCTGTTCATCTGTACCATATATCTAGGTTCCACATACATGCATTAATACAGAATATTTGTTTTGCTCTTTCTGACTTACTTCATTCTGTATGACAGTCTCTAGATCCACCGACTTCTCTACAAATAACCCAGTTTCATTCCTTTTCATGGCTGAGTCATATCCCATTTTATGTATGTACCACATCTTTATCCATTCATCTGTCTGTGGGCATTTAGGTTGCTTCCATTACCTGGCTATTGTAAATAGTGCTGCAATGAACATTGTGGTGAATGTGTGTTTTTGATTTATGGTTGTCTCTGTGTATATGCCCAGAAGTGGGATTGCTGGATCCTATGGTAATTCTATTTCTAGTTTCTTTAAGGAAACTCCATACTGTTCTCCATAGTGACTGTATCAATTTACCTTCCCACCAATAGTGGAAGAGGGTTCCTTTTGTCCACACCCTCCCCAGAATTTGTTGTTTGTAGATTTTCTGATGATGCCGATTCTAACAGGTGTGAGGTGATACCTCATTGTCGTTTTGATTTGCATTTCTCTAATAATTAGTGGTGTTGAGCAGCTTTTCATGTGCGTCTTGGCCGTCTCTGTGACTTCTTTGAAGAAACGTCTATTTAGATCTTCTGCCCATTTTTGTATTGGGTTGTTTGTTTTATTAATATTAAGCTGCGTGAGCTGTTTATATATATTGGAGATTAAACCCTTGTCCATTGATTCGTTTGGGAACGTTTTCGCCCATTCTGAGGGTTGCCTTTTTCCATTCCCGTTTTTTTTTAACCAAAAAAGAAAGAAAGCAAAAGAAGCAGAACACTAATGTGCGTGAAATATGCCTCTTGAAACTGTCGTTTTGAAATATGGACGTCTTTTGAACTTTTTGGTCGATATATGACCCCAGGATTTGTTTTCAGGGCAGGTGTCATTTACAGGCCTGCAATGATTTGGAATATCCACTGACCAGTAGCGCTGGGATTAAAGCTGCTGTTGTGCGAAATGGCCACAAGGTGGCAGCAGTTCTCCCTTAGCAAATCTGGTTACTAGGGCAACAGAGCCTCAATGGAAGCCTGTTCTAGATTGGAATTTAGAATGGAATGTGCCAGGAGAAAGCCCCTCAAGTTTGTCTCACTACTTCTTGTTCGTGTTTTTAATTTAATTTTTAATTTTTTATTACAGCAAGTTTGATTACAACGTTTGCTTGTTGTAGGTGTGCAAGATGTGGTTCTTTTACACATATACATATGTCTGTTCTTCCTGGGACCCTTTTCCCATGTACGTTATGACAGAATGTTGAGTAGTCTTCTCTTGGCATTCCGTAGGTCTTTGGTGATTATATATTTCACCTGTGTTTGTATATGTCTCTTAACCCCAATATCGTAATGAATCCAATCCTCACACCTTTCCATTGGTGAACCATAAGTTTGTTTAATGAATCTGTGATTGCCCTTCTCAGTGGAAATATCTGCCCTGGTATCCGTTTTTAGGTAACACCTGTAAGTGATATCCTACGATATGTGTCTTTCACTTTCTGACTTACTACAAGTCACGTGATTACCTGTAGACTCATCTACGGGGCTGCAAATGGCATTGTGTCCGTTTTTTCCTTGGCTAATATTCTGTCTTAGCGAGGTCCATTTTCTGCAATGTGATTTCCTGAGGGCTGAGGATTAGCTGACCTGGGCAGCCTGACCCTGCCGGCAAGCCCTCCCCAGGTGTGCCTGGGTTGAGGTCAATAGAAACAGCACTCCAGGCAGCAATAGCCCCTGCAGCTGTGCCTGACTCCATATTCTCTGCCCCGTCAGCAGTCTCGGGGCTGTGCTGGTGGGAGGGTGTGAGGGTCCACGGCTTTGTTGGTGGCCCGGTGTGAGTGGGGCTCTGCTGGAATTTCTGCAGGAGTTGCCAGGTTGCCACCTGTAAAGAAGAGGATGTGTCACCCATAATTTCCACTGGAATTTCTCTCCGGGCTGAGGTGAGGGAGGAAAAAAAAGAGTGGGGGCCGGGACAGGAGTGGTATCTCAGGCAGGGAAATGGAAAGCTTCCAGAAGAGCGCCCGGGGCCAGGACCATCCTGGCTGGCCTGCAGGCACCAAGTTGGCCTGCGTGCTGTCGCTGGTGTGGCTCCACGGCCCTTCCTCTAGGCTTTCAAGCCCTTGAACATATTCAGGTGTTTTACCTGGGAAGGGTGGGAACAGTTCAGCAGCGGCTGGCCTGGGGCTCAGCTCACGTTTACTCACAGAGGCCTCGGCACTGTTCCCCAGCTTTGCAATCAGGACGCTCCTTGCGTGGGGGGGCCGGGCTGCTGGCTGTATGGGAGATGATTCCCCACCTCTGACCAATCTCAGAATTATTTACCACTGGAACAAGTGCCCTCATAGGGTTTTCGTCTGTATAACTGCTGGGTTCAGGTCTTTTTTTCTTTTTTGGTTCAAGTTAGAAGTTTTTCATCTTTTATGTATTTATTGATATAAGCATGGAAATAATTCATTCATAGAAATATATCTGTGTGAAGGGAAGAACTTTTTTCTGTTTTATTTTTAAATTTCATTTCTAAAAATTTTTCAGTTTAATCATATTTATTTTTCTATACAGCAGGTTATTATTAGTTATCTATTTTATTCATATACATATATACAGGTCAATACCTATCTCCCAACTCATCTGACCACCAACACCCCATGGCTTCCCCCACTTGGTGTCCATACGTTTGTTCTCTACCTCTGTTTCTCTATTTCTGCCCTGCAAACCTGTTCATCTGTACCATATATCTAGGTTCCACATACATGCATTAATACAGAATATTTGTTTTGCTCTTTCTGACTTACTTCATTCTGTATGACAGTCTCTAGATCCACCGACTTCTCTACAAATAACCCAGTTTCATTCCTTTTCATGGCTGAGTCATATCCCATTTTATGTATGTACCACATCTTTATCCATTCATCTGTCTGTGGGCATTTAGGTTGCTTCCATTACCTGGCTATTGTAAATAGTGCTGCAATGAACATTGTGGTGAATGTGTGTTTTTGATTTATGGTTGTCTCTGTGTATATGCCCAGAAGTGGGATTGCTGGATCCTATGGTAATTCTATTTCTAGTTTCTTTAAGGAAACTCCATACTGTTCTCCATAGTGACTGTATCAATTTACCTTCCCACCAATAGTGGAAGAGGGTTCCTTTTGTCCACACCCTCCCCAGAATTTGTTGTTTGTAGATTTTCTGATGATGCCAATTCTAACAGGTGTGAGGTGATACCTCATTGTCGTTTTGATTTGCATTTCTCTAATAATTAGTGGTGTTGAGCAGCTTTTCATGTGCGTCTTGGCCGTCTCTGTGACTTCTTTGAAGAAACGTCTATTTAGATCTTCTGCCCATTTTTGTATTGGGTTGTTTGTTTTATTAATATTAAGCTGCGTGAGCTGTTTATATATATTGGAGATTAAACCCTTGTCCATTGATTCGTTTGCGAACGTTTTCGCCCATTCTGAGGGTTGCCTTTTTCCATTCCCGTTTTTTTTTAACCAAAAAAGAAAGAAAGCAAAAGAAGCAGAACACTAATGTGCGTGAAATATGCCTCTTGAAACTGTCGTTTTGAAATATGGACGTCTTTTGAACTTTTTGGTCGATATATGACCCCAGGATTTGTTTTCAGGGCAGGTGTCATTTACAGGCCTGCAATGATTTGGAATATCCACTGACCAGTAGCGCTGGGATTAAAGCTGCTGTTGTGCGAAATGGCCACAAGGTGGCAGCAGTTCTCCCTTAGCAAATCTGGTTACTAGGGCAACAGAGCCTCAATGGAAGCCTGTTCTAGATTGGAATTTAGAATGGAATGTGCCAGGAGAAAGCCCCTCAAGTTTGTCTCACTACTTCTTGTTCGTGTTTTTAATTTAATTTTTAATTTTTTATTACAGCAAGTTTGATTACAACGTTTGCTTGTTGTAGGTGTGCAAGATGTGGTTCTTTTACACATATACATATGTCTGTTCTTCCTGGGACCCTTTTCCCATGTACGTTATGACAGAATGTTGAGTAGTCTTCTCTTGGCATTCCGTAGGTCTTTGGTGATTATATATTTCACCTGTGTTTGTATATGTCTCTTAACCCCAATATCGTAATGAATCCAATCCTCACACCTTTCCATTGGTGAACCATAAGTTTGTTTAATGAATCTGTGATTGCCCTTCTCTGTGGAAATATCTGCCCTGGTATCCGTTTTTAGGTAACACCTATAAGTGATATCCTACGATATGTGTCTTTCACTTTCTGACTTACTACAAGTCACGTGCTTACCTGTAGACTCATCTACGGGGCTGCAAATGGCATTGTGCCCTTTTTTTCCTTGGCTAATATTCTGTCTTAGCGAGGTCCATTTTCTGCAATGTGATTCCCTGAGGGCTGAGGATTAGCTGACCTGGGCAGCCTGACCCTGCCGGCAAGCCCTCCCCAGGTGTGCCTGGGTTGAGTTCAATAGAAACAGCACTCCAGGCAGCAATAGCCCCTGCAGCTGTGCCTGACTCCATATTCTCTGCCCCGTCAGCAGTCTCGGGGCTGTGCTGGTGGGAGGGTGTGAGGGTCCACGGCTTTGTTGGTGGCCCGGTGTGAGTGGGGCTCTGCTGGAATTTCTGCAGGAGTTGCCAGGTTGCCACCTGTAAAGAAGAGGATGTTTCACCCATAATTTCCACTGGAATTTCTCTCCGGGCTGAGGTGAGGGAGGAAAAAAAGGAGTGGGGGCCGGGACAGGAGTGGTATCTCAGGCAGGGAAATGGAAAGCTTCCAGAAGAGCGCCCGGGGCCAGGACCATCCTGGCTGGCCTGCAGGCACCAAGTTGGCCTGCGTGCTGTCGCTGGTGTGGCTCCACGGCCCTTCCTCTAGGCTTTCAAGCCCTTGAACATATTCAGGTGTTTTACCTGGGAAGGGTGGGAACAGTTCAGCAGTGGCTGGCCTGGGGCTCAGCTCACGTTTACTCACAGAGGCCTCGGCACTGTTCCCCAGCTTTGCAATCAGGACGCTCCTTGCGTGGGGGGGCCGGGCTGCTGTCTGTATGGGAGATGATTCCCCACCTCTGACCAATCTCAGAATTATTTACCACTGGAACAAGTGCCCTCATAGGGTTTTCCTCTGTATAACTGCTGGGTTCAGGTTTTTTTTTCTTTTTTGGTTCAAGTTAGAAGTTATTCATCTTTTATGTATTTATTGATATAAGCATGGAAATAATTCATTCATAGAAATATATCTGTGTGAAGGGAAGAACTTTTTTTCTGTTTTATTTTTAAATTTCATTTCTAAAAATTTTTCAGTTTAATCATATTTATTTTTCTATACAGCAGGTTATTATTAGTTATCTATTTTATTCATATACATATATACAGGTCAATACCTATCTCCCAACTCATCTGACCACCAACACCCCATGGCTTCCCCCACTTGGTGTCCATACGTTTGTTCTCTACCTCTGTTTCTCTATTTCTGCCCTGCAAACCTGTTCATCTGTACCATATATCTAGGTTCCACATACATGCATTAATACAGAGTATTTGTTTTGCTCTTTCTGACTTACTTCATTCTGTATGACAGTCTCTAGATCCACCGACTTCTCTACAAATAACCCAGTTTCATTCCTTTTCATGGCTGAGTCATATCCCATTTTATGTATGTACCACATCTTTATCCATTCATCTGTCTGTGGGCATTTAGGTTGCTTCCATTACCTGGCTATTGTAAATAGTGCTGCAATGAACATTGTGGTGAATGTGTGTTTTTGATTTATGGTTGTCTCTGTGTATATGCCCAGAAGTGGGATTGCTGGATCCTATGGTAATTCTATTTCTAGTTTCTTTAAGGAAACTCCATACTGTTCTCCATAGTGACTGTATCAATTTACCTTCCCACCAATAGTGGAAGAGGGTTCCTTTTGTCCACACAATCCCCGGAATTTGTTGTTTGTAGATTTTCTGATGATGCTGATTCTAACAGGTGTGAGGTGATACCTCATTGTCGTTTTGATTTGCATTTCTCTAATAATTAGTGGTGTTGAGCATCTTTTCATGTGCGTCTTGGCCGTCTCTGTGACTTCTTTGAAGAAACGTCTATTTAGATCTTCTGCCCATTTTTGTATTGGGTTGTTTGTTTTATTAATATTAAGCTGCGTGAGCTGTTTATATATATTGGAGATTAAACCCTTGTCCATTGATTCGTTTGCGAACGTTTTCGCCCATTCTGAGGGTTGCCTTTTTCCATTCCCGTTTTTTTTTAACCAAAAATGAAAGAAAGCAAAAGAAGCAGAACACTAATGTGCGTGAAATATGCCTCTTGAAACTGTCGTTTTGAAATATGGACGTCTTTTGAACTTTTTGGTCGATATATGACCCCAGGATTTGTTTTCAGGGCAGGTGTCATTTACAGGCCTGCAATGATTTGGAATATCCACTGACCAGTAGCGCTGGGATTAAAGCTGCTGTTGTGCGAAATGGCCACAAGGTGGCAGCAGTTCTCCCTTAGCAAATCTGGTTACTAGGGCAACAGAGCCTCAATGGAAGCCTGTTCTAGATTGGAATTTAGAATGGAATGTGCCAGGAGAAAGCCCCTCAAGTTTGTCTCACTACTTCTTGTTCGTGTTTTTAATTTAATTTTTAATTTTTTATTACAGCAAGTTTGATTACAATGTTTGCTTGTTGTAGGTGTGCAAGATGTGGTTCTTTTACACATATACATATGTCTGTTCTTCCTGGGACCCTTTTCCCATGTACATTATGACAGAATGTTGAGTAGTCTTCTCTTGGCATTCCGTAGGTCTTTGGTGATTATATATTTCACCTGTGTTTGTATATGTCTCTTAACCCCAATATCGTAATGAATCCAATCCTCACACCTTTCCATTGGTGAACCATAAGTTTGTTTAATGAATCTGTGATTGCCCTTCTTTGTGGAAATATCTGCCCTGGTATCCGTTTTTAGGTAACACCTATAAGTGATATCCTACGATATGTGTCTTTCACTTTCTGACTTACTACAAGTCACGTGCTTACCTGTAGACTCATCTACGGGGCTGCAAATGGCATTGTGCCCTTTTTTTCCTTGGCTAATATTCTGTCTTAGCGAGGTCCATTTTCTGCAATGTGATTCCCTGAGGGCTGAGGATTAGCTGACATGGGCAGCCTGACCCTGCCGGCAAGCCCTCCCCAGGTGTGCCTGGGTTGAGTTCAATAGAAACAGCACTCCAGGCAGCAATAGCCCCTGCAGCTGTGCCTGACTCCATATTCTCTGCCCCGTCAGCAGTCTCGGGGCTGTGCTGGTGGGAGGGTGTGAGGGTCCACGGCTTTGTTGGTGGCCCGGTGTGAGTGGGGCTCTGCTGGAATTTCTGCAGGAGTTGCCAGGTTGCCACCTGTAAAGAAGAGGATGTTTCACCCATAATTTCCACTGGAATTTCTCTCCGGGCTGAGGTGAGGGAGTAAAAAAAGGAGTGGGGGCCGGGACAGGAGTGGTATCTCAGGCAGGGAAATGGAAAGCTTCCAGAAGAGCGCCCGGGGCCAGGACCATCCTGGCTGGCCTGCAGGCACCAAGTTGGCCTGCGTGCTGTCGCTGGTGTGGCTCCACGGCCCTTTCTCTAGGCTTTCAAGCCCTTGAACATATTCAGGTGTTTTACCTGGGAAGGGTGGGAACAGTTCAGCAGTGGCTGGCCTGGGGCTCAGCTCACGTTTACTCACAGAGGCCTCGGCACTGTTCCCCAGCTTTGCAATCAGGACGCTCCTTGCGTGGGGGGGCCGGGCTGCTGTCTGTATGGGAGATGATTCCCCACCTCTGACCAATCTCAGAATTATTTACCACTGGAACAAGTGCCCTGATAGGGTTTTCCTCTGTATAACTGCTGGGTTCAGGTTTTTTTTTCTTTTTTGGTTCAAGTTAGAAGTTATTCATCTTTTATGTATTTATTGATATAAGCATGGAAATAATTCATTCATAGAAATATATCTGTGTGAAGGGAAGAACTTTTTTTCTGTTTTATTTTTAAATTTCATTTCTAAAAATTTTGCAGTTTAATCATATTTATTTTTCTATACAGCAGGTTATTATTAGTTATCTATTTTATTCATATACATATATACAGGTCAATACCTATCTCCCAACTCATTTGACCACCAACACCCCATGGCTTCCCCCACTTGGTGTCCATACGTTTGTTCTCTACCTCTGTTTCTCTATTTCTGCCCTGCAAACCTGTTCATCTGTACCATATATCTAGGTTCCACATACATGCATTAATACAGAGTATTTGTTTTGCTCTTTCTGACTTACTTCATTCTGTATGACAGTCTCTAGATCCACCGACTTCTCTACAAATAACCCAGTTTCATTCCTTTTCATGGCTGAGTCATATCCCATTTTATGTATGTACCACATCTTTATCCATTCATCTGTCTGTGGGCATTTAGGTTGCTTCCATTACCTGGCTATTGTAAATAGTGCTGCAATGAACATTGTGGTGAATGTGTGTTTTTGATTTATGGTTGTCTCTGTGTATATGCCCAGAAGTGGGATTGCTGGATCCTATGGTAATTCTATTTCTAGTTTCTTTAAGGAAACTCCATACTGTTCTCCATAGTGACTGTATCAATTTACCTTCCCACCAATAGTGGAAGAGGGTTCCTTTTGTCCACACAATCCCCGGAATTTGTTGTTTGTAGATTTTCTGATGATGCCGATTCTAACAGGTGTGAGGTGATACCTCATTGTCGTTTTGATTTGCATTTCTCTAATAATTAGTGGTGTTGAGCATCTTTTCATGTGCGTCTTGGCCGTCTCTGTGACTTCTTTGAAGAAACGTCTATTTAGATCTTCTGCCCATTTTTGTATTGGGTTGTTTGTTTTATTAATATTAAGCTGCGTGAGCTGTTTATATATATTGGAGATTAAACCCTTGTCCATTGATTCGTTTGCGAACGTTTTCGCCCATTCTGAGGGTTGCCTTTTTCCATTCCCGTTTTTTTTTTAACCAAAAATGAAAGAAAGCAAAAGAAGCAGAACACTAATGTGCGTGAAATATGCCTCTTGAAACTGTCGTTTTGAAATATGGACGTCTTTTGAACTTTTTGGTCGATATATGACCCCAGGATTTGTTTTCAGGGCAGGTGTCATTTACAGGCCTGCAATGATTTGGAATATCCACTGACCAGTAGCGCTGGGATTAAAGCTGCTGTTGTGCGAAATGGCCACAAGGTGGCAGCAGTTCTCCCTTAGCAAATCTGGTTACTAGGGCAACAGAGCCTCAATGGAAGCCTGTTCTAGATTGGAATTTAGAATGGAATGTGCCAGGAGAAAGCCCCTCAAGTTTGTCTCACTACTTCTTGTTCGTGTTTTTAATTTAATTTTTAATTTTTTATTACAGCAAGTTTGATTACAATGTTTGCTTGTTGTAGGTGTGCAAGATGTGGTTCTTTTACACATATACATATGTCTGTTCTTCCTGGGACCCTTTTCCCATGTACATTATGACAGAATGTTGAGTAGTCTTCTCTTGGCATTCCGTAGGTCTTTGGTGATTATATATTTCACCTGTGTTTGTATATGTCTCTTAACCCCAATATCGTAATGAATCCAATCCTCACACCTTTCCATTGGTGAACCATAAGTTTCTTTAATGAATCTGTGATTGCCCTTCTCCGTGGAAATATCTGCCCTGGTATCCGTTTTTAGGTAACACCTATAAGGGATATCCTACGATATGTGTCTTTCACTTTCTGACTTACTACAAGTCACGTGCTTACCTGTAGACTCATCTACGGGGCTGCAAATGGCATTGTGCCCTTTTTTTCCTTGGCTAATATTCTGTCTTAGCGAGGTCCATTTTCTGCAATGTGATTCCCTGAGGGCTGAGGATTAGCTGACCTGGGCAGCCTGACCCTGCCGGCAAGCCCTCCCCAGGTGTGCCTGGGTTGAGTTCAATAGAAACAGCACTCCAGGCAGCAATAGCCCCTGCAGCTGTGCCTGACTCCATATTCTCTGCCCCGTCAGCAGTCTCGGGGCTGTGCTGGTGGGAGGGTGTGAGGGTCCACGGCTTTGTTGGTGGCCCGGTGTGAGTGGGGCTCTGCTGGAATTTCTGCAGGAGTTGCCAGGTTGCCACCTGTAAAGAAGAGGATGTGTCACCCATAATTTCCACTGGAATTTCTCTCCGGGCTGAGGTGAGGGAGGAAAATAAAGAGTGGGGGCCAGAACAGGAGTGGTATCTCAGGCAGGGAAATGGAAAGCTTCCAGAAGAGCGCCCGGGTCCAGGACCATCCTGGCTGGCCTGCAGGCACCAAGTTGGCCTGCGTGCTGTCGCTGGTGTGGCTCCACGGCCCTTCCTCTAGGCTTTCAAGCCCTTGTACATATTCAGGTGTTTTACCTGGGAAGGGTGGGAACAGTTCAGCAGTGGCTGGCCTGGGGCTCAGCTCACGTTTACTCACAGAGGCCTCGGCACTGTCCCCCAGCTTTGCAATCAGGACGCTCCTTGCGTGGGGGGGCCGGGCTGCTGGCTGTATGGGAGATGATTCCCCACCTCTGACCAATGTCAGAATTGTTTACCGCTGGAACAAGTGCCCTGATAGGGTTTTCCTCTGTATAACTGCTGGGTTCAGGTTTTTTTTTTCTTTTTTGGTTCAAGTTAGAATTTATTCATCTTTTATGTATTTATTGATATAAGCATGGAAATAATTCATTCATAGAAATACATCTGTGTGAAGGGAAGAACTTTTTTCTGTTTTATTTTTAAATTTCATTTCTAAAAATTTTGCAGTTTAATTATATTTATTTTTCTATACAGCAGGTTATTATTAGTTATCTATTTTATTCATATACATATATACAGGTCAATACCTACCTCCCAACTCATCTGACCACCATCACCCCATGGCTTCCCCCACTTGGTGTCCATACGTTTGTTCTCTACCTCTGTTTCTCTATTTCTGCCCTGCAAACCTGTTCATCTGTACCATATATCTAGGTTCCACATACATGCATTAATACAGAATATTTGTTTTGCTCTTTCTGACTTACTTCATTCTGTATGACAGTCTCTAGATCCACCGACTTCTCTACAAATAACCCAGTTTCATTCCTTTTCATGGCTGAGTCATATCCCATTTTATGTATGTACCACATCTTTATCCATTCATCTGTCTGTGGGCATTTAGGTTGCTTCCATTACCTGGCTATTGTAAATAGTGCTGCAATGAACATTGTGGTGAATGTGTGTTTTTGATTTATGGTTGTCTCTGTGTATATGCCCAGAAGTGGGATTGCTGGATCCTATGGTAATTCTATTTCTAGTTTCTTTAAGGAAACTCCATACTGTTCTCCATAGTGACTGTATCAATTTACCTTCCCACCAATAGTGGAAGAGGGTTCCTTTTGTCCACACCCTCCCCAGAATTTGTTGTTTGTAGATTGTCTGATGATGCCGATTCTAACAGGTGTGAGGTGATACCTCATTGTCGTTTTGATTTGCATTTCTCTAATAATTAGTGGTGTTGAGCAGCTTTTCATGTGCGTCTTGGCCGTCTCTGTGACTTCTTTGAAGAAACGTCTATTTAGATCTTCTGCCCATTTTTGTATTGGGTTGTTTGTTTTATTAATATTAAGCTGCGTGAGCTGTTTATATATATTGGAGATTAAACCCTTGTCCATTGATTCGTTTGCGAACGTTTTCGCCCATTCTGAGGGTTGCCTTTTTCCATTCCCGTTTTTTTTTTTAACCAAAAAAGAAAGAAAGCAAAAGAAGCAGAACACTAATGTGCGTGAAATATGCCTCTTGAAACTGTCGTTTTGAAATATGGACGTCTTTTGAACTTTTTGGTCGATATATGACCCCAGGATTTGTTTTCAGGGCAGGTGTCATTTACAGGCCTGCAATGATTTGGAATATCCACTGACCAGTAGCGCTGGGATTAAAGCTGCTGTTGTGCGAAATGGCCACAAGGTGGCAGCAGTTCTCCCTTAGCAAATCTGGTTACTAGGGCAACAGAGCCTCAATGGAAGCCTGTTCTAGATTGGAATTTAGAATGGAATGTGCCAGGAGAAAGCCCCTCAAGTTTGTCTCACTACTTCTTGTTCGTGTTTTTAATTTAATTTTTAATTTTTTATTACAGCAAGTTTGATTACAATGTTTGCTTGTTGTAGGTGTGCAAGATGTGGTTCTTTTACACATATACATATGTCTGTTCTTCCTGGGACCCTTTTCCCATGTACATTATGACAGAATGTTGAGTAGTCTTCTCTTGGCATTCCGTAGGTCTTTGGTGATTATATATTTCACCTGTGTTTGTATATGTCTCTTAACCCCAATATCGTAATGAATCCAATCCTCACACCTTTCCATTGGTGAACCATAAGTCTGTTTAATGAATCTGTGATTGCCCTTCTCCGTGGAAATATCTGCCCTGGTATCCGTTTTTAGGTAACACCTATAAGGGATATCCTACGATATGTGTCTTTCACTTTCTGACTTACTACAAGTCACGTGCTTACCTGTAGACTCATCTACGGGGCTGCAAATGGCATTGTGCCCTTTTTTTCCTTGGCTAATATTCTGTCTTAGCGAGGTCCATTTTCTGCAATGTGATTCCCTGAGGGCTGAGGATTAGCTGACCTGGGCAGCCTGACCCTGCCGGCAAGCCCTCCCCAGGTGTGCCTGGGTTGAGTTCAATAGAAACAGCACTCCAGGCAGCAATAGCCCCTGCAGCTGTGCCTGACTCCATATTCTCTGCCCCGTCAGCAGTCTCGGGGCTGTGCTGGTGGGAGGGTGTGAGGGTCCACGGCTTTGTTGGTGGCCCGGTGTGAGTGGGGCTCTGCTGGAATTTCTGCAGGAGTTGCCAGGTTGCCACCTGTAAAGAAGAGGATGTGTCACCCATAATTTCCACTGGAATTTCTCTCCGGGCTGAGGTGAGGGAGGAAAATAAAGAGTGGGGGCCGGAACAGGAGTGGTATCTCAGGCAGGGAAATGGAAAGCTTCCAGAAGAGCGCCCGGGTCCAGGACCATCCTGGCTGGCCTGCAGGCACCAAGTTGGCCTGCGTGCTGTCGCTGGTGTGGCTCCACGGCCCTTCCTCTAGGCTTTCAAGCCCTTGTACATATTCAGGTGTTTTACCTGGGAAGGGTGGGAACAGTTTAGCAGCAGCTGGCCTGGGGCTCAGCTCACGTTTACTCACAGAGGCCTCGGCACGGTCCCCCAGCTTTGCAATCAGGACGCTCCTTGCGTGGGGGGGCCGGGCTGCTGGCTGTATGGGAGATGATTCCCCACCTCTGACCAATGTCAGAATTGTTTACCGCTGGAACAAGTGCCCTGATAGGGTTTTCCTCTGTATAACTGCTGGGTTCAGGTTTTTTTTTTTTTTTTGGTTCAAGTTAGAATTTATTCATCTTTTATGTATTTATTGATATAAGCATGGAAATAATTCATTCATAGAAATACATCTGTGTGAAGGGAAGAACTTTTTTCTGTTTTATTTTTAAATTTCATTTCTAAAAATTTTGCAGTTTAATTATATTTATTTTTCTATACAGCAGGTTATTATTAGTTATCTATTTTATTCATATACATATATACAGGTCAATACCTACCTCCCAACTCATCTGACCACCATCACCCCATGGCTTCCCCCACTTGGTGTCCATACGTTTGTTCTCTACCTCTGTTTCTCTATTTCTGCCCTGCAAACCTGTTCATCTGTACCATATATCTAGGTTCCACATACATGCATTAATACAGAATATTTGTTTTGCTCTTTCTGACTTACTTCATTCTGTATGACAGTCTCTAGATCCACCGACTTCTCTACAAATAACCCAGTTTCATTCCTTTTCATGGCTGAGTCATATCCCATTTTATGTATGTACCACATCTTTATCCATTCATCTGTCTGTGGGCATTTAGGTTGCTTCCATTACCTGGCTATTGTAAATAGTGCTGCAATGAACATTGTGGTGAATGTGTGTTTTTGATTTATGGTTGTCTCTGTGTATATGCCCAGAAGTGGGATTGCTGGATCCTATGGTAATTCTATTTCTAGTTTCTTTAAGGAAACTCCATACTGTTCTCCATAGTGACTGTATCAATTTACCTTCCCACCAATAGTGGAAGAGGGTTCCTTTTGTCCACACCCTCCCCAGAATTTGTTGTTTGTAGATTTTCTGATGATGCCGATTCTAACAGGTGTGAGGTGATACCTCATTGTCGTTTTGATTTGCATTTCTCTAATAATTAGTGGTGTTGAGCAGCTTTTCATGTGCGTCTTGGCCGTCTCTGTGACTTCTTTGAAGAAACGTCTATTTAGATCTTCTGCCCATTTTTGTATTGGGTTGTTTGTTTTATTAATATTAAGCTGCGTGAGCTGTTTATATATATTGGAGATTAAACCCTTGTCCATTGATTCGTTTGCGAACGTTTTCGCCCATTCTGAGGGTTGCCTTTTTCCATTCCCGTTTTTTTTTTAACCAAAAAAGAAAGAAAGCAAAAGAAGCAGAACACTAATGTGCGTGAAATATGCCTCTTGAAACTGTCGTTTTGAAATATGGACGTCTTTTGAACTTTTTGGTCGATATATGACCCCAGGATTTGTTTTCAGGGCAGGTGTCATTTACAGGCCTGCAATGATTTGGAATATCCACTGACCAGTAGCGCTGGGATTAAAGCTGCTGTTGTGCGAAATGGCCACAAGGTGGCAGCAGTTCTCCCTTAGCAAATCTGGTTACTAGGGCAACAGAGCCTCAATGGAAGCCTGTTCTAGATTGGAATTTAGAATGGAATGTGCCAGGAGAAAGCCCCTCAAGTTTGTCTCACTACTTCTTGTTCGTGTTTTTAATTTAATTTTTAATTTTTTATTACAGCAAGTTTGATTACAACGTTTGCTTGTTGTAGGTGTGCAAGATGTGGTTCTTTTACACATATACATATGTCTGTTCTTCCTGGGACCCTTTTCCCATGTACGTTATGACAGAATGTTGAGTAGTCTTCTCTTGGCATTCCGTAGGTCTTTGGTGATTATATATTTCACCTGTGTTTGTATATGTCTCTTAACCCCAATATCGTAATGAATCCAATCCTCACACCTTTCCATTGGTGAACCATAAGTTTGTTTAATGAATCTGTGATTGCCCTTCTCTGTGGAAATATCTGCCCTGGTATCCGTTTTTAGGTAACACCTATAAGTGATATCCTACGATATGTGTCTTTCACTTTCTGACTTACTACAAGTCACGTGCTTACCTGTAGACTCATCTACGGGGCTGCAAATGGCATTGTGCCCTTTTTTTCCTTGGCTAATATTCTGTCTTAGCGAGGTCCATTTTCTGCAATGTGATTCCCTGAGGGCTGAGGATTAGCTGACATGGGCAGCCTGACCCTGCCGGCAAGCCCTCCCCAGGTGTGCCTGGGTTGAGTTCAATAGAAACAGCACTCCAGGCAGCAATAGCCCCTGCAGCTGTGCCTGACTCCATATTCTCTGCCCCGTCAGCAGTCTCGGGGCTGTGCTGGTGGGAGGGTGTGAGGGTCCACGGCTTGGTTGGTGGCCCGGTGTGAGTGGGGCTCTGCTGGAATTTCTGCAGGAGTTGCCAGGTTGCCACCTGTAAAGAAGAGGATGTTTCACCCATAATTTCCACTGGAATTTCTCTCCGGGCTGAGGTGAGGGAGTAAAAAAAGGAGTGGGGGCCGGGACAGGAGTGGTATCTCAGGCAGGGAAATGGAAAGCTTCCAGAAGAGCGCCCGGGGCCAGGACCATCCTGGCTGGCCTGCAGGCACCAAGTTGGCCTGCGTGCTGTCGCTGGTGTGGCTCCACGGCCCTTCCTCTAGGCTTTCAAGCCCTTGAACATATTCAGGTGTTTTACCTGGGAAGGGTGGGAACAGTTCAGCAGTGGCTGGCCTGGGGCTCAGCTCACGTTTACTCACAGAGGCCTCGGCACTGTTCCCCAGCTTTGCAATCAGGACGCTCCTTGCGTGGGGGGGCCGGGCTGCTGTCTGTATGGGAGATGATTCCCCACCTCTGACCAATCTCAGAATTATTTACCACTGGAACAAGTGCCCTGATAGGGTTTTCCTCTGTATAACTGCTGGGTTCAGGTTTTTTTTTCTTTTTTGGTTCAAGTTAGAAGTTATTCATCTTTTATGTATTTATTGATATAAGCATGGAAATAATTCATTCATAGAAATATATCTGTGTGAAGGGAAGAACTTTTTTTCTGTTTTATTTTTAAATTTCATTTCTAAAAATTTTTCAGTTTAATCATATTTATTTTTCTATACAGCAGGTTATTATTAGTTATCTATTTTATTCATATACATATATACAGGTCAATACCTATCTCCCAACTCATCTGACCACCAACACCCCATGGCTTCCCCCACTTGGTGTCCATACGTTTGTTCTCTACCTCTGTTTCTCTATTTCTGCCCTGCAAACCTGTTCATCTGTACCATATATCTAGGTTCCACATACATGCATTAATACAGAGTATTTGTTTTGCTCTTTCTGACTTACTTCATTCTGTATGACAGTCTCTAGATCCACCGACTTCTCTACAAATAACCCAGTTTCATTCCTTTTCATGGCTGAGTCATATCCCATTTTATGTATGTACCACATCTTTATCCATTCATCTGTCTGTGGGCATTTAGGTTGCTTCCATTACCTGGCTATTGTAAATAGTGCTGCAATGAACATTGTGGTGAATGTGTGTTTTTGATTTATGGTTGTCTCTGTGTATATGCCCAGAAGTGGGATTGCTGGATCCTATGGTAATTCTATTTCTAGTTTCTTTAAGGAAACTCCATACTGTTCTCCATAGTGACTGTATCAATTTACCTTCCCACCAATAGTGGAAGAGGGTTTCTTTTGTCCACACAATCCCCGGAATTTGTTGTTTGTAGATTTTCTGATGATGCCGATTCTAACAGGTGTGAGGTGATACCTCATTGTCGTTTTGATTTGCATTTCTCTAATAATTAGTGGTGTTGAGCATCTTTTCATGTGCGTCTTGGCCGTCTCTGTGACTTCTTTGAAGAAACGTCTATTTAGATCTTCTGCCCATTTTTGTATTGGGTTGTTTGTTTTATTAATATTAAGCTGCGTGAGCTGTTTATATATATTGGAGATTAAACCCTTGTCCATTGATTCGTTTGCGAACGTTTTCGCCCATTCTGAGGGTTGCCTTTTTCCATTCCCGTTTTTTTTTTAACCAAAAATGAAAGAAAGCAAAAGAAGCAGAACACTAATGTGCGTGAAATATGCCTCTTGAAACTGTCGTTTTGAAATATGGACGTCTTTTGAACTTTTTGGTCGATATATGACCCCAGGATTTGTTTTCAGGGCAGGTGTCATTTACAGGCCTGCAATGATTTGGAATATCCACTGACCAGTAGCGCTGGGATTAAAGCTGCTGTTGTGCGAAATGGCCACAAGGTGGCAGCAGTTCTCCCTTAGCAAATCTGGTTACTAGGGCAACAGAGCCTCAATGGAAGCCTGTTCTAGATTGGAATTTAGAATGGAATGTGCCAGGAGAAAGCCCCTCAAGTTTGTCTCACTACTTCTTGTTCGTGTTTTTAATTTAATTTTTAATTTTTTATTACAGCAAGTTTGATTACAATGTTTGCTTGTTGTAGGTGTGCAAGATGTGGTTCTTTTACACATATACATATGTCTGTTCTTCCTGGGACCCTTTTCCCATGTACATTATGACAGAATGTTGAGTAGTCTTCTCTTGGCATTCCGTAGGTCTTTGGTGATTATATATTTCACCTGTATTTGTATATGTCTCTTAACCCCAATATCGTAATGAATCCAATCCTCACACCTTTCCATTGGTGAACCATAAGTTTGTTTAATGAATCTGTGATTGCCCTTCTCCGTGGAAATATCTGCCCTGGTATCCGTTTTTAGGTAACACCTATAAGGGATATCCTACGATATGTGTCTTTCACTTTCTGACTTACTACAAGTCACGTGCTTACCTGTAGACTCATCTACGGGGCTGCAAATGGCATTGTGCCCTTTTTTTCCTTGGCTAATATTCTGTCTTAGCGAGGTCCATTTTCTGCAATGTGATTCCCTGAGGGAGGAGGATTAGCTGACCTGGGCAGCCTGACCCTGCCGGCAAGCCCTCCCCAGGTGTGCGTGGGTTGAGGTCGATAGAAACAGCACTCCAGGCAGCAATAGCCCCTGCAGCTGTGCCTGATTCCATATTCTCTGCCCCGTCAGCAGTCTCGGGGCTGTGCTGGTGGGAGGGTGTGAGGGTCCACGGCTTTGTTGGTGGCCCGGTGTGAGTGGGGCTCTGCTGGACTTTCTGCAGGAGTTGCCAGGCTGCCACCTGTAAAGAAGAGGATGTGTCACCCATAACTTCCACTGGAATTTCTCTCCGGGCTGAGGTGAGGAAGGAAAAAAAGGAATGATGGCCGGGACAGGAGGGGTATATCAGGCAGGGAAATGGAAAGCTTCTAGAAGAGTGCCCGGGGCCAGGACCATCCTGGCTGGCCTGCAGGCACCAAGTTGGCCTGCATGCTGTCGCTGGTGTGGCTCCACGGCCCTTCCTCTAGGCTTTCAAGCCCTTGTACATATTCAGGTGTTTTACCTGGGAAGGGTGGGAACAGTTCAGCAGCAGCTGGCCTGGGGCTCAGCTCACGTTTACTCACAGAGGCCTCGGCACGGTCCCCCAGCTTTGCAATGAGGATGCTCCTTGCGAGGGGGGGCCGGGCTGCTGGCTGTATGGGAGATGATTCCCCACCTCTGACCAATGTCAGAATTGTTTACCGCTGGAGCAAGTGCCCTGATAGGGTTTTCCTCTGTATAACTGCTGGGTTCAGGTTTTTTTTTTCTTTTTTGGTTCAAGTTAGAATTTATTCATCTATTATGTATTTATTGATATAAGCATGGAAATAATTCATTCTTAGAAATACATCTGTGTGAAGGGAAGAACTTTTTTCTGTTTTATTTTTAAATTTCATTTCTAAAAATTTTGCAGTTTAATTATATTTATTTTTCCAAACAGCAGGTTATTATTAGTTATCTATTTTATTCATATACATATATACAGGTCAATACCTACCTCCCAACTCATCTGACCACCATCACCCCATGGCTTCCCCCACTTGGTGTCCATACGTTTGTTCTCTACCTCTGTTTCTCTATTTCTGCCCTGCAAACCTGTTCATCTGTACCATATATCTAGGTTCCACATACATGCATTAATACAGAATATTTGTTTTGCTCTTTCTGACTTACTTCATTCTGTATGACAGTCTCTAGATCCACCGACTTCTCTACAAATAACCCAGTTTCATTCCTTTTCATGGCTGAGTCATATCCCATTTTATGTATGTACCACATCTTTATCCATTCATCTGTCTGTGGGCATTTAGGTTGCTTCCATTACCTGGCTATTGTAAATAGTGCTGCAATGAACATTGTGGTGAATGTGTGTTTTTGATTTATGGTTGTCTCTGTGTATATGCCCAGAAGTGGGATTGCTGGATCCTATGGTAATTCTATTTCTAGTTTCTTTAAGGAAACTCCATACTGTTCTCCATAGTGACTGTATCAATTTACCTTCCCACCAATAGTGGAAGAGGGTTCCTTTTGTCCACACCCTCCCCAGAATTTGTTGTTTGTAGATTTTCTGATGATGCCGATTCTAACAGGTGTGAGGTGATACCTCATTGTCGTTTTGATTTGCATTTCTCTAATAATTAGTGGTGTTGAGCAGCTTTTCATGTGCGTCTTGGCCGTCTCTGTGACTTCTTTGAAGAAACGTCTATTTAGATCTTCTGCCCATTTTTGTATTGGGTTGTTTGTTTTATTAATATTAAGCTGCGTGAGCTGTTTATATATATTGGAGATTAAACCCTTGTCCATTGATTCGTTTGCGAACGTTTTCGCCCATTCTGAGGGTTGCCTTTTTCCATTCCCGTTTTTTTTTAACCAAAAAAGAAAGAAAGCAAAAGAAGCAGAACACTAATGTGCGTGAAATATGCCTCTTGAAACTGTCGTTTTGAAATATGGACGTCTTTTGAACTTTTTGGTCGATATATGACCCCAGGATTTGTTTTCAGGGCAGGTGTCATTTACAGGCCTGCAATGATTTGGAATATCCACTGACCAGTAGCGCTGGGATTAAAGCTGCTGTTGTGCGAAATGGCCACAAGGTGGCAGCAGTTCTCCCTTAGCAAATCTGGTTACCAGGGCAACAGAGCCTCAATGGAAGCCTGTTCTAGATTGGAATTTAGAATGGAATGTGCCAGGAGAAAGCCCCTCAAGTTTGTCTCACTACTTCTTGTTCGTGTTTTTAATTTAATTTTTAATTTTTTATTACAGCAAGTTTGATTACAACGTTTGCTTGTTGTAGGTGTGCAAGATGTGGTTCTTTTACACATATACATATGTCTGTTCTTCCTGGGACCCTTTTCCCATGTACGTTATGACAGAATGTTGAGTAGTCTTCTCTTGGCATTCCGTAGGTCTTTGGTGATTATATATTTCACCTGTGTTTGTATATGTCTCTTAACCCCAATATCGTAATGAATCCAATCCTCACACCTTTCCATTGGTGAACCATAAGTTTGTTTAATGAATCTGTGATTGCCCTTCTCTGTGGAAATATCTGCCCTGGTATCCGTTTTTAGGTAACACCTATAAGTGATATCCTACGATATGTGTCTTTCACTTTCTGACTTACTACAAGTCCCGTGCTTACCTGTAGACTCATCTACGGGGCTGCAAATGGCATTGTGCCCTTTTTTTCCTTGGCTAATATTCTGTCTTAGCGAGGTCCATTTTCTGCAATGTGATTCCCTGAGGGCTGAGGATTAGCTGACCTGGGCAGCCTGACCCTGCCGGCAAGACCTCCCCAGGTGTGCCTGCGTTGAGTTCAATAGAAACAGCACTCCAGGCAGCAATAGCCCCTGCAGCTGTGCCTGACTCCATATTCTCTGCCCCGTCAGCAGTCTCGGGGCTGTGCTGGTGGGAGGGTGTGAGGGTCCACGGCTTTGTTGGTGGCCCGGTGTGAGTGGGGCTCTGCTGGAATTTCTGCAGGAGTTGCCAGGTTGCCACCTGTAAAGAAGAGGATGTGTCACCCATAATTTCCACTGGAATTTCTCTCCGGGCTGAGGTGAGGGAGGAAAATAAAGAGTGGGGGCCGGAACAGGAGTGGTATCTCAGGCAGGGAAATGGAAAGCTTCCAGAAGAGCGCCCGGGTCCAGGACCATCCTGGCTGGCCTGCAGGCACCAAGTTGGCCTGCGTGCTGTCGCTGGTGTGGCTCCACGGCCCTTCCTCTAGGCTTTCAAGCCCTTGTACATATTCAGGTGTTTTACCTGGGAAGGGTGGGAACAGTTCAGCAGCAGCTGGCCTGGGGCTCAGCTCACGTTTACTCACAGAGGCCTCGGCACTGTCCCCCAGCTTTGCAATCAGGACGCTCCTTGCGTGGGGGGGCCGGGCTGCTGGCTGTATGGGAGATGATTCCCCACCTCTGACCAATGTCAGAATTGTTTACCGCTGGAACAAGTGCCCTGATAGGGTTTTCCTCTGTATAACTGCTGGGTTCAGGTTTTTTTTTTCTTTTTTGGTTCAAGTTAGAATTTATTCATCTTTTATGTATTTATTGATATAAGCATGGAAATAATTCATTCATAGAAATACATCTGTGTGAAGGGAAGAACTTTTTTCTGTTTTATTTTTAAATTTCATTTCTAAAAATTTTGCAGTTTAATTATATTTATTTTTCTATACAGCAGGTTATTATTAGTTATCTATTTTATTCATATACATATATACAGGTCAATACCTACCTCCCAACTCATCTGACCACCATCACCCCATGGCTTCCCCCACTTGGTGTCCATACGTTTGTTCTCTACCTCTGTTTCTCTATTTCTGCCCTGCAAACCTGTTCATCTGTACCATATATCTAGGTTCCACATACATGCATTAATACAGAATATTTGTTTTGCTCTTTCTGACTTACTTCATTCTGTATGACAGTCTCTAGATCCACCGACTTCTCTACAAATAACCCAGTTTCATTCCTTTTCATGGCTGAGTCATATCCCATTTTATGTATGTACCACATCTTTATCCATTCATCTGTCTGTGGGCATTTAGGTTGCTTCCATTACCTGGCTATTGTAAATAGTGCTGCAATGAACATTGTGGTGAATGTGTGTTTTTGATTTATGGTTGTCTCTGTGTATATGCCCAGAAGTGGGATTGCTGGATCCTATGGTAATTCTATTTCTAGTTTCTTTAAGGAAACTCCATACTGTTCTCCATAGTGACTGTATCAATTTACCTTCCCACCAATAGTGGAAGAGGGTTCCTTTTGTCCACACCCTCCCCAGAATTTGTTGTTTGTAGATTTTCTGATGATGCCGATTCTAACAGGTGTGAGGTGATACCTCATTGTCGTTTTGATTTGCATTTCTCTAATAATTAGTGGTGTTGAGCATCTTTTCATGTGCGTCTTGGCCGTCTCTGTGACTTCTTTGAAGAAACGTCTATTTAGATCTTCTGCCCATTTTTGTATTGGGTTGTTTGTTTTATTAATATTAAGCTGCGTGAGCTGTTTATATATATTGGAGATTAAACCCTTGTCCATTGATTCGTTTGCGAACGTTTTCGCCCATTCTGAGGGTTGCCTTTTTCCATTCCCGTTTTTTTTTTAACCAAAAAAGAAAGAAAGCAAAAGAAGCAGAACACTAATGTGCGTGAAATATGCCTCTTGAAACTGTCGTTTTGAAATATGGACGTCTTTTGAACTTTTTGGTCGATATATGACCCCAGGATTTGTTTTCAGGGCAGGTGTCATTTACAGGCCTGCAATGATTTGGAATATCCACTGACCAGTAGCGCTGGGATTAAAGCTGCTGTTGTGCGAAATGGCCACAAGGTGGCAGCAGTTCTCCCTTAGCAAATCTGGTTACCAGGGCAACAGAGCCTCAATGGAAGCCTGTTCTAGATTGGAATTTAGAATGGAATGTGCCAGGAGAAAGCCCCTCAAGTTTGTCTCACTACTTCTTGTTCGTGTTTTTAATTTTTTATTACAGCAAGTTTGATTACAACGTTTGCTTGTTGTAGGTGTGCAAGATGTGGTTCTGTTACACATATACATATGTCTGTTCTTCCTGGGACCGTTTTCCCATGTACATTATGACAGAATGTTGAGTAGTCTTCTCTTGGCATTCCGTAGGTCTTTGGTGATTATATATTTCACCTGTGTTTGTATATGTCTCTTAACCCCAATATCGTAATGAATCCAATCCTCACACCTTTCCATTGGTGAACCATAAGTTTGTTTAATGAATCTGTGATTGCCCTTCTCCGTGGAAATATCTGCCCTGGTATCCGTTTTTAGGTAACACCTATAAGGGATATCCTACGATATGTGTCTTTCACTTTCTGACTTACTACAAGTCCCGTGCTTACCTGTAGACTCATCTACGGGGCTGCAAATGGCATTGTGCCCCTTTTTTCCTTGGCTAATATTCTGTCTTAGCGAGGTCCATTTTCTGCAATGTGATTCCCTGAGGGAGGAGGATTAGCTGACCTGGGCAGCCTGACCCTGCCGGCAAGCCCTCCCCAGGTGTGCGTGGGTTGAGGTCGATAGAAACAGCACTCCAGGCAGCAATAGCCCCTGCAGCTGTGCCTGATTCCATATTCTCTGCCCCGTCAGCAGTCTCGGGGCTGTGCTGGTGGGAGGGTGTGAGGGTCCACGGCTTTGTTGGTGGCCCGGTGTGAGTGGGGCTCTGCTGGACTTTCTGCAGGAGTTGCCAGGCTGCCACCTGTAAAGAAGAGGATGTGTCACCCATAACTTCCACTGGAATTTCTCTCCGGGCTGAGGTGAGGAAGGAAAAAAAGGAATGATGGCCGGGACAGGAGGGGTATATCAGGCAGGGAAATGGAAAGCTTCTAGAAGAGTGCCCGGGGCCAGGACCATCCTGGCTGGCCTGCAGGCACCAAGTTGGCCTGCATGCTGTCGCTGGTGTGGCTCCACGGCCCTTCCTCTAGGCTTTCAAGCCCTTGTACATATTCAGGTGTTTTACCTGGGAAGGGTGGGAACAGTTCAGCAGCAGCTGGCCTGGGGCTCAGCTCACGTTTACTCACAGAGGCCTCGGCACGGTCCCCCAGCTTTGCAATGAGGATGCTCCTTGCGAGGGGGGGCCGGGCTGCTGGCTGTATGGGAGATGATTCCCCACCTCTGACCAATGTCAGAATTGTTTACCGCTGGAGCAAGTGCCCTGATAGGGTTTTCCTCTGTATAACTGCTGGGTTCAGGTTTTTTTTTTCTTTTTTGGTTCAAGTTAGAATTTATTCATCTATTATGTATTTATTGATATAAGCATGGAAATAATTCATTCTTAGAAATACATCTGTGTGAAGGGAAGAACTTTTTTCTGTTTTATTTTTAAATTTCATTTCTAAAAATTTTGCAGTTTAATTATATTTATTTTTCCAAACAGCAGGTTATTATTAGTTATCTATTTTATTCATATACATATATACAGGTCAATACCTACCTCCCAACTCATCTGACCACCATCACCCCATGGCTTCCCCCACTTGGTGTCCATACGTTTGTTCTCTACCTCTGTTTCTCTATTTCTGCCCTGCAAACCTGTTCATCTGTACCATATATCTAGGTTCCACATACATGCATTAATACAGAATATTTGTTTTGCTCTTTCTGACTTACTTCATTCTGTATGACAGTCTCTAGATCCACCGACTTCTCTACAAATAACCCAGTTTCATTCCTTTTCATGGCTGAGTCATATCCCATTTTATGTATGTACCACATCTTTATCCATTCATCTGTCTGTGGGCATTTAGGTTGCTTCCATTACCTGGCTATTGTAAATAGTGCTGCAATGAACATTGTGGTGAATGTGTGTTTTTGATTTATGGTTGTCTCTGTGTATATGCCCAGAAGTGGGATTGCTGGATCCTATGGTAATTCTATTTCTAGTTTCTTTAAGGAAACTCCATACTGTTCTCCATAGTGACTGTATCAATTTACCTTCCCACCAATAGTGGAAGAGGGTTCCTTTTGTCCACACCCTCCCCAGAATTTGTTGTTTGTAGATTTTCTGATGATGCCGATTCTAACAGGTGTGAGGTGATACCTCATTGTCGTTTTGATTTGCATTTCTCTAATAATTAGTGGTGTTGAGCAGCTTTTCATGTGCGTCTTGGCCGTCTCTGTGACTTCTTTGAAGAAACGTCTATTTAGATCTTCTGCCCATTTTTGTATTGGGTTGTTTGTTTTATTAATATTAAGCTGCGTGAGCTGTTTATATATATTGGAGATTAAACCCTTGTCCATTGATTCGTTTGCGAACGTTTTCGCCCATTCTGAGGGTTGCCTTTTTCCATTCCCGTTTTTTTTTAACCAAAAAAGAAAGAAAGCAAAAGAAGCAGAACACTAATGTGCGTGAAATATGCCTCTTGAAACTGTCGTTTTGAAATATGGACGTCTTTTGAACTTTTTGGTCGATATATGACCCCAGGATTTGTTTTCAGGGCAGGTGTCATTTACAGGCCTGCAATGATTTGGAATATCCACTGACCAGTAGCGCTGGGATTAAAGCTGCTGTTGTGCGAAATGGCCACAAGGTGGCAGCAGTTCTCCCTTAGCAAATCTGGTTACCAGGGCAACAGAGCCTCAATGGAAGCCTGTTCTAGATTGGAATTTAGAATTGAATGTGCCAGGAGAAAGCCCCTCAAGTTTGTCTCACTACTTCTTGTTCGTGTTTTTAATTTAATTTTTAATTTTTTATTACAGCAAGTTTGATTACAACGTTTGCTTGTTGTAGGTGTGCAAGATGTGGTTCTTTTACACATATACATATGTCTGTTCTTCCTGGGACCCTTTTCCCATGTACGTTATGACAGAATGTTGAGTAGTCTTCTCTTCGCATTCCGTAGGTCTTTGGTGATTATATATTTCACCTGTGTTTGTATATGTCTCTTAACCCCAATATCGTAATGAATCCAATCCTCACACCTTTCCATTGGTGAACCATAAGTTTGTTTAATGAATCTGTGATTGCCCTTCTCTGTGGAAATATCTGCCCTGGTATCCGTTTTTAGGTAACACCTATAAGTGATATCCTACGATATGTGTCTTTCACTTTCTGACTTACTACAAGTCCCGTGCTTACCTGTAGACTCATCTACGGGGCTGCAAATGGCATTGTGCCCTTTTTTTCCTTGGCTAATATTCTGTCTTAGCGAGGTCCATTTTCTGCAATGTGATTCCCTGAGGGCTGAGGATTAGCTGACCTGGGCAGCCTGACCCTGCCGGCAAGACCTCCCCAGGTGTGCCTGCGTTGAGTTCAATAGAAACAGCACTCCAGGCAGCAATAGCCCCTGCAGCTGTGCCTGACTCCATATTCTCTGCCCCGTCAGCAGTCTCGGGGCTGTGCTGGTGGGAGGGTGTGAGGGTCCACGGCTTTGTTGGTGGCCCGGTGTGAGTGGGGCTCTGCTGGAATTTCTGCAGGAGTTGCCAGGTTGCCACCTGTAAAGAAGAGGATGTGTCACCCATAATTTCCACTGGAATTTCTCTCCGGGCTGAGGTGAGGAAGGAAAAAAAGGAATGATGGCCGGGACAGGAGGGGTATATCAGGCAGGGAAATGGAAAGCTTCTAGAAGAGTGCCCGGGGCCAGGACCATCCTGGCTGGCCTGCAGGCACCAAGTTGGCCTGCATGCTGTCGCTGGTGTGGCTCCACGGCCCTTCCTCTAGGCTTTCAAGCCCTTGTACATATTCAGGTGTTTTACCTGGGAAGGGTGGGAACAGTTCAGCAGCAGCTGGCCTGGGGCTCAGCTCACGTTTACTCACAGAGGCCTCGGCACGGTCCCCCAGCTTTGCAATGAGGATGCTCCTTGCGAGGGGGGGCCGGGCTGCTGGCTGTATGGGAGATGATTCCCCACCTCTGACCAATGTCAGAATTGTTTACCGCTGGAGCAAGTGCCCTGATAGGGTTTTCCTCTGTATAACTGCTGGGTTCAGGTTTTTTTTTTCTTTTTTGGTTCAAGTTAGAATTTATTCATCTATTATGTATTTATTGATATAAGCATGGAAATAATTCATTCTTAGAAATACATCTGTGTGAAGGGAAGAACTTTTTTCTGTTTTATTTTTAAATTTCATTTCTAAAAATTTTGCAGTTTAATTATATTTATTTTTCCAAACAGCAGGTTATTATTAGTTATCTATTTTATTCATATACATATATACAGGTCAATACCTACCTCCCAACTCATCTGACCACCATCACCCCATGGCTTCCCCCACTTGGTGTCCATACGTTTGTTCTCTACCTCTGTTTCTCTATTTCTGCCCTGCAAACCTGTTCATCTGTACCATATATCTAGGTTCCACATACATGCATTAATACAGAATATTTGTTTTGCTCTTTCTGACTTACTTCATTCTGTATGACAGTCTCTAGATCCACCGACTTCTCTACAAATAACCCAGTTTCATTCCTTTTCATGGCTGAGTCATATCCCATTTTATGTATGTACCACATCTTTATCCATTCATCTGTCTGTGGGCATTTAGGTTGCTTCCATTACCTGGCTATTGTAAATAGTGCTGCAATGAACATTGTGGTGAATGTGTGTTTTTGATTTATGGTTGTCTCTGTGTATATGCCCAGAAGTGGGATTGCTGGATCCTATGGTAATTCTATTTCTAGTTTCTTTAAGGAAACTCCATACTGTTCTCCATAGTGACTGTATCAATTTACCTTCCCACCAATAGTGGAAGAGGGTTCCTTTTGTCCACACCCTCCCCAGAATTTGTTGTTTGTAGATTTTCTGATGATGCCGATTCTAACAGGTGTGAGGTGATACCTCATTGTCGTTTTGATTTGCATTTCTCTAATAATTAGTGGTGTTGAGCAGCTTTTCATGTGCGTCTTGGCCGTCTCTGTGACTTCTTTGAAGAAACGTCTATTTAGATCTTCTGCCCATTTTTGTATTGGGTTGTTTGTTTTATTAATATTAAGCTGCGTGAGCTGTTTATATATATTGGAGATTAAACCCTTGTCCATTGATTCGTTTGCGAACGTTTTCGCCCATTCTGAGGGTTGCCTTTTTCCATTCCCGTTTTTTTTTAACCAAAAAAGAAAGAAAGCAAAAGAAGCAGAACACTAATGTGCGTGAAATATGCCTCTTGAAACTGTCGTTTTGAAATATGGACGTCTTTTGAACTTTTTGGTCGATATATGACCCCAGGATTTGTTTTCAGGGCAGGTGTCATTTACAGGCCTGCAATGATTTGGAATATCCACTGACCAGTAGCGCTGGGATTAAAGCTGCTGTTGTGCGAAATGGCCACAAGGTGGCAGCAGTTCTCCCTTAGCAAATCTGGTTACCAGGGCAACAGAGCCTCAATGGAAGCCTGTTCTAGATTGGAATTTAGAATGGAATGTGCCAGGAGAAAGCCCCTCAAGTTTGTCTCACTACTTCTTGTTCGTGTTTTTAATTTAATTTTTAATTTTTTATTACAGCAAGTTTGATTACAACGTTTGCTTGTTGTAGGTGTGCAAGATGTGGTTCTTTTACACATATACATATGTCTGTTCTTCCTGGGACCCTTTTCCCATGTACGTTATGACAGAATGTTGAGTAGTCTTCTCTTGGCATTCCGTAGGTCTTTGGTGATTATATATTTCACCTGTGTTTGTATATGTCTCTTAACCCCAATATCGTAATGAATCCAATCCTCACACCTTTCCATTGGTGAACCATAAGTTTGTTTAATGAATCTGTGATTGCCCTTCTCTGTGGAAATATCTGCCCTGGTATCCGTTTTTAGGTAACACCTATAAGTGATATCCTACGATATGTGTCTTTCACTTTCTGACTTACTACAAGTCCCGTGCTTACCTGTAGACTCATCTACGGGGCTGCAAATGGCATTGTGCCCTTTTTTTCCTTGGCTAATATTCTGTCTTAGCGAGGTCCATTTTCTGCAATGTGATTCCCTGAGGGCTGAGGATTAGCTGACCTGGGCAGCCTGACCCTGCCGGCAAGACCTCCCCAGGTGTGCCTGCGTTGAGTTCAATAGAAACAGCACTCCAGGCAGCAATAGCCCCTGCAGCTGTGCCTGACTCCATATTCTCTGCCCCGTCAGCAGTCTCGGGGCTGTGCTGGTGGGAGGGTGTGAGGGTCCACGGCTTTGTTGGTGGCCCGGTGTGAGTGGGGCTCTGCTGGAATTTCTGCAGGAGTTGCCAGGTTGCCACCTGTAAAGAAGAGGATGTGTCACCCATAATTTCCACTGGAATTTCTCTCCGGGCTGAGGTGAGGGAGGAAAAAAAGGAGTGGGGGCCGGGACAGGAGTGGTATCTCAGGCAGGGAAATGGAAAGCTTCCAGAAGAGCGCCCGGGGCCAGGACCATCCTGGCTGGCCTGCAGGCACCAAGTTGGCCTGCGTGCTGTCGCTGGTGTGGCTCCACGGCCCTTCCTCTAGGCTTTCAAGCCCTTGTACATATTCAGGTGTTTTACCTGGGAAGGGTGGGAACAGTTCAGCAGCAGCTGGCCTGGGGCTCAGCTCACGTTTACTCACAGAGGCCTCGGCACTGTTCCCCAGCTTTGCAATCAGGACACTCCTTGCGTGGGGGGGCCGGGCTGCTGCCTGTATGGGAGATGATTCCCCACCTCTGACCAATCTAAGAATTGTTTACCACTGGAACAAGTGCCCTGATAGGGTTTTCCTCTGTATAACTGCTGGGTTCAGGTTTTTTTTTTCTTTTTTGTTTCAAGTTAGAATTTATTCATCTTTTATGTATTTATTGATATAAGCATGGAAATAATTCATTCATAGAAATACATCTGTGTGAAGGGAAGAACTTTTTTCTGTTTTATTTTTAAATTTCATTTCTAAAAATTTTGCAGTTTAATTATATTTATTTTTCTATACAGCAGGTTATTATTAGTTATCTATTTTATTCATATACATATATACAGGTCAATACCTATCTCCCAACTCATCTGACCACCAACACCCCATGGCTTCCCCCACTTGGTGTCCATACGTTTGTTCTCTACCTCTGTTTCTCTATTTCTGCCCTGCAAACCTGTTCATCTGTACCATATATCTAGGTTCCACATACATGCATTAATACAGAATATTTGTTTTGCTCTTTCTGACTTACTTCATTCTGTATGACAGTCTCTAGATCCACCGACTTCTCTACAAATAACCCAGTTTCATTCCTTTTCATGGCTGAGTCATATCCCATTTTATGTATGTACCACATCTTTATCCATTCATCTGTCTGTGGGCATTTAGGTTGCTTCCATTACCTGGCTATTGTAAATAGTGCTGCAATGAACATTGTGGTGAATGTGTGTTTTTGATTTATGGTTGTCTCTGTGTATATGCCCAGAAGTGGGATTGCTGGATCCTATGGTAATTCTATTTCTAGTTTCTTTAAGGAAACTCCATACTGTTCTCCATAGTGACTGTATCAATTTACCTTCCCACCAATAGTGGAAGAGGGTTCCTTTTGTCCACACCCTCCCCAGAATTTGTTGTTTGTAGATTTTCTGATGCTGCCGATTCTAACAGGTGTGAGGTGATACCTCATTGTCGTTTTGATTTGCATTTCTCTAATAATTAGTGGTGTTGAGCAGCTTTTCATGTGCGTCTTGGCCGTCTCTGTGACTTCTTGGAAGAAACGTCTATTTAGATCTTCTGCCCATTTTTGTATTGGGTTGTTTGTTTTATTAATATTAAGCTGCGTGAGCTGTTTATATATATTGGAGATTAAACCCTTGTCCATTGATTCGTTTGCGAACGTTTTCGCCCATTCTGAGGGTTGCCTTTTTCCATTCCCGTTTTTTTTTAACCAAAAAAGAAAGAAAGCAAAAGAAGCAGAACACTAATGTGCGTGAAATATGCCTCTTGAAACTGTCGTTTTGAAATATGGACGTCTTTTGAACTTTTTGGTCGATATATGACCCCAGGATTTGTTTTCAGGGCAGGTGTCATTTACAGGCCTGCAATGATTTGGAATATCCACTGACCAGTAGCGCTGGGATTAAAGCTGCTGTTGTGCGAAATGGCCACAAGGTGGCAGCAGTTCTCCCTTAGCAAATCTGGTTACCAGGGCAACAGAGCCTCAATGGAAGCCTGTTCTAGATTGGAATTTAGAATGGAATGTGCCAGGAGAAAGCCCCTCAAGTTTGTCTCACTACTTCTTCTTCGTGTTTTTAATTTAATTTTTAATTTTTTATTACAGCAAGTTTGATTACAACGTTTGCTTGTTGTAGGTGTGCAAGATGTGGTTCTTTTACACATATACATATGTCTGTTCTTCCTGGGACCCTTTTCCCATGTACGTTATGACAGAATGTTGAGTAGTCTTCTCTTGGCATTCCGTAGGTCTTTGGTGATTATATATTTCACCTGTGTTTGTATATGTCTCTTAACCCCAATATCGTAATGAATCCAATCCTCACACCTTTCCATTGGTGAACCATAAGTTTGTTTAATGAATCTGTGATTGCCCTTCTCCGTGGAAATATCTGCCCTGGTATCCGTTTTTAGGTAACACCTATAAGTGATATCCTACGATATGTGTCTTTCACTTTCTGACTTACTACAAGTCCCGTGCTTACCTGTAGACTCATCTACGGGGCTGCAAATGGCATTGTGCCCTTTTTTTCCTTGGCTAATATTCTGTCTTAGCGAGGTCCATTTTCTGCAATGTGATTCCCTGAGGGCTGAGGATTAGCTGACCTGGGCAGCCTGACCCTGCCGGCAAGCCCTCCCCAGGTGTGCCTGCGTTGAGTTCAATAGAAACAGCACTCCAGGCAGCAATAGCCCCTGCAGCTGTGCCTGACTCCATATTCTCTGCCCCGTCAGCAGTCTCGGGGCTGTGCTGGTGGGAGGGTGTGAGGGTCCACGGCTTTGTTGGTGGCCCGGTGTGAGTGGGGCTCTGCTGGAATTTCTGCAGGAGTTGCCAGGTTGCCACCTGTAAAGAAGAGGATGTGTCACCCATAATTTCCACTGGAATTTCTCTCCGGGCTGAGGTGAGGGAGGAAAAAAAAGAGTGGGGGCCGGGACAGCAGTGGTATCTCAGGCAGGGAAATGGAAAGCTTCCAGAAGAGCGCCCGGGGCCAGGACCATCCTGGCTGGCCTGCAAGCACCAAGTTGGCCTGCGTGCTGTCGCTGGTGTGGCTCCACGGCCCTTCCTCTAGGCTTTCAAGCCCTTGTACATATTCAGGTGTTTTACCTGGGAAGGGTGGGAACAGTTCAGCAGCAGCTGGCCTGGGGCTCAGCTCACGTTTACTCACAGAGGCCTCGGCACTGTTCCCCAGCTTTGCAATCAGGACTCTCCTTGCGTGGGGGGGCCGGGCTGCTGGCTGTATGGGAGATGATTCCCCACCTCTGACCAATGTCAGAATTGTTTACCGCTGGAGCAAGTGCCCTGATAGGGTTTTCCTCTGTATAACTGCTGAGTTCAGGTTTTTTTTTTCTTTTTTGGTTCAAGTTAGAATTTATTCATCTTTTATGTATTTATTGATATAAGCATGGAAATAATTCATTCATAGAAATACATCTGTGTGAAGGGAAGAACTTTTTTCTGTTTTATTTTTAAATTTCATTTCTAAAAATTTTGCAGTTTAATTATATTTATTTTTCTATACAGCAAGTTATTATTAGTTATCTATTTTATTCATATACATATATACAGGTCAATACCTATCTCCCAACTCATCTGACCACCATCACCCCATGGCTTCCCCCACTTGGTGTCCATACGTTTGTTCTCTACCTCTGTTTCTCTATTTCTGCCCTGCAAACCTGTTCATCTGTACCATATATCTAGGTTCCACATACATGCATTAATACAGAATATTTGTTTTGCTCTTTCTGACTTACTTCATTCTGTATGACAGTCTCTAGATCCACCGACTTCTCTACAAATAACCCAGTTTCATTCCTTTTCATGGCTGAGTCATATCCCATTTTATGTATGTACCACATCTTTATCCATTCATCTGTCTGTGGGCATTTAGGTTGCTTCCATTACCTGGCTATTGTAAATAGTGCTGCAATGAACATTGTGGTGAATGTGTGTTTTTGATTTATGGTTGTCTCTGTGTATATGCCCAGAAGTGGGATTGCTGGATCCTATGGTAATTCTATTTCTAGTTTCTTTAAGGAAACTCCATACTGTTCTCCATAGTGACTGTATCAATTTACCTTCCCACCAATAGTGGAAGAGGGTTCCTTTTGTCCACACCCTCCCCAGAATTTGTTGTTTGTAGATTTTCTGATGCTGCCGATTCTAACAGGTGTGAGGTGATACCTCATTGTCGTTTTGATTTGCATTTCTCTAATAATTAGTGGTGTTGAGCAGCTTTTCATGTGCGTCTTGGCCGTCTCTGTGACTTCTTGGAAGAAACGTCTATTTAGATCTTCTGCCCATTTTTGTATTGGGTTGTTTGTTTTATTAATATTAAGCTGCGTGAGCTGTTTATATATATTGGAGATTAAACCCTTGTCCATTGATTCGTTTGCGAACGTTTTCGCCCATTCTGAGGGTTGCCTTTTTCCATTCCCGTTTTTTTTTAACCAAAAAAGAAAGAAAGCAAAAGAAGCAGAACACTAATGTGCGTGAAATATGCCTCTTGAAACTGTCGTTTTGAAATATGGACGTCTTTTGAACTTTTTGGTCGATATATGACCCCAGGATTTGTTTTCAGGGCAGGTGTCATTTACAGGCCTGCAATGATTTGGAATATCCACTGACCAGTAGCGCTGGGATTAAAGCTGCTGTTGTGCGAAATGGCCACAAGGTGGCAGCAGTTCTCCCTTAGCAAATCTGGTTACCAGGGCAACAGAGCCTCAATGGAAGCCTGTTCTAGATTGGAATTTAGAATGGAATGTGCCAGGAGAAAGCCCCTCAAGTTTGTCTCACTACTTCTTCTTCGTGTTTTTAATTTAATTTTTAATTTTTTATTACAGCAAGTTTGATTACAACGTTTGCTTGTTGTAGGTGTGCAAGATGTGGTTCTTTTACACATATACATATGTCTGTTCTTCCTGGGACCCTTTTCCCATGTACGTTATGACAGAATGTTGAGTAGTCTTCTCTTGGCATTCCGTAGGTCTTTGGTGATTATATATTTCACCTGTGTTTGTATATGTCTCTTAACCCCAATATCGTAATGAATCCAATCCTCACACCTTTCCATTGGTGAACCATAAGTTTGTTTAATGAATCTGTGATTGCCCTTCTCTGTGGAAATATCTGCCCTGGTATCCGTTTTTAGGTAACACCTATAAGTGATATCCTACGATATGTGTCTTTCACTTTCTAACTTACTACAAGTCACGTGCTTACCTGTAGACTCATCTACGGGGCTGCAAATGGCATTGTGCCCTTTTTTTCCTTGGCTAATATTCTGTCTTAGCGAGGTCCATTTTCTGCAATGTGATTCCCTGAGGGCTGAGGATTAGCTGACCTGGGCAGCCTGACCCTGCCGGCAAGCCCTCCCCAGGTGTGCCTGGGTTGAGTTCAATAGAAACAGCACTCCAGGCAGCAATAGCCCCTGCAGCTGTGCCTGACTCCATATTCTCTGCCCCGTCAGCAGTCTCGGGGCTGTGCTGGTGGGAGGGTGTGAGGGTCCACGGCTTTGTTGGTGGCCCGGTGTGAGTGGGGCTCTGCTGGAATTTCTGCAGGAGTTGCCAGGTTGCCACCTGTAAAGAAGAGGATGTGTCACCCATAATTTCCACTGGAATTTCTCTCCGGGCTGAGGTGAGGGAGGAAAAAAAGGAGTGGGGGCCGGGACAGGAGTGGTATCTCAGGCAGGGAAATGGAAAGCTTCCAGAAGAGCGCCCGGGGCCAGGACCATCCTGGCTGGCCTGCAGGCACCAAGTTGGCCTGCGTGCTGTCGCTGGTGTGGCTCCACGGCCCTTCCTCTAGGCTTTCAAGCCCTTGTACATATTCAGGTGTTTTACCTGGGAAGGGTGGGAACAGTTCAGCAGCAGCTGGCCTGGGACTCAGCTCACGTTTACTCACAGAGGCCTCGGCACGGTCCCCCAGCTTTGCAATGAGGATGCTCCTTGCGTGGGGGGGCCGGGCTGCTGGCTGTATGGGAGATGATTCCCCACCTCTGACCAATGTCAGAATTGTTTACCGCTGGAGCAAGTGCCCTGATAGGGTTTTCCTCTGTATAACTGCTGAGTTCAGGTTTTTTTTTTCTTTTTTGGTTCAAGTTAGAATTTATTCATCTTTTATGTATTTATTGATATAAGCATGGAAATAATTCATTCATAGAAATACATCTGTGTGAAGGGAAGAACTTTTTTCTGTTTTATTTTTAAATTTCATTTCTAAAAATTTTGCAGTTTAATTATATTTATTTTTCTATACAGCAAGTTATTATTAGTTATCTATTTTATTCATATACATATATACAGGTCAATACCTATCTCCCAACTCATCTGACCACCATCACCCCATGGCTTCCCCCACTTGGTGTCCATACGTTTGTTCTCTACCTCTGTTTCTCTATTTCTGCCCTGCAAACCTGTTCATCTGTACCATATATCTAGGTTCCACATACATGCATTAATACAGAATATTTGTTTTGCTCTTTCTGACTTACTTCATTCTGTATGACAGTCTCTAGATCCACCGACTTCTCTACAAATAACCCAGTTTCATTCCTTTTCATGGCTGAGTCATATCCCATTTTATGTATGTACCACATCTTTATCCATTCATCTGTCTGTGGGCATTTAGGTTGCTTCCATTACCTGGCTATTGTAAATAGTGCTGCAATGAACATTGTGGTGAATGTGTGTTTTTGATTTATGGTTGTCTCTGTGTATATGCCCAGAAGTGGGATTGCTGGATCCTATGGTAATTCTATTTCTAGTTTCTTTAAGGAAACTCCATACTGTTCTCCATAGTGACTGTATCAATTTACCTTCCCACCAATAGTGGAAGAGGGTTCCTTTTGTCCACACCCTCCCCAGAATTTGTTGTTTGTAGATTTTCTGATGCTGCCGATTCTAACAGGTGTGAGGTGATACCTCATTGTCGTTTTGATTTGCATTTCTCTAATAATTAGTGGTGTTGAGCAGCTTTTCATGTGCGTCTTGGCCGTCTCTGTGACTTCTTGGAAGAAACGTCTATTTAGATCTTCTGCCCATTTTTGTATTGGGTTGTTTGTTTTATTAATATTAAGCTGCGTGAGCTGTTTATATATATTGGAGATTAAACCCTTGTCCATTGATTCGTTTGCGAACGTTTTCGCCCATTCTGAGGGTTGCCTTTTTCCATTCCCGTTTTTTTTTAACCAAAAAAGAAAGAAAGCAAAAGAAGCAGAACACTAATGTGCGTGAAATATGCCTCTTGAAACTGTCGTTTTGAAATATGGACGTCTTTTGAACTTTTTGGTCGATATATGACCCCAGGATTTGTTTTCAGGGCAGGTGTCATTTACAGGCCTGCAATGATTTGGAATATCCACTGACCAGTAGCGCTGGGATTAAAGCTGCTGTTGTGCGAAATGGCCACAAGGTGGCAGCAGTTCTCCCTTAGCAAATCTGGTTACCAGGGCAACAGAGCCTCAATGGAAGCCTGTTCTAGATTGGAATTTAGAATGGAATGTGCCAGGAGAAAGCCCCTCAAGTTTGTCTCACTACTTCTTCTTCGTGTTTTTAATTTAATTTTTAATTTTTTATTACAGCAAGTTTGATTACAACGTTTGCTTGTTGTAGGTGTGCAAGATGTGGTTCTTTTACACATATACATATGTCTGTTCTTCCTGGGACCCTTTTCCCATGTACGTTATGACAGAATGTTGAGTAGTCTTCTCTTGGCATTCCGTAGGTCTTTGGTGATTATATATTTCACCTGTGTTTGTATATGTCTCTTAACCCCAATATCGTAATGAATCCAATCCTCACACCTTTCCATTGGTGAACCATAAGTTTGTTTAATGAATCTGTGATTACCCTTCTCCGTGGAAATATCTGCCCTGGTATCCGTTTTTAGGTAACACCTATAAGTGATATCCTACGATATGTGTCTTTCACTTTCTGACTTACTACAAGTCCCGTGCTTACCTGTAGACTCATCTACGGGGCTGCAAATGGCATTGTGCCCTTTTTTTCCTTGGCTAATATTCTGTCTTAGCGAGGTCCATTTTCTGCAATGTGATTCCCTGAGGGCTGAGGATTAGCTGACCTGGGCAGCCTGACCCTGCCGGCAAGCCCTCCCCAGGTGTGCCTGCGTTGAGTTCAATAGAAACAGCACTCCAGGCAGCAATAGCCCCTGCAGCTGTGCCTGACTCCATATTCTCTGCCCCGTCAGCAGTCTCGGGGCTGTGCTGGTGGGAGGGTGTGAGGGTCCACGGCTTTGTTGGTGGCCCGGTGTGAGTGGGGCTCTGCTGGAATTTCTGCAGGAGTTGCCAGGTTGCCACCTGTAAAGAAGAGGATGTGTCACCCATAATTTCCACTGGAATTTCTCTCCGGGCTGAGGTGAGGGAGGAAAAAAAAGAGTGGGGGCCGGGACAGCAGTGGTATCTCAGGCAGGGAAATGGAAAGCTTCCAGAAGAGCGCCCGGGGCCAGGACCATCCTGGCTGGCCTGCAAGCACCAAGTTGGCCTGCGTGCTGTCGCTGGTGTGGCTCCACGGCCCTTCCTCTAGGCTTTCAAGCCCTTGTACATATTCAGGTGTTTTACCTGGGAAGGGTGGGAACAGTTCAGCAGCAGCTGGCCTGGGGCTCAGCTCACGTTTACTCACAGAGGCCTCGGCACTGTTCCCCAGCTTTGCAATCAGGACTCTCCTTGCGTGGGGGGGCCGGGCTGCTGGCTGTATGGGAGATGATTCCCCACCTCTGACCAATGTCAGAATTGTTTACCGCTGGATCATGTGCCCTGATAGGGTTTTCCTCTGTATAACTGCTGGGTACAGGATTTTTTTTTTCTTTTTTGGTTCAAGTTAGAAGTTATTCATCTTTTATGTATTTATTGATATAAGCATGGAAATAATTCATTCATAGAAATACATCTGTGTGAAGGGAAGAACTTTTTTTCTGTTTTATTTTTAAATTTCATTTCTAAAAATTTTGCAGTTTAATCATATTTATTTTTCTATACAGCAGGTTATTATTAGTTATCTATTTTATTCATATACATATATACAGGTCAATACCTATCTCCCAACTCATCTGACCACCAACACCCCATGGCTTCCCCCACTTGGTGTCCATACGTTTGTTCTCTACCTCTGTTTCTCTATTTCTGCCCTGCAAACCTGTTCATCTGTACCATATATCTAGGTTCCACATACATGCATTAATACAGAATATTTGTTTTGCTCTTTCTGACTTACTTCATTCTGTATGACAGTCTCTAGATCCACCGACTTCTCTACAAATAACCCAGTTTCATTCCTTTTCATGGCTGAGTCATATCCCATTTTATGTATGTACCACATCTTTATCCATTCGTCTGTCTGTGGGCATTTAGGTTGCTTCCATTACCTGGCTATTGTAAATAGTGCTGCAATGAACATTGTGGTGAATGTGTGTTTTTGATTTATGGTTGTCTCTGGGTATATGCCCAGAAGTGGGATTGCTGGATCCTATGGTAATTCTATTCCTAGTTTCTTTAAGGAAACTCCATACTGTTCTCCATAGTGACTGTATCAATTTACCTTCCCACTAATAGTGGAAGAGGGTTCCTTTTGTCCACACCCTCCCCAGAATTTGTTGTTTGTAGATTTTCTGATGATGCCGATTCTAACAGGTGTGAGGTGATACCTCATTGTCGTTTTGATTTGCATTTCTCTAATAATTAGTGGTGTTGAGCATCTTTTCATGTGCGTCTTGGCCGTCTCTGTGACTTCTTTGAAGAAACGTCTATTTAGATCTTCTGCCCATTTTTGTATTGGGTTGTTTGTTTTATTAATATTAAGCTGCGTGAGCTGTTTATATATATTGGAGATTAAACCCTTGTCCATTGATTCGTTTGCGAACGTTTTCGCCCATTCTGAGGGTTGCCTTTTTCCATTCCCGTTTTTTTTTAACCAAAAAAGAAAGAAAGCAAAAGAAGCAGAACACTAATGTGCGTGAAATATGCCTCTTGAAACTGTCGTTTTGAAATATGGACGTCTTTTGAACTTTTTGGTCGATATATGACCCCAGGATTTGTTTTCAGGGCAGGTGTCATTTACAGGCCTGCAATGATTTGGAATATCCACTGACCAGTAGCGCTGGGATTAAAGCTGCTGTTGTGCGAAATGGCCACAAGGTGGCAGCAGTTCTCCCTTAGCAAATCTGGTTACCAGGGCAACAGAGCCTCAATGGAAGCCTGTTCTAGATTGGAATTTAGAATGGAATGTGCCAGGAGAAAGCCCCTCAAGTTTGTCTCACTACTTCTTGTTCGTGTTTTTAATTTAATTTTTAATTTTTTATTACAGCAAGTTTGATTACAACGTTTGCTTGTTGTAGGTGTGCAAGATGTGGTTCTGTTACACATATACATATGTCTGTTCTTCCTGGGACCCTTTTCCCATGTACGTTATGACAGAATGTTGAGTAGTCTTCTCTTGGCATTCCGTAGGTCTTTGGTGATTATATATTTCACCTGTGTTTGTATATGTCTCTTAACCCCAATATCGTAATGAATCCAATCCTCACACCTTTCCATTGGTGAACCATAAGTTTGTTTAATGAATCTGTGATTGCCCTTCTCTGTGGAAATATCTGCCCTGGTATCCGTTTTTAGGTAACACCTATAAGTGATATCCTACGATATGTGTCTTTCACTTTCTAACTTACTACAAGTCACGTGCTTACCTGTAGACTCATCTACGGGGCTGCAAATGGCATTGTGCCCTTTTTTTCCTTGGCTAATATTCTGTCTTAGCGAGGTCCATTTTCTGCAATGTGATTCCCTGAGGGCTGAGGATTAGCTGACCTGGGCAGCCTGACCCTGCCGGCAAGCCCTCCCCAGGTGTGCCTGGGTTGAGTTCAATAGAAACAGCACTCCAGGCAGCAATAGCCCCTGCAGCTGTGCCTGACTCCATATTCTCTGCCCCGTCAGCAGTCTCGGGGCTGTGCTGGTGGGAGGGTGTGAGGGTCCACGGCTTTGTTGGTGGCCCGGTGTGAGTGGGGCTCTGCTGGAATTTCTGCAGGAGTTGCCAGGTTGCCACCTGTAAAGAAGAGGATGTGTCACCCATAATTTCCACTGGAATTTCTCTCCGGGCTGAGGTGAGGGAGGAAAAAAAGGAGTGGGGGCCGGGACAGGAGTGGTATCTCAGGCAGGGAAATGGAAAGCTTCCAGAAGAGCGCCCGGGGCCAGGACCATCCTGGCTGGCCTGCAGGCACCAAGTTGGCCTGCGTGCTGTCGCTGGTGTGGCTCCACGGCCCTTCCTCTAGGCTTTCAAGCCCTTGTACATATTCAGGTGTTTTACCTGGGAAGGGTGGGAACAGTTCAGCAGCAGCTGGCCTGGGACTCAGCTCACGTTTACTCACAGAGGCCTCGGCACGGTCCCCTAGCTTTGCAATGAGGATGCTCCTTGCGTGGGGGGGCCGGGCTGCTGGCTGTATGGGAGATGATTCCCCACCTCTGACCAATGTCAGAATTGTTTACCGCTGGAGCAAGTGCCCTGATAGGGTTTTCCTCTGTATAACTGCTGAGTTCAGGTTTTTTTTTTCTTTTTTGGTTCAAGTTAGAATTTATTCATCTTTTATGTATTTATTGATATAAGCATGGAAATAATTCATTCATAGAAATACATCTGTGTGAAGGGAAGAACTTTTTTCTGTTTTATTTTTAAATTTCATTTCTAAAAATTTTGCAGTTTAATTATATTTATTTTTCTATACAGCAAGTTATTATTAGTTATCTATTTTATTCATATACATATATACAGGTCAATACCTATCTCCCAACTCATCTGACCACCATCACCCCATGGCTTCCCCCACTTGGTGTCCATACGTTTGTTCTCTACCTCTGTTTCTCTATTTCTGCCCTGCAAACCTGTTCATCTGTACCATATATCTAGGTTCCACATACATGCATTAATACAGAATATTTGTTTTGCTCTTTCTGACTTACTTCATTCTGTATGACAGTCTCTAGATCCACCGACTTCTCTACAAATAACCCAGTTTCATTCCTTTTCATGGCTGAGTCATATCCCATTTTATGTATGTACCACATCTTTATCCATTCATCTGTCTGTGGGCATTTAGGTTGCTTCCATTACCTGGCTATTGTAAATAGTGCTGCAATGAACATTGTGGTGAATGTGTGTTTTTGATTTATGGTTGTCTCTGTGTATATGCCCAGAAGTGGGATTGCTGGATCCTATGGTAATTCTATTTCTAGTTTCTTTAAGGAAACTCCATACTGTTCTCCATAGTGACTGTATCAATTTACCTTCCCACCAATAGTGGAAGAGGGTTCCTTTTGTCCACACCCTCCCCAGAATTTGTTGTTTGTAGATTTTCTGATGCTGCCGATTCTAACAGGTGTGAGGTGATACCTCATTGTCGTTTTGATTTGCATTTCTCTAATAATTAGTGGTGTTGAGCAGCTTTTCATGTGCGTCTTGGCCGTCTCTGTGACTTCTTGGAAGAAACGTCTATTTAGATCTTCTGCCCATTTTTGTATTGGGTTGTTTGTTTTATTAATATTAAGCTGCGTGAGCTGTTTATATATATTGGAGATTAAACCCTTGTCCATTGATTCGTTTGCGAACGTTTTCGCCCATTCTGAGGGTTGCCTTTTTCCATTCCCGTTTTTTTTTAACCAAAAAAGAAAGAAAGCAAAAGAAGCAGAACACTAATGTGCGTGAAATATGCCTCTTGAAACTGTCGTTTTGAAATATGGACGTCTTTTGAACTTTTTGGTCGATATATGACCCCAGGATTTGTTTTCAGGGCAGGTGTCATTTACAGGCCTGCAATGATTTGGAATATCCACTGACCAGTAGCGCTGGGATTAAAGCTGCTGTTGTGCGAAATGGCCACAAGGTGGCAGCAGTTCTCCCTTAGCAAATCTGGTTACCAGGGCAACAGAGCCTCAATGGAAGCCTGTTCTAGATTGGAATTTAGAATGGAATGTGCCAGGAGAAAGCCCCTCAAGTTTGTCTCACTACTTCTTCTTCGTGTTTTTAATTTAATTTTTAATTTTTTATTACAGCAAGTTTGATTACAACGTTTGCTTGTTGTAGGTGTGCAAGATGTGGTTCTTTTACACATATACATATGTCTGTTCTTCCTGGGACCCTTTTCCCATGTACGTTATGACAGAATGTTGAGTAGTCTTCTCTTGGCATTCCGTAGGTCTTTGGTGATTATATATTTCACCTGTGTTTGTATATGTCTCTTAACCCCAATATCGTAATGAATCCAATCCTCACACCTTTCCATTGGTGAACCATAAGTTTGTTTAATGAATCTGTGATTGCCCTTCTCTGTGGAAATATCTGCCCTGGTATCCGTTTTTAGGTAACACCTATAAGTGATATCCTACGATATGTGTCTTTCACTTTCTAACTTACTACAAGTCACGTGCTTACCTGTAGACTCATCTACGGGGCTGCAAATGGCATTGTGCCCTTTTTTTCCTTGGCTAATATTCTGTCTTAGCGAGGTCCATTTTCTGCAATGTGATTCCCTGAGGGCTGAGGATTAGCTGACCTGGGCAGCCTGACCCTGCCGGCAAGCCCTCCCCAGGTGTGCCTGGGTTGAGTTCAATAGAAACAGCACTCCAGGCAGCAATAGCCCCTGCAGCTGTGCCTGACTCCATATTCTCTGCCCCGTCAGCAGTCTCGGGGCTGTGCTGGTGGGAGGGTGTGAGGGTCCACGGCTTTGTTGGTGGCCCGGTGTGAGTGGGGCTCTGCTGGAATTTCTGCAGGAGTTGCCAGGTTGCCACCTGTAAAGAAGAGGATGTGTCACCCATAATTTCCACTGGAATTTCTCTCCGGGCTGAGGTGAGGGAGGAAAAAAAGGAGTGGGGGCCGGGACAGGAGTGGTATCTCAGGCAGGGAAATGGAAAGCTTCCAGAAGAGCGCCCGGGGCCAGGACCATCCTGGCTGGCCTGCAGGCACCAAGTTGGCCTGCGTGCTGTCGCTGGTGTGGCTCCACGGCCCTTCCTCTAGGCTTTCAAGCCCTTGTACATATTCAGGTGTTTTACCTGGGAAGGGTGGGAACAGTTCAGCAGCAGCTGGCCTGGGACTCAGCTCACGTTTACTCACAGAGGCCTCGGCACGGTCCCCTAGCTTTGCAATGAGGATGCTCCTTGCGTGGGGGGGCCGGGCTGCTGGCTGTATGGGAGATGATTCCCCACCTCTGACCAATGTCAGAATTGTTTACCGCTGGAGCAAGTGCCCTGATAGGGTTTTCCTCTGTATAACTGCTGAGTTCAGGTTTTTTTTTTCTTTTTTGGTTCAAGTTAGAATTTATTCATCTTTTATGTATTTATTGATATAAGCATGGAAATAATTCATTCATAGAAATACATCTGTGTGAAGGGAAGAACTTTTTTCTGTTTTATTTTTAAATTTCATTTCTAAAAATTTTGCAGTTTAATTATATTTATTTTTCTATACAGCAAGTTATTATTAGTTATCTATTTTATTCATATACATATATACAGGTCAATACCTATCTCCCAACTCATCTGACCACCATCACCCCATGGCTTCCCCCACTTGGTGTCCATACGTTTGTTCTCTACCTCTGTTTCTCTATTTCTGCCCTGCAAACCTGTTCATCTGTACCATATATCTAGGTTCCACATACATGCATTAATACAGAATATTTGTTTTGCTCTTTCTGACTTACTTCATTCTGTATGACAGTCTCTAGATCCACCGACTTCTCTACAAATAACCCAGTTTCATTCCTTTTCATGGCTGAGTCATATCCCATTTTATGTATGTACCACATCTTTATCCATTCATCTGTCTGTGGGCATTTAGGTTGCTTCCATTACCTGGCTATTGTAAATAGTGCTGCAATGAACATTGTGGTGAATGTGTGTTTTTGATTTATGGTTGTCTCTGTGTATATGCCCAGAAGTGGGATTGCTGGATCCTATGGTAATTCTATTTCTAGTTTCTTTAAGGAAACTCCATACTGTTCTCCATAGTGACTGTATCAATTTACCTTCCCACCAATAGTGGAAGAGGGTTCCTTTTGTCCACACCCTCCCCAGAATTTGTTGTTTGTAGATTTTCTGATGCTGCCGATTCTAACAGGTGTGAGGTGATACCTCATTGTCGTTTTGATTTGCATTTCTCTAATAATTAGTGGTGTTGAGCAGCTTTTCATGTGCGTCTTGGCCGTCTCTGTGACTTCTTGGAAGAAACGTCTATTTAGATCTTCTGCCCATTTTTGTATTGGGTTGTTTGTTTTATTAATATTAAGCTGCGTGAGCTGTTTATATATATTGGAGATTAAACCCTTGTCCATTGATTCGTTTGCGAACGTTTTCGCCCATTCTGAGGGTTGCCTTTTTCCATTCCCGTTTTTTTTTAACCAAAAAAGAAAGAAAGCAAAAGAAGCAGAACACTAATGTGCGTGAAATATGCCTCTTGAAACTGTCGTTTTGAAATATGGACGTCTTTTGAACTTTTTGGTCGATATATGACCCCAGGATTTGTTTTCAGGGCAGGTGTCATTTACAGGCCTGCAATGATTTGGAATATCCACTGACCAGTAGCGCTGGGATTAAAGCTGCTGTTGTGCGAAATGGCCACAAGGTGGCAGCAGTTCTCCCTTAGCAAATCTGGTTACCAGGGCAACAGAGCCTCAATGGAAGCCTGTTCTAGATTGGAATTTAGAATGGAATGTGCCAGGAGAAAGCCCCTCAAGTTTGTCTCACTACTTCTTCTTCGTGTTTTTAATTTAATTTTTAATTTTTTATTACAGCAAGTTTGATTACAACGTTTGCTTGTTGTAGGTGTGCAAGATGTGGTTCTTTTACACATATACATATGTCTGTTCTTCCTGGGACCCTTTTCCCATGTACGTTATGACAGAATGTTGAGTAGTCTTCTCTTGGCATTCCGTAGGTCTTTGGTGATTATATATTTCACCTGTGTTTGTATATGTCTCTTAACCCCAATATCGTAATGAATCCAATCCTCACACCTTTCCATTGGTGAACCATAAGTTTGTTTAATGAATCTGTGATTGCCCTTCTCCGTGGAAATATCTGCCCTGGTATCCGTTTTTAGGTAACACCTATAAGTGATATCCTACGATATGTGTCTTTCACTTTCTGACTTACTACAAGTCCCGTGCTTACCTGTAGACTCATCTACGGGGCTGCAAATGGCATTGTGCCCTTTTTTTCCTTGGCTAATATTCTGTCTTAGCGAGGTCCATTTTCTGCAATGTGATTCCCTGAGGGCTGAGGATTAGCTTACCTGGGCAGCCTGACCCTGCCGGCAAGCCCTCCCCAGGTGTGCCTGCGTTGAGTTCAATAGAAACAGCACTCCAGGCAGCAATAGCCCCTGCAGCTGTGCCTGACTCCATATTCTCTGCCCCGTCAGCAGTCTCGGGGCTGTGCTGGTGGGAGGGTGTGAGGGTCCACGGCTTTGTTGGTGGCCCGGTGTGAGTGGGGCTCTGCTGGAATTTCTGCAGGAGTTGCCAGGTTGCCACCTGTAAAGAAGAGGATGTGTCACCCATAATTTCCACTGGAATTTCTCTCCGGGCTGAGGTGAGGGAGGAAAAAAAAGAGTGGGGGCCGGGAAAGCAGTGGTATCTCAGGCAGGGAAATGGAAAGCTTCCAGAAGAGCGCCCGGGGCCAGGACCATCCTGGCTGGCCTGCAAGCACCAAGTTGGCCTGCGTGCTGTCGCTGGTGTGGCTCCACGGCCCTTCCTCTAGGCTTTCAAGCCCTTGTACATATTCAGGTGTTTTACCTGGGAAGGGTGGGAACAGTTCAGCAGCAGCTGGCCTGGGGCTCAGCTCACGTTTACTCACAGAGGCCTCGGCACTGTTCCCCAGCTTTGCAATCAGGACTCTCCTTGCGTGGGGGGGCCGGGCTGCTGGCTGTATGGGAGATGATTCCCCACCTCTGACCAATGTCAGAATTGTTTACCGCTGGATCATGTGCCCTGATAGGGTTTTCCTCTGTATAACTGCTGGGTACAGGATTTTTTTTTTCTTTTTTGGTTCAAGTTAGAAGTTATTCATCTTTTATGTATTTATTGATATAAGCATGGAAATAATTCATTCATAGAAATACATCTGTGTGAAGGGAAGAACTTTTTTTCTGTTTTATTTTTAAATTTCATTTCTAAAAATTTTGCAGTTTAATCATATTTATTTTTCTATACAGCAGGTTATTATTAGTTATCTATTTTATTCATATACATATATACAGGTCAATACCTATCTCCCAACTCATCTGACCACCAACACCCCATGGCTTCCCCCACTTGGTGTCCATACGTTTGTTCTCTACCTCTGTTTCTCTATTTCTGCCCTGCAAACCTGTTCATCTGTACCATATATCTAGGTTCCACATACATGCATTAATACAGAATATTTGTTTTGCTCTTTCTGACTTACTTCATTCTGTATGACAGTCTCTAGATCCACCGACTTCTCTACAAATAACCCAGTTTCATTCCTTTTCATGGCTGAGTCATATCCCATTTTATGTATGTACCACATCTTTATCCATTCATCTGTCTGTGGGCATTTAGGTTGCTTCCATTACCTGGCTATTGTAAATAGTGCTGCAATGAACATTGTGGTGAATGTGTGTTTTTGATTTATGGTTGTCTCTGGGTATATGCCCAGAAGTGGGATTGCTGGATCCTATGGTAATTCTATTCCTAGTTTCTTTAAGGAAACTCCATACTGTTCTCCATAGTGACTGTATCAATTTACCTTCCCACTAATAGTGGAAGAGGGTTCCTTTTGTCCACACCCTCCCCAGAATTTGTTGTTTGTAGATTTTCTGATGATGCCGATTCTAACAGGTGTGAGGTGATACCTCATTGTCGTTTTGATTTGCATTTCTCTAATAATTAGTGGTGTTGAGCAGCTTTTCATGTGCGTCTTGGCCGTCTCTGTGACTTCTTTGAAGAAACGTCTATTTAGATCTTCTGCCCATTTTTGTATTGGGTTGTTTGTTTTATTAATATTAAGCTGCGTGAGCTGTTTATATATATTGGAGATTAAACCCTTGTCCATTGATTCGTTTGCGAACGTTTTCGCCCATTCTGAGGGTTGCCTTTTTCCATTCCCGTTTTTTTTTTAACCAAAAAAGAAAGAAAGCAAAAGAAGCAGAACACTAATGTGCGTGAAATATGCCTCTTGAAACTGTCGTTTTGAAATATGGACGTCTTTTGAACTTTTTGGTCGATATATGACCCCAGGATTTGTTTTCAGGGCAGGTGTCATTTACAGGCCTGCAATGATTTGGAATATCCACTGACCAGTAGCGCTGGGATTAAAGCTGCTGTTGTGCGAAATGGCCACAAGGTGGCAGCAGTTCTCCCTTAGCAAATCTGGTTACCAGGGCAACAGAGCCTCAATGGAAGCCTGTTCTAGATTGGAATTTAGAATGGAATGTGCCAGGAGAAAGCCCCTCAAGTTTGTCTCACTACTTCTTCTTCGTGTTTTTAATTTAATTTTTAATTTTTTATTACAGCAAGTTTGATTACAACGTTTGCTTGTTGTAGGTGTGCAAGATGTGGTTCTTTTACACATATACATATGTCTGTTCTTCCTGGGACCCTTTTCCCATGTACGTTATGACAGAATGTTGAGTAGTCTTCTCTTGGCATTCCGTAGGTCTTTGGTGATTATATATTTCACCTGTGTTTGTATATGTCTCTTAACCCCAATATCGTAATGAATCCAATCCTCACACCTTTCCATTGGTGAACCATAAGTTTGTTTAATGAATCTGTGATTGCCCTTCTCCGTGGAAATATCTGCCCTGGTATCCGTTTTTAGGTAACACCTATAAGTGATATCCTACGATATGTGTCTTTCACTTTCTGACTTACTACAAGTCCCGTGCTTACCTGTAGACTCATCTACGGGGCTGCAAATGGCATTGTGCCCTTTTTTTCCTTGGCTAATATTCTGTCTTAGCGAGGTCCATTTTCTGCAATGTGATTCCCTGAGGGCTGAGGATTAGCTTACCTGGGCAGCCTGACCCTGCCGGCAAGCCCTCCCCAGGTGTGCCTGCGTTGAGTTCAATAGAAACAGCACTCCAGGCAGCAATAGCCCCTGCAGCTGTGCCTGACTCCATATTCTCTGCCCCGTCAGCAGTCTCGGGGCTGTGCTGGTGGGAGGGTGTGAGGGTCCACGGCTTTGTTGGTGGCCCGGTGTGAGTGGGGCTCTGCTGGAATTTCTGCAGGAGTTGCCAGGTTGCCACCTGTAAAGAAGAGGATGTGTCACCCATAATTTCCACTGGAATTTCTCTCCGGGCTGAGGTGAGGGAGGAAAAAAAAGAGTGGGGGCCGGGAAAGCAGTGGTATCTCAGGCAGGGAAATGGAAAGCTTCCAGAAGAGCGCCCGGGGCCAGGACCATCCTGGCTGGCCTGCAAGCACCAAGTTGGCCTGCGTGCTGTCGCTGGTGTGGCTCCACGGCCCTTCCTCTAGGCTTTCAAGCCCTTGTACATATTCAGGTGTTTTACCTGGGAAGGGTGGGAACAGTTCAGCAGCAGCTGGCCTGGGGCTCAGCTCACGTTTACTCACAGAGGCCTCGGCACTGTTCCCCAGCTTTGCAATCAGGACTCTCCTTGCGTGGGGGGGCCGGGCTGCTGGCTGTATGGGAGATGATTCCCCACCTCTGACCAATGTCAGAATTGTTTACCGCTGGATCATGTGCCCTGATAGGGTTTTCCTCTGTATAACTGCTGGGTACAGGATTTTTTTTTTCTTTTTTGGTTCAAGTTAGAAGTTATTCATCTTTTATGTATTTATTGATATAAGCATGGAAATAATTCATTCATAGAAATACATCTGTGTGAAGGGAAGAACTTTTTTTCTGTTTTATTTTTAAATTTCATTTCTAAAAATTTTGCAGTTTAATCATATTTATTTTTCTATACAGCAGGTTATTATTAGTTATCTATTTTATTCATATACATATATACAGGTCAATACCTATCTCCCAACTCATCTGACCACCAACACCCCATGGCTTCCCCCACTTGGTGTCCATACGTTTGTTCTCTACCTCTGTTTCTCTATTTCTGCCCTGCAAACCTGTTCATCTGTACCATATATCTAGGTTCCACATACATGCATTAATACAGAATATTTGTTTTGCTCTTTCTGACTTACTTCATTCTGTATGACAGTCTCTAGATCCACCGACTTCTCTACAAATAACCCAGTTTCATTCCTTTTCATGGCTGAGTCATATCCCATTTTATGTATGTACCACATCTTTATCCATTCATCTGTCTGTGGGCATTTAGGTTGCTTCCATTACCTGGCTATTGTAAATAGTGCTGCAATGAACATTGTGGTGAATGTGTGTTTTTGATTTATGGTTGTCTCTGGGTATATGCCCAGAAGTGGGATTGCTGGATCCTATGGTAATTCTATTCCTAGTTTCTTTAAGGAAACTCCATACTGTTCTCCATAGTGACTGTATCAATTTACCTTCCCACTAATAGTGGAAGAGGGTTCCTTTTGTCCACACCCTCCCCAGAATTTGTTGTTTGTAGATTTTCTGATGATGCCGATTCTAACAGGTGTGAGGTGATACCTCATTGTCGTTTTGATTTGCATTTCTCTAATAATTAGTGGTGTTGAGCAGCTTTTCATGTGCGTCTTGGCCGTCTCTGTGACTTCTTTGAAGAAACGTCTATTTAGATCTTCTGCCCATTTTTGTATTGGGTTGTTTGTTTTATTAATATTAAGCTGCGTGAGCTGTTTATATATATTGGAGATTAAACCCTTGTCCATTGATTCGTTTGCGAACGTTTTCGCCCATTCTGAGGGTTGCCTTTTTCCATTCCCGTTTTTTTTTTAACCAAAAAAGAAAGAAAGCAAAAGAAGCAGAACACTAATGTGCGTGAAATATGCCTCTTGAAACTGTCGTTTTGAAATATGGACGTCTTTTGAACTTTTTGGTCGATATATGACCCCAGGATTTGTTTTCAGGGCAGGTGTCATTTACAGGCCTGCAATGATTTGGAATATCCACTGACCAGTAGCGCTGGGATTAAAGCTGCTGTTGTGCGAAATGGCCACAAGGTGGCAGCAGTTCTCCCTTAGCAAATCTGGTTACCAGGGCAACAGAGCCTCAATGGAAGCCTGTTCTAGATTGGAATTTAGAATGGAATGTGCCAGGAGAAAGCCCCTCAAGTTTGTCTCACTACTTCTTCTTCGTGTTTTTAATTTAATTTTTAATTTTTTATTACAGCAAGTTTGATTACAACGTTTGCTTGTTGTAGGTGTGCAAGATGTGGTTCTTTTACACATATACATATGTCTGTTCTTCCTGGGACCCTTTTCCCATGTACGTTATGACAGAATGTTGAGTAGTCTTCTCTTGGCATTCCGTAGGTCTTTGGTGATTATATATTTCACCTGTGTTTGTATATGTCTCTTAACCCCAATATCGTAATGAATCCAATCCTCACACCTTTCCATTGGTGAACCATAAGTTTGTTTAATGAATCTGTGATTGCCCTTCTCCATGGAAATATCTGCCCTGGTATCCGTTTTTAGGTAACACCTATAAGTGATATCCTACGATATGTGTCTTTCACTTTCTGACTTACTACAAGTCACGTGCTTACCTGTAGACTCATCTACGGGGCTGCAAATGGCATTGTGCTCTTTTTTTCCTTGGCTAATATTCTGTCTTAGCGAGGTCCATTTTCTGCAATGTGATTCCCTGAGGGCTGAGGATTAGCTGACCTGGGCAGCCTGACCCTGCCGGCAAGCCCTCCCCAGGTGTGCCTGGGTTGAGTTCAATAGAAACAGCACTCCAGGCAGCAATAGCCCCTGCAGCTGTGCCTGACTCCATATTCTCTGCCCCGTCAGCAGTCTCGGGGCTGTGCTGGTGGGAGGGTGTGAGGGTCCACGGCTTTGTTGGTGGCCCGGTGTGAGTGGGGCTCTGCTGGACTTTCTGCAGGAGTTGCCAGGCTGCCACCTGTAAAGAAGAGGATGTGTCACCCATAACTTCCACTGGAATTTCTCTCCGGGCTGAGGTGAGGGAGGAAAAAAAGGAGTGGGGGCCGGGACAGGAGTGGTATCTCAGGCAGGGAAATGGAAAGCTTCCAGAAGAGCGCCCGGGGCCAGGACCATCCTGGCTGGCCTGCAGGCACCAAGTTGGCCTGCGTGCTGTCGCTGGTGTGGCTCCACGGCCCTTCCTCTAGGCTTTCAAGCCCTTGTACATATTCAGGTGTTTTACCTGGGAAGGGTGGGAACAGTTCAGCAGCAGCTGGCCTGGGACTCAGCTCACGTTTACTCACAGAGGCCTCGGCACGGTCCCCCAGCTTTGCAATGAGGATGCTCCTTGCGTGGGGGGGCCGGGCTGCTGGCTGTATGGGAGATGATTCCCCACCTCTGACCAATGTCAGAATTGTTTACCGCTGGAGCAAGTGCCCTGATAGGGTTTTCCTCTGTATAACTGCTGGGTTCAGGTTTTTTTTTTCTTTTTTGGTTCAAGTTAGAATTTATTCATCTTTTATGTATTTATTGATATAAGCATGGAAATAATTCATTCATAGAAATACATCTGTGTGAAGGGAAGAACTTTTTTTCTGTTTTATTTTTAAATTTCATTTCTAAAAATTTTGCAGTTTAATTATATTTATTTTTCTATACAGCAGGTTATTATTAGTTATCTATTTTATTCATATACATATATACAGGTCAATACCTATCTCCCAACTCATCTGACCACCATCACCCCATGGCTTCCCCCACTTGGTGTCCATACGTTTGTTCTCTACCTCTGTTTCTCTATTTCTGCCCTGCAAACCTGTTCATCTGTACCATATATCTAGGTTCCACATACATGCATTAATACAGAATATTTGTTTTGCTCTTTCTGACTTACTTCATTCTGTATGACAGTCTCTAGATCCACCGACTTCTCTACAAATAACCCAGTTTCATTCCTTTTCATGGCTGAGTCATATCCCATTTTATGTATGTACCACATCTTTATCCATTCATCTGTCTGTGGGCATTTAGGTTGCTTCCATTACCTGGCTATTGTAAATAGTGCTGCAATGAACATTGTGGTGAATGTGTGTTTTTGATTTATGGTTGTCTCTGTGTATATGCCCAGAAGTGGGATTGCTGGATCCTATGGTAATTCTATTTCTAGTTTCTTTAAGGAAACTCCATACTGTTCTCCATAGTGACTGTATCAATTTACCTTCCCACCAATAGTGGAAGAGGGTTCCTTTTGTCCACACCCTCCCCAGAATTTGTTGTTTGTAGATTTTCTGATGCTGCCGATTCTAACAGGTGTGAGGTGATACCTCATTGTCGTTTTGATTTGCATTTCTCTAATAATTAGTGGTGTTGAGCAGCTTTTCATGTGCGTCTTGGCCGTCTCTGTGACTTCTTGGAAGAAACGTCTATTTAGATCTTCTGCCCATTTTTGTATTGGGTTGTTTGTTTTATTAATATTAAGCTGCGTGAGCTGTTTATATATATTGGAGATTAAACCCTTGTCCATTGATTCGTTTGCGAACGTTTTCGCCCATTCTGAGGGTTGCCTTTTTCCATTCCCGTTTTTTTTTAACCAAAAAAGAAAGAAAGCAAAAGAAGCAGAACACTAATGTGCGTGAAATATGCCTCTTGAAACTGTCGTTTTGAAATATGGACGTCTTTTGAACTTTTTGGTCGATATATGACCCCAGGATTTGTTTTCAGGGCAGGTGTCATTTACAGGCCTGCAATGATTTGGAATATCCACTGACCATTAGCGCTGGGATTAAAGCTGCTGTTGTGCGAAATGGCCACAAGGTGGCAGCAGTTCTCCCTTAGCAAATCTGGTTACCAGGGCAACAGAGCCTCAATGGAAGCCTGTTCTAGATTGGAATTTAGAATGGAATGTGCCAGGAGAAAGCCCCTCAAGTTTGTCTCACTACTTCTTCTTCGTGTTTTTAATTTAATTTTTAATTTTTTATTACAGCAAGTTTGATTACAACGTTTGCTTGTTGTAGGTGTGCAAGATGTGGTTCTTTTACACATATACATATGTCTGTTCTTCCTGGGACCCTTTTCCCATGTACGTTATGACAGAATGTTGAGTAGTCTTCTCTTGGCATTCCGTAGGTCTTTGGTGATTATATATTTCACCTGTGTTTGTATATGTCTCTTAACCCCAATATCGTAATGAATCCAATCCTCACACCTTTCCATTGGTGAACCATAAGTTTGTTTAATGAATCTGTGATTGCCCTTCTCCGTGGAAATATCTGCCCTGGTATCCGTTTTTAGGTAACACCTATAAGTGATATCCTACGATATGTGTCTTTCACTTTCTGACTTACTACAAGTCCCGTGCTTACCTGTAGACTCATCTACGGGGCTGCAAATGGCATTGTGCCCTTTTTTTCCTTGGCTAATATTCTGTCTTAGCGAGGTCCATTTTCTGCAATGTGATTCCCTGAGGGCTGAGGATTAGCTGACCTGGGCAGCCTGACCCTGCCGGCAAGCCCTCCCCAGGTGTGCCTGCGTTGAGTTCAATAGAAACAGCACTCCAGGCAGCAATAGCCCCTGCAGCTGTGCCTGACTCCATATTCTCTGCCCCGTCAGCAGTCTCGGGGCTGTGCTGGTGGGAGGGTGTGAGGGTCCACGGCTTTGTTGGTGGCCCGGTGTGAGTGGGGCTCTGCTGGAATTTCTGCAGGAGTTGCCAGGTTGCCACCTGTAAAGAAGAGGATGTGTCACCCATAATTTCCACTGGAATTTCTCTCCGGGCTGAGGTGAGGGAGGAAAAAAAAGAGTGGGGGCCGGGACAGCAGTGGTATCTCAGGCAGGGAAATGGAAAGCTTCCAGAAGAGCGCCCGGGGCCAGGACCATCCTGGCTGGCCTGCAAGCACCAAGTTGGCCTGCGTGCTGTCGCTGGTGTGGCTCCACGGCCCTTCCTCTAGGCTTTCAAGCCCTTGTACATATTCAGGTGTTTTACCTGGGAAGGGTGGGAACAGTTCAGCAGCAGCTGGCCTGGGGCTCAGCTCACGTTTACTCACAGAGGCCTCGGCACTGTTCCCCAGCTTTGCAATCAGGACTCTCCTTGCGTGGGGGGGCCGGGCTGCTGGCTGTATGGGAGATGATTCCCCACCTCTGACCAATGTCAGAATTGTTTACCGCTGGAACATGTGCCCTGATAGGGTTTTCCTCTGTATAACTGCTGGGTACAGGATTTTTTTTTTTCTTTTTTGGTTCAAGTTAGAAGTTATTCATCTTTTATGTATTTATTGATATAAGCATGGAAATAATTCATTCATAGAAATACATCTGTGTGAAGGGAAGAACTTTTTTTCTGTTTTATTTTTAAATTTCATTTCTAAAAATTTTGCAGTTTAATCATATTTATTTTTCTATACAGCAGGTTATTATTAGTTATCTATTTTATTCATATACATATATACAGGTCAATACCTATCTCCCAACTCATCTGACCACCAACACCCCATGGCTTCCCCCACTTGGTGTCCATACGTTTGTTCTCTACCTCTGTTTCTCTATTTCTGCCCTGCAAACCTGTTCATCTGTACCATATATCTAGGTTCCACATACATGCATTAATACAGAATATTTGTTTTGCTCTTTCTGACTTACTTCATTCTGTATGACAGTCTCTAGATCCACCGACTTCTCTACAAATAACCCAGTTTCATTCCTTTTCATGGCTGAGTCATATCCCATTTTATGTATGTACCACATCTTTATCCATTCGTCTGTCTGTGGGCATTTAGGTTGCTTCCATTACCTGGCTATTGTAAATAGTGCTGCAATGAACATTGTGGTGAATGTGTGTTTTTGATTTATGGTTGTCTCTGGGTATATGCCCAGAAGTGGGATTGCTGGATCCTATGGTAATTCTATTCCTAGTTTCTTTAAGGAAACTCCATACTGTTCTCCATAGTGACTGTATCAATTTACCTTCCCACTAATAGTGGAAGAGGGTTCCTTTTGTCCACACCCTCCCCAGAATTTGTTGTTTGTAGATTTTCTGATGATGCCGATTCTAACAGGTGTGAGGTGATACCTCATTGTCGTTTTGATTTGCATTTCTCTAATAATTAGTGGTGTTGAGCAGCTTTTCATGTGCGTCTTGGCCGTCTCTGTGACTTCTTTGAAGAAACGTCTATTTAGATCTTCTGCCCATTTTTGTATTGGGTTGTTTGTTTTATTAATATTAAGCTGCGTGAGCTGTTTATATATATTGGAGATTAAACCCTTGTCCATTGATTCGTTTGCGAACGTTTTCGCCCATTCTGAGGGTTGCCTTTTTCCATTCCCGTTTTTTTTTTAACCAAAAAAGAAAGAAAGCAAAAGAAGCAGAACACTAATGTGCGTGAAATATGCCTCTTGAAACTGTCGTTTTGAAATATGGACGTCTTTTGAACTTTTTGGTCGATATATGACCCCAGGATTTGTTTTCAGGGCAGGTGTCATTTACAGGCCTGCAATGATTTGGAATATCCACTGACCAGTAGCGCTGGGATTAAAGCTGCTGTTGTGCGAAATGGCCACAAGGTGGCAGCAGTTCTCCCTTAGCAAATCTGGTTACCAGGGCAACAGAGCCTCAATGGAAGCCTGTTCTAGATTGGAATTTAGAATGGAATGTGCCAGGAGAAAGCCCCTCAAGTTTGTCTCACTACTTCTTGTTCGTGTTTTTAATTTAATTTTTAATTTTTTATTACAGCAAGTTTGATTACAACGTTTGCTTGTTGTAGGTGTGCAAGATGTGGTTCTTTTACACATATACATATGTCTGTTCTTCCTGGGACCCTTTTCCCATGTACGTTATGACAGAATGTTGAGTAGTCTTCTCTTGGCATTCCGTAGGTCTTTGGTGATTATATATTTCACCTGTGTTTGTATATGTCTCTTAACCCCAATATCGTAATGAATCCAATCCTCACACCTTTCCATTGGTGAACCATAAGTTTGTTTAATGAATCTGTGATTGCCCTTCTCCATGGAAATATCTGCCCTGGTATCCGTTTTTAGGTAACACCTATAAGTGATATCCTACGATATGTGTCTTTCACTTTCTGACTTACTACAAGTCACGTGCTTACCTGTAGACTCATCTACGGGGCTGCAAATGGCATTGTGCTCTTTTTTTCCTTGGCTAATATTCTGTCTTAGCGAGGTCCATTTTCTGCAATGTGATTCCCTGAGGGCTGAGGATTAGCTGACCTGGGCAGCCTGACCCTGCCGGCAAGCCATCCCCAGGTGTGCCTGGGTTGAGTTCAATAGAAACAGCACTCCAGGCAGCAATAGCCCCTGCAGCTGTGCCTGACTCCATATTCTCTGCCCCGTCAGCAGTCTCGGGGCTGTGCTGGTGGGAGGGTGTGAGGGTCCACGGCTTTGTTGGTGGCCCGGTGTGAGTGGGGCTCTGCTGGACTTTCTGCAGGAGTTGCCAGGCTGCCACCTGTAAAGAAGAGGATGTGTCACCCATAACTTCCACTGGAATTTCTCTACGGGCTGAGGTGAGGAAGGAAAAAAAGGAATGATGGCCGGGACAGGAGGGGTATATCAGGCAGGGAAATGGAAAGCTTCTAGAAGAGTGCCCGGGGCCAGGACCATCCTGGATGGCCTGCAGGCACCAAGTTGGCCTGCGTGCTGTCGCTGGTGTGGCTCCACGGCCCTTCCTCTAGGCTTTCAAGCCCTTGTACATATTCAGGTGTTTTACCTGGGAAGGGTGGGAACAGTTCAGCAGCAGCTGGCCTGGGACTCAGCTCACGTTTACTCACAGAGGCCTCGGCACGGTCCCCCAGCTTTGCAATGAGGATGCTCCTTGCGTGGGGGGGCCGGCCTGCTGCCTGTATGGGAGATGATTCCCCACCTCTGACCAATGTCAGAATTGTTTACCGCTGGAGCAAGTGCCCTGATAGGGTTTTCCTCTGTATAACTGCTGGGTTCAGGTTTTTTTTTTCTTTTTTGGTTCAAGTTAGAATTTATTCATCTTTTATGTATTTATTGATATAAGCATGGAAATAATTCATTCATAGAAATACATCTGTGTGAAGGGAAGAACTTTTTTTCTGTTTTATTTTTAAATTTCATTTCTAAAAATTTTGCAGTTTAATTATATTTATTTTTCTATACAGCAGGTTATTATTAGTTATCTATTTTATTCATATACATATATACAGGTCAATACCTATCTCCCAACTCATCTGACCACCATCACCCCATGGCTTCCCCCACTTGGTGTCCATACGTTTGTTCTCTACCTCTGTTTCTCTATTTCTGCCCTGCAAACCTGTTCATCTGTACCATATATCTAGGTTCCACATACATGCATTAATACAGAATATTTGTTTTGCTCTTTCTGACTTACTTCATTCTGTATGACAGTCTCTAGATCCACCGACTTCTCTACAAATAACCCAGTTTCATTCCTTTTCATGGCTGAGTCATATCCCATTTTATGTATGTACCACATCTTTATCCATTCATCTGTCTGTGGGCATTTAGGTTGCTTCCATTACCTGGCTATTGTAAATAGTGCTGCAATGAACATTGTGGTGAATGTGTGTTTTTGATTTATGGTTGTCTCTGTGTATATGCCCAGAAGTGGGATTGCTGGATCCTATGGTAATTCTATTTCTAGTTTCTTTAAGGAAACTCCATACTGTTCTCCATAGTGACTGTATCAATTTACCTTCCCACCAATAGTGGAAGAGGGTTCCTTTTGTCCACACCCTCCCCAGAATTTGTTGTTTGTAGATTTTCTGATGCTGCCGATTCTAACAGGTGTGAGGTGATACCTCATTGTCGTTTTGATTTGCATTTCTCTAATAATTAGTGGTGTTGAGCAGCTTTTCATGTGCGTCTTGGCCGTCTCTGTGACTTCTTTGAAGAAACGTCTATTTAGATCTTCTGCCCATTTTTGTATTGGGTTGTTTGTTTTATTAATATTAAGCTGCGTGAGCTGTTTATATATATGGGAGATTAAACCCTTGTCCATTGATTGGTTTGCGAACGTTTTCGCCCATTCTGAGGGTTGCCTTTTTCCATTCCCGTTTTTTTTAACCAAAAAAGAAAGAAAGCAAAAGAAGCAGAACACTAATGTGCGTGAAATATGCCTCTTGAAACTGTCGTTTTGAAATATGGACGTCTTTTGAACTATTTGGTCGATATATGACCCCAGGATTTGTTTTCAGGGCAGGTGTCATTTACAGGCCTGCAATGATTTGGAATATCCACTGACCAGTAGCGCTGGGATTAAAGCTGCTGTTGTGCGAAATGGCCACAAGGTGGCAGCAGTTCTCCCTTAGCAAATCTGGTTACTAGGGCAACAGAGCCTCAATGGAAGCCTGTTCTAGATTGGAATTTAGAATGGAATGTGCCAGGAGAAAGCCCCTCAAGTTTGTCTCACTACTTCTTGTTCGTGTTTTTAATTTAATTTTTAATTTTTTATTACAGCAAGTTTGATTACAACGTTTGCTTGTTGTAGGTGTGCAAGATGTGGTTCTTTTACACATATACATATGTCTGTTCTTCCTGGGACCCTTTTCCCATGTACGTTATGACAGAATGTTGAGTAGTCTTCTCTTGGCATTCCGTAGGTCTTTGGTGATTATATATTTCACCTGTGTTTGTATATGTTTCTTAACCCCAATATCGTAATAAATCCAATCCTCACACCTTTCCATTCGTGAACCACAAGTTTGTTTAATGAATCTGTGATTGCCCTTCTCCATGGAAATATCTGCCCTGGTATCCGTTTTTAGGTAACACCTATAAGTGATATCCTACGATATCTGTCTTTCACTTTCTGACTTACTACAAGTCACGTGCTTACCTGTAGACTCATCTACGGGGCTGCAAATGGCATTGTGCCCTTTTTTTCCTTGGCTAATATTCTGTCTTAGCGAGGTCCATTTTCTGCAATGTGATTCCCTGAGGGCTGAGGATTAGCTGACCTGGGCAGCCTGACCCTGCCGGCAAGCCCTCCCCAGGTGTGCGTGGGTTGAGGTCGATAGAAACAGCACTCCAGGCAGCAATAGCCCCTGCAGCTGTGCCTGATTCCATATTCTCTGCCCCGTCAGCAGTCTCGAGGCTGTGCTGGTGGGAGGGTGTGAGGGTCCACGGCTTTGTTGGTGGCCCGGTGTGAGTGGGGCTCTGCTGGACTTTCTGCAGGAGTTGCCAGGCTGCCACCTGTAAAGAAGAGGATGTGTCACCCATAACTTCCACTGGAATTTCTCTCCGGGCTGAGGTGAGGAAGGAAAAAAAGAAATGATGGCCGGGACAGGAGGGGTATATCAGGCAGGGAATTGGAAATCTTCTAGAAGAGTGCCGTGGCCAGGATCATCCTGGCTGGCCTGCAGGCACCAAGTTGGCCTGCGTGCTGTCGCTGGTGTGGCTCCACGGCCCTTCCTCTAGGCTTTCAAGCCCTTGTACATATTCAGGTGTTTTACCTGGGAACGGTGGGAACAGTTCAGCAGCAGCTGGCCTGGGGCTCAGCTCACATTTACTCACAGAGGCCTCGGCACGGTCCCCCAGCTTTGCAATGAGGATGCTCCTTGCGTGGGGGGGCCGGCCTGCTGCCTGTATGGGAGATGATTCCCCACCTCTGACCAATGTCAGAATTGTTTACCGCTGGAGCAAGTGCCCTGATAGGGTTTTCCTCTGTATAACTGCTGAGTTCAGGTTTTTTTTTTCTTTTTTGGTTCAAGTTAGAATTTATTCATCTTTTATGTATTTATTGATATAAGCATGGAAATAATTCATTCATAGAAATACATCTGTGTGAAGGGAAGTACTTTTTTCTGTTTTATTTTTAAATTTCATTTCTAAAAATTTTGCAGTTTAATTATATTTATTTTTCTATACAGCAGGTTATTATTAGTTATCTATTTTATTCATATCCATATATATAGGTCAATACCTATCTCCCAACTCATCTGACCACCATCACCCCATGGCTTCCCCCACTTGGTGTCCATACGTTTGTTCTCTACCTCTGTTTCTCTATTTCTGCCCTGCAAACCTGTTCATCTGTACCATATATCTAGGTTCCACATACATGCATTAATACAGAATATTTGTTTTGCTCTTTCTGACTTACTTCATTCTGTATGACAGTCTCTAGATCCACCGACTTCTCTACAAATAACCCAGTTTCATTCCTTTTCATGGCTGAGTCATATCCCATTTTATGTATGTACCACATCTTTATCCATTCATCTGTCTGTGGGCATTTAGGTTGCTTCCATTACCTGGCTATTGTAAATAGTGCTGCAATGAACATTGTGGTGAATGTGTGTTTTTGATTTATGGTTGTCTCTGTGTATATGCCCAGAAGTGGGATTGCTGGATCCTATGGTAATTCTATTTCTAGTTTCTTTAAGGAAACTCCATACTGTTCTCCATAGTGACTGTATCAATTGACCTTCCCACCAATAGTGGAAGAGGGTTCCTTTTGTCCACACCCTCCCCAGAATTTGTTGTTTGTAGATTTTCTGATGCTGCCGATTCTAACAGGTGTGAGGTGATACCTCATTGTCGTTTTGATTTGCATTTCTCTAATAATTAGTGGTGTTGAGCAGCTTTTCATGTGCGTCTTGGCCGTCTCTTTGACTTCTTTGAAGAAACGTCTATTTAGATCTTCTGCCCATTTTTGTATTGGGTTGTTTGTTTTATTAATATTAAGCTGCGTGAGTTGTTTATATATATTGCAGATTAAACCCTTGTCCATTGATTCGTTTGCGAACGTTTTCGCCCATTCTGAGGGTTGCCTTTTTCCATTCCCGTTTTTTTTTAACCAAAAAAGAAAGAAAGCAAAAGAAGCAGAACACTAATGTGCGTGAAATATGCCTCTTGAAACTGTCGTTTTGAAATATGGACGTCTTTTGAACTTTTTGGTCGATATATGACCCCAGGATTTGTTTTCAGGGTAGGTGTCATTTACAGGCCTGCAATGATTTGGAATATCCACTGACCAGTATCGCTGGGATTAAAGCTGCTGTTGTGCGAAATGGCCACAAGGTGGCAGCAGTTCTCCCTTAGCAAATCTGGTTACCAGGGCAACAGAGCCTCATTGGAAGCCTGTTCTAGATTGGAATTTAGAATGGAATGTGCCAGGAGAAAGCCCCTCAAGTTTGTCTCACTACTTCTTGTTCGTGTTTTTAATTTAATTTTTAATTTTTTATTACAGCAAGTTTGATTACAACGTTTGCTTGTTGTAGGTGTGCAAGATGTGGTTCTTTTACACATATACATATGTCTGTTCTTCCTGGGACCCTTTTCCCATGTACGTTATGACAGAATGTTGAGTAGTCTTCTCTTGGCATTCCGTAGGTCTTTGGTGATTATATATTTCACCTGTGTTTGTATATGTCTCTTAACCCCAATATCGTAATGAATCCAATCCTCACACCTTTCCATTGGTGAACCATAAGTTTGTTTAATGAATCTGTGATTGCCCTTCTCCGTGGAAATATCTGCCCTGGTATCCGTTTTTAGGTAACACCTATAAGTGATATCCTACGATATGTGTCTTTCACTTTCTGACTTACTACAAGTCACGTGATTACCTGTAGACTCATCTACGGGGCTGCAAATGGCATTGTGCTCTTTTTTTCCTTGGCTAATATTCTGTCTTAGCGAGGTCCATTTTCTGCAATGTGATTCCCTGAGGGCTGAGGATTAGCTGACCTGGGCAGCCTGACCCTGCCGGCAAGCCCTCCCTAGGTGTGCCTGGGATGAGTTCAATAGAAACAGCACTCCAGGCAGCAATAGCCCCTGCAGCTGTGCCTGACTCCATATTCTCTGCCCCGTCAGCAGTCTCGGGGCTGTGCTGGTGGGAGGGTGTGAGGGTCCACGGCTTTGTTGGTGGCCCGGTGTGAGTGGGGCTCTGCTGGAATTTCTGCAGGAGTTGCCAGGTTGCCACCTGTAAAGAAGAGGATGTGTCACCCATAACTTCCACTGGAATTTCTCTCCGGGCTGAGGTGAGTGAGGAAAAAAAGGAGTGGGGGCCGGGACAGGAGTGGTATCTCAGGCAGGGAAATGGAAAGCTTCCAGAAGAGCGCCCGGTGCCAGGACCATCCTGGCTGGCCTGCAGGCACCAAGTTGGCCTGCGTGCTGTCGCTGGTGTGGCTCCACGGCCCTTCCTCTAGGCTTTCAAGCCCTTGTACATATTCAGGTGTTTTACCTGGGAAGGGTGGGAACAGTTCAGCAGCAGCTGGCCTGGGGCTCAGCTCACGTTTACTCACAGAGGCCTTGGCACTGTCCCCCAGCTTTGCAATCAGGACGCTCCTTGCGTGGGGGGGCCGGGCTGCTGTCTGTATGGGAGATGATTCCCCACCTCTGACCAATCTCAGAATTGTTTACCGCTGGAACAAGTGCCCTGATAGGGTTTTCCTCTGTATAACTGCTGGGTACAGGATTTGTTTTTTCTTTTTTGGTTCAAGTTAGAAGTTATTCATCTTTTATGTATTTATTGATATAAGCATGGAAATAATTCATTCATAGAAATACATCTGTGTGAAGGGAAGAACTTTTTTTCTGTTTTATTTTTAAATTTCATTTCTAAAAATTTTGCAGTTTAATTATATTTATTTTTCTATACAGCAGGTTATTATTAGTTATCTATTTTATTCATATACATATATACAGGTCAATACCTATCTCCCAACTCATCTGACCACCAACACCCCATGGCTTCCCCCACTTGGTGTCCATACGTTTGTTCTCTACCTCTGTTTCTCTATATCTGCCCTGCATACCTGTTCATCTGTACCATATATCTAGGTTCCTCATACATGCATTAATACAGAATATTTGTTTTGCTCTTTCTGACTTACTTCATTCTGTATGACAGTCTCTAGATCCACCGACTTCTCTACAAATAACCCAGTTTCATTCCTTTTCATGGCTGAGTCATATCCCATTTTATGTATGTACCACATCTTTATCCATTCATCTGTCTGTGGGCATTTAGGTTGCTTCCATTACCTGGCTATTGTAAATAGTGCTGCAATGAACATTGTGGTGAATGTGTGTTTTTGATTTATGGTTGTCTCTGGGTATATGCCCAGAAGTGGGATTGCTGGATCCTATGGTAATTCTATTTCTAGTTTCTTTAAGGAAACTCCATACTCTTCTCCATAGTGACTGTATCAAATTACCTTCCCACCAATAGTGGAAGAGGGTTCCTTTTGTCCACACCCTCCCCAGAATTTGTTGTTTGTAGATTTTCTGATGCTGCCGATTCTAACAGGTGTGAGGTGATACCTCATTGTCATTTTGATTTGCATTTCTCTAATAATTAGTGGTGTTGAGCAGCTTTTCATATGCGTCTTGGCCGTCTCTGTGACTTCTTTGAAGAAACGTCTATTTAGATCTTCTGCCCATTTTTGTATTGGGTTGTTTGTTTTATTAATATTAAGCTGCGTGAGCTGTTTATATATATTGGAGATTAAACCCTTGTCCATTGATTCGTTTGCGAACGTTTTCGCCCATTCTGAGGGTTGCCTTTTTCCATTCCCGTTTTTTTTTAACCAAAAAAGAAAGAAAGCAAAAGAAGCAGAACACTAATGTGCGTGAAATATGCCTCTTGAAACTGTCGTTTTGAAATATGGACGTCTTTTGAACTATTTGGTCGATATATGACCCCAGGATTTGTTTTCAGGGCAGGTGTCATTTACAGGCCTGCAATGATTTGGAATATCCACTGACCAGTAGCTCTGGGATTAAAGTTGCTGTTGTGAGAAATGGCCACAAGGTGGCAGCAGTTCTCCCTTAGCAAATCTGGTTACCAGGGCAACAGAGCCTCAATGGAAGCCTGTTCTAGATTGGAATTTAGAATGGAATGTGCCAGGAGAAAGCCCCTCAAGTTTGTCTCACTACTTCTTGTTCGTGTTTTTAATTTAATTTTTAATTTTTTATTACAGCAAGTTTGATTACAACGTTTGCTTGTTGTAGGTGTGCAAGATGTGGTTCTGTTACACATATACATATGTCTGTTCTTCCTGGGACCCTTTTCCCATGTACGTTATGACAGAATGTTGAGTAGTCTTCTCTTGGCATTCCGTAGGTCTTTGGTGATTATATATTTCACCTGTGTTTGTATATGTCTCTTAAACCCAATATCGTAATGAATCCAATCCTCACACCTTTCCATTGGTGAACCACAAGTTTGTTTAATGAATCTGTGATTGCCCTTCTCCGTGGAAATATCTGCCCTGGTATCCGTTTTTAGGTAACACCTATAAGTGATATCCTACGATATGCGTCTTTCACTTTCTGACTTACTACAAGTCACGTGCTTACCTGTAGACTCATCTACGGGGCTGCAAATGGCATTGTGCCCTTTTTTTCCTTGGCTAATATTCTGTCTTAGCGAGGTCCATTTTCTGCAATGTGATTCCCTGAGGGCTGAGGATTAGCTGACCTGGGCAGCCTGACCCTGCCGGCAAGCCCTCCCCAGGTGTGCGTGGGTTGAGGTCGATAGAAACAGCACTCCAGGCAGCAATAGCCCCTGCAGCTGTGCCTGATTCCATATTCTCTGCCCCGTCAGCAGTCTCGAGGCTGTGCTGGTGGGAGGGTGTGAGGGTCCACGGTTTTGTTGGTGGCCCGGTGTGAGTGGGGCTCTGCTGGACTTTCTGCAGGAGTTGCCAGGCTGCCACCTGTAAAGAAGAGGATGTGTCACCCATAACTTCCACTGGAATTTCTCTCCGGGCTGAGGTGAGGAAGGAAAAAAAGGAATGATGGCCGGGACAGGAGGGGTATATCAGGCAGGGAAATGGAAAGCTTCTAGAAGAGTGCCGGGGCCAGGATCATCCTGGCTGGCCTGCAGGCACCAAGTTGGCCTGCGTGCTGTCGCTGGTGTGGCTCCACGGTCCTTCCTCTAGGCTTTCAAGCCCTTGTACATATTCAGGTGTTTTACCTTGGAAGGGTGGGAACAGTTCAGCAGCAGCTGGCCTGGGGCTCAGCTCACGTTTACTCACAGAGGCCTCGGCATGGTCCCCCAGTTTTGCAATGAGGATGCTCCTTGCGTGGGGGGGCCGAGCTGCTGGCTGTATGGGAGATGATTCCCCACCTCTGACCAATGTCAGAATTGTTTACCGCTGGAGCAAGTGCCCTGATAGGGTTTTCCTCTGTATAACTGCTGGGTTCAGGTTTTTTTTTTTCTTTTTTGGTTCAAGTTAGAATTTATTCATCTTTTATGTATTTATTGATATAAGCATGGAAATAATTCATTCATAGAAATACATCTGTGTGAAGGGAAGAACTTTTTTCTGTTTTATTTTTAAATTTCATTTCTAAAAATTTTGCAGTTTTATTATATTTATTTTTCTATACAGCAGGTTATTATTAGTTATCTATTTTATTCATATACATATATATAGGTCAATACCTATCTCCCAACTCATCTGACCACCATCACCCCATGGCTTCCCCCACTTGGTGTCCATACGTTTGTTCTCTACCTCTGTTTCTCTATTTCTGCCCTGCAAATCTGTTCATCTGTACCATATATCTAGGTTCCACATACATGCATTAATACAGAATATTTGTTTTGCTCTTTCTGACTTACTTCATTCTGTATGACAGTCTCTAGATCCACCGACTTCTCTACAAATAACCCAGTTTCATTCCTTTTCATGGCTGAGTCATATCCCATTTTATGTATGTACCACATCTTTATCCATTCATTTGTCTGTGGGCATTTAGGTTGCTTCCATTACCTGGCTATTGTAAATAGTGCTGCAATGAACATTGTGGTGAATGTGTGTTTTTGATTTATGGTTGTCTCTGTGTATATGCCCAGAAGTGGGATTGCTGGATCCTATGGTAATTCTATTTCTAGTTTCTTTAAGGAAACTCCATACTGTTCTCCATAGTGACTGTATCAATTTACCTTCCCACTAATAGTGGAAGAGGGTTCCTTTTGTCCACACCCTCCCCAGAATTTGTTGTTTGTAGATTTTCTGATGATGCCGATTCTAACAGGTGTGAGGTGATACCTCATTGTCGTTTTGATTTGCATTTCTCTAATAAGTAGTGGTGTTGAGCAGCTTTTCATGTGCGTCTTGGCCGTCTCTTTGACTTCTTTGAAGAAACGTCTATTTAGATCTTCTGCCCATTTTTGTATTGGGTTGTTTGTTTTATTAATATTAAGCTGCGTGAGTTGTTTATATATATTGGAGATTAAACCCTTGTCTATTGATTCGTTTGCGAACGTTTTCGCCCATTCTGAGGGTTGCCTTTTTCCATTCCCGTTTTTTTTTAACCAAAAAAGAAAGAAAGCAAAAGAAGCAGAACACTAATGTGCGTGAAATATGCCTCTTGAAACTGTCGTTTTGAAATATGGACGTCTTTTGAACTTTTTGGTCGATATATGACCCCAGGATTTGTTTTCAGGGCAGGTGTCATTTACAGGCCTGCAATGATTTGGAATATCCACTGACCAGTAGCGCTGGGATTAAAGCTGCTGTTGTGCGAAATGGCCACAAGGTGGCAGCAGTTCTCCCTTAGCAAATCTGGTTACCAGGGCAACAGAGCCTCAATGGAAGCCTGTTCTAGATTGGAATTTAGAATGGAATGTGCCAGGAGAAAGCCCCTCAAGTTTGTCTCACTACTTCTTGTTCGTGTTTTTAATTTAATTTTTAATTTTTTATTACAGCAAGTTTGATTACAACGTTTGCTTGTTGTAGGTGTGCAAGATGTGGTTCTGTTACACATATACATATGTCTGTTCTTCCTGGGACCCTTTTCCCATGTACGTTATGACAGAATGTTGAGTAGTCTTCTCTTGGCATTCCGCAGGTCTTTGGTGATTATATATTTCACCTGTGTTTGTTTGTATATGTCTCTTAACCCCAATATCGTAATGAATCCAATCCTCACACCTTTCCATTGGTGAACCATAAGTTTGTTTAATGAATCTGTGATTGCCCTTCTCCGTGGAAATATCTGCCCTGGTATCCGTTTTTAGGTAACACCTATAAGTGATATCCTACGATATGTGTCTTTCACTTTCTGACTTACTACAAGTCACGTGATTACCTGTAGACTCATCTACGGGGCTGCAAATGGCATTGTGCTCTTTTTTTCCTAGGCTAATATTCTGTCTTAGCGAGGTCCATTTTCTGCAATGTGATTCCCTGAGGGCTGAGGATTAGCTGACCTGGGCAGCCTGACCCTGCCGGCAAGCCCTCCCCAGGTGTGCGTGGGTTGAGTTCAATAGAAACAGCACTCCAGGCAGCAATAGCCCCTGCAGCTGTGCCTGACTCCATATTCTCTGCTCCGTCAGCAGTCTCGGGGCTGTGCTGGTGGGAGGGGGTGAGGGTCCATGGCTTTGTTGGTGGCCCGGTGTGAGTGGGGCTCTGCTGGAATTTCTGAAGGAGTTGCCAGGTTGCCACCTGTAAAGAAGAGGATGTGTCACCCATAACTTCCACTGGAATTTCTCTCCGGGCTGAGGTGAGGGAGGAAAAAAAGGAGTGGGGGCCGGGACAGGAGTGGTATCTCAGGCAGGGAAATGGAAAGCTTCCAGAAGAGCGCCCGGGGCCAGGACCATCCTGGCTGGCCTGCAGGCACCAAGTTGGCCTGCGTGCTGTCGCTGGTGTGGCTGCACGGCCCTTCCTCTAGGCTTTCAAGCCCTTGTATATATTCAGGTGTTTTACCTGGGAAGGGTGGGAACAGTTCAGCAGCAGCTGGCCTGGGGCTCAGCTCACGTTTACTCACAGAGGCCTTGGCACTGTCCCCCAGCTTTGCAATCAGGACGCTCCTTGCGTGGGGGGGCCGGGCTGCTGGCTGTATGGGAGATGATTCCCCACCTCTGACCAATCTCAGAATTGTTTACCGCTGGAACAAGTGCCCTGATAGGGTTTTCCTCTGTATAACTGCTGGGTACAGGATTTGTTTTTTCTTTTTTGGTTCAAGTTAGAAGTTATTCATCTTTTATGTATTTATTGATATAAGCATGGAAATAATTCATTCATAGAAATACATCTGTGTGAAGGGAAAAACTTTTTTTCTGTTTTATTTTTAAATTTCATTTCTAAAAATTTTGAAGTTTAATTATATTTATTTTTCTATACAGCAGGTTATTATTAGTTATCTATTTTATTCATATACATATATACAGGTCAACACCTATCTCCCAACTCATCTGACCACCAACACCCCATGGCTTCCCCCACTTGGTGTCCATACGTTTGTTCTCTACCTCTGTTTCTCTATTTCTGCCCTGCAAACCTGTTCATCTGTACCATATATCTAGGTTCCACATACATGCATTACTACAGAATATTTGTTTTGCTCTTTCTGACTTACTTCATTCTGTATGACAGTCTCTAGATCCACCGACTTCTCTACAAATAACCCAGTTTCATTCCTTTTCATGGCTGAGTCATATCCCATTTTATGTATGTACCACATCTTTATCCATTCATCTGTCTGTGGGCATTTAGGTTGCTTCCATTACCTGGCTATTGTAAATAGTGCTGCAATGAACATTGTGGTGAATGTGTGTTTTTGATTTATGGTTGTCTCTGTGTATATGCCCAGAAGTGGGATTGCTGGATCCTATGGTAATTCTATTTCTAGTTTCTTTAAGGAAACTCCATACTCTTCTCCATAGTGACTGTATCAATTTACCTTCCCACCAATAGTGGAAGAGGGTTCCTTTTGTCCACACCCTCCCCAGAATTTGTTGTTTGTAGATTTTCTGATGATGCCGATTCTAACAGGTTTGAGGTGATACCTCATTGTCATTTTGATTTGCATTTCTCTAATAATTAGTGGTGTTGAGCAGCTTTTCATATGTGTCTTGGCCGTCTCTGTGACTTCTTTGAAGAAACGTCTATTTAGATCTTCTGCCCATTTTTGTATTGGGTTGTTTGTTTTATTAATATTAAGCTGCGTGAGCTGTTTATATATATTGGAGATTAAACCCTTGTCCATTGATTCGTTTGCGAACGTTTTGGCCCATTCTGAGGGTTGCCTTTTTCCATTCCCGTTTTTTTTTAACCAAAAAAGAAAGAAAGCAAAAGAATCAGAACACTAATGTGCGTGAAATATGCCTCTTGAAACTGTCATTTTGAAATATGGACGACTTTTGAACTTTTTGGTCGATATATGACCCCAGGATTTGTTTTCAGGGCAGGTGTCATTTACAGGCCTGCAATGATTTGGAATATCCACTGACCATTAGCGCTGGGATTAAAGCTGCTGTTGTGTGAAACGGCCACAAGGTGGCAGCAGTTCTCCCTTAGCAAATCTGGTTACTAGGGCAACAGAGCCTCAATGGAAGCCTGTTCTAGATTGGAATTTAGAATGGAATGTGCCAGGAGAAAGCCCCTCAAGTTTGTCTCACTACTCTTGTTCGTGTTTTTAATTTAATTTTTAATTTTTTATTACAGCAAGTTTGATTACAACGTTTGCTTGTTGTAGGTGTGCAAGATGTGGTTCTGTTACACATATACATATGTCTGTTCTTCCTGGGACCCTTTTCCCATGTACGTTATGACAGAATGTTGAGTAGTCTTCTCTTGGCATTCCGTAGGTCTTTGGTGATTATATATTTCACCTGTGTTTGTATATGTCTCTTAACCCCAATATCGTAATGAATCCAATCCTCACACCTTTCCATTGGTGAACCATAAGTTTGTTTAATGAATCTGTGATTGCCCTTCTCCGTGGAAATATCTGCCCTGGTATCCGTTTTTAGGTAACACCTATAAGTGATATCCTACGATATGTGTCTTTCACTTTCTGACTTACTACAAGTCACGTGCTTACCTGTAGACTCATCTACGGGGCTGCAAATGGCATTGTGCCCTTTTTTTCCTTGGCTAATATTCTGTCTTAGCGAGGTCCATTTTCTGCAATGTGATTCCCTGAGGGCTGAGGATTAGCTGACCTGGGCAGCCTGACCCTGCCGGCAAGCCCTCCCCAGGTGTGCGTGGGTTGAGGTCGATAGAAACAGCACTCCAGGCAGCAATAGCCCCTGCAGCTGTGCCTGACTCAATATTCTCTGCCCCGTCAGCAGTCTCGGGGCTGTGCTGGTGGGAGGGTGTGAGGGTCCACGGCTTTGTTGGTGGCCCGGTGTGAGTGGGGCTCTGCTGGACTTTCTGCAGGAGTTGCCAGGCTGCCACCTGTAAAGAAGAGGATGTGTCACCCATAACTTCCACTGGAATTTCTCTCCGGGCTGAGGTGAGGAAGGAAAAAAAGGAATGATGGCCGGGACAGGAGGGGTATATCAGGCAGGGAAATGGAAAGCTTCTAGAAGAGTGTCGGGGCCAGGACCATCCTGGCTGGCCTGCAGGCACCAAGTTGGCCTGCGTGCTGTCGCTGGTGTGGCTCCACGGCCCTTCCTCTAGGCTTTCAAGCCCTTGTACATATTCAGGTGTTTTACCTGGGAAGGGTGGGAACAGTTCAGCAGCAGCTGGCCTGGGGCTCAGCTCACGTTTACTCACAGAGGCCTCGGCACGGTCCCCCAGCTTTGCAATGAGGATGCTCCTTGCGTGGGGGGGCCGGGCTGCTTTCTGTATGGGAGATGATTCCCCACCTCTGACCAATGTCAGTATTGTTTACCGCTGGAACAAGTACCCTGATAGGGTTTTCCTCTGTATAACTGCTGGGTTCAGGTTTTTTTTTTCTTTTTTGGTTCAAGTTAGAATTTATTCATCTTTTATGTATTTATTGATATAAGCATGGAAATAATTCATTCATAGAAATACATCTGTGTGAAGGGAAGAACTTTTTTCTGTTTTATTTTTAAATTTCATTTCTAAAAATTTTGCAGTTTTATTATATTTATTTTTCTATACAGCAGGTTATTATTAGTTATCTATTTTATTCATATACATATATACAGGTCAATACCTATCTCCCAACTCATCTGACCACCATCACCCCATGGCTTCCCCCACTTGGTGTCCATACGTTTGTTCTCTACCTCTGTTTCTCTATTTCTGCCCTGCAAACCTGTTCATCTGTACCATATATCTAGGTTCCACATACATGCATTAATACAGAATATTTGTTTTGCTCTTTCTGACTTACTTCATTCTGTATGACAGTCTCTAGATCCACCGACTTCTCTACAAATAACCCAGTTTCATTCCTTTTCATGGCTGAGTCATATCCCATTTTATGTATGTACCACATCTTTATCCATTCATCTGTCTGTGGGCATTTAGGTTGCTTCCATTACCTGGCTATTGTAAATAGTGCTGCAATGAACATTGTGGTGAATGTGTGTTTTTGATTTATGGTTGTCTCTGTGTATATGCCCAGAAGTGGGATTGCTGGATCCTATGGTAATTCTATTTCTAGTTTCTTTAAGGAAACTCCATACTGTTCTCCATAGTGACTGTATCAATTTACCTTCCCACCAATAGTGGAAGAGGGTTCCTTTTGTCCACACCCTCCCCAGAATTTGTTGTTTGTAGATTTTCTGATGCTGCCGATTCTAACAGGTGTGAGGTGATACCTCATTGTCATTTTGATTTGCATTTCTCTAATAATTAGTGGTGTTGAGCAGCTTTTCATGTGCGTCTTGGCCGTCTCTGTGACTTCTTTGAAGAAACGTCTATTTAGATCTTCTGCCCATTTTTGTATTGGGTTGTTTGTTTTATTAATATTAAGCTGCGTGAGCTGTTTATATATATTGGAGATTAAACCCTTGTCCATTGATTCGTTTGCGAACGTTTTGGCCCATTCTGAGGGTTGCCTTTTTCCATTCCCGTTTTTTTTTAACCAAAAAAGAAAGAAAGCAAAAGAAGCAGAACACTAATGTGCGTGAAATATGCCTCTTGAAACTGTCGTTTTGAAATATGGACGTCTTTTGAACTTTTTGGTCGATATATGACCCCAGGATTTGTTTTCAGGGCAGGTGTCATTTACAGGCCTGCAATGATTTGGAATATCCACTGACCAGTAGAACTGGGATTAAAGCTGCTGTTGTGCGAAATGGCCACAAGGTGGCAGCAGTTCTCCCTTAGCAAATCTGGTTACCAGGGCAACAGAGCCTCAATGGAAGCCTGTTCTAGATTGGAATTTAGAATGGAATGTGCCAGGAGAAAGCCCCTCAAGTTTGTCTCACTACTTCTTGTTCGTGTTTTTAATTTAATTTTTAATTTTTTATTACAGCAAGTTTGATTACAACGTTTGCTTGTTGTAGGTGTGCAAGATGTGGTTCTTTAACACATATACATATGTCTGTTCTTCCTGGGACCCTTTTCCCATGTACGTTATGACAGAATGTTGAGTAGTCTTCTCTTGGCATTCCGTAGGTCTTTGGTGATTATATATTTCACCTGTGTTTGTATATGTCTCTTAACCCCAATATCGTAATGAATCCAATCCTCACACCTTTCCATTGGTGAACCATAAGTTTGTTTAATGAATCTGTGATTGCCCTTCTCCGTGGAAATATCTGCCCTGGTATCCGTTTTTAGGTAACACCTATAAGTGATATCCTACGATATGTGTCTTTCACTTTCTGACTTACTACAAGTCACGTGCTTACCTGTAGACTCATCTACGGGGCTGCAAATGGCATTGTGCTCTTTTTTTCCTTGGCTAATATTCTGTCTTAGCGAGGTCCATTTTCTGCAATGTGATTCCCTGAGGGCTGAGGATTAGCTGACCTGGGCAGCCTGACCCTGCCGGCAAGCCCTCCCCAGGTGTGCCTGGGTTGAGTTCAATAGAAACAGCACTCCAGGCAGCAATAGCCCCTGCAGCTGTGGCTGAATCCATATTCTCTGCCCCGTCAGCAGTCTCGGGGCTTTGCTGGTGGGAGGGTGTGAGGGTCCATGGCTTTGTTGGTGTCCCGGTGTGAGTGGGGCTCTGCTGGAATTTCTGCAGGAGTTGCCAGGTTGCCACCTGTAAAGAAGAGGATGTGTCACCCATAACTTCCACTGGAATTACTCTCCGGGCTGAGGTGAGGGAGGAAAAAAAGGAGTGGGGGCCGGGACAGGAGTGGTATCTCAGGCAGGGAAATGGAAAGCTTCCAGAAGAGCGCCCAGGGCCAGGACCATCCTGGCTGGCCTGCAGGCACCAAGTTGGCCTGCGTGCTGTCGCTGGTGTGGCTCCACGGCCCTTCCTCTAGGCTTTCAAGACCTTGTACATATTCAGGTGTTTTACCTGGGAAGGGTGGTAACAGTTCAGCAGCAGCTGGCCTGGGGCTCAGCTCACGTTTACTCACAGAGGCCTCGGCACGGTCCCCCAGCTTTGCAATCAGGACGCTCCTTGCGTGGGGGGGCCGGGCTGCTGGCTATATGGGAGATGATTCCCCACCTCTGACCAATCTCAGAATTGTTTACCGATGGAACAAGTGCCCTGATAGGGTTTTCCTCTGTATAACTGCTGGGTACAGGATTTGTTTTTTCTTTTTTGGTTCAAGTTAGAAGTTATTCATCTTTTATGTATTTATTGATATAAGCATGGAAATAATTCATTCATAGAAATACATCTGAGTGAAGGGAAGAACTTTTTTTCTGTTTTATTTTTAAATTTCATTTCTAAAAATTTTGAAGTTTAATCATATTTAATTTTCTATACAGCAGGTTATTATTAGTTATCTATTTTATTCATATACATATATACAGGTCAATACCTATCTCCTAACTCATCTGACCACCAACACCCCATGGCTTCCCCCACTTGGTGTCCATACGTTTGTTCTCTACCTCTGTTTCTCTATTTCTGCCCTGCAAACCTGTTCATCTGTACCATATATCTAGGTTCCACATACATGCATTAATACAGAATATTTGTTTTGCTCTTTCTGACTTACTTCATTCTGTATGACAGTCTCTAGATCCACCGACTTCTCTACAAATAACCCAGTTTCATTCCTTTTCATGGCTGAGTCATATCCCATTTTATGTATGTACCACATCTTTATCCATTCGTCTGTCTGTGGGCATTTAGGTTGCTTCCATTACCTGGCTATTGTAAATAGTGCTGCAATGAACATTGTGGTGAATGTGTGTTTTTGATTTATGGTTTTCTCTGGCTATATGCCCAGAAGTGGGATTGCTGGATCCTATGGTAATTCTATTTCTAGTTTCTTTAAGGAAACTCCATACTGTTCTCCATACGACTGTATCAATTTACCTTCCCACTAATAGTGGAAGAGGGTTCCTTTTGTCCACACCTTCCCCAGAATTTGTTGTTTGTAGATTTTCTGATGATGTCGATTCTAACAGGTGTGAGGTGATACCTCATTGTCGTTTTGATTTGCATTTCTCTAATAATTAGTGGTGTTGAGCAGCTTTTCATGTGCGTCTTGGCCGTCTCTGTGACTTCTTTGAAGAAACGTCTATTTAGATCTTCTGCCCATTTTTGTATTGGGTTCATTGTTTTATTAATATTAAGCTGCGTGAGCTGTTTATATATATTGGAGATTAAACCCTTGTCCATTGATTCGTTTGCGAACGTTTTCGCCCATTCTGAGGGTTGCCTTTTTCCATTCCCGTTTTTTTTAACCAAAAAAGAAAGAAAGCAAAAGAAGCAGAACACTAATGTGTGTGAAATATGCCTCTTGAAACTGTCGTTTTGAAATATGGACGTCTTTTGAACTTTTTGGTCGATATATGACCCCAGGATTTGTTTTCAGGGCAGGTGTCATTTACAGGCCTGCAATGATTTGGAATATCCACTGACCATTAGCGCTTGGATTAAATTGCTGTTGTGTGAAACGGCCACAAGGTGGCAGCAGTTCTCCCTTAGCAAATCTGCTTACTAGGGCAACAGAGCCTCAATGGAAGCCTGTTCTGGATTGGAATTTAGAATGGAATGTGCCAGGAGAAAGCCCCTCAAGTTTGTCTCACTACTTCTTGTTCGTGTTTTAAATTTAATTTTTAATTTTTTATTACAGCAAGTTTAATTACAACGTTTGCTTGTTGTAGGTGTGCAAGATGTGGTTCTGTTACACATATACATATGTCTGTTCTTCCTGGGACCCTTTTCCCATGTACGTTATGACAGAATGTTGAGTAGTCTTCTCTTGGCATTCCGTAGGTCTTTGGTGATTATATATTTCACCTGTGTTTGTATATGTCTCTTAACCCCAATATCGTAATGAATCCAATCCTCACACCTTTCCATTGGTGAACCATAAGTTTGTTTAATGAATCTGTGATTGCCCTTCTCCGTGGAAATATCTGCCCTGGTATCCGTTTTTAGGTAACACCTATAAGTGATATCCTACGATATGTGTCTTTCACTTTCTGACTTACTACAAGTCCCGTGCTTACCTGTAGACTCATCTACGGGGCTGCAAATGGCATTGTGCCCTTTTTTTCCTTGGCTAATATTCTGTCTTAGTGAGGTCCACTTTCTGCAATGTGATTCCCTGAGGGCTGAGGATTAGCTGACCTGGGCAGCCTGACCCTGCCGGCAAGCCCTCCCCAGGTGTGCGTGGGTTGAGGTCGATAGAAACAGCACTCCAGGCAGCAATAGCCCCTGCAGCTGTGCCTGACTCCATATTCTCTGCCCCGTCAGCCGTCTCGGGGCTGTGCTGGTGGGAGGGTGTGAGGGTCTACGGCTTTGTTGGTGGCCCGGTGTGAGTGGGGCTCTGCTGGACTTTCTGCAGGAGTTGCCAGGTTGCCACCTGTAAAGAAGAGGATGTGTCACCCATACCTTCCACTGGAATTTCTCTCCGTGCTGAGGTGAGGAAGGAAAAAAAGGAGTGGGGGCCGGGACAGGAGGGGTATCTCAGGCAGGGAAATGGAAAGCTTCCAGAAGAGCGCCCGGGTCCAGGACCATCCTGGCTGGCCTGCAGGCACCAAGTTTGCCTGCGTGCTGTCGCTGGTGTGGCTCCACGGCCCTTCCTCTAGGCTTTCAAGCCCTTGTACATATTCAGGTGTTTTACCTGGGAAGGGTGGGAACAGTTCAGCAGCAGCTGGCCTGGGGCTCAGCTCACGTTTACTCACAGAGGGCTCGGCATGGTCCCGCAGCTTTGCAATGAGGACGCTCCTTGCGTGGGGGGGCCGGGCTGCTGGCTGTATGGGAGATGATTCCCCACCTCTGACCAATTTCAGAATTGTTTACCGCTGGAGCAAGTGCCCTGATAGGGTTTTCCTCTGTATCACTGCTGGGTTCAGGATTTTTTTTTTTCTTTTTTGGTTCAAGTTAGAATTTATTCATCTTTTATGTATTTATTGATATAAGCATGGAAATAATTCATTCATAGAAATACATCTGTGTGAAGGCAAGAACTTTTTTCTGTTTTATTTTTAAATTTCATTTCTAAAAATTTTGAAGTTTAATTATATTTATTTTTCTATACAGCAGGTTATTATTAGTTATCTATTTTATTCATATACATATATACAGGTCAATACCTATCTCCCAACTCATCTGACCACCAACACCCCATGGCTTCCCCCACTTGGTGTCCATACGTTTGTTCTCTACCTCTGTTTCTCTATTTCTGCCCTGCAAACCTGTTCATCTGTACCATATATCTAGGTTCCACATACATGCATTACTACAGAATATTTGTTTTGCTCTTTCTGACTTACTTCATTCTGTATGACAGTCTCTAGGTCCACCAACTTCTCTACAAATAACCCAGTTTCATTCCTTTTCATGGCTGAGTCATATTCCATTTTATATATGTACCACATCTTTATCCATTCGTCTGTCTGTGGGCATTTAGGTTGCTTCCATTACCTGGCTATTGTAAATAGTGCTGCAATGAACATTGTGGTTAATGTGTGTTTTTGATTTATGGTTTTCTTTGGGTATATGCCCAGAAGTGGGATTGCTGGATCCTATGGTAATTCTATTTCTAGTTTCTTTAAGGAAACTCCATACTGTTCTCCATAGTGACTGTATCAATTTACCTTCCCACTAATAGTGGAAGAGGGTTCCTTTTGTCCACACCCTCCCCAGAATTTGTTGTTTGTAGATTTTCTGATGATGCCGATTCTAACAGGTGTGAGGTGATACCTCATTGTCGTTGTGATTTGCATTTCTCTAATAATTAGTGGTGTTGAGCAGCTTTTCATGTGCGTCTTGGCCATCTCTGTGACTTCTTTGAAGAAACGTCTATTTAGATCTTCTGCCCATTTTTGTATTGGGTTGTTTGTTTTATTAATATTAAGCTGCGTGAGCTGTTTATATATGTTGGAGATTAAACCATTGTCCATTGATTCGTTTGCGAACGTTTTGGCCCATTCTGAGGGTTGCCTTTTTCCATTCCCGTATTTTTTAACCAAAAAAGAAAGAAAGCAAAAGAAGCAGAACACTAATGTGCGTGAAATATGCCTCTTGAAACTGTCGTTTTGAAATATGGACGTCTTTTGAACTTTTTGGTCGATATATGACCCCAGGATTTGTTTTCAGGGCAGGTGTCATTTACAGGCCAGCAATGATTTGGAATATCCACTGACCATTAGCGCTGGGATTAAATCCTATGTTGTGTGAAACGGCCACCAGGTGGCAGCAATTTTCCATTAGCAAATCTGGTTACCAGGGCAACAGAGCCTCAATGGAAGCCATGTTCTAGATTGGAATTTAGAATGGAATGTGCCAGGAGAAAGCCCCTCAAGTTTGTCTCACTACTTCTTGTTCGTGTTTTTAATTTAATTTTTAATTTTTTATTACAGCAAGTTTGATTACAAGGTTTGCTTGTTGTAGGTGTGCAAGATGTGATTCTGTTACACATATACATATGTCTGTTCTTCCTGGGACCCTTTTCCCATGTACGTTATGACAGAATGTTGAGTAGTCTTCTCTTGGCATTCCGTAGGTCTTTGGTGATTATATATTTCACCTGTGTTTGTATATGTCTCTTAACCCCAATATCGTAATGAATCCAATCCTCACACCTTTCCATTGGTGAACCATAAGTTTGTTTAATGAATCTGTGATTGCCCTTCTCCGTGGAAATATCTGCCCTGGTATCCGTTTTTAGGTAACACCTATAAGTGATATCCTACGATATGTGTCTTTCACTTTCTGACTTACTACAAGTCACGTGCTTACCTGTAGACTCATCTACGGGGCTGCAAATGGCATTGTGCCCTTTTTTTCCTTGGCTAATATTCTGTCTTAGCGAGGTCCATTTTCTGCAATGTGATTCCCTGAGGGCTGAGGATTAGCTGACCTGGGCAGCCTGACCCTGCCGGCACACACTCCCCAGGTGTGCCTGGGTTGAGGTCAATAGAAACAGCACTCCAGGCAGCAATAGCCCCTGCAGCTGTGCCTGACTCCATATTCTCTGCCCCGTCAGCAGTCTAGGGGCTGTGCTGGTGGGAGGGTGTGTGCGTCCACGGCTTTGTTGGTGGCCCGGTGTGAGTGGGGCTCTGCTGGACTTTCTGCAGGAGTTGCCAGGCTGCAACTTGTAAAGAAGAGGATGTGTCACCCATAACTTCCGCTGGAATTTCTCTCCGTGCTGAGGTGAGGGAGGAAAAAAAGGAGTGGGGGCCGGGACAGGAGGGGTATCTCTGGCAGGGAAATGGAAAGCTTCCAGAAGAGCGCCCAGGGCCAGGACCATCCTGGATGGCCTGCAGGCACCAAGTTGGCCTGCGTGCTGTCGCTGGTGTGGCTCCACGGCCCTTCCTCTAGGCTTTCAAGCCCTTGTACATATTCAGGTGTTTTACCTGGGAAGGGTGGTAACAGTTCAGCAGCAGCTGGCCTGGGGCTCAGCTCACGTTTACTCACAGAGGCCTCGGCACTGTCCCCCAGCTTTGCAATCAGGACGCTCCTTGCGTGGGGGGGCCGGGCTGCTGGCTGTATGGGAGATGATTCCCCACCTCTGACCAATCTCAGAATTGTTTACCGATGGAACAAGTGCCCTGATAGGGTTTTCCTCTGTATAACTGCTGGGTACAGGATTTGTTTTTTCTTTTTTGGTTCAAGTTAGAAGTTATTCATCTTTTATGTATTTATTGATATAAGCATGGAAATAATTCATTCATAGAAATACATCTGTGTGAAGGGAAGAACTTTTTTTCTGTTTTATTTTTAAATTTCATTTCTAAAAATTTTGCAGTTTAATCATATTTATTTTTCTATACAGCAGGTTATTATTAGTTATCTATTTTATTCATATACATATATACAGGTCAATACCTATCTCCCAACTCATCTGACCACCAACACCCCATGGCTTCCCCCACTTGGTGTCCATACGTTTGTTCTCTACCTCTGTTTCTCTATTTCTGCCCTGCAAACCTGTTCATCTGTACCATATATCTAGGTTCCACATACATGCATTACTACAGAATATTTGTTTTGCTCTTTCTGACTTACTTCATTCTGTATGACAGTCTCTAGATCCACCGACTTCTCTACAAATAACCCAGTTTCATTCCTTTTCATGGCTGAGTCATATCCCATTTTATGTATGTACCACATCTTTATCCATTCGTCTGTCTGTGGGCATTTAGGTTGCTTCCATTACCTGGCTATTGTAAATAGTGCTGCAATGAACATTGTGGTGAATGTGTGTTTTTGATTTATGGTTGTCTCTGGGTATATGCCCAGAAGTGGGATTGCTGGATCCTATGGTAATTCTATTCCTAGTTTCTTTAAGGAAACTCCATACTGTTCTCCATACGACTGTATCAATTTACCTTCCCACTAATAGTGGAAGAGGGTTCCTTTTGTCCACACCTTCCCCAGAATTTGTTGTTTGTAGATTTTCTGATGATGCCGATTCTAACAGGTGTGAGGTGATACCTCATTGTCGTTTTGATTTGCATTTCTCTAATAATTAGTGGTGTTGAGCAGCTTTTCATGTGCGTCTTGGCCGTCTCTGTGACTTCTTTGAAGAAACGTCTATTTAGATCTTCTGCCCATTTTTGTATTGGGTTGTTTGTTTTATTAATATTAAGCTGCGTGAGCTGTTTATATATATTGGAGATTAAACCCTTGTCCATTGATTCGTTTGCGAACGTTTTCGCCCATTCTGAGGGTTGCCTTTTTCCATTCCCGTTTTTTTTAACCAAAAAAGAAAGAAAGCAAAAGAAGCAGAACACTAATGTGCGTGAAATATGCCTCTTGAAACTGTCGTTTTGAAATATGGACGTCTTTTGAACTTTTTGGTCGATATATGACCCCAGGATTTGTTTTCAGGGCAGGTGTCATTTACAGGCCTGCAATGATTTGGAATATCCACTGACCAGTAGTGCTGGGATTAAAGCTGCTGTTGTGTGAAACGGCCACAAGGTGGCAGCAGTTCTCCCTTAGCAAATCTGGTTACTAGGGCAACAGAGCCTCAATGGAAGCCTGTTCTAGATTGGAATTTAGAATGGAATGTGCCAGGAGAAAGCCCCTCAAGTTTGTCTCACTACTTCTTGTTCGTGTTTTTAATTTAATTTTTAATTTTTTATTACAGCAAGTTTGATTACAACGTTTGCTTGTTGTAGGTGTGCAAGATGTGGTTCTGTTACACATATACATATGTCTGTTCTTCCTGGGACCCTTTTCCCATGTACGTTATGACAGAATGTTGAGTAGTCTTCTCTTGGCATTCCGTAGGTCTTTGGTGATTATATATTTCACCTGTGTTTGTATATGTCTCTTAACCCCAATATCGTAATGAATCCAATCCTCACACCTTTCCATTGGTGAACCATAAGTTTGTTTAATGAATCTGTGATTGCCCTTCTCCGTGGAAATATCTGCCCTGGTATCCGTTTTTAGGTAACACCTATAAGTGATATCCTACGATATGTGTCTTTCACTTTCTGACTTACTACAAGTCACGTGCTTACCTGTAGACTCATCTACGGGGCTGCAAATGGCATTGTGCCCTTTTTTTCCTTGGCTAATATTCTGTCTTAGTGAGGTCCACTTTCTGCAATGTGATTCCCTGAGGGCTGAGGATTAGCTGACCTGGGCAGCCTGACCCTGCCGGCAAGCCCTCCCCAGGTGTGCGTGGGTTGAGGTCGATAGAAACAGCACTCCAGGCAGCAATAGCCCCTGCAGCTGTGCCTGACTCCATATTGTCTGCCCCGTCAGCCGTCTCGGGGCTGTGCTGGTGGGAGGGTGTGAGGGTCTACGGCTTTGTTGGTGGCCCGGTGTGAGTGGGGCTCTGCTGGACTTTCTGCAGGAGTTGCCAGGCTGCCACCTGTAAAGAAGAGGATGTGTCACCCATAACTTCCACTGGAATTTCTCTCCGTGCTGAGGTGAGGAAGGAAAAAAAGGAGTGGGGGCCGGGACAGGAGTGGTATCTCAGGCAGGGAAATGGAAAGCTTCCAGAAGAGCGCCCGGGTCCAGGACCATCCTGGCTGGCCTGCAGGCACCAAGTTTGCCTGCGTGCTGTCGCTGGTGTGGCTCCACGGCCCTTCCTCTAGGCTTTCAAGCCCTTGTACATATTCAGGTGTTTTACCTGGGAAGGGTGGGAACAGTTCAGCAGCAGCTGGCCTGGGGCTCAGCTCACGTTTACTCACAGAGGGCTCGGCATGGTCCCGCAGCTTTGCAATGAGGACGCTCCTTGCGTGGGGGGGCCGGGCTGCTGGCTGTATGGGAGATGATTCCCCACCTCTGACCAATTTCAGAATTGTTTACCGCTGGAGCAAGTGCCCTGATAGGGTTTTCCTCTGTATCACTGCTGGGTTCAGGATTTTTTTTTTCTTTTTTGGTTCAAGTTAGAATTTATTCATCTTTTATGTATTTATTGATATAAGCATGGAAATAATTCATTCATAGAAATACATCTGTGTGAAGGCAAGAACTTTTTTCTGTTTTATTTTTAAATTTCATTTCTAAAAATTTTGCAGTTTAATTATATTTATTTTTCTATACAGCAGGTTATTATTAGTTATCTATTTTATTCATATACATATATACAGGTCAATACCTATCTCCCAACTCATCTGACCACCAACACCCCATGGCTTCCCCCACTTGGTGTCCATACGTTTGTTCTCTACCTCTGTTTCTCTATTTCTGCCCTGCAAACCTGTTCATCTGTACCATATATCTAGGTTCCACATACATGCATTACTACAGAATATTTGTTTTGCTCTTTCTGACTTACTTCATTCTGTATGACAGTCTCTAGGTCCACCAACTTCTCTACAAATAACCCAGTTTCATTCCTTTTCATGGCTGAGTCATATTCCATTTTATATATGTACCACATCTTTATCCATTCGTCTGTCTGTGGGCATTTAGGTTGCTTCCATTACCTGGCTATTGTAAATAGTGCTGCAATGAACATTGTGGTGAATGTGTGTTTTTGATTTATGGTTTTCTTTGGGTATATGCCCAGAAGTGGGATTGCTGGATCCTATGGTAATTCTATTTCTAGTTTCTTTAAGGAAACTCCATACTGTTCTCCATAGTGACTGTATCAATTTACCTTCCCACTAATAGTGGAAGAGGGTTCCTTTTGTCCACACCCTCCCCAGAATTTGTTGTTTGTAGATTTTCTGATGATGCCGATTCTAACAGGTGTGAGGTGATACCTCATTGTCGTTGTGATTTGCATTTCTCTAATAATTAGTGGTGTTGAGCAGCTTTTCATGTGCGTCTTGGCCATCTCTGTGACTTCTTTGAAGAAACGTCTATTTAGATCTTCTGCCCATTTTTGTATTGGGTTGTTTGTTTTATTAATATTAAGCTGCGTAAGCTGTTTATATATGTTGGAGATTAAACCATTGTCCATTGATTCGTTTGCGAACGTTTTGGCCCATTCTGAGGGTTGCCTTTTTCCATTCCCGTATTTTTTAACCAAAAAAGAAAGAAAGCAAAAGAAGCAGAACACTAATGTGCGTGAAATATGCCTCTTGAAACTGTCGTTTTGAAATATGGACGTCTTTTGAACTTTTTGGTCGATATATGACCCCAGGATTTGTTTTCAGGGCAGGTGTCATTTACAGGCCAGCAATGATTTGGAATATCCACTGACCATTAGCGCTGGGATTAAATCTGATGTTGTGTGAAACGGCCACCAGGTGGCAGCAATTTTCCATTAGCAAATCTGGTTACCAGGGCAACAGAGCCTCAATGGAAGCCATGTTCTAGATTGGAATTTAGAATGGAATGTGCCAGGAGAAAGCCCCTCAAGTTTGTCTCACTACTTCTTGTTCGTGTTTTTAATTTAATTTTTAATTTTTTATTACAGCAAGTTTGATTACAACATTTTTCTTGTTGTAGGTGTGCAAGATGTGGTTCTTTTACACATATACATATGTCTGTTCTTCCTGGGCCCCTTTTCCCATGTACGTTATGACAGAATGTTGAGTAGTCTTCTCTTGGCATTCCGTAGGTCTTTGGTGATTATATATTTCACCTGTGTTTGTATATGTCTCTTAACCCCAATATCGTAATGAATCCAATCCTCACACCTTTCCATTGGTGAACCATAAGTTTGTTTAATGAATCTGTGATTGCCCTTCTCCGTGGAAATATCTGCCCTGGTATCCGTTTTTAGGTAACACCTATAAGTGATATCCTACGATATGTGTCTTTCACTTTCTGACTTACTACAAGTCATGTGATTACCTGTAGACTCATCTACGGTGCTGCAAATGACATTGTGCCCTTTTTTTCCTTGGCTAATATTCTGTCTTAGAGAGGTCCATTTTCTGCAATGTGATTCCCTGAGGGCTGAGGATTAGCTGACCTGGGCAGCCTGACCCTGCCGGCAAGCCCTCCCCAGGTGTGCCTGGGTTGAGGTCAACAGAAACAGCACTCCAGGCAGCAATAGCCCCTGCAGCTGTGCCTGACTCCATATACTCTGCCCCGTCAGCAGTCTCAGGGCTGTGCTTGTGGGAGTGTGTGAGGGTCCACGGCTTTGTTGGTTGCCCGGTGTGAGTGGGGCTCTGCTGGACTTTCTGCAGGAGTTGCCAGGCTGCCACCTGTAAAGAAGAGGATGTGTCACCCATAACTTCCGCTGGAATTTCTCTCCGGGCTGAGGTGAGGCAGGAAAAAAAAGGAGTGGGGGCCGGGACAGGAGGGGTATATCAGGCAGGGAAATGGAAAGCTTCCAGAAGAGCGCCCGGGGCCAGGACCATCCTGGCTGGCCTGCAGGCACCAAGTTGGCCTGCATGCTGTCGCTGGTGTGGCTGCACGGCCCTTCCTCTAGGCTTTCAAGCCCTTGTACATATTCAGGTGTTTTACCTGGGAAGGGTGGGAACAGTTCAGCAGCAGCTGGCCTGGGGCTCAGCTCACGTTTACTCACAGAGGCCTCGGCACGGTCCCCCAGCTTTGCAATGAGGACGCGCCTTGCATGGGGGGGCCGGGCTGCTGGCTGTATGGGAGATGATTCCCCACCTCTGACCAATTTCAGAATTGTTTACCGCTGGAGCAAGTGCCCTGATAGGGTTTTCCTCTGTATAACTGCTGGGTTCAGGTTTTTTTTTTTTCTTTTTTGGTTCAAGTTAGAATTTATTCATCTTTTATGTATTTATTGATATAAGCATGGAAATAATTCATTCATAGAAATACATCTGTGTGAGGGGAAGAACTCTTTTCTGTTTTATTTTTAAATTTCATTTCTAAAAATTTTGCAGTTTAATTATATTTATTTTTCTATACAGCAGGTTATTATTAGTTATCTATTTTATTCATATACATATATACAGGTCAATACCTATCTCCCAACTCATCTGACCAGCAACACCCCATGGCTTCCCCCACTTGGTGTCCATATGTTTGTTCTCTACCTCTGTTTCTCTATTTCTGCCCTGCAAACCTGTTCATCTGTACCATATATCTAGGTTCCACATACATGCATTAATACAGAATATTTGTTTTGCTCTTTCTGACTTACTTCATTCTGTATGACAGTCTCTAGATCCACCGACTTCTCTACAAATAACCCAGTTTCATTCCTTTTCATGGCTGTGTCATATCCCATTTTATATATGTACCACATCTTTATCCATTCGTCTGTCTGTGGGCATTTATGTTGATTCCATTACCTGGCTATTGTAAATAGTGCTGCAATGAACATTGTGGTGAATGTGTGTTTTTGATTTATGGTTTTCTCTGGGTATATGCCCAGAAGTGGGATTGCTGGATCCTATGGTAATTCTATTTCTAGTTTCTTTAAGGAAACTCCATACTGTTCTCCATAGGGACTGTATCAATTTACCTTCCCACCAATAGTGGAAGAGGGTTCCTTTTGTCCACACCCTCCCCAGAATTTGCTGTTTGTAGATTTTCTGATGATGCCGATTCTAACAGGTGTGAGGTGATACCTCATTGTCGTTTTGATTTGCATTTCTCTAATAATTAGTGGTGTTGAGCAGCTTTTCATGTGCGTCTTGGCCGTCTCTGTGACTTCTTTGAAGAAACGTCTATTTAGATCTTCTGCCCATTTTTGTATTGGGTTGTTTGTTTTATTAATATTAAGCTGCGTGAGCTGTTTATATATATTGAAGATTAAACCTTTGTCCATTGATTCGTTTGCGAAAGTTTTCGCCCATTCTGAGGGTTGCCTTTTTCCATTCCCGTTTTTTTTAACCAAAAAAAGAAAGAAAGCAAAAGAAGCAGAACACTAATGTGCATGAAATATGCCTCTTGAAACTGTCGTTTTGAAATATGGACGTCTTTTGAACATTTTGGTCGATATATGACCCCAGGATTTGTTTTCAGGGCAGGTGTCATTTACAGGCCTGCAATGATTTGGAATATCCACTGACCAGTAGCGCTGGGATTAAAACTGCTGTTGTGTGAAGCGGCCACAAGGTGGCAGCAGTTCTCCCTTAGCAAATCTGGTTACTAGGGCAACAGAACCTCAATGGAAGCCGTGTTCTAGATTGGAATTTAGAATGGAATGTGCCAGGAGAAAGCCCCTCAAGATTGTCTCACTACTTCTTGTTCGTGTTTTTAATTTAATTTTTAATTTTTTATTACAGCAAGTTTGATTACAACGTTTGGCTTGTTGTAGGTGTGCAAGATGTGTTTTTTTTTTTTTTTTTTTTTTTTTTTTTTGCGGTATGCGGGCTTCTCACTGTTGTGGCCTCCCCCGTTGCGGAGCACAGGCTCCGGACGCGCAGGCTCCGGACGCGCAGGCTCAGCGGCCATGCCTCACGGGCCCAGCCGCTCCGCGGCATATGGGATCCTCCCAGACCGGGGCACGAACCCGTATCCCCTGCATCGGCAGGCGGACTCTCAACCACTTGCGCCACAAGGGAGGCCCAAAGATGTGGTTGTTTTACACATATACATATGTCTGTTCTTCCTGGGATCCTTTTCCCATGTACGTTATGACAGAATGTTGAGTAGTCTTCTCTTGGCATTCCGTAGGTCTTTGGTGATTATATATTTCACCTGTGTTTGTATATGTCTCTTAACCCCAATATCATAATGAATCCAATCCTCACACCTTTCCATTGGTGAACCATAAATTTGTTTAATGAATCTGTGATTGCCCTTCTCCGTGGAAATATCTGCCCTGGTATCCGTTTTTAGGTAACACCTATAAGTGATATCCTACGATATGTGTCTTTCACTTTGTGAATTAGTACAAGTCACATGATTACCTGTAGACTCATCTACGGGGCTGCAAATGGCATTGTGCCCTTTTTTTCCTTGGCTAATATTCTGTCTTAGCGAGGTCCATTTTCTGCAATGTGATTCCCTGAGGGCTGAGGATTAGCTGACCTGGGCAGCCTGATCCTGCCGGCAAGCCCTCCCCAGGTGTGCCTGGGTTCAAGTCAATAGAAACAGCACTCCAGGCAGCAATAGCCCCTGCAGCTGTGCCTGACTCCATATTCTCTGCCACGTCAGCAGTCTCGGGGCTGTGCTGGTGGGAGGGTGTGAGGGTCCACGGCTTTGTTGTTGGCCCGGTGTGAGTGGGGCTCTGCTGGACTTTCTGCAGGAGTTGCCAGGCTTCCACCTGTAAAGAAGAAGATGTGTCACCCATAACTTCCGCTGGAATTTCACTCCGGGCTTAGGTGAGGAAGGAAAAAAAAGGAGTGTGGGCCGGGATAGGAGGGGTATCTCCGACAGGGAAATGGAAAGCTTCCAGAAGAGCGCCTGGGGCCAGGACCATCCTGGCTGGCCTGCAGGCACCAAGTTGGCCTGCGTGCTGTCGCTGGTGTGGTTCCACGACCCTTCCTCTAGGCGTTCAAGCCCTTGTACATATTCAGGTGTTTTACCTGGGAAGGGTGGGAACAGTTCAGCAGCAGCTGGCCTGGGGCTCAGCTCACGTTTACTCACAGAGGCCTCGGCACGGTCCCCCAGCTGTGCAATGAGGACGCTCCTTTCATGGGGGGCCGGGCTGCTGGCTGTATATGAGATGATTCCTCACCTCTGACCAATTTCAGGATTGCTTAACGCTGGAGCAAGTGCCCTGGTAGTGTTTTCCTCTGTATAACTGCTGGGTTCAGGTTGTTTTTTTTTTTCTTTTTTGGTTCAAGTTAGAAATTATTCATCTTTTATGTATTTATTGATATTAGCATGGAAATAATTCATTCATAGAAATACATCTGTGTGAAGGGAAGAACTTTTTTCTGTTTTATTTTTAAATTTTATTTCTAAAAAGTTTGAAGTTTAATTATATTCATTTTTCTATACAGCAGGTTATTATTAGTTATCTATTTTATTCATATACATATATACAGGTCAATACCTATCTCCCAACTCATCTGACCACCAACACCCCATGGCTACCCCCACTTGGTGTCCATACGTTTGTTCTCTACCTCTGTTTCTCTATTTCTGACCTGCAAACCTGTTCATCTGTACCATATATCTAGGTTCCACATACATGCATTAATACAGAATATTTGTTTTGCTCTTTCTGACTTACTTCATTCTGTATGACAGTGTCTAGATCCACCGACTTCTCTACAAATAACCCAGTTTCATTCCTTTTCATGGTTGAGTCATATCCCATTTTATATATGTACCACATCTATATCCATTCGTCTGTCTGTGGGCATTTAGGTTGCTTCCATTACCTGGCTATTGTAAATAGTGCTGCAATGAACATTGTGGTGAATGTGTGTTTTTGATTTATGGTTTTCTCTGGGTATATGCCCAGAAGTGGGATTGCTGGATCCTATGGTCATTCTATTTCTAGTTTCTTTAAGGAAACTCCATACTGTTCTCCATAGTGACTGTATCAATTTACCTTCCCACTAATAGTGGAAGAGGGTTCCTTTTGTCCACACCCTCCCCAGAATTTGTTGTTTGTAGATTTTCTGATGATGCCGATTCTAACAGGTGTGAGGTGATACCTCATTGTCGTTGTGATTTGCATTTCTCTAATAATTAGTGGTGTTGAGCAGCTTTTCATGTGCGTCTTGGCCGTCTCTGTGACTTCTTTGAAGAAACGTCTATTTAGATCTTCTGCCCATTTTTTGTATTGGGTTGTTTGTTTTATTAATATTAAGCTGCGTGAGCTTTTTATATATGTTGGAGATTAAACCATTGTCCATTGATTCGTTTGCGAACGTTTTGGCCCATTCTGAGGGTTGCCTTTTTCCATTCCCGTCTTTGTAACCAAAAAAGAAAGAAAGCAAAAGAAGCAGAACACTAATGTGCGTGAAATATGCCTCTTGAAACTGTCGTTTTGAAATATGGACGTCTTTTGAACTTTTTTGTCTATATATGACCCCAGGATTTGTTTTCAGGGCAGGTGTCATTTACAGGCCAGCAATGATTTGGAATATCCACTGACCATTAGCGCTGGAATTAAAGCTGATGTTGTGTGAAACGGCCACAAGGTGGCAGCAGTTCTCCCTTAGCAAATCTGGTTACTATGGCAACAGAGCCTCAATGGAAGTCTTGTTCTAGATTGGAATTTAGAATTGAATGTGCCTGGAAAAAGCCCCTCAAGTTTGTCTCACTACTTCTTGTTCATGTTCTTAATTTAATTTTTAATTTTTTTATTACAGCAAGTTTGATTACAACGTTTGGCTTGTTGTAGGTGTGCAAGATGTGGTTCTTTTACACATATACATATGTCTGTTCTTCCTGGGACCCTTTTCCCATGTACGTTATGACAGAATGTTGAGTAGTCTTCTCTTGGCATTCCGTAGGTCTTTGGTGATTATATATTTCACCTGTGTTTGTATATGTCTCTTAACCCCAATATTGTAATGAATCCAATCCTCACACCTTTCCATTGGTGAACCATAAGTTTGTTTAATGAATCTGTGATTGCCCTTCTCCGTGGAAATATCTGCCCTGGTATCCGTTTTTAGGTAACACCTATAAGTGATATCCTACGATATGTGTCTTTCACTTTCTGACTTACTACAAGTCACGTGATTACCTGTAGACTCATCTACGGGGCTGCAAATGGCATTGTGTACTTTTTTTCCTTGGCTAATATTCTGTCTTAGCGAGGTCCATTTTCTGCAATGTGATTCCCTGAGGGCTGAGGATTAGCTGACCTGGGCAGCCTGATCCTGTCGGCAAGCCCTCCCCAGGTGTGCCTGGGTTGAGGTCAATAGAAACAGCACTCCAGGCAGCAATAGCCCCTGCAGCTGTGCATGACTCCATATTCTCTGCCCCGGCAGCAGTCTCGGGGCTGTGCTGGTGGGAGGGTGTGAGGGTCCACGGCTTTGTTGGTGGCCCGGTGTGAGTGGGGCTCTGCTGGACTTTCTGCAGGAGTTGCCAGGCTGCCACCTGTAAAGAAGAGGATGTGTCACCATAACTTCCGCTGGAATTTCTCTCCGTGCTGAGGTGAGGGAGGAAAAAAAGGAGTGGGGGCCGGGACAGGAGGGGTATCTCAGGCAGGGAAATGGAAAGCTTCCAGAAGAGCACCTGGGGCCAGGATTATCCTGGCTGGCCTGCGGGCACCAATTTGGCATGAGTGCTGTCGCTGGTGTGTCTCCACGACCCTTCCTCTAGGCTTTCAAGCCCTTGTACATATTCAGGTGTTTTACCTGGGAAGGGTGGGAACAGTTCCGCAGAGCTCGCCTTGGGCTCAGCTCACGTTTACTCACAGAGGCCTCGGCCCTGTCCCCCAGCTTTGCAATGAGGACGCTCCTTGCGTGGGGGGGCCGGGCTGCTGGTTGTATGGGAGATGATTCCCCACCTCTGACCAATTTCAGAATTGTTTACCGCTGGAGCAAGTGCCCTGATAGGGTTTTCCTCTGTATAACTGCTGGGTTCAGGATTTTTTTTTCTTTTTTGGGTCAAGTTAGAATTCATTCATCTTTTATGTATTTACTGATATAAGCATGGAAATAATTCATTCATAGAAATACATCTGTGTGAAGGGAAGAACTTTTTTCTGTTTTATTTTTAAATTTCATTTCTAAAAATTTTGCAGTTTAATTATATTTATTTTTCTATACAGCAGGTTATTATTAGTTATCTATTTTATTCATATACATATATACAGGTCAATACCTATCTCCCAACTCATCTGACCACCAACACCCAATGGCTTCCCCCACTTGGTGTCCATACGTTTGTTCTCTACCTCTGTTTCTCTATTTCTGCCCTGCAAACCTGTTCATCTGTACCATATATCTAGGTTCCACATACATGCATTAATACAGAATATTTGTTTTGCTCTTTCTGACTTACTTCATTCTGTATGACAGTCTCTAGATCCACCGACTTCTCTACAAATAACCCAGTTTCATTCCTTTTCATGGCTGAGTCATATCCCATTTTATGTATGTACCACATCTTTATCCATTCATCTGTCTGTGGGCATTTAGGTTGCTTCCATTACCTGGCTATTGTAAATAGTGCTGCAATGAACATTGTGGTGAATGTGTGTTTTTGATTTATGGTTGTCTCTGTGTATATGCCCAGAAGTGGGATTGCTGGATCCTATGGTAATTCTATTTCTAGTTTCTTTAAGGAAACTCCATACTGTTCTCCATAGTGACTGTATCAATTGACCTTCCCACCAATAGTGGAAGAGGGTTCCTTTTGTCCACACCCTCCCCAGAATTTGTTGTTTGTAGATTTTCTGATGCTGCCGATTCTAACAGGTGTGAGGTGATACCTCATTGTCGTTTTGATTTGCATTTCTCTAATAATTAGTGGTGTTGAGCAGCTTTTCATGTGCGTCTTGGCCGTCTCTTTGACTTCTTTGAAGAAACGTCTATTTAGATCTTCTGCCCATTTTTGTATTGGGTTGTTTGTTTTATTAATATTAAGCTGCGTGAGTTGTTTATATATATTGCAGATTAAACCCTTGTCCATTGATTCGTTTGCGAACGTTTTCGCCCATTCTGAGGGTTGCCTTTTTCCATTCCCGTTTTTTTTTAACCAAAAAAGAAAGAAAGCAAAAGAAGCAGAACACTAATGTGCGTGAAATATGCCTCTTGAAACTGTCGTTTTGAAATATGGACGTCTTTTGAACTTTTTGGTCGATATATGACCCCAGGATTTGTTTTCAGGGTAGGTGTCATTTACAGGCCTGCAATGATTTGGAATATCCACTGACCAGTATCGCTGGGATTAAAGCTGCTGTTGTGCGAAATGGCCACAAGGTGGCAGCAGTTCTCCCTTAGCAAATCTGGTTACCAGGGCAACAGAGCCTCATTGGAAGCCTGTTCTAGATTGGAATTTAGAATGGAATGTGCCAGGAGAAAGCCCCTCAAGTTTGTCTCACTACTTCTTGTTCGTGTTTTTAATTTAATTTTTAATTTTTTATTACAGCAAGTTTGATTACAACGTTTGCTTGTTGTAGGTGTGCAAGATGTGGTTCTTTTACACATATACATATGTCTGTTCTTCCTGGGACCCTTTTCCCATGTACGTTATGACAGAATGTTGAGTAGTCTTCTCTTGGCATTCCGTAGGTCTTTGGTGATTATATATTTCACCTGTGTTTGTATATGTCTCTTAACCCCAATATCGTAATGAATCCAATCCTCACACCTTTCCATTGGTGAACCATAAGTTTGTTTAATGAATCTGTGATTGCCCTTCTCCGTGGAAATATCTGCCCTGGTATCCGTTTTTAGGTAACACCTATAAGTGATATCCTACGATATGTGTCTTTCACTTTCTGACTTACTACAAGTCACGTGATTACCTGTAGACTCATCTACGGGGCTGCAAATGGCATTGTGCTCTTTTTTTCCTTGGCTAATATTCTGTCTTAGCGAGGTCCATTTTCTGCAATGTGATTCCCTGAGGGCTGAGGATTAGCTGACCTGGGCAGCCTGACCCTGCCGGCAAGCCCTCCCTAGGTGTGCCTGGGATGAGTTCAATAGAAACAGCACTCCAGGCAGCAATAGCCCCTGCAGCTGTGCCTGACTCCATATTCTCTGCCCCGTCAGCAGTCTCGGGGCTGTGCTGGTGGGAGGGTGTGAGGGTCCACGGCTTTGTTGGTGGCCCGGTGTGAGTGGGGCTCTGCTGGAATTTCTGCAGGAGTTGCCAGGTTGCCACCTGTAAAGAAGAGGATGTGTCACCCATAACTTCCACTGGAATTTCTCTCCGGGCTGAGGTGAGTGAGGAAAAAAAGGAGTGGGGGCCGGGACAGGAGTGGTATCTCAGGCAGGGAAATGGAAAGCTTCCAGAAGAGCGCCCGGTGCCAGGACCATCCTGGCTGGCCTGCAGGCACCAAGTTGGCCTGCGTGCTGTCGCTGGTGTGGCTCCACGGCCCTTCCTCTAGGCTTTCAAGCCCTTGTACATATTCAGGTGTTTTACCTGGGAAGGGTGGGAACAGTTCAGCAGCAGCTGGCCTGGGGCTCAGCTCACGTTTACTCACAGAGGCCTTGGCACTGTCCCCCAGCTTTGCAATCAGGACGCTCCTTGCGTGGGGGGGCCGGGCTGCTGTCTGTATGGGAGATGATTCCCCACCTCTGACCAATCTCAGAATTGTTTACCGCTGGAACAAGTGCCCTGATAGGGTTTTCCTCTGTATAACTGCTGGGTACAGGATTTGTTTTTTCTTTTTTGGTTCAAGTTAGAAGTTATTCATCTTTTATGTATTTATTGATATAAGCATGGAAATAATTCATTCATAGAAATACATCTGTGTGAAGGGAAGAACTTTTTTTCTGTTTTATTTTTAAATTTCATTTCTAAAAATTTTGCAGTTTAATTATATTTATTTTTCTATACAGCAGGTTATTATTAGTTATCTATTTTATTCATATACATATATACAGGTCAATACCTATCTCCCAACTCATCTGACCACAACACCCCATGGCTTCCCCCACTTGGTGTCCATACGTTTGTTCTCTACCTCTGTTTCTCTATATCTGCCCTGCATACCTGTTCATCTGTACCATATATCTAGGTTCCTCATACATGCATTAATACAGAATATTTGTTTTGCTCTTTCTGACTTACTTCATTCTGTATGACAGTCTCTAGATCCACCGACTTCTCTACAAATAACCCAGTTTCATTCCTTTTCATGGCTGAGTCATATCCCATTTTATGTATGTACCACATCTTTATCCATTCATCTGTCTGTGGGCATTTAGGTTGCTTCCATTACCTGGCTATTGTAAATAGTGCTGCAATGAACATTGTGGTGAATGTGTGTTTTTGATTTATGGTTGTCTCTGGGTATATGCCCAGAAGTGGGATTGCTGGATCCTATGGTAATTCTATTTCTAGTTTCTTTAAGGAAACTCCATACTCTTCTCCATAGTGACTGTATCAATTTACCTTCCCACCAATAGTGGAAGAGGGTTCCTTTTGTCCACACCCTCCCCAGAATTTGTTGTTTGTAGATTTTCTGATGCTGCCGATTCTAACAGGTGTGAGGTGATACCTCATTGTCATTTTGATTTGCATTTCTCTAATAATTATTGGTGTTGAGCAGCTTTTCATATGCGTCTTGGCCGTCTCTGTGACTTCTTTGAAGAAACGTCTATTTAGATCTTCTGCCCATTTTTGTATTGGGTTGTTTGTTTTATTAATATTAAGCTGCGTGAGCTGTTTATATATATTGGAGATTAAACCCTTGTCCATTGATTCGTTTGCGAACGTTTTCGCCCATTCTGAGGGTTGCCTTTTTCCATTCCCGTTTTTTTTTAACCAAAAAAGAAAGAAAGCAAAAGAAGCAGAACACTAATGTGCGTGAAATATGCCTCTTGAAACTGTCGTTTTGAAATATGGACGTCTTTTGAACTATTTGGTCGATATATGACCCCAGGATTTGTTTTCAGGGCAGGTGTCATTTACAGGCCTGCAATGATTTGGAATATCCACTGACCAGTAGCTCTGGGATTAAAGTTGCTGTTGTGAGAAATGGCCACAAGGTGGCAGCAGTTCTCCCTTAGCAAATCTGGTTACCAGGGCAACAGAGCCTCAATGGAAGCCTGTTCTAGATTGGAATTTAGAATGGAATGTGCCAGGAGAAAGCCCCTCAAGTTTGTCTCACTACTTCTTGTTCGTGTTTTTAATTTAATTTTTAATTTTTTATTACAGCAAGTTTGATTACAACGTTTGCTTGTTGTAGGTGTGCAAGATGTGGTTCTGTTACACATATACATATGTCTGTTCTTCCTGGGACCCTTTTCCCATGTACGTTATGACAGAATGTTGAGTAGTCTTCTCTTGGCATTCCGTAGGTCTTTGGTGATTATATATTTCACCTGTGTTTGTATATGTCTCTTAAACCCAATATCGTAATGAATCCAATCCTCACACCTTTCCATTGGTGAACCACAAGTTTGTTTAATGAATCTGTGATTGCCCTTCTCCGTGGAAATATCTGCCCTGGTATCCGTTTTTAGGTAACACCTATAAGTGATATCCTACGATATGCGTCTTTCACTTTCTGACTTACTACAAGTCACGTGCTTACCTGTAGACTCATCTACGGGGCTGCAAATGGCATTGTGCCCTTTTTTTCCTTGGCTAATATTCTGTCTTAGCGAGGTCCATTTTCTGCAATGTGATTCCCTGAGGGCTGAGGATTAGCTGACCTGGGCAGCCTGACACTGCCGGCAAGCCCTCCCCAGGTGTGCGTGGGTTGAGGTCGATAGAAACAGCACTCCAGGCAGCAATAGCCCCTGCAGCTGTGCCTGATTCCATATTCTCTGCCCCGTCAGCAGTCTCGAGGCTGTGCTGGTGGGAGGGTGTGAGGGTCCACGGCTTTGTTGGTGGCCCGGTGTGAGTGGGGCTCTGCTGGACTTTCTGCAGGAGTTGCCAGGCTGCCACCTGTAAAGAAGAGGATGTGTCACCCATAACTTCCACTGGAATTTCTCTCCGGGCTGAGGTGAGGAAGGAAAAAAAGGAATGATGGCCGGGACAGGAGGGGTATATCAGGCAGGGAAATGGAAAGCTTCTAGAAGAGTGCCGGGGCCACGATCATCCTGGCTGGCCTGCAGGCACCAAGTTGGCCTGCGTGCTGTCGCTGGTGTGGCTCCACGGCCCTTCCTCTAGGCTTTCAAGCCCTTGTACATATTCAGGTGTTTTACCTGGGAAGGGTGGGAACAGTTCAGCAGCAGCTGGCCTGGGGCTCAGCTCACGTTTACTCACAGAGGCCTCGGCACGGTCCCCCAGCTTTGCAATGAGGATGCTCCTTGCGTGGGGGGGCCGGGCTGCTGGCTGTATGGGAGATGATTCCCCACCTCTGACCAATGTCAGAATTGTTTACCACTGGAGCAAGTGCCCTGATAGGGTTTTCCTCTGTATAACTGCTGGGTTCAGGTTTTTTTTTTCTTTTTTGGTTCAAGTTAGAATTTATTCATCTTTTATGTATTTATTGATATAAGCATGGAAATAATTCATTCATAGAAATACATCTGTGTGAAGGGAAGAACTTTTTTCTGTTTTATTTTTAAATTTCATTTCTAAAAATTTTGCAGTTTAATTATATTTATTTTTCTATACAGCAGGTTATTATTAGTTATCTATTTTATTCATATACATATATATAGGTCAATACCTATCTCCCAACTCATCTGACCACCATCACCCCATGGCTTCCCCCACTTGGTGTCCATACGTTTGTTCTCTACCTCTGTTTCTCTATTTCTGCCCTGCAAACCTGTTCATCTGTACCATATATCTCGGTTCCACATACATGCATTAATACAGAATATTTGTTTTGCTCTTTCTGACTTACTTCATTCTGTATGACAGTCTCTAGATCCACCGACTTCTCTACAAATAACCCAGTTTCATTCCTTTTCATGGCTGAGTCATATCCCAATTTATGTATGTACCACATCTTTATCCATTCATCTGTCTGTGGGCATTTAGGTTGCTTCCATTACCTGGCTATTGTAAATAGTGCTGCAATGAACATTGTGGTGAATGTGTGTTTTTGATTTATGGTTGTCTCTGTGTATATGCCCAGAAGTGGGATTGCTGGATCCTATGGTAATTCTATTTCTAGTTTCTTTAAGGAAACTCCATACTGTTCTCCATAGTGACTGTATCAATTTACCTTCCCACCAATAGTGGAAGAGGGTTCCTTTTGTCCACACCCTCCCCAGAATTTGTTGTTTGTAGATTTTCTGATGCTGCCGATTCTAACAGGTGTGAGGTGATACCTCATTGTCGTTTTGATTTGCATTTCTCTAATAATTAGTGGTGTTGAGCAGCTTTTCATGTGCGTCTTGGCCGTCTCTTTGACTTCTTTGAAGAAACGTCTATTTAGATCTTCTGCCCATTTTTGTATTGGGTTGTTTGTTTTATTAATATTAAGCTGCGTGAGTTGTTTATATATATTGCCGATTAAACCCTTGTCCATTGATTCGTTTGCGAACGTTTTCGCCCATTCTGAGGGTTGCCTTTTTCCATTCCCGTTTTTTTTAACCAAAAAAGAAAGAAAGCAAAAGAAGCAGAACACTAATGTGCGTGAAATATGCCTCTTGAAACTGTCGTTTTGAAATATGGACGTCTTTTGAACTTTTTGGTCGATATATGACCCCAGGATTTGTTTTCAGGGCAGGTGTCATTTACAGGCCTGCAATGATTTGGAATATCCACTGACCATTAGCGCTGGGATTAAAGCTGCTGTTGTGTGAAACGGCCACAAGGTGGCAGCAGTTCTCCCTTAGCAAATCTGGTTACTAGGGCAACAGAGCCTCAATGGAAGCCTGTTCTAGATTGGAATTTAGAATGGAATGTGCCAGGAGAAAGCCCCTCAAGTTTGTCTCACTACTTCTTGTTCGTGTTTTTAATTTAATTTTTAATTTTTTATTACAGCAAGTTTGATTACAACGTTTGCTTGTTGTAGGTGTGCAAGATGTGGTTCTGTTACACATATACATATGTCTGTTCTTCCTGGGACCCTTTTCCCATGTACGTTATGACAGAATGTTGAGTAGTCTTCTCTTGGCATTCCGTAGGTCTTTGGTGATTATATATTTCACCTGTGTTTGTATATGTCTCTTAACCCCAATATCGTAATGAATCCAATCCTCACACCTTTCCATTGGTGAACCACAAGTTTTTTTAATGAATCTGTGATTGCCCTTCTCCGTGGAAATATCTGCCCTGGTATCCGTTTTTAGGTAACACCTATAAGTGATATCCTACGATATGTGTCTTTCACTTTCTGACTTACTACAAGTCACGTGCTTACCTGTAGACTCATCTACGGGGCTGCAAATGGCATTGTGCCCTTTTTTTCCTTGGCTAATATTCTGTCTTAGCGAGGTCCATTTTCTGCAATGTGATTCCCTGAGGGCTGAGGATTAGCTGACCTGGGCAGCCTGACCCTGCCGGCAAGCCCTCCCCAGGTGTGCGTGGGTTGAGGTCGATAGAAACAGCACTCCAGGCAGCAATAGCCCCTGCAGCTGTGCCTGATTCCATATTCTCTGCCCCGTCAGCAGTCTCGAGGCTGTGCTGGTGGGAGGGTGTGAGGGTCCACGGTTTTGTTGGTGGCCCGGTGTGAGTGGGGCTCTGCTGGACTTTCTGCAGGAGTTGCCAGGCTGCCACCTGTAAAGAAGAGGATGTGTCACCCATAACTTCCACTGGAATTTCTCTCCGGGCTGAGGTGAGGAAGGAAAAAAAGGAATGATGGCCGGGACAGGAGGGGTATATCAGGCAGGGAAATGGAAAGCTTCTAGAAGAGTGCCGGGGCCAGGATCATCCTGGCTGGCCTGCAGGCACCAAGTTGGCCTGCGTGCTGTCGCTGGTGTGGCTCCACGGTCCTTCCTCTAGGCTTTCAAGCCCTTGTACATATTCAGGTGTTTTACCTAGGAAGGGTGGGAACAGTTCAGCAGCAGCTGGCCTGGGGCTCAGCTCACGTTTACTCACAGAGGCCTCGGCATGGTCCCCCAGTTTTGCAATGAGGATGCTCCTTGCGTGGGGGGGCCGAGCTGCTGGCTGTATGGGAGATGATTCCCCACCTCTGACCAATGTCAGAATTGTTTACCGCTGGAGCAAGTGCCCTGATAGGGTTTTCCTCTGTATAACTGCTGGGTTCAGGTTTTTTTTTTTCTTTTTTGGTTCAAGTTAGAATTTATTCATCTTTTATGTATTTATTGATATAAGCATGGAAATAATTCATTCATAGAAATACATCTGTGTGAAGGGAAGAACTTTTTTCTGTTTTATTTTTAAATTTCATTTCTAAAAATTTTGCAGTTTTATTATATTTATTTTTCTATACAGCAGGTTATTATTAGTTATCTATTTTATTCATATACATATATATAGGTCAATACCTATCTCCCAACTCATCTGACCACCATCACCCCATGGCTTCCCCCACTTGGTGTCCATACGTTTGTTCTCTACCTCTGTTTCTCTATTTCTGCCCTGCAAATCTGTTCATCTGTACCATATATCTAGGTTCCACATACATGCATTAATACAGAATATTTGTTTTGCTCTTTCTGACTTACTTCATTCTGTATGACAGTCTCTAGATCCACCGACTTCTCTACAAATAACCCAGTTTCATTCCTTTTCATGGCTGAGTCATATCCCATTTTATGTATGTACCACATCTTTATCCATTCATCTGTCTGTGGGCATTTAGGTTGCTTCCATTACCTGGCTATTGTAAATAGTGCTGCAATGAACATTGTGGTGAATGTGTGTTTTTGATTTATGGTTGTCTCTGTGTATATGCCCAGAAGTGGGATTGCTGGATCCTATGGTAATTCTATTTCTAGTTTCTTTAAGGAAACTCCATACTGTTCTCCATAGTGACTGTATCAATTTACCTTCCCACTAATAGTGGAAGAGGGTTCCTTTTGTCCACACCCTCCCCAGAATTTGTTGTTTGTAGATTTTCTGATGATGCCGATTCTAACAGGTGTGAGGTGATACCTCATTGTCGTTTTGATTTGCATTTCTCTAATAAGTAGTGGTGTTGAGCAGCTTTTCATGTGCGTCTTGGCCGTCTCTTTGACTTCCTTGAAGAAACGTCTATTTAGATCTTCTGCCCATTTTTGTATTGGGTTGTTTGTTTTATTAATATTAAGCTGCGTGAGTTGTTTATATATATTGGAGATTAAACCCTTGTCTATTGATTCGTTTGCGAACGTTTTCGCCCATTCTGAGGGTTGCCTTTTTCCATTCCCGTTTTTTTTTAACCAAAAAAGAAAGAAAGCAAAAGAAGCAGAACACTAATGTGCGTGAAATATGCCTCTTGAAACTGTCGTTTTGAAATATGGACGTCTTTAGAACTTTTTGGTCGATATATGACCCCAGGATTTGTTTTCAGGGCAGGTGTCATTTACAGGCCTGCAATGATTTGGAATATCCACTGACCAGTAGCGCTGGGATTAAAGCTGCTGTTGTGCGAAATGGCCACAAGGTGGCAGCAGTTCTCCCTTAGCAAATCTGGTTACCAGGGCAACAGAGCCTCAATGGAAGCCTGTTCTAGATTGGAATTTAGAATGGAATGTGCCAGGAGAAAGCCCCTCAAGTTTGTCTCACTACTTCTTGTTCGTGTTTTTAATTTAATTTTTAATTTTTTATTACAGCAAGTTTGATTACAACGTTTGCTTGTTGTAGGTGTGCAAGATGTGGTTCTGTTACACATATACATATGTCTGTTCTTCCTGGGACCCTTTTCCCATGTACGTTATGACAGAATGTTGAGTAGTCTTCTCTTGGCATTCCGCAGGTCTTTGGTGATTATATATTTCACCTGTGTTTGTTTGTATATGTCTCTTAACCCCAATATCGTAATGAATCCAATCCTCACACCTTTCCATTGGTGAACCATAAGTTTGTTTAATGAATCTGTGATTGCCCTTCTCCGTGGAAATATCTGCCCTGGTATCCGTTTTTAGGTAACACCTATAAGTGATATCCTACGATATGTGTCTTTCACTTTCTGACTTACTACAAGTCACGTGATTACCTGTAGACTCATCTACGGGGCTGCAAATGGCATTGTGCTCTTTTTTTCCTAGGCTAATATTCTGTCTTAGCGAGGTCCATTTTCTGCAATGTGATTCCCTGAGGGCTGAGGATTAGCTGACCTGGGCAGCCTGACCCTGCCGGCAAGCCCTCCCCAGGTGTGCGTGGGTTGAGTTCAATAGAAACAGCACTCCAGGCAGCAATAGCCCCTGCAGCTGTGCCTGACTCCATATTCTCTGCTCCGTCAGCAGTCTCGGGGCTGTGCTGGTGGGAGGGGGTGAGGGTCCATGGCTTTGTTGGTGGCCCGGTGTGAGTGGGGCTCTGCTGGAATTTCTGCAGGAGTTGCCAGGTTGCCACCTGTAAAGAAGAGGATGTGTCACCCATAACTTCCACTGGAATTTCTCTCCGGGCTGAGGTGAGGGAGGAAAAAAAGGAGTGGGGGCCGGGACAGGAGTGGTATCTCAGGCAGGGAAATGGAAAGCTTCCAGAAGAGCGCCCGGGGCCAGGACCATCCTGGCTGGCCTGCAGGCACCAAGTTGGCCTGCGTGCTGTCGCTGGTGTGGCTGCACGGCCCTTCCTCTAGGCTTTCAAGCCCTTGTATATATTCAGGTGTTTTACCTGGGAAGGGTGGGAACAGTTCAGCAGCAGCTGGCCTGGGGCTCAGCTCACGTTTACTCACAGAGGCCTTGGCACTGTCCCCCAGCTTTGCAATCAGGACGCTCCTTGCGTGGGGGGGCCGGGCTGCTGGCTGTATGGGAGATGATTCCCCACCTCTGACCAATCTCAGAATTGTTTACCGCTGGAACAAGTGCCCTGATAGGGTTTTCCTCTGTATAACTGCTGGGTACAGGATTTGTTTTTTCTTTTTTGGTTCAAGTTAGAAGTTATTCATCTTTTATGTATTTATTGATATAAGCATGGAAATAATTCATTCATAGAAATACATCTGTGTGAAGGGAAAAACTTTTTTTCTGTTTTATTTTTAAATTTCATTTCTAAAAATTTTGAAGTTTAATTATATTTATTTTTCTATACAGCAGGTTATTATTAGTTATCTATTTTATTCATATACATATATACAGGTCAACACCTATCTCCCAACTCATCTGACCACCAACACCCCATGGCTTCCCCCACTTGGTGTCCATACGTTTGTTCTCTACCTCTGTTTCTCTATTTCTGCCCTGCAAACCTGTTCATCTGTACCATATATCTAGGTTCCACATACATGCATTACTACAGAATATTTGTTTTGCTCTTTCTGACTTACTTCATTCTGTATGACAGTCTCTAGATCCACCGACTTCTCTACAAATAACCCAGTTTCATTCCTTTTCATGGCTGAGTCATATCCCATTTTATGTATGTACCACATCTTTATCCATTCATCTGTCTGTGGGCATTTAGGTTGCTTCCATTACCTGGCTATTGTAAATAGTGCTGCAATGAACATTGTGGTGAATGTGTGTTTTTGATTTATGGTTGTCTCTGTGTATATGCCCAGAAGTGGGATTGCTGGATCCTATGGTAATTCTATTTCTAGTTTCTTTAAGGAAACTCCATACTCTTCTCCATAGTGACTGTATCAATTTACCTTCCCACCAATAGTGGAAGAGGGTTCCTTTTGTCCACACCCTCCCCAGAATTTGTTGTTTGTAGATTTTCTGATGATGCCGATTCTAACAGGTTTGAGGTGATACCTCATTGTCATTTTGATTTGCATTTCTCTAATAATTAGTGGTGTTGAGCAGCTTTTCATATGTGTCTTGGCCGTCTCTGTGACTTCTTTGAAGAAACGTCTATTTAGATCTTCTGCCCATTTTTGTATTGGGTTGTTTGTTTTATTAATATTAAGCTGCGTGAGCTGTTTATATATATTGGAGATTAAACCCTTGTCCATTGATTCGTTTGCGAACGTTTTGGCCCATTCTGAGGGTTGCCTTTTTCCATTCCCGTTTTTTTTTAACCAAAAAAGAAAGAAAGCAAAAGAATCAGAACACTAATGTGCGTGAAATATGCCTCTTGAAACTGTCATTTTGAAATATGGACGACTTTTGAACTTTTTGGTCGATATATGACCCCAGGATTTGTTTTCAGGGCAGGTGTCATTTACAGGCCTGCAATGATTTGGAATATCCACTGACCATTAGCGCTGGGATTAAAGCTGCTGTTGTGTGAAACGGCCACAAGGTGGCAGCAGTTCTCCCTTAGCAAATCTGGTTACTAGGGCAACAGAGCCTCAATGGAAGCCTGTTCTAGATTGGAATTTAGAATGGAATGTGCCAGGAGAAAGCCCCTCAAGTTTGTCTCACTACTCTTGTTCGTGTTTTTAATTTAATTTTTAATTTTTTATTACAGCAAGTTTGATTACAACGTTTGCTTGTTGTAGGTGTGCAAGATGTGGTTCTGTTACACATATACATATGTCTGTTCTTCCTGGGACCCTTTTCCCATGTACGTTATGACAGAATGTTGAGTAGTCTTCTCTTGGCATTCCGTAGGTCTTTGGTGATTATATATTTCACCTGTGTTTGTATATGTCTCTTAACCCCAATATCGTAATGAATCCAATCCTCACACCTTTCCATTGGTGAACCATAAGTTTGTTTAATGAATCTGTGATTGCCCTTCTCCGTGGAAATATCTGCCCTGGTATCCGTTTTTAGGTAACACCTATAAGTGATATCCTACGATATGTGTCTTTCACTTTCTGACTTACTACAAGTCACGTGCTTACCTGTAGACTCATCTACGGGGCTGCAAATGGCATTGTGCCCTTTTTTTCCTTGGCTAATATTCTGTCTTAGCGAGGTCCATTTTCTGCAATGTGATTCCCTGAGGGCTGAGGATTAGCTGACCTGGGCAGCCTGACCCTGCCGGCAAGCCCTCCCCAGGTGTGCGTGGGTTGAGGTCGATAGAAACAGCACTCCAGGCAGCAATAGCCCCTGCAGCTGTGCCTGACTCAATATTCTCTGCCCCGTCAGCAGTCTCGGGGCTGTGCTGGTGGGAGGGTGTGAGGGTCCACGGCTTTGTTGGTGGCCCGGTGTGAGTGGGGCTCTGCTGGACTTTCTGCAGGAGTTGCCAGGCTGCCACCTGTAAAGAAGAGGATGTGTCACCCATAACTTCCACTGGAATTTCTCTCCGGGCTGAGGTGAGGAAGGAAAAAAAGGAATGATGGCCGGGACAGGAGGGGTATATCAGGCAGGGAAATGGAAAGCTTCTAGAAGAGTGTCGGGGCCAGGACCATCCTGGCTGGCCTGCAGGCACCAAGTTGGCCTGCGTGCTGTCGCTGGTGTGGCTCCACGGCCCTTCCTCTAGGCTTTCAAGCCCTTGTACATATTCAGGTGTTTTACCTGGGAAGGGTGGGAACAGTTCAGCAGCAGCTGGCCTGGGGCTCAGCTCACGTTTACTCACAGAGGCCTCGGCACGGTCCCCCAGCTTTGCAATGAGGATGCTCCTTGCGTGGGGGGGCCGGGCTGCTTTCTGTATGGGAGATGATTCCCCACCTCTGACCAATGTCAGTATTGTTTACCGCTGGAACAAGTACCCTGATAGGGTTTTCCTCTGTATAACTGCTGGGTTCAGGTTTTTTTTTTCTTTTTTGGTTCAAGTTAGAATTTATTCATCTTTTATGTATTTATTGATATAAGCATGGAAATAATTCATTCATAGAAATACATCTGTGTGAAGGGAAGAACTTTTTTCTGTTTTATTTTTAAATTTCATTTCTAAAAATTTTGCAGTTTTATTATATTTATTTTTCTATACAGCAGGTTATTATTAGTTATCTATTTTATTCATATACATATATACAGGTCAATACCTATCTCCCAACTCATCTGACCACCATCACCCCATGGCTTCCCCCACTTGGTGTCCATACGTTTGTTCTCTACCTCTGTTTCTCTATTTCTGCCCTGCAAACCTGTTCATCTGTACCATATATCTAGGTTCCACATACATGCATTAATACAGAATATTTGTTTTGCTCTTTCTGACTTACTTCATTCTGTATGACAGTCTCTAGATCCACCGACTTCTCTACAAATAACCCAGTTTCATTCCTTTTCATGGCTGAGTCATATCCCATTTTATGTATGTACCACATCTTTATCCATTCATCTGTCTGTGGGCATTTAGGTTGCTTCCATTACCTGGCTATTGTAAATAGTGCTGCAATGAACATTGTGGTGAATGTGTGTTTTTGATTTATGGTTGTCTCTGTGTATATGCCCAGAAGTGGGATTGCTGGATCCTATGGTAATTCTATTTCTAGTTTCTTTAAGGAAACTCCATACTGTTCTCCATAGTGACTGTATCAATTTACCTTCCCACCAATAGTGGAAGAGGGTTCCTTTTGTCCACACCCTCCCCAGAATTTGTTGTTTGTAGATTTTCTGATGCTGCCGATTCTAACAGGTGTGAGGTGATACCTCATTGTCATTTTGATTTGCATTTCTCTAATAATTAGTGGTGTTGAGCAGCTTTTCATGTGCGTCTTGGCCGTCTCTGTGACTTCTTTGAAGAAACGTCTATTTAGATCTTCTGCCCATTTTTGTATTGGGTTGTTTGTTTTATTAATATTAAGCTGCGTGAGCTGTTTATATATATTGGAGATTAAACCCTTGTCCATTGATTCGTTTGCGAACGTTTTGGCCCATTCTGAGGGTTGCCTTTTTCCATTCCCGTTTTTTTTTAACCAAAAAAGAAAGAAAGCAAAAGAAGCAGAACACTAATGTGCGTGAAATATGCCTCTTGAAACTGTCGTTTTGAAATATGGACGTCTTTTGAACTATTTGGTCGATATATGACCCCAGGATTTGTTTTCAGGGCAGGTGTCATTTACAGGCCTGCAATGATTTGGAATATCCACTGACCAGTAGAACTGGGATTAAAGCTGCTGTTGTGCGAAATGGCCACAAGGTGGCAGCAGTTCTCCCTTAGCAAATCTGGTTACCAGGGCAACAGAGCCTCAATGGAAGCCTGTTCTAGATTGGAATTTAGAATGGAATGTGCCAGGAGAAAGCCCCTCAAGTTTGTCTCACTACTTCTTGTTCGTGTTTTTAATTTAATTTTTAATTTTTTATTACAGCAAGTTTGATTACAACGTTTGCTTGTTGTAGGTGTGCAAGATGTGGTTCTTTAACACATATACATATGTCTGTTCTTCCTGGGACCCTTTTCCCATGTACGTTATGACAGAATGTTGAGTAGTCTTCTCTTGGCATTCCGTAGGTCTTTGGTGATTATATATTTCACCTGTGTTTGTATATGTCTCTTAACCCCAATATCGTAATGAATCCAATCCTCACACCTTTCCATTGGTGAACCATAAGTTTGTTTAATGAATCTGTGATTGCCCTTCTCCGTGGAAATATCTGCCCTGGTATCCGTTTTTAGGTAACACCTATAAGTGATATCCTACGATATGTGTCTTTCACTTTCTGACTTACTACAAGTCACGTGCTTACCTGTAGACTCATCTACGGGGCTGCAAATGGCATTGTGCTCTTTTTTTCCTTGGCTAATATTCTGTCTTAGCGAGGTCCATTTTCTGCAATGTGATTCCCTGAGGGCTGAGGATTAGCTGACCTGGGCAGCCTGACCCTGCCGGCAAGCCCTCCCCAGGTGTGCCTGGGTTGAGTTCAATAGAAACAGCACTCCAGGCAGCAATAGCCCCTGCAGCTGTGGCTGAATCCATATTCTCTGCCCCGTCAGCAGTCTCGGGGCTTTGCTGGTGGGAGGGTGTGAGGGTCCATGGCTTTGTTGGTGTCCCGGTGTGAGTGGGGCTCTGCTGGAATTTCTGCAGGAGTTGCCAGGTTGCCACCTGTAAAGAAGAGGATGTGTCACCCATAACTTCCACTGGAATTACTCTCCGGGCTGAGGTGAGGGAGGAAAAAAAGGAGTGGGGGCCGGGACAGGAGTGGTATCTCAGGCAGGGAAATGGAAAGCTTCCAGAAGAGCGCCCAGGGCCAGGACCATCCTGGCTGGCCTGCAGGCACCAAGTTGGCCTGCGTGCTGTCGCTGGTGTGGCTCCACGGCCCTTCCTCTAGGCTTTCAAGACCTTGTACATATTCAGGTGTTTTACCTGGGAAGGGTGGTAACAGTTCAGCAGCAGCTGGCCTGGGGCTCAGCTCACGTTTACTCACAGAGGCCTCGGCACGGTCCCCCAGCTTTGCAATCAGGACGCTCCTTGCGTGGGGGGGCCGGGCTGCTGGCTATATGGGAGATGATTCCCCACCTCTGACCAATCTCAGAATTGTTTACCGATGGAACAAGTGCCCTGATAGGGTTTTCCTCTGTATAACTGCTGGGTACAGGATTTGTTTTTTCTTTTTTGGTTCAAGTTAGAAGTTATTCATCTTTTATGTATTTATTGATATAAGCATGGAAATAATTCATTCATAGAAATACATCTGAGTGAAGGGAAGAACTTTTTTTCTGTTTTATTTTTAAATTTCATTTCTAAAAATTTTGAAGTTTAATCATATTTAATTTTCTATACAGCAGGTTATTATTAGTTATCTATTTTATTCATATACATATATACAGGTCAATACCTATCTCCTAACTCATCTGACCACCAACACCCCATGGCTTCCCCCACTTGGTGTCCATACGTTTGTTCTCTACCTCTGTTTCTCTATTTCTGCCCTGCAAACCTGTTCATCTGTACCATATATCTAGGTTCCACATACATGCATTAATACAGAATATTTGTTTTGCTCTTTCTGACTTACTTCATTCTGTATGACAGTCTCTAGATCCACCGACTTCTCTACAAATAACCCAGTTTCATTCCTTTTCATGGCTGAGTCATATCCCATTTTATGTATGTACCACATCTTTATCCATTCGTCTGTCTGTGGGCATTTAGGTTGCTTCCATTACCTGGCTATTGTAAATAGTGCTGCAATGAACATTGTGGTGAATGTGTGTTTTTGATTTATGGTTTTCTCTGGCTATATGCCCAGAAGTGGGATTGCTGGATCCTATGGTAATTCTATTTCTAGTTTCTTTAAGGAAACTCCATACTGTTCTCCATACGACTGTATCAATTTACCTTCCCACTAATAGTGGAAGAGGGTTCCTTTTGTCCACACCTTCCCCAGAATTTGTTGTTTGTAGATTTTCTGATGATGTCGATTCTAACAGGTGTGAGGTGATACCTCATTGTCGTTTTGATTTGCATTTCTCTAATAATTAGTGGTGTTGAGCAGCTTTTCATGTGCGTCTTGGCCGTCTCTGTGACTTCTTTGAAGAAACGTCTATTTAGATCTTCTGCCCATTTTTGTATTGGGTTCATTGTTTTATTAATATTAAGCTGCGTGAGCTGTTTATATATATTGGAGATTAAACCCTTGTCCATTGATTCGTTTGCGAACGTTTTCGCCCATTCTGAGGGTTGCCTTTTTCCATTCCCGTTTTTTTTAACCAAAAAAGAAAGAAAGCAAAAGAAGCAGAACACTAATGTGTGTGAAATATGCCTCTTGAAACTGTCGTTTTGAAATATGGACGTCTTTTGAACTTTTTGGTCGATATATGACCCCAGGATTTGTTTTCAGGGCAGGTGTCATTTACAGGCCTGCAATGATTTGGAATATCCACTGACCATTAGCGCTTGGATTAAATTGCTGTTGTGTGAAACGGCCACAAGGTGGCAGCAGTTCTCCCTTAGCAAATCTGCTTACTAGGGCAACAGAGCCTCAATGGAAGCCTGTTCTGGATTGGAATTTAGAATGGAATGTGCCAGGAGAAAGCCCCTCAAGTTTGTCTCACTACTTCTTGTTCGTGTTTTAAATTTAATTTTTAATTTTTTATTACAGCAAGTTTAATTACAACGTTTGCTTGTTGTAGGTGTGCAAGATGTGGTTCTGTTACACATATACATATGTCTGTTCTTCCTGGGACCCTTTTCCCATGTACGTTATGACAGAATGTTGAGTAGTCTTCTCTTGGCATTCCGTAGGTCTTTGGTGATTATATATTTCACCTGTGTTTGTATATGTCTCTTAACCCCAATATCGTAATGAATCCAATCCTCACACCTTTCCATTGGTGAACCATAAGTTTGTTTAATGAATCTGTGATTGCCCTTCTCCGTGGAAATATCTGCCCTGGTATCCGTTTTTAGGTAACACCTATAAGTGATATCCTACGATATGTGTCTTTCACTTTCTGACTTACTACAAGTCCCGTGCTTACCTGTAGACTCATCTACGGGGCTGCAAATGGCATTGTGCCCTTTTTTTCCTTGGCTAATATTCTGTCTTAGTGAGGTCCACTTTCTGCAATGTGATTCCCTGAGGGCTGAGGATTAGCTGACCTGGGCAGCCTGACCCTGCCGGCAAGCCCTCCCCAGGTGTGCGTGGGTTGAGGTCGATAGAAACAGCACTCCAGGCAGCAATAGCCCCTGCAGCTGTGCCTGACTCCATATTCTCTGCCCCGTCAGCCGTCTCGGGGCTGTGCTGGTGGGAGGGTGTGAGGGTCTACGGCTTTGTTGGTGGCCCGGTGTGAGTGGGGCTCTGCTGGACTTTCTGCAGGAGTTGCCAGGTTGCCACCTGTAAAGAAGAGGATGTGTCACCCATACCTTCCACTGGAATTTCTCTCCGTGCTGAGGTGAGGAAGGAAAAAAAGGAGTGGGGGCCGGGACAGGAGGGGTATCTCAGGCAGGGAAATGGAAAGCTTCCAGAAGAGCGCCCGGGTCCAGGACCATCCTGGCTGGCCTGCAGGCACCAAGTTTGCCTGCGTGCTGTCGCTGGTGTGGCTCCACGGCCCTTCCTCTAGGCTTTCAAGCCCTTGTACATATTCAGGTGTTTTACCTGGGAAGGGTGGGAACAGTTCAGCAGCAGCTGGCCTGGGGCTCAGCTCACGTTTACTCACAGAGGGCTCGGCATGGTCCCGCAGCTTTGCAATGAGGACGCTCCTTGCGTGGGGGGGCCGGGCTGCTGGCTGTATGGGAGATGATTCCCCACCTCTGACCAATTTCAGAATTGTTTACCGCTGGAGCAAGTGCCCTGATAGGGTTTTCCTCTGTATCACTGCTGGGTTCAGGATTTTTTTTTTTCTTTTTTGGTTCAAGTTAGAATTTATTCATCTTTTATGTATTTATTGATATAAGCATGGAAATAATTCATTCATAGAAATACATCTGTGTGAAGGCAAGAACTTTTTTCTGTTTTATTTTTAAATTTCATTTCTAAAAATTTTGAAGTTTAATTATATTTATTTTTCTATACAGCAGGTTATTATTAGTTATCTATTTTATTCATATACATATATACAGGTCAATACCTATCTCCCAACTCATCTGACCACCAACACACCATGGCTTCCCCCACTTGGTGTCCATACGTTTGTTCTCTACCTCTGTTTCTCTATTTCTGCCCTGCAAACCTGTTCATCTGTACCATATATCTAGGTTCCACATACATGCATTACTACAGAATATTTGTTTTGCTCTTTCTGACTTACTTCATTCTGTATGACAGTCTCTAGGTCCACCAACTTCTCTACAAATAACCCAGTTTCATTCCTTTTCATGGCTGAGTCATATTCCATTTTATATATGTACCACATCTTTATCCATTCGTCTGTCTGTGGGCATTTAGGTTGCTTCCATTACCTGGCTATTGTAAATAGTGCTGCAATGAACATTGTGGTTAATGTGTGTTTTTGATTTATGGTTTTCTTTGGGTATATGCCCAGAAGTGGGATTGCTGGATCCTATGGTAATTCTATTTCTAGTTTCTTTAAGGAAACTCCATACTGTTCTCCATAGTGACTGTATCAATTTACCTTCCCACTAATAGTGGAAGAGGGTTCCTTTTGTCCACACCCTCCCCAGAATTTGTTGTTTGTAGATTTTCTGATGATGCCGATTCTAACAGGTGTGAGGTGATACCTCATTGTCGTTGTGATTTGCATTTCTCTAATAATTAGTGGTGTTGAGCAGCTTTTCATGTGCGTCTTGGCCATCTCTGTGACTTCTTTGAAGAAACGTCTATTTAGATCTTCTGCCCATTTTTGTATTGGGTTGTTTGTTTTATTAATATTAAGCTGCGTGAGCTGTTTATATATGTTGGAGATTAAACCATTGTCCATTGATTCGTTTGCGAACGTTTTGGCCCATTCTGAGGGTTGCCTTTTTCCATTCCCGTATTTTTTAACCAAAAAAGAAAGAAAGCAAAAGAAGCAGAACACTAATGTGCGTGAAATATGCCTCTTGAAACTGTCGTTTTGAAATATGGACGTCTTTTGAACTTTTTGGTCGATATATGACCCCAGGATTTGTTTTCAGGGCAGGTGTCATTTACAGGCCAGCAATGATTTGGAATATCCACTGACCATTAGCGCTGGGATTAAATCCTATGTTGTGTGAAACGGCCACCAGGTGGCAGCAATTTTCCATTAGCAAATCTGGTTACCAGGGCAACAGAGCCTCAATGGAAGCCATGTTCTAGATTGGAATTTAGAATGGAATGTGCCAGGAGAAAGCCCCTCAAGTTTGTCTCACTACTTCTTGTTCGTGTTTTTAATTTAATTTTTAATTTTTTATTACAGCAAGTTTGATTACAAGGTTTGCTTGTTGTAGGTGTGCAAGATGTGATTCTGTTACACATATACATATGTCTGTTCTTCCTGGGACCCTTTTCCCATGTACGTTATGACAGAATGTTGAGTAGTCTTCTCTTGGCATTCCGTAGGTCTTTGGTGATTATATATTTCACCTGTGTTTGTATATGTCTCTTAACCCCAATATCGTAATGAATCCAATCCTCACACCTTTCCATTGGTGAACCATAAGTTTGTTTAATGAATCTGTGATTGCCCTTCTCCGTGGAAATATCTGCCCTGGTATCCGTTTTTAGGTAACACCTATAAGTGATATCCTACGATATGTGTCTTTCACTTTCTGACTTACTACAAGTCACGTGCTTACCTGTAGACTCATCTACGGGGCTGCAAATGGCATTGTGCCCTTTTTTTCCTTGGCTAATATTCTGTCTTAGCGAGGTCCATTTTCTGCAATGTGATTCCCTGAGGGCTGAGGATTAGCTGACCTGGGCAGCCTGACCCTGCCGGCACACCCTCCCCAGGTGTGCCTGGGTTGAGGTCAATAGAAACAGCACTCCAGGCAGCAATAGCCCCTGCAGCTGTGCCTGACTCCATATTCTCTGCCCCGTCAGCAGTCTAGGGGCTGTGCTGGTGGGAGGGTGTGTGCGTCCACGGCTTTGTTGGTGGCCCGGTGTGAGTGGGGCTCTGCTGGACTTTCTGCAGGAGTTGCCAGGCTGCAACTTGTAAAGAAGAGGATGTGTCACCCATAACTTCCGCTGGAATTTCTCTCCGTGCTGAGGTGAGGGAGGAAAAAAAGGAGTGGGGGCCGGGACAGGAGGGGTATCTCTGGCAGGGAAATGGAAAGCTTCCAGAAGAGCGCCCAGGGCCAGGACCATCCTGGATGGCCTGCAGGCACCAAGTTGGCCTGCGTGCTGTCGCTGGTGTGGCTCCACGGCCCTTCCTCTAGGCTTTCAAGCCCTTGTACATATTCAGGTGTTTTACCTGGGAAGGGTGGTAACAGTTCAGCAGCAGCTGGCCTGGGGCTCAGCTCACGTTTACTCACAGAGGCCTCGGCACTGTCCCCCAGCTTTGCAATCAGGACGCTCCTTGCGTGGGGGGGCCGGGCTGCTGGCTGTATGGGAGATGATTCCCCACCTCTGACCAATCTCAGAATTGTTTACCGATGGAACAAGTGCCCTGATAGGGTTTTCCTCTGTATAACTGCTGGGTACAGGATTTGTTTTTTCTTTTTTGGTTCAAGTTAGAAGTTATTCATCTTTTATGTATTTATTGATATAAGCATGGAAATAATTCATTCATAGAAATACATCTGTGTGAAGGGAAGAACTTTTTTTCTGTTTTATTTTTAAATTTCATTTCTAAAAATTTTGCAGTTTAATCATATTTATTTTTCTATACAGCAGGTTATTATTAGTTATCTATTTTATTCATATACATATATACAGGTCAATACCTATCTCCCAACTCATCTGACCACCAACACCCCATGGCTTCCCCCACTTGGTGTCCATACGTTTGTTCTCTACCTCTGTTTCTCTATTTCTGCCCTGCAAACCTGTTCATCTGTACCATATATCTAGGTTCCACATACATGCATTACTACAGAATATTTGTTTTGCTCTTTCTGACTTACTTCATTCTGTATGACAGTCTCTAGATCCACCGACTTCTCTACAAATAACCCAGTTTCATTCCTTTTCATGGCTGAGTCATATCCCATTTTATGTATGTACCACATCTTTATCCATTCGTCTGTCTGTGGGCATTTAGGTTGCTTCCATTACCTGGCTATTGTAAATAGTGCTGCAATGAACATTGTGGTGAATGTGTGTTTTTGATTTATGGTTGTCTCTGGGTATATGCCCAGAAGTGGGATTGCTGGATCCTATGGTAATTCTATTCCTAGTTTCTTTAAGGAAACTCCATACTGTTCTCCATACGACTGTATCAATTTACCTTCCCACTAATAGTGGAAGAGGGTTCCTTTTGTCCACACCTTCCCCAGAATTTGTTGTTTGTAGATTTTCTGATGATGCCGATTCTAACAGGTGTGAGGTGATACCTCATTGTCGTTTTGATTTGCATTTCTCTAATAATTAGTGGTGTTGAGCAGCTTTTCATGTGCGTCTTGGCCGTCTCTGTGACTTCTTTGAAGAAACGTCTATTTAGATCTTCTGCCCATTTTTGTATTGGGTTGTTTGTTTTATTAATATTAAGCTGCGTGAGCTGTTTATATATATTGGAGATTAAACCCTTGTCCATTGATTCGTTTGCGAACGTTTTCGCCCATTCTGAGGGTTGCCTTTTTCCATTCCCGTTTTTTTTAACCAAAAAAGAAAGAAAGCAAAAGAAGCAGAACACTAATGTGCGTGAAATATGCCTCTTGAAACTGTCGTTTTGAAATATGGACGTCTTTTGAACTTTTTGGTCGATATATGACCCCAGGATTTGTTTTCAGGGCAGGTGTCATTTACAGGCCTGCAATGATTTGGAATATCCACTGACCAGTAGTGCTGGGATTAAAGCTGCTGTTGTGTGAAACGGCCACAAGGTGGCAGCAGTTCTCCCTTAGCAAATCTGGTTACTAGGGCAACAGAGCCTCAATGGAAGCCTGTTCTAGATTGGAATTTAGAATGGAATGTGCCAGGAGAAAGCCCCTCAAGTTTGTCTCACTACTTCTTGTTCGTGTTTTTAATTTAATTTTTAATTTTTTATTACAGCAAGTTTGATTACAACGTTTGCTTGTTGTAGGTGTGCAAGATGTGGTTCTGTTACACATATACATATGTCTGTTCTTCCTGGGACCCTTTTCCCATGTACGTTATGACAGAATGTTGAGTAGTCTTCTCTTGGCATTCCGTAGGTCTTTGGTGATTATATATTTCACCTGTGTTTGTATATGTCTCTTAACCCCAATATCGTAATGAATCCAATCCTCACACCTTTCCATTGGTGAACCATAAGTTTGTTTAATGAATCTGTGATTGCCCTTCTCCGTGGAAATATCTGCCCTGGTATCCGTTTTTAGGTAACACCTATAAGTGATATCCTACGATATGTGTCTTTCACTTTCTGACTTACTACAAGTCACGTGCTTACCTGTAGACTCATCTACGGGGCTGCAAATGGCATTGTGCCCTTTTTTTCCTTGGCTAATATTCTGTCTTAGTGAGGTCCACTTTCTGCAATGTGATTCCCTGAGGGCTGAGGATTAGCTGACCTGGGCAGCCTGACCCTGCCGGCAAGCCCTCCCCAGGTGTGCGTGGGTTGAGGTCGATAGAAACAGCACTCCAGGCAGCAATAGCCCCTGCAGCTGTGCCTGACTCCATATTGTCTGCCCCGTCAGCCGTCTCGGGGCTGTGCTGGTGGGAGGGTGTGAGGGTCTACGGCTTTGTTGGTGGCCCGGTGTGAGTGGGGCTCTGCTGGACTTTCTGCAGGAGTTGCCAGGCTGCCACCTGTAAAGAAGAGGATGTGTCACCCATAACTTCCACTGGAATTTCTCTCCGTGCTGAGGTGAGGAAGGAAAAAAAGGAGTGGGGGCCGGGACAGGAGGGGTATCTCAGGCAGGGAAATGGAAAGCTTCCAGAAGAGCGCCCGGGTCCAGGACCATCCTGGCTGGCCTGCAGGCACCAAGTTTGCCTGCGTGCTGTCGCTGGTGTGGCTCCACGGCCCTTCCTCTAGGCTTTCAAGCCCTTGTACATATTCAGGTGTTTTACCTGGGAAGGGTGGGAAGAGTTCAGCAGCAGCTGGCCTGGGGCTCAGCTCACGTTTACTCACAGAGGGCTCGGCATGGTCCCGCAGCTTTGCAATGAGGACGCTCCTTGCGTGGGGGGGCCGGGCTGCTGGCTGTATGGGAGATGATTCCCCACCTCTGACCAATTTCAGAATTGTTTACCGCTGGAGCAAGTGCCCTGATAGGGTTTTCCTCTGTATCACTGCTGGGTTCAGGATTTTTTTTTTCTTTTTTGGTTCAAGTTAGAATTTATTCATCTTTTATGTATTTATTGATATAAGCATGGAAATAATTCATTCATAGAAATACATCTGTGTGAAGGCAAGAACTTTTTTCTGTTTTATTTTTAAATTTCATTTCTAAAAATTTTGCAGTTTAATTATATTTATTTTTCTATACAGCAGGTTATTATTAGTTATCTATTTTATTCATATACATATATACAGGTCAATACCTATCTCCCAACTCATCTGACCACCAACACCCCATGGCTTCCCCCACTTGGTGTCCATACGTTTGTTCTCTACCTCTGTTTCTCTATTTCTGCCCTGCAAACCTGTTCATCTGTACCATATATCTAGGTTCCACATACATGCATTACTACAGAATATTTGTTTTGCTCTTTCTGACTTACTTCATTCTGTATGACAGTCTCTAGGTCCACCAACTTCTCTACAAATAACCCAGTTTCATTCCTTTTCATGGCTGAGTCATATTCCATTTTATATATGTACCACATCTTTATCCATTCGTCTGTCTGTGGGCATTTAGGTTGCTTCCATTACCTGGCTATTGTAAATAGTGCTGCAATGAACATTGTGGTGAATGTGTGTTTTTGATTTATGGTTTTCTTTGGGTATATGCCCAGAAGTGGGATTGCTGGATCCTATGGTAATTCTATTTCTAGTTTCTTTAAGGAAACTCCATACTGTTCTCCATAGTGACTGTATCAATTTACCTTCCCACTAATAGTGGAAGAGGGTTCCTTTTGTCCACACCCTCCCCAGAATTTGTTGTTTGTAGATTTTCTGATGATGCCGATTCTAACAGGTGTGAGGTGATACCTCATTGTCGTTGTGATTTGCATTTCTCTAATAATTAGTGGTGTTGAGCAGCTTTTCATGTGCGTCTTGGCCATCTCTGTGACTTCTTTGAAGAAACGTCTATTTAGATCTTCTGCCCATTTTTGTATTGGGTTGTTTGTTTTATTAATATTAAGCTGCGTAAGCTGTTTATATATGTTGGAGATTAAACCATTGTCCATTGATTCGTTTGCGAACGTTTTGGCCCATTCTGAGGGTTGCCTTTTTCCATTCCCGTATTTTTTAACCAAAAAAGAAAGAAAGCAAAAGAAGCAGAACACTAATGTGCGTGAAATATGCCTCTTGAAACTGTCGTTTTGAAATATGGACGTCTTTTGAACTTTTTGGTCGATATATGACCCCAGGATTTGTTTTCAGGGCAGGTGTCATTTACAGGCCAGCAATGATTTGGAATATCCACTGACCATTAGCGCTGGGATTAAATCTGATGTTGTGTGAAACGGCCACCAGGTGGCAGCAATTTTCCATTAGCAAATCTGGTTACCAGGGCAACAGAGCCTCAATGGAAGCCATGTTCTAGATTGGAATTTAGAATGGAATGTGCCAGGAGAAAGCCCCTCAAGTTTGTCTCACTACTTCTTGTTCGTGTTTTTAATTTAATTTTTAATTTTTTATTACAGCAAGTTTGATTACAACATTTTTCTTGTTGTAGGTGTGCAAGATGTGGTTCTTTTACACATATACATATGTCTGTTCTTCCTGGGCCCCTTTTCCCATGTACGTTATGACAGAATGTTGAGTAGTCTTCTCTTGGCATTCCGTAGGTCTTTGGTGATTATATATTTCACCTGTGTTTGTATATGTCTCTTAACCCCAATATCGTAATGAATCCAATCCTCACACCTTTCCATTGGTGAACCATAAGTTTGTTTAATGAATCTGTGATTGCCCTTCTCCGTGGAAATATCTGCCCTGGTATCCGTTTTTAGGTAACACCTATAAGTGATATCCTACGATATGTGTCTTTCACTTTCTGACTTACTACAAGTCATGTGATTACCTGTAGACTCATCTACGGTGCTGCAAATGACATTGTGCCCTTTTTTTCCTTGGCTAATATTCTGTCTTAGAGAGGTCCATTTTCTGCAATGTGATTCCCTGAGGGCTGAGGATTAGCTGACCTGGGCAGCCTGACCCTGCCGGCAAGCCCTCCCCAGGTGTGCCTGGGTTGAGGTCAACAGAAACAGCACTCCAGGCAGCAATAGCCCCTGCAGCTGTGCCTGACTCCATATACTCTGCCCCGTCAGCAGTCTCAGGGCTGTGCTTGTGGGAGTGTGTGAGGGTCCACGGCTTTGTTGGTTGCCCGGTGTGAGTGGGGCTCTGCTGGACTTTCTGCAGGAGTTGCCAGGCTGCCACCTGTAAAGAAGAGGATGTGTCACCCATAACTTCCGCTGGAATTTCTCTCCGGGCTGAGGTGAGGCAGGAAAAAAAAGGAGTGGGGGCCGGGACAGGAGGGGTATATCAGGCAGGGAAATGGAAAGCTTCCAGAAGAGCGCCCGGGGCCAGGAACATCCTGGCTGGCCTGCAGGCACCAAGTTGGCCTGCATGCTGTCGCTGGTGTGGCTGCACGGCCCTTCCTCTAGGCTTTCAAGCCCTTGTACATATTCAGGTGTTTTACCTGGGAAGGGTGGGAACAGTTCAGCAGCAGCTGGCCTGGGGCTCAGCTCACGTTTACTCACAGAGGCCTCGGCACGGTCCCCCAGCTTTGCAATGAGGACGCGCCTTGCATGGGGGGGCCGGGCTGCTGGCTGTATGGGAGATGATTCCCCACCTCTGACCAATTTCAGAATTGTTTACCGCTGGAGCAAGTGCCCTGATAGGGTTTTCCTCTGTATAACTGCTGGGTTCAGGTTTTTTTTTTTTCTTTTTTGGTTCAAGTTAGAATTTATTCATCTTTTATGTATTTATTGATATAAGCATGGAAATAATTCATTCATAGAAATACATCTGTGTGAGGGGAAGAACTCTTTTCTGTTTTATTTTTAAATTTCATTTCTAAAAATTTTGCAGTTTAATTATATTTATTTTTCTATACAGCAGGTTATTATTAGTTATCTATTTTATTCATATACATATATACAGGTCAATACCTATCTCCCAACTCATCTGACCAGCAACACCCCATGGCTTCCCCCACTTGGTGTCCATATGTTTGTTCTCTACCTCTGTTTCTCTATTTCTGCCCTGCAAACCTGTTCATCTGTACCATATATCTAGGTTCCACATACATGCATTAATACAGAATATTTGTTTTGCTCTTTCTGACTTACTTCATTCTGTATGACAGTCTCTAGATCCACCGACTTCTCTACAAATAACCCAGTTTCATTCCTTTTCATGGCTGTGTCATATCCCATTTTATATATGTACCACATCTTTATCCATTCGTCTGTCTGTGGGCATTTATGTTGATTCCATTACCTGGCTATTGTAAATAGTGCTGCAATGAACATTGTGGTGAATGTGTGTTTTTGATTTATGGTTTTCTCTGGGTATATGCCCAGAAGTGGGATTGCTGGATCCTATGGTAATTCTATTTCTAGTTTCTTTAAGGAAACTCCATACTGTTCTCCATAGGGACTGTATCAATTTACCTTCCCACCAATAGTGGAAGAGGGTTCCTTTTGTCCACACCCTCCCCAGAATTTGCTGTTTGTAGATTTTCTGATGATGCCGATTCTAACAGGTGTGAGGTGATACCTCATTGTCGTTTTGATTTGCATTTCTCTAATAATTAGTGGTGTTGAGCAGCTTTTCATGTGCGTCTTGGCCGTCTCTGTGACTTCTTTGAAGAAACGTCTATTTAGATCTTCTGCCCATTTTTGTATTGGGTTGTTTGTTTTATTAATATTAAGCTGCGTGAGCTGTTTATATATATTGAAGATTAAACCTTTGTCCATTGATTCGTTTGCGAAAGTTTTCGCCCATTCTGAGGGTTGCCTTTTTCCATTCCCGTTTTTTTTAACCAAAAAAAGAAAGAAAGCAAAAGAAGCAGAACACTAATGTGCATGAAATATGCCTCTTGAAACTGTCGTTTTGAAATATGGACGTCTTTTGAACATTTTGGTCGATATATGACCCCAGGATTTGTTTTCAGGGCAGGTGTCATTTACAGGCCTGCAATGATTTGGAATATCCACTGACCAGTAGCGCTGGGATTAAAGCTGCTGTTGTGTGAAGCGGCCACAAGGTGGCAGCAGTTCTCCCTTAGCAAATCTGGTTACTAGGGCAACAGAACCTCAATGGAAGCCGTGTTCTAGATTGGAATTTAGAATGGAATGTGCCAGGAGAAAGCCCCTCAAGATTGTCTCACTACTTCTTGTTCGTGTTTTTAATTTAATTTTTAATTTTTTATTACAGCAAGTTTGATTACAACGTTTGGCTTGTTGTAGGTGTGCAAGATGTGTTTTTTTTTTTTTTTTTTTTTTTTTTTGCGGTATGCGGGCCTCTCACTGTTGTGGCCTCCCCCGTTGCGGAGCACAGGCTCCGGACGCGCAGGCTCCGGACGCGCAGGCTCAGCGGCCATGGCTCACGGGCCCAGCCGCTCCGCGGCATATGGGATCCTCCCAGACCGGGGCACGAACCCGTATCCCCTGCATCGGCAGGCGGACTCTCAACCACTTGCGCCACAAGGGAGGCCCAAAGATGTGGTTGTTTTACACATATACATATGTCTGTTCTTCCTGGGATCCTTTTCCCATGTACGTTATGACAGAATGTTGAGTAGTCTTCTCTTGGCATTCCGTAGGTCTTTGGTGATTATATATTTCACCTGTGTTTGTATATGTCTCTTAACCCCAATATCATAATGAATCCAATCCTCACACCTTTCCATTGGTGAACCATAAATTTGTTTAATGAATCTGTGATTGCCCTTCTCCGTGGAAATATCTGCCCTGGTATCCGTTTTTAGGTAACACCTATAAGTGATATCCTACGATATGTGTCTTTCACTTTGTGAATTAGTACAAGTCACATGATTACCTGTAGACTCATCTACGGGGCTGCAAATGGCATTGTGCCCTTTTTTTCCTTGGCTAATATTCTGTCTTAGCGAGGTCCATTTTCTGCAATGTGATTCCCTGAGGGCTGAGGATTAGCTGACCTGGGCAGCCTGATCCTGCCGGCAAGCCCTCCCCAGGTGTGCCTGGGTTCAAGTCAATAGAAACAGCACTCCAGGCAGCAATAGCCCCTGCAGCTGTGCCTGACTCCATATTCTCTGCCACGTCAGCAGTCTCGGGGCTGTGCTGGTGGGAGGGTGTGAGGGTCCACGGCTTTGTTGTTGGCCCGGTGTGAGTGGGGCTCTGCTGGACTTTCTGCAGGAGTTGCCAGGCTTCCACCTGTAAAGAAGAAGATGTGTCACCCATAACTTCCGCTGGAATTTCACTCCGGGCTTAGGTGAGGAAGGAAAAAAAAGGAGTGTGGGCCGGGATAGGAGGGGTATCTCCGACAGGGAAATGGAAAGCTTCCAGAAGAGCGCCTGGGGCCAGGACCATCCTGGCTGGCCTGCAGGCACCAAGTTGGCCTGCGTGCTGTCGCTGGTGTGGTTCCACGACCCTTCCTCTAGGCGTTCAAGCCCTTGTACATATTCAGGTGTTTTACCTGGGAAGGGTGGGAACAGTTCAGCAGCAGCTGGCCTGGGGCTCAGCTCACGTTTACTCACAGAGGCCTCGGCACGGTCCCCCAGCTGTGCAATGAGGACGCTCCTTTCATGGGGGGCCGGGCTGCTGGCTGTATATGAGATGATTCCTCACCTCTGACCAATTTCAGGATTGCTTAACGCTGGAGCAAGTGCCCTGGTAGTGTTTTCCTCTGTATAACTGCTGGGTTCAGGTTGTTTTTTTTTTTCTTTTTTGGTTCAAGTTAGAAATTATTCATCTTTTATGTATTTATTGATATTAGCATGGAAATAATTCATTCATAGAAATACATCTGTGTGAAGGGAAGAACTTTTTTCTGTTTTATTTTTAAATTTTATTTCTAAAAAGTTTGAAGTTTAATTATATTCATTTTTCTATACAGCAGGTTATTATTAGTTATCTATTTTATTCATATACATATATACAGGTCAATACCTATCTCCCAACTCATCTGACCACCAACACCCCATGGCTACCCCCACTTGGTGTCCATACGTTTGTTCTCTACCTCTGTTTCTCTATTTCTGACCTGCAAACCTGTTCATCTGTACCATATATCTAGGTTCCACATACATGCATTAATACAGAATATTTGTTTTGCTCTTTCTGACTTACTTCATTCTGTATGACAGTGTCTAGATCCACCGACTTCTCTACAAATAACCCAGTTTCATTCCTTTTCATGGTTGAGTCATATCCCATTTTATATATGTACCACATCTATATCCATTCGTCTGTCTGTGGGCATTTAGGTTGCTTCCATTACCTGGCTATTGTAAATAGTGCTGCAATGAACATTGTGGTGAATGTGTGTTTTTGATTTATGGTTTTCTCTGGGTATATGCCCAGAAGTGGGATTGCTGGATCCTATGGTCATTCTATTTCTAGTTTCTTTAAGGAAACTCCATACTGTTCTCCATAGTGACTGTATCAATTTACCTTCCCACTAATAGTGGAAGAGGGTTCCTTTTGTCCACACCCTCCCCAGAATTTGTTGTTTGTAGATTTTCTGATGATGCCGATTCTAACAGGTGTGAGGTGATACCTCATTGTCGTTGTGATTTGCATTTCTCTAATAATTAGTGGTGTTGAGCAGCTTTTCATGTGCGTCTTGGCCGTCTCTGTGACTTCTTTGAAGAAACGTCTATTTAGATCTTCTGCCCATTTTTTGTATTGGGTTGTTTGTTTTATTAATATTAAGCTGCGTGAGCTTTTTATATATGTTGGAGATTAAACCATTGTCCATTGATTCGTTTGCGAACGTTTTGGCCCATTCTGAGGGTTGCCTTTTTCCATTCCCGTCTTTGTAACCAAAAAAGAAAGAAAGCAAAAGAAGCAGAACACTAATGTGCGTGAAATATGCCTCTTGAAACTGTCGTTTTGAAATATGGACGTCTTTTGAACTTTTTTGTCTATATATGACCCCAGGATTTGTTTTCAGGGCAGGTGTCATTTACAGGCCAGCAATGATTTGGAATATCCACTGACCATTAGCGCTGGAATTAAAGCTGATGTTGTGTGAAACGGCCACAAGGTGGCAGCAGTTCTCCCTTAGCAAATCTGGTTACTATGGCAACAGAGCCTCAATGGAAGTCTTGTTCTAGATTGGAATTTAGAATTGAATGTGCCTGGAAAAAGCCCCTCAAGTTTGTCTCACTACTTCTTGTTCATGTTCTTAATTTAATTTTTAATTTTTTTATTACAGCAAGTTTGATTACAACGTTTGGCTTGTTGTAGGTGTGCAAGATGTGGTTCTTTTACACATATACATATGTCTGTTCTTCCTGGGACCCTTTTCCCATGTACGTTATGACAGAATGTTGAGTAGTCTTCTCTTGGCATTCCGTAGGTCTTTGGTGATTATATATTTCACCTGTGTTTGTATATGTCTCTTAACCCCAATATTGTAATGAATCCAATCCTCACACCTTTCCATTGGTGAACCATAAGTTTGTTTAATGAATCTGTGATTGCCCTTCTCCGTGGAAATATCTGCCCTGGTATCCGTTTTTAGGTAACACCTATAAGTGATATCCTACGATATGTGTCTTTCACTTTCTGACTTACTACAAGTCACGTGATTACCTGTAGACTCATCTACGGGGCTGCAAATGGCATTGTGTCCTTTTTTTCCTTGGCTAATATTCTGTCTTAGCGAGGTCCATTTTCTGCAATGTGATTCCCTGAGGGCTGAGGATTAGCTGACCTGGGCAGCCTGATCCTGTCGGCAAGCCCTCCCCAGGTGTGCCTGGGTTGAGGTCAATAGAAACAGCACTCCAGGCAGCAATAGCCCCTGCAGCTGTGCATGACTCCATATTCTCTGCCCCGGCAGCAGTCTCGGGGCTGTGCTGGTGGGAGGGTGTGAGGGTCCACGGCTTTGTTGGTGGCCCGGTGTGAGTGGGGCTCTGCTGGACTTTCTGCAGGAGTTGCCAGGCTGCCACCTGTAAAGAAGAGGATGTGTCACCATAACTTCCGCTGGAATTTCTCTCCGTGCTGAGGTGAGGGAGGAAAAAAAGGAGTGGGGGCCGGGACAGGAGGGGTATCTCAGGCAGGGAAATGGAAAGCTTCCAGAAGAGCACCTGGGGCCAGGATTATCCTGGCTGGCCTGCGGGCACCAATTTGGCATGCGTGCTGTCGCTGGTGTGTCTCCACGACCCTTCCTCTAGGCTTTCAAGCCCTTGTACATATTCAGGTGTTTTACCTGGGAAGGGTGGGAACAGTTCCGCAGAGCTCGCCTTGGGCTCAGCTCACGTTTACTCACAGAGGCCTCGGCCCTGTCCCCCAGCTTTGCAATGAGGACGCTCCTTGCGTGGGGGGGCCGGGCTGCTGGTTGTATGGGAGATGATTCCCCACCTCTGACCAATTTCAGAATTGTTTACCGCTGGAGCAAGTGCCCTGATAGGGTTTTCCTCTGTATAACTGCTGGGTTCAGGATTTTTTTTTCTTTTTTGGGTCAAGTTAGAATTCATTCATCTTTTATGTATTTACTGATATAAGCATGGAAATAATTCATTCATAGAAATACATCTGTGTGAAGGGAAGAACTTTTTTCTGTTTTATTTTTAAATTTCATTTCTAAAAATTTTGCAGTTTAATTATATTTATTTTTCTATACAGCAGGTTATTATTAGTTATCTATTTTATTCATATACATATATACAGGTCAATACCTATCTCCCAACTCATCTGACCACCAACACCCAATGGCTTCCCCCACTTGGTGTCCATACGTTTGTTCTCTACCTCTGTTTCTCTATTTCTGCCCTGCAAACCTGTTCATCTGTACCATATATCTAGGTTCCACATACATGCATTAATACAGAATATTTGTTTTGCTCTTTCTGACTTACTTCATTCTGTATGACAGTCTCTACATCCACCGACTTCTCTACAAATAACCCATTTTCATTCCTTTTCATGGCTGAGTCCTATCCTATTTTATATATGTACCACATCTTTATCCATTCGTCTGTCTGGGCATTTAGGTTGCTTCCATTACCAGGCTATTGTAAATAGTTCTGCAATGAACATTGTGGTGAATGTGTGTTTTTGATTTATGGTTTTCTCTGGGTATATGCCCAGAAGTGGGATTGCTGGATCCTATGGTAATTCTATTTCTAGTTTCTTTAAGGAAACTCCATACTGTTCTCATAGTGACTGTATCAATTTACCTTCCCACCAATAGTGGAAGAGGGTTCCATTTGTCCACACCCTCCCCAGAATTTGTTGTTTGTAGATTTTCTGATGCTGCCGATTCTAACAGCTGTGAGGTGATACCTCATTGTCGTTTTGATTTGCATTTCTCTAATAATTAGTGGTGTTGAGCAGCTTTTCATGTGCGTCTTGGCCGTCTCTGTGACTTCTTTGAAGAAACGTCTATTTAGATATTCTGCCCATTTTTGTATTGGGTTCTTTGTTTTATTAATATTAAGCTGCGTGAGCTGTTTATATATATTGGAGATTAAACCTTTGTCCATTGATTCATTTGCGAACGTTTTCCCCCATTCTGAGGGTGGCCTTTTTCCATTCCCGTTTTTTTTAACCAAAAAAGAAAGAAAGCAAAAGAAGCAGAACACTTATGTGCATGAAATATGCCTCTTGAAACTGTCGTTTTGAAATATGGACGTCTTTTGAGGTTTTGGTCGATATATGACCCCAGGATTTGTTTTCAGGGCAGGTGTCATTTACAGGCCTGCAATGATTTGGAATATCCACTGACCAGTAGCGCTGGGATTAAAGCTGCTGTTGTGTGTAACGGCCACAAGGTGGCAGCATTTCTCCCTTAGCAAATCCGGTTACTAGGGCAACAGAGCCTCAATGGAAGTCGTCTTCTAGATTGGAATTTAGAATGGAATGTGCCAGGAGAAAGCCCCTCAAGTTTGTCTCACTACTTCTTGTTCGTGTTTTTAATTTAATTTTTAAATTTTTATTACATCAAGTTTGATTACAACGTTTGGCTTGTTGTAGGTGTGCAAGATGTGGTTCTTTTACACATATACATATGTCTGTTCTTCCTGGGACGCTTTTCCCATGTACGTTATGACAGAATGTTGAGTAGTCTTCTCTTGGCATTCCGTAGGTCTTTGGTGATTATATATTTCACCTGTGTTTGTATAGGTCTCTTAACCCCAATATCGTAATGAATCCAATCCTCACACCTTTCCATTGGTGAACCATAAGTTTGTTTAATTAATCTGTGATTGCCCTTCTCTGTGGAAATAAATGCCCTGGTATCCGTTTTTAGGTAACACCAATAAGTGATATCCTACGATATGTGTCTTTCACTTTCTGACTTACTACAAGTCACGTGATTACCTGTAGACTCATCTACGGGGCTGCAAATGGCATTGTGCCCTTTTTTTCCTTGGCTAATATTCTGTCTTAGCGAGGTCCATTTTCTGCAATGTGATTCCCTGAGGGCTGAGGATTAGCTGACCTGGGCAGCCTGACCCTGCCGGCAAGCCCTCCCCAGGTGTGCCTGGGTTGAGGTCGATAGAAACAGCACTCCAGGCAGCAATAGCCCCTGCAGCTGTGCCTGACTCCATATTCTCTGCCCCGTCAGCAGTCTCGGGGCTGTGCTGGTGGGAGGATGTGAGGGTCCACGGCTTTGTTGTTGGCCCGGTGTGAGTGGGGCTCTGCTGGACTTTCTGCAGGAGTTGCCAGGCTGCCACCTGGAAAGAAGAGGATGTGTCACCCATAACTTCTGCTGGAATTTCTCTCCGGGCTGAGGTGAGGAAGAAAAAAAATGAGTGGGGGCCAGGACAGGAGGGGTATCTCAGGCAGGGAAATGGAAAGCTTCCAGAAGAGCGCCTGGAGCCAGGACCATCCTGGCTGACCTGCAGGCACCAATTTGGCATCCGTGCTGTCGCTGGTGTGTCTCCACGACCCTTTCTCTAGGCTTTCAAGCCCTTGTACATATTCAGGTGTTTTACCTGGGAAGGGTGGGAACAGTTCAGCAGCAGCTGGCCTTGGGCTCAGCTCACGTTTACTCACAGAGGCCTCGGCACGGTCACCCAGCTTTGCAATGAGGACGCTCCTTGCATGGGGGTGCTGGGCTGCTAGCTGTATATGAGATGATTCCTCACCTCTGACCAATTTCAGGAATGTTTAACGCTGGAGCAAGTGCCCTGATAGTGTTTTCCTCTGTATAACTGCTCGGTTAAGGTTGTTTTTTTTTTCTTTTTAAGTTCAAGTTAAAAATTATTCATCTTTTATGTATTTATTGATATAAGCATGGAAATAATTCATCCATATAAATACATCTGTGTGAAGGGAAGAACTTTTTTCTGTTTTATTTTTAAATTTTATTTCTAAAAATTTTGAAGTTTAGTTATATTTATTTTTCTATACAGCAGGTTATTATTAGTTATCTATTTTTTTCATATACATATATACAGGTCAATACCTATCTCCCAACTCATCTGACCACCAACACCACTTGGCTTCCCCCACTTGGTGTCCATACGTTTGTTCTCTACCTCTGTTTCTCTATTTCTGCCCTGCAAACCTGTTCATCTGTACCATATATCTAGGTTCCACATACATGCATTAATACAGAATATTTGTTTTGCTCTTTCTGACTGACTTCATTCTGTATGACAGTCTCTAGATCCACCGACTTCTCTACAAATAACCCAGTTTCATTCCTTTTCATGGCTGAGTCATATCCCATTTTATATATGTACCACATCTTTATCCATTCGTCTGTCTGTGGGCATTTAGTTTGCTTACATTACCTGGCTATTGTAAATAGTGCTGCAATGAACATCGTGGTGAATGTGTGTTTTTGATTTATGGTTGTCTCTGGGTATATGCCCAGAAGTGGGATTGCTGGATCCTATGGTAATTCTATTTCTAGTTTCTTTAAGGGAACTCAATACTGTTCTCCATAGTGACTGTATCAATTTACCTTCCCACTAATAGTGGAAGAGGGTTCCTTTTGTCCACACCCTTCCCAGAATTTGTTGTTTGTAGATTTTCTGATGATGCCGATTCTAACAGGTGTGAGGTGATACCTCATTGTCGTTGTGATTTGAATTTTTCTAATAATTAGTGGTGTTAAGCAGCTTTTCATGTGCGTCTTGGCCGTCTCTGTGACTTCTTTGAAGAAACGTCTATTTAGATCTTCTGCCCATTTTTGTATTGGGTTGTTTTTTTTTATTAATATTAAGCTGCGTGAGCTGTTTATATATATTGGAGATTAAACCTTTGTCCATTGATTCTTTTGCGAACGTTTTTGCCCATTCTGAGGGTTGCCTTTTTCCATTCCCGTTTTTTTTTTTTAACCAAAAAAGAAAGAAAGCAAAAGAAGCAGTACACTAATGTGCGTGAAATATGCCTCTTGAAACTGTCGTTTTGAAATATGGACGTCTTTTGAACTTTTTGGTCGATATATGACCCCAGGATTTGTTTTCAGGGCAGGTGTCATTTACAGGCCTGCAATGATTTGGAATATCCACTGACCAGTAGCACTGGGATTAAAGGTGCTGTTGTGTGAAACGGCCACAAGGGGGCAGCAGTTCTCCCTTAGCAAATCTGGTTACTAGGGCAACAGAGCCTCAATGGAAGCCCTGTTCTAGATTGGAATTTAGAATGGAATGTGCCAGGGGAAAGCCCCTCAAGTTTGTCTCACTACTTCTTGTTCGTGTTTTTAATTTAATTTTTAATTTTTTATTACAGCAAGTTTGATTACAACGTTTGGCTTGTTGTAGGTGTGCAAGATGTGGTTCTTTTACACATATACATATGTCTGTTCTTCCTGGGACCCTTTTCCCATGTACGTTATGACAGAATGTTGAGTAGTCTTCTCTTGGCATTCCGTAGGTCTTTGGTGATTATATATTTCACCTGTGTTTGTATATGTCTCTTAACACCAATATCGTAATGAATCCAATCCTCACACCTTTCCATTGGTGAACCATAAGTTTGTTTAATGAATCTGTGATTGCCCTTCTCCGTGGAAATATCTGCCCTGGTATCCGTTTTTAGGTAACACCTATAAGTGATATCCTACGATATGTGTCTTTCACTTTCTGACTTACTACAAGTCACGTGCTTACCTGTAGACTCATCTACGGGGCTGCAAATGGCATTGTGCCCTTTTTTTCCTTGGCTAATATTCTGTCTTTGCGAGGTCCATTTTCTGCAATGTGATTTCCTGAGGGCTGAGGATTAGCTGACCTGGGCAGCCTGACCCTGCCGGCAAGCCCTCCCCAGGTGTGCCTGGGTTGAGGTCGATAGAAACAGCACTCCAGGCAGCAATAGCCCCTGCAGCTGTGCCTGACTCCATATTCTCTGCCCCGTCAGCAGTCTCGGGGCTGTGCTGGTGGGAGGGTGTGAGGGTCCACGGCTTTGTTGGTGGCCCGGTGTGAGTGGGGCTCTGCTGGACTTTCTGCAGGAGTTGCCAGGCTGCCACCTGTAAACAAGAGGATGTGTCACCCATAACTTCCATTGGAATTTTTCTCCGGGCTGAGGTGAGGAAGGAAAAAAGGAATGGGGGCCGGGAAAGGAGGGGTATATCAGGCAGGGAAATGGAAAGCTTCCAGAAGAGTGCCCGGGGCCAGGACCATCCTGGCTGGCCTGCAGGCACCAAGTTGGCCTGCGTGCTGTCGCTGGTATGTCTCCACGTCCCTTCCTCTAGGCTTTCAAGCCCTTGTACATATTCAGGTGTTTTACCTGGGAAGGGTGGGAACAGTTCAGCAGCAGCTGGCCTGGGGCTCAGCTCACGTTTACTCACAGAGGCCTCGGCACAGTCCCCCAGCTTGGCAATGAGGACGCTCCTTGTGTAGGGAGGCAGGACTGCTGGCTGTATGGGAGATGATTCCCCACCTCTGACCAATTTCAGAATTGTTTACCGCTGGAGCAAGTGCCCTGATAGGGTTTTCCTCTGTATAACTGCTTGGTTCAGGTTTTTTTTTTCTTTTTTGGTTCAAGTTAGAATTTATTCATCTTTTATGTATTTATTGATATAAGCATGGAAATAATTCATTCATAGAAATCCATCTGTGTGAAGGGAAGAACTTTTTTCTGTTTTATTTTTAAATTTTATTTCTAAAAATTTTGAAGTTTAATTATATTTATTTTTCTATACAGCAGGTTATTATTGATTATTTATTTTATTCATATACATATATACAGGTCAATACCTATCTCCCAACTCATCTGACCACAACACCCCATGGCTTCCCCGACTTGGTGTCCATACGGTTGTTCTCTACCTCTGTTTCTCTATTTCTGCCCTGCAAACCTGTTCATCTGTACCATATATCTAGGTTCCACATACATGCATTAATACAGAATATTTGTTTTGCTCTTTCTAACTTACTTCATTCTGTATGACAGTCTCTAGATCCACCGACTTCTCTACAAACAACCCAGTTTCATTCCTTTTCATGGCTGAGTCATATCCCATTTTATATATGTACCACATCTTTATCCATTCGTCTGTCTGTGGGTATTTAGGTTGCTTCCATTACCTGGCTATTGTAAATAGTGCTGCAATGAACATTGTGGGGAATGTGTGTTTTTGATTTATGGTTGTCTCTGGGTATATGCCCAGAAGTGGGATTGCTGGATCCTATGGTAATTCTATTTCTAGTTTCTTTAAGGAAACTCCATACTCTTCTCCATAGTGACTGTAACAATTTACCTTCCCACCAATAGTGGAAGAGGGTTCCTTTTGTCCACACCCTCCCCAGAATTTGTTGTTTGTAGATTTTCTGATGATGCCGATTCTAACAGGTGTGAGGTGATACCTCATTGTCGTTTTGATTTGCATTTCTCTAATAATTAGTGGTGTTGAGCAGCTTTTCATGTGCGTCTTGGCTGTCTCTGTGACTTCTTTGAAGAAACGTCTATTTAGATCTTCTGCCCATATTTGTATTAGGGTTGTTTGTTTTATTAATATTAAGCTGCGTGAGCTGTTTATATATATTGGAGATTAAACCTTTGTCCATTGATTCATTTGCGAACGTTTTCGCCCATTCTGAGGGTTGCCATTTTCCATTCCCGTTGTTTTTAACCAAAAAAGAAAGAAAGCAAAACAAGCAGAACACTAATGTGCGTGAAATATTCCTCTTGAAACTGTCGTTTTGAAATATGGACGTCTTTTGAACTTTTTGGTCGATATATGACGCCAGGATTTGTTTTCAGGGCAGGTGTCATTTACAGGCCTGCAATGATTTGGAATATCCACTGACCATTAGCGCTGGGATTAAAGCTGCTGTTGTGTGAAGCGGCCACAAGGTGGCAGCAGTTCTCCCTTAGCAAATCTGCTTACTAGGGCAACAGAGCCTCAATGGAAGCCGTGTTCTAGATTGGAATTTAGAATGGAATGTGCCAGGAGAAAGCCCCTCAAGTTTGTCTCACTACTTCTTGTTCGTGTTTTTAATTTAATTTTTAATTTTTTATTACAGCAAGTTTGATTACATCGTTTGGCTTGTTGTAGGTGTGCAAGATGTGGTTCTTTTACACATATACATATGTCTGTTCTTTCTGGGACCCTTTTCCCATGTACGTTATGACAGAATGTTGAGTAGTCTTCTCTTGGCATTCCGTAGGTCTTTGGTGATTATATATTTCACCTGTGTTTGTATATGTCTCTTAACACCAATATCGTAATGAATCCAATCCTCACACCTTTCCATTGGTGAACCATAAGTTTGTTTAATGAATCTGTTATTGCCCTTCTCCATGGAAATATCTGCCCTGGTATCCGTTTTTAGGTAACACCTATAAGTGATATCCTACGATATGTGTCTTTCACTTTCTGACTTACTACAAGTCACGTGATTACCTGTAGACTCATCTACGGGGCTGCAAATGGCATTGTGCCCTTTTTTTCCTTGGCTAATATTCTGTCTTAGCGAGGTCCATTTTCTGCAATGTGATTCCCTGAGGGCTGAGGATTAGCTGACCTGGGCAGCCTGACCCTGCCGGCAAGCCCTCCCCAGGTGTGCCTGGGTTGAGGTCAATAGAAACAGCACTCCAGGCAGCAATAGCCCCTGCAGCTGTGCCTGACTCCATATTCTCTGCCCCGTCAGCAGTCTCGGGGCTGTGCTGGTGGGATGGTGTGAGGGTCCACGGCTTTGTTGGTGGCCCGGTGTGAGTGGGGCTCTGCTGGACTTTCTGCAGGAGTTGCCAGGCTGCCACTTGTAAAGAAGAGGATGTGTCACCCATAACTTCCGCTGGAATTTCTCTCCGGGCTTAGGTGAGGAAGGAAAAAAAGGAGTGGGGGCCGGGACAGGAGGGGTATCTCAGGCAGGGAAATGGAAAGCTTCCAGAAGAGCGCCCGGGGCCAGGACCATCCTGGCTGGCCTTCAGGCACCAAGTTGGCCTGCGTGCTGTCACTGGTGTGGATCCACGACCCTTCCTCTAGGCTTTCAAGCCCTTGTACATATTCAGGTGTTTTACCTGGGAAGGGTGGGAACAGTTCAGCAACAGCTGGCCTGGGGCTCAGCTCACGTTTACTCACAGAGGCCTCGGCACGGTCCCCCAGCTTTGCAATGAGGATGCTCCTTGCGTGGGGGGGCCGGGCTGCTGGCTCTATGGGAGATGATTCCCCACCTCTGACCAATGTCAGAATTGTTTACCGCTGGAGCAAGTGCCCTGATAGTGTTTTCCTCTGTATAACTGCTCGGTTCAGGTTTTTTTTTTCTTTTTTCGTTCAAGTTAGAATTTATTCATCTTTTATGTATTTATTGATATAAGCATGGAAATAATTCATTCATAGAAATACATCTGTGTGAAGGGAAGAACTTTTTTCTGTTTTATTTTTAAATTTTATTTCTAAAAATTTTGAAGTTTAATTATATTTATTTTTCTATACAGCAGGTTATTATTGATTATTTATTTTATTCATATACATATATACAGGTCAATACCTATCTCCCAACTCATCTGACCACAACACCCCATGGCTTCCCCGACTTGGTGTCCATACGTTTGTTCTCTACCTCTGTTTCTCTATTTCTGCCCTGCAAACCTGTTCATCTGTACCATATATCTAGGTTCCACATACATGCATTAATACAGAATATTTGTTTTGCTCTTTCTGACTTACTTCATTCTGTATGACAGTCTCTAGATCCACCGACTTCTCTACAAACAACCCAGTTTCATTCCTTTTCATGGCTGAGTCATATCCCATTTTATATATGTACCACATCTTTATCCATTCGTCTGTCTGTGGGCATTTAGGTTGCTTCCATTACCTGGCTATTGTAAATAGTGCTGCAATGAACATTGTGGTGAATGTGTGTTTTTGATTTATGGTTGTCTCTGGGTATATGCCCAGAAGTGGGATTGCTGGATCCTATGGTAATTCTATTTCTAGTTTCTTTAAGGAAACTCCATACTCTTCTCCATAGTGACTGTAACAATTTACCTTCCCACCAATAGTGGAAGAGGGTTCCTTTTGTCCACACCCTCCCCAGAATTTGTTGTTTGTAGATTTTCTGATGATGTCGATTCTAACAGGTGTGAAGTGATACCTCATTGTCGTTTTGATTTGCATTTCTCTAATAATTAGTGGTGTTGAGCAGCTTTTCATGTGCGTCTTGGCCGTCTCTGTGACTTCTTTGAAGAAACGTCTATTTAGATCTTCTGCCCATATTTGTATTAGGGTTGTTTGTTTTATTAATATTAAGCTGCGTGAGCTGTTTATATATATTGGAGATTAAACCTTTGTCCATTGATTCATTTGCGAACATTTTCGCCCATTCTGAGGGTTGCCTTTTTCCATTCCCGTTGTTTTTAACCAAAAAAAAAAGAAAGCAAAAGAAGCAGAACACTAATGTGCGTGAAATATTCCTCTTGAAACTGTCGTTTTGAAATATGGACGTCTTTTGAACTTTTTGGTCGATATATGACCCCAGGATTTGTTTTCAGGGCAGGTGTCATTTACAGGCCTGCAATGATTTGGAATATTCACTGATCATTAGCGCTGGGATTAAAGCTGCTGTTGTGTGAAGCGGCCACAAGGTGGCAGCAGTTCTCCCTTAGCAAATCTGCTTACTAGGGCAACAGAGCCTCAATGGAAGCCGTGTTCTAGATTGGAATTTAGAATGGAATGTGCCAGGAGAAAGCTCCTCAAGTTTGTCTCACTACTTCTTGTTCGTGTTTTTAATTTAATTTTTAATTTTTTATTACAGCAAGTTTGATTACATCGTTTGGCTAGTTGTAGGTGTGCAAGATGTGTTTCTTTTACACATATACATATGTCTGTTTTTCCTGGGACCCTTTTCTCATGTACGTTATGACAGAATGTTGAGTAGTCTTCTCTTGGCATTCCGTAGGTCTTTGGTGATTATATATTTCACCTGTGTTTGTATATGTCTCTTAACACCAATATCGTAATGAATCCAATCCTCACACCTTTCCATTGGTGAACCATAAGTTTGTTTAATGAATTTGTGATTGCCCTTCTCGGTGGAAATATCTGCCCTGGTATCCGTTTTTAGGTAACACCTATAAGTGATATCATACGATATGTGTCTTTCACTTTCTGACTTACTACAAGTCACGTGCTTACCTGTAGACTCATCTACGGGGCTGCAAATGGCATTGTGCCCTTTTTTTCCTTGGCTAATATTCTGTCTTAGCGAGGTCCATTTTCTGCAATGTGATTCCCTGAGGGGTGAGGATTAGCTGACCTGGGCAGCCTGACCCTGCCGGCAAGCCCTCCCCAGGTGTGCCTGGGTTGAGGTCAATAGAAACAGCACTCCAGGCAGCAATAGCCCCTGCAGCTGTGCCTGACTCCATATTCTCTGCCCCGTCAGCAGTCTCGGGGCTGTGCTGGTGGGATGGTGTGAGGGTCCACGGCTTTGTTGGTGGCCCGGTGTGACTGGGGCTCTGCTGGACTTTCTGCAGGAGTTGCCAGGCTGCCACCTGTAAAGAAGAGGATGTGTCACCCATACCTTCCGCTGGAATTTCTCTCCTGGCTGAGGTGAGGAAGGAAAAAAAGGAGTGGGGGCCGGGACAGGAGGGGTATCTCAGGCAGGGAAATGGAAAGCTTCCAGAAGAGCGCCCGGTGCCAGGACCATCCTGGCTGGCCTGCAGGCACCAAGTTGGCCTGCGTGCTGTCGCTGGTGTGGCTCCACCACCCTTCCTCTAGGCTTTCAAGCCCTTGTACATATTCAGGTGTTTTACCTGGGAAGGGTGGGAACAGTTCAGCAACAGCTGGCCTGGGGCTCAGCTCACGTTTACTCACAGAGGCCTCGGCACGGTCCCCCAGCTTTGCAATGAGGACGCTCCTTGCGTGGGGGGGCCGGGCTGCTGGCTGTATGGGAGATGATTCCCCACCTCTGACCAATTTCAGAATTGTTTACCGCTGGAGCAAGTGCCCTGATAGTGTTTTCCTCTGTATAACTGCTCGGTTCAGGTTTTTTTTTTCTTTTTGGGTTCAAGTTAGAATTTATTCATCTTTTATGTATTTATTGATATAAGCATGGAAATAATTCATTCATATAAATACATCTGTGTGAAGGGAAGAACTTTTTTCTGTTTTATTTTTAAATTTTATTTCTAAAAATTTTGAAGTTTAATTATATTCATTTTTCTATACAGCAGGTTATTATTGATTATTTATTTTATTCATATACATATATACAGGTCAATACCTATCTCCCAACTCATCTGACCACAACACCCCATGGCTTCCCCGACTTGGTGTCCATACATTTGTTCTCTACCTCTGTTTCTCTATTTCTGCCCTACAAACCTGTTCATCTGTACCATATATCTAGGTTCCACATACATGCATTAATACAGAATATTTGTTTTGCTCTTTCTGACTTACTTCATTCTGTATGACAGTCTCTAGATCCACCGACTTCTCTACAAACAAACCAGTTTCATTCCTTTTCATGGCTGAGTCATATCCCATTTTATATATGTACCACATCTTTATCCATTCGTCTGTCTGTGGGCATTTAGGTTGCTTCCATTACCTGGCTATTGTAAATAGTGCTGCAATGAACATTGTGGTGAATGTGTGTTTTTGATTTATGGTTGTCTCTGGGTATATGCCCAGAAGTGGGATTGCTGGATCCTATGGTAATTCTATTTCTAGTTTCTTTAAGGAAACTCCATACTCTTCTCCATAGTGACTGTATCAATTTACCTTCCCACCAATAGTGGAAGAGGGTTCCTTTTGTCCACACCCTCCCCAGAATTTGTTGTTTGTAGATTTTCTGATGATGCCGATTCTAACAGGTGTGAGGTGATACCTCATTGTCGTTTTGATTTGCATTTCTCTAATAATTAGTGGTGTTGAGCAGCTTTTCATGTGCGTCTTGGCCGTCTCTGTGACTTGTTTGAAGAAACGTCTATTTAGATCTTCTACCCATATTTGTATTAGGGTTGTTTGTTTTATTAATATTAAGCTGCGTGAGCTGTTTATATATATTGGAGATTAAACCTTTGTCCATTGATTCATTTGCGAACATTTTCGCCCATTCTGAGGGTTGCCTTTTTCCATTCCCGTTGTTTTTAACCAAAAAAGAAAGAAAGCAAAAGAAGCAGAACACTAATGTGCGTGAAATATGCCTCTTGAAACTGTCGTTTTGAAATATGGACGTCTTTTGAACTTTTTGGTCGATATATGACCCCAGGATTTGTTTTCAGGGCAGGTGTCATTTACAGGCCTGCAATGATTTGGAATATCCACTGACCATTAGCGCTGGGATTAAAGCTGCTGTTGTGTGAAGCGGCCACAAGGTGGCAGCAGTTCTCCCTTAGCAAATCTTCTTACTAGGGCAACAGAGCCTCAATGGAAGCCGTGTTCTAGATTGGAATTTAGAATGGAATGTGCCAGGAGAAAGCTCCTCAAGTTTGTCTCACTACTTCTTGTTCGTGTTTTTAATTTAATTTTTAATTTTTTATTACAGCAAGTTTGATTACATCGTTTGGCTTGTTGTAGGTGTGCAAGATGTGGTTCTTTTACACATATACATATGTCTGTTCTTCCTGCGACCCTTTTCCCATGTACGTTATGACAGAATGTTGAGTAGTCTTCTCTTGGCATTCCGTAGATCTTTGGTGATTATATATTTCACCTGTGTTTGTATATGTCTCTTAACCCCAATATCGTAATGAATCCAATCCTCACACCTTTCCATTGGTGAACCATAAGTTTGTTTAATGAATCTGTTATTGCCCTTCTCCGTGGAAATATCTGCCCTGGTATCCGTTTTTAGGTAACACCTATAAGTGATATCCTATGATATGTGTCTTTCACTTTCTGACTTACTACAAGTCACGTGATTACCTGTAGACTCATCTACGGGGCTGCAAATGGCATTGTGTCCTTTTTTTCCTTGGCTAATATTCTGTCTTAGCGAGGTCCATTTTCTGCAATGTGATTCCCTGAGGGCTGAGGATTAGCTGACCTGGGCAGCCTGACCCTGCCGGCAAGCCCTCCCCAGGTGTGCCTGGGTTGAGGTCAATCGAAACAGCACTCCAGGCAGCAATAGCCCCTGCAGCTGTGCCTGACTCCATATTCTCTGCCCTGTCAGCAGTCTCGGGGCTGTGCTGGTGGGAGGGTGTGAGGGTCCACAGCTTTGTTGGTGGCCCAGTGTGAGTGGGGCTCTGCTGGACATTCTTCAGGAGTTGCCAGGCTGCCACTTGTAAAGAAGAGGATGTGTCACCCATAACTTCCGCTGGAATTTCTCTCCGGGCTTAGGTTAGGAAGGAAAAAAAGGAGTGGGGGCCGGGACAGGAGGGGTATCTCAGGCAGGGAAATGGAAAGCTTCCAGAAGAGCGCCCGGGGCCAGGACCATCCTGGCTGGCCTTCAGGCACCAAGTTGGCCTGCGTGCTGTCGCTGGTGTGGATCCACGACCCTTCCTCTAGGCTTTCAAGCCCTTGTACATATTCAGGTGTTTTACCTGGGAAGGGTGGGAACAGTTCAGCAACAGCTGGACTGGGGCTCTGCTCACGTTTACTCACAGAGGCCTCGGCACTGTCCCCCAGCTTTGCAATGAGGATGCTCCTTGCGTGGAGGGGCCGGGCTGCTGGCTGTATGGGAGATGATTCCCCACCTCTGACCAATTTCAGAATTGTTTACCGCTGGAGCAAGTGCCCTGATAGGGTTTTCCTCTGTATAACTGCTGGGTTCAGGTTTTTTTTTTTTTCTTTTTTCGTTCAAGTTAGAATTTATTCATCTTTTATGTATTTATTGATATAAGCATGGAAATAATTCATTCATATAAATACATCTGTGTGAAGGGAAGAACTTTTTTCTGTTTTATTTTTAAATTTTATTTCTAAAAATTTTGAAGTTTAATTATATTTATTTTTCTATACAGCAGGTTATTATTGATTATTTATTTTATTCATATACATATATACAGGTCAATACCTATCTCCCAACTCATCTGACCACAACACCCCATGGCTTCCCCGACTTGGTGTCCATACGTTTGTTCTCTACCTCTGTTTCTCTATTTCTGCCCTGCAAACCTGTTCATCTGTACCATATATCTAGGTTCCACATACATGCATTAATACAGAATATTTGTTTGGCTCTTTCTGACTTACTTCATTCTGTATGACAGTCTCTAGATCCACCGACTTCTCTACAAACAACCCAGTTTCATTCCTTTTCATGGCTGAGTCATATCCCATTTTATATATGTACCACATCTTTATCCATTCGTCTGTCTGTGGACATTTAGGTTGCTTCCATTACCTGGCTATTGTAAATAGTGCTGCAATGAACATTGTGGTGAATGTGTGTTTTTGATTTATGGTTGTCTCTGGGTATATGCCCAGAAGTGGGATTGCTGGATCCTATGGTAATTCTATTTCTAGTTTCTTTAAGGAAACTCCATACTCTTCTCCATAGTGACTGTAACAATTTACCTTCCCACCAATAGTGGAAGAGGGTTCCTTTTGTCCACACCCTCCCCAGAATTTGTTGTTTGTAGATTTTCTGATGATGCCGATTCTAACAGGTGTGAGGTGATACCTCTTTGTCGTTTTGATTTGCATTGCTCTAATAATTAGTGGTGTTGAGCAGCTTTTCAAGTGTGTCTTGGCCGTCTCTGTGACTTCTTTGAAGAAACGTCTATTTAGATCTTCTGCCCATATTTGTATTAGGGTTGTTTGTTTTATTAATATTAAGCTGCGTGAGCTGTTTATATATATTGGAGATTAAACCTTTGTCCATTGAGTCGTTTGCGAACGTTTTCGCCCATTCTGAGGGTTGCCTTTTTCCATTCCCGTTGTTTTTAACCAAAAAAGAAAGAAAGCAAAACAAGCAGAACACTAATGTGCGTGAAATATTCCTCTTGAAACTGTCATTTTGAAATATGGACGTCTTTTGAACTTTTTGGTCGATATATGACGCCAGGATTTGTTTTCAGGGCAGGTGTCATTTACAGGCCTGCAATGATTTGGAATATCCACTGACCATTAGCGCTGGGATTAAAGCTGCTGTTGTGTGAAGCGGCCACAAGGTGGCAGCAGTTCTCCCTTAGCAAATCTGCTTACTAGGGCAACAGAGCCTCAATGGAAGCCGTGTTCTAGATTGGAATTTAGAATGGAATGTGCCAGGAGAAAGCCCCTCAAGTTTGTCTCACTACTTCTTGTTCGTGTTTTTAATTTAATTTTTTATTTTTTATTACAGCAAGTTTGATTACATCGTTTGGCTTGTTGTAGGTGTGCAAGATGTGGTTCTTTTACACATATACATATGTCTGTTCTTTCTGGGACCCTTTTCCCATGTACGTTATGACAGAATGTTGAGTAGTCTTCTCTTGGCATTCCGTAGGTCTTTGGTGATTATATATTTCACCTGTGTTTGTATATGTCTCTTAACACCAATATCGTAATGAATCCAATCCTCACACCTTTCCATTGGTGAACCATAAGTTTGTTTAATGAATCTGTTATTGCCCTTCTCCGTGGAAATATCTGCCCTGGTATCCGTTTTTAGGTAACACCTATAAGTGATATCCTACGATATGTGTCTTTCACTTTCTGACTTACTATAAGTCACGTGATTACCTGTAGACTCATCTACGGGGCTGCAAATGGCATTGTGTCCTTTTTTTCCTTGGCTAATATTCTGTCTTAGCGAGGTCCATTTTCTGCAATGTGATTCCCTGAGGGCTGAGGATTAGCTGACCTGGGCAGCCTGACCCTGCCGGCAAGCCCTCCCCAGGTGTGCCTGGGTTGAGGTCAATAGAAACAGCACTCCAGGCAGCAATAGCCCCTGCAGCTGTGCCTGACTCCATATTCTCTGCCCCGTCACCAGTCTTGGGGCTGTGCTAGTGGGAGGGTGTGAGGGTCCACGGCTTTGTTGGTGGCCCGGTGTGAGTGGGGCTCTGCTGGACTTTCTGCAGGAGTTGCCAGGCTGCCACTTGTAAAGAAGAGGATGTGTCACCCATAACATCCGCTGGAATTTCTCTCCGGGCTTAGGTGAGGAAGGAAAAAAAGGAGTGGGGGCCGGGACAGGAGGGGTATCTCAGGCAGGGAAATGGAAAGCTTCCAGAAGAGCGCCCGGGGCCAGGACCATCCTGGCTGGCCTTCAGGCACCAAGTTGGCCTGCCTGCTGTCGCTGGTGTGGATCCACGACCCTTCCTCTAGGCTTTCAAGCCCTTGTACATATTCAGGTGTTTTACCTGGGAAGGGTGGGAACAGTTCAGCAACAGCTGGCCTGGGGCTCTGCTCACGTTTACTCACAGAGGCCTCGGCACGGTCCCCCAGCTTTGCAATGAGGACGCTCCTTGCGTGGAGGGGCCGGGCTGCTGGCTGTATGGGAGATGATTCCCCACCTCTGACCAATTTCAGAATTGTTTACCGCTGGAGCAATTGCCCTGATAGTGTTTTCCTCTGTATAACTGCTCGGTTCAGGTTTTTTTTTTCTTTTTGGGTTCAAGTTAGAATTTATTCATCTCTTATGTATTTATTGATATAAGCATGGAAATAATTCATTCATATAAATACATCTGTGTGAAGGGAAGAACTTTTTTCTGTTTTATTTTTAAATTTTATTTCTAAAAATTTTGAAGTTTAATTATATTTATTTTTCTATACAGCAGGTTATTATTGATTATTTATTTTATTCATATACATATATACAGGTCAATACCTATCTCCCAACTCATCTGACCACAACACCCCATGGCTTCCCCGACTTGGTGTCCATACGTTTGTTCTCTACCTCTGTTTCTCTATTTCTGCCCTGCAAACCTGTTCATCTGTACCATATATCTAGGTTCCACATACATGCATTAATACAGAATATTTGTTTTGCTCTTTCTGACTTACTTTATTCTGTATGACAGTCTCTAGATCCACCGACTTCTCTACAAACAACCCAGTTTCATTCCTTTTCATGGCTGAGTCATATCCCATTTTATATATGTACCACATCTTTATCCATTCGTCTGTCTGTGGGCATTTAGGTTGCTTCCATTACCTGGCTATTGTAAATAGTGCTGCAATGAACATTGTGGTGAATGTGTGTTTTTGATTTATGGTTTTCTCTGGGTATATGCCCAGAAGTGGGATTGCTGGATCCTATGGTAATTCTATTTCTAGTTTCTTTAAGGAAACTCCATACTCTTCTCCATAGTGACTGTAACAATTTACCTTCCCACCAATAGTGGAAGAGGGTTCCTTTTGTCCACACCCTCCCCAGAATTTGTTGTTTGTAGATTTTCTGATGATGCCGATTCTAACAGGTGTGAGGTGATACCTCATTGTCGTTTTGATTTGCATTTCTCTAATAATTAGTGGTGTTGAGCAGCTTTTCATGTGCGTCTTGGCCGTCTCTGTGACTTCTTTGAAGAAACGTCTATTTAGATCTTCTGCCCATATTTGTATTGGGTTGTTTGTTTTATTAATATTAAGCTGCGTGAGCTGTTTATATATATTGGAGATTAAACCCTTGTCCATTGATTCGTTTGCGAACGTTTTCGCCCATTCTGAGGGTTGCCTTTTTCCATTCCCGTTTTTTTTTAACCAAAAAAGAAAGAAAGCAAAAGAAGCAGAACACTAATGTGCGTGAAATATGCCTCTTGAAACTGTCGTTTTGAAATATGGACGTCTTTTGAACTTTTTGGTCGATATATGACCCCAGGATTTGTTTTCAGGGCAGGTGTCATTTACAGGCCTGCAATGATTTGGAATATCCACTGACCATTAGCGCTGGGATTAAAGCTGCTGTTGTGTGAAACGGCCACAAGGTGGCAGCAGTTCTCCCTTAGCAAATCTGCTTACTAGGGCAACAGAGCCTCAATGGAAGCCGTGTTCTAGATTGGAATTTAGAATGGAATGTGCCAGGAGAAAGCCCCTCAAGTTTGTCTCACTACTTCTTGTTCGTGTTTTTAATTTAATTTTTAATTTTTTATTACAGCAAGTTTGATTACATCGTTTGGCTTGTTGTAGGTGTGCAAGATGTGGTTCTTTTACACATATACATATGTCTGTTCTTCCTGGGACCCTTTTCCCATGTACGTTATGACAGAATGTTGAGTAGTCTTCTCTTGGCATTCCGTAGGTCTTTGGTGATTATATATTTCACCTGTGTTTGTATATGTCTCTTAACACCAATATCGTAATGAATCCAATCCTCACACCTTTCCATTGGTGAACCATAAGTTTGTTTAATGAATCTGTTATTGCCCTTCTCCGTGGAAATATCTGCCCTGGTATCCGTTTTTAGGTAACACCTATAAGTGATATCCTACGATATGTGTCTTTCACTTTCTGACTTACTACAAGTCACGTGATTACCTGTAGACTCATCTACGGGGCTGCAAATGGCATTGTGCCCTTTTTTTCCTTGGCTAATATTCTGTCTTAGCGAGGTCCATTTTCTGCAATGTGATTCCCTGAGGGCTGAGGATTAGCTGACCTGGGCAGCCTGACCCTGCCGGCAAGCCCTCCCCAGGTGTGCCTGGGTTTAGGTCAATAGAAACAGCACTCCAGGCAGCAATAGCCCCTGCAGCTGTGCCTGACTCCATATTCTCTGCCCCGTCAGCAGTCTCGGGGCTGTGCTGGTGGGAGGGTGTGAGGGTCCACGGCTTTGTTGGTGGCCCGGTGTGAGTGGGGCTCTGCTGGACTTTCTGCAGGAGTTGCCAGGCTGCCACTTGTAAAGAAGAGGATGTGTCACCCATAACTTCCGCTGGAATTTCTCTCCGGGCTTAGGTGAGGAAGGAAAAAAAGGAGTGGGGGCCGGGACAGGAGGGGTATCTCAGGCAGGGAAATGGAAAGCTTCCAGAAGAGCGCCCGGGGCCAGGACCATCCTGGCTGGCCTTCAGGCACCAAGTTGGCCTGCGTGCTGTCGCTGGTGTGGATCCACGACCCTTCCTCTAGGCTTTCAAGCCCTTGTACATATTCAGGTGTTTTACCTGGGAAGGGTGGGAACAGTTCAGCAACAGCTGGCCTGGGGCTCAGCTCACGTTTACTCACAGAGGCCTCGGCACGGTCCCCCAGCTTTGCAATGAGGACGCTCCTTGCGTGGGGGGGCCGGGCTGCTGGCTGTATGGGAGATGATTCCCCACCTCTGACCAATTTCAGAATTGTTTACCGCTGGAGCAAGTGCCCTGATAGTGTTTTCCTCTGTATAACTGCTCGGTTCAGGTTTTTTTTTTCTTTTTGGTTTCAAGTTAGAATTTATTCATCTTTTATGTATTTATTGATATAAGCATGGAAATAATTCATTCATATAAATACATCTGTGTGAAGGGAAGAACTTTTTTCTGTTTTATTTTTAAATTTTATTTCTAAAAATTTTGAAGTTTAATTATATTTATTTTTCTATACAGCAGGTTATTATTGATTATTTATTTTATTCATATACATATATACAGGTCAATACCTATCTCCCAACTCATCTGACCACAACACCCCATGGCTTCCCCGACTTGGTGTCCATACGTTTGTTCTCTACCTCTGTTTCTCTATTTCTGCCCTGCAAACCTGTTCATCTGTACCATATATCTAGGTTCCACATACATGCATTAATACAGAATATTTGTTTTGCTCTTTCTGACTTACTTCATTCTGTATGACAGTCTCTAGATCCACCGACTTCTCTACAAACAACCCAGTTTCATTCCTTTTCATGGCTGAGTCATATCCCATTTTATATATGTACCACATCTTTATCCATTCGTCTGTCTGTGGGCATTTAGGTTGCTTCCATTACCTGGCTATTGTAAATAGTGCTGCAATGAACATTGTGGTGAATATGTGTTTTTGATTTATGGTTGTCTCTGGGTATATGCCCAGAAGTGGGATTGCTGGATCCTATGGTAATTCTATTTCTAGTTTCTTTAAGGAAACTCCATACTCTTCTCCATAGTGACTGTATCAATTTACCTTCCCACCAATAGTGGAAGAGGGTTCCTTTTGTCCACACCCTCCCCAGAATTTGTTGTTTGTAGATTTTCTGATGCTGCCGATTCTAACAGGTGTGAGGTGATACCTCATTGTCGTTTTGATTTGCATTTCTCTAATAATTAGTGGTGTTGAGCAGCTTTTCATGTGCGTCTTGGCCGTCTCTGTGACTTCTTTGAAGAAACGTCTATTTAGATCTTCTGCCCATATTTGTATTGGGTTGTTTGTTTTATTAATATTAAGCTGCGTGAGCTGTTTATATATATTGGAGATTAAACCCTTGTCCATTGATTCGTTTGCGAACGTTTTCGCCCATTCTGAGGGTTGCCTTTTTCCATTCCCGTTTTTTTTAACCAAAAAAGAAAGAAAGCAAAAGAAGCAGAACACTAATGTGCGTGAAATATGCCTCTTGAAACTGTCGTTTTGAAATAGGGACGTCTTTTGAACTTTTTGGTCGATATATGACCCCAGGATTTGTTTTCAGGGCAGGTGTCATTTACAGGCCTGCAATGATTTGGAATATCCACTGACCATTAGCGCTGGGATTAAAGCTGCTGTTGTGTGAAACGGCCACAAGGTGGCAGCAGTTCTCCCTTAGCAAATCTGCTTACTAGGGCAACAGAGCCTCAATGGAAGCCGTGTTCTAGATTGGAATTTAGAATGGAATGTGCCAGGAGAAAGCCCCTCAAGTTTGTCTCACTACTTCTTGTTCGTGTTTTTAATTTAATTTTTAATTTTTTATTACAGCAAGTTTGATTACAACGTTTGCTTGTTGTAGGTATGCAAGATGTGGTTCTTTTACACATATACATATGTCTGTTCTTCCTGGGACCCTTTTCCCATGTACATTATGACAGAATGTTGAGTAGTCTTCTCTTGGCATTCCGTAGGTCTTTGGTGATTATATATTTCACCTGTGTTTGTATATGTCTCTTAACCCCAATATCGTAATGAATCCAATCCTCACACCTTTCCATTGGTGAACCATAAGTTTGTTTAATGAATCTGTGATTGCCCTTCTCCGTGGAAATATCTGCCCTGGTATCCGTTTTTAGGTAACACCTATAAGTGATATCCTACGATATGTGTCTTTCACTTTCTGACTTACTACAAGTCCCGTGCTTACCTGTAGACTCATCTACGGGGCTGCAAATGGCATTGTGCCCTTTTTTTCCTTGGCTAATATTCTGTCTTAGCGAGGTCCATTTTCTGCAATGTGATTCCCTGAGGGCTGAGGATTAGCTGACCTGGGCAGCCTGACCCTGCCGGCAAGCCCTCCCCAGGTGTGCCTGTGTTGAGTTCAATAGAAACAGAACTCCAGGCAGCAATAGCCCCTGCAGCTGTGCCTGACTCCATATTCTCTGCCCCGTCAGCAGTCTCGGGGCTGTGCTGGTGGGAGGGTGTGAGGGTCCACGGCTTTGTTGGTGGCCCGGTGTGAGTGGGGCTCTGCTGGAATTTCTGCAGGAGTTGCCAGGCTGCCACCTGTAAAGAAGAGGATGTGTCACCCATAATTTCCACTGGAATTTCTCTCCGGGCTGAGGTGAGGGAGGAAAAAAAAGGAGTGGGGGCCGGGACAGGAGTGGTATCTCAGGCAGGGAAATGGAAAGCTTCCAGAAGAGCGCCCGGGGCCAGGACCATCCTGGCTGGCCTGCAGGCACCAAGTTGGCCTGCGTGCTGTCGCTGGTGTGGCTCCACGGCCCTTCCTCTAGGCTTTCAAGCCCTTGTACATATTCAGGTGTTTTACCTGGGAAGGGTGGGAACAGTTCAGCAGCAGCTGGCCTGGGGCTCAGCTCACGTTTACTCACAGAGGCCTCGACACTGTTCCCCAGCTTTGCAATCAGGACGCTCCTTGTGTGGGGGGCCGGGCTGCTGGCTGTATGGGAGATGATTCCCCACCTCTGACCAATGTCAGAATTGTTTACCGCTGGAACAAGTGCCCTAATAGGGTTTTCCTCTGTATAACTGCTGGGTACAGGATTTTTTTTTTTCTTTTTTGGTTCAAGTTAGAAGTTATTCATCTTTTATGTATTTATTGATATAAGCATGGAAATAATTCATTCATAGAAATACATCTGTGTGAAGGGAAGAACTTTTTTTCTGTTTTATTTTTAAATTTCATTTCTAAAAATTTTGCAGTTTAATCATATTTATTTTTCTATACAGCAGGTTATTATTAGTTATCTATTTTATTCATATACATATATACAGGTCAATACCTATCTCCCAACTCATCTGACCACCAACACCCCATGGCTTCCCCCACTTGGTGTCCATACGTTTGTTCTCTACCTCTGTTTCTCTATTTCTGCCCTGCAAACCTGTTCATCTGTACCATATATCTAGGTTCCACATACATGCATTAATACAGAATATTTGTTTTGCTCTTTCTGACTTACTTCATTCTGTATGACAGTCTCTAGATCCACCGACTTCTCTACAAATAACCCAGTTTCATTCCTTTTCATGGCTGAGTCATATCCCATTTTATGTATGTACCACATCTTTATCCATTCGTCTGTCTGTGGGCATTTAGGTTGCTTCCATTACCTGGCTATTGTAAATAGTGCTGCAATGAACATTGTGGTGAATGTGTGTTTTTGATTTATGGTTGTCTCTGGGTATATGCCCAGAAGTGGGATTGCTGGATCCTATGGTAATTCTATTCCTAGTTTCTTTAAGGAAACTCCATACTGTTCTCCATAGTGACTGTATCAATTTACCTTCCCACTAATAGTGGAAGAGGGTTCCTTTTCTCCACACCCTCCCCAGAATTTGTTGTTTGTAGATTTTCTGATGCTGCCGATTCTAACAGGTGTGAGGTGATACCTCATTGTCATTTTGATTTGCATTTCTCTAATAATTAGTGGTGTTGAGCATCTTTTCATGTGCGTCTTGGCCGTCTCTGTGACTTCTTTGAAGAAACGTCTATTTAGATCTTCTGCCCATTTTTGTATAGGGTTGTTTGTTTTATTAATATTATGCTGCGTGAGCTGTTTATATATATTGGAGATTAAACCCTTGTCCATTGATTCGTTTGCGAAAGTTTTCGCCCATTCTGAGGGTTGCCTTTTTCCATTCCCGTTTTTTTTTAACCAAAAAAGAAAGAAAGCAAAAGAAGCAGAACACTAATGTGCGTGAAATATGCCTCTTGAAACTGTCGTTTTGAAATATGGACGTCTTTTGAACTTTTTGGTCGATATATGACCCCAGGATTTGTTTTCAGGGCAGGTGTCATTTACAGGCCTGCAATGATTTGGAATATCCACTGACCAGTAGCGCTGGGATTAAATCTGCTGTTGTGTGAAATGGCCACAAGGTGGCAGCAGTTCTCCCTTAGCAAATCTGGTTACTAGGGCAACAGAGCCTCAATGGAAGCCTGTTCTAGATTGGAATTTAGAATGGAATGTGCCAGGAGAAAGCCCCTCAAGTTTGTCTCACTACTTCTTGTTCGTGTTTTTAATTTAATTTTTTATTTTTTATTACAGCAAGTTTGATTACAACGTTTGCTTGTTGTAGGTGTGCAAGATGTGGTTCTGTTACACATATACATATGTCTGTTCTTCCTGGGACCCTTTTCCCATGTACATTATGACAGAATGTTGAGTAGTCTTCTCTTGGCATTCCGTAGGTCTTTGGTGATTATATATTTCACCTGTGTTTGTATATGTCTCTTAACCCCAATATCGTAATGAATCCAATCCTCACACCTTTCCATTGGTGAACCATAAGTTTGTTTAATGAATCTGTGATTGCCCTTCTCCGTGGAAATATCTGCCCTGGTATCCGTTTTTAGGTAACACCTATAAGTGATATCCTACGATATGTGTCTTTCACTTTCTGACTTACTACAAGTCACGTGATTACCTGTAGACTCATCTACGGCGCTGCAAATGGCATTGTGCCCTTTTTTTCCTTGGCTAATATTCTGTCTTAGCGAGGTCCATTTTCTGCAATGTGATTACCTGAGGGCTGAGGATTAGCTGACTTGGGCAGCCTGACCCTGCCGGCAAGCCCTCCCCAGGTGTGCGTGGGTTGAGGTCGATAGAAACAGCACTCCAGGCAGCAATAGCCCCTGCAGCTGTGCCTGATTCCATATTCTCTGCCCCGTCAGCAGTCTCGGGGCTGTGCTGGTGGGAGGGTGTGAGGGTCCACGGCTTTGTTGGTGGCCCGGTGTGAGTGGGGCTCTGCTGGACTTTCTGCAGGAGTTGCCAGGCTGCCACCTGTAAAGAAGAGGATGTGTCACCCATAACTTCCACTGGAATTTCTCTCCGGGCTGAGGTGAGGGAGGAAAAAAAGGAGTGGGGGCCGGGACAGGAGTGGTATCTCAGGCAGGGAAATGGAAAGCTTCCAGAAGAGCGCCCGGGGCCAGCACCATCCTGGCTGGCCTGCAGGCACCAAGTTGGCCTGCATGCTGTCGCTGGTGTGGCTCCACGGCCCTTCCTCTAGGCTTTCAAGCCCTTGTACATATTCAGGTGTTTTACCTGGGAAGGGTGGGAACAGTTCAGCAGCAGCTGGCTTGGGGCTCAGCTCACGTTTACTCACAGAGGCCTCGGCACTGTTCCCCAGCTTTGCAATCAGGACGCTTCTTGCGTGGGGGGGCCGGGCTGCTGGCTGTATGGGAGATGATTCCCCACCTCTGACCAATCTCAGAATTGTTTACCACTGGAACAAGTGCCCTGATAGGGTTTTCCTCTGTATAACTGCTGGGTTCAGGTTTTTTTTTTCTTTTTTGGTACAAGTTAGAAGTTATTCATCTTTTATGTATTTATTGATATAAGCATGGAAATAATTCATTCATAGAAATACATCTGTGTGAAGGGAAGAACTTTTTTTCTGTTTTATTGTTAAATTTCATTTCTAAAAATTTTGCAGGTTAATCATATTTATTTTTCTATACAGCAGGTTATTATTAGTTATCTATTTTATTCATATACATATATACAGGACAATACCTATCTCCCAACTCATCTGACCACCAACACCCCATGGCTTCCCCGACTTGGTGTCCATACGTTTGTTCTCTACCTCTGTTTCTCTATTTCTGCCCTGCAAACCTGTTCATCTGTACCATATATCTAGGTTCCACATACATGCATTAATACAGAATATTTGTTTTGCTCTTTCTGACTTACTTCATTCTGTATGACAGTCTCTAGATCCACCGACTTCTCTACAAATAACCCAGTTTCATTCCTTTTCATGGCTGAGTCATATCCCATTTTATGTATGTACCACATCTTTATCCATTCATCTGTCTGTGGGCATTTAGGTTGCTTCCATTACCTGGCTATTGTAAATAGTGCTGCAATGAACATTGTGGTGAATGTGTGTTTTTGATTTATGGTTGTCTCTGTGTATATGCCCAGAAGTGGGATTGCTGGATCCTATGGTAATTCTATTTCTAGTTTCTTTAAGGAAACTCCATACTGTTCTCCATAGTGACTGTATCAATTTACCTTCCCACCAATAGTGGAAGAGGGTTCCTTTTGTCCACACCCTCCCCAGAATTTGTTGTTTGTAGATTTTCTGATGCTGCCGATTCTAACAGGTGTGAGGTGATACCTCATTGTCGTTTTGATTTGCATTTCTCTAATAATTAGTGGTGTTGAGCATCTTTTCATGTGCGTCTTGGCCGTCTCTGTGACTTCTTTGAAGAAACGTCTATTTAGATCTTCTGCCCATTTTTGTATTGGGTTGTTTGTTTTATTAATATTAAGCTGCGTGAGCTGTTTATATATATTGGAGATTAAACCCTTGTCCATTGATTCGTTTGCGAACGTTTTCGCCCATTCTGAGGGTTGCCTTTTTCCATTCCCGTTTTTTTTTAACCAAAAAAGTAAGAAAGCAAAAGAAGCAGAACACTAATGTGCGTGAAATATGCCTCTTGAAACTGTCGTTTTGAAATATGGACGTCTTTTGAACTTTTTGGTCGATATATGACCCCAGGATTTGTTTTCAGGGCAGGTGTCATTTACAGGCCTGCAATGATTTGGAATATCCACTGACCAGTAGCGCTGGGATTAAAGCTGCTGTTGTGCGAAATGGCCACAAGGTGGCAGCAGTTCTCCCTTAGCAAATCTGGTTACCAGGGCAACAGAGCCTCAATGGAAGCCTGTTCTAGATTGGAATTTAGAATGGAATGTGCCAGGAGAAAGCCCCTCAAGTTTGTCTCACTACTTCTTGTTCGTGTTTTTAATTTAATTTTTAATTTTTTATTACAGCAAGTTTGATTACAACGTTTGCTTGTTGTAGGTGTGCAAGATGTGGTTCTTTTACACATATACATATGTCTGTTCTTCCTGGGACCCTTTTCCCATGTACGTTATGACAGAATGTTGAGTAGTCTTCTCTTGGCATTCCGTAGGTCTTTGGTGATTATATATTTCACCTGTGTTTGTATATGTCTCTTAACCCCAATATCGTAATGAATCCAATCCTCACACCTTTCCATTGGTGAACCATAAGTTTGTTTAATGAATCTGTGATTGCCCTTCTCCGTGGAAATATCTGCCCTGGTATCTGTTTTTAGGTAACACCTATAAGTGATATCCTACGATATGTGTCTTTCACTTTCTGACTTACTACAAGTCACGTGCTTACCTGTAGACTCATCTACGGGGCTGCAAATGGCATTGTGCTCTTTTTTTCCTTGGCTAATATTCTGTCTTAGCGAGGTCCATTTTCTGCAATGTGATTCCCTGAGGGCTGAGGATTAGCTGACCTGGGCAGCCTGACCCTCCCGGCAAGCCCTCCCCAGGTGTGCCTGGGTTGAGTTCAATAGAAACAGCACTCCAGGCAGCAATAGCCCCTGCAGCTGTGCCTGACTCCATATTCTCTGCCCCGTCAGCAGTCTCGGGGCTGTGCTGGTGGGAGGGTGTGAGGGTCCACGGCTTTGTTGTTGGCCCGGTGTGAGTGGGGCTCTGCTGGAATTTCTGCAGGAGTTGCCAGGTTGCCACCTGTAAAGAAGAGGATGTGTCACCCATAATTTCCACTGGAATTTCTCTCCGGGCTGAGGTGAGGGAGGAAAAAAAGGAGTGGGGGCCGGGACAGGAGTGGTATCTCAGGCAGGGAAATGGAAAGCTTCCAGAAGAGCGCCCGGGGCCAGGACCATCCTGGCTGGCCTGCAGGCACCAAGTTGGCCTGCGTGCTGTCGCTGGTGTGGCTCCACGGCCCTTCCTCTAGGCTTTCAAGCCCTTGTACATATTCAGGTGTTTTACCTGGGAAGGGTGGGAACAGTTCAGCAGCAGCTGGCCTGGGGCTCAGCTCACGTTTACTCACAGAGGCCTCGGCACGGTCCCCTAGCTTTGCAATGAGGATGCTCCTTGCGTTGGGGGGACGGGCTGCTGGCTGTATGGGAGATGATTCCCCACCTCTGACCAATGTCAGAATTGTTTACCGCTGGAACAAGTGCCCTGATAGGGTTTTCCTCTGTATAACTGCTGGGTTCAGGGTTTTTTTTTCTTTTTTGGTTCAAGTTAGAATTTATTCATCTTTTATGTATTTATTGATATAAGCATGGAAATAATTCATTCATAGAAATACATCTGTGTGAAGGGAAGAACTTTTTTCTGTTTTATTTTTAAATTTCATTTCTAAAAATTTTGCAGTTTAATTATATTTATTTTTCTATACAGCAGGTTATTATTAGTTATCTATTTTATTCATATACATATATACAGGTCAATACCTATCTCCCAACTCATCTGACCACCATCACCCCATGGCTTCCCCCACTTGGTGTCCATACGTTTGTTCTCTACCTCTGATTCTCTATTTCTGCCCTGCAAACCTGTTCATCTGTACCATATATCTAGGTTCCACATACATGCATTAATACAGAATATTTGTTTTGCTCTTTCTGACTTACTTCATTCTGTATGACAGTCTCTAGATCCACCGACTTCTCTACAAATAACCCAGTTTCATTCCTTTTCATGGCTGAGTCATATCCCATTTTATGTATGTACCACATCTTTATCCATTCATCTGTCTGTGGGCATTTAGGTTGCTTCCATTACCTGGCTATTGTAAATAGTGCTGCAATGAACATTGTGGTGAATGTGTGTTTTTGATTTATGGTTGTCTCTGTGTATATGCCCAGAAGTGGGATTGCTGGATCCTATGGTAATTCTATTTCTAGTTTCTTTAAGGAAACTCCATACTGTTCTCCATAGTGACTGTATCAATTTACCTTCCCACCAATAGTGGAAGAGGGTTCCTTTTGTCCACACCCTCCCCAGAATTTGTTGTTTGTAGATTTTCTGATGATGCCGACTCTAACAGGTGTGAGGTGATACCTCATTGTCGTTTTGATTTGCATTTCTCTAATAATTAGTGGTGTTGAGCAGCTTTTCATGTGCGTCTTGGCCGTCTCTGTGACTTCTTTGAAGAAACGTCTATTTAGATCTTCTGCCCATTTTTGTATTGGGTTGTTTGTTTTATTAATATTAAGCTGCATGAGCTGTTTATATATATTGGAGATTAAACCCTTGTCCATTGATTCGTTTGCGAACGTTTTCGCCCATTCTGAGGGTTGCCTTTTTCCATTCCCGTTTTTTTTTAACCAAAAAAGAAAGAAAGCAAAAGAAGCAGAACACTAATGTGCGTGAAATATGCCTCTTGAAACTGTCGTTTTGAAATATGGACGTCTTTTGAACTTTTTGGTCGATATATGACCCCAGGATTTGTTTTCAGGGCAGGTGTCATTTACAGGCCTGCAATGATTTGGAATATCCACTGACCAGTAGCGCTGGGATTAAAGCTGCTGTTGTGCGAAATGGCCACAAGGTGGCAGCAGTTCTCCCTTAGCAAATCTGGTTACCAGGGCAACAGAGCCTCAATGGAAGCCTGTTCTAGATTGGAATTTAGAATGGAATGTGCCAGGAGAAAGCCCCTCAAGTTTGTCTCACTACTTCTTGTTCGTGTTTTTAATTTAATTTTTTATTTTTTATTACAGCAAGTTTGATTACAACGTTTGCTTGTTGTAGGTGTGCAAGATGTGGTTCTGTTACACATATACATATGTCTGTTCTTCCTGGGACCCTTTTCCCATGTACATTATGACAGAATGTTGAGTAGTCTTCTCTTGGCATTCCGTAGGTCTTTGGTGATTATATATTTCACCTGTGTTTGTATATGTCTCTTAACCCCAATATCGTAATGAATCCAATCCTCACACCTTTCCATTGGTGAACCATAAGTTTGTTTAATGAATCTGTGATTGCCCTTCTCCGTGGAAATATCTGCCCTGGTATCCGTTTTTAGGTAACACCTATAAGTGATATCCTACGATATGTGTCTTTCACTTTCTGACTTACTACAAGTCACGTGATTACCTGTAGACTCATCTACGGCGCTGCAAATGGCATTGTGCCCTTTTTTTCCTTGGCTAATATTCTGTCTTAGCGAGGTCCATTTTCTGCAATGTGATTCCCTGAGGGCTGAGGATTAGCTGACTTGGGCAGCCTGACCCTGCCGGCAAGCCCTCCCCAGGTGTGCGTGGGTTGAGGTCGATAGAAACAGCACTCCAGGCAGCAATAGCCCCTGCAGCTGTGCCTGATTCCATATTCTCTGCCCCGTCAGCAGTCTCGGGGCTGTGCTGGTGGGAGGGTGTGAGGGTCCACGGCTTTGTTGGTGGCCCGGTGTGAGTGGGGCTCTGCTGGACTTTCTGCAGGAGTTGCCAGGCTGCCACCTGTAAAGAAGAGGATGTGTCACCCATAACTTCCACTGGAATTTCTCTCCGGGCTGAGGTGAGGGAGGAAAAAAAGGAGTGGGGGCCGGGACAGGAGTGGTATCTCAGGCAGGGAAATGGAAAGCTTCCAGAAGAGCGCCCGGGGCCAGCACCATCCTGGCTGGCCTGCAGGCACCAAGTTGGCCTGCATGCTGTCGCTGGTGTGGCTCCACGGCCCTTCCTCTAGGCTTTCAAGCCCTTGTACATATTCAGGTGTTTTACCTGGGAAGGGTGGGAACAGTTCAGCAGCAGCTGGCTTGGGGCTCAGCTCACGTTTACTCACAGAGGCCTCGGCACTGTTCCCCAGCTTTGCAATCAGGACGCTTCTTGCGTGGGGGGGCCGGGCTGCTGGCTGTATGGGAGATGATTCCCCACCTCTGACCAATCTCAGAATTGTTTACCACTGGAACAAGTGCCCTGATAGGGTTTTCCTCTGTATAACTGCTGGGTTCAGGTTTTTTTTTTCTTTTTTGGTACAAGTTAGAAGTTATTCATCTTTTATGTATTTATTGATATAAGCATGGAAATAATTCATTCATAGAAATACATCTGTGTGAAGGGAAGAACTTTTTTTCTGTTTTATTGTTAAATTTCATTTCTAAAAATTTTGCAGGTTAATCATATTTATTTTTCTATACAGCAGGTTATTATTAGTTATCTATTTTATTCATATACATATATACAGGACAATACCTATCTCCCAACTCATCTGACCACCAACACCCCATGGCTTCCCCGACTTGGTGTCCATACGTTTGTTCTCTACCTCTGTTTCTCTATTTCTGCCCTGCAAACCTGTTCATCTGTACCATATATCTAGGTTCCACATACATGCATTAATACAGAATATTTGTTTTGCTCTTTCTGACTTACTTCATTCTGTATGACAGTCTCTAGATCCACCGACTTCTCTACAAATAACCCAGTTTCATTCCTTTTCATGGCTGAGTCATATCCCATTTTATGTATGTACCACATCTTTATCCATTCATCTGTCTGTGGGCATTTAGGTTGCTTCCATTACCTGGCTATTGTAAATAGTGCTGCAATGAACATTGTGGTGAATGTGTGTTTTTGATTTATGGTTGTCTCTGTGTATATGCCCAGAAGTGGGATTGCTGGATCCTATGGTAATTCTATTTCTAGTTTCTTTAAGGAAACTCCATACTGTTCTCCATAGTGACTGTATCAATTTACCTTCCCACCAATAGTGGAAGAGGGTTCCTTTTGTCCACACCCTCCCCAGAATTTGTTGTTTGTAGATTTTCTGATGCTGCCGATTCTAACAGGTGTGAGGTGATACCTCATTGTCGTTTTGATTTGCATTTCTCTAATAATTAGTGGTGTTGAGCATCTTTTCATGTGCGTCTTGGCCGTCTCTGTGACTTCTTTGAAGAAACGTCTATTTAGATCTTCTGCCCATTTTTGTATTGGGTTGTTTGTTTTATTAATATTAAGCTGCGTGAGCTGTTTATATATATTGGAGATTAAACCCTTGTCCATTGATTCGTTTGCGAACGTTTTCGCCCATTCTGAGGGTTGCCTTTTTCCATTCCCGTTTTTTTTTAACCAAAAAAGTAAGAAAGCAAAAGAAGCAGAACACTAATGTGCGTGAAATATGCCTCTTGAAACTGTCGTTTTGAAATATGGACGTCTTTTGAACTTTTTGGTCGATATATGACCCCAGGATTTGTTTTCAGGGCAGGTGTCATTTACAGGCCTGCAATGATTTGGAATATCCACTGACCAGTAGCGCTGGGATTAAAGCTGCTGTTGTGCGAAATGGCCACAAGGTGGCAGCAGTTCTCCCTTAGCAAATCTGGTTACCAGGGCAACAGAGCCTCAATGGAAGCCTGTTCTAGATTGGAATTTAGAATGGAATGTGCCAGGAGAAAGCCCCTCAAGTTTGTCTCACTACTTCTTGTTCGTGTTTTTAATTTAATTTTTAATTTTTTATTACAGCAAGTTTGATTACAACGTTTGCTTGTTGTAGGTGTGCAAGATGTGGTTCTTTTACACATATACATATGTCTGTTCTTCCTGGGACCCTTTTCCCATGTACGTTATGACAGAATGTTGAGTAGTCTTCTCTTGGCATTCCGTAGGTCTTTGGTGATTATATATTTCACCTGTGTTTGTATATGTCTCTTAACCCCAATATCGTAATGAATCCAATCCTCACACCTTTCCATTGGTGAACCATAAGTTTGTTTAATGAATCTGTGATTGCCCTTCTCCGTGGAAATATCTGCCCTGGTATCTGTTTTTAGGTAACACCTATAAGTGATATCCTACGATATGTGTCTTTCACTTTCTGACTTACTACAAGTCACGTGCTTACCTGTAGACTCATCTACGGGGCTGCAAATGGCATTGTGCTCTTTTTTTCCTTGGCTAATATTCTGTCTTAGCGAGGTCCATTTTCTGCAATGTGATTCCCTGAGGGCTGAGGATTAGCTGACCTGGGCAGCCTGACCCTCCCGGCAAGCCCTCCCCAGGTGTGCCTGGGTTGAGTTCAATAGAAACAGCACTCCAGGCAGCAATAGCCCCTGCAGCTGTGCCTGACTCCATATTCTCTGCCCCGTCAGCAGTCTCGGGGCTGTGCTGGTGGGAGGGTGTGAGGGTCCACGGCTTTGTTGTTGGCCCGGTGTGAGTGGGGCTCTGCTGGAATTTCTGCAGGAGTTGCCAGGTTGCCACCTGTAAAGAAGAGGATGTGTCACCCATAATTTCCACTGGAATTTCTCTCCGGGCTGAGGTGAGGGAGGAAAAAAAGGAGTGGGGGCCGGGACAGGAGTGGTATCTCAGGCAGGGAAATGGAAAGCTTCCAGAAGAGCGCCCGGGGCCAGGACCATCCTGGCTGGCCTGCAGGCACCAAGTTGGCCTGCGTGCTGTCGCTGGTGTGGCTCCACGGCCCTTCCTCTAGGCTTTCAAGCCCTTGTACATATTCAGGTGTTTTACCTGGGAAGGGTGGGAACAGTTCAGCAGCAGCTGGCCTGGGGCTCAGCTCACGTTTACTCACAGAGGCCTCGGCACGGTCCCCTAGCTTTGCAATGAGGATGCTCCTTGCGTTGGGGGGACGGGCTGCTGGCTGTATGGGAGATGATTCCCCACCTCTGACCAATGTCAGAATTGTTTACCGCTGGAACAAGTGCCCTGATAGGGTTTTCCTCTGTATAACTGCTGGGTTCAGGGTTTTTTTTTCTTTTTTGGTTCAAGTTAGAATTTATTCATCTTTTATGTATTTATTGATATAAGCATGGAAATAATTCATTCATAGAAATACATCTGTGTGAAGGGAAGAACTTTTTTCTGTTTTATTTTTAAATTTCATTTCTAAAAATTTTGCAGTTTAATTATATTTATTTTTCTATACAGCAGGTTATTATTAGTTATCTATTTTATTCATATACATATATACAGGTCAATACCTATCTCCCAACTCATCTGACCACCATCACCCCATGGCTTCCCCCACTTGGTGTCCATACGTTTGTTCTCTACCTCTGATTCTCTATTTCTGCCCTGCAAACCTGTTCATCTGTACCATATATCTAGGTTCCACATACATGCATTAATACAGAATATTTGTTTTGCTCTTTCTGACTTACTTCATTCTGTATGACAGTCTCTAGATCCACCGACTTCTCTACAAATAACCCAGTTTCATTCCTTTTCATGGCTGAGTCATATCCCATTTTATGTATGTACCACATCTTTATCCATTCATCTGTCTGTGGGCATTTAGGTTGCTTCCATTACCTGGCTATTGTAAATAGTGCTGCAATGAACATTGTGGTGAATGTGTGTTTTTGATTTATGGTTGTCTCTGTGTATATGCCCAGAAGTGGGATTGCTGGATCCTATGGTAATTCTATTTCTAGTTTCTTTAAGGAAACTCCATACTGTTCTCCATAGTGACTGTATCAATTTACCTTCCCACCAATAGTGGAAGAGGGTTCCTTTTGTCCACACCCTCCCCAGAATTTGTTGTTTGTAGATTTTCTGATGATGCCGACTCTAACAGGTGTGAGGTGATACCTCATTGTCGTTTTGATTTGCATTTCTCTAATAATTAGTGGTGTTGAGCAGCTTTTCATGTGCGTCTTGGCCGTCTCTGTGACTTCTTTGAAGAAACGTCTATTTAGATCTTCTGCCCATTTTTGTATTGGGTTGTTTGTTTTATTAATATTAAGCTGCATGAGCTGTTTATATATATTGGAGATTAAACCCTTGTCCATTGATTCGTTTGCGAACGTTTTCGCCCATTCTGAGGGTTGCCTTTTTCCATTCCCGTTTTTTTTTAACCAAAAAAGAAAGAAAGCAAAAGAAGCAGAACACTAATGTGCGTGAAATATGCCTCTTGAAACTGTCGTTTTGAAATATGGACGTCTTTTGAACTTTTTGGTCGATATATGACCCCAGGATTTGTTTTCAGGGCAGGTGTCATTTACAGGCCTGCAATGATTTGGAATATCCACTGACCAGTAGCGCTGGGATTAAAGCTGCTGTTGTGCGAAATGGCCACAAGGTGGCAGCAGTTCTCCCTTAGCAAATCTGGTTACCAGGGCAACAGAGCCTCAATGGAAGCCTGTTCTAGATTGGAATTTAGAATGGAATGTGCCAGGAGAAAGCCCCTCAAGTTTGTCTCACTACTTCTTGTTCGTGTTTTTAATTTAATTTTTAATTTTTTATTACAGCAAGTTTGATTACAACGTTTGCTTGTTGTAGGTGTGCAAGATGTGGTTCTGTTACACATATACATATGTCTGTTCTTCCTGGGACCCTTTTCCCATGTACGTTATGACAGAATGTTGAGTAGTCTTCTCTTGGCATTCCGTAGGTCTTTGGTGATTATATATTTCACCTGTGTTTGTATATGTCTCTTAACCCCAATATCGTAATGAATCCAATCCTCACACCTTTCCATTGGTGAACCATAAGTTTGTTTAATGAATCTGTGATTGCCCTTCTCCGTGGAAATATCTGCCCTGGTATCCGTTTTTAGGTAACACCTATAAGTGATATCCTACGATATGTGTCTTTCACTTTCTGACTTACTACAAGTCACGTGCTTACCTGTAGACTCATCTACGGGGCTGCAAATGGCATTGTGCCCTTTTTTTCCTTGGCTAATATTCTGTCTTAGCGAGGTCCATTTTCTGCAATGTGATTCCCTGAGGGCTGAGGATTAGCTGACTTGGGCAGCCTGACCCTGCCGGCAAGCCCTCCCCAGGTGTGCGTGGGTTGAGGTCGATAGAAACAGCACTCCAGGCAGCAATAGCCCCTGCAGCTGTGCCTGATTCCATATTCTCTGCCCCGTCAGCAGTCTCGGGGCTGTGCTGGTGGGAGGGTGTGAGGGTCCACGGCTTTGTTGGTGGCCCGGTGTGAGTGGGGCTCTGCTGGACTTTCTGCAGGAGTTGCCAGGCTGCCACCTGTAAAGAAGAGGATGTGTCACCCATAACTTCCACTGGAATTTCTCTCCGGGCTGAGGTGAGGGAGGAAAAAAAGGAGTGGGGGCCGGGACAGGAGTGGTATCTCAGGCAGGGAAATGGAAAGCTTCCAGAAGAGCGCCCGGGGCCAGGACCATCCTGGCTGGCCTGCAGGCACCAAGTTGGCCTGCATGCTGTCGCTGGTGTGGCTCCACGGCCCTTCCTCTAGGCTTTCAAGCCCTTGTACATATTCAGGTGTTTTACCTGGGAAGGGTGGGAACAGTTCAGCAGCAGCTGGCTTGGGGCTCAGCTCACGTTTACTCACAGAGGCCTCGGCACTGTTCCCCAGCTTTGCAATCAGGACGCTTCTTGCGTGGGGGGGCCGGGCTGCTGGCTGTATGGGAGATGATTCCCCACCTCTGACCAATCTCAGAATTGTTTACCACTGGAACAAGTGCCCTGATAGGGTTTTCCTCTGTATAACTGCTGGGTTCAGGTTTTTTTTTTCTTTTTTGGTACAAGTTAGAAGTTATTCATCTTTTATGTATTTATTGATATAAGCATGGAAATAATTCATTCATAGAAATACATCTGTGTGAAGGGAAGAACTTTTTTTCTGTTTTATTGTTAAATTTCATTTCTAAAAATTTTGCAGGTTAATCATATTTATTTTTCTATACAGCAGGTTATTATTAGTTATCTATTTTATTCATATACATATATACAGGACAATACCTATCTCCCAACTCATCTGACCACCAACACCCCATGGCTTCCCCGACTTGGTGTCCATACGTTTGTTCTCTACCTCTGTTTCTCTATTTCTGCCCTGCAAACCTGTTCATCTGTACCATATATCTAGGTTCCACATACATGCATTAATACAGAATATTTGTTTTGCTCTTTCTGACTTACTTCATTCTGTATGACAGTCTCTAGATCCACCGACTTCTCTACAAATAACCCAGTTTCATTCCTTTTCATGGCTGAGTCATATCCCATTTTATGTATGTACCACATCTTTATCCATTCATCTGTCTGTGGGCATTTAGGTTGCTTCCATTACCTGGCTATTGTAAATAGTGCTGCAATGAACATTGTGGTGAATGTGTGTTTTTGATTTATGGTTGTCTCTGTGTATATGCCCAGAAGTGGGATTGCTGGATCCTATGGTAATTCTATTTCTAGTTTCTTTAAGGAAACTCCATACTGTTCTCCATAGTGACTGTATCAATTTACCTTCCCACCAATAGTGGAAGAGGGTTCCTTTTGTCCACACCCTCCCCAGAATTTGTTGTTTGTAGATTTTCTGATGCTGCCGATTCTAACAGGTGTGAGGTGATACCTCATTGTCGTTTTGATTTGCATTTCTCTAATAATTAGTGGTGTTGAGCATCTTTTCATGTGCGTCTTGGCCGTCTCTGTGACTTCTTTGAAGAAACGTCTATTTAGATCTTCTGCCCATTTTTGTATTGGGTTGTTTGTTTTATTAATATTAAGCTGCGTGAGCTGTTTATATATATTGGAGATTAAACCCTTGTCCATTGATTCGTTTGCGAACGTTTTCGCCCATTCTGAGGGTTGCCTTTTTCCATTCCCGTTTTTTTTTAACCAAAAAAGTAAGAAAGCAAAAGAAGCAGAACACTAATGTGCGTGAAATATGCCTCTTGAAACTGTCGTTTTGAAATATGGACGTCTTTTGAACTTTTTGGTCGATATATGACCCCAGGATTTGTTTTCAGGGCAGGTGTCATTTACAGGCCTGCAATGATTTGGAATATCCACTGACCAGTAGCGCTGGGATTAAAGCTGCTGTTGTGCGAAATGGCCACAAGGTGGCAGCAGTTCTCCCTTAGCAAATCTGGTTACCAGGGCAACAGAGCCTCAATGGAAGCCTGTTCTAGATTGGAATTTAGAATGGAATGTGCCAGGAGAAAGCCCCTCAAGTTTGTCTCACTACTTCTTGTTCGTGTTTTTAATTTAATTTTTAATTTTTTATTACAGCAAGTTTGATTACAACGTTTGCTTGTTGTAGGTGTGCAAGATGTGGTTCTTTTACACATATACATATGTCTGTTCTTCCTGGGACCCTTTTCCCATGTACGTTATGACAGAATGTTGAGTAGTCTTCTCTTGGCATTCCGTAGGTCTTTGGTGATTATATATTTCACCTGTGTTTGTATATGTCTCTTAACCCCAATATCGTAATGAATCCAATCCTCACACCTTTCCATTGGTGAACCATAAGTTTGTTTAATGAATCTGTGATTGCCCTTCTCCGTGGAAATATCTGCCCTGGTATCTGTTTTTAGGTAACACCTATAAGTGATATCCTACGATATGTGTCTTTCACTTTCTGACTTACTACAAGTCACGTGCTTACCTGTAGACTCATCTACGGGGCTGCAAATGGCATTGTGCTCTTTTTTTCCTTGGCTAATATTCTGTCTTAGCGAGGTCCATTTTCTGCAATGTGATTCCCTGAGGGCTGAGGATTAGCTGACCTGGGCAGCCTGACCCTCCCGGCAAGCCCTCCCCAGGTGTGCCTGGGTTGAGTTCAATAGAAACAGCACTCCAGGCAGCAATAGCCCCTGCAGCTGTGCCTGACTCCATATTCTCTGCCCCGTCAGCAGTCTCGGGGCTGTGCTGGTGGGAGGGTGTGAGGGTCCACGGCTTTGTTGGTGGCCCGGTGTGAGTGGGGCTCTGCTGGAATTTCTGCAGGAGTTGCCAGGTGGCCACCTGTAAAGAAGAGGATGTGTCACCCATAATTTCCACTGGAATTTCTCTCCGGGCTGAGGTGAGGGAGGAAAAAAAGGAGTGGGGGCCGGGACAGGAGTGGTATCTCAGGCAGGGAAATGGAAAGCTTCCAGAAGAGCGCCCGGGGCCAGGACCATCCTGGCTGGCCTGCAGGCACCAAGTTGGCCTGCGTGCTGTCGCTGGTGTGGCTCCACGGCCCTTCCTCTAGGCTTTCAAGCCCTTGTACATATTCAGGTGTTTTACCTGGGAAGGGTGGGAACAGTTCAGCAGCAGCTGGCCTGGGGCTCAGCTCACGTTTACTCACAGAGGCCTCGGCACGGTCCCCTAGCTTTGCAATGAGGATGCTCCTTGCGTTGGGGGGACGGGCTGCTGGCTGTATGGGAGATGATTCCCCACCTCTGACCAATGTCAGAATTGTTTACCGCTGGAACAAGTGCCCTGATAGGGTTTTCCTCTGTATAACTGCTGGGTTCAGGTTTTTTTTTTCTTTTTTGGTTCAAGTTAGAATTTATTCATCTTTTATGTATTTATTGATATAAGCATGGAAATAATTCATTCATAGAAATAAATCTGTGTGAAGGGAAGAACTTTTTTCTGTTTTATTTTTAAATTTCATTTCTAAAAATTTTGCAGTTTAATTATATTTATTTTTCTATACAGCAGGTTATTATTAGTTATCTATTTTATTCATATACATATATACAGGTCAATACCTATCTCCCAACTCATCTGACCACCATCACCCCATGGCTTCCCCCACTTGGTGTCCATACGTTTGTTCTCTACCTCTGATTCTCTATTTCTGCCCTGCAAACCTGTTCATCTGTACCATATATCTAGGTTCCACATACATGCATTAATACAGAATATTTGTTTTGCTCTTTCTGACTTACTTCATTCTGTATGACAGTCTCTAGATCCACCGACTTCTCTACAAATAACCCAGTTTCATTCCTTTTCATGGCTGAGTCATATCCCATTTTATGTATGTACCACATCTTTATCCATTCATCTGTCTGTGGGCATTTAGGTTGCTTCCATTACCTGGCTATTGTAAATAGTGCTGCAATGAACATTGTGGTGAATGTGTGTTTTTGATTTATGGTTGTCTCTGTGTATATGCCCAGAAGTGGGATTGCTGGATCCTATGGTAATTCTATTTCTAGTTTCTTTAAGGAAACTCCATACTGTTCTCCATAGTGACTGTATCAATTTACCTTCCCACCAATAGTGGAAGAGGGTTCCTTTTGTCCACACCCTCCCCAGAATTTGTTGTTTGTAGATTTTCTGATGATGCCGACTCTAACAGGTGTGAGGTGATACCTCATTGTCGTTTTGATTTGCATTTCTCTAATAATTAGTGGTGTTGAGCAGCTTTTCATGTGCGTCTTGGCCGTCTCTGTGACTTCTTTGAAGAAACGTCTATTTAGATCTTCTGCCCATTTTTGTATTGGGTTGTTTGTTTTATTAATATTAAGCTGCATGAGCTGTTTATATATATTGGAGATTAAACCCTTGTCCATTGATTCGTTTGCGAACGTTTTCGCCCATTCTGAGGGTTGCCTTTTTCCATTCCCGTTTTTTTTTAACCAAAAAAGAAAGAAAGCAAAAGAAGCAGAACACTAATGTGCCTGAAATATGCCTCTTGAAACTGTCGTTTTGAAATATGGACGTCTTTTGAACTTTTTGGTCGATATATGACCCCAGGATTTGTTTTCAGGGCAGGTGTCATTTACAGGCCTGCAATGATTTGGAATATCCACTGACCAGTAGCGCTGGGATTAAAGCTGCTGTTGTGCGAAATGGCCACAAGGTGGCAGCAGTTCTCCCTTAGCAAATCTGGTTACCAGGGCAACAGAGCCTCAATGGAAGCCTGTTCTAGATTGGAATTTAGAATGGAATGTGCCAGGAGAAAGCCCCTCAAGTTTGTCTCACTACTTCTTGTTCGTGTTTTTAATTTAATTTTTAATTTTTTATTACAGCAAGTTTGATTACAACGTTTGCTTGTTGTAGGTGTGCAAGATGTGGTTCTGTTACACATATACATATGTCTGTTCTTCCTGGGACCCTTTTCCCATGTACGTTATGACAGAATGTTGAGTAGTCTTCTCTTGGCATTCCGTAGGTCTTTGGTGATTATATATTTCACCTGTGTTTGTATATGTCTCTTAACCCCAATACCGTAATGAATCCAATCCTCACACCTTTCCATTGGTGAACCATAAGTTTGTTTAATGAATCTGTGATTGCCCTTCTCCGTGGAAATATCTGCCCTGGTATCCGTTTTTAGGTAACACCTACAAGTGATATCCTACGATATGTGTCTTTCACTTTCTGACTTACTACAAGTCCCGTGCTTACCTGTAGACTCATCTACGGGGCTGCAAATGGCATTGTGCCCTTTTTTTCCTTGGCTAATATTCTGTCTTAGCGAGGTCCATTTTCTGCAATGTGATTCCCTGAGGGCTGAGGATTAGCTGACCTGGGCAGCCTGACCCTGCCGGCAAGCCCTCCCCAGGTGTGCCTGGGTTGAGTTCAATAGAAACAGCACTCCAGGCAGCAATAGCCCCTGCAGCTGTGCCTGACTCCATATTCTCTGCCCCGTCAGCAGTCTCGGGGCTGTGCTGGTGGGAGGGTGTGAGGGTCCACGGCTTTGTTGGTGGCCCGGTGTGAGTGGGGCTCTGCTGGAATTTCTGCAGGAGTTGCCAGGTTGCCACCTGTAAAGAAGAGGATGTGTCACCCATAATTTCCACTGGAATTTCTCTCCGGGCTGAGGTGAGGGAGGAAAAAAAGGAGTGGGGGCCGGGACAGGAGTGGTATCTCAGGCAGGGAAATGGAAAGCTTCCAGAAGAGCGCCCGGGGCCAGGACCATCCTGGCTGGCCTGCAGGCACCAAGTTGGCCTGCGTGCTGTCGCTGGTGTGGCTCCACGGCCCTTCCTCTAGGCTTTCAAGCCCTTGTACATATTCAGGTGTTTTACCTGGGAAGGGTGGGAACAGTTCAGCAGCAGCTGGCCTGGGGCTCAGCTCACGTTTACTCACAGAGGCCTCGGCACTGTTCCCCAGCTTTGCAATCAGGACGCTTCTTGCGTGGGGGGGCCGGGCTGCTGGCTGTATGGGAGATGATTCCCCACCTCTGACCAATCTCAGAATTGTTTACCGCTGGAACAAGTGCCCTGATAGGGTTTTCCTCTGTATAACTGCTGGGTTCAGGTTTTTTTTTTTCTTTTTTGGTTCAAGTTAGAAGTTATTCATCTTTTATGTATTTATTGATATAAGCATGGAAATAATTCATTCATAGAAATACATCTGTGTGAAGGGAAGAACTTTTTTTCTGTTTTATTTTTAAATTTCATTTCTAAAAATTTTGCAGTTTAATCATATTTATTTTTCTATACAGCAGGTTATTATTAGTTATCTATTTTATTCATATACATATATACAGGACAATACCTATCTCCCAACTCATCTGACCACCAACACCCCATGGCTTCCCCCACTTGGTGTCCATACGTTTGTTCTCTACCTCTGTTTCTCTATTTCTGCCCTGCAAACCTGTTCATCTGTACCATATATCTAGGTTCCACATACATGCATTAATACAGAATATTTGTTTTGCTCTTTCTGACTTACTTCATTCTGTATGACAGTCTCTAGATCCACCGACTTCTCTACAAATAACCCAGTTTCATTCCTTTTCATGGCTGAGTCATATCCCATTTTATGTATGTACCACATCTTTATCCATTCATCTGTCTGTGGGCATTTAGGTTGCTTCCATTACCTGGCTATTGTAAATAGTGCTGCAATGAACATTGTGGTGAATGTGTGTTTTTGATTTATGGTTGTCTCTGTGTATATGCCCAGAAGTGGGATTGCTGGATCCTATGGTAATTCTATTTCTAGTTTCTTTAAGGAAACTCCATACTGTTCTCCATAGTGACTGTATCAATTTACCTTCCCACCAATAGTGGAAGAGGGTTCCTTTTGTCCACACCCTCCCCAGAATTTGTTGTTTGTAGATTTTCTGATGATGCCGATTCTAACAGGTGTGAGGTGATACCTCATTGTCGTTTTGATTTGCATTTCTCTAATAATTAGTGGTGTTGAGCAGCTTTTCATGTGCGTCTTGGCCGTCTCTGTGACTTCTTTGAAGAAACGTCTATTTAGATCTTCTGCCCATTTTTGTATTGGGTTGTTTGTTTTATTAATATTAAGCTGCGTGAGCTGTTTATATATATTGGAGATTAAACCCTTGTCCATTGATTCGTTTGCGAACGTTTTCGCCCATTCTGAGGGTTGCCTTTTTCCATTCCCGTTTTTTTTTAACCAAAAAAGAAAGAAAGCAAAAGAAGCAGAACACTAATGTGCGTGAAATATGCCTCTTGAAACTGTCGTTTTGAAATATGGACGTCTTTTGAACTTTTTGGTCGATATATGACCCCAGGATTTGTTTTCAGGGCAGGTGTCATTTACAGGCCTGCAATGATTTGGAATATCCACTGACCAGTAGCGCTGGGATTAAAGCTGCTGTTGTGTGAAACGGCCACAAGGTGGCAGCAGTTCTCCCTTAGCAAATCTGGTTACCAGGGCAACAGAGCCTCAATGGAAGCCTGTTCTAGATTGGAATTTAGAATGGAATGTGCCAGGAGAAAGCCCCTCAAGTTTGTCTCACTACTTCTTGTTCGTGTTTTTAATTTAATTTTTAATTTTTTATTACAGCAAGTTTGATTACAACGTTTGCTTGTTGTAGGTGTGCAAGATGTGGTTCTTTTACACATATACATATGTCTGTTCTTCCTGGGACCCTTTTCCCATGTACGTTATGACAGAATGTTGAGTAGTCTTCTCTTGGCATTCCGTAGGTCTTTGGTGATTATATATTTCACCTGTGTTTGTATATGTCTCTTAACCCCAATATCGTAATGAATCCAATCCTCACACCTTTCCATTGGTGAACCATAAGTTTGTTTAATGAATCTGTGATTGCCCTTCTCCGTGGAAATATCTGCCCTGGTATCCGTTTTTAGGTAACACCTATAAGTGATATCCTACGATATGTGTCTTTCACTTTCTGACTTACTACAAGTCACGTGCTTACCTGTAGACTCATCTACGGGGCTGCAAATGGCATTGTGCTCTTTTTTTCCTTGGCTAATATTCTGTCTTAGCGAGGTCCATTTTCTGCAATGTGATTCCCTGAGGGCTGAGGATTAGCTGACCTGGGCAGCCTGACCCTGCCGGCAAGCCCTCCCTAGGTGTGCCTGGGTTGAGTTCAATAGAAACAGCACTCCAGGCAGCAATAGCCCCTGCAGCTGTGCCTGACTCCATATTCTCTGCCCCGTCAGCAGTCTCGGGGCTGTGCTGGTGGGAGGGTGTGTGGGTCCACGGCTTTGTTGGTGGCCCGGTGTGAGTGGGGCTCTGCTGGACTTTCTGCAGGAGTTGCCAGGCTGCCACCTGTAAAGAAGAGGATGTGTCACCCATAACTTCCACTGGAATTTCTCTCCGGGCTGAGGTGAGGAAGGAAAAAAAGGAATGATGGCCGGGACAGGAGGGGTATATCAGGCAGGGAAATGGAAAGCTTCCAGAAGAGTGCCGGGGCCAGGACCATCCTGGCTGGCCTGCAGGCACCAAGTTGGCCTGCGTGCTGTCGCTGGTGTGGCTCCACGGCCCTTCCTCTAGGCTTTCAAGCCCTTGTACATATTCAGGTGTTTTACCTGGGAAGGGTGGGAACAGTTCAGGAGCAGCTGGCCTGGGGCTCAGCTCACGTTTACTCACAGAGGCCTCGGCACTGTCCCCCAGCTTTGCAATCAGGACGCTCCTTGCGTGGGGGGGCCGGGCTGCTGGCTGTATGGGAGATGATTCCCCACCTCTGACCAATCTCAGAATTGTTTACCGCTGGAGCAAGTGCCCTGATAGGGTTTTCCTCTGTATAACTGCTGGGTTCAGGTTTTTTTTTCTTTTTTGGTTCAAGTTAGAATTTATTCATCTTTTATGTATTTATTGATATAAGCATGGAAATAATTCATTCATAGAAATACATCTGTATGAAGGGAAGAACTTTTTTCTGTTTTATTTTTAAATTTCATTTCTAAAAATTTTGCAGTTTAATTATATTTATTTTTCTATACAGCAGGTTATTATTAGTTATCTATTTTATTCATATACATATATACAGGTCAATACCTATCTCCCAACTCATCTGACCACCAACACCCCATGGCTTCCCCCACTTGGTGTCCATACGTTTGTTCTCTACCTCTGTTTCTCTATTTCTGGCCTGCAAACCTGTTCATCTGTACCATATATCTAGGTTCCACATACATGCATTAATACAGAATATTTGTTTTGCTCTTTCTGACTTACTTCATTCTGTATGACAGTCTCTAGATCCACCGACTTCTCTACAAATAACCCAGTTTCATTCCTTTTCATGGCTGAGTCATATCCCATTTTATGTATGTACCACATCTTTATCCATTCATCTGTCTGTGGGCATTTAGGTTGCTTCCATTACCTGGCTATTGTAAATAGTGCTGCAATGAACATTGTGGTGAATGTGTGTTTTTGATTTATGGTTGTCTCTGTGTATATGCCCAGAAGTGGGATTTCTGGATCCTATGGTAATTCTATTTCTAGTTTCTTTAAGGAAACTCCATAATGTTCTCCATAGTGACTGTATCAATTTACCTTCCCACCAATAGTGGAAGAGGGTTCCTTTTGTCCACACCCTCCCCAGAATTTGTTGTTTGTAGATTTTCTGATGATGCCGATTCTAACAGGTGTGAGGTGATACCTCATTGTCGTTTTGATTTGCATTTCTCTAATAATTAGTGGTGTTGAGCAGCTTTTCATGTGCGTCTTGGCCGTCTCTTTGACTTCTTTGAAGAAACGTCTATTTAGATCTTCTGCCCATTTTTGTATTGGGTTGTTTGTTTTATTAATATTAAGCTGCGTGAGCTGTTTATATATATTGGAGATTAAACCCTTGTCCATTGATTCGTTTGCGAACGTTTTCGCCCATTCTGAGGGTTGCCTTTTTCCATTCCCGTTTTTTTTTAACCAAAAAAGAAAGAAAGCAAAAGAAGCAGAACACTAATGTGCGTGAAATATGCCTCTTGAAACTGTCGTTTTGAAATATGGACGTCTTTTGAACTTTTTGGTCGATATATGACCCCAGGATTTGTTTTCAGGGCAGGTGTCATTTACAGGCCTGCAATGATTTGGAATATCCACTGACCATTAGCGCTGGGATTAAAGCTGCTGTTGTGCGAAATGGCCACAAGGTGGCAGCAGTTCTCCCTTATCAAATCTGGTTACCAGGGCAACAGAGCCTCAATGGAAGCCTGTTCTAGATTGGAATTTAGAATGGAATGTGCCAGGAGAAAGCCCCTCAAGTTTGTCTCACTACTTCTTGTTCGTGTTTTTAATTTAATTTTTAATTTTTTATTACAGCAAGTTTGATTACAACGTTTGCTTGTTGTAGGTGTGCAAGATGTGGTTCTGTTACACATATACATATGTCTGTTCTTCCTGGGACCCTTTTCCCATGTACATTATGACAGAATGTTGAGTAGTCTTCTCTTGGCATTCCGTAGGTCTTTGGTGATTATATATTTCACCTGTGTTTGTATATGTCTCTTAACCCCAATATAGTAATGAATCCAATCCTCACACCTTTCCATTGGTGAACCATAAGTTTGTTTAATGAATCTGTGATTGCCCTTCTCCGTGGAAATATCTGCCCTGGTATCCGTTTTTAGGTAACACCTATAAGTGATATCCTACGATATGTGTCTTTCACTTTCTGACTTACTACAAGTCCCGTGCTTACCTGTAGACTCATCTACGGGGCTGCAAATGGCATTGTGTCCTTTTTTTCCTTGGCTAATATTCTGTCTTAGCGAGGTCCATTTTCTGCAATGTGATTCCCTGAGGGCTGAGGATTAGCTGACCTGGGCAGCCTGACCCTGCCGGCAAGCCCTCCCCAGGTGTGCGTGGGTTGAGGTCGATAGAAACAGCACTCCAGGCAGCAATAGCCCCTGCAGCTGTGCCTGATTCCATATTCTCTGCCCCGTCAGCAGTCTCGGGGCTGTGCTGGTGGGAGGGTGTGAGGGTCCACGGCTTTGTTGGTGGCCCGGTGTGAGTGGGGCTCTGCTGGACTTTCTGCAGGAGTTGCCAGGCTGCCACCTGTAAAGAAGAGGATGTGTCACCCATAACTTCCACTGGAATTTCTCTCCGGGCTGAGGTGAGGAAGGAAAAAAAGGAATGATGGCCGGGACAGGAGGGGTATATCAGGCAGGGAAATGGAAAGCTTCTAGAAGAGTGCCGGGGCCAGGATCATCCTGGCTGGCCTGCAGGCACCAAGTTGGCCTGCGTGCTGTCGCTGGTGTGGCTCCACGGCCCTTCCTCTAGGCTTTCAAGCCCTTGTACATATTCAGGTGTTTTACCTGGGAAGGGTGGGAACAGTTCAGCAGCAGCTGGCCTGGGGCTCAGCTCACGTTTACTCACAGAGGCCTCGGCACGGTCCCCCAGCTTTGCAATGAGGATGCTCCTTGCGTGGGGGGGCCGGGCTGCTGGCTGTATGGGAGATGATTCCCCACTTCTGACCAATGTCAGAATTGTTTACCGCTGGAGCAAGTGCCCTGATAGGGTTTTCCTCTGTATAACTGCTGGGTTCAGGTTATTTTTTTCTTTTTTGGTTCAAGTTAGAATTTATTCATCTTTTATGTATTTATTGATATAAGCATGGAAATAATTCATTCATAGAAATACATCTGTGTGAAGGGAAGAACTTTTTTCTGTTTTATTTTTAAATTTCATTTCTAAAAATTTTGCAGTTTAATTATATTTATTTTTCTATACAGCAGGTTATTATTAGTTATCTATTTTATTCATATACATATATATAGGTCAATACCTATCTCCCAACTCATCTGACCACCATCACCCCATGGCTTCCCCCACTTGGTGTCCATACGTTTGTTCTCTACCTCTGTTTCTCTATTTCTGCCCTGCAAACCTGTTCATCTGTACCATATATCTAGGTTCCACATACATGCATTAATACAGAATATTTGTTTTGCTCTTTCTGACTTACTTCATTCTGTATGACAGTCTCTAGATCCACCGACTTCTCTACAAATAACCCAGTTTCATTCCTTTTCATGGCTGAGTCATATCCCATTTTATGTATGTACCACATCTTTATCCATTCATCTGTCTGTGGGCATTTAGGTTGCTTCCATTACCTGGCTATTGTAAATAGTGCTGCAATGAACATTGTGGTGAATGTGTGTTTTTGATTTATGGTTGTCTCTGTGTATATGCCCAGAAGTGGGATTGCTGGATCCTATGGTAATTCTATTTCTAGTTTCTTTAAGGAAACTCCATACTGTTCTCCATAGTGACTGTATCAATTTACCTTCCCACCAATAGTGGAAGAGGGTTCCTTTTGTCCACACCCTCCCCAGAATTTGTTGTTTGTAGATTTTCTGATGCTGCCGATTCTAACAGGTGTGAGGTGATACCTCATTGTCGTTTTGATTTGCATTTCTCTAATAATTAGTGGTGTTGAGCAGCTTTTCATGTGCGTCTTGGCCGTCTCTTTGACTTCTTTGAAGAAACGTCTATTTAGATCTTCTGCCCATTTCTGTATTGGGTTGTTTGTTTTATTAATATTAAGCTGCGTGAGTTGTTTATATATATTGCAGATTAAACCCTTGTCCATTGATTCGTTTGCGAACGTTTTCGCCCATTCTGAGGGTTGCCTTTTTCCATTCCCGTTTTTTTTTTTTTTTTTTTTCTTTTTGCGGTATGCGGGCCTCTCACTGTTGTGGCCTCTCCCGTTGCGGAGCACAGGCTCCGGACGCGCAGGCCCAGCGGCCATGGCTCACGGGCCCAGCCGCTCCGCGGCATATGGGATCCTCCCAGACCGGGGCACGAACCCGTATCCCCTGCATCGGCAGGCGGACTCTCAACCACTGCGCCACCAGGGAGGCCCTTCCCGTTTTTTTTTAACCAAAAAAGAAAGAAAGCAAAAGAAGCAGAACACTAATGTGCGTGAAATATGCCTCTTGAAACTGTCGTTTTGAAATATGGACGTCTTTTGAACTTTTTGGTCGATATATGACCCCAGGATTTGTTTTCAGGGCAGGTGTCATTTACAGGCCTGCAATGATTTGGAATATCCACTGACCATTAGCGCTGGGATTAAAGCTGCTGTTGTGCGAAATGGCCACAAGGTGGCAGCAGTTCTCCCTTAGCAAATCTGGTTACCAGGGCAACAGAGCCTCAATGGAAGCCTGTTCTAGATTGGAATTTAGAATGGAATGTGCCAGGAGAAAGCCCCTCAAGTTTGTCTCACTACTTCTTGTTCGTGTTTTTAATTTAATTTTTAATTTTTTATTACAGCAAGTTTGATTACAACGTTTGCTTGTTGTAGGTGTGCAAGATGTGGTTCTTTTACACATATACATATGTCTGTTCTTCCTGGGACCCTTTTCCCATGTACGTTATGACAGAATGTTGAGTAGTCTTCTCTTGGCATTCCGTAGGTCTTTGGTGATTATATATTTCACCTGTGTTTGTATATGTCTCTTAACCCCAATATCGTAATGAATCCAATCCTCACACCTTTCCATTGGTGAACCATAAGTTTGTTTAATGAATCTGTGATTGCCCTTCTCCGTGGAAATATCTGCCCTGGTATCCGTTTTTAGGTAACACCTATAAGTGATATCCTACGATATGTGTCTTTCACTTTCTGACTTACTACAAGTCACGTGATTACCTGAAGACTCATCTACGGGGCTGCAAATGGCATTGTGCTCCTTTTCTCCTTGGCTAATATTCTGTCTTACCGAGGTCCATTTTCTGCAATGTGATTCCCTGAGGGCTGAGGATTAGCTGACCTGGGCAGCCTGACCCTGCCGGCAAGCCCTCCCCAGGTGTGCCTGGGTTGAGTTCAATAGAAACAGCACTCCAGGCAGCAATAGCCCCTGCAGCTGTGCCTGACTCCATATTCTCTGCCCCGTCAGCAGTCTCGGGGCTGTGCTGGTGGGAGGGTGTGAGGGTCCACGGCTTTGTTGGTGGCCCGGTGTGAGTGGGGCTCTGCTGGACTTTCTGCAGGAGTTGCCAGGCTGCCACCTGTAAAGAAGAGGATGTGTCACCCATAACTTCCACTGGAATTTCTCTCCGGGCTGAGGTGAGGAAGGAAAAAAAGGAATGATGGCCGGGACAGGAGGGGTATATCAGGCAGGGAAATGGAAAGCTTCTAGAAGAGTGCCCGGGGCCAGGACCATCCTGGCTGGCCTGCAGGCACCAAGTTGGCCTGCATGCTGTCGCTGGTGTGGCTCCACGGCCCTTCCTCTAGGCTTTCAAGCCCTTGTACATATTCAGGTGTTTTACCTGGGAAGGGTGGGAACAGTTCAGCAGCAGCTGGCCTGGGGCTCAGCTCACGTTTACTCACAGAGGCCTCGGCACGGTCCCCCAGCTTTGCAATGACGACGCTCCTTGCGTGGGGGGGCCGGGCTGCTGGCTGTATGGGAGATGATTCCCCACCTCTGACCAATGTCAGAATTGTTTACCGCTGGAGCAAGTGCCCTGATAGGGTATTCCTCTGTATAACTGCTGGGTTCAGGTTTTTTTTTTCTTTTTTGGTTCAAGTTAGAATTTATTCATCTTTTATGTATTTATTGATATAAGCATGGAAATAATTCATTCATAGAAATACATCTGTGTGAAGGGAAGAACTTTTTTCTGTTTTATTTTTAAATTTCATTTCTAAAAATTTTGCAGTTTAATTATATTTATTTTTCGATACAGCAGGTTATTATTAGTTATCTATTTTATTCATATACATATATACAGGCCAATACCTATCTCCCAACTCATCTGACCACCATCACCCCATGGCTTCCCCCACTTGGTGTCCATACGTTTGTTCTCTACCTCTGTTTCTCTATTTCTGCCCTGCAAACCTGTTCATCTGTACCATATATCTAGGTTCCACATACATGCATTAATACAGAATATTTGTTTTGCTCTTTCTGACTTACTTCATTCTGTATGACAGTCTCTAGATCCACCGACTTCTCTACAAATAACCCAGTTTCATTCCTTTTCATGGCTGAGTCATATCCCATTTTATGTATGTACCACATCTTTATCCATTCATCTGTCTGTGGGCATTTAGGTTGCTTCCATTACCTGGCTATTGTAAATAGTGCTGCAATGAACATTGTGGTGAATGTGTGTTTTTGATTTATGGTTGTCTCTGTGTATATGCCCAGAAGTGGGATTGCTGGATCCTATGGTAATTCTATTTCTAGTTTCTTTAAGGAAACTCCACACTGTTCCCCATAGTGACTGTATCAATTTACCTTCCCACCAATAGTGGAAGAGGGTTCCTTTTGTCCACACCCTCCCCAGAATTTGTTGTTTGTTGATTTTCTGATGATGCCGATTCTAACAGGTGTGAGGTGATACCTCATTGTCGTTTTGATTTGCATTTCTCTAATAATTAGTGGTGTTGAGCATCTTTTCATGTGCGTCTTGGCCATCTCTGTGACTTCTTTGAAGAAACGTCTATTTAGATCTTCTGCCCATTTTTGTATTGGGTTGTTTGTTTTATTAATATTAAGCTGCGTGAGCTGTTTATATATATTGGAGATTAAACCCTTGTCCATTGATTCGTTTGCGAACGTTTTGGCCCATTCTGAGGGTTGCCTTTTTCCATTCCCGTTTTTTTTTAACCAAAAAAGAAAGAAAGCAAAAGAAGCAGAACACTAATGTGCGTGAAATATGCCTCTTGAAACTGTCGTTTTGAAATATGGACGTCTTTTGAACTTTTTGGTCGATATATAACCCCAGGATTTGTTTTCAGGGCAGGTGTCATTTACAGGCCTGCAATGATTTGGAATATCCACTGACCATTAGCGCTGGGATTAAAGCTGCTGTTGTGCGAAATGGCCACAAGGTGGCAGCAGTTCTCCCTTAGCAAATCTGGTTACCAGGGCAACAGAGCCTCAATGGAAGCCTGTTCTAGATTGGAATTTAGAATGGAATGTGCCAGGAGAAAGCCCCTCAAGTTTGTCTCACTACTTCTTGTTCGTGTTTTTAATTTAATTTTTAATTTTTTATTACAGCAAGTTTGATTACAACGTTTGCTTGTTGTAGGTGTGCAAGATGTGGTTCTTTTACACATATACATATGTCTGTTTTCCTGGGACCCTTTTCCCATGTACGTTATGACAGAATGTTGAGTAGTCTTCTCTTGGCATTCCGTAGGTCTTTGGTGATTATATATTTCACCTGTGTTTGTATATGTCTCTTAACCCCAATATCGTAATGAATCCAATCCTCACACCTTTCCATTGGTGAACCATAAGTTTGTTTAATGAATCTGTGATTGCCCTTCTCCGTGGAAATATCTGCCCTGGTATCCGTTTTTAGGTAACACCTATAAGTGATATCCTACGATATGTGTCTTTCACTTTCTGACTTACTACAAGTCACGTGATTACCTGAAGTCTCATCTACGGGGCTGCAAATGGCATTGTGCTCTTTTTCTCCTTGGCTAATATTCTGTCTTAGCGAGGTCCATTTTCTGCAATGTGATTCCCTGAGGGCTGAGGATTAGCTGACCTGGGCAGCCTGACCCTGCCGGCAAGCCCTCCCCAGGTGTGCCTGGGTTGAGTTCAATAGAAACAGCACTCCAGGCAGCAATAGCCCCTGCAGCTGTGCCTGACTCCATATTCTCTGCCCCGTCAGCAGTCTCGGGGCTGTGCTGGTGGGAGGGTGTGAGGGTCCACGGCTTTGTTGGTGGCCCGGTGTGAGTGGGGCTCTGCTGGAATTTCTGCAGGAGTTGCCAGGTTGCCACCTGTAAAGAAGAGGATGTGTCACCCATAACTTCCACTGGAATTTCTCTCCGGGCTGAGGTGAGTGAGGAAAAAAAGGAGTGGGGGACGGGACAGGAGTGGTATCTCAGGCAGGGAAATGGAAAGCTTCCAGAAGAGCGCCCGGGGCCAGGACCATCCTGGATGGCCTGCAGGCACCAAGTTGGCCTGCGTGCTGTCGCTGGTGTGGCTCCACGGCCCTTCCTCTAGGCTTTCAAGCCCTTGTACATATTCAGGTGTTTTACCTGGGAAGGGTGGGAACAGTTCAGCAGCAGCTGGCCTGGGGCTCAGCTCACGTTTACTCACAGAGGCCTCGGCACGGTCCCCTAGCTTTGCAATGAGGATGCTCCTTGCGTGGGGGGGCCGGGCTGCTGGCCGTATGGGAGATGATTCCCCACCTCTGACCAATGTCAGAATTGTTTACCGCTGGAGCAAGTGCCCTGATAGGGTATTCCTCTGTATAACTGCTGGGTTCAGGTTTTTTTTTTCTTTTTTGGTTCAAGTTAGAATTTATTCATCTTTTATGTATTTATTGATATAAGCATGGAAATAATTCATTCATAGAAATACATCTGTGTGAAGGGAAGAACTTTTTTCTGTTTTATTTTTAAATTTCATTTCTAAAAATTTTGCAGTTTAATTATATTTATTTTTCGATACAGCAGGTTATTATTAGTTATCTATTTTATTCATATACATATATACAGGTCAATACCTATCTCCCAACTCATCTGACCACCATCACCACATGGCTTCCCCCACTTGGTGTCCATACGTTTGTTCTCTACATCTGTTTCTCTATTTCTGCCCTGCAAACCTGTTCATCTGTACCATATATCTAGGTTCCACATACATGCATTAATACAGAATATTTGTTTTGCTCTTTCTGACTTACTTCATTCTGTATGACAGTCTCTAGATCCACCGACTTCTCTACAAATAACCCAGTTTCATTCCTTTTCATGGCTGAGTCATATCCCATTTTATGTATGTACCACATCTTTATCCATTCATCTGTCTGTGGGCATTTAGGTTGCTTCCATTACCTGGCTATTGTAAATAGTGCTGCAATGAACATTGTGGTGAATGTGTGTTTTTGATTTATGGATGTCTCTGTGTATATGCCCAGAAGTGGGATTGCTGGATCCTATGGTAATTCTATTTCTAGTTTCTTTAAGTAAACTCCATACTGTTCTCCATAGTGACTGTATCAATTTACCTTCCCACCAATAGTGGAAGAGGGTTCCTTTTGTCCACACCCTCCCCAGAATTTGTTGTTTGTAGATTTTCTGATGATGCCGATTCTAACAGGTGTGAGGTGATACCTCATTGTCGTTTTGATTTGCATTTCTCTAATAATTAGTGGTGTTGAGCAGCTTTTCATGTGCGTCTTGGCCGTCTCTGTGACTTCTTTGAAGAAACGTCTATTTAGATCTTCTGCCCATTTTTGTATTGGGTTGTTTGTTTTATTAATATTAAGCTGCGTGAGCTGTTTATATATATTGGAGATTAAACCCTTGTCCATTGATTCGTTTGCGAACGTTTTCGCCCATTCTGAGGGTTGCCTTTTTCCATTCCCGTTTTTTTTTAACCAAAAAAGAAAGAAAGCAAAAGAAGCAGAACACTAATGTGCGTGAAATATGCCTCTTGAAACTGTCGTTTTGAAATATGGACGTCTTTTGAACTTTTTGGTCGATATAAGACCCCAGGATTTGTTTTCAGGGCAGGTGTCATTTACAGGCCTGCAATGATTTGGAATATCCACTGACCATTAGCGCTGGGATTAAAGCTGCTGTTGTGCGAAATGGCCACAAGGTGGCAGCAGTTCTCCCTTAGCAAATCTGGTTACCAGGGCAACAGAGCCTCAATGGAAGCCTGTTCTAGATTGGAATTTAGAATGGAATGTGCCAGGAGAAAGCCCCTCAAGTTTGTCTCACTACTTCTTGTTCGTGTTTTTAATTTAATTTTTAATTTTTTATTACAGCAAGTTTGATTACAACGTTTGCTTGTTGTAGGTGTGCAAGATGTGGTTCTTTTACACATATACATATGTCTGTTCTTCCTGGGACCCTTTTCCCATGTACGTTATGACAGAATGTTGAGTAGTCTTCTCTTGGCATTCCGTAGGTCTTTGGTGATTATATATTTCACCTGTGTTTGTATATGTCTCTTAACCCCAATATCGTAATGAATCCAATCCTCACACCTTTCCATTGGTGAACCATAAGTTTGTTTAATGAATCTGTGATTGCCCTTCTCCGTGGAAATATCTGCCCTGGTATCCGTTTTTAGGTAACACCTATAAGTGATATCCTACGATATGTGTCTTTCACTTTCTGACTTACTACAAGTCACGTGATTACCTGTAGACTCATCTACGGGGCTGCAAATGGCATTGTGCTCTTTTTTTCCTTGGCTAATATTCTGTCTTAGCGAGGTCCATTTTCTGCAATGTGATTCCCTGAGGGCTGAGGATTAGCTGACCTGGGCAGCCTGACCCTCCCGGCAAGCCCTCCCCAGGTGTGCCTGGGTTGAGGTCGATAGAAACAGCACTCCAGGCAGCAATAGCCCCTGCAGCTGTGCCTGATTCCATATTCTCTGCCCCGTCAGCAGTCTCGGGGCTGTGCTGGTGGGAGGGTGTGAGGGTCCACGGCTTTGTTGGTGGCCCGGTGTGAGTGGGGCTCTGCTGGACTTTCTGCAGGAGTTGCCAGGCTGCCACCTGTAAAGAAGAGGATGTGTCACCCATAACTTCCACTGGAATTTCTCTCCGGGCTGAGGTGAGGAAGGAAAAAAAGGAATGATGGCCGGGACAGGAGGGGTATATCAGGCAGGGAAATGGAAAGCTTCTAGAAGAGTGCCCGGGGCCAGGACCATCCTGGCTGGCCTGCAGGCACCAAGTTGGCCTGCATGCTGTCGCTGGTGTGGCTCCACGGCCCTTCCTCTAGGCTTTCAAGCCCTTGTACATATTCAGGTGTTTTACCTGGGAAGGGTGGGAACAGTTCAGCAGCAGCTGGCCTGGGGCTCAGCTCACGTTTACTCACAGAGGCCTCGGCACGGTCCCCCAGCTTTGCAATGACGACGCTCCTTGCGTGGGGGGGCCGGGCTGCTGGCTGTATGGGAGATGATTCCCCACCTCTGACCAATGTCAGAATTGTTTACCGCTGGAGCAAGTGCCCTGATAGGGTTTTCCTCTGTATAACTGCTGGGTTCAGGTTTTTTTTTTTCTTTTTTGGTTCAAGTTAGAATTTATTCATCTTTTATGTATTTATTGATATAAGCATGGAAATAATTCATTCATAGAAATACATCTGTGTGAAGGGAAGAACTTTTTTCTGTTTTATTTTTAAATTTCATTTCTAAAAATTTTGCAGTTTAATTATATTTATTTTTCGATACAGCAGGTTATTATTAGTTATCTATTTTATTCATATACATATATACAGGTCAATACCTATCTCCCAACTCATCTGACCACCATCACCCCATGGCTTCCCCCACTTGGTGTCCATACGTTTGTTCTCTACCTCTGTTTCTCTATTTCTGCCCTGCAAACCTGTTCATCTGTACCATATATCTAGGTTCCACATACATGCATTAATACAGAATATTTGTTTTGCTCTTTCTGACTTACTTCATTCTGTATGACAGTCTCTAGATCCACCGACTTCTCTACAAATAACCCAGTTTCATTCCTTTTCATGGCTGAGTCATATCCCATTTTATGTATGTACCACATCTTTATCCATTCATCTGTCTGTGGGCATTTAGGTTGCTTCCATTACCTGGCTATTGTAAATAGTGCTGCAATGAACATTGTGGTGAATGTGTGTTTTTGATTTATGGTTGTCTCTGGGTATATGCCCAGAAGTGGGATTGCTGGATCCTATGGTAATTCTATTTCTAGTTTCTTTAAGGAAACTCCATACTGTTCTCCATAGTGACTGTATCAATTTACCTTCCCACCAATAGTGGAAGAGGGTTCCTTTTGTCCACACCCTCCCCAGAATTTGTTGTTTGTAGATTTTCTGATGATGCCGATTCTAACAGGTGTGAGGTGATACCTCATTGTCGTTTTGATTTGCATTTCTCTAATAATTAGTGGTGTTGAGCATCTTTTCATGTGCGTCTTGGCCGTCTCTGTGACTTCTTTGAAGAAACGTCTATTTAGATCTTCTGCCCATTTTTGTATTGGGTTGTTTGTTTTATTAATATTAAGCTGCGTGAGCTGTTTATATATATTGGAGATTATACCCTTGTCCATTGATTCGTTTGCGAACGTTTTCGCCCATTCTGAGGGTTGCCTTTTTCCATTCCCGTTTTTTTTAACCAAAAAAGAAAGAAAGCAAAAGAAGCAGAACACTAATGTGCGTGAAATATGCCTCTTGAAACTGTCGTTTTGAAATATGGACGTCTTTTGAACTTTTTGGTCGATATATGACCCCAGGATTTGTTTTCAGGGCAGGTGTCATTTACAGGCCTGCAATGATTTGGAATATCCACTGACCAGTAGCGCTGGGATTAAAGCTGCTGTTGTGCGAAATGGCCACAAGGTGGCAGCAGTTCTCCCTTAGCAAATCTGGTTACCAGGGCAACAGAGCCTCAATGGAAGCCTGTTCTAGATTGGAATTTAGAATGGAATGTGCCAGGAGAAAGCCCCTCAAGTTTGTCTCACTACTTCTTGTTCGTGTTTTTAATTTAATTTTTAATTTTTTATTACAGCAAGTTTGATTACAACGTTTGCTTGTTGTAGGTGTGCAAGATGTGGTTCTTTTACACATATACATATGTCTGTTCTTCCTGGGACCCTTTTCCCATGTACGTTATGACAGAATGTTGAGTAGTCTTCTCTTGGCATTCCGTAGGTCTTTGGTGATTATATATTTCACCTGTGTTTGTATATGTCTCTTAACCCCAATATCGTAATGAATCCAATCCTCACACCTTTCCATTGGTGAACCATAAGTTTGTTTAATGAATCTGTGATTGTCCTTCTCCGTGGAAATATCTGCCCTGGTATCCGTTTTTAGGTAACACCTATAAGTGATATCCTACGATATGTGTCTTTCACTTTCTGACTTACTACAAGTCCCGTGCTTACCTGTAGACTCATCTACGTCGCTGCAAATGGCATTGTGCCATTTTTTTCCTTGGCTAATATTCTGTCTTAGCGAGGTCCATTTTCTGCAATGTGATTCCCTGAGGGCTGAGGATTAGCTGACCTGGGCAGCCTGACCCTGCCGGCAAGCCCTCCCCAGGTGTGCCTGGGTTGAGTTCAATAGAAACAGCACTCCAGGCAGCAATAGCCCCTGCAGCTGTGCCTGACTCCATATTCTCTGCCCCGTCAGCAGTCTCGGGGCTGTGCTGGTGGGAGGGTGTGAGGGTCCACGGCTTTGTTGGTGGCCCGGTGTGAGTGGGTCTCTGCTGGAATTTCTGCAGGAGTTGCCAGGTTGCCACCTGTAAAGAAGAGGATGTGTCACCCATAATTTCCACTGGAATTTCTCTCCGGGCTGAGGTGAGGGAGGAAAAAAAAGAGTGGGGGCCGGGACAGGAGTGGTATCTCAGGCAGGGAAATGGAAAGCTTCCAGAAGAGCGCCCGGGGCCAGGACCATCCTGGCTGGCCTGCAGGCACCAAGTTGGCCTGCGTGCTGTCGCTGGTGTGGCTCCACGGCCCTTCCTCTAGGCTTTCAAGCCCTTGTACATATTCAGGTGTTTTACCTGGGAAGGGTGGGAACAGTTCAGCAGCAGCTGGCCTGGGGCTCAGCTCACGTTTACTCACAGAGGCCTCGGCACTGTCCCCCAGCTTTGCAATCAGGACGCTCCTTGCGTGGGGGGGCCAGGCTGCTGGCTGTATGGGAGATGATTCCCCACCTCTGACCAATCTCAGAATTGTTTACCGCTGGAACAAGTGCCCTGATAGGGTTTTCCTCTGTATAACTGCTGGGTACAGGATTTTTTTTTCTTTTTTGGTTCAAGTTAGAAGTTATTCATCTTTTATGTATTTATTGATATAAGCATGGAAATAATTCATTCATAGAAATACATCTGTGTGAAGGGAAGAACTTTTTTTCTGTTTTATTTTTAAATTTCATTTCTAAAAATTTTGCAGTTTAATCATATTTATTTTTCTATACAGCAGGTTATTATTAGTTATCTATTTTATTCATATACATATATACAGGTCAATACCTATCTCCCAACTCATCAGACCACCAACACCCCATGGCTTCCCCCACTTGGTGTCCATACGTTTGTTCTCTACCTCTGTTTCTCTATTTCTGCCCTGCAAACCTGTTCATCTGTACCATATATCTAGGTTCTACATACATGCATTAATACAGAATATTTGTTTTGCTCTTTCTGACTGACTTCATTCTGTATGACAGTCTCTAGATCCACCGACTTCTCTACAAATAACCCAGTTTCATTCCTTTTCATGGCTGAGTCATATCCCATTTTATGTATGTACCACATCTTTACCCATTCGTCTGTCTGTGGGCATTTAGGTTGCTTCCATTACCTGGCTATTGTAAATAGTGCTGCAATGAACATTGTGGTGAATGTGTGTTTTTGATTTATGGTTGTCTCTGGGTATATGCCCAGAAGTGGGATTGCTGGATCCTATGGTAATTCTATTCCTAGTTTCTTTAAGGAAACTCCATACTGTTCTCCATAGTGACTGTATCAATTTACCTTCCCACTAATAGTGGAAGAGGGTTCCTTTTGTCCACACCCTCCCCAGAATTTGTTGTTTGTAGATTTTCTGATGCTGCCGATTCTAACAGGTGTGAGGTGATACCTCATTGTCATTTTGATTTGCATTTCTCTAATAATTAGTGGTGTTGAGCATCTTTTCATGTGCGTCTTGGCCGTCTCTGTGACTTCTTTGAAGAAACGTCTATTTAGATCTTCTGCCCATTTTTGTATTGGGTTGTTTGTTTTATTAATATTAAGCTGCGTGAGCTGTTTATATATATTGGAGATTAAACCCTTGTCCATTGATTCGTTTGCGAACGTTTTTGCCCATTCTGAGGGTTGCCTTTTTCCATTCCCTTTTTTTTTAACCAAAAAAGAAAGAAAGCAAAAGAAGCAGAACACTAATGTGCGTGAAATATGCCTCTTGAAACTGTCGTTTTGAAATATGGACGTCTTTTGAACTTTTTGGTCGATATATGACCCCAGGATTTGTTTTCAGGGCAGGTGTCATTTACAGGCCTGCAATGATTTGGAATATCCACTGACCATTAGCGCTGGGATTAAAGCTGCTGTTGTGTGAAACGGCCACAAGGTGGCAGCAGTTCTCCCTTAGCAAATCTGGTTACCAGGGCAACAGAGCCTCAATGGAAGCCTGTTCTAGATTGGAATTTAGAATGGAATGTGCCAGGAGAAAGCCCCTCAAGTTTCTCTCACTACTTCTTGTTCGTGTTTTTAATTTAATTTTTAATTTTTTATTACAGCAAGTTTGATTACAACGTTTGCTTGTTGTAGGTGTGCAAGATGTGGTTCTTTTACACATATACATATGTCTGTTCTTCCTGGGACCCTTTTCCCATGTACGTTATGACAGAATGTTGAGTAGTCTTCTCTTGGCATTCCGTAGGTCTTTGGTGATTATATATTTCACCTGTGTTTGTATATGTCTCTTAACCCCAATATCGTAATGAATCCAATCCTCACACCTTTCCATTGGTGAACCATAAGTTTGTTTAATGAATCTGTGATTGCCCTTCTCCGTGGAAATATCTGCCCTGGTATCCGTTTTTAGGTAACACCTATAAGTGATATCCTACGATATGTGTCTTTCACTTTCTGACTTACTACAAGTCACGTGATTACCTGTAGACTCATCTACGGGGCTGCAAATGGCATTGTGCTCTTTTTCTCCTTGGCTAATATTCTGTCTTAGCGAGGTCCATTTTCTGCAATGTGATTCCCTGAGGGCTGAGGATTAGCTGACCTGGGCAGCCTGACCCTGCCGGCAAGCCCTCCCCAGGTGTGCCTGGGTTGAGTTCAATAGAAACAGCACTCCAGGCAGCAATAGCCCCTGCAGCTGTGCCTGACTCCATATTCTCTGCCCCGTCAGCAGTCTCGGGGCTGTGCTGGTGGGAGGGTGTGAGGGTCCACGGCTTTGTTGCTGGCCCGGTGTGAGTGGGGATCTGCTGGAATTTCTGCAGGAGTTGCCAGGTTGCCACCTGTAAAGAAGAGGATGTGTCACCCATAACTTCCACTGGAATTTCTCTCCGGGCTGAGGTGAGGGAGGAAAAAAAGGAGTGGGGGCCGGGACAGGAGTGGTATCTCAGGCAGGGAAATGGAAAGCTTCCAGAAGAGCGCCCGGGGCCAGGACCATCCTGGATGGCCTGCAGGCACCAAGTTGGCCTGCGTGCTGTCGCTGGTGTGGCTCCACGGCCCTTCCTCTAGGCTTTCAAGCCCTTGTACATATTCAGGTGTTTTACCTGGGAAGGGTGGGAACAGTTCAGCAGCAGCTGGCCTGGGGCTCAGCTCACGTTTACTCACAGAGGCCTCGGCACGGTCCCCTAGCTTTGCAATGAGGATGCTCCTTGCGTGGGGGGGCCGGGCTGCTGGCCGTATGGGAGATGATTCCCCACCTCTGACCAATGTCAGAATTGTTTACCGCTGGAGCAAGTGCCCTGATAGGGTATTCCTCTGTATAACTGCTGGGTTCAGGTTTTTTTTTTCTTTTTTGGTTCAAGTTAGAATTTATTCATCTTTTATGTATTTATTGATATAAGCATGGAAATAATTCATTCATAGAAATACATCTGTGTGAAGGGAAGAACTTTTTTCTGTTTTATTTTTAAATTTCATTTCTAAAAATTTTGCAGTTTAATTATATTTATTTTTCGATACAGCAGGTTATTATTAGTTATCTATTTTATTCATATACATATATACAGGTCAATACCTATCTCCCAACTCATCTGACCACCATCACCCCATGGCTTCCCCCACTTGGTGTCCATACGTTTGTTCTCTACCTCTGTTTCTCTATTTCTGCCCTGCAAACCTGTTCATCTGTACCATATATCTAGGTTCCACATACATGCATTAATACAGAATATTTGTTTTGCTCTTTCTGACTTACTTCATTCTGTATGACAGTCTCTAGATCCACCGTCTTCTCTACAAATAACCCAGTTTCATTCCTTTTCATGGCTGAGTCATATCCCATTTTATGTATGTACCACATCTTTATCCATTCATCTGTCTGTGGGCATTTAGGTTGCTTCCATTACCTGGCTATTGTAAATAGTGCTGCAATGAACATTGTGGTGAATGTGTGTTTTTGATTTATGGTTGTCTCTGTGTATATGCCCAGAAGTGGGATTGCTGGATCCTATGGTAATTCTATTTCTAGTTTCTTTAAGGAAACTCCATACTGTTCTCCATAGTGACTGTATCAATTTACCTTCCCACCAATAGTGGAAGAGGGTTCCTTTTGTCCACACCCTCCCCAGAATTTGTTGTTTGTAGATTTTCTGATGATGCCGATTCTAACAGGTGTGAGGTGATACCTCATTGTCGTTTTGATTTGCATTTCTCTAATAATTAGTGGTGTTGAGCAGCTTTTCATGTGCGTCTTGGCCGTCTCTGTGACTTCTTTGAAGAAACGTCTATTTAGATCTTCTGCCCATTTTTGTATTGGGTTGTTTGTTTTATTAATATTAAGCTGTGTGAGCTGTTTATATATATTGGAGATTAAACCCTTGTCCATTGATTCGTTTGCGAACGTTTTCGCCCATTCTGAGGGTTGCCTTTTTCCATTCCCGTTTTTTTTTAACCAAAAAAGAAAGAAAGCAAAAGAAGCAGAACACTAATGTGCGTGAAATATGCCTCTTGAAACTGTCGTTTTGAAATATGGACGTCTTTTGAACTTTTTGGTCGATATATGACCCCAATATTTGATTTCAGGGCAGGTGTCATTTACAGGCCTGCAATGATTTGGAATATCCACTGACCATTAGCGCTGGGATTAAAGCTGCTGTTGTGTGAAAAGGCCACAAGGTGGCAGCAGTTCTCCCTTAGCAAATCTGGTTACTAGGGCAACAGAGCCTCAATGGAAGCCTGTTCTAGATTGGAATTTAGAATGGAATGTGCCAGGAGAAAGCCCCTCAAGTTTGTCTCACTACTTCTTGTTCGTGTTTTTAATTTAATTTTTAATTTTTTATTACAGCAAGTTTGATTACAACGTTTGCTTGTTGTAGGTGTTCAAGGTGTGGTTCTGTTACACATATACATATGTCTGTTCTTCCTGGGACCCTTTTCCCATGTACGTTATGACAGAATGTTGAGTAGTCTTCTCTTGGCATTCCGTAGGTCTTTGGTGATTATATATTTCACCTGTGTTTCTATATGTCTCTTAACCCCAATATCGTAATGAATCCAATCCTCACACCTTTCCATTGGTGAACCATAAGTTTGTTTAATGAATCTGTGATTGCCCTTCTCCGTGGAAATATCTGCCCTGGTATCCGTTTTTAGGTAACACCTATAAGTGATATCCTACGATATGTGTCTTTCACTTTCTGACTTACTACAAGTCCCGTGCTTACCTGTAGACTCATCTACGGGGCTGCAAATGGCATTTTGCCCTTTTTTTCCTTGGCTAATATTCTGTCTTAGCGAGGTCCATTTTCTGCAATGTGATTCCCTGAGGGCTGAGGATTAGCTGACCTGGGCAGCCTGACCCTCCCGGCAAGCCCTCCCCAGGTGTGCGTGGGTTGAGGTCGATAGAAACAGCACTCCAGGCAGCAATAGCCCCTGCAGCTGTGCCTGATTCCATATTCTCTGCCCCGTCAGCAGTCTCGGGGCTGTGCTGGTGGGAGGGTGTGAGGGTCCACGGCTTTGTTGGTGGCCCGGTGTGAGTGGGGCTCTGCTGGACTTTCTGCAGGAGTTGCCAGGCTGCCACCTGTAAAGAAGAGGATGTGTCACCCATAATTTCCACTGGAATTTCTCTCCGGGCTGAGGTGAGGAAGGAAAAAAAGGAATGATGGCCGGGACAGGAGGGGTATATCAGGCAGGGAAATGGAAAGCTTCCAGAAGAGCGCCCGGGGCCAGGACCATCCTGGCTGGCCTGCAGGCACCAAGTTGGCCTGCGTGCTGTCGCTGGTGTGGCTCCACGGCCCTTCCTCTAGGCTTTCAAGCCCTTGTACATATTCAGGTGTTTTACCTGGGAAGGGTGGGAACAGTTCAGCAGCAGCTGGCCTGGGGCTCAGCTCACGTTTACTCACAGAGGCCTCGGCACGGTCCCCCAGCTTTGCAATGAGGACGCTCCTTGCGTGGGGGGGCCGGGCTGCTGGCTGTATGGGAGATGATTCCCCACCTCTGACCAATCTCAGAATTGTTTACCGCTGGAGCAAGTGCCCTGATAGGGTTTTCCTCTGTATAACTGCTGGGTTCAGTTTTTTTTTTCTTTTTTGGTTCAAGTTAGAATTTATTCATCTTTTATGTATTTATTGATATAAGCATGGAAATAATTCATTCATAGAAATACATCTGTGTGAAGGGAAGAACTTTTTTCTGTTTTATTTTTAAAATTCATTTCTAAAAATTTTGCAGTTTAATTATATTTATTTTTCTATACAGCAGGTTATTATTAGTTATCTATTTTATTCTTATATATATATACAGGTCAATACCTATCTCCCAACTCATCTGACCACCATCACCCCATGGCTTCCCCCACTTGGTGTCCATACGTTTGTTCTCTACCTCTGTTTCTCTATTTCTGCCCTGCAAACCTGTTCATCTGTACCATATATCTAGGTTCCACATACATGCATTAATACAGAATATTTGTTTTGCTCTTTCTGACTTACTTCATTCTGTATGACAGTCTCTAGATCCACCGACTTCTCTACAAATAACCCAGTTTCATTCCTTTTCATGGCTGAGTCATATCCCATTTTATGTATGTACCACATCTTTATCCATTCGTCTGTCTGTGGGCATTTAGGTTGCTTCCATTACCTGGCTATTGTAAATAGTGCTGCAATGAACATTGTGGTGAATGTGTGTTTTTGATTTATGGTTGTCTCTGGGTATATGCCCAGAAGTGGGATTGCTGGATCCGATGGTAATTCTATTCCTAGTTTCTTTAAGGAAACTCCATACTGTTCTCCATAGTGACTGTATCAATTTACCTTCCCACTAATAGTGGAAGAGGGTTCCTTTTGTCCACACCCTCCCCAGAATTTGTTGTTTGTAGATTTTCTGATGCTGCCGATTCTAACAGGTGTGAGGTGATACCTCATTGTCGTTTTGATTTGCATTTCTCTAATAATTAGTGGTGTTGAGCAGCTTTTCATGTGCGTCTTGGCCGTCTCTGTGACTTCTTTGAAGAAACGTCTATTTAGATCTTCTGCCCATTTTTGTATTGGGTTGTTTGTTTTATTAATATTAAGCTGCGTGAGCTGTTTATATATATTGGAGATTAAACCCTTGTCCATTGATTCGTTTGCGAACGTTTTCGCCCATTCTGAGGGTTGCCTTTTTCCATTCCCGTTTTTTTTTAACCAAAAAAGAAAGAAAGCAAAAGAAGCAGAACACTAATGTGCGTGAAATATGCCTCTTGAAACTGTCGTTTTGAAATATGGACGTCTTTTGAACTTTTTGGTCGATATATGACCCCAGGATTTGTTTTCAGGGCAGGTGTCATTTACAGGCCTGCAATGATTTGGAATATCCACTGACCATTAGCGCTGGGATTAAAGCTGCTGTTGTGTGAAACGGCCAAAAGGTGGTAGCAGTTCTCCCTTAGCAAATCTGGTTACTAGGGCAACAGAGCCTCAATGGAAGCCTGTTCTAGATTGGAATTTAGAATGGAATGTGCCAGGAGAAAGCCCCTCAAGTTTGTCTCACTACTTCTTGTTCGTGTTTTTAATTTAATTTTTAATTTTTTATTACAGCAAGTTTGATTACAACGTTTGCTTGTTGTAGGTGTGCAAGATGTGGTTCTGTTACACATATACATATGTCTGTTCTTCCTGGGACCCTTTTCCCATGTACATTATGACAGAATGTTGAGTAGTCTTCTCTTGGCATTCCGTAGGTCTTTGGTGATTATATATTTCACCTGTGTTTGTATATGTCTCTTAACCCCAATATCGTAATGAATCCAATCCTCACACCTTTCCATTGGTGAACCATAAGTTTGTTTAATGAATCTGTGATTGCCCTTCTCCGTGGAAATATCTACCCTGGTATCCGTTTTTAGGTAACACCTATAAGTGATATCCTACGATATGTGTCTTTCACTTTCTGACTTACTACAAGTCCCGTGCTTACCTGTAGACTCATCTACGGGGCTGCAAATGGCATTGTGCCCATTTTTTCCTTGGCTAATATTCTGTCTTAGCGAGGTCCATTTTCTGCAATGTGATTCCCTGAGGGCTGAGGATTAGCTGACCTGGGCAGCCTGACCCTGCCGGCAAGCCCTCCCCAGGTGTGCGTGGGTTGAGGTCGATAGAAACAGCACTCCAGGCAGCAATAGCCCCTGCAGCTGTGCCTGATTCCATATTCTCTGCCCCGTCAGCAGTCTCGGGGCTGTGCTGGTGGGAGGGTGTGAGGGTCCACGGCTTTGTTGGTGGCCCGGTGTGAGTGGGGCTCTGCTGGACTTTCTGCAGGAGTTGCCAGGCTGCCACCTGTAAAGAAGAGGATGTGTCACCCATAACTTCCACTGGAATTTCTCTCCGGGCTGAGGTGAGGAAGGAAAAAAAGGAATGATGGCCGGGACAGGAGGGGTATATCAGGCAGGGAAATGGAAAGCTTCTAGAAGAGTGCCCGGGGCCAGGACCATCCTGGCTGGCCTGCAGGCACCAATTTGGCCTGCATGCTGTCACTGGTGTGGCTCCACGGCCCTTCCTCTAGGCTTTCAAGCCCTTGTACATATTCAGGTGTTTTACCTGGGAAGGGTGGGAACAGTTCAGCAGCAGCTGGCCTGGGGCTCAGCTCACGTTTACTCACAGAGGCCTCGGCACTGTCTCCCAGCTTTGCAATCAGGACGCTCCTTGCGTGGGGGCGCCGGGCTGCTGGCTGTATGGGAGATGATTCCCCACCTCTGACCAATCTCAGAATTGTTTACCGCTGGAACAAGTGCCCTGATAGGGGTTTCCTTGTATAACTGCTGGGTACAGGATTTTTTTTTCTTTTTTGGTTCAAGTTAGAAGTTATTCATCTTTTATGTATTTATTGATATAAGCATGGAAATAATTCATTCATAGAAATACATCTGTGTGAAGGGAAGAACTTTTTTTCTGTTTTATTTTTAAATTTCATTTCTAAAAATTTTGCAGTTTAATCATATTTATTTTTCTATACAGCAGGTTATTATTAGTTATCTATTTTATTCATATACATATATACAGGTCAATACCTATCTCCCAACTCATCTGGCCACCAACACCCCATGGCTTCCCCCACTTGGTGTCCATACGTTTGTTCTCTACCTCTGTTTCTCTATTTCTGCCCTGCAAACCTGTTCATCTGTACCATATATCTAGGTTCCACATACATGCATTAATACAGAATATTTGTTTTGCTCTTTCTGACTTACTTCATTCTGTATGACAGTCTCTAGATCCACCGACTTCTCTACAAATAACCCAGTTTCATTCCTTTTCATGGCTGAGTCATATCCCATTTTATGTATGTACCACATCTTTATCCATTCGTCTGTCTGTGGGCATTTAGGTTGCTTCCATTACCTGGCTATTGTAAATAGTGCTGCAATGAACATTGTGGTGAATGTGTGTTTTTGATTTATGGTTGTCTCTGGGTATATGCCCAGAAGTGGGATTGCTGGATCCGATGGTAATTCTATTCCTAGTTTCTTTAAGGAAACTCCATACTGTTCTCCATAGTGACTGTATCAATTTACCTTCCCACTAATAGTGGAAGAGGGTTCCTTTTGTCCACACCCTCCCCAGAATTTGTTGTTTGTAGATTTTCTGATGCTGCCGATTCTAACAGGTGTGAGGTGATACCTCATTGTCGTTTTGATTTGCATTTCTCTAATAATTAGTGGTGTTGAGCAGCTTTTCATGTGCGTCTTGGCCGTCTCTGTGACTTCGTTGAAGAAACGTCTATTTAGATCTTCTGCCCATTTTTGTATTGGGTTGTTTGTTTTATTAATATTAAGCTGCGTGAGCTGTTTATATATATTGGAGATTAAACCCTTGTCCATTGATTCGTTTGCGAACGTTTTCGCCCATTCTGAGGGTTGCCTTTTTCCATTCCCATTTTTTTTTAACCAAAAAAGAAAGAAAGCAAAAGAAGCAGAACACTAATGTGCGTGAAATATGCCTCTTGAAACTGTCGTTTTGAAATATGGACGTCTTTTGAACTTTTTGGTCGATATATGACCCCAGGATTTGTTTTCAGGGCAGGTGTCATTTACAGGCCTGCAATGATTTGGAATATCCACTGACCAGTAGCGCTGGGATTAAAGCTGCTGTTGTGCGAAATGGCCACAAGGTGGCAGCAGTTCTCCCTTAGCAAATCTGGTTACCAGGGCAACAGAGCCTCAATGGAAGCCTGTTCTAGATTGGAATTTAGAATGGAATGTGCCAGGAGAAAGCCCCTCAAGTTTGTCTCACTACTTCTTGTTCGTGTTTTTAATTTAATTTTTAATTTTTTATTACAGCAAGTTTGATTACAACGTTTGCTTGTTGTAGGTGTGCAAGATGTGGTTCTTTTACACATATACATATGTCTGTTCTTCCTGGGACCCTTTTCCCATGTACGTTATGACAGAATGTTGAGTAGTCTTCTCTTGGCATTCCGTAGGTCTTTGGTGATTATATATTTCACCTGTGTTTGTATATGTCTCTTAACCCCAATATCGTAATGAATCCAATCCTCACACCTTTCCATTGGTGAACCATAAGTTTGTTTAATGAATCTGTGATTGCCCTTCTCCGTGGAAATATCTGCCCTGGTATCCGTTTTTAGGTAACACCTATAAGTGATATCCTACGATATGTGTCTTTCACTTTCTGACTTACTACAAGTCCCGTGCTTACCTGTAGACTCATCTACGGGGCTGCAAATGGCATTGTGCCCTTTTTTTCCTTGGCTAATATTCTGTCTTAGCGAGGTCCATTTTCTGCAATGTGATTCCCTGAGGGCTGAGGATTAGCTGACCTGGGCAGTCTGACCCTGCCGGCAAGCCCTCCCCAGGTGTGCGTGGGTTGAGGTCGATAGAAACAGCACTCCAGGCAGCAATAGCCCCTGCAGCTGTGCCTGATTCCATATTCTCTGCCCCGTCAGCAGTCTCGGGGCTGTGCTGGTGGGAGGGTGTGAGGGTCCACGGCTTTGTTGGTGGCCCGGTGTGAGTGGGGCTCTGCTGGACTTTCTGCAGGAGTTGCCAGGGTGCAACCTGTAAAGAAGAGGATGTGTCACCCATAACTTCCACAGGAATTTCTCTCCGGGCTGAGGTGAGGAAGGAAAAAAAGGAATGATGGCCGGGACAGGAGGGGTATATCAGGCAGGGAAATGGAAAGCTTCTAGAAGAGTGCCCGGGGCCAGGACCATCCTGGCTGGCCTGCAGGCACCAAGTTGGCCTGCATGCTGTCGCTGGTGTGGCTCCACGGCCCTTCCTCTAGGCTTTCAAGCCCTTGTACATATTCAGGTGTTTTACCTGGGAAGGGTGGGAACAGTTCAGCAGCAGCTGGCCTGGGGCTCAGCTCACGTTTACTCACAGAGGCCTCGGCACAGTCCCCCAGGTTTGCAATGAGGATGCTCCTTGCGTGGGGGGGCCGGGCTGCTGGCTGTATGGGAGATGATTCCCCACCTCTGACCAATGTCAGAATTGTTTACCGCTGGAGCAAGTGCCCTGATAGGGTTTTCCTCTGTATAACTGCTGGGTTCAGGTTTTTTTTTCTTTTTTGGTTCAAGTTAGAATTTATTCATCTATTATGTATTTATTGATATAAGCATGGAAATAATTCATTCATAGAAATACATCTGTGTGAAGGGAAGAACTTTTTTCTGTTTTATTTTTAAATTTCATTTCTAAAAATTTTGCAGTTTAATTATATTTATTTTTCTATACAGCAGGTTATTATTAGTTATCTATTTTATTCATATACATATATACAGGTCAATACCTATCTCCCAACTAATCTGACCACCATCACCCCATGGCTTCCCCCCCTTGGTGTCCATACGTTTGTTCTCTACCTCTGTTTCTCTATTTCTGCCCTGCAAACCTGTTCATCTGTACCATATATCTAGGTTCCACATACATGCATTAATACAGAATATTTGTTTTGCTCTTTCTGACTTACTTCATTCTGTATGACAGTCTCTAGATCCACCGACTTCTCTACAAATAACCCAGTTTCATTCCTTTTCATGGCTGAGTCATATCCCATTTTATGTATGTACCACATCTTTATCCATTCATCTGTCTGTGGGCATTTAGGTTGCTTCCATTACCTGGCTATTGTAAATAGTGCTGCAATGAACATTGTGGTGAATGTGTGTTTTTGATTTATGGTTGTCTCTGTGTATATGCCCAGAAGTGGGATTGCTGGATCCTATGGTAATTCTATTTCTAGTTTCTTTAAGGAAACTCCATACTGTTCTCCATAGTGACTGTATCAATTTACCTTCCCACCAATAGTGGAAGAGGGTTCCTTTTGTCCACACCCTCCCCAGAATTTGTTGTTTGTAGATTTTCTGATGATGCCGATTCTAACAGGTGTGAGGTGATACCTCATTGTCGTTTTGATTTGCATTTCTCTAATAATTAGTGGTGTTGAGCATCTTTTCATGTGCGTCTTGGCCGTCTCTGTGACTTCTTTGAAGAAACGTCTATTTAGATCTTCTGCCCATTTTTGTATTGGGTTGTTTGTTTTATTAATATTAAGCTGCGTGAGCTGTTTATATATATTGGAGATTAAACCCTTGTCCATTGATTCGTTTGCGAACGTTTTCGCCCATTCTGAGGGTTGCCTTTTTCCATTCCCGTTTTTTTTTTAACCAAAAAAGAAAGAAAGCAAAAGAAGCAGAACACTAATGTGCGTGAAATATGCCTCTTGAAACTGTCGTTTTGAAATATGGACGTCTTTTGAACTTTTTGGTCGATATATGACCCCAGGATTTGTTTTCAGGGCAGGTGTCATTTACAGGCCTGCAATGATTTGGAATATCCACTGACCATTAGCGCTGGGATTAAAGCTGCTGTTGTGCGAAATGGCCACAAGGTGGCAGCAGTTCTCCCTTAGCAAATCTGGTTACCAGGGCAACAGAGCCTCAATGGAAGCCTGTTCTAGATTGGAATTTAGAATGGAATGTGCCAGGAGAAAGCCCCTCAAGTTTGTCTCACTACTTCTTGTTCGTGTTTTTAATTTAATTTTTAATTTTTTATTACAGCAAGTTTGATTACAACGTTTGCTTGTTGTAGGTGTGCAAGATGTGGTTCTGTTACACATATACATATGTCTGTTCTTCCTGGGACCCTTTTCCCATGTACGTTATGACAGAATGTTGAGTAGTCTTCTCTTGGCATTCCGTAGGTCTTTGGTGATTATATATTTCACCTGTGTTTGTATATGTCTCTTAACCCCAATATCATAATGAATCCAATCCTCACACCTTTCCATTGGTGAACCATAAGTTTGTTTAATGAATCTGTGATTGCCCTTCTCTGTGGAAATATCTGCCCTGGTATCCGTTTTTAGGTAACACCTATAAGTGATATCCTACGATATGTGTCTTTCACTTTCTGACTTACTACAAGTCACGTGCTTACCTGTAGACTCATCTACGGGGCTGCAAATGGCATTGTGCCCTTTTTTTCCTTGGCTAATATTCTGTCTTAGCGAGGTCCATTTTCTGCAATGTGATTCCCTGAGGGCTGAGGATTAGCTGACCTGGGCAGCCTGACCCTGCCGGCAAGCCCTCCCCAGGTGTGCCTGGGTTGAGTTCAATAGAAACAGCACTCCAGGCAGCAATAGCCCCTGCAGCTGTGCCTGACTCCATATTCTCTGCCCCGTCAGCAGTCTCGGGGCTGTGCTGGTGGGAGGGTGTGAGGGTCCACGGCTTTGTTGGTGGCCCGGTGTGAGTGGGGCTCTGCTGGAATTTCTGCAGGAGTTGCCAGGTTGCCACCTGTAAAGAAGAGGATGTGTCACCCATAATTTCCACTGGAATTTCTCTCCGGGCTGAGGTGAGGGAGGAAAAAAAGGAGTGGGGGCCGGGACAGGAGTGGTATCTCAGGCAGGGAAATGGAAAGCTTCCAGAAGAGCGCCCGGGGCCAGGACCATCCTGGCTGGCCTGCAGGCACCAAGTTGGCCTGCGTGCTGTCGCTGGTGTGGCTCCACGGCCCTTCCTCTAGGCTTTCAAGCCCTTGAACATATTCAGGTGTTTTACCTGGGAAGGGTGGGAACAGTTCAGCAGCGGCTGGCCTGGGGCTCAGCTCACGTTTACTCACAGAGGCCTCGGCACTGTTCCCCAGCTTTGCAATCAGGACGCTCCTTGCGTGGGGGGGCCGGGCTGCTGGCTGTATGGGAGATGATTCCCCACCTCTGACCAATCTCAGAATTATTTACCACTGGAACAAGTGCCCTCATAGGGTTTTCCTCTGTATAACTGCTGGGTTCAGGTCTTTTTTTCTTTTTTGGTTCAAGTTAGAAGTTTTTCATCTTTTATGTATTTATTGATATAAGCATGGAAATAATTCATTCATAGAAATATATCTGTGTGAAAGGAAGAACTTTTTTCTGTTTTATTTTTAAATTTCATTTCTAAAAATTTTTCAGTTTAATCATATTTATTTTTCTATACAGCAGGTTATTATTAGTTATCTATTTTATTCATATACATATATACAGGTCAATACCTATCTCCCAACTCATCTGACCACCAACACCCCATGGCTTCCCCCACTTGGTGTCCATACGTTTGTTCTCTACCTCTGTTTCTCTATTTCTGCCCTGCAAACCTGTTCATCTGTACCATATATCTAGGTTCCACATACATGCATTAATACAGAATATTTGTTTTGCTCTTTCTGACTTACTTCATTCTGTATGACAGTCTCTAGATCCACCGACTTCTCTACAAATAACCCAGTTTCATTCCTTTTCATGGCTGAGTCATATCCCATTTTATGTATGTACCACATCTTTATCCATTCATCTGTCTGTGGGCATTTAGGTTGCTTCCATTACCTGGCTATTGTAAATAGTGCTGCAATGAACATTGTGGTGAATGTGTGTTTTTGATTTATGGTTGTCTCTGTGTATATGCCCAGAAGTGGGATTGCTGGATCCTATGGTAATTCTATTTCTAGTTTCTTTAAGGAAACTCCATACTGTTCTCCATAGTGACTGTATCAATTTACCTTCCCACCAATAGTGGAAGAGGGTTCCTTTTGTCCACACCCTCCCCAGAATTTGTTGTTTGTAGATTTTCTGATGATGCCGATTCTAACAGGTGTGAGGTGATACCTCATTGTCGTTTTGATTTGCATTTCTCTAATAATTAGTGGTGTTGAGCAGCTTTTCATGTGCGTCTTGGCCGTCTCTGTGACTTCTTTGAAGAAACGTCTATTTAGATCTTCTGCCCATTTTTGTATTGGGTTGTTTGTTTTATTAATATTAAGCTGCGTGAGCTGTTTATATATATTGGAGATTAAACCCTTGTCCATTGATTCGTTTGCGAACGTTTTCGCCCATTCTGAGGGTTGCCTTTTTCCATTCCCGTTTTTTTTTAACCAAAAAAGAAAGAAAGCAAAAGAAGCAGAACACTAATGTGCGTGAAATATGCCTCTTGAAACTGTCGTTTTGAAATATGGACGTCTTTTGAACTTTTTGGTCGATATATGACCCCAGGATTTGTTTTCAGGGCAGGTGTCATTTACAGGCCTGCAATGATTTGGAATATCCACTGACCAGTAGCGCTGGGATTAAAGCTGCTGTTGTGCGAAATGGCCACAAGGTGGCAGCAGTTCTCCCTTAGCAAATCTGGTTACCAGGGCAACAGAGCCTCAATGGAAGCCTGTTCTAGATTGGAATTTAGAATGGAATGTGCCAGGAGAAAGCCCCTCAAGTTTGTCTCACTACTTCTTGTTCGTGTTTTTAATTTAATTTTTAATTTTTTATTACAGCAAGTTTGATTACAACGTTTGCTTGTTGTAGGTGTGCAAGATGTGGTTCTTTTACACATATACATATGTCTGTTCTTCCTGGGACCCTTTTCCCATGTACGTTATGACAGAATGTTGAGTAGTCTTCTCTTGGCATTCCGTAGGTCTTTGGTGATTATATATTTCACCTGTGTTTGTATATGTCTCTTAACCCCAATATCGTAATGAATCCAATCCTCACACCTTTCCATTGGTGAACCATAAGTTTGTTTAATGAATCTGTGATTGCCCTTCTCCGTGGAAATATCTGCCCTGGTATCCGTTTTTAAGTAACACCTGTAAGTGATATCCTACGATATGTGTCTTTCACTTTCTGACTTACTACAAGTCACGTGATTACCTGTAGACTCATCTACGGGGCTGCAAATGGCATTGTGTCCGTTTTTTCCTTGGCTAATATTCTGTCTTAGCGAGGTCCATTTTCTGCAATGTGATTCCCTGAGGGCTGAGGATTAGCTGACCTGGGTAGCCTGACCCTGCCGGCAAGCCCTCCCCAGGTGTGCCTGGGTTGAGGTCAATAGAAACAGCACTCCAGGCAGCAATAGCCACTGCAGCTGTGCCTGACTCCATATTCTCTGCCCCGTCAGCAGTCTCGGGGCTGTGCTGGTGGGAGGGTGTGAGGGTCCACGGCTTTGTTGGTGGCCCGGTGTGAGTGGGGCTCTGCTGGAATTTCTGCAGGAGTTGCCAGGTTGCCACCTGTAAAGAAGAGGATGTGTCACCCATAATTTCCACTGGAATTTCTCTCCGGGCTGAGGTGAGGGAGGAAAAAAAAGAGTGGGGGCCGGGACAGGAGTGGTATCTCAGGCAGGGAAATGGAAAGCTTCCAGAAGAGCGCCCGGGGCCAGGACCATCCTGGCTGGCCTGCAGGCACCAAGTTGGCCTGCGTGCTGTCGCTGGTGTGGCTCCACGGCCCTTCCTCTAGGCTTTCAAGCCCTTGTACATATTCAGGTGTTTTACCTGGGAAGGGTGGGAACAGTTCAGCAGCAGCTGGCCTGGGGCTCAGCTCACGTTTACTCACAGAGGCCTCGGCACTGTCCCCCAGCTTTGCAATCAGGACGCTCCTTGCGTGGGGGGGCCGGGCTGCTGGCTGTATGGGAGATGATTCCCCACCTCTGACCAATCTCAGAATTGTTTACCGCTGGAACAAGTGCCCTGATAGGGTTTTCCTCTGTATAACTGCTGGGTACAGGATTTTTTTTTCTTTTTTGGTTCAAGTTAGAAGTTATTCATCTTTTATGTATTTATTGATATAAGCATGGAAATAATTCATTCATAGAAATACATCTGTGTGAAGGGAAGAACTTTTTTTCTGTTTTATTTTTAAATTTCATTTCTAAAAATTTTGCAGTTTAATCATATTTATTTTTCTATACAGCAGGTTATTATTAGTTATCTATTTTATTCATATACATATATACAGGTCAATACCTATCTCCCAACTCATCTGACCACCAACACCCCATGGCTTCCCCCACTTGGTGTCCATACGTTTGTTCTCTACCTCTGTTTCTCTATTTCTGCCCTGCAAACCTGTTCATCTGTACCATATATCTAGGTTCCACATACATGCATTAATACAGAATATTTGTTTTGCTCTTTCTGACTTACTTCATTCTGTATGACAGTCTCTAGATCCACCGACTTCACTACAAATAACCCAGTTTCATTCCTTTTCATGGCTGAGTCATATCCCATTTTATGTATGTACCACATCTTTATCCATTCGTCTGTCTGTGGGCATTTAGGTTGCTTCCGTTACCTGGCTATTGTAAATAGTGCTGCAATGAACATTGTGGTGAATGTGTGTTTTTGATTTATGGTTGTCTCTGGGTATATGCCCAGAAGTGGGATTGCTGGATCCTATGGTAATTCTATTCCTAGTTTCTTTAAGGAAACTCCATACTGTTCTCCATAGTGACTGTATCAATTTACCTTCCCACTAATAGTGGAAGAGGGTTCCTTTTGTCCACACCCTCCCCAGAATTTGTTGTTTGTAGATTTTCTGATGCTGCCGATTCTAACAGGTGTGAGGTGATACCTCATTGTCATTTTGATTTGCATTTCTCTAATAATTAGTGGTGTTGAGCAGCTTTTCATGTGCGTCTTGGCCGTCTCTGTGACTTCGTTGAAGAAACGTCTATTTAGATCTTCTGCCCATTTTTGTATTGGGTTGTTTGTTTTATTAATATTAAGCTGCGTGAGCTGTTTATATATATTGGAGATTAAACCCTTGTCCATTGATTCGTTTGCGAACGTTTTCGCCCATTCTGAGGGTTGCCTTTTTCCATTCCCATTTTTTTTTAACCAAAAAAGAAAGAAAGCAAAAGAAGCAGAACACTAATGTGCGTGAAATATGCCTCTTGAAACTGTCGTTTTGAAATATGGACGTCTTTTGAACTTTTTGGTCGATATATGACCCCAGGATTTGTTTTCAGGGCAGGTGTCATTTACAGGCCTGCAATGATTTGGAATATCCACTGACCAGTAGCGCTGGGATTAAAGCTGCTGTTGTGCGAAATGGCCACAAGGTGGCAGCAGTTCTCCCTTAGCAAATCTGGTTACCAGGGCAACAGAGCCTCAATGGAAGCCTGTTCTAGATTGGAATTTAGAATGGAATGTGCCAGGAGAAAGCCCCTCAAGTTTGTCTCACTACTTCTTGTTCGTGTTTTTAATTTAATTTTTAATTTTTTATTACAGCAAGTTTGATTACAACGTTTGCTTGTTGTAGGTGTGCAAGATGTGGTTCTTTTACACATATACATATGTCTGTTCTTCCTGGGACCCTTTTCCCATGTACGTTATGACAGAATGTTGAGTAGTCTTCTCTTGGCATTCCGTAGGTCTTTGGTGATTATATATTTCACCTGTGTTTGTATATGTCTCTTAACCCCAATATCGTAATGAATCCAATCCTCACACCTTTCCATTGGTGAACCATAAGTTTGTTTAATGAATCTGTGATTGCCCTTCTCCGTGGAAATATCTGCCCTGGTATCCGTTTTTAGGTAACACCTATAAGTGATATCCTACGATATGTGTCTTTCACTTTCTGACTTACTACAAGTCCCGTGCTTACCTGTAGACTCATCTACGGGGCTGCAAATGGCATTGTGCCCTTTTTTTCCTTGGCTAATATTCTGTCTTAGCGAGGTCCATTTTCTGCAATGTGATTCCCTGAGGGCTGAGGATTAGCTGACCTGGGCAGCCTGACCCTGCCGGCAAGCCCTCCCCAGGTGTGCGTGGGTTGAGGTCGATAGAAACAGCACTCCAGGCAGCAATAGCCCCTGCAGCTGTGCCTGATTCCATATTCTCTGCCCCGTCAGCAGTCTCGGGGCTGTGCTGGTGGGAGGGTGTGAGGGTCCACGGCTTTGTTGGTGGCCCGGTGTGAGTGGGGCTCTGCTGGACTTTCTGCAGGAGTTGCCAGGCTGCCACCTGTAAAGAAGAGGATGTGTCACCCATAACTTCCACTGGAATTTCTCTCCGGGCTGAGGTGAGGAAGGAAAAAAAGGAATGATGGCCGGGACAGGAGGGGTATATCAGGCAGGGAAATGGAAAGCTTCTAGAAGAGTGCCCGGGGCCAGGACCATCCTGGATGGCCTGCAGGCACCAAGTTGGCCTGCATGCTGTCGCTGGTGTGGCTCCACGGCCCTTCCTCTAGGCTTTCAAGCCCTTGTACATATTCAGGTGTTTTACCTGGGAAGGGTGGGAACAGTTCAGCAGCAGCTGGCCTGGGGCTCAGCTCACGTTTACTCACAGAGGCCTCGGCACGGTCCCCCAGCTTTGCAATGAGGATGCTCCTTGCGTGGGGGGGCCGGGCTGCTGGCTGTATGGGAGATGATTCCCCACCTCTGACCAATGTCAGAATTGTTTACCGCTGGAGCAAGTGCCCTGATAGGGTTTTCCTCTGTATAACTGCTGGGTTCAGGTTTTTTTTTCTTTTTTGGTTCAAGTTAGAATTTATTCATCTTTTATGTATTTATTGATATAAGCATGGAAATAATTCATTCATAGAAATACATCTGTGTGAAGGGAAGAACTTTTTTCTGTTTTATTTTTAAATTTCATTTCTAAAAATTTTGCAGTTTAATTATATTTATTTTTCTATACAGCAGGTTATTATTAGTTATCTATTTTATTCATATACATATATACAGGTCAATACCTATCTCCCAACTCATCTGACCACCATCACCCCATGGCTTCCCCCACTTGGTGTCCATACGTTTGTTCTCTACCTCTGTTTCTCTATTTCTGCCCTGCAAACCTGTTCATCTGTACCATATATCTAGGTTCCACATACATGCATTAATACAGAATATTTGTTTTGCTCTTTCTGACTTACTTCATTCTGTATGACAGTCTCTAGATCCACCGACTTCTCTACAAATAACCCAGTTTCATTCCTTTTCATGGCTGAGTCATATCCCATTTTATGTATGTACCACATCTTTATCCATTCATCTGTCTGTGGGCATTTAGGTTGCTTCCATTACCTGGCTATTGTAAATAGTGCTGCAATGAACATTGTGGTGAATGTGTGTTTTTGATTTATGGTTGTCTCTGTGTATATGCCCAGAAGTGGGATTGCTGGATCCTATGGTAATTCTATTTCTAGTTTCTTTAAGGAAACTCCATACTGTTCTCCATAGTGACTGTATCAATTTACCTTCCCACCAATAGTGGAAGAGGGTTCCTTTTGTCCACACCCTCCCCAGAATTTGTTGTTTGTAGATTTTCTGATGATGCTGATTCTAACAGGTGTGAGGTGATACCTCATTGTCGTTTTGATTTGCATTTCTCTAATAATTAGTGGTGTTGAGCATCTTTTCATGTGCGTCTTGGCCGTCTCTGTGACTTCTTTGAAGAAACGTCTATTTAGATCTTCTGCCCATTTTTGTATTGGGTTGTTTGTTTTATTAATATTAAGCTGCGTGAGCTGTTTATATATATTGGAGATTAAACCCTTGTCCATTGATTCGTTTGCGAACGTTTTCGCCCATTCTGAGGGTTGCCTTTTTCCATTCCCGTTTTTTTTTAACCAAAAAAGAAAGAAAGCAAAAGAAGCAGAACACTAATGTGCGTGAAATATGCCTCTTGAAACTGTCGTTTTGAAATATGGACGTCTTTTGAACTTTTTGGTCGATATATGACCCCAGGATTTGTTTTCAGGGCAGGTGTCATTTACAGGCCTGCAATGATTTGGAATATCCACTGACCAGTAGCGCTGGGATTAAAGCTGCTGTTGTGCGAAATGGCCACAAGGTGGCAGCAGTTCTCCCTTAGCAAATCTGGTTACCAGGGCAACAGAGCCTCAATGGAAGCCTGTTCTAGATTGGAATTTAGAATGGAATGTGCCAGGAGAAAGCCCCTCAAGTTTGTCTCACTACTTCTTGTTCGTGTTTTTAATTTAATTTTTAATTTTTTATTACAGCAAGTTTGATTACAACGTTTGCTTGTTGTAGGTGTGCAAGATGTGGTTCTTTTACACATATACATATGTCTGTTCTTCCTGGGACCCTTTTCCCATGTACGTTATGACAGAATGTTGAGTAGTATTCTCTTGGCATTCCGTAGGTCTTTGGTGATTATATATTTCACCTGTGTTTGTATATGTCTCTTAACCCCAATATCGTAATGAATCCAATCCTCACACCTTTCCATTGGTGAACCATAAGTTTGTTTAATGAATCTGTGATTGCCCTTCTCCGTGGAAATATCTGCCCTGGTATCCGTTTTTAGGTAACACCTGTAAGTGATATCCTACGATATGTGTCTTTCACTTTCTGACTTACTACAAGTCACGTGATTACCTGTAGACTCATCTACGGGGCTGCAAATGGCATTGTGTCCGTTTTTTCCTTGGCTAATATTCTGTCTTAGCGAGGTCCATTTTCTGCAATGTGATTCCCTGAGGGCTGAGGATTAGCTGACCTGGGCAGCCTGACCCTGCCGGCAAGCCCTCCCCAGGTGTGCCTGGGTTGAGGTCAATAGAAACAGCACTCCAGGCAGCAATAGCCCCTGCAGCTGTGCCTGACTCCATATTCTCTTCCCCGTCAGCAGTCTCGGGGCTGTGCTGGTGGGAGGGTGTGAGGGTCCACGGCTTTGTTGGTGGCCCGGTGTGAGTGGGGCTCTGCTGGAATTTCTGCAGGAGTTGCCAGGTTGCCACCTGTAAAGAAGAGGATGTGTCACCCATAATTTCCACTGGAATTTCTCTCCGGGCTGAGGTGAGGGAGGAAAAAAAAGAGTGGGGGCCGGGACAGGAGTGGTATCTCAGGCAGGGAAATGGAAAGCTTCCAGAAGAGCGCCGGGGCCAGGACCATCCTGGCTGGCCTGCAGGCACCAAGTTGGCCTGCGTGCTGTCGCTGGTGTGGCTCCACGGCCCTTCCTCTAGGCTTTCAAGCCCTTGTACATATTCAGGTGTTTTACCTGGGAAGGGTGGGAACAGTTCAGCAGCAGCTGGCCTGGGGCTCAGCTCACGTTTACTCACAGAGGCCTCGGCACTGTCCCCCAGCTTTGCAATCAGGACGCTCCTTGCGTGGGGGGGCCGGGCTGCTGGCTGTATGGGAGATGATTCCCCACCTCTGACCAATCTCAGAATTGTTTACCGCTGGAACAAGTGCCCTGATAGGGTTTTCCTCTGTATAACTGCTGGGTACAGGATTTTTTTTTCTTTTTTGGTTCAAGTTAGAAGTTATTCATCTTTTATGTATTTATTGATATAAGCATGGAAATAATTCATTCATAGAAATACATCTGTGTGAAGGGAAGAACTTTTTTTCTGTTTTATTTTTAAATTTCATATCTAAAAATTTTGCAGTTTAATCATATTTATTTTTCTATACAGCAGGTTATTATTAGTTATCTATTTTATTCATATACATATATACAGGTCAATACCTATCTCCCAACTCATCTGACCACCAACACCCCATGGCTTCCCCCACTTGGTGTCCATACGTTTGTTCTCTACCTCTGTTTCTCTATTTCTGCCCTGCAAACCTGTTCATCTGTACCATATATCTAGGTTCCACATACATGCATTAATACAGAATATTTGTTTTGCTCTTTCTGACTTACTTCATTCTGTATGACAGTCTCTAGATCCACCGACTTCTCTACAAATAACCCAGTTTCATTCCTTTTCATGGCTGAGTCATATCCCATTTTATGTATGTACCACATCTTTATCCATTCGTCTGTCTGTGGGCATTTAGGTTGCTTCCATTACCTGGCTATTGTAAATAGTGCTGCAATGAACATTGTGGTGAATGTGTGTTTTTGATTTATGGTTGTCTCTGGGTATATGCCCAGAAGTGGGATTGCTGGATCCTATGGTAATTCTATTCCTAGTTTCTTTAAGGAAACTCCATACTGTTCTCCATAGTGACTGTATCAATTTACCTTCCCACTAATAGTGGAAGAGGGTTCCTTTTGTCCACACCCTCCCCAGAATTTGTTGTTTGTAGATTTTCTGATGCTGCCGATTCTAACAGGTGTGAGGTGATACCTCATTGTCATTTTGATTTGCATTTCTCTAATAATTAGTGGTGTTGAGCAGCTTTTCATGTGCGTCTTGGCCGTCTCTGTGACTTCGTTGAAGAAACGTCTATTTAGATCTTCTGCCCATTTTTGTATTGGGTTGTTTGTTTTATTAATATTAAGCTGCGTGAGCTGTTTATATATATTGGAGATTAAACCCTTGTCCATTGATTCGTTTGCGAACGTTTTCGCCCATTCTGAGGGTTGCCTTTTTCCATTCCCGTTTTTTTTAACCAAAAAAGAAAGAAAGCAAAAGAAGCAGAACACTAATGTGCGTGAAATATGCCTCTTGAAACTGTCGTTTTGAAATATGGACGTCTTTTGAACTTTTTGGTCGATATATGACCCCAGGATTTGTTTTCAGGGCAGGTGTCATTTACAGGCCTGCAATGATTTGGAATATCCACTGACCAGTAGCGCTGGAATTAAAGCTGCTGTTGTGCGAAATGGCCACAAGGTGGCAGCAGTTCTCCCTTAGCAAATCTGGTTATCAGGGCAACAGAGCCTCAATGGAAGCCTGTTCTAGATTGGAATTTAGAATGGAATGTGCCAGGAGAAAGCCCCTCAAGTTTGTCTCACTACTTCTTGTTCGTGTTTTTAATTTAATTTTTAATTTTTTATTACAGCAAGTTTGATTACAACGTTTGCTTGTTGTAGGTGTGCAAGATGTGGTTCTTTTACACATATACATATGTCTGTTCTTCCTGGGACCCTTTTCCCATGTACGTTATGACAGAATGTTGAGTAGTCTTCTCTTGGCATTCCGTAGGTCTTTGGTGATTATATATTTCACCTGTGTTTGTATATGTCTCTTAACCCCAATATCGTAATGAATCCAATCCTCACACCTTTCCATTGGTGAACCATAAGTTTGTTTAATGAATCTGTGATTGCCCTTCTCCGTGGAAATATCTGCCCTGGTATCCGTTTTTAGGTAACACCTATAAGTGATATCCTACGATATGTGTCTTTCACTTTCTGACTTACTACAAGTCCCGTGCTTACCTGTAGACTCATCTACGGGGCTGCAAATGGCATTGTGCCCTTTTTTTCCTTGGCTAATATTCTGTCTTAGCGAGGTCCATTTTCTGCAATGTGATTCCCTGAGGGCTGAGGATTAGCTGACCTGGGCAGCCTGACCCTGCCGGCAAGCCCTCCCCAGGTGTGCGTGGGTTGAGGTCGATAGAAACAGCACTCCAGGCAGCAATAGCCCCTGCAGCTGTGCCTGATTCCATATTCTCTGCCCCGTCAGCAGTCTCGGGGCTGTGCTGGTGGGAGGGTGTGAGGGTCCACGGCTTTGTTGGTGGCCCGGTGTGAGTGGGGCTCTGCTGGACTTTCTGCAGGAGTTGCCAGGCTGCCACCTGTAAAGAAGAGGATGTGTCACCCATAACTTCCACTGGAATTTCTCTCCGGGCTGAGGTGAGGAAGGAAAAAAAGGAATGATGGCCGGGACAGGAGGGGTATATCAGGCAGGGAAATGGAAAGCTTCTAGAAGAGTGCCCGGGGCCAGGACCATCCTGGATGGCCTGCAGGCACCAAGTTGGCCTGCATGCTGTCGCTGGTGTGGCTCCACGGCCCTTCCTCTAGGCTTTCAAGCCCTTGTACATATTCAGGTGTTTTACCTGGGAAGGGTGGGAACAGTTCAGCAGCAGCTGGCCTGGGGCTCAGCTCACGTTTACTCACAGAGGCCTCGGCACGGTCCCCCAGCTTTGCAATGAGGATGCTCCTTGCGTGGGGGGGCCGGGCTGCTGGCTGTATGGGAGATGATTCCCCACCTCTGACCAATGTCAGAATTGTTTACCGCTGGAGCAAGTGCCCTGATAGGGTTTTCCTCTGTATAACTGCTGGGTTCAGGTTTTTTTTTCTTTTTTGGTTCAAGTTAGAATTTATTCATCTTTTATGTATTTATTGATATAAGCATGGAAATAATTCATTCATAGAAATACATCTGTGTGAAGGGAAGAACTATTTTCTGTTTTATTTTTAAATTTCATTTCTAAAAATTTTGCAGTTTAATTATATTTATTTTTCTATACAGCAGGTTATTATTAGTTATCTATTTTATTCATATACATATATACAGGTCAATACCTATCTCCCAACTCATCTGACCACCATCACCCCATGGCTTCCCACACTTGGTGTCCATACGTTTGTTCTCTACCTCTGTTTCTCTATTTCTGCCCTGCAAACCTGTTCATCTGTACCATATATCTAGGTTCCACATACATGCATTAATACAGAATATTTGTTTTGCTCTTTCTGACTTACTTCATTCTGTATGACAGTCTCTAGATCCACCGACTTCTCTACAAATAACCCAGTTTCATTCCTTTTCATGGCTGAGTCATATCCCATTTTATGTATGTACCACATCTTTATCCATTCATCTGTCTGTGGGCATTTAGGTTGCTTCCATTACCTGGCTATTGTAAATAGTGCTGCAATGAACATTGTGGTGAATGTGTGTTTTTGATTTATGGTTGTCTCTGTGTATATGCCCAGAAGTGGGATTGCTGGATCCTATGGTAATTCTATTTCTAGTTTCTTTAAGGAAACTCCATACTGTTCTCCATAGTGACTGTATCAATTTACCTTCCCACCAATAGTGGAAGAGGGTTCCTTTTGTCCACACCCTCCCCAGAATTTGTTGTTTGTAGATTTTCTGATGATGCTGATTCTAACAGGTGTGAGGTGATACCTCATTGTCGTTTTGATTTGCATTTCTCTAATAATTAGTGGTGTTGAGCATCTTTTCATGTGCGTCTTGGCCGTCTCTGTGACTTCTTTGAAGAAACGTCTATTTAGATCTTCTGCCCATTTTTGTATTGGGTTGTTTGTTTTATTAATATTAAGCTGCGTGAGCTGTTTATATATATTGGAGATTAAACCCTTGTCCATTGATTCGTTTGCGAACGTTTTCGCCCATTCTGAGGGTTGCCTTTTTCCATTCCCGTTTTTTTTTAACCAAAAAAGAAAGAAAGCAAAAGAAGCAGAACACTAATGTGCGTGAAATATGCCTCTTGAAACTGTCGTTTTGAAATATGGACGTCTTTTGAAATTTTTGGTCGATATATGACCCCAGGATTTGTTTTCAGGGCAGGTGTCATTTACAGGCCTGCAATGATTTGGAATATCCACTGACCAGTAGCGCTGGGATTAAAGCTGCTGTTGTGTGAAATGGCCACAAGGTGGCAGCAGTTCTCCCTTAGCAAATCTGGTTACCAGGGCAACAGAGCCTCAATGGAAGCCTGTTCTAGATTGGAATTTAGAATGGAATGTGCCAGGAGAAAGCCCCTCAAATTTGTCTCACTACTTCTTGTTCGTGTTTTTAATTTAATTTTTAATTTTTTATTACAGCAAGTTTGATTACAACGTTTGCTTGTTGTAGGTGTGCAAGATGTGGTTCTTTTACACATATACATATGTCTGTTCTTCCTGGGACCCTTTTCCCATGTACGTTATGACAGAATGTTGAGTAGTCTTCTCTTGGCATTCCGTAGGTCTTTGGTGATTATATATTTCACCTGTGTTTGTATATGTCTCTTAACCCCAATATCGTAATGAATCCAATCCTCACACCTTTCCATTGGTGAACCATAAGTTTGTTTAATGAATCTGTGATTGCCCTTCTCCGTGGAAATATCTGCCCTGGTATCCGTTTTTAGGTAACACCTATAAGTGATATCCTACGATATGTGTCTTTCACTTTCTGACTTACTACAAGTCCCGTGCTTACCTGTAGACTCATCTACGGGGCTGCAAATGGCATTGTGCCCTTTTTTTCCTTGGCTAATATTCTGTCTTAGCGAGGTCCATTTTCTGCAATGTGATTCCCTGAGGGCTGAGGATTAGCTGACCTGGGCAGCCTGACCCTGCCGGCAAGCCCTCCCCAGGTGTGTGTGGGTTGAGGTCGATAGAAACAGCACTCCAGGCAGCAATAGCCCCTGCAGCTGTGCCTGATTCCATATTCTCTGCCCCGTCAGCAGTCTCGGGGCTGTGCTGGTGGGAGGGTGTGAGGGTCCACGGCTTTGTTGGTGGCCCGGTGTGAGTGGGGCTCTGCTGGACTTTCTGCAGGAGTTGCCAGGCTGCCACCTGTAAAGAAGAGGATGTGTCACCCATAACTTCCACTGGAATTTCTCTCCGGGCTGAGGTGAGGAAGGAAAAAAAGGAATGATGGCCGGGACAGGAGGGGTATATCAGGCAGGGAAATGGAAAGCTTCTAGAAGAGTGCCCGGGGCCAGGACCATCCTGGATGGCCTGCAGGCACCAAGTTGGCCTGCATGCTGTCGCTGGTGTGGCTCCACGGCCCTTCCTCTAGGCTTTCAAGCCCTTGTACATATTCAGGTGTTTTACCTGGGAAGGGTGGGAACAGTTCAGCAGCAGCTGGCCTGGGGCTCAGCTCACGTTTACTCACAGAGGCCTCGGCACGGTCCCCCAGCTTTGCAATGAGGATGCTCCTTGCGTGGGGGGGCCGGGCTGCTGGCTGTATGGGAGATGATTCCCCACCTCTGACCAATGTCAGAATTGTTTACCGCTGGAGCAAGTGCCCTGATAGGGTTTTCCTCTGTATAACTGCTGGGTTCAGGTTTTTTTTTCTTTTTTGGTTCAAGTTAGAATTTATTCATCTTTTATGTATTTATTGATATAAGCATGGAAATAATTCATTCATAGAAATACATCTGTGTGAAGGGAAGAACTTTTTTCTGTTTTATTTTTAAATTTCATTTCTAAAAATTTTGCAGTTTAATTATATTTATTTTTCTATACAGCAGGTTATTATTAGTTATCTATTTTATTCATATACATATATACAGGTCAATACCTATCTCCCAACTCATCTGACCACCATCACCCCATGGCTTCCCCCACTTGGTGTCCATACGTTTGTTCTCTACCTCTGTTTCTCTATTTCTGCCCTGCAAACCTGTTCATCTGTACCATATATCTAGGTTCCACATACATGCATTAATACAGAATATTTGTTTTGCTCTTTCTGACTTACTTCATTCTGTATGACAGTCTCTAGATCCACCGACTTCTCTACAAATAACCCAGTTTCATTCCTTTTCATGGCTGAGTCATATCCCATTTTATGTATGTACCACATCTTTATCCATTCATCTGTCTGTGGGCATTTAGGTTGCTTCCATTACCTGGCTATTGTAAATAGTGCTGCAATGAACATTGTGGTGAATGTGTGTTTTTGATTTATGGTTGTCTCTGTGTATATGCCCAGAAGTGGGATTGCTGGATCCTATGGTAATTCTATTTCTAGTTTCTTTAAGGAAACTCCATACTGTTCTCCATAGTGACTGTATCAATTTACCTTCCCACCAATAGTGGAAGAGGGTTCCTTTTGTCCACACCCTCCCCAGAATTTGTTGTTTGTAGATTTTCTGATGATGCCGATTCTAACAGGTGTGAGGTGATACCTCATTGTCGTTTTGATTTGCATTTCTCTAATAATTAGTGGTGTTGAGCAGCTTTTCATGTGCGTCTTGGCCGTCTCTGTGACTTCTTTGAAGAAACGTCTATTTAGATCTTCTGCCCATTTTTGTATTGGGTTGTTTGTTTTATTAATATTAAGCTGCGTGAGCTGTTTATATATATTGGAGATTAAACCCTTGTCCATTGATTCGTTTGCGAACGTTTTCGCCCATTCTGAGGGTTGCCTTTTTCCATTCCCGTTTTTTTTTAACCAAAAAAGAAAGAAAGCAAAAGAAGCAGAACACTAATGTGCGTGAAATATGCCTCTTGAAACTGTCGTTTTGAAATATGGACGTCTTTTGAACTTTTTGGTCGATATATGACCCCAGGATTTGTTTTCAGGGCAGGTGTCATTTACAGGCCTGCAATGATTTGGAATATCCACTGACCAGTAGCGCTGGGATTAAAGCTGCTGTTGTGCGAAATGGCCACAAGGTGGCAGCAGTTCTCCCTTAGCAAATCTGGTTACCAGGGCAACAGAGCCTCAATGGAAGCCTGTTCTAGATTGGAATTTAGAATGGAATGTGCCAGGAGAAAGCCCCTCAAGTTTGTCTCACTACTTCTTGTTCGTGTTTTTAATTTAATTTTTAATTTTTTATTACAGCAAGTTTGATTACAACGTTTGCTTGTTGTAGGTGTGCAAGATGTGGTTCTTTTACACATATACATATGTCTGTTCTTCCTGGGACCCTTTTCCCATGTACGTTATGACAGAATGTTGAGTAGTATTCTCTTGGCATTCCGTAGGTCTTTGGTGATTATATATTTCACCTGTGTTTGTATATGTCTCTTAACCCCAATATCGTAATGAATCCAATCCTCACACCTTTCCATTGGTGAACCATAAGTTTGTTTAATGAATCTGTGATTGCCCTTCTCCGTGGAAATATCTGCCCTGGTATCCGTTTTTAGGTAACACCTGTAAGTGATATCCTACGATATGTGTCTTTCACTTTCTGACTTACTACAAGTCACGTGATTACCTGTAGACTCATCTACGGGGCTGCAAATGGCATTGTGTCCGTTTTTTCCTTGGCTAATATTCTGTCTTAGCGAGGTCCATTTTCTGCAATGTGATTCCCTGAGGGCTGAGGATTAGCTGACCTGGGCAGCCTGACCCTGCCGGCAAGCCCTCCCCAGGTGTGCCTGGGTTGAGGTCAATAGAAACAGCACTCCAGGCAGCAATAGCCCCTGCAGCTGTGCCTGACTCCATATTCTCTTCCCCGTCAGCAGTCTCGGGGCTGTGCTGGTGGGAGGGTGTGAGGGTCCACGGCTTTGTTGGTGGCCCGGTGTGAGTGGGGCTCTGCTGGAATTTCTGCAGGAGTTGCCAGGTTGCCACCTGTAAAGAAGAGGATGTGTCACCCATAATTTCCACTGGAATTTCTCTCCGGGCTGAGGTGAGGGAGGAAAAAAAAGAGTGGGGGCCGGGACAGGAGTGGTATCTCAGGCAGGGAAATGGAAAGCTTCCAGAAGAGCGCCGGGGCCAGGACCATCCTGGCTGGCCTGCAGGCACCAAGTTGGCCTGCGTGCTGTCGCTGGTGTGGCTCCACGGCCCTTCCTCTAGGCTTTCAAGCCCTTGTACATATTCAGGTGTTTTACCTGGGAAGGGTGGGAACAGTTCAGCAGCAGCTGGCCTGGGGCTCAGCTCACGTTTACTCACAGAGGCCTCGGCACTGTCCCCCAGCTTTGCAATCAGGACGCTCCTTGCGTGGGGGGGCCGGGCTGCTGGCTGTATGGGAGATGATTCCCCACCTCTGACCAATCTCAGAATTGTTTACCGCTGGAACAAGTGCCCTGATAGGGTTTTCCTCTGTATAACTGCTGGGTACAGGATTTTTTTTTCTTTTTTGGTTCAAGTTAGAAGTTATTCATCTTTTATGTATTTATTGATATAAGCATGGAAATAATTCATTCATAGAAATACATCTGTGTGAAGGGAAGAACTTTTTTTCTGTTTTATTTTTAAATTTCATATCTAAAAATTTTGCAGTTTAATCATATTTATTTTTCTATACAGCAGGTTATTATTAGTTATCTATTTTATTCATATACATATATACAGGTCAATACCTATCTCCCAACTCATCTGACCACCAACACCCCATGGCTTCCCCCACTTGGTGTCCATACGTTTGTTCTCTACCTCTGTTTCTCTATTTCTGCCCTGCAAACCTGTTCATCTGTACCATATATCTAGGTTCCACATACATGCATTAATACAGAATATTTGTTTTGCTCTTTCTGACTTACTTCATTCTGTATGACAGTCTCTAGATCCACCGACTTCTCTACAAATAACCCAGTTTCATTCCTTTTCATGGCTGAGTCATATCCCATTTTATGTATGTACCACATCTTTATCCATTCGTCTGTCTGTGGGCATTTAGGTTGCTTCCATTACCTGGCTATTGTAAATAGTGCTGCAATGAACATTGTGGTGAATGTGTGTTTTTGATTTATGGTTGTCTCTGGGTATATGCCCAGAAGTGGGATTGCTGGATCCTATGGTAATTCTATTCCTAGTTTCTTTAAGGAAACTCCATACTGTTCTCCATAGTGACTGTATCAATTTACCTTCCCACTAATAGTGGAAGAGGGTTCCTTTTGTCCACACCCTCCCTAGAATTTGTTGTTTGTAGATTTTCTGATGCTGCCGATTCTAACAGGTGTGAGGTGATACCTCATTGTCATTTTGATTTGCATTTCTCTAATAATTAGTGGTGTTGAGCAGCTTTTCATGTGCGTCTTGGCCGTCTCTGTGACTTCTTTGAAGAAACGTCTATTTAGATCTTCTGCCCATTTTTGTATTGGGTTGTTTGTTTTATTAATATTAAGCTGCGTGAGCTGTTTATATATATTGGAGATTAAACCCTTGTCCATTGATTCGTTTGCGAACGTTTTCGCCCATTCTGAGGGTTGCCTTTTTCCATTCCCGTTTTTTTTTAACCAAAAAAGAAAGAAAGCAAAAGAAGCAGAACACTAATGTGCGTGAAATATGCCTCTTGAAACTGTCGTTTTGAAATATGGACGTCTTTTGAACTTTTTGGTCGATATATGACCCCAGGATTTGTTTTCAGGGCAGGTGTCATTTACAGGCCTGCAATGATTTGGAATATCCACTGACCAGTAGCGCTGGAATTAAAGCTGCTGTTGTGCGAAATGGCCACAAGGTGGCAGCAGTTCTCCCTTAGCAAATCTGGTTACCAGGGCAACAGAGCCTCAATGGAAGCCTGTTCTAGATTGGAATTTAGAATGGAATGTGCCAGGAGAAAGCCCCTCAAGTTTGTCTCACTACTTCTTGTTCGTGTTTTTAATTTAATTTTTAATTTTTTATTACAGCAAGTTTGATTACAACGTTTGCTTGTTGTAGGTGTGCAAGATGTGGTTCTTTTACACATATACATATGTCTGTTCTTCCTGGGACCCTTTTCCCATGTACGTTATGACAGAATGTTGAGTAGTCTTCTCTTGGCATTCCGTAGGTCTTTGGTGATTATATATTTCACCTGTGTTTGTATATGTCTCTTAACCCCAATATCGTAATGAATCCAATCCTCACACCTTTCCATTGGTGAACCATAAGTTTGTTTAATGAATCTGTGATTGCCCTTCTCCGTGGAAATATCTGCCCTGGTATCCGTTTTTAGGTAACACCTATAAGTGATATCCTACGATATGTGTCTTTCACTTTCTGACTTACTACAAGTCCCGTGCTTACCTGTAGACTCATCTACGGGGCTGCAAATGGCATTGTGCCCTTTTTTTCCTTGGCTAATATTCTGTCTTAGCGAGGTCCATTTTCTGCAATGTGATTCCCTGAGGGCTGAGGATTAGCTGACCTGGGCAGCCTGACCCTGCCGGCAAGCCCTCCCCAGTTGTGCGTGGGTTGAGGTCGATAGAAACAGCACTCCAGGCAGCAATAGCCCCTGCAGCTGTGCCTGATTCCATATTCTCTGCCCCGTCAGCAGTCTCGGGGCTGTGCTGGTGGGAGGGTGTGAGGGTCCACGGCTTTGTTGGTGGCCCGGTGTGAGTGGGGCTCTGCTGGACTTTCTGCAGGAGTTGCCAGGCTGCCACCTGTAAAGAAGAGGATGTGTCACCCATAACTTCCACTGGAATTTCTCTCCGGGCTGAGGTGAGGAAGGAAAAAAAGGAATGATGGCCGGGACAGGAGGGGTATATCAGGCAGGGAAATGGAAAGCTTCTAGAAGAGTGCCCGGGGCCAGGACCATCCTGGATGGCCTGCAGGCACCAAGTTGGCCTGCATGCTGTCGCTGGTGTGGCTCCACGGCCCTTCCTCTAGGCTTTCAAGCCCTTGTACATATTCAGGTGTTTTACCTGGGAAGGGTGGGAACAGTTCAGCAGCAGCTGGCCTGGGGCTCAGCTCACGTTTACTCACAGAGGCCTCGGCACGGTCCCCCAGCTTTGCAATGAGGATGCTCCTTGCGTGGGGGGGCCGGGCTGCTGGCTGTATGGGAGATGATTCCCCACCTCTGACCAATGTCAGAATTGTTTACCGCTGGAGCAAGTGCCCTGATAGGGTTTTCCTCTGTATAACTGCTGGGTTCAGGTTTTTTTTTCTTTTTTGGTTCAAGTTAGAATTTATTCATCTTTTATGTATTTATTGATATAAGCATGGAAATAATTCATTCATAGAAATACATCTGTGTGAAGGGAAGAACTTTTTTCTGTTTTATTTTTAAATTTCATTTCTAAAAATTTTGCAGTTTAATTATATTTATTTTTCTATACAGCAGGTTATTATTAGTTATCTATTTTATTCATATACATATATACAGGTCAATACCTATCTCCCAACTCATCTGACCACCATCACCCCATGGCTTCCCCCACTTGGTGTCCATACGTTTGTTCTCTACCTCTGTTTCTCTATTTCTGCCCTGCAAACCTGTTCATCTGTACCATATATCTAGGTTCCACATACATGCATTAATACAGAATATTTGTTTTGCTCTTTCTGACTTACTTCATTCTGTATGACAGTCTCTAGATCCACCGACTTCTCTACAAATAACCCAGTTTCATTCCTTTTCATGGCTGAGTCATATCCCATTTTATGTATGTACCACATCTTTATCCATTCATCTGTCTGTGGGCATTTAGGTTGCTTCCATTACCTGGCTATTGTAAATAGTGCTGCAATGAACATTGTGGTGAATGTGTGTTTTTGATTTATGGTTGTCTCTGTGTATATGCCCAGAAGTGGGATTGCTGGATCCTATGGTAATTCTATTTCTAGTTTCTTTAAGGAAACTCCATACTGTTCTCCATAGTGACTGTATCAATTTACCTTCCCACCAATAGTGGAAGAGGGTTCCTTTTGTCCACACCCTCCCCAGAATTTGTTGTTTGTAGATTTTCTGATGATGCCGATTCTAACAGGTGTGAGGTGATACCTCATTGTCGTTTTGATTTGCATTTCTCTAATAATTAGTGGTGTTGAGCATCTTTTCATGTGCGTCTTGGCCGTCTCTGTGACTTCTTTGAAGAAACGTCTATTTAGATCTTCTGCCCATTTTTGTATTGGGTTGTTTGTTTTATTAATATTAAGCTGCGTGAGCTGTTTATATATATTGGAGATTAAACCCTTGTCCATTGATTCGTTTGCGAACGTTTTCGCCCATTCTGAGGGTTGCCTTTTTCCATTCCCGTTTTTTTTTAACCAAAAAAGAAAGAAAGCAAAAGAAGCAGAACACTAATGTGCGTGAAATATGCCTCTTGAAACTGTCGTTTTGAAATATGGACGTCTTTTGAACTTTTTGGTCGATATATGACCCCAGGATTTGTTTTCAGGGCAGGTGTCATTTACAGGCCTGCAATGATTTGGAATATCCACTGACCAGTAGCGCTGGGATTAAAGCTGCTGTTGTGCGAAATGGCCACAAGGTGGCAGCAGTTCTCCCTTAGCAAATCTGGTTACCAGGGCAACAGAGCCTCAATGGAAGCCTGTTCTAGATTGGAATTTAGAATGGAATGTGCCAGGAGAAAGCCCCTCAAGTTTGTCTCACTACTTCTTGTTCGTGTTTTTAATTTAATTTTTAATTTTTTATTACAGCAAGTTTGATTACAACGTTTGCTTGTTGTAGGTGTGCAAGATGTGGTTCTTTTACACATATACATATGTCTGTTCTTCCTGGGACCCTTTTCCCATGTACGTTATGACAGAATGTTGAGTAGTCTTCTCTTGGCATTCCGTAGGTCTTTGGTGATTATATATTTCACCTGTGTTTGTATATGTCTCTTAACCCCAATATCGTAATGAATCCAATCCTCACACCTTTCCATTGGTGAACCATAAGTTTGTTTAATGAATCTGTGATTGCCCTTCTCCATGGAAATATCTGCCCTGGTATCCGTTTTTAGGTAACACCTGTAAGTGATATCCTACGATATGTGTCTTTCACTTTCTGACTTACTACAAGTCACGTGATTACCTGTAGACTCATCTACGGGGCTGCAAATGGCATTGTGTCCGTTTTTTCCTTGGCTAATATTCTGTCTTAGCGAGGTCCATTTTCTGCAATGTGATTCCCTGAGGGCTGAGGATTAGCTGACCTGGGCAGCCTGACCCTGCCGGCAAGCCCTCCCCAGGTGTGCCTGGGTTGAGGTCAATAGAAACAGCACTCCAGGCAGCAATAGCCCCTGCAGCTGTGCCTGACTCCATATTCTCTTCCCCGTCAGCAGTCTCGGGGCTGTGCTGGTGGGAGGGTGTGAGGGTCCACGGCTTTGTTGGTGGCCCGGTGTGAGTGGGGCTCTGCTGGAATTTCTGCAGGAGTTGCCAGGTTGCCACCTGTAAAGAAGAGGATGTGTCACCCATAATTTCCACTGGAATTTCTCTCCGGGCTGAGGTGAGGGAGGAAAAAAAAGAGTGGGGGCCGGGACAGGAGTGGTATCTCAGGCAGGGAAATGGAAAGCTTCCAGAAGAGCGCCGGGGCCAGGACCATCCTGGCTGGCCTGCAGGCACCAAGTTGGCCTGCGTGCTGTCGCTGGTGTGGCTCCACGGCCCTTCCTCTAGGCTTTCAAGCCCTTGTACATATTCAGGTGTTTTACCTGGGAAGGGTGGGAACAGTTCAGCAGCAGCTGGCCTGGGGCTCAGCTCACGTTTACTCACAGAGGCCTCGGCACTGTCCCCCAGCTTTGCAATCAGGACGCTCCTTGCGTGGGGGGGCCGGGCTGCTGGCTGTATGGGAGATGATTCCCCACCTCTGACCAATCTCAGAATTGTTTACCGCTGGAACAAGTGCCCTGATAGGGTTTTCCTCTGTATAACTGCTGGGTACAGGATTTTTTTTTCTTTTTTGGTTCAAGTTAGAAGTTATTCATCTTTTATGTATTTATTGATATAAGCATGGAAATAATTCATTCATAGAAATACATCTGTGTGAAGGGAAGAACTTTTTTTCTGTTTTATTTTTAAATTTCATATCTAAAAATTTTGCAGTTTAATCATATTTATTTTTCTATACAGCAGGTTATTATTAGTTATCTATTTTATTCATATACATATATACAGGTCAATACCTATATCCCAACTCATCTGACCACCAACACCCCATGGCTTCCCCCACTTGGTGTCCATACGTTTGTTCTCTACCTCTGTTTCTCTATTTCTGCCCTGCAAACCTGTTCATCTGTACCATATATCTAGGTTCCACATACATGCATTAATACAGAATATTTGTTTTGCTCTTTCTGACTTACTTCATTCTGTATGACAGTCTCTAGATCCACCGACTTCTCTACAAATAACCCAGTTTCATTCCTTTTCATGGCTGAGTCATATCCCATTTTATGTATGTACCACATCTTTATCCATTCGTCTGTCTGTGGGCATTTAGGTTGCTTCCATTACCTGGCTATTGTAAATAGTGCTGCAATGAACATTGTGGTGAATGTGTGTTTTTGATTTATGGTTGTCTCTGGGTATATGCCCAGAAGTGGGACTGCTGGATCCTATGGTAATTCTATTCCTAGTTTCTTTAAGGAAACTCCATACTGTTCTCCATAGTGACTGTATCAATTTACCTTCCCACTAATAGTGGAAGAGGGTTCCTTTTGTCCACACCCTCCCCAGAATTTGTTGTTTGTAGATTTTCTGATGCTGCCGATTCTAACAGGTGTGAGGTGATACCTCATTGTCATTTTGATTTGCATTTCTCTAATAATTAGTGGTGTTGAGCAGCTTTTCATGTGCGTCTTGGCCGTCTCTGTGACTTCGTTGAAGAAACGTCTATTTAGATCTTCTGCCCATTTTTGTATTGGGTTGTTTGTTTTATTAATATTAAGCTGCGTGAGCTGTTTATATATATTGGAGATTAAACCCTTGTCCATTGATTCGTTTGCGAACGTTTTCGCCCATTCTGAGGGTTGCCTTTTTCCATTCCCGTTTTTTTTTAACCAAAAAAGAAAGAAAGCAAAAGAAGCAGAACACTAATGTGCGTGAAATATGCCTCTTGAAACTGTCGTTTTGAAATATGGACGTCTTTTGAACTTTTTGGTCGATATATGACCCCAGGATTTGTTTTCAGGGCAGGTGTCATTTACAGGCCTGCAATGATTTGGAATATCCACTGACCAGTAGCGCTGGAATTAAAGCTGCTGTTGTGCGAAATGGCCACAAGGTGGCAGCAGTTCTCCCTTAGCAAATCTGGTTACCAGGGCAACAGAGCCTCAATGGAAGCCTGTTCTAGATTGGAATTTAGAATGGAATGTGCCAGGAGAAAGCCCCTCAAGTTTGTCTCACTACTTCTTGTTCGTGTTTTTAATTTAATTTTTAATTTTTTATTACAGCAAGTTTGATTACAACGTTTGCTTGTTGTAGGTGTGCAAGATGTGGTTCTGTTACACATATACATATGTCTGTTCTTCCTGGGACCCTTTTCCCATGTACATTATGACAGAATGTTGAGTAGTCTTCTCTTGGCATTCCGTAGGTCTTTGGTGATTATATATTTCACCTGTGTTTGTATATGTCTCTTAACCCCAATATAGTAATGAATCCAATCCTCACACCTTTCCATTGGTGAACCATAAGTTTGTTTAATGAATCTGTGATTGCCCTTCTCCGTGGAAATATCTGCCCTGGTATCCGTTTTTAGGTAACACCTATAAGTGATATCCTACGATATGTGTCTTTCACTTTCTGACTTACTACAAGTCCCGTGCTTACCTGTAGACTCATCTACGGGGCTGCAAATGGCATTGTGCCCTTTTTTTCCTTGGCTAATATTCTGTCTTAGCGAGGTCCATTTTCTGCAATGTGATTCCCTGAGGGCTGAGGATTAGCTGACCTGGGCAGCCTGACCCTGCCGGCAAGCCCTCCCCAGGTGTGCGTGGTTTGAGGTCGATAGAAACAGCACTCCAGGCAGCAATAGCCCCTGCAGCTGTGCCTGATTCCATATTCTCTGCCCCGTCAGCAGTCTCGGGGCTGTGCTGGTGGGAGGGTGTGAGGGTCCACGGCTTTGTTGGTGGCCCGGTGTGAGTGGGGCTCTGCTGGACTTTCTGCAGGAGTTGCCAGGCTGCCACCTGTAAAGAAGAGGATGTGTCACCCATAACTTCCACTGGAATTTCTCTCCGGGCTGAGGTGAGGAAGGAAAAAAAGGAATGATGGCCGGGACAGGAGGGGTATATCAGGCAGGGAAATGGAAAGCTTCTAGAAGAGTGCCGGGGCCAGGATCATCCTGGCTGGCCTGCAGGCACCAAGTTGGCCTGCGTGCTGTCGCTGGTGTGGCTCCACGGCCCTTCCTCTAGGCTTTCAAGCCCTTGTACATATTCAGGTGTTTTACCTGGGAAGGGTGGGAACAGTTCAGCAGCAGCTGGCCTGGGGCTCAGCTCACGTTTACTCACAGAGGCCTCGGCACGGTCCCCCAGCTTTGCAATGAGGATGCTCCTTGCGTGGGGGGGCCGGGCTGCTGGCTGTATGGGAGATGATTCCCCACTTCTGACCAATGTCAGAATTGTTTACCGCTGGAGCAAGTGCCCTGATAGGGTTTTCCTCTGTATAACTGCTGGGTTCAGGTTATTTTTTTCTTTTTTGGTTCAAGTTAGAATTTATTCATCTTTTATGTATTTATTGATATAAGCATGGAAATAATTCATTCATAGAAATACATCTGTGTGAAGGGAAGAACTTTTTTCTGTTTTATTTTTAAATTTCATTTCTAAAAATTTTGCAGTTTAATTATATTTATTTTTCTATACAGCAGGTTATTATTAGTTATCTATTTTATTCATATACATATATATAGGTCAATACCTATCTCCCAACTCATCTGACCACCATCACCCCATGGCTTCCCCCACTTGGTGTCCATACGTTTGTTCTCTACCTCTGTTTCTCTATTTCTGCCCTGCAAACCTGTTCATCTGTACCATATATCTAGGTTCCACATACATGCATTAATACAGAATATTTGTTTTGCTCTTTCTGACTTACTTCATTCTGTATGACAGTCTCTAGATCCACCGACTTCTCTACAAATAACCCAGTTTCATTCCTTTTCATGGCTGAGTCATATCCCATTTTATGTATGTACCACATCTTTATCCATTCATCTGTCTGTGGGCATTTAGGTTGCTTCCATTACCTGGCTATTGTAAATAGTGCTGCAATGAACATTGTGGTGAATGTGTGTTTTTGATTTATGGTTGTCTCTGTGTATATGCCCAGAAGTGGGATTGCTGGATCCTATGGTAATTCTATTTCTAGTTTCTTTAAGGAAACTCCATACTGTTCTCCATAGTGACTGTATCAATTTACCTTCCCACCAATAGTGGAAGAGGGTTCCTTTTGTCCACACCCTCCCCAGAATTTGTTGTTTGTAGATTTTCTGATGCTGCCGATTCTAACAGGTGTGAGGTGATACCTCATTGTCGTTTTGATTTGCATTTCTCTAATAATTAGTGGTGTTGAGCAGCTTTTCATGTGCGTCTTGGCCGTCTCTTTGACTTCTTTGAAGAAACGTCTATTTAGATCTTCTGCCCATTTCTGTATTGGGTTGTTTGTTTTATTAATATTAAGCTGCGTGAGTTGTTTATATATATTGCAGATTAAACCCTTGTCCATTGATTCGTTTGCGAACGTTTTCGCCCATTCTGAGGGTTGCCTTTTTCCATTCCCGCTTTTTTTTAACCAAAAAAGAAAGAAAGCAAAAGAAGCAGAACACTAATGTGCGTGAAATATGCCTCTTGAAACTGTCGTTTTGAAATATGGACGTCTTTTGAACTTTTTGGTCGATATATGACCCCAGGATTTGTTTTCAGGGCAGGTGTCATTTACAGGCCTGCAATGATTTGGAATATCCACTGACCAGTATCGCTGGGATTAAAGCTGCTGTTGTGCGAAATGGCCACAAGGTGGCAGCAGTTCTCCTTTAGCAAATCTGGTTACCAGGGCAACAGAGCCTCATTGGAAGCCTGTTCTAGATTGGAATTTAGAATGGAATGTGCCAGGAGAAAGCCCCTCAAGTTTGTCTCACTACTTCTTGTTCGTGTTTTTAATTTAATTTTTAATTTTTTATTACAGCAAGTTTGATTACAACGTTTGCTTGTTGTAGGTGTGCAAGATGTGGTTCTTTTACACATATACATATGTCTGTTCTTCCTGGGACCCTTTTCCCATGTACGTTATGACAGAATGTTGAGTAGTCTTCTTTGGCATTCCGTAGGTCTTTGGTGATTATATATTTCACCTGTGTTTGTATATGTCTCTTAACCCCAATATCATAATGAATCCAATCCTCACACCTTTCCATTGGTGAACCATAAGTTTGTTTAATGAATCTGTGATTGCCCTTCTCCGTGGAAATATCTGCCCTGGTATCCGTTTTTAGGTAACACCTATAAGTGATATCCTACGATATGTGTCTTTCACTTTCTGACTTACTACAAGTCATGTGATTACCTGTAGACTCATCTACGGGGCTGCAAATGGCATTGTGCTCTTTTTTTCCTTGGCTAATATTCTGTCTTAGCGAGGTCCATTTTCTGCAATGTGATTCCCTGAGGGCTGAGGATTAGCTGACCTGGGCAGCCTGACCCTGCCGGCAAGCCCTCCCTAGGTGTGCCTGGGTTGAGTTCAATAGAAACAGCACTCCAGGCAGCAATAGCCCCTGCAGCTGTGCCTGACTCCATATTCTCTGCCCCGTCAGCAGTCTCGGGGCTGTGCTGGTGGGAGGGTGTGTGGGTCCACGGCTTTGTTGGTGGCCCGGTGTGAGTGGGGCTCTGCTGGACTTTCTGCAGGAGTTGCCAGGCTGCCACCTGTAAAGAAGAGGATGTGTCACCCATAACTTCCACTGGAATTTCTCTCCGGGCTGAGGTGAGGAAGGAAAAAAAGGAATGATGGCCGGGACAGGAGTGGTATATCAGGCAGGGAAATGGAAAGCTTCCAGAAGAGTGCCGGGGCCAGGACCATCCTGGCTGGACTGCAGGCACCAAGTTGGCCTGCGTGCTGTCGCTGGTGTGGCTCCACGGCCCTTCCTCTAGGCTTTCAAGCCCTTGTACATATTCAGGTGTTTTACCTGGGAAGGGTGGGAACAGTTCAGGAGCAGCTGGCCTGGGGCTCAGCTCACGTTTACTCACAGAGGCCTCGGCACTGTCCCCCAGCTTTGCAATCAGGACGCTCCTTGCGTGGGGGGGCCGGGCTGCTGGCTGTATGGGAGATGATTCCCCACCTCTGACCAATCTCAGAATTGTTTACCGCTGGAGCAAGTGCCCTGATAGGGTTTTCCTCTGTATAACTGCTGGGTTCAGGTTTTTTTTTCTTTTTTGGTTCAAGTTAGAATTTATTCATCTTTTATGTATTTATTGATATAAGCATGGAAATAATTCATTCATAGAAATACATCTGTATGAAGGGAAGAACTTTTTTCTGTTTTATTTTTAAATTTCATTTCTAAAAATTTTGCAGTTTAATTATATTTATTTTTCTATACAGCAGGTTATTATTAGTTATCTATTTTATTCATATACATATATACAGGTCAATACCTATCTCCCAACTCATCTGACCACCAACACCCCATGGCTTCCCCCACTTGGTGTCCATACGTTTGTTCTCTACCTCTGTTTCTCTATTTCTGGCCTGCAAACCTGTTCATCTGTACCATATATCTAGGTTCCACATACATGCATTAATACAGAATATTTGTTTTGCTCTTTCTGACTTACTTCATTCTGTATGACAGTCTCTAGATCCACCGACTTCTCTACAAATAACCCAGTTTCATTCCTTTTCATGGCTGAGTCATATCCCATTTTATGTATGTACCACATCTTTATCCATTCATCTGTCTGTGGGCATTTAGGTTGCTTCCATTACCTGGCTATTGTAAATAGTGCTGCAATGAACATTGTGGTGAATGTGTGTTTTTGATTTATGGTTGTCTCTGTGTATATGCCCAGAAGTGGGATTTCTGGATCCTATGGTAATTCTATTTCTAGTTTCTTTAAGGAAACTCCATAATGTTCTCCATAGTGACTGTATCAATTTACCTTCCCACCAATAGTGGAAGAGGGTTCCTTTTGTCCACACCCTCCCCAGAATTTGTTGTTTGTAGATTTTCTGATGATGCCGATTCTAACAGGTGTGAGGTGATACCTCATTGTCGTTTTGATTTGCATTTCTCTAATAATTAGTGGTGTTGAGCAGCTTTTCATGTGCGTCTTGGCCGTCTCTTTGACTTCTTTGAAGAAACGTCTATTTAGATCTTCTGCCCATTTTTGTATTGGGTTGTTTGTTTTATTAATATTAAGCTGCGTGAGCTGTTTATATATATTGGAGATTAAACCCTTGTCCATTGATTCGTTTGCGAACGTTTTCGCCCATTCTGAGGGTTGCCTTTTTCCATTCCCGTTTTTTTTTAACCAAAAAAGAAAGAAAGCAAAAGAAGCAGAACACTAATGTGCGTGAAATATGCCTCTTGAAACTGTCGTTTTGAAATATGGACGTCTTTTGAACTTTTTGGTCGATATATGACCCCAGGATTTGTTTTCAGGGCAGGTGTCATTTACAGGCCTGCAATGATTTGGAATATCCACTGACCATTAGCGCTGGGATTAAAGCTGCTGTTGTGCGAAATGGCCACAAGGTGGCAGCAGTTCTCCCTTATCAAATCTGGTTACCAGGGCAACAGAGCCTCAATGGAAGCCTGTTCTAGATTGGAATTTAGAATGGAATGTGCCAGGAGAAAGCCCCTCAAGTTTGTCTCACTACTTCTTGTTCGTGTTTTTAATTTAATTTTTAATTTTTTATTACAGCAAGTTTGATTACAACGTTTGCTTGTTGTAGGTGTGCAAGATGTGGTTCTTTTACACATATACATATGTCTGTTCTTCCTGGGACCCTTTTCCCATGTACGTTATGACAGAATGTTGAGTAGTCTTCTCTTGGCATTCCGTAGGTCTTTGGTGATTATATATTTCACCTGTGTTTGTATATGTCTCTTAACCCCAATATCGTAATGAATCCAATCCTCACACCTTTCCATTGGTGAACCATAAGTTTGTTTAATGAATCTGTGATTGCCCTTCTCCGTGGAAATATCTGCCCTGGTATCCGTTTTTAGGTAACACCTATAAGTGATATCCTACGATATGTGTCTTTCACTTTCTGACTTACTACAAGTCACGTGATTACCTGAAGACTCATCTACGGGGCTGCAAATGGCATTGTGCTCCTTTTCTCCTTGGCTAATATTCTGTCTTAGCGAGGTCCATTTTCTGCAATGTGATTCCCTGAGGGCTGAGGATTAGCTGACCTGGGCAGCCTGACCCTGCCGGCAAGCCCTCCCCAGGTGTGCCTGGGTTGAGTTCAATAGAAACAGCACTCCAGGCAGCAATAGCCCCTGCAGCTGTGCCTGACTCCATATTCTCTGCCCCGTCAGCAGTCTCGGGGCTGTGCTGGTGGGAGGGTGTGAGGGTCCACGGCTTTGTTGGTGGCCCGGTGTGAGTGGGGCTCTGCTGGACTTTCTGCAGGAGTTGCCAGGCTGCCACCTGTAAAGAAGAGGATGTGTCACCCATAACTTCCACTGGAATTTCTCTCCGGGCTGAGGTGAGGAAGGAAAAAAAGGAATGATGGCCGGGACAGGAGGGGTATATCAGGCAGGGAAATGGAAAGCTTCTAGAAGAGTGCCCGGGGCCAGGACCATCCTGGCTGGCCTGCAGGCACCAAGTTGGCCTGCATGCTGTCGCTGGTGTGGCTCCACGGCCCTTCCTCTAGGCTTTCAAGCCCTTGTACATATTCAGGTGTTTTACCTGGGAAGGGTGGGAACAGTTCAGCAGCAGCTGGCCTGGGGCTCAGCTCACGTTTACTCACAGAGGCCTCGGCACGGTCCCCCAGCTTTGCAATGACGACGCTCCTTGCGTGGGGGGGCCGGGCTGCTGGCTGTATGGGAGATGATTCCCCACCTCTGACCAATGTCAGAATTGTTTACCGCTGGAGCAAGTGCCCTGATAGGGTATTCCTCTGTATAACTGCTGGGTTCAGGTTTTTTTTTTCTTTTTTGGTTCAAGTTAGAATTTATTCATCTTTTATGTATTTATTGATATAAGCATGGAAATAATTCATTCATAGAAATACATCTGTGTGAAGGGAAGAACTTTTTTCTGTTTTATTTTTAAATTTCATTTCTAAAAATTTTGCAGTTTAATTATATTTATTTTTCGATACAGCAGGTTATTATTAGTTATCTATTTTATTCATATACATATATACAGGCCAATACCTATCTCCCAACTCATCTGACCACCATCACCCCATGGCTTCCCCCACTTGGTGTCCATACGTTTGTTCTCTACCTCTGTTTCTCTATTTCTGCCCTGCAAACCTGTTCATCTGTACCATATATCTAGGTTCCACATACATGCATTAATACAGAATATTTGTTTTGCTCTTTCTGACTTACTTCATTCTGTATGACAGTCTCTAGATCCACCGACTTCTCTACAAATAACCCAGTTTCATTCCTTTTCATGGCTGAGTCATATCCCATTTTATGTATGTACCACATCTTTATCCATTCATCTGTCTGTGGGCATTTAGGTTGCTTCCATTACCTGGCTATTGTAAATAGTGCTGCAATGAACATTGTGGTGAATGTGTGTTTTTGATTTATGGTTGTCTCTGTGTATATGCCCAGAAGTGGGATTGCTGGATCCTATGGTAATTCTATTTCTAGTTTCTTTAAGGAAACTCCACACTGTTCCCCATAGTGACTGTATCAATTTACCTTCCCACCAATAGTGGAAGAGGGTTCCTTTTGTCCACACCCTCCCCAGAATTTGTTGTTTGTTGATTTTCTGATGATGCCGATTCTAACAGGTGTGAGGTGATACCTCATTGTCGTTTTGATTTGCATTTCTCTAATAATTAGTGGTGTTGAGCATCTTTTCATGTGCGTCTTGGCCATCTCTGTGACTTCTTTGAAGAAACGTCTATTTAGATCTTCTGCCCATTTTTGTATTGGGTTGTTTGTTTTATTAATATTAAGCTGCGTGAGCTGTTTATATATATTGGAGATTAAACCCTTGTCCATTGATTCGTTTGCGAACGTTTTGGCCCATTCTGAGGGTTGCCTTTTTCCATTCCCGTTTTTTTTTAACCAAAAAAGAAAGAAAGCAAAAGAAGCAGAACACTAATGTGCGTGAAATATGCCTCTTGAAACTGTCGTTTTGAAATATGGACGTCTTTTGAACTTTTTGGTCGATATATAACCCCAGGATTTGTTTTCAGGGCAGGTGTCATTTACAGGCCTGCAATGATTTGGAATATCCACTGACCATTAGCGCTGGGATTAAAGCTGCTGTTGTGCGAAATGGCCACAAGGTGGCAGCAGTTCTCCCTTAGCAAATCTGGTTACCAGGGCAACAGAGCCTCAATGGAAGCCTGTTCTAGATTGGAATTTAGAATGGAATGTGCCAGGAGAAAGCCCCTCAAGTTTGTCTCACTACTTCTTGTTCGTGTTTTTAATTTAATTTTTAATTTTTTATTACAGCAAGTTTGATTACAACGTTTGCTTGTTGTAGGTATGCAAGATGTGGTTCTTTTAAACATATACATATGTCTGTTCTTCCTGGGACCCTTTTCCCATGTACGTTATGACAGAATGTTGAGTAGTCTTCTCTTGGCATTCCGTAGGTCTTTGGTGATTATATATTTCACCTGTGTTTGTATATGTCTCTTAACCCCAATATCGTAATGAATCCAATCCTCACACCTTTCCATTGGTGAACCATAAGTTTGTTTAATGAATCTGTGATTGCCCTTCTCCGTGGAAATATCTGCCCTGGTATCCGTTTTTAGGTAACACCTATAAGTGATATCCTACGATATGTGTCTTTCACTTTCTGACTTACTACAAGTCACGTGATTACCTGAAGTCTCATCTACGGGGCTGCAAATGGCATTGTGCTCTTTTTCTCCTTGGCTAATATTCTGTCTTAGCGAGGTCCATTTTCTGCAATGTGATTCCCTGAGGGCTGAGGATTAGCTGACCTGGGCAGCCTGACCCTGCCGGCAAGCCCTCCCCAGGTGTGCCTGGGTTGAGTTCAATAGAAACAGCACTCCAGGCAGCAATAGCCCCTGCAGCTGTGCCTGACTCCATATTCTCTGCCCCGTCAGCAGTCTCGGGGCTGTGCTGGTGGGAGGGTGTGAGGGTCCACGGCTTTGTTGGTGGCCCGGTGTGAGTGGGGCTCTGCTGGAATTTCTGCAGGAGTTGCCAGGTTGCCACCTGTAAAGAAGAGGATGTGTCACCCATAACTTCCACTGGAATTTCTCACCGGGCTGAGGTGAGGGAGGAAAAAAAGGAGTGGGGGACGGGACAGGAGTGGTATCTCAGGCAGGGAAATGGAAAGCTTCCAGAAGAGCGCCCGGGGCCAGGACCATCCTGGATGGCCTGCAGGCACCAAGTTGGCCTGCGTGCTGTCGCTGGTGTGGCTCCACGGCCCTTCCTCTAGGCTTTCAAGCCCTTGTACATATTCAGGTGTTTTACCTGGGAAGGGTGGGAACAGTTCAGCAGCAGCTGGCCTGGGGTTCAGCTCACGTTTACTCACAGAGGCCTCGGCACGGTCCCCTAGCTTTGCAATGAGGATGCTCCTTGCGTGGGGGGGGCCGGGCTGCTGGCCGTATGGGAGATGATTCCCCACCTCTGACCAATGTCAGAATTGTTTACCGCTGGAGCAAGTGCCCTGATAGGGTATTCCTCTGTATAACTGCTGGGTTCAGGTTTTTTTTTTCTTTTTTGGTTCAAGTTAGAATTTATTCATCTTTTATGTATTTATTGATATAAGCATGGAAATAATTCATTCATAGAAATACATCTGTGTGAAGGGAAGAACTTTTTTCTGTTTTATTTTTAAATTTCATTTCTAAAAATTTTGCAGTTTAATTATATTTATTTTTCGATACAGCAGGTTATTATTAGTTATCTATTTTATTCATATACATATATACAGGTCAATACCTATCTCCCAACTCATCTGACCACCATCACCACATGGCTTCCCCCACTTGGTGTCCATACGTTTGTTCTCTACATCTGTTTCTCTATTTCTGCCCTGCAAACCTGTTCATCTGTACCATATATCTAGGTTCCACATACATGCATTAATACAGAATATTTGTTTTGCTCTTTCTGACTTACTTCATTCTGTATGACAGTCTCTAGATCCACCGACTTCTCTACAAATAACCCAGTTTCATTCCTTTTCATGGCTGAGTCATATCCCATTTTATGTATGTACCACATCTTTATCCATTCATCTGTCTGTGGGCATTTAGGTTGCTTCCATTACCTGGCTATTGTAAATAGTGCTGCAATGAACATTGTGGTGAATGTGTGTTTTTGATTTATGGATGTCTCTGTGTATATGCCCAGAAGTGGGATTGCTGGATCCTATGGTAATTCTATTTCTAGTTTCTTTAAGTAAACTCCATACTGTTCTCCATAGTGACTGTATCAATTTACCTTCCCACCAATAGTGGAAGAGGGTTCCTTTTGTCCACACCCTCCCCAGAATTTGTTGTTTGTAGATTTTCTGATGATGCCGATTCTAACAGGTGTGAGGTGATACCTCATTGTCGTTTTGATTTGCATTTCTCTAATAATTAGTGGTGTTGAGCAGCTTTTCATGTGCGTCTTGGCCGTCTCTGTGACTTCTTTGAAGAAACGTCTATTTAGATCTTCTGCCCATTTTTGTATTGGGTTGTTTGTTTTATTAATATTAAGCTGCGTGAGCTGTTTATATATATTGGAGATTAAACCCTTGTCCATTGATTCGTTTGCGAACGTTTTCGCCCATTCTGAGGGTTGCCTTTTTCCATTCCCGTTTTTTTTTAACCAAAAAAGAAAGAAAGCAAAAGAAGCAGAACACTAATGTGCGTGAAATATGCCTCTTGAAACTGTCGTTTTGAAATATGGACGTCTTTTGAACTTTTTGGTCGATATATGACCCCAGGATTTGTTTTCAGGGCAGGTGTCATTTACAGGCCTGCAATGATTTGGAATATCCACTGACCATTAGCGCTGGGATTAAAGCTGCTGTTGTGCGAAATGGCCACAAGGTGGCAGCAGTTCTCCCTTAGCAAATCTGGTTACCAGGGCAACAGAGCCTCAATGGAAGCCTGTTCTAGATTGGAATTTAGAATGGAATGTGCCAGGAGAAAGCCCCTCAAGTTTCTCTCACTACTTCTTGTTCGTGTTTTTAATTTAATTTTTAATTTTTTATTACAGCAAGTTTGATTACAACGTTTGCTTGTTGTAGGTGTGCAAGATGTGGTTCTTTTACACATATACATATGTCTGTTCTTCCTGGGACCCTTTTCCCATGTACGTTATGACAGAATGTTGAGTAGTCTTCTCTTGGCATTCCGTAGGTCTTTGGTGATTATATATTTCACCTGTGTTTGTATATGTCTCTTAACCCCAATATCGTAATGAATCCAATCCTCACACCTTTCCATTGGTGAACCATAAGTTTGTTTAATGAATCTGTGATTGCCCTTCTCCGTGGAAATATCTGCCCTGGTATCCGTTTTTAGGTAACACCTATAAGTGATATCCTACGATATGTGTCTTTCACTTTCTGACTTACTACAAGTCACGTGATTACCTGTAGACTCATCTACGGGGCTGCAAATGGCATTGTGCTCTTTTTTTCCTTGGCTAATATTCTGTCTTAGCGAGGTCCATTTTCTGCAATGTGATTCCCTGAGGGCTGAGGATTAGCTGACCTGGGCAGCCTGACCCTCCCGGCAAGCCCTCCCCAGGTGTGCCTGGGTTGAGGTCGATAGAAACAGCACTCCAGGCAGCAATAGCCCCTGCAGCTGTGCCTGATTCCATATTCTCTGCCCCGTCAGCAGTCTCGGGGCTGTGCTGGTGGGAGGGTGTGAGGGTCCACGGCTTTGTTGGTGGCCCGGTGTGAGTGGGGCTCTGCTGGACTTTCTGCAGGAGTTGCCAGGCTGCCACCTGTAAAGAAGAGGATGTGTCACCCATAACTTCCACTGGAATTTCTCTCCGGGCTGAGGTGAGGAAGGAAAAAAAGGAATGATGGCCGGGACAGGAGGGGTATATCAGGCAGGGAAATGGAAAGCTTCTAGAAGAGTGCCCGGGGCCAGGACCATCCTGGCTGGCCTGCAGGCACCAAGTTGGCCTGCATGCTGTCGCTGGTGTGGCTCCACGGCCCTTCCTCTAGGCTTTCAAGCCCTTGTACATATTCAGGTGTTTTACCTGGGAAGGGTGGGAACAGTTCAGCAGCAGCTGGCCTGGGGCTCAGCTCACGTTTACTCACAGAGGCCTCGGCACGGTCCCCCAGCTTTGCAATGACGATGCTCCTTGCGTGGGGGGGCCGGGCTGCTGGCTGTATGGGAGATGATTCCCCACCTCTGACCAATGTCAGAATTGTTTACCGCTGGAGCAAGTGCCCTGATAGGGTTTTCCTCTGTATAACTGCTGGGTTCAGGTTTTTTTTTTCTTTTTTGGTTCAAGTTAGAATTTATTCATCTTTTATGTATTTATTGATATAAGCATGGAAATAATTCATTCATAGAAATACATCTGTGTGAAGGGAAGAACTTTTTTCTGTTTTATTTTTAAATTTCATTTCTAAAAATTTTGCAGTTTAATTATATTTATTTTTCGATACAGCAGGTTATTATTAGTTATCTATTTTATTCATATACATATATACAGGTCAATACCTATCTCCCAACTCATCTGACCACCATCACCCCATGGCTTCCCCCACTTGGTGTCCATACGTTTGTTCTCTACCTCTGTTTCTCTATTTCTGCCCTGCAAACCTGTTCATCTGTACCATATATCTAGGTTCCACATACATGCATTAATACAGAATATTTGTTTTGCTCTTTCTGACTTACTTCATTCTGTATGACAGTCTCTAGATCCACCGACTTCTCTACAAATAACCCAGTTTCATTCCTTTTCATGGCTGAGTCATATCCCATTTTATGTATGTACCACATCTTTATCCATTCATCTGTCTGTGGGCATTTAGGTTGCTTCCATTACCTGGCTATTGTAAATAGTGCTGCAATGAACATTGTGGTGAATGTGTGTTTTTGATTTATGGTTGTCTCTGGGTATATGCCCAGAAGTGGGATTGCTGGATCCTATGGTAATTCTATTTCTAGTTTCTTTAAGGAAACTCCATACTGTTCTCCATAGTGACTGTATCAATTTACCTTCCCACCAATAGTGGAAGAGGGTTCCTTTTGTCCACACCCTCCCCAGAATTTGTTGTTTGTAGATTTTCTGATGATGCCGATTCTAACAGGTGTGAGGTGATACCTCATTGTCGTTTTGATTTGCATTTCTCTAATAATTAGTGGTGTTGAGCATCTTTTCATGTGCGTCTTGGCCGTCTCTGTGACTTCTTTGAAGAAACGTCTATTTAGATCTTCTGCCCATTTTTGTATTGGGTTGTTTGTTTTATTAATATTAAGCTGCGTGAGCTGTTTATATATATTGGAGATTAAACCCTTGTCCATTGATTCGTTTGCGAACGTTTTCGCCCATTCTGAGGGTTGCCTTTTTCCATTCCCGTTTTTTTTAACCAAAAAAGAAAGAAAGCAAAAGAAGCAGAACACTAATGTGCGTGAAATATGCCTCTTGAAACTGTCGTTTTGAAATATGGACGTCTTTTGAACTTTTTGGTCGATATATGACCCCAGGATTTGTTTTCAGGGCAGGTGTCATTTACAGGCCTGCAATGATTTGGAATATCCACTGACCAGTAGCGCTGGGATTAAAGCTGCTGTTGTGCGAAATGGCCACAAGGTGGCAGCAGTTCTCCCTTAGCAAATCTGGTTACCAGGGCAACAGAGCCTCAATGGAAGCCTGTTCTAGATTGGAATTTAGAATGGAATGTGCCAGGAGAAAGCCCCTCAAGTTTGTCTCACTACTTCTTGTTCGTGTTTTTAATTTAATTTTTAATTTTTTATTACAGCAAGTTTGATTACAACGTTTGCTTGTTGTAGGTGTGCAAGATGTGGTTCTTTTACACATATACATATGTCTGTTCTTCCTGGGACCCTTTTCCCATGTACGTTATGACAGAATGTTGAGTAGTCTTCTCTTGGCATTCCGTAGGTCTTTGGTGATTATATATTTCACCTGTGTTTGTATATGTCTCTTAACCCCAATATCGTAATGAATCCAATCCTCACACCTTTCCATTGGTGAACCATAAGTTTGTTTAATGAATCTGTGATTGTCCTTCTCCGTGGAAATATCTGCCCTGGTATCCGTTTTTAGGTAACACCTATAAGTGATATCCTACGATATGTGTCTTTCACTTTCTGACTTACTACAAGTCCCGTGCTTACCTGTAGACTCATCTACGGCGCTGCAAATGGCATTGTGCCCTTTTTTTCCTTGGCTAATATTCTGTCTTAGCGAGGTCCATTTTCTGCAATGTGATTCCCTGAGGGCTGAGGATTAGCTGACCTGGGCAGCCTGACCCTGCCGGCAAGCCCTCCCCAGGTGTGCCTGGGTTGAGTTCAATAGAAACAGCACTCCAGGCAGCAATAGCCCCTGCAGCTGTGCCTGACTCCATATTCTCTGCCCCGTCAGCAGTCTCGGGGCTGTGCTGGTGGGAGGGTGTGAGGGTCCACGGCTTTGTTGGTGGCCCGGTGTGAGTGGGTCTCTGCTGGAATTTCTGCAGGAGTTGCCAGGTTGCCACCTGTAAAGAAGAGGATGTGTCACCCATAATTTCCACTGGAATTTCTCTCCGGGCTGAGGTGAGGGAGGAAAAAAAAGAGTGGGGGCCGGGACAGGAGTGGTATCTCAGGCAGGGAAATGGAAAGCTTCCAGAAGAGCGCCCGGGGCCAGGACCATCCTGGCTGGCCTGCAGGCACCAAGTTGGCCTGCGTGCTGTCGCTGGTGTGGCTCCACGGCCCTTCCTCTAGGCTTTCAAGCCCTTGTACATATTCAGGTGTTTTACCTGGGAAGGGTGGGAACAGTTCAGCAGCAGCTGGCCTGGGGCTCAGCTCACGTTTACTCACAGAGGCCTCGGCACTGTCCCCCAGCTTTGCAATCAGGACGCTCCTTGCGTGGGGGGGCCAGGCTGCTGGCTGTATGGGAGATGATTCCCCACCTCTGACCAATCTCAGAATTGTTTACCGCTGGAACAAGTGCCCTGATAGGGTTTTCCTCTGTATAACTGCTGGGTACAGGATTTTTTTTTCTTTTTTGGTTCAAGTTAGAAGTTATTCATCTTTTATGTATTTATTGATATAAGCATGGAAATAATTCATTCATAGAAATACATCTGTGTGAAGGGAAGAACTTTTTTTCTGTTTTATTTTTAAATTTCATTTCTAAAAATTTTGCAGTTTAATCATATTTATTTTTCTATACAGCAGGTTATTATTAGTTATCTATTTTATTCATATACATATATACAGGTCAATACCTATCTCCCAACTCATCAGACCACCAACACCCCATGGCTTCCCCCACTTGGTGTCCATACGTTTGTTCTCTACCTCTGTTTCTCTATTTCTGCCCTGCAAACCTGTTCATCTGTACCATATATCTAGGTTCTACATACATGCATTAATACAGAATATTTGTTTTGCTCTTTCTGACTTACTTCATTCTGTATGACAGTCTCTAGATCCACCGACTTCTCTACAAATAACCCAGTTTCATTCCTTTTCATGGCTGAGTCATATCCCATTTTATGTATGTACCACATCTTTACCCATTCGTCTGTCTGTGGGCATTTAGGTTGCTTCCATTACCTGGCTATTGTAAATAGTGCTGCAATGAACATTGTGGTGAATGTGTGTTTTTGATTTATGGTTGTCTCTGGGTATATGCCCAGAAGTGGGATTGCTGGATCCGATGGTAATTCTATTCCTAGTTTCTTTAAGGAAACTCCATACTGTTCTCCATAGTGACTGTATCAATTTACCTTCCCACTAATAGTGGAAGAGGGTTCCTTTTGTCCACACCCTCCCCAGAATTTGTTGTTTGTAGATTTTCTGATGCTGCCGATTCTAACAGGTGTGAGGTGATACCTCATTGTCATTTTGATTTGCATTTCTCTAATAATTAGTGGTGTTGAGCATCTTTTCATGTGCGTCTTGGCCGTCTCTGTGACTTCTTTGAAGAAACGTCTATTTAGATCTTCTGCCCATTTTTGTATTGGGTTGTTTGTTTTATTAATATTAAGCTGCGTGAGCTGTTTATATATATTGGAGATTAAACCCTTGTCCATTGATTCGTTTGCGAACGTTTTTGCCCATTCTGAGGGTTGCCTTTTTCCATTCCCTTTTTTTTTAACCAAAAAAGAAAGAAAGCAAAAGAAGCAGAACACTAATGTGCGTGAAATATGCCTCTTGAAACTGTCGTTTTGAAATATGGACGTCTTTTGAACTTTTTGGTCGATATATGACCCCAGGATTTGTTTTCAGGGCAGGTGTCATTTACAGGCCTGCAATGATTTGGAATATCCACTGACCATTAGCGCTGGGATTAAAGCTGCTGTTGTGTGAAACGGCCACAAGGTGGCAGCAGTTCTCCCTTAGCAAATCTGGTTACCAGGGCAACAGAGCCTCAATGGAAGCCTGTTCTAGATTGGAATTTAGAATGGAATGTGCCAGGAGAAAGCCCCTCAAGTTTCTCTCACTACTTCTTGTTCGTGTTTTTAATTTAATTTTTAATTTTTTATTACAGCAAGTTTGATTACAACGTTTGCTTGTTGTAGGTGTGCAAGATGTGGTTCTTTTACACATATACATATGTCTGTTCTTCCTGGGACCCTTTTCCCATGTACGTTATGACAGAATGTTGAGTAGTCTTCTCTTGGCATTCCGTAGGTCTTTGGTGATTATATATTTCACCTGTGTTTGTATATGTCTCTTAACCCCAATATCGTAATGAATCCAATCCTCACACCTTTCCATTGGTGAACCATAAGTTTGTTTAATGAATCTGTGATTGCCCTTCTCCGTGGAAATATCTGCCCTGGTATCCGTTTTTAGGTAACACCTATAAGTGATATCCTACGATATGTGTCTTTCACTTTCTGACTTACTACAAGTCACGTGATTACCTGTAGACTCATCTACGGGGCTGCAAATGGCATTGTGCTCTTTTTCTCCTTGGCTAATATTCTGTCTTAGCGAGGTCCATTTTCTGCAATGTGATTCCCTGAGGGCTGAGGATTAGCTGACCTGGGCAGCCTGACCCTGCCGGCAAGCCCTCCCCAGGTGTGCCTGGGTTGAGTTCAATAGAAACAGCACTCCAGGCAGCAATAGCCCCTGCAGCTGTGCCTGACTCCATATTCTCTGCCCCGTCAGCAGTCTCGGGGCTGTGCTGGTGGGAGGGTGTGAGGGTCCACGGCTTTGTTGCTGGCCCGGTGTGAGTGGGGATCTGCTGGAATTTCTGCAGGAGTTGCCAGGTTGCCACCTGTAAAGAAGAGGATGTGTCACCCATAACTTCCACTGGAATTTCTCTCCGGGCTGAGGTGAGGGAGGAAAAAAAGGAGTGGGGGCCGGGACAGGAGTGGTATCTCAGGCAGGGAAATGGAAAGCTTCCAGAAGAGCGCCCGGGGCCAGGACCATCCTGGATGGCCTGCAGGCACCAAGTTGGCCTGCGTGCTGTCGCTGGTGTGGCTCCACGGCCCTTCCTCTAGGCTTTCAAGCCCTTGTACATATTCAGGTGTTTTACCTGGGAAGGGTGGGAACAGTTCAGCAGCAGCTGGCCTGGGGCTCAGCTCACGTTTACTCACAGAGGCCTCGGCACGGTCCCCTAGGTTTGCAATGAGGATGCTCCTTGCGTGGGGGGGCCGGGCTGCTGGCCGTATGGGAGATGATTCCCCACCTCTGACCAATGTCAGAATTGTTTACCGCTGGAGCAAGTGCCCTGATAGGGTATTCCTCTGTATAACTGCTGGGTTCAGGTTTTTTTTTTCTTTTTTGGTTCAAGTTAGAATTTATTCATCTTTTATGTATTTATTGATATAAGCATGGAAATAATTCATTCATAGAAATACATCTGTGTGAAGGGAAGAACTTTTTTCTGTTTTATTTTTAAATTTCATTTCTAAAAATTTTGCAGTTTAATTATATTTATTTTTCGATACAGCAGGTTATTATTAGTTATCTATTTTATTCATATACATATATACAGGTCAATACCTATCTCCCAACTCATCTGACCACCATCACCCCATGGCTTCCCCCACTTGGTGTCCATACGTTTGTTCTCTACCTCTGTTTCTCTATTTCTGCCCTGCAAACCTGTTCATCTGTACCATATATCTAGGTTCCACATACATGCATTAATACAGAATATTTGTTTTGCTCTTTCTGACTTACTTCATTCTGTATGACAGTCTCTAGATCCACCGACTTCTCTACAAATAACCCAGTTTCATTCCTTTTCATGGCTGAGTCATATCCCATTTTATGTATGTACCACATCTTTATCCATTCATCTGTCTGTGGGCATTTAGGTTGCTTCCATTACCTGGCTATTGTAAATAGTGCTGCAATGAACATTGTGGTGAATGTGTGTTTTTGATTTATGGTTGTCTCTGTGTATATGCCCAGAAGTGGGATTGCTGGATCCTATGGTAATTCTATTTCTAGTTTCTTTAAGGAAACTCCATACTGTTCTCCATAGTGACTGTATCAATTTACCTTCCCACCAATAGTGGAAGAGGGTTCCTTTTGTCCACACCCTCCCCAGAATTTGTTGTTTGTAGATTTTCTGATGATGCCGATTCTAACAGGTGTGAGGTGATACCTCATTGTCGTTTTGATTTGCATTTCTCTAATAATTAGTGGTGTTGAGCAGCTTTTCATGTGCGTCTTGGCCGTCTCTGTGACTTCTTTGAAGAAACGTCTATTTAGATCTTCTGCCCATTTTTGTATTGGGTTGTTTGTTTTATTAATATTAAGCTGTGTGAGCTGTTTATATATATTGGAGATTAAACCCTTGTCCATTGATTCGTTTGCGAACGTTTTCGCCCATTCTGAGGGTTGCCTTTTTCCATTCCCGTTTTTTTTTAACCAAAAAAGAAAGAAAGCAAAAGAAGCAGAACACTAATGTGCGTGAAATATGCCTCTTGAAACTGTCGTTTTGAAATATGGACGTCTTTTGAACTTTTTGGTCGATATATGACCCCAATATTTGTTTTCAGGGCAGGTGTCATTTACAGGCCTGCAATGATTTGGAATATCCACTGACCATTAGCGCTGGGATTAAAGCTGCTGTTGTGTGAAACGGCCACAAGGTGGCAGCAGTTCTCCCTTAGCAAATCTGGTTACTAGGGCAACAGAGCCTCAATGGAAGCCTGTTCTAGATTGGAATTTAGAATGGAATGTGCCAGGAGAAAGCCCCTCAAGTTTGTCTCACTACTTCTTGTTCGTGTTTTTAATTTAATTTTTAATTTTTTATTACAGCAAGTTTGATTACAACGTTTGCTTGTTGTAGGTGTTCAAGGTGTGGTTCTGTTACACATATACATATGTCTGTTCTTCCTGGGACCCTTTTCCCATGTACGTTATGACAGAATGTTGAGTAGTCTTCTCTTGGCATTCCGTAGGTCTTTGGTGATTATATATTTCACCTGTGTTTCTATATGTCTCTTAACCCCAATATCGTAATGAATCCAATCCTCACACCTTTCCATTGGTGAACCATAAGTTTGTTTAATGAATCTGTGATTGCCCTTCTCCGTGGAAATATCTGCCCTGGTATCCGTTTTTAGGTAACACCTATAAGTGATATCCTACGATATGTGTCTTTCACTTTCTGACTTACTACAAGTCCCGTGCTTACCTGTAGACTCATCTACGGGGCTGCAAATGGCATTGTGCCCTTTTTTTCCTTGGCTAATATTCTGTCTTAGCGAGGTCCATTTTCTGCAATGTGATTCCCTGAGGGCTGAGGATTAGCTGACCTGGGCAGCCTGACCCTCCCGGCAAGCCCTCCCCAGGTGTGCGTGGGTTGAGGTCGATAGAAACAGCACTCCAGGCAGCAATAGCCCCTGCAGCTGTGCCTGATTCCATATTCTCTGCCCCGTCAGCAGTCTCGGGGCTGTGCTGGTGGGAGGGTGTGAGGGTCCACGGCTTTGTTGGTGGCCCGGTGTGAGTGGGGCTCTGCTGGACTTTCTGCAGGAGTTGCCAGGCTGCCACCTGTAAAGAAGAGGATGTGTCACCCATAATTTCCACTGGAATTTCTCTCCGGGCTGAGGTGAGGAAGGAAAAAAAGGAATGATGGCCGGGACAGGAGGGGTATATCAGGCAGGGAAATGGAAAGCTTCCAGAAGAGCGCCCGGGGCCAGGACCATCCTGGCTGGCCTGCAGGCACCAAGTTGGCCTGCGTGCTGTCGCTGGTGTGGCTCCACGGCCCTTCCTCTAGGCTTTCAAGCCCTTGTACATATTCAGGTGTTTTACCTGGGAAGGGTGGGAACAGTTCAGCAGCAGCTGGCCTGGGGCTCAGCTCACGTTTACTCACAGAGGCCTCGGCACGGTCCCCCAGCTTTGCAATGAGGACGCTCCTTGCGTGGGGGGGCCGGGCTGCTGGCTGTATGGGAGATGATTCCCCACCTCTGACCAATCTCAGAATTGTTTACCGCTGGAGCAAGTGCCCTGATAGGGTTTTCCTCTGTATAACTGCTGGGTTCAGTTTTTTTTTTCTTTTTTGGTTCAAGTTAGAATTTATTCATCTTTTATGTATTTATTGATATAAGCATGGAAATAATTCATTCATAGAAATACATCTGTGTGAAGGGAAGAACTTTTTTCTGTTTTATTTTTAAAATTCATTTCTAAAAATTTTGCAGTTTAATTATATTTATTTTTCTATACAGCAGGTTATTATTAGTTATCTATTTTATTCTTATATATATATACAGGTCAATACCTATCTCCCAACTCATCTGACCACCATCACCCCATGGCTTCCCCCACTTGGTGTCCATACGTTTGTTCTCTACCTCTGTTTCTCTATTTCTGCCCTGCAAACCTGTTCATCTGTACCATATATCTAGGTTCCACATACATGCATTAATACAGAATATTTGTTTTGCTCTTTCTGACTTACTTCATTCTGTATGACAGTCTCTAGATCCACCGACTTCTCTACAAATAACCCAGTTTCATTCCTTTTCATGGCTGAGTCATATCCCATTTTATGTATGTACCACATCTTTATCCATTCGTCTGTCTGTGGGCATTTAGGTTGCTTCCATTACCTGGCTATTGTAAATAGTGCTGCAATGAACATTGTGGTGAATGTGTGTTTTTGATTTATGGTTGTCTCTGGGTATATGCCCAGAAGTGGGATTGCTGGATCCGATGGTAATTCTATTCCTAGTTTCTTTAAGGAAACTCCATACTGTTCTCCATAGTGACTGTATCAATTTACCTTCCCACTAATAGTGGAAGAGGGTTCCTTTTGTCCACACCCTCCCCAGAATTTGTTGTTTGTAGATTTTCTGATGCTGCCGATTCTAACAGGTGTGAGGTGATACCTCATTGTCGTTTTGATTTGCATTTCTCTAATAATTAGTGGTGTTGAGCAGCTTTTCATGTGCGTCTTGGCCGTCTCTGTGACTTCTTTGAAGAAACGTCTATTTAGATCTTCTGCCCATTTTTGTATTCGGTTGTTTGTTTTATTAATATTAAGCTGCGTGAGCTGTTTATATATATTGGAGATTAAACCCTTGTCCATTGATTCGTTTGCGAACGTTTTCGCCCATTCTGAGGGTTGCCTTTTTCCATTCCCGTTTTTTTTTAACCAAAAAAGAAAGAAAGCAAAAGAAGCAGAACACTAATGTGCGTGAAATATGCCTCTTGAAACTGTCGTTTTGAAATATGGACGTCTTTTGAACTTTTTGGTCGATATATGACCCCAGGATTTGTTTTCAGGGCAGGTGTCATTTACAGGCCTGCAATGATTTGGAATATCCACTGACCATTAGCGCTGGGATTAAAGCTGCTGTTGTGTGAAACGGCCAAAAGGTGGTAGCAGTTCTCCCTTAGCAAATCTGGTTACTAGGGCAACAGAGCCTCAATGGAAGCCTGTTCTAGATTGGAATTTAGAATGGAATGTGCCAGGAGAAAGCCCCTCAAGTTTGTCTCACTACTTCTTGTTCGTGTTTTTAATTTAATTTTTAATTTTTTATTACAGCAATTTTGATTACAACGTTTGCTTGTTGTAGGTGTGCAAGATGTGGTTCTGTTACACATATACATATGTCTGTTCTTCCTGGGACCCTTTTCCCATGTACATTATGACAGAATGTTGAGTAGTCTTCTCTTGGCATTCCGTAGGTCTTTGGTGATTATATATTTCACCTGTGTTTGTATATGTCTCTTAACCCCAATATCGTAATGAATCCAATCCTCACACCTTTCCATTGGTGAACCATAAGTTTGTTTAATGAATCTGTGATTGCCCTTCTCCGTGGAAATATCTACCCTGGTATCCGTTTTTAGGTAACACCTATAAGTGATATCCTACGATATGTGTCTTTCACTTTCTGACTTACTACAAGTCCCGTGCTTACCTGTAGACTCATCTACGGGGCTGCAAATGGCATTGTGCCCATTTTTTCCTTGGCTAATATTCTGTCTTAGCGAGGTCCATTTTCTGCAATGTGATTCCCTGAGGGCTGAGGATTAGCTGACCTGGGCAGCCTGACCCTGCCGGCAAGCCCTCCCCAGGTGTGCGTGGGTTGAGGTCGATAGAAACAGCACTCCAGGCAGCAATAGCCCCTGCAGCTGTGCCTGATTCCATATTCTCTGCCCCGTCAGCAGTCTCGGGGCTGTGCTGGTGGGAGGGTGTGAGGGTCCACGGCTTTGTTGGTGGCCCGGTGTGAGTGGGGCTCTGCTGGACTTTCTGCAGGAGTTGCCAGGCTGCCACCTGTAAAGAAGAGGATGTGTCACCCATAACTTCCACTGGAATTTCTCTCCGGGCTGAGGTGAGGAAGGAAAAAAAGGAATGATGGCCGGGACAGGAGGGGTATATCAGGCAGGGAAATGGAAAGCTTCTAGAAGAGTGCCCGGGGCCAGGACCATCCTGGCTGGCCTGCAGGCACCAATTTGGCCTGCATGCTGTCGCTGGTGTGGCTCCACGGCCCTTCCTCTAGGCTTTCAAGCCCTTGTACATATTCAGGTGTTTTACCTGGGAAGGGTGGGAACAGTTCAGCAGCAGCTGGCCTGGGGCTCAGCTCACGTTTACTCACAGAGGCCTCGGCACTGTCTCCCAGCTTTGCAATCAGGACGCTCCTTGCGTGGGGGCGCCGGGCTGCTGGCTGTATGGGAGATGATTCCCCACCTCTGACCAATCTCAGAATTGTTTACCGCTGGAACAAGTGCCCTGATAGGGGTTTCCTTGTATAACTGCTGGGTACAGGATTTTTTTTTCTTTTTTGGTTCAAGTTAGAAGTTATTCATCTTTTATGTATTTATTGATATAAGCATGGAAATAATTCATTCATAGAAATACATCTGTGTGAAGGGAAGAACTTTTTTTCTGTTTTATTTTTAAATTTCATTTCTAAAAATTTTGCAGTTTAATCATATTTATTTTTCTATACAGCAGGTTATTATTAGTTATCTATTTTATTCATATACATATATACAGGTCAATACCTATCTCCCAACTCATCTGGCCACCAACACCCCATGGCTTCCCCCACTTGGTGTCCATACGTTTGTTCTCTACCTCTGTTTCTCTATTTCTGCCCTGCAAACCTGTTCATCTGTACCATATATCTAGGTTCCACATACATGCATTAATACAGAATATTTGTTTTGCTCTTTCTGACTTACTTCATTCTGTATGACAGTCTCTAGATCCACCGACTTCTCTACAAATAACCCAGTTTCATTCCTTTTCATGGCTGAGTCATATCCCATTTTATGTATGTACCACATCTTTATCCATTCGTCTGTCTGTGGGCATTTAGGTTGCTTCCATTACCTGGCTATTGTAAATAGTGCTGCAATGAACATTGTGGTGAATGTGTGTTTTTGATTTATGGTTGTCTCTGGGTATATGCCCAGAAGTGGGATTGCTGGATCCGATGGTAATTCTATTCCTAGTTTCTTTAAGGAAACTCCATACTGTTCTCCATAGTGACTGTATCAATTTACCTTCCCACTAATAGTGGAAGAGGGTTCCTTTTGTCCACACCCTCCCCAGAATTTGTTGTTTGTAGATTTTCTGATGCTGCCGATTCTAACAGGTGTGAGGTGATACCTCATTGTCGTTTTGATTTGCATTTCTCTAATAATTAGTGGTGTTGAGCAGCTTTTCATGTGCGTCTTGGCCGTCTCTGTGACTTCTTTGAAGAAACGTCTATTTAGATCTTCTGCCCATTTTTGTATTGGGTTGTTTGTTTTATTAATATTAAGCTGCGTGAGCTGTTTATATATATTGGAGATTAAACCCTTGTCCATTGATTCGTTTGCGAACGTTTTCGCCCATTCTGAGGGTTGCCTTTTTCCATTCCCGTTTTTTTTTAACCAAAAAAGAAAGAAAGCAAAAGAAGCAGAACACTAATGTGCGTGAAATATGCCTCTTGAAACTGTCGTTTTGAAATATGGACGTCTTTTGAACTTTTTGGTCGATATATGACCCCAGGATTTGTTTTCAGGGCAGGTGTCATTTACAGGCCTGCAATGATTTGGAATATCCACTGACCATTAGCGCTGGGATTAAAGCTGCTGTTGTGTGAAACGGCCAAAAGGTGGTAGCAGTTCTCCCTTAGCAAATCTGGTTACTAGGGCAACAGAGCCTCAATGGAAGCCTGTTCTAGATTGGAATTTAGAATGGAATGTGCCAGGAGAAAGCCCCTCAAGTTTGTCTCACTACTTCTTGTTCGTGTTTTTAATTTAATTTTTAATTTTTTATTACAGCAAGTTTGATTACAACGTTTGCTTGTTGTAGGTGTGCAAGATGTGGTTCTGTTACACATATACATATGTCTGTTCTTCCTGGGACCCTTTTCCCATGTACATTATGACAGAATGTTGAGTAGTCTTCTCTTGGCATTCCGTAGGTCTTTGGTGATTATATATTTCACCTGTGTTTGTATATGTCTCTTAACCCCAATATCGTAATGAATCCAATCCTCACACCTTTCCATTGGTGAACCATAAGTTTGTTTAATGAATCTGTGATTGCCCTTCTCCGTGGAAATATCTACCCTGGTATCCGTTTTTAGGTAACACCTATAAGTGATATCCTACGATATGTGTCTTTCACTTTCTGACTTACTACAAGTCCCGTGCTTACCTGTAGACTCATCTACGGGGCTGCAAATGGCATTGTGCCCATTTTTTCCTTGGCTAATATTCTGTCTTAGCGAGGTCCATTTTCTGCAATGTGATTCCCTGAGGGCTGAGGATTAGCTGACCTGGGCAGCCTGACCCTGCCGGCAAGCCCTCCCCAGGTGTGCGTGGGTTGAGGTCGATAGAAACAGCACTCCAGGCAGCAATAGCCCCTGCAGCTGTGCCTGATTCCATATTCTCTGCCCCGTCAGCAGTCTCGGGGCTGTGCTGGTGGGAGGGTGTGAGGGTCCACGGCTTTGTTGGTGGCCCGGTGTGAGTGGGGCTCTGCTGGACTTTCTGCAGGAGTTGCCAGGCTGCCACCTGTAAAGAAGAGGATGTGTCACCCATAACTTCCACTGGAATTTCTCTCCGGGCTGAGGTGAGGAAGGAAAAAAAGGAATGATGGCCGGGACAGGAGGGGTATATCAGGCAGGGAAATGGAAAGCTTCTAGAAGAGTGCCCGGGGCCAGGACCATCCTGGCTGGCCTGCAGGCACCAATTTGGCCTGCATGCTGTCGCTGGTGTGGCTCCACGGCCCTTCCTCTAGGCTTTCAAGCCCTTGTACATATTCAGGTGTTTTACCTGGGAAGGGTGGGAACAGTTCAGCAGCAGCTGGCCTGGGGCTCAGCTCACGTTTACTCACAGAGGCCTCGGCACTGTCTCCCAGCTTTGCAATCAGGACGCTCCTTGCGTGGGGGCGCCGGGCTGCTGGCTGTATGGGAGATGATTCCCCACCTCTGACCAATCTCAGAATTGTTTACCGCTGGAACAAGTGCCCTGATAGGGGTTTCCTTGTATAACTGCTGGGTACAGGATTTTTTTTTCTTTTTTGGTTCAAGTTAGAAGTTATTCATCTTTTATGTATTTATTGATATAAGCATGGAAATAATTCATTCATAGAAATACATCTGTGTGAAGGGAAGAACTTTTTTTCTGTTTTATTTTTAAATTTCATTTCTAAAAATTTTGCAGTTTAATCATATTTATTTTTCTATACAGCAGGTTATTATTAGTTATCTATTTTATTCATATACATATATACAGGTCAATACCTATCTCCCAACTCATCTGGCCACCAACACCCCATGGCTTCCCCCACTTGGTGTCCATACGTTTGTTCTCTACCTCTGTTTCTCTATTTCTGCCCTGCAAACCTGTTCATCTGTACCATATATCTAGGTTCCACATACATGCATTAATACAGAATATTTGTTTTGCTCTTTCTGACTTACTTCATTCTGTATGACAGTCTCTAGATCCACCGACTTCTCTACAAATAACCCAGTTTCATTCCTTTTCATGGCTGAGTCATATCCCATTTTATGTATGTACCACATCTTTATCCATTCGTCTGTCTGTGGGCATTTAGGTTGCTTCCATTACCTGGCTATTGTAAATATTGCTGCAATGAACATTGTGGTGAATGTGTGTTTTTGATTTATGGTTGTCTCTGGGTATATGCCCAGAAGTGGGATTGCTGGATCCGATGGTAATTCTATTCCTAGTTTCTTTAAGGAAACTCCATACTGTTCTCCATAGTGACTGTATCAATTTACCTTCCCACTAATAGTGGAAGAGGGTTCCTTTTGTCCACACCCTCCCCAGAATTTGTTGTTTGTAGATTTTCTGATGCTGCCGATTCTAACAGGTGTGAGGTGATACCTCATTGTCGTTTTGATTTGCATTTCTCTAATAATTAGTGGTGTTGAGCAGCTTTTCATGTGCGTCTTGGCCGTCTCTGTGACTTCGTTGAAGAAACGTCTATTTAGATCTTCTGCCCATTTTTGTATTGGGTTGTTTGTTTTATTAATATTAAGCTGCGTGAGCTGTTTATATATATTGGAGATTAAACCCTTGTCCATTGATTCGTTTGCGAACGTTTTCGCCCATTCTGAGGGTTGCCTTTTTCCATTCCCATTTTTTTTTAACCAAAAAAGAAAGAAAGCAAAAGAAGCAGAACACTAATGTGCGTGAAATATGCCTCTTGAAACTGTCGTTTTGAAATATGGACGTCTTTTGAACTTTTTGGTCGATATATGACCCCAGGATTTGTTTTCAGGGCAGGTGTCATTTACAGGCCTGCAATGATTTGGAATATCCACTGACCAGTAGCGCTGGGATTAAAGCTGCTGTTGTGCGAAATGGCCACAAGGTGGCAGCAGTTCTCCCTTAGCAAATCTGGTTACCAGGGCAACAGAGCCTCAATGGAAGCCTGTTCTAGATTGGAATTTAGAATGGAATGTGCCAGGAGAAAGCCCCTCAAGTTTGTCTCACTACTTCTTGTTCGTGTTTTTAATTTAATTTTTAATTTTTTATTACAGCAAGTTTGATTACAACGTTTGCTTGTTGTAGGTGTGCAAGATGTGGTTCTTTTACACATATACATATGTCTGTTCTTCCTGGGACCCTTTTCCCATGTACGTTATGACAGAATGTTGAGTAGTCTTCTCTTGGCATTCCGTAGGTCTTTGGTGATTATATATTTCACCTGTGTTTGTATATGTCTCTTAACCCCAATATCGTAATGAATCCAATCCTCACACCTTTCCATTGGTGAACCATAAGTTTGTTTAATGAATCTGTGATTGCCCTTCTCCGTGGAAATATCTGCCCTGGTATCCGTTTTTAGGTAACACCTATAAGTGATATCCTACGATATGTGTCTTTCACTTTCTGACTTACTACAAGTCCCGTGCTTACCTGTAGACTCATCTACGGGGCTGCAAATGGCATTGTGCCCTTTTTTTCCTTGGCTAATATTCTGTCTTAGCGAGGTCCATTTTCTGCAATGTGATTCCCTGAGGGCTGAGGATTAGCTGACCTGGGCAGTCTGACCCTGCCGGCAAGCCCTCCCCAGGTGTGCGTGGGTTGAGGTCGATAGAAACAGCACTCCAGGCAGCAATAGCCCCTGCAGCTGTGCCTGATTCCATATTCTCTGCCCCGTCAGCAGTCTCGGGGCTGTGCTGGTGGGAGGGTGTGAGGGTCCACGGCTTTGTTGGTGGCCCGGTGTGAGTGGGGCTCTGCTGGACTTTCTGCAGGAGTTGCCAGGGTGCAACCTGTAAAGAAGAGGATGTGTCACCCATAACTTCCACAGGAATTTCTCTCCGGGCTGAGGTGAGGAAGGAAAAAAAGGAATGATGGCCGGGACAGGAGGGGTATATCAGGCAGGGAAATGGAAAGCTTCTAGAAGAGTGCCCGGGGCCAGGACCATCCTGGCTGGCCTGCAGGCACCAAGTTGGCCTGCATGCTGTCGCTGGTGTGGCTCCACGGCCCTTCCTCTAGGCTTTCAAGCCCTTGTACATATTCAGGTGTTTTACCTGGGAAGGGTGGGAACAGTTCAGCAGCAGCTGGCCTGGGGCTCAGCTCACGTTTACTCACAGAGGCCTCGGCACAGTCCCCCAGGTTTGCAATGAGGATGCTCCTTGCGTGGGGGGGCCGGGCTGCTGGCTGTATGGGAGATGATTCCCCACCTCTGACCAATGTCAGAATTGTTTACCGCTGGAGCAAGTGCCCTGATAGGGTTTTCCTCTGTATAACTGCTGGGTTCAGGTTTTTTTTTCTTTTTTGGTTCAAGTTAGAATTTATTCATCTATTATGTATTTATTGATATAAGCATGGAAATAATTCATTCATAGAAATACATCTGTGTGAATGGAAGAACTTTTTTCTGTTTTATTTTTAAATTTCATTTCTAAAAATTTTGCAGTTTAATTATATTTATTTTTCTATACAGCAGGTTATTATTAGTTATCTATTTTATTCATATACATATATACAGGTCAATACCTATCTCCCAACTCATCTGACCACCATCACCCCATGGCTTCCCCCCCTTGGTGTCCATACGTTTGTTCTCTACCTCTGTTTCTCTATTTCTGCCCTGCAAACCTGTTCATCTGTACCATATATCTAGGTTCCACATACATGCATTAATACAGAATATTTGTTTTGCTCTTTCTGACTTACTTCATTCTGTATGACAGTCTCTAGATCCACCGACTTCTCTACAAATAACCCAGTTTCATTCCTTTTCATGGCTGAGTCATATCCCATTTTATGTATGTACCACATCTTTATCCATTCATCTGTCTGTGGGCATTTAGGTTGCTTCCATTACCTGGCTATTGTAAATAGTGCTGCAATGAACATTGTGGTGAATGTGTGTTTTTGATTTATGGTTGTCTCTGTGTATATGCCCAGAAGTGGGATTGCTGGATCCTATGGTAATTCTATTTCTAGTTTCTTTAAGGAAACTCCATACTGTTCTCCATAGTGACTGTATCAATTTACCTTCCCACCAATAGTGGAAGAGGGTTCCTTTTGTCCACACCCTCCCCAGAATTTGTTGTTTGTAGATTTTCTGATGATGCCGATTCTAACAGGTGTGAGGTGATACCTCATTGTCGTTTTGATTTGCATTTCTCTAATAATTAGTGGTGTTGAGCATCTTTTCATGTGCGTCTTGGCCGTCTCTGTGACTTCTTTGAAGAAACGTCTATTTAGATCTTCTGCCCATTTTTGTATTGGGTTGTTTGTTTTATTAATATTAAGCTGCGTGAGCTGTTTATATATATTGGAGATTAAACCCTTGTCCATTGATTCGTTTGCGAACGTTTTCGCCCATTCTGAGGGTTGCCTTTTTCCATTCCCGTTTTTTTTTTAACCAAAAAAGAAAGAAAGCAAAAGAAGCAGAACACTAATGTGCGTGAAATATGCCTCTTGAAACTGTCGTTTTGAAATATGGACGTCTTTTGAACTTTTTGGTCGATATATGACCCCAGGATTTGTTTTCAGGGCAGGTGTCATTTACAGGCCTGCAATGATTTGGAATATCCACTGACCATTAGCGCTGGGATTAAAGCTGCTGTTGTGCGAAATGGCCACAAGGTGGCAGCAGTTCTCCCTTAGCAAATCTGGTTACCAGGGCAACAGAGCCTCAATGGAAGCCTGTTCTAGATTGGAATTTAGAATGGAATGTGCCAGGAGAAAGCCCCTCAAGTTTGTCTCACTACTTCTTGTTCGTGTTTTTAATTTAATTTTTAATTTTTTATTACAGCAAGTTTGATTACAACGTTTGCTTGTTGTAGGTGTGCAAGATGTGGTTCTGTTACACATATACATATGTCTGTTCTTCCTGGGACCCTTTTCCCATGTACGTTATGACAGAATGTTGAGTAGTCTTCTCTTGGCATTCCGTAGGTCTTTGGTGATTATATATTTCACCTGTGTTTGTATATGTCTCTTAACCCCAATATCGTAATGAATCCAATCCTCACACCTTTCCATTGGTGAACCATAAGTTTGTTTAATGAATCTGTGATTGCCCTTCTCTGTGGAAATATCTGCCCTGGTATCCGTTTTTAGGTAACACCTATAAGTGATATCCTACGATATGTGTCTTTCACTTTCTGACTTACTACAAGTCACGTGCTTACCTGTAGACTCATCTACGGGGCTGCAAATGGCATTGTGCCCTTTTTTTCCTTGGCTAATATTCTGTCTTAGCGAGGTCCATTTTCTGCAATGTGATTCCCTGAGGGCTGAGGATTAGCTGACCTGGGCAGCCTGACCCTGCCGGCAAGCCCTCCCCAGGTGTGCCTGGGTTGAGTTCAATAGAAACAGCACTCCAGGCAGCAATAGCCCCTGCAGCTGTGCCTGACTCCATATTCTCTGCCCCGTCAGCAGTCTCGGGGCTGTGCTGGTGGGAGGGTGTGAGGGTCCACGGCTTTGTTGGTGGCCCGGTGTGAGTGGGGCTCTGCTGGAATTTCTGCAGGAGTTGCCAGGTTGCCACCTGTAAAGAAGAGGATGTGTCACCCATAATTTCCACTGGAATTTCTCTCCGGGCTGAGGTGAGGGAGGAAAAAAAGGAGTGGGGGCCGGGACAGGAGTGGTATCTCAGGCAGGGAAATGGAAAGCTTCCAGAAGAGCGCCCGGGGCCAGGACCATCCTGGCTGGCCTGCAGGCACCAAGTTGGCCTGCGTGCTGTCGCTGGTGTGGCTCCACGGCCCTTCCTCTAGGCTTTCAAGCCCTTGAACATATTCAGGTGTTTTACCTGGGAAGGGTGGGAACAGTTCAGCAGCGGCTGGCCTGGGGCTCAGCTCACGTTTACTCACAGAGGCCTCGGCACTGTTCCCCAGCTTTGCAATCAGGACGCTCCTTGCGTGGGGGGGCCGGGCTGCTGGCTGTATGGGAGATGATTCCCCACCTCTGACCAATCTCAGAATTATTTACCACTGGAACAAGTGCCCTCATAGGGTTTTCCTCTGTATAACTGCTGGGTTCAGGTCTTTTTTTCTTTTTTGGTTCAAGTTAGAAGTTTTTCATCTTTTATGTATTTATTGATATAAGCATGGAAATAATTCATTCATAGAAATATATCTGTGTGAAAGGAAGAACTTTTTTCTGTTTTATTTTTAAATTTCATTTCTAAAAATTTTTCAGTTTAATCATATTTATTTTTCTATACAGCAGGTTATTATTAGTTATCTATTTTATTCATATACATATATACAGGTCAATACCTATCTCCCAACTCATCTGACCACCAACACCCCATGGCTTCCCCCACTTGGTGTCCATACGTTTGTTCTCTACCTCTGTTTCTCTATTTCTGCCCTGCAAACCTGTTCATCTGTACCATATATCTAGGTTCCACATACATGCATTAATACAGAATATTTGTTTTGCTCTTTCTGACTTACTTCATTCTGTATGACAGTCTCTAGATCCACCGACTTCTCTACAAATAACCCAGTTTCATTCCTTTTCATGGCTGAGTCATATCCCATTTTATGTATGTACCACATCTTTATCCATTCATCTGTCTGTGGGCATTTAGGTTGCTTCCATTACCTGGCTATTGTAAATAGTGCTGCAATGAACATTGTGGTGAATGTGTGTTTTTGATTTATGGTTGTCTCTGTGTATATGCCCAGAAGTGGGATTGCTGGATCCTATGGTAATTCTATTTCTAGTTTCTTTAAGGAAACTCCATACTGTTCTCCATAGTGACTGTATCAATTTACCTTCCCACCAATAGTGGAAGAGGGTTCCTTTTGTCCACACCCTCCCCAGAATTTGTTGTTTGTAGATTTTCTGATGATGCCGATTCTAACAGGTGTGAGGTGATACCTCATTGTCGTTTTGATTTGCATTTCTCTAATAATTAGTGGTGTTGAGCATCTTTTCATGTGCGTCTTGGCCGTCTCTGTGACTTCTTTGAAGAAACGTCTATTTAGATCTTCTGCCCATTTTTGTATTGGGTTGTTTGTTTTATTAATATTAAGCTGCGTGAGCTGTTTATATATATTGGAGATTAAACCCTTGTCCATTGATTCGTTTGCGAAAGTTTTCGCCCATTCTGAGGGTTGCCTTTTTCCATTCCCGTTTTTTTTTAACCAAAAAAGAAAGAAAGCAAAAGAAGCAGAACACTAATGTGCGTGAAATATGCCTCTTGAAACTGTCGTTTTGAAATATGGACGTCTTTTGAACTTTTTGGTCGATATATGACCCCAGGATTTGTTTTCAGGGCAGGTGTCATTTACAGGCCTGCAATGATTTGGAATATCCACTGACCAGTAGCGCTGGGATTAAAGCTGCTGTTGTGCGAAATGGCCACAAGGTGGCAGCAGTTCTCCCTTAGCAAATCTGGTTACCAGGGCAACAGAGCCTCAATGGAAGCCTGTTCTAGATTGGAATTTAGAATGGAATGTGCCAGGAGAAAGCCCCTCAAGTTTGTCTCACTACTTCTTGTTCGTGTTTTTAATTTAATTTTTAATTTTTTATTACAGCAAGTTTGATTACAACGTTTGCTTGTTGTAGGTGTGCAAGATGTGGTTCTGTTACACATATACATATGTCTGTTCTTCCTGGGACCCTTTTCCCATGTACGTTATGACAGAATGTTGAGTAGTCTTCTCTTGGCATTCCGTAGGTCTTTGGTGATTATATATTTCACCTGTGTTTGTATATGTCTCTTAACCCCAATATCGTAATGAATCCAATCCTCACACCTTTCCATTGGTGAACCATAAGTTTGTTTAATGAATCTGTGATTGCCCTTCTCTGTGGAAATATCTGCCCTGGTATCCGTTTTTAGGTAACACCTATAAGTGATATCCTACGATATGTGTCTTTCACTTTCTGACTTACTACAAGTCACGTGCTTACCTGTAGACTCATCTACGGGGCTGCAAATGGCATTGTGCCCTTTTTTTCCTTGGCTAATATTCTGTCTTAGCGAGGTCCATTTTCTGCAATGTGATTCCCTGAGGGCTGAGGATTAGCTGACCTGGGCAGCCTGACCCTGCCGGCAAGCCCTCCCCAGGTGTGCCTGGGTTGAGTTCAATAGAAACAGCACTCCAGGCAGCAATAGCCCCTGCAGCTGTGCCTGACTCCATATTCTCTGCCCCGTCAGCAGTCTCGGGGCTGTGCTGGTGGGAGGGTGTGAGGGTCCACGGCTTTGTTGGTGGCCCGGTGTGAGTGGGGCTCTGCTGGAATTTCTGCAGGAGTTGCCAGGTTGCCACCTGTAAAGAAGAGGATGTGTCACCCATAATTTCCACTGGAATTTCTCTCCGGGCTGAGGTGAGGGAGGAAAAAAAGGAGTGGGGGCCGGGACAGGAGTGGTATCTCAGGCAGGGAAATGGAAAGCTTCCAGAAGAGCGCCCGGGGCCAGGACCATCCTGGCTGGCCTGCAGGCACCAAGTTGGCCTGCGTGCTGTCGCTGGTGTGGCTCCACGGCCCTTCCTCTAGGCTTTCAAGCCCTTGAACATATTCAGGTGTTTTACCTGGGAAGGGTGGGAACAGTTCAGCAGCGGCTGGCCTGGGGCTCAGCTCACGTTTACTCACAGAGGCCTCGGCACTGTTCCCCAGCTTTGCAATCAGGACGCTCCTTGCGTGGGGGGGCCGGGCTGCTGGCTGTATGGGAGATGATTCCCCACCTCTGACCAATCTCAGAATTATTTACCACTGGAACAAGTGCCCTCATAGGGTTTTCCTCTGTATAACTGCTGGGTTCAGGTCTTTTTTTCTTTTTTGGTTCAAGTTAGAAGTTTTTCATCTTTTATGTATTTATTGATATAAGCATGGAAATAATTCATTCATAGAAATATATCTGTGTGAAAGGAAGAACTTTTTTCTGTTTTATTTTTAAATTTCATTTCTAAAAATTTTTCAGTTTAATCATATTTATTTTTCTATACAGCAGGTTATTATTAGTTATCTATTTTATTCATATACATATATACAGGTCAATACCTATCTCCCAACTCATCTGACCACCAACACCCCATGGCTTCCCCCACTTGGTGTCCATACGTTTGTTCTCTACCTCTGTTTCTCTATTTCTGCCCTGCAAACCTGTTCATCTGTACCATATATCTAGGTTCCACATACATGCATTAATACAGAATATTTGTTTTGCTCTTTCTGACTTACTTCATTCTGTATGACAGTCTCTAGATCCACCGACTTCTCTACAAATAACCCAGTTTCATTCCTTTTCATGGCTGAGTCATATCCCATTTTATGTATGTACCACATCTTTATCCATTCATCTGTCTGTGGGCATTTAGGTTGCTTCCATTACCTGGCTATTGTAAATAGTGCTGCAATGAACATTGTGGTGAATGTGTGTTTTTGATTTATGGTTGTCTCTGTGTATATGCCCAGAAGTGGGATTGCTGGATCCTATGGTAATTCTATTTCTAGTTTCTTTAAGGAAACTCCATACTGTTCTCCATAGTGACTGTATCAATTTACCTTCCCACCAATAGTGGAAGAGGGTTCCTTTTGTCCACACCCTCCCCAGAATTTGTTGTTTGTAGATTTTCTGATGATGCCGATTCTAACAGGTGTGAGGTGATACCTCATTGTCGTTTTGATTTGCATTTCTCTAATAATTAGTGGTGTTGAGCATCTTTTCATGTGCGTCTTGGCCGTCTCTGTGACTTCTTTGAAGAAACGTCTATTTAGATCTTCTGCCCATTTTTGTATTGGGTTGTTTGTTTTATTAATATTAAGCTGCGTGAGCTGTTTATATATATTGGAGATTAAACCCTTGTCCATTGATTCGTTTGCGAAAGTTTTCGCCCATTCTGAGGGTTGCCTTTTTCCATTCCCGTTTTTTTTTAACCAAAAAAGAAAGAAAGCAAAAGAAGCAGAACACTAATGTGCGTGAAATATGCCTCTTGAAACTGTCGTTTTGAAATATGGACGTCTTTTGAACTTTTTGGTCGATATATGACCCCAGGATTTGTTTTCAGGGCAGGTGTCATTTACAGGCCTGCAATGATTTGGAATATCCACTGACCAGTAGCGCTGGGATTAAAGCTGCTGTTGTGCGAAATGGCCACAAGGTGGCAGCAGTTCTCCCTTAGCAAATCTGGTTACCAGGGCAACAGAGCCTCAATGGAAGCCTGTTCTAGATTGGAATTTAGAATGGAATGTGCCAGGAGAAAGCCCCTCAAGTTTGTCTCACTACTTCTTGTTCGTGTTTTTAATTTAATTTTTAATTTTTTATTACAGCAAGTTTGATTACAACGTTTGCTTGTTGTAGGTGTGCAAGATGTGGTTCTTTTACACATATACATATGTCTGTTCTTCCTGGGACCCTTTTCCCATGTACGTTATGACAGAATGTTGAGTAGTCTTCTCTTGGCATTCCGTAGGTCTTTGGTGATTATATATTTCACCTGTGTTTGTATATGTCTCTTAACCCCAATATCGTAATGAATCCAATCCTCACACCTTTCCATTGGTGAACCATAAGTTTGTTTAATGAATCTGTGATTGCCCTTCTCCGTGGAAATATCTGCCCTGGTATCCGTTTTTAAGTAACACCTGTAAGTGATATCCTACGATATGTGTCTTTCACTTTCTGACTTACTACAAGTCACGTGATTACCTGTAGACTCATCTACGGGGCTGCAAATGGCATTGTGTCCGTTTTTTCCTTGGCTAATATTCTGTCTTAGCGAGGTCCATTTTCTGCAATGTGATTCCCTGAGGGCTGAGGATTAGCTGACCTGGGTAGCCTGACCCTGCCGGCAAGCCCTCCCCAGGTGTGCCTGGGTTGAGGTCAATAGAAACAACACTCCAGGCAGCAATAGCCACTGCAGCTGTGCCTGACTCCATATTCTCTGCCCCGTCAGCAGTCTCGGGGCTGTGCTGGTGGGAGGGTGTGAGGGTCCACGGCTTTGTTGGTGGCCCGGTGTGAGTGGGGCTCTGCTGGAATTTCTGCAGGAGTTGCCAGGTTGCCACCTGTAAAGAAGAGGATGTGTCACCCATAATTTCCACTGGAATTTCTCTCCGGGCTGAGGTGAGGGAGGAAAAAAAAGATTGGGGGCCGGGACAGGAGTGGTATCTCAGGCAGGGAAATGGAAAGCTTCCAGAAGAGCGCCCGGGGCCAGGACCATCCTGGCTGGCCTGCAGGCACCAAGTTGGCCTGCGTGCTGTCGCTGGTGTGGCTCCACGGCCCTTCCTCTAGGCTTTCAAGCCCTTGTACATATTCAGGTGTTTTACCTGGGAAGGGTGGGAACAGTTCAGCAGCAGCTGGCCTGGGGCTCAGCTCACGTTTACTCACAGAGGCCTCGGCACTGTCCCCCAGCTTTGCAATCAGGACGCTCCTTGCGTGGGGGGGCCGGGCTGCTGGCTGTATGGGAGATGATTCCCCACCTCTGACCAATCTCAGAATTGTTTACCGCTGGAACAAGTGCCCTGATAGGGTTTTCCTCTGTATAACTGCTGGGTACAGGATTTTTTTTTCTTTTTTGGTTCAAGTTAGAAGTTATTCATCTTTTATGTATTTATTGATATAAGCATGGAAATAATTCATTCATAGAAATACATCTGTGTGAAGGGAAGAACTTTTTTTCTGTTTTATTTTTAAATTTCATTTCTAAAAATTTTGCAGTTTAATCATATTTATTTTTCTATACAGCAGGTTATTATTAGTTATCTATTTTATTCATATACATATATACAGGTCAATACCTATCTCCCAACTCATCTGACCACCAACACCCCATGGCTTCCCCCACTTGGTGTCCATACGTTTGTTCTCTACCTCTGTTTCTCTATTTCTGCCCTGCAAACCTGTTCATCTGTACCATATATCTAGGTTCCACATACATGCATTAATACAGAATATTTGTTTTGCTCTTTCTGACTTACTTCATTCTGTATGACAGTCTCTAGATCCACCGACTTCACTACAAATAACCCAGTTTCATTCCTTTTCATGGCTGAGTCATATCCCATTTTATGTATGTACCACATCTTTATCCATTCGTCTGTCTGTGGGCATTTAGGTTGCTTCCGTTACCTGGCTATTGTAAATAGTGCTGCAATGAACATTGTGGTGAATGTGTGTTTTTGATTTATGGTTGTCTCTGGGTATATGCCCAGAAGTGGGATTGCTGGATCCTATGGTAATTCTATTCCTAGTTTCTTTAAGGAAACTCCATACTGTTCTCCATAGTGACTGTATCAATTTACCTTCCCACTAATAGTGGAAGAGGGTTCCTTTTGTCCACACCCTCCCCAGAATTTGTTGTTTGTAGATTTTCTGATGCTGCCGATTCTAACAGGTGTGAGGTGATACCTCATTGTCATTTTGATTTGCATTTCTCTAATAATTAGTGGTGTTGAGCAGCTTTTCATGTGCGTCTTGGCCGTCTCTGTGACTTCGTTGAAGAAACGTCTATTTAGATCTTCTGCCCATTTTTGTATTGGGTTGTTTGTTTTATTAATATTAAGCTGCGTGAGCTGTTTATATATATTGGAGATTAAACCCTTGTCCATTGATTCGTTTGCGAACGTTTTCGCCCATTCTGAGGGTTGCCTTTTTCCATTCCCATTTTTTTTTAACCAAAAAAGAAAGAAAGCAAAAGAAGCAGAACACTAATGTGCGTGAAATATGCCTCTTGAAACTGTCGTTTTGAAATATGGACGTCTTTTGAACTTTTTGGTCGATATATGACCCCAGGATTTGTTTTCAGGGCAGGTGTCATTTACAGGCCTGCAATGATTTGGAATATCCACTGACCAGTAGCGCTGGGATTAAAGCTGCTGTTGTGCGAAATGGCCACAAGGTGGCAGCAGTTCTCCCTTAGCAAATCTGGTTACCAGGGCAACAGAGCCTCAATGGAAGCCTGTTCTAGATTGGAATTTAGAATGGAATGTGCCAGGAGAAAGCCCCTCAAGTTTGTCTCACTACTTCTTGTTCGTGTTTTTAATTTAATTTTTAATTTTTTATTACAGCAAGTTTGATTACAACGTTTGCTTGTTGTAGGTGTGCAAGATGTGGTTCTTTTACACATACACATATGTCTGTTCTTCCTGGGACCCTTTTCCCATGTACGTTATGACAGAATGTTGAGTAGTCTTCTCTTGGCATTCCGTAGGTCTTTGGTGATTATATATTTCACCTGTGTTTGTATATGTCTCTTAACCCCAATATCGTAATGAATCCAATCCTCACACCTTTCCATTGGTGAACCATAAGTTTGTTTAATGAATCTGTGATTGCCCTTCTCCGTGGAAATATCTGCCCTGGTATCCGTTTTTAGGTAACACCTATAAGTGATATCCTACGATATGTGTCTTTCACTTTCTGACTTACTACAAGTCCCGTGCTTACCTGTAGACTCATCTACGGGGCTGCAAATGGCATTGTGCCCTTTTTTTCCTTGGCTAATATTCTGTCTTAGCGAGGTCCATTTTCTGCAATGTGATTCCCTGAGGGCTGAGGATTAGCTGACCTGGGCAGCCTGACCCTGCCGGCAAGCCCTCCCCAGGTGTGCGTGGGTTGAGGTCGATAGAAACAGCACTCCAGGCAGCAATAGCCCCTGCAGCTGTGCCTGATTCCATATTCTCTGCCCCGTCAGCAGTCTCGGGGCTGTGCTGGTGGGAGGGTGTGAGGGTCCACGGCTTTGTTGGTGGCCCGGTGTGAGTGGGGCTCTGCTGGACTTTCTGCAGGAGTTGCCAGGCTGCCACCTGTAAAGAAGAGGATGTGTCACCCATAACTTCCACTGGAATTTCTCTCCGGGCTGAGGTGAGGAAGGAAAAAAAGGAATGATGGCCGGGACAGGAGGGGTATATCAGGCAGGGAAATGGAAAGCTTCTAGAAGAGTGCCCGGGGCCAGGACCATCCTGGATGTCCTGCAGGCACCAAGTTGGCCTGCATGCTGTCGCTGGTGTGGCTCCACGGCCCTTCCTCTAGGCTTTCAAGCCCTTGTACATATTCAGGTGTTTTACCTGGGAAGGGTGGGAACAGTTCAGCAGCAGCTGGCCTGGGGCTCAGCTCACGTTTACTCACAGAGGCCTCGGCACGGTCCCCCAGCTTTGCAATGAGGATGCTCCTTGCGTGGGGGGGCCGGGCTGCTGGCTGTATGGGAGATGATTCCCCACCTCTGACCAATGTCAGAATTGTTTACCGCTGGAGCAAGTGCCCTGATAGGGTTTTCCTCTGTATAACTGCTGGGTTCAGGTTTTTTTTTCTTTTTTGGTTCAAGTTAGAATTTATTCATCTTTTATGTATTTATTGATATAAGCATGGAAATAATTCATTCATAGAAATACATCTGTGTGAAGGGAAGAACTTTTTTCTGTTTTATTTTTAAATTTCATTTCTAAAAATTTTGCAGTTTAATTATATTTATTTTTCTATACAGCAGGTTATTATTAGTTATCTATTTTATTCATATACATATATACAGGTCAATACCTATCTCCCAACTCATCTGACCACCATCACCCCATGGCTTCCCCCACTTGGTGTCCATACGTTTGTTCTCTACCTCTGTTTCTCTATTTCTGCCCTGCAAACCTGTTCATCTGTACCATATATCTAGGTTCCACATACATGCATTAATACAGAATATTTGTTTTGCTCTTTCTGACTTACTTCATTCTGTATGACAGTCTCTAGATCCACCGACTTCTCTACAAATAACCCAGTTTCATTCCTTTTCATGGCTGAGTCATATCCCATTTTATGTATGTACCACATCTTTATCCATTCATCTGTCTGTGGGCATTTAGGTTGCTTCCATTACCTGGCTATTGTAAATAGTGCTGCAATGAACATTGTGGTGAATGTGTGTTTTTGATTTATGGTTGTCTCTGTGTATATGCCCAGAAGTGGGATTGCTGGATCCTATGGTAATTCTATTTCTAGTTTCTTTAAGGAAACTCCATACTGTTCTCCATAGTGACTGTATCAATTTACCTTCCCACCAATAGTGGAAGAGGGTTCCTTTTGTCCACACCCTCCCCAGAATTTGTTGTTTGTAGATTTTCTGATGATGCTGATTCTAACAGGTGTGAGGTGATACCTCATTGTGGTTTTGATTTGCATTTCTCTAATAATTAGTGGTGTTGAGCATCTTTTCATGTGCGTCTTGGCCGTCTCTGTGACTTCTTTGAAGAAACGTCTATTTAGATCTTCTGCCCATTTTTGTATTGGGTTGTTTGTTTTATTAATATTAAGCTGCGTGAGCTGTTTATATATATTGGAGATTAAACCCTTGTCCATTGATTCGTTTGCGAACGTTTTCGCCCATTCTGAGGGTTGCCTTTTTCCATTCCCGTTTTTTTTTAACCAAAAAAGAAAGAAAGCAAAAGAAGCAGAACACTAATGTGCGTGAAATATGCCTCTTGAAACTGTCGTTTTGAAATATGGACGTCTTTTGAACTTTTTGGTCGATATATGACCCCAGGATTTGTTTTCAGGGCAGGTGTCATTTACAGGCCTGCAATGATTTGGAATATCCACTGACCATTAGCGCTGGGATTAAAGCTGCTGTTGTGCGAAATGGCCACAAGGTGGCAGCAGTTCTCCCTTAGCAAATCTGGTTACCAGGGCAACAGAGCCTCAATGGAAGCCTGTTCTAGATTGGAATTTAGAATGGAATGTGCCAGGAGAAAGCCCCTCAAGTTTGTCTCACTACTTCTTGTTCGTGTTTTTAATTTAATTTTTAATTTTTTATTACAGCAAGTTTGATTACAACGTTTGCTTGTTGTAGGTGTGCAAGATGTGGTTCTTTTACACATATACATATGTCTGTTCTTCCTGGGACCCTTTTCCCATGTACGTTATGACAGAATGTTGAGTAGTATTCTCTTGGCATTCCGTAGGTCTTTGGTGATTATATATTTCACCTGTGTTTGTATATGTCTCTTAACCCCAATATCGTAATGAATCCAATCCTCACACCTTTCCATTGGTGAACCATAAGTTTGTTTAATGAATCTGTGATTGCCCTTCTCCGTGGAAATATCTGCCCTGGTATCCGTTTTTAGGTAACACCTGTAAGTGATATCCTACGATATGTGTCTTTCACTTTCTGACTTACTACAAGTCACGTGATTACCTGTAGACTCATCTACGGGGCTGCAAATGGCATTGTGTCCGTTTTTTCCTTGGCTAATATTCTGTCTTAGCGAGGTCCATTTTCTGCAATGTGATTCCCTGAGGGCTGAGGATTAGCTGACCTGGGCAGCCTGACCCTGCCGGCAAGCCCTCCCCAGGTGTGCCTGGGTTGAGGTCAATAGAAACAGCACTCCAGGCAGCAATAGCCCCTGCAGCTGTGCCTGACTCCATATTCTCTTCCCCGTCAGCAGTCTCGGGGCTGTGCTGGTGGGAGGGTGTGAGGGTCCACGGCTTTGTTGGTGGCCCGGTGTGAGTGGGGCTCTGCTGGAATTTCTGCAGGAGTTGCCAGGTTGCCACCTGTAAAGAAGAGGATGTGTCACCCATAATTTCCACTGGAATTTCTCTCCGGGCTGAGGTGAGGGAGGAAAAAAAAGAGTGGGGGCCGGGACAGGAGTGGTATCTCAGGCAGGGAAATGGAAAGCTTCCAGAAGAGCGCCGGGGCCAGGACCATCCTGGCTGGCCTGCAGGCACCAAGTTGGCCTGCGTGCTGTCGCTGGTGTGGCTCCACGGCCCTTCCTCTAGGCTTTCAAGCCCTTGTACATATTCAGGTGTTTTACCTGGGAAGGGTGGGAACAGTTCAGCAGCAGCTGGCCTGGGGCTCAGCTCACGTTTACTCACAGAGGCCTCGGCACTGTCCCCCAGCTTTGCAATCAGGACGCTCCTTGTGTGGGGGGGCCGGGCTGCTGGCTGTATGGGAGATGATTCCCCACCTCTGACCAATCTCAGAATTGTTTACCGCTGGAACAAGTGCCCTGATAGGGTTTTCCTCTGTATAACTGCTGGGTACAGGATTTTTTTTTCTTTTTTGGTTCAAGTTAGAAGTTATTCATCTTTTATGTATTTATTGATATAAGCATGGAAATAATTCATTCATAGAAATACATCTGTGTGAAGGGAAGAACTTTTTTTCTGTTTTATTTTTAAATTTCATATCTAAAAATTTTGCAGTTTAATCATATTTATTTTTCTATACAGCAGGTTATTATTAGTTATCTATTTTATTCATATACATATATACAGGTCAATACCTATCTCCCAACTCATCTGACCACCAACACCCCATGGCTTCCCCCACTTGGTGTCCATACGTTTGTTCTCTACCTCTGTTTCTCTATTTCTGCCCTGCAAACCTGTTCATCTGTACCATATATCTAGGTTCCACATACATGCATTAATACAGAATATTTGTTTTGCTCTTTCTGACTTACTTCATTCTGTATGACAGTCTCTAGATCCACCGACTTCTCTACAAATAACCCAGTTTCATTCCTTTTCATGGCTGAGTCATATCCCATTTTATGTATGTACCACATCTTTATCCATTCGTCTGTCTGTGGGCATTTAGGTTGCTTCCATTACCTGGCTATTGTAAATAGTGCTGCAATGAACATTGTGGTGAATGTGTGTTTTTGATTTATGGTTGTCTCTGGGTATATGCCCAGAAGTGGGATTGCTGGATCCTATGGTAATTCTATTCCTAGTTTCTTTAAGGAAACTCCATACTGTTCTCCATAGTGACTGTATCAATTTACCTTCCCACTAATAGTGGAAGAGGGTTCCTTTTGTCCACACCCTCCCCAGAATTTGTTGTTTGTAGATTTTCTGATGCTGCCGATTCTAACAGGTGTGAGGTGATACCTCATTGTCATTTTGATTTGCATTTCTCTAATAATTAGTGGTGTTGAGCAGCTTTTCATGTGCGTCTTGGCCGTCTCTGTGACTTCGTTGAAGAAACGTCTATTTAGATCTTCTGCCCATTTTTGTATTGGGTTGTTTGTTTTATTAATATTAAGCTGCGTGAGCTGTTTATATATATTGGAGATTAAACCCTTGTCCATTGATTCGTTTGCGAACGTTTTCGCCCATTCTGAGGGTTGCCTTTTTCCATTCCCGTTTTTTTTAACCAAAAAAGAAAGAAAGCAAAAGAAGCAGAACACTAATGTGCGTGAAATATGCCTCTTGAAACTGTCGTTTTGAAATATGGACGTCTTTTGAACTTTTTGGTCGATATATGACCCCAGGATTTGTTTTCAGGGCAGGTGTCATTTACAGGCCTGCAATGATTTGGAATATCCACTGACCAGTAGCGCTGGAATTAAAGCTGCTGTTGTGCGAAATGGCCACAAGGTGGCAGCAGTTCTCCCTTAGCAAATCTGGTTATCAGGGCAACAGAGCCTCAATGGAAGCCTGTTCTAGATTGGAATTTAGAATGGAATGTGCCAGGAGAAAGCCCCTCAAGTTTGTCTCACTACTTCTTGTTCGTGTTTTTAATTTAATTTTTAATTTTTTATTACAGCAAGTTTGATTACAACGTTTGCTTGTTGTAGGTGTGCAAGATGTGGTTCTTTTACACATATACATATGTCTGTTCTTCCTGGGACCCTTTTCCCATGTACGTTATGACAGAATGTTGAGTAGTCTTCTCTTGGCATTCCGTAGGTCTTTGGTGATTATATATTTCACCTGTGTTTGTATATGTCTCTTAACCCCAATATCGTAATGAATCCAATCCTCACACCTTTCCATTGGTGAACCATAAGTTTGTTTAATGAATCTGTGATTGCCCTTCTCCGTGGAAATATCTGCCCTGGTATCCGTTTTTAGGTAACACCTATAAGTGATATCCTACGATATGTGTCTTTCACTTTCTGACTTACTACAAGTCCCGTGCTTACCTGTAGACTCATCTACGGGGCTGCAAATGGCATTGTGCCCTTTTTTTCCTTGGCTAATATTCTGTCTTAGCGAGGTCCATTTTCTGCAATGTGATTCCCTGAGGGCTGAGGATTAGCTGACCTGGGCAGCCTGACCCTGCCGGCAAGCCCTCCCCAGGTGTGCGTGGGTTGAGGTCGATAGAAACAGCACTCCAGGCAGCAATAGCCCCTGCAGCTGTGCCTGATTCCATATTCTCTGCCCCGTCAGCAGTCTCGGGGCTGTGCTGGTGGGAGGGTGTGAGGGTCCACGGCTTTGTTGGTGGCCCGGTGTGAGTGGGGCTCTGCTGGACTTTCTGCAGGAATTGCCAGGCTGCCACCTGTAAAGAAGAGGATGTGTCACCCATAACTTCCACTGGAATTTCTCTCCGGGCTGAGGTGAGGAAGGAAAAAAAGGAATGATGGCCGGGACAGGAGGGGTATATCAGGCAGGGAAATGGAAAGCTTCTAGAAGAGTGCCCGGGGCCAGGACCATCCTGGATGGCCTGCAGGCACCAAGTTGGCCTGCATGCTGTCGCTGGTGTGGCTCCACGGCCCTTCCTCTAGGCTTTCAAGCCCTTGTACATATTCAGGTGTTTTACCTGGGAAGGGTGGGAACAGTTCAGCAGCAGCTGGCCTGGGGCTCAGCTCACGTTTACTCACAGAGGCCTCGGCACGGTCCCCCAGCTTTGCAATGAGGATGCTCCTTGCGTGGGGGGGCCGGGCTGCTGGCTGTATGGGAGATGATTCCCCACCTCTGACCAATGTCAGAATTGTTTACTGCTGGAGCAAGTGCCCTGATAGGGTTTTCCTCTGTATAACTGCTGGGTTCAGGTTTTTTTTTTCTTTTTTGGTTCAAGTTAGAATTTATTCATCTATAATGTATTTATTGATATAAGCATGGAAATAATTCATTCATAGAAATATATCTGTGTGAAGGGAAGAACTTTTTTCTGTTTTATTTTTAAATTTCATTTCTAAAAATTTTGCAGTTTAATTATATTTATTTTTCTATACAGCAGGTTATTATTAGTTATCTATTTTATTCATATACATATATACAGGTCAATACCTATCTCCCAACTCATCTGACCACCATCACCCCATGGCTTCCCCCACTTGGTGTCCATACGTTTGTTCTCTACCTCTGTTTCTCTATTTCTGCCCTGCAAACCTGTTCATCTGTACCATATATCTAGGTTCCACATACATGCATTAATACAGAATATTTGTTTTGCTCTTTCTGACTTACTTCATTCTGTATGACAGTCTCTAGATCCACCGACTTCTCTACAAATAACCCAGTTTCATTCCTTTTCATGGCTGAGTCATATCCCATTTTATGTATGTACCACATCTTTATCCATTCATCTGTCTGTGGGCATTTAGGTTGCTTCCATTACCTGGCTATTGTAAATAGTGCTGCAATGAACATTGTGGTGAATGTGTGTTTTTGATTTATGGTTGTCTCTGTGTATATGCCCAGAAGTGGGATTGCTGGATCCTATGGTAATTCTATTTCTAGTTTCTTTAAGGAAACTCCATACTGTTCTCCATAGTGACTGTATCAATTTACCTTCCCACCAATAGTGGAAGAGGGTTCCTTTTGTCCACACCCTCCCCAGAATTTGTTGTTTGTAGATTTTCTGATGATGCCGATTCTAACAGGTGTGAGGTGATACCTCATTGTCGTTTTGATTTGCATTTCTCTAATAATTAGTGGTGTTGAGCATCTTTTCATGTGCGTCTTGGCCGTCTCTGTGACTTCTTTGAAGAAACGTCTATTTAGATCTTCTGCCCATTTTTGTATTGGGTTGTTTGTTTTATTAATATTAAGCTGCGTGAGCTGTTTATATATATTGGAGATTAAACCCTTGTCCATTGATTCGTTTGCGAACGTTTTCGCCCATTCTGAGGGTTGCCTTTTTCCATTCCCGTTTTTTTTTAACCAAAAAAGAAAGAAAGCAAAAGAAGCAGAACACTAATGTGCGTGAAATATGCCTCTTGAAACTGTCGTTTTGAAATATGGACGTCTTTTGAAATTTTTGGTCGATATATGACCCCAGGATTTGTTTTCAGGGCAGGTGTCATTTACAGGCCTGCAATGATTTGGAATATCCACTGACCAGTAGCGCTGGGATTAAAGCTGCTGTTGTGCGAAATGGCCACAAGGTGGCAGCAGTTCTCCCTTAGCAAATCTGGTTACCAGGGCAACAGAGCCTCAATGGAAGCCTGTTCTAGATTGGAATTTAGAATGGAATGTGCCAGGAGAAAGCCCCTCAAGTTTGTCTCACTACTTCTTGTTCGTGTTTTTAATTTAATTTTTAATTTTTTATTACAGCAAGTTTGATTACAACGTTTGCTTGTTGTAGGTGTGCAAGATGTGGTTCTTTTACACATATACATATGTCTGTTCTTCCTGGGACCCTTTTCCCATGTACGTTATGACAGAATGTTGAGTAGTCTTCTCTTGGCATTCCGTAGGTCTTTGGTGATTATATATTTCACCTGTGTTTGTATATGTCTCTTAACCCCAATATCGTAATGAATCCAATCCTCACACCTTTCCATTGGTGAACCATAAGTTTGTTTAATGAATCTGTGATTGCCCTTCTCCGTGGAAATATCTGCCCTGGTATCCGTTTTTAGGTAACACCTATAAGTGATATCCTACGATATGTGTCTTTCACTTTCTGACTTACTACAAGTCCCGTGCTTACCTGTAGACTCATCTACGGGGCTGCAAATGGCATTGTGCCCTTTTTTTCCTTGGCTAATATTCTGTCTTAGCGAGGTCCATTTTCTGCAATGTGATTCCCTGAGGGCTGAGGATTAGCTGACCTGGGCAGCCTGACCCTGCCGGCAAGCCCTCCCCAGGTGTGTGTGGGTTGAGGTCGATAGAAACAGCACTCCAGGCAGCAATAGCCCCTGCAGCTGTGCCTGATTCCATATTCTCTGCCCCGTCAGCAGTCTCGGGGCTGTGCTGGTGGGAGGGTGTGAGGGTCCACGGCTTTGTTGGTGGCCCGGTGTGAGTGGGGCTCTGCTGGACTTTCTGCAGGAGTTGCCAGGCTGCCACCTGTAAAGAAGAGGATGTGTCACCCATAACTTCCACTGGAATTTCTCTCCGGGCTGAGGTGAGGAAGGAAAAAAAGGAATGATGGCCGGGACAGGAGGGGTATATCAGGCAGGGAAATGGAAAGCTTCTAGAAGAGTGCCCGGGGCCAGGACCATCCTGGATGGCCTGCAGGCACCAAGTTGGCCTGCATGCTGTCGCTGGTGTGGCTCCACGGCCCTTCCTCTAGGCTTTCAAGCCCTTGTACATATTCAGGTGTTTTACCTGGGAAGGGTGGGAACAGTTCAGCAGCAGCTGGCCTGGGGCTCAGCTCACGTTTACTCACAGAGGCCTCGGCACGGTCCCCCAGCTTTGCAATGAGGATGCTCCTTGCGTGGGGGGGCCGGGCTGCTGGCTGTATGGGAGATGATTCCCCACCTCTGACCAATGTCAGAATTGTTTACCGCTGGAGCAAGTGCCCTGATAGGGTTTTCCTCTGTATAACTGCTGGGTTCAGGTTTTTTTTTCTTTTTTGGTTCAAGTTAGAATTTATTCATCTTTTATGTATTTATTGATATAAGCATGGAAATAATTCATTCATAGAAATACATCTGTGTGAAGGGAAGAACTTTTTTCTGTTTTATTTTTAAATTTCATTTCTAAAAATTTTGCAGTTTAATTATATTTATTTTTCTATACAGCAGGTTATTATTAGTTATCTATTTTATTCATATACATATATACAGGTCAATACCTATCTCCCAACTCATCTGACCACCATCACCCCATGGCTTCCCCCACTTGGTGTCCATACGTTTGTTCTCTACCTCTGTTTCTCTATTTCTGCCCTGCAAACCTGTTCATCTGTACCATATATCTAGGTTCCACATACATGCATTAATACAGAATATTTGTTTTGCTCTTTCTGACTTACTTCATTCTGTATGACAGTCTCTAGATCCACCGACTTCTCTACAAATAACCCAGTTTCATTCCTTTTCATGGCTGAGTCATATCCCATTTTATGTATGTACCACATCTTTATCCATTCATCTGTCTGTGGGCATTTAGGTTGCTTCCATTACCTGGCTATTGTAAATAGTGCTGCAATGAACATTGTGGTGAATGTGTGTTTTTGATTTATGGTTGTCTCTGTGTATATGCCCAGAAGTGGGATTGCTGGATCCTATGGTAATTCTATTTCTAGTTTCTTTAAGGAAACTCCATACTGTTCTCCATAGTGACTGTATCAATTTACCTTCCCACCAATAGTGGAAGAGGGTTCCTTTTGTCCACACCCTCCCCAGAATTTGTTGTTTGTAGATTTTCTGATGATGCCGATTCTAACAGGTGTGAGGTGATACCTCATTGTCGTTTTGATTTGCATTTCTCTAATAATTAGTGGTGTTGAGCATCTTTTCATGTGCGTCTTGGCCGTCTCTGTGACTTCTTTGAAGAAACGTCTATTTAGATCTTCTGCCCATTTTTGTATTGGGTTGTTTGTTTTATTAATATTAAGCTGCGTGAGCTGTTTATATATATTGGAGATTAAACCCTTGTCCATTGATTCGTTTGCGAACGTTTTCGCCCATTCTGAGGGTTGCCTTTTTCCATTCCCGTTTTTTTTTAACCAAAAAAGAAAGAAAGCAAAAGAAGCAGAACACTAATGTGCGTGAAATATGCCTCTTGAAACTGTCGTTTTGAAATATGGACGTCTTTTGAACTTTTTGGTCGATATATGACCCCAGGATTTGTTTTCAGGGCAGGTGTCATTTACAGGCCTGCAATGATTTGGAATATCCACTGACCAGTAGCGCTGGGATTAAAGCTGCTGTTGTGCGAAATGGCCACAAGGTGGCAGCAGTTCTCCCTTAGCAAATCTGGTTACCAGGGCAACAGAGCCTCAATGGAAGCCTGTTCTAGATTGGAATTTAGAATGGAATGTGCCAGGAGAAAGCCCCTCAAGTTTGTCTCACTACTTCTTGTTCGTGTTTTTAATTTAATTTTTAATTTTTTATTACAGCAAGTTTGATTACAACGTTTGCTTGTTGTAGGTGTGCAAGATGTGGTTCTTTTACACATATACATATGTCTGTTCTTCCTGGGACCCTTTTCCCATGTACGTTATGACAGAATGTTGAGTAGTATTCTCTTGGCATTCCGTAGGTCTTTGGTGATTATATATTTCACCTGTGTTTGTATATGTCTCTTAACCCCAATATCGTAATGAATCCAATCCTCACACCTTTCCATTGGTGAACCATAAGTTTGTTTAATGAATCTGTGATTGCCCTTCTCCGTGGAAATATCTGCCCTGGTATCCGTTTTTAGGTAACACCTGTAAGTGATATCCTACGATATGTGTCTTTCACTTTCTGACTTACTACAAGTCACGTGATTACCTGTAGACTCATCTACGGGGCTGCAAATGGCATTGTGTCCGTTTTTTCCTTGGCTAATATTCTGTCTTAGCGAGGTCCATTTTCTGCAATGTGATTCCCTGAGGGCTGAGGATTAGCTGACCTGGGCAGCCTGACCCTGCCGGCAAGCCCTCCCCAGGTGTGCCTGGGTTGAGGTCAATAGAAACAGCACTCCAGGCAGCAATAGCCCCTGCAGCTGTGCCTGACTCCATATTCTCTTCCCCGTCAGCAGTCTCGGGGCTGTGCTGGTGGGAGGGTGTGAGGGTCCACGGCTTTGTTGGTGGCCCGGTGTGAGTGGGGCTCTGCTGGAATTTCTGCAGGAGTTGCCAGGTTGCCACCTGTAAAGAAGAGGATGTGTCACCCATAATTTCCACTGGAATTTCTCTCCGGGCTGAGGTGAGGGAGGAAAAAAAGGAGTGGGGGCCGGGACAGGAGTGGTATCTCAGGCAGGGAAATGGAAAGCTTCCAGAAGAGCGCCGGGGCCAGGACCATCCTGGCTGGCCTGCAGGCACCAAGTTGGCCTGCGTGCTGTCGCTGGTGTGGCTCCACGGCCCTTCCTCTAGGCTTTCAAGCCCTTGTACATATTCAGGTGTTTTACCTGGGAAGGGTGGGAACAGTTCAGCAGCAGCTGGCCTGGGGCTCAGCTCACGTTTACTCACAGAGGCCTCGGCACTGTCCCCCAGCTTTGCAATCAGGACGCTCCTTGCGTGGGGGGGCCGGGCTGCTGGCTGTATGGGAGATGATTCCCCACCTCTGACCAATCTCAGAATTGTTTACCGCTGGAACAAGTGCCCTGATAGGGTTTTCCTCTGTATAACTGCTGGGTACAGGATTTTTTTTTCTTTTTTGGTTCAAGTTAGAAGTTATTCATCTTTTATGTATTTATTGATATAAGCATGGAAATAATTCATTCATAGAAATACATCTGTGTGAAGGGAAGAACTTTTTTTCTGTTTTATTTTTAAATTTCATATCTAAAAATTTTGCAGTTTAATCATATTTATTTTTCTATACAGCAGGTTATTATTAGTTATCTATTTTATTCATATACATATATACAGGTCAATACCTATCTCCCAACTCATCTGACCACCAACACCCCATGGCTTCCCCCACTTGGTGTCCATACGTTTGTTCTCTACCTCTGTTTCTCTATTTCTGCCCTGCAAACCTGTTCATCTGTACCATATATCTAGGTTCCACATACATGCATTAATACAGAATATTTGTTTTGCTCTTTCTGACTTACTTCATTCTGTATGACAGTCTCTAGATCCACCGACTTCTCTACAAATAACCCAGTTTCATTCCTTTTCATGGCTGAGTCATATCCCATTTTATGTATGTACCACATCTTTATCCATTCGTCTGTCTGTGGGCATTTAGGTTGCTTCCATTACCTGGCTATTGTAAATAGTGCTGCAATGAACATTGTGGTGAATGTGTGTTTTTGATTTATGGTTGTCTCTGGGTATATGCCCAGAAGTGGGATTGCTGGATCCTATGGTAATTCTATTCCTAGTTTCTTTAAGGAAACTCCATACTGTTCTCCATAGTGACTGTATCAATTTACCTTCCCACTAATAGTGGAAGAGGGTTCCTTTTGTCCACACCCTCCCCAGAATTTGTTGTTTGTAGATTTTCTGATGCTGCCGATTCTAACAGGTGTGAGGTGATACCTCATTGTCATTTTGATTTGCATTTCTCTAATAATTAGTGGTGTTGAGCAGCTTTTCATGTGCGTCTTGGCCGTCTCTGTGACTTCTTTGAAGAAACGTCTATTTAGATCTTCTGCCCATTTTTGTATTGGGTTGTTTGTTTTATTAATATTAAGCTGCGTGAGCTGTTTATATATATTGGAGATTAAACCCTTGTCCATTGATTCGTTTGCGAACGTTTTCGCCCATTCTGAGGGTTGCCTTTTTCCATTCCCGTTTTTTTTTAACCAAAAAAGAAAGAAAGCAAAAGAAGCAGAACACTAATGTGCGTGAAATATGCCTCTTGAAACTGTCGTTTTGAAATATGGACGTCTTTTGAACTTTTTGGTCGATATATGACCCCAGGATTTGTTTTCAGGGCAGGTGTCATTTACAGGCCTGCAATGATTTGGAATATCCACTGACCAGTAGCGCTGGAATTAAAGCTGCTGTTGTGCGAAATGGCCACAAGGTGGCAGCAGTTCTCCCTTAGCAAATCTGGTTACCAGGGCAACAGAGCCTCAATGGAAGCCTGTTCTAGATTGGAATTTAGAATGGAATGTGCCAGGAGAAAGCCCCTCAAGTTTGTCTCACTACTTCTTGTTCGTGTTTTTAATTTAATTTTTAATTTTTTATTACAGCAAGTTTGATTACAACGTTTGCTTGTTGTAGGTGTGCAAGATGTGGTTCTTTTACACATATACATATGTCTGTTCTTCCTGGGACCCTTTTCCCATGTACGTTATGACAGAATGTTGAGTAGTCTTCTCTTGGCATTCCGTAGGTCTTTGGTGATTATATATTTCACCTGTGTTTGTATATGTCTCTTAACCCCAATATCGTAATGAATCCAATCCTCACACCTTTCCATTGGTGAACCATAAGTTTGTTTAATGAATCTGTGATTGCCCTTCTCCGTGGAAATATCTGCCCTGGTATCCGTTTTTAGGTAACACCTATAAGTGATATCCTACGATATGTGTCTTTCACTTTCTGACTTACTACAAGTCCCGTGCTTACCTGTAGACTCATCTACGGGGCTGCAAATGGCATTGTGCCCTTTTTTTCCTTGGCTAATATTCTGTCTTAGCGAGGTCCATTTTCTGCAATGTGATTCCCTGAGGGCTGAGGATTAGCTGACCTGGGCAGCCTGACCCTGCCGGCAAGCCCTCCCCAGGTGTGCGTGGGTTGAGGTCGATAGAAACAGCACTCCAGGCAGCAATAGCCCCTGCAGCTGTGCCTGATTCCATATTCTCTGCCCCGTCAGCAGTCTCGGGGCTGTGCTGGTGGGAGGGTGTGAGGGTCCACGGCTTTGTTGGTGGCCCGGTGTGAGTGGGGCTCTGCTGGACTTTCTGCAGGAGTTGCCAGGCTGCCACCTGTAAAGAAGAGGATGTGTCACCCATAACTTCCACTGGAATTTCTCTCCGGGCTGAGGTGAGGAAGGAAAAAAAGGAATGATGGCCGGGACAGGAGGGGTATATCAGGCAGGGAAATGGAAAGCTTCTAGAAGAGTGCCCGGGGCCAGGACCATCCTGGATGGCCTGCAGGCACCAAGTTGGCCTGCATGCTGTCGCTGGTGTGGCTCCACGGCCCTTCCTCTAGGCTTTCAAGCCCTTGTACATATTCAGGTGTTTTACCTGGGAAGGGTGGGAACAGTTCAGCAGCAGCTGGCCTGGGGCTCAGCTCACGTTTACTCACAGAGGCCTCGGCACGGTCCCCCAGCTTTGCAATGAGGATGCTCCTTGCGTGGGGGGGCCGGGCTGCTGGCTGTATGGGAGATGATTCCCCACCTCTGACCAATGTCAGAATTGTTTACCGCTGGAGCAAGTGCCCTGATAGGGTTTTCCTCTGTATAACTGCTGGGTTCAGGTTTTTTTTTCTTTTTTGGTTCAAGTTAGAATTTATTCATCTTTTATGTATTTATTGATATAAGCATGGAAATAATTCATTCATAGAAATACATCTGTGTGAAGGGAAGAACTTTTTTCTGTTTTATTTTTAAATTTCATTTCTAAAAATTTTGCAGTTTAATTATATTTATTTTTCTATACAGCAGGTTATTATTAGTTATCTATTTTATTCATATACATATATACAGGTCAATACCTATCTCCCAACTCATCTGACCACCATCACCCCATGGCTTCCCCCACTTGGTGTCCATACGTTTGTTCTCTACCTCTGTTTCTCTATTTCTGCCCTGCAAACCTGTTCATCTGTACCATATATCTAGGTTCCACATACATGCATTAATACAGAATATTTGTTTTGCTCTTTCTGACTTACTTCATTCTGTATGACAGTCTCTAGATCCACCGACTTCTCTACAAATAACCCAGTTTCATTCCTTTTCATGGCTGAGTCATATCCCATTTTATGTATGTACCACATCTTTATCCATTCATCTGTCTGTGGGCATTTAGGTTGCTTCCATTACCTGGCTATTGTAAATAGTGCTGCAATGAACATTGTGGTGAATGTGTGTTTTTGATTTATGGTTGTCTCTGTGTATATGCCCAGAAGTGGGATTGCTGGATCCTATGGTAATTCTATTTCTAGTTTCTTTAAGGAAACTCCATACTGTTCTCCATAGTGACTGTATCAATTTACCTTCCCACCAATAGTGGAAGAGGGTTCCTTTTGTCCACACCCTCCCCAGAATTTGTTGTTTGTAGATTTTCTGATGATGCCGATTCTAACAGGTGTGAGGTGATACCTCATTGTCGTTTTGATTTGCATTTCTCTAATAATTAGTGGTGTTGAGCATCTTTTCATGTGCGTCTTGGCCGTCTCTGTGACTTCTTTGAAGAAACGTCTATTTAGATCTTCTGCCCATTTTTGTATTGGGTTGTTTGTTTTATTAATATTAAGCTGCGTGAGCTGTTTATATATATTGGAGATTAAACCCTTGTCCATTGATTCGTTTGCGAACGTTTTCGCCCATTCTGAGGGTTGCCTTTTTCCATTCCCGTTTTTTTTTAACCAAAAAAGAAAGAAAGCAAAAGAAGCAGAACACTAATGTGCGTGAAATATGCCTCTTGAAACTGTCGTTTTGAAATATGGACGTCTTTTGAACTTTTTGGTCGATATATGACCCCAGGATTTGTTTTCAGGGCAGGTGTCATTTACAGGCCTGCAATGATTTGGAATATCCACTGACCAGTAGCGCTGGGATTAAAGCTGCTGTTGTGCGAAATGGCCACAAGGTGGCAGCAGTTCTCCCTTAGCAAATCTGGTTACCAGGGCAACAGAGCCTCAATGGAAGCCTGTTCTAGATTGGAATTTAGAATGGAATGTGCCAGGAGAAAGCCCCTCAAGTTTGTCTCACTACTTCTTGTTCGTGTTTTTAATTTAATTTTTAATTTTTTATTACAGCAAGTTTGATTACAACGTTTGCTTGTTGTAGGTGTGCAAGATGTGGTTCTTTTACACATATACATATGTCTGTTCTTCCTGGGACCCTTTTCCCATGTACGTTATGACAGAATGTTGAGTAGTATTCTCTTGGCATTCCGTAGGTCTTTGGTGATTATATATTTCACCTGTGTTTGTATATGTCTCTTAACCCCAATATCGTAATGAATCCAATCCTCACACCTTTCCATTGGTGAACCATAAGTTTGTTTAATGAATCTGTGATTGCCCTTCTCCGTGGAAATATCTGCCCTGGTATCCGTTTTTAGGTAACACCTGTAAGTGATATCCTACGATATGTGTCTTTCACTTTCTGACTTACTACAAGTCACGTGATTACCTGTAGACTCATCTACGGGGCTGCAAATGGCATTGTGTCCGTTTTTTCCTTGGCTAATATTCTGTCTTAGCGAGGTCCATTTTCTGCAATGTGATTCCCTGAGGGCTGAGGATTAGCTGACCTGGGCAGCCTGACCCTGCCGGCAAGCCCTCCCCAGGTGTGCCTGGGTTGAGGTCAATAGAAACAGCACTCCAGGCAGCAATAGCCCCTGCAGCTGTGCCTGACTCCATATTCTCTTCCCCGTCAGCAGTCTCGGGGCTGTGCTGGTGGGAGGGTGTGAGGGTCCACGGCTTTGTTGGTGGCCCGGTGTGAGTGGGGCTCTGCTGGAATTTCTGCAGGAGTTGCCAGGTTGCCACCTGTAAAGAAGAGGATGTGTCACCCATAATTTCCACTGGAATTTCTCTCCGGGCTGAGGTGAGGGAGGAAAAAAAAGAGTGGGGGCCGGGACAGGAGTGGTATCTCAGGCAGGGAAATGGAAAGCTTCCAGAAGAGCGCCGGGGCCAGGACCATCCTGGCTGGCCTGCAGGCACCAAGTTGGCCTGCGTGCTGTCGCTGGTGTGGCTCCACGGCCCTTCCTCTAGGCTTTCAAGCCCTTGTACATATTCAGGTGTTTTACCTGGGAAGGGTGGGAACAGTTCAGCAGCAGCTGGCCTGGGGCTCAGCTCACGTTTACTCACAGAGGCCTCGGCACTGTCCCCCAGCTTTGCAATCAGGACGCTCCTTGCGTGGGGGGGCCGGGCTGCTGGCTGTATGGGAGATGATTCCCCACCTCTGACCAATCTCAGAATTGTTTACCGCTGGAACAAGTGCCCTGATAGGGTTTTCCTCTGTATAACTGCTGGGTACAGGATTTTTTTTTCTTTTTTGGTTCAAGTTAGAAGTTATTCATCTTTTATGTATTTATTGATATAAGCATGGAAATAATTCATTCATAGAAATACATCTGTGTGAAGGGAAGAACTTTTTTTCTGTTTTATTTTTAAATTTCATATCTAAAAATTTTGCAGTTTAATCATATTTATTTTTCTATACAGCAGGTTATTATTAGTTATCTATTTTATTCATATACATATATACAGGTCAATACCTATATCCCAACTCATCTGACCACCAACACCCCATGGCTTCCCCCACTTGGTGTCCATACGTTTGTTCTCTACCTCTGTTTCTCTATTTCTGCCCTGCAAACCTGTTCATCTGTACCATATATCTAGGTTCCACATACATGCATTAATACAGAATATTTGTTTTGCTCTTTCTGACTTACTTCATTCTGTATGACAGTCTCTAGATCCACCGACTTCTCTACAAATAACCCAGTTTCATTCCTTTTCATGGCTGAGTCATATCCCATTTTATGTATGTACCACATCTTTATCCATTCGTCTGTCTGTGGGCATTTAGGTTGCTTCCATTACCTGGCTATTGTAAATAGTGCTGCAATGAACATTGTGGTGAATGTGTGTTTTTGATTTATGGTTGTCTCTGGGTATATGCCCAGAAGTGGGATTGCTGGATCCTATGGTAATTCTATTCCTAGTTTCTTTAAGGAAACTCCATACTGTTCTCCATAGTGACTGTATCAATTTACCTTCCCACTAATAGTGGAAGAGGGTTCCTTTTGTCCACACCCTCCCCAGAATTTGTTGTTTGTAGATTTTCTGATGCTGCCGATTCTAACAGGTGTGAGGTGATACCTCATTGTCATTTTGATTTGCATTTCTCTAATAATTAGTGGTGTTGAGCAGCTTTTCATGTGCGTCTTGGCCGTCTCTGTGACTTCGTTGAAGAAACGTCTATTTAGATCTTCTGCCCATTTTTGTATTGGGTTGTTTGTTTTATTAATATTAAGCTGCGTGAGCTGTTTATATATATTGGAGATTAAACCCTTGTCCATTGATTCGTTTGCGAACGTTTTCGCCCATTCTGAGGGTTGCCTTTTTCCATTCCCGTTTTTTTTTAACCAAAAAAGAAAGAAAGCAAAAGAAGCAGAACACTAATGTGCGTGAAATATGCCTCTTGAAACTGTCGTTTTGAAATATGGACGTCTTTTGAACTTTTTGGTCGATATATGACCCCAGGATTTGTTTTCAGGGCAGGTGTCATTTACAGGCCTGCAATGATTTGGAATATCCACTGACCAGTAGCGCTGGAATTAAAGCTGCTGTTGTGCGAAATGGCCACAAGGTGGCAGCAGTTCTCCCTTAGCAAATCTGGTTACCAGGGCAACAGAGCCTCAATGGAAGCCTGTTCTAGATTGGAATTTAGAATGGAATGTGCCAGGAGAAAGCCCCTCAAGTTTGTCTCACTACTTCTTGTTCGTGTTTTTAATTTAATTTTTAATTTTTTATTACAGCAAGTTTGATTACAACGTTTGCTTGTTGTAGGTGTGCAAGATGTGGTTCTTTTACACATATACATATGTCTGTTCTTCCTGGGACCCTTTTCCCATGTACGTTATGACAGAATGTTGAGTAGTCTTCTCTTGGCATTCCGTAGGTCTTTGGTGATTATATATTTCACCTGTGTTTGTATATGTCTCTTAACCCCAATATCGTAATGAATCCAATCCTCACACCTTTCCATTGGTGAACCATAAGTTTGTTTAATGAATCTGTGATTGCCCTTCTCCGTGGAAATATCTGCCCTGGTATCCGTTTTTAGGTAACACCTATAAGTGATATCCTACGATATGTGTCTTTCACTTTCTGACTTACTACAAGTCCCGTGCTTACCTGTAGACTCATCTACGGGGCTGCAAATGGCATTGTGCCCTTTTTTTCCTTGGCTAATATTCTGTCTTAGCGAGGTCCATTTTCTGCAATGTGATTCCCTGAGGGCTGAGGATTAGCTGACCTGGGCAGCCTGACCCTGCCGGCAAGCCCTCCCCAGGTGTGCGTGGGTTGAGGTCGATAGAAACAGCACTCCAGGCAGCAATAGCCCCTGCAGCTGTGCCTGATTCCATATTCTCTGCCCCGTCAGCAGTCTCGGGGCTGTGCTGGTGGGAGGGTGTGAGGGTCCACGGCTTTGTTGGTGGCCCGGTGTGAGTGGGGCTCTGCTGGACTTTCTGCAGGAGTTGCCAGGCTGCCACCTGTAAAGAAGAGGATGTGTCACCCATAACTTCCACTGGAATTTCTCTCCGGGCTGAGGTGAGGAAGGAAAAAAAGGAATGATGGCCGGGACAGGAGGGGTATATCAGGCAGGGAAATGGAAAGCTTCTAGAAGAGTACCCGGGGCCAGGACCATCCTGGATGGCCTGCAGGCACCAAGTTGGCCTGCATGCTGTCGCTGGTGTGGCTCCACGGCCCTTCCTCTAGGCTTTCAAGCCCTTGTACATATTCAGGTGTTTTACCTGGGAAGGGTGGGAACAGTTCAGCAGCAGCTGGCCTGGGGCTCAGCTCACGTTTACTCACAGAGGCCTCGGCACGGTCCCCCAGCTTTGCAATGAGGATGCTCCTTGCGTGGGGGGGCCGGGCTGCTGGCTGTATGGGAGATGATTCCCCACCTCTGACCAATCTCAGAATTGTTTACCGCTGGAACAAGTGCCCTGATAGGGTTTTCCTCTGTATAACTGCTGGGTACAGGATTTTTTTTTTCTTTTTTGGTTCAAGTTAGAAGTTATTCATCTTTTATGTATTTATTGATATAAGCATGGAAATAATTCATTCATAGAAATACATCTGTGTGAAGGGAAGAACTTTTTTTCTGTTTTATTTTTAAATTTCATTTCTAAAAATTTTGCAGTTTAATCATATTTATTTTTCTATACAGCAGGTTATTATTAGTTATCTATTTTATTCATATACATATATACAGGTCAATACCTATCTCCCAACTCATCTGACCACCAACACCCCATGGCTTCCCCCACTTGGTGTCCATACGTTTGTTCTCTACCTCTGTTTCTCTATTTCTGCCCTGCAAACCTGTTCATCTGTACCATATATCTAGGTTCCACATACATGCATTAATACAGAATATTTGTTTTGCTCTTTCTGACTTACTTCATTCTGTATGACAGTCTCTAGATCCACCGACTTCTCTACAAATAACCCAGTTTCATTCCTTTTCATGGCTGAGTCATATCCCATTTTATGTATGTACCACATCTTTATCCATTCATCTGTCTGTGGGCATTTAGGTTGCTTCCATTACCTGGCTATTGTAAATAGTGCTGCAATGAACATTGTGGTGAATGTGTGTTTTTGATTTATGGTTGTCTCTGGGTATATGCCCAGAAGTGGGATTGCTGGATCCTATGGTAATTCTATTTCTAGTTTCTTTAAGGAAACTCCATACTGTTCTCCATAGTGACTGTATCAATTTACCTTCCCACCAATAGTGGAAGAGGGTTCCTTTTGTCCACACCCTCCCCAGAATTTGTTGTTTGTAGATTTTCTGATGATGCCGATTCTAACAGGTGTGAGGTGATACCTCATTGTCGTTTTGATTTGCATTTCTCTAATAATTAGTGGTGTTGAGCAGCTTTTCATGTGCGTCTTGGCCGTCTCTGTGACTTCTTTGAAGAAACGTCTATTTAGATCTTCTGCCCATTTTTGTATTGGGTTGTTTGTTTTATTAATATTAAGCTGCGTGAGCTGTTTATATATATTGGAGATTAAACCCTTGTCCATTGATTCGTTTGCGAACATTTTCGCCCATTCTGAGGGTTGCCTTTTTCCATTCCCGTTTTTTTTTAACCAAAAAAGAAAGAAAGCAAAAGAAGCAGAACACTAATGTGCGTGAAATATGCCTCTTGAAACTGTCGTTTTGAAATATGGACGTCTTTTGAACTTTTTGGTCGATATATGACCCCAGGATTTGTTTTCAGGGCAGGTGTCATTTACAGGCCTGCAATGATTTGGAATATCCACTGACCAGTAGCGCTGGGATTAAAGCTGCTGTTGTGCGAAATGGCCACAAGGTGGCAGCAGTTCTCCCTTAGCAAATCTGGTTACCAGGGCAACAGAGCCTCAATGGAAGCCTGTTCTAGATTGGAATTTAGAATGGAATGTGCCAGGAGAAAGCCCCTCAAGTTTGTCTCACTACTTCTTCTTCGTGTTTTTAATTTAATTTTTAATTTTTTATTACAGCAAGTTTGATTACAACGTTTGCTTGTTGTAGGTGTGCAAGATGTGGTTCTTTTACACATATACATATGTCTGTTCTTCCTGGGACCCTTTTCCCATGTACGTTATGACAGAATGTTGAGTAGTCTTCTCTTGGCATTCCGTAGGTCTTTGGTGATTATATATTTCACCTGTGTTTGTATATGTCTCTTAACCCCAATATCGTAATGAATCCAATCCTCACACCTTTCCATTGGTGAACCATAAGTTTGTTTAATGAATCTGTGATTGCCCTTCTCCGTGGAAATATCTGCCCTGGTATCCGTTTTTAGGTAACACCTGTAAGTGATATCCTACGATATGTGTCTTTCACTTTCTGACTTACTACAAGTCACGTGATTACCTGTAGACTCATCTACGGGGCTGCAAATGGCATTGTGTCCGTTTTTTCCTTGGCTAATATTCTGTCTTAGTGAGGTCCATTTTCTGCAATGTGATTCCCTGAGTGCTGAGGATTAGCTGACCTGGGCAGCCTGACCCTGCCGGCAAGCCCTCCCCAGGTGTGCCTGGGTTGAGGTCAATAGAAACAGCACTCCAGGCAGCAATAGCCCCTGCAGCTGTGCCTGACTCCATATTCTCTGCCCCGTCAGCAGTCTCGGGGCTGTGCTGGTGGGAGGGTGTGAGGGTCCACGGCTTTGTTGGTGGCCCGGTGTGAGTGGGTCTCTGCTGGAATTTCTGCAGGAGTTGCCAGGTGGCCACCTGTAAAGAAGAGGATGTGTCACCCATAATTTCCACTGGAATTTCTCTCCGGGCTGAGGTGAGGGAGGAAAAAAAAGAGTGGGGGCCGGGACAGGAGTGGTATCTCAGGCAGGGAAATGGAAAGCTTCCAGAAGAGCGCCCGGGGCCAGGACCATCCTGGCTGGCCTGCAGGCACCAAGTTGCCCTGCGTGCTGTCGCTGGTGTGGCTCCACGGCCCTTCCTCTAGGCTTTCAAGCCCTTGTACATATTCAGGTGTTTTACCTGGGAAGGGTGGGAACAGTTCAGCAGCAGCTGGCCTGGGGCTCAGCTCACGTTTACTCACAGAGGCCTCGGCACTGTCCCCCAGCTTTGCAATCAGGACGCTCCTTGCGTGGGGGGGCTGGGCTGCTGGCTGTATGGGAGATGATTCCCCACCTCTGACCAATCTCAGAATTGTTTACTGCTGGAACAAGTGCCCTGATAGGGTTTTCCTCTGTATAACTGCTGGGTACAGGATTTTTTTTTTCTTTTTTGGTTCAAGTTAGAAGTTATTCATCTTTTATGTATTTATTGATATAAGCATGGAAATAATTCATTCATAGAAATACATCTGTGTGAAGGGAAGAACTTTTTTTCTGTTTTATTTTTAAATTTCATTTCTAAAAATTTTGCAGTTTAATCATATTTATTTTTCTATACAGCAGGTTATTATTAGTTATCTATTTTATTCATATACATATATACAGGTCAATACCTATCTCCCAACTCATCTGACCACCAACACCCCATGGCTTCCCCCACTTGGTGTCCATACGTTTGTTCTCTACCTCTGTTTCTCTATTTCTGCCCTGCAAACCTGTTCATCTGTACCATATATCTAGGTTCCACATACATGCATTAATACAGAATATTTGTTTTGCTCTTTCTGACTTACTTCATTCTGTATGACAGTCTCTAGATCCACCGACTTCTCTACAAATAACCCAGTTTCATTCCTTTTCATGGCTGAGTCATATCCCATTTTATGTATGTACCACATCTTTATCCATTCGTCTGTCTGTGGGCATTTAGGTTGCTTCCATTACCTGGCTATTGTAAATAGTGCTGCAATGAACATTGTGGTGAATGTGTGTTTTTGATTTATGGTTGTCTCTGGGTATATGCCCAGAAGTGGGATTGCTGGATCCTATGGTAATTCTATTCCTAGTTTCTTTAAGGAAACTCCATACTGTTCTCCATAGTGACTGTATCAATTTACCTTCCCACTAATAGTGGAAGAGGGTTCCTTTTGTCCACACCCTCCCCAGAATTTGTTGTTTGTAGATTTTCTGATGCTGCCGATTCTAACAGGTGTGAGGTGATACCTCATTGTCATTTTGATTTGCATTTCTCTAATAATTAGTGGTGTTGAGCAGCTTTTCATGTGCGTCTTGGCCGTCTCTGTGACTTCTTTGAAGAAACGTCTATTTAGATCTTCTGCCCATTTTTGTATTGGGTTGTTTGTTTTATTAATATTAAGCTGCGTGAGCTGTTTATATATATTGGAGATTAAACCCTTGTCCATTGATTCGTTTGCGAACGTTTTCGCCCATTCTGAGGGTTGCCTTTTTCCATTCCCGTTTTTTTTTAACCAAAAAAGAAAGAAAGCAAAAGAAGCAGAACACTAATGTGCGTGAAATATGCCTCTTGAAACTGTCGTTTTGAAATATGGACGTCTTTTGAACTTTTTGGTCGATATATGACCCCAGGATTTGTTTTCAGGGCAGGTGTCATTTACAGGCCTGCAATGATTTGGAATATCCACTGACCAGTAGCGCTGGGATTAAAGCTGCTGTTGTGTGAAATGGCCACAAGGTGGCAGCAGTTCTCCCTTAGCAAATCTGGTTACTAGGGCAACAGAGCCTCAATGGAAGCCTGTTCTAGATTGGAATTTAGAATGGAATGTGCCAGGAGAAAGCCCCTCAAGTTTGTCTCACTACTTCTTGTTCGTGTTTTTAATTTAATTTTTAATTTTTTATTACAGCAAGTTTGATTACAACGTTTGCTTGTTGTAGGTGTGCAAGATGTGGTTCTGTTACACATATACATATGTCTGTTCTTCCTGGGACCCTTTTCCCATGTACATTATGACAGAATGTTGAGTAGTCTTCTCTTGGCATTCCGTAGGTCTTTGGTGATTATATATTTCACCTGTGTTTGTATATGTCTCTTAACCCCAATATCGTAATGAATCCAATCCTCACACCTTTCCATTGGTGAACCATAAGTGTGTTTAATGAATCTGTGATTGCCCTTCTCCGTGGAAATATCTGCCCTGGTATCCGTTTTTAGGTAACACCTATAAGTGATATCCTACGATATGTGTCTTTCACTTTCTGACTTACTACAAGTCCCGTGCTTACCTGTAGACTCATCTACGGGGCTGCAAATGGCATTGTGCCCTTTTTTTCCTTGGCTAATATTCTGTCTTAGCGAGGTCCATTTTCTGCAATGTGATTCCCTGAGGGCTGAGGATTAGCTGACCTGGGCAGCCTGACCCTGCCGGCAAGCCCTCCCCAGGTGTGCGTGGGTTGAGGTCGATAGAAACAGCACTCCAGGCAGCAATAGCCCCTGCAGCTGTGCCTGATTCCATATTCTCTGCCCCGTCAGCAGTCTCGGGGCTGTGCTGGTGGGAGGGTGTGAGGGTCCACGGCTTTGTTGGTGGCCCGGTGTGAGTGGGGCTCTGCTGGACTTTCTGCAGGAGTTGCCAGGCTGCCACCTGTAAAGAAGAGGATGTGTCACCCATAACTTCCACTGGAATTTCTCTCCGGGCTGAGGTGAGGAAGGAAAAAAAGGAATGATGGCCGGGACAGGAGGGGTATATCAGGCAGGGAAATGGAAAGCTTCTAGAAGAGTGCCCGGGGCCAGGACCATCCTGGATGGCCTGCAGGCACCAAGTTGGCCTGCATGCTGTCGCTGGTGTGGCTCCACGGCCCTTCCTCTAGGCTTTCAAGCCCTTGTACATATTCAGGTGTTTTATCTGGGAAGGGTGGGAACAGTTCAGCAGCAGCTGGCCTGGGGCTCAGCTCACGTTTACTCACAGAGGCCTCGGCACGGTCCCCCAGCTTTGCAATGAGGATGCTCCTTGCCTGGGGGGGCCGGGCTGCTGGCTGTATGGGAGATGATTCCCCACCTCTGACCAATGTCAGAATTGTTTACCGCTGGAGCAAGTGCCCTGATAGGGTTTTCCTCTGTATAACTGCTGGGTTCAGGTTTTTTTTTCTTTTTTGGTTCAAGTTAGAATTTATTCATCTTTTATGTATTTATTGATATAAGCATGGAAATAATTCATTCATAGAAATACATCTGTGTGAAGGGAAGAACTTTTTTCTGTTTTATTTTTAAATTTCATTTCTAAAAATTTTGCAGTTTAATTATATTTATTTTTCTATACAGCAGGTTATTATTAGTTATCTATTTTATTCATATACATATATACAGGTCAATACCTATCTCCCAACTCATCTGACCTCCATCACCCCATGGCTTCCCCCACTTGGTGTCCATACGTTTGTTCTCTACCTCTGTTTCTCTATTTCTGCCCTGCAAACCTGTTCATCTGTACCATATATCTAGGTTCCACATACATGCATTAATACAGAATATTTGTTTTGCTCTTTCTGACTTACTTCATTCTGTATGACAGTCTCTAGATCCACCGACTTCTCTACAAATAACCCAGTTTCATTCCTTTTCATGGCTGAGTCATATCCCATTTTATGTATGTACCACATCTTTATCCATTCATCTGTCTGTGGGCATTTAGGTTGCTTCCATTACCTGGCTATTGTAAATAGTGCTGCAATGAACATTGTGGTGAATGTGTGTTTTTGATTTATGGTTGTCTCTGTGTATATGCCCAGAAGTGGGATTGCTGGATCCTATGGTAATTCTATTTCTAGTTTCTTTAAGGAAACTCCATACTGTTCTCCATAGTGACTGTATCAATTTACCTTCCCACCAATAGTGGAAGAGGGTTCCTTTTGTCCACACCCTCCCCAGAATTTGTTGTTTGTAGATTTTCTGATGATGCCGATTCTAACAGGTGTGAGGTGATACCTCATTGTCGTTTTGATTTGCATTTCTCTAATAATTAGTGGTGTTGAGCATCTTTTCATGTGCGTCTTGGCCGTCTCTGTGACTTCTTTGAAGAAACGTCTATTTAGATCTTCTGCCCATTTTTGTATTGGGTTGTTTGTTTTATTAATATTAAGCTGCGTGAGCTGTTTATATATATTGGAGATTAAACCCTTGTCCATTGATTCGTTTGCGAACGTTTTCGCCCATTCTGAGGGTTGCCTTTTTCCATTCCCGTTTTTTTTTAACCAAAAAAGAAAGAAAGCAAAAGAAGCAGAACACTAATGTGCGTGAAATATGCCTCTTGAAACTGTCGTTTTGAAATATGGACGTCTTTTGAACTTTTTGGTCGATATATGACCCCAGGATTTGTTTTCAGGGCAGGTGTCATTTACAGGCCTGCAATGATTTGGAATATCCACTGACCAGTAGCGCTGGGATTAAAGCTGCTGTTGTGCGAAATGGCCACAAGGTGGCAGCAGTTCTCCCTTAGCAAATCTGGTTACCAGGGCAACAGAGCCTCAATGGAAGCCTGTTCTAGATTGGAATTTAGAATGGAATGTGCCAGGAGAAAGCCCCTCAAGTTTGTCTCACTACTTCTTGTTCGTGTTTTTAATTTAATTTTTAATTTTTTATTACAGCAAGTTTGATTACAACGTTTGCTTGTTGTAGGTGTGCAAGATGTGGTTCTTTTACACATATACATATGTCTGTTCTTCCTGGGACCCTTTTCCCATGTACGTTATGACAGAATGTTGAGTAGTCTTCTCTTGGCATTCCGTAGGTCTTTGGTGATTATATATTTCACCTGTGTTTGTATATGTCTCTTAACCCCCATATCGTAATGAATCCAATCCTCACACCTTTCCATTGGTGAACCATAAGTTTGTTTAATGAATCTGTGATTGCCCTTCTCTGTGGAAATATCTGCCCTGGTATCCGTTTTTAGGTAACACCTATAAGTGATATCCTACGATATGTGTCTTTCACTTTCTGACTTACTACAAGTCACGTGCTTACCTGTAGACTCATGTACGGGGCTGCAAATGGCATTGTGCCCTTTTTTTCCTTGGCTAATATTCTGTCTTAGCGAGGTCCATTTTCTGCAATGTGATTCCCTGAGGGCTGAGGATTAGCTGACCTGGGCAGCCTGACCCTGCCGGCAAGCCCTCCCCAGGTGTGCCTGGGTTGAGTTCAATAGAAACAGCACTCCAGGCAGCAATAGCCCCTGCAGCTGTGCCTGACTCCATATTCTCTGCCCCGTCAGCAGTCTCGGGGCTGTGCTGGTGGGAGGGTGTGAGGGTCCACGGCTTTGTTGGTGGCCCGGTGTGAGTGGGGCTCTGCTGGAATTTCTGCAGGAGTTGCCAGGTTGCCACCTGTAAAGAAGAGGATGTGTCACCCATAATTTCCACTGGAATTTCTCTCCGGGCTGAGGTGAGGGAGTAAAAAAAGGAGTGGGGGCCGGGACAGGAGTGGTATCTCAGGCAGGGAAATGGAAAGCTTCCAGAAGAGCGCCCGGGGCCAGGACCATCCTGGCTGGCCTGCAGGCACCAAGTTGGCCTGCGTGCTGTCGCTGGTGTGGCTCCACGGCCCTTCCTCTAGGCTCTCAAGCCCTTGAACATATTCAGGTGTTTTACCTGGGAAGGGTGGGAACAGTTCAGCAGCGGCTGGCCTGGGGCTCAGCTCACGTTTACTCACAGAGGCCTCGGCACTGTTCCCCAGCTTTGCAATCAGGACGCTCCTTGCGTGGGGGGGCCGGGCTGCTGGCTGTATGGGAGATGATTCCCCACCTCTGACCAATCTCAGAATTATTTACCACTGGAACAAGTGCCCTGATAGGGTTTTCCTCTGTATAATTGCTGGGTTCAGGTCTTTTTTTCTTTTTTGGTTCAAGTTAGAAGTTTTTCATCTTTTATGTATTTATTGATATAAGCATGGAAATAATTCATTCATAGAAATATATCTGTGTGAAGGGAAGAACTTTTTTCTGTTTTATTTTTAAATTTCATTTCTAAAAATTTTTCAGTTTAATCATATTTATTTTTCTATACAGCAGGTTATTATTAGTTATCTATTTTATTCATATACATATATACAGGTCAATACCTATCTCCCAACTCATCTGACCACCAACACCCCATGGCTTCCCCCACTTGGTGTCCATACGTTTGTTCTCTACCTCTGTTTCTCTATTTCTGCCCTGCAAACCTGTTCATCTGTACCATATGTCTAGGTTCCACATACATGCATTAATACAGAATATTTGTTTTGCTCTTTCTGACTTACTTCATTCTGTATGACAGTCTCTAGATCCACCGACTTCTCTACAAATAACCCAGTTTCATTCCTTTTCATGGCTGAGTCATATCCCATTTTATGTATGTACCACATCTTTATCCATTCATCTGTCTGTGGGCATTTAGGTTGCTTCCATTACCTGGCTATTGTAAATAGTGCTGCAATGAACATTGTGGTGAATGTGTGTTTTTGATTTATGGTTGTCTCTGTGTATATGCCCAGAAGTGGGATTGCTGGATCCTATGGTAATTCTATTTCTAGTTTCTTTAAGGAAACTCCATACTGTTCTCCATAGTGACTGTATCAATTTACCTTCCCACCAATAGTGGAAGAGGGTTCCTTTTGTCCACACCCTCCCCAGAATTTGTTGTTTGTAGATTTTCTGATGATGCCGATTCTAACAGGTGTGAGGTGATACCTCATTGTCGTTTTGATTTGCATTTCTCTAATAATTAGTGGTGTTGAGCATCTTTTCATGTGCGTCTTGGCCGTCTCTGTGACTTCTTTGAAGAAACGTCTATTTAGATCTTCTGCCCATTTTTGTATTGGGTTGTTTGTTTTATTAATATTAAGCTGCGTGAGCTGTTTATATATATTGGAGATTAAACCCTTGTCCATTGATTCGTTTGAGAACGTTTTCGCCCATTCTGAGGGTTGCCTTTTTCCATTCCCGTTTTTTTTTAACCAAAAATGAAAGAAAGCAAAAGAAGCAGAACACTAATGTGCGTGAAATATGCCTCTTGAAACTGTCGTTTTGAAATATGGACGTCTTTTGAACTTTTTGGTCGATATATGACCCCAGGATTTGTTTTCAGGGCAGGTGTCATTTACAGGCCTGCAATGATTTGGAATATCCACTGACCAGTAGCGCTGGGATTAAAGCTGCTGTTGTGCGAAATGGCCACAAGGTGGCAGCAGTTCTCCCTTAGCAAATCTGGTTACTAGGGCAACAGAGCCTCAATGGAAGCCTGTTCTAGATTGGAATTTAGAATGGAATGTGCCAGGAGAAAGCCCCTCAAGTTTGTCTCACTACTTCTTGTTCGTGTTTTTAATTTAATTTTTAATTTTTTATTACAGCAAGTTTGATTACAACGTTTGCTTGTTGTAGGTGTGCAAGATGTGGTTCTTTTACACATATACATATGTCTGTTCTTCCTGGGACCCTTTTCCCATGTACATTATGACAGAATGTTGAGTAGTCTTCTCTTGGCATTCCGTAGGTCTTTGGTGATTATATATTTCACCTGTGTTTGTATATGTCTCTTAACCCCAATATCGTAATGAATCCAATCCTCACACCTTTCCATTGGTGAACCATAAGTTTGTTTAATGAATCTGTGATTGCCCTTCTCCGTGGAAATATCTGCCCTGGTATCCGTTTTTAGGTAACACCTATAAGGGATATCCTACGATATGTCTTTCACTTTCTGACTTACTACAAGTCACGTGCTTACCTGTAGACTCATCTACGGGGCTGCAAATGGCATTGTGCCCTCTTTTTCCTTGGCTAATATTCTGTCTTAGCGAGGTCCATTTTCTGCAATGTGATTCCCTGAGGGCTGAGGATTAGCTGACCTGGGCAGCCTGACCCTGCCGGCAAGCCCTCCCCAGGTGTGCCTGGGTTGAGTTCAATAGAAACAGCACTCCAGGCAGGAATAGCCCCTGCAGCTGTGCCTGACTCCATATTCTCTGCCCCGTCAGCAGTCTCGGGGGTGTGCTGGTGGGAGGGTGTGAGTGTCCACGGCTTTGTTGGTGGCCCGGTGTGAGTGGGGCTCTGCTGGACTTTCTGCAGGAGTTGCCAGGTTGCCACCTGTAAAGAAGAGGATGTGTCACCCATAATTTCCACTGGAATTTCTCTCCGGGCTGAGGTGAGGGAGGAAAAAAAAGAGTGGGGGCCGGGACAGGAGTGGTATCTCAGGCAGGGAAATGGAAAGCTTCCAGAAGAGCGCCCGGGGCCAGGACCATCCTGGCTGGCCTGCAGGCACCAAGTTGGCCTGCGTGCTGTCGCTGGTGTGGCTCCACGGCCCTTCCTCTAGGCTTTCAAGCCCTTGTACATATTCAGGTGTTTTACCTGGGAAGGGTGGGAACAGTTCAGCAGCAGCTGGCCTGGGGCTCAGCTCACGTTTACTCACAGAGGCCTCGGCACTGTCCCCCAGCTTTGCAATCAGGACGCTCCTTGCGTGGGGGGGCCGGGCTGCTGGCTGTATGGGAGATGATTCCCCACCTCTGACCAATGTCAGAATTGTTTACCGCTGGAACAAGTGCCCTGATAGGGTTTTCCTCTGTATAACTGCTGGGTTCAGGTTTTTTTTTTCTTTTTTGGTTCAAGTTAGAATTTATTCATCTTTTATGTATTTATTGATATAAGCATGGAAATAATTCATTCATAGAAATACATCTGTGTGAAGGGAAGAACTTTTTTCTGTTTTATTTTTAAATTTCATTTCTAAAAATTTTGCAGTTTAATTATATTTATTTTTCCAAACAGCAGGTTATTATTAGTTATCTATTTTATTCATATACATATATACAGGTCAATACCTACCTCCCAACTCATCTGACCACCATCACCCCATGGCTTCCCCCACTTGGTGTCCATACGTTTGTTCTCTACCTCTGTTTCTCTATTTCTGCCCTGCAAACCTGTTCATCTGTACCATATATCTAGGTTCCACATACATGCATTAATACAGAATATTTGTTTTGCTCTTTCTGACTTACTTCATTCTGTATGACAGTCTCTAGATCCACCGACTTCTCTACAAATAACCCAGTTTCATTCCTTTTCATGGCTGAGTCATATCCCATTTTATGTATGTACCACATCTTTATCCATTCATCTGTCTGTGGGCATTTATGTTGCTTCCATTACCTGGCTATTGTAAATAGTGCTGCAGTGAACAATGTGGTGAATGTGTGTTTTTGATTTATGGTTGTCTCTGTGTATATGCCCAGAAGTGGGATTGCTGGATCCTATGGTAATTCTATTTCTAGTTTCTTTAAGGAAACTCCATACTGTTCTCCATAGTGACTGTATCAATTTACCTTCCCACCAATAGTGGAAGAGGGTTCCTTTTGTCCACACCCTCCCCAGAATTTGTTGTTTGTAGATTTTCTGATGATGCCGATTCTAACAGGTGTGAGGTGATACCTCATTGTCATTTTGATTTGCATTTCTCTAATAATTAGTGGTGTTGAGCATCTTTTCATGTGCGTCTTGGCCGTCTCTGTGACTTCTTTGAAGAAACGTCTATTTAGATCTTCTGCCCATTTTTGTATTGGGTTGTTTGTTTTATTAATATTAAGCTGCGTGAGCTGTTTATATATATTGGAGATTAAACCCTTGTCCATTGATTCGTTTGCGAACGTTTTCGCCCATTCTGAGGGTTGCCTTTTTCCATTCCCGTTTTTTTTAACCAAAAAAGAAAGAAAGCAAAAGAAGCAGAACACTAATGTGCGTGAAATATGCCTCTTGAAACTGTCGTTTTGAAATATGGACGTCTTTTGAACTTTTTGGTCGATATATGACCCCAGGATTTGTTTTCAGGGCAGGTGTCATTTACAGGCCTGCAATGATTTGGAATATCCACTGACCAGTAGCGCTGGGATTAAAGCTGCTGTTGTGCGAAATGGCCACAAGGTGGCAGCAGTTCTCCCTTAGCAAATCTGGTTACCAGGTCAACAGAGCCTCAATGGAAGCCTGTTCTAGATTGGAATTTAGAATGGAATGTGCCAGGAGAAAGCCCCTCAAGTTTGTCTCACTACTTCTTGTTCGTGTTTTTAATTTAATTTTTAATTTTTTATTACAGCAAGTTTGATTACAACGTTTGCTTTTTGTAGGTGTGCAAGATGTGGTTCTTTTACACATATACATATGTCTGTTCTTCCTGGGACCCTTTTCCCATGTACGTTATGACAGAATGTTGAGTAGTCTTCTCTTGGCATTCCGTAGGTCTTTGGTGATTATATATTTCACCTGTGTTTGTATATGTCTCTTAACCCCAATATCGTAATGAATCCAATCCTCACACCTTTCCATTGGTGAACCATAAGTTTGTTTAATGAATCTGTGATTGCCCTTCTCCGTGGAAATATCTGCCCTGGTATCCGTTTTTAGGTAACACCTATAAGTGATATCCTACGATATGTGTCTTTCACTTTCTGACTTACTACAAGTCCCGTGCTTACCTGTAGACTCATCTACGGGGCTGCAAATGGCATTGTGCCCTTTTTTTCCTTGGCTAATATTCTGTCTTAGCGAGGTCCATTTTCTGCAATGTGATTCCCTGAGGGCTGAGGATTAGCTGACCTGGGCAGCCTGACCCTGCCGGCAAGCCCTCCCCAGGTGTGCCTGGGTTGAGTTCAATAGAAACAGCACTCCAGGCAGCAATAGCCCCTGCAGCTGTGCCTGACTCCATATTCTCTGCCCCGTCAGCAGTCTCGGGGCTGTGCTGGTGGGAGGGTGTGAGGGTCCACGGCTTTGTTGGTGGTCCGGTGTGAGTGGGGCTCTGCTGTAATTTCTGCAGGAGTTGCCAGGTTGCCACCTGTAAAGAAGAGGATGTGTCACCCATAATTTCCACTGGAATTTCTCTCCGGGGTGAGGTGAGGGAGGAAAAAAAAGAGTGGGGGCCGGGACAGGAGTGGTATCTCAGGCAGGGAAATGGAAAGCTTCCAGAAGAGCGCCCGGGGCCAGGACCATCCTGGCTGGCCTGCAGGCACCAAGTTGGCCTGCGTGCTGTCGCTGGTGTGGCTCCACGGCCCTTCCTCTAGGCTTTCAAGCCCTTGTACATATTCAGGTGTTTTACCTGGGAAGGGTGGGAACAGTTCAGCAGCAGCTGGCCTGGGGCTCAGCTCACGTTTACTCACAGAGGCCTCGGCACTGTCCCCCAGCTTTGCAATCAGGACGCTCCTTGAGTGGGGGGGCCGGGCTGCTGGCTGTATGGGAGATGATTCCCCACCTCTGACCAATCTCAGAATTGTTTACCGCTGGAACAAGTGCCCTGATAGGGTTTTCCTCTGTATAACTGCTGGGTACAGGATTTTTTTTTCTTTTTTGGTTCAAGTTAGAAGTTATTCATCTTTTATGTATTTATTGATATAAGCATGGAAATAATTCATTCATAGAAATACATCTGTGTGAAGGGAAGAACTTTTTTTCTGTTTTATTTTTAAATTTCATTTCTAAAATTTTTGCAGTTTAATCATATTTATTTTTCTATACAGCAGGTTATTATTAGTTATCTATTTTATTCATATACATATATACAGGTCAATACCTATCTCCCAACTCATCTGACCACCAACACCCCATGGCTTCCCCCACTTGGTGTCCATACGTTTGTTCTCTACCTCTGTTTCTCTATTTCTGCCCTGCAAACCTGTTCATCTGTACCATATATCTAGGTTCCACATACATGCATTAATACAGAATATTTGTTTTGCTCTTTCTGACTTACTTCATTCTGTATGACAGTCTCTAGATCCACCGACTTCTCTACAAATAACCCAGTTTCATTCCTTTTCATGGCTGAGTCATATCCCATTTTATGTATGTACCACATCTTTATCCATTCGTCTGTCTGTGGGCATTTAGGTTGCTTCCATTACCTGGCTATTGTAAATAGTGCTGCAATGAACATTGTGGTGAATGTGTGTTTTTGATTTATGGTTGTCTCTGGGTATATGCCCAGAAGTGGGATTGCTGGATCCTATGGTAATTCTATTCCTAGTTTCTTTAAGGAAACTCCATACTGTTCTCCATAGTGACTGTATCAATTTACCTTCCCACTAATAGTGGAAGAGGGTTCCTTTTGTCCACACCCTCCCCAGAATTTGTTGTTTGTAGATTTTCTGATGCTGCCGATTCTAACAGGTGTGAGGTGATACCTCATTGTCATTTTGATTTGCATTTCTCTAATAATTAGTGGTGTTGAGCAGCTTTTCATGTGCGTCTTGGCCGTCTCTGTGACTTCTTTGAAGAAACGTCTATTTAGATCTTCTGCCCATTTTTGTATTGGGTTGTTTGTTTTATTAATATTAAGCTGCGTGAGCTGTTTATATATATTGGAGATTAAACCCTTGTCCATTGATTCGTTTGCGAACGTTTTCGCCCATTCTGAGGGTTGCCTTTTTCCATTCCCGTTTTTTTTTAACCAAAAAAGAAAGAAAGCAAAAGAAGCAGAACACTAATGTGCGTGAAATATGCCTCTTGAAACTGTCGTTTTGAAATATGGACGTCTTTTGAACTTTTTGGTCGATATATGACCCCAGGATTTGTTTTCAGGGCAGGTGTCATTTACAGGCCTGCAATGATTTGGAATATCCACTGACCATTAGCGCTGGGATTAAAGCTGCTGTTGTGTGAAATGGCCACAAGGTGGCAGCAGTTCTCCCTTAGCAAATCTGGTTACTAGGGCAACAGAGCCTCAATGGAAGCCTGTTCTAGATTGGAATTTAGAATGGAATGTGCCAGGAGAAAGCCCCTCAAGTTTGTCTCACTACTTCTTGTTCGTGTTTTTAATTTAATTTTTAATTTTTTATTACAGCAAGTTTGATTACAACGTTTGCTTGTTGTAGGTGTGCAAGATGTGCTTCTGTTACACATATACATATGTCTGTTCTTCCTGGGACCCTTTTCCCATGTACATTATGACAGAATGTTGAGTAGTCTTCTCTTGGCATTCCGTAGGTCTTTGGTGATTATATATTTCACCTGTGTTTGTATATGTCTCTTAACCCCAATATCGTAATGAATCCAATCCTCACACCTTTCCATTGGTGAACCATAAGTTTGTTTAATGAAACTGTGATTGCCCTTCTCCGTGGAAATATCTGCCCTGGTATCCGTTTTTAGGTAACACCTATAAGTGATATCCTACGATATGTGTCTTTCACTTTCTGACTTACTACAAGTCCCGTGCTTACCTGTAGACTCTTCTACGGGGCTGCAAATGGCATTGTGCCCTTTTTTTCCTTGCCTAATATTCTGTCTTAGCGAGGTCCATTTTCTGCAATGTGATTCCCTGAGGGCTGAGGATTAGCTGACCTGGGCAGCCTGACCCTGCCGGCAAGCCCTCCCCAGGTGTGCGTGGGTTGAGGTCGATAGAAACAGCACTCCAGGCAGCAATAGCCCCTGCAGCTGTGCCTGATTCCATATTCTCTGCCCCGTCAGCAGTCTCGGGGCTGTGCTGGTGGGAGGGTGTGAGGGTCCACGGCTTTGTTGGTGGCCCGGTGTGAGTGGGGCTCTGCTGGACTTTCTGCAGGAGTTGCCAGGCTGCCACCTGTAAAGAAGAGGATGTGTCACCCATAACTTCCACTGGAATTTCTCTCCGGTCTGAGGTGAGGAAGGAAAAAAAGGAATGATGGCCGGGACAGGAGGGGTATATCAGGCAGGGAAATGGAAAGCTTCTAGAAGAGTGCCCGGGGCCAGGACCATCCTGGCTGGCCTGCAGGCACCAAGTTGGCCTGCATGCTGTCGCTGGTGTGGCTCCACGGCCCTTCCTCTAGGCTTTCAAGCCCTTGTACATATTCAGGTGTTTTACCTGGGAAGGGTGGGAACAGTTCAGCAGCAGCTGGCCTGGGGCTCAGCTCACGTTTACTCACAGAGGCCTCGGCACGGTCCCCCAGCTTTGCAATGACGACGCTCCTTGCGTGGGGGGGCCGGGCTGCTGGCTGTATGGGAGATGATTCCCCACCTCTGACCAATGTCAGAATTGTTTACCGCTGGAGCAAGTGCCCTGATAGGGTTTTCCTCTGTATAACTGCTGGGTTCAGGTTTTTTTTTTCTTTTTTGGTTCAAGTTAGAATTTATTCATCTATAATGTATTTATTGATATAAGCATGGAAATAATTCATTCATAGAAATATATCTGTGTGAAGGGAAGAACTTTTTTCTGTTTTATTTTTAAATTTCATTTCTAAAAATTTTGCAGTTTAATTATATTTATTTTTCTATACAGCAGGTTATTATTAGTTATCTATTTTATTCATATACATATATACAGGTCAATACCTATCTCCCAACTCATCTGACCACCATCACCCCATGGCTTCCCCCACTTGGTGTCCATACGTTTGTTCTCTACCTCTGTTTCTCTATTTCTGCCCTGCAAACCTGTTCATCTGTACCATATATCTAGGTTCCACATACATGCATTAATACAGAATATTTGTTTTGCTTTTTCTGACTTACTTCATTCTGTATGACAGTCTCTAGATCCACCGACTTCTCTACAAATAACCCAGTTTCATTCCTTTTCATGGCTGAGTCATATCCCATTTTATGTATGTACCACATCTTTATCCATTCATCTGTCTGTGGGCATTTAGGTTGCTTCCATTACCTGGCTATTGTAAATAGTGCTGCAATGAACATTGTGGTGAATGTGTGTTTTTGATTTATGGTTGTCTCTGTGTATATGCCCAGAAGTGGGATTGCTGGATCCTATGGTAATTCTATTTCTAGTTTCTTTAAGGAAACTCCATACTGTTCTCCATAGTGACTGTATCAATTTACCTTCCCACCAATAGTGGAAGAGGGTTCCTTTTGTCCACACCCTCCCCAGAATTTGTTGTTTGTAGATTTTCTGATGATGCCGATTCTAACAGGTGTGAGGTGATACCTCATTGTCGTTTTGATTTGCATTTCTCTAATAATTAGTGGTGTTGAGCATCTTTTCATGTGCGTCTTGGCCGTCTCTGTGACTTCTTTGAAGAAACGTCTATTTAGATCTTCTGCCCATTTTTGTATTGGGTTGTTTGTTTTATTAATATTAAGCTGCGTGAGCTGTTTATATATATTGGAGATTAAACCCTTGTCCATTGATTCGTTTGCGAACGTTTTCGCCCATTCTGAGGGTTGCCTTTTTCCATTCCCGTTTTTTTTTAACCAAAAAAGAAAGAAAGCAAAAGAAGCAGAACACTAATGTGCGTGAAATATGCCTCTTGAAACTGTCGTTTTGAAATATGTACGTCTTTTGAACTTTTTGGTCGATATATGACCCCAGGATTTGTTTTCAGGGCAGGTGTCATTTACAGGCCTGCAATGATTTGGAATATCCACTGACCAGTAGCGCTGGGATTAAAGCTGCTGTTGTGCGAAATGGCCACAAGGTGGCAGCAGTTCTCCCTTAGCAAATCTGGTTACCAGGGCAACAGAGCCTCAATGGAAGCCTGTTCTAGATTGGAATTTAGAATGGAATGTGCCAGGAGAAAGCCCCTCAAGTTTGTCTCACTACTTCTTGTTCGTGTTTTTAATTTAATTTTTAATTTTTTATTACAGCAAGTTTGATTACAACGTTTGCTTGTTGTAGGTGTGCAAGATGTGGTTCTGTTACACATATACATATGTCTGTTCTTCCTGGGACCCTTTTCCCATGTACGTTATGACAGAATGTTGAGTAGTCTTCTCTTGGCATTCCGTAGGTCTTTGGTGATTATATATTTCACCTGTGTTTGTATATGTCTCTTAACCCCAATATCGTAATGAATCCAATCCTCACACCTTTCCATTGGTGAACCATAAGTTTGTTTAATGAATCTGTGATTGCCCTTCTCCGTGGAAATATCTGCCCTGGTATCCGTTTTTAGGTAACACCTATAAGTGATATCCTACGATATGTGTCTTTCACTTTCTGACTTACTACAAGTCCCGTGCTTACCTGTAGACTCATCTACGGGGCTGCAAATGGCATTGTGCCCTTTTTTTCCTTGGCTAATATTCTGTCTTAGCGAGGTCCATTTTCTGCAATGTGATTCCCTGAGGGCTGAGGATTAGCTGACCTGGGCAGCCTGACCCTGCCGGCAAGCCCTCCCCAGGTGTGCCTGGGTTGAGTTCAATAGAAACAGCACTCCAGGCAGCAATAGCCCCTGCAGCTGTGCCTGACTCCATATTCTCTGCCCCGTCAGCAGTCTCGGGGCTGTGCTGGTGGGAGGGTGTGAGGGTCCACGGCTTTGTTGGTGGCCCGGTGTGAGTGGGGCTCTGTTGGAATTTCTGCAGGAGTTGCCAGGTTGCCACCTGTAAAGAAGAGGATGTGTCACCCATAATTTCCACTGGAATTTCTCTCCGGGCTGAGGTGAGGGAGGAAAAAAAAGAGTGGGGGCCGGGACAGGAGTGGTATCTCAGGCAGGGAAATGGAAAGCTTCCAGAAGAGCGCCCGGGGCCAGGACCATCCTGGCTGGCCTGCAGGCACCAAGTTGGCCTGCGTGCTGTCGCTGGTGTGGCTCCACGGCCCTTCCTCTAGGCTTTCAAGCCCTTGTACATATTCAGGTGTTTTACCTGGGAAGGGTGGGAACAGTTCATCAGCAGCTGGCCTGGGGCTCAGCTCACGTTTACTCACAGAGGCCTCGGCACTGTCCCCCAGCTTTGCAATCAGGACGCTCCTTGCGTGGGGGGGCCGGGCTGCTGGCTGTATGGGAGATGATTCCCCACCTCTGACCAATGTCAGAATTGTTTACCGCTGGAACAAGTGCCCTGATAGGGTTTTCCTCTGTATAACTGCTGGGTACAGGGTTTTTTTTTTCTTTTTTGGTTCAAGTTAGAAGTTATTCATCTTTTATGTATTTATTGATATAAGCATGGAAATAATTCATTCATAGAAATACATCTGTGTGAAGGGAAGAACTTTTTTTCTGTTTTATTTTTAAATTTCATTTCTAAAAATTTTGCAGTTTAATCATATTTATTTTTCTATACAGCAGGTTATTATTAGTTATCTATTTTATTCATATACATATATACAGGTCAATACCTATCTCCCAACTCATCTGACCACCAACACCCCATGGCTTCCCCCACTTGGTGTCCATACGTTTGTTCTCTACCTCTGTTTCTCTATTTCTGCCCTGCAAACCTGTTCATCTGTACCATATATCTAGGTTCCACATACATGCATTAATACAGAATATTTGTTTTGCTCTTTCTGACTTACTTCATTCTGTATGACAGTCTCTAGATCCACCGACTTCTCTACAAATAACCCAGTTTCATTCCTTTTCATGGCTGAGTCATATCCCATTTTATGTATGTACCACATCTTTATCCATTCGTCTGTCTGTGGGCATTTAGGTTGCTTCCATTACCTGGCTATTGTAAATAGTGCTGCAATGAACATTGTGGTGAATGTGTGTTTTTGATTTATGGTTGTCTCTGGGTATATGCCCAGAAGTGGGATTGCTGGATCCTATGGTAATTCTATTCCTAGTTTCTTTAAGGAAACTCCATACTGTTCTCCATAGTGACTGTATCAATTTACCTTCCCACTAATAGTGGAAGAGGGTTCCTTTTGTCCACACCCTCCCCAGAATTTGTGGTTTGTAGATTTTCTGATGCTGCCGATTCTAACAGGTGTGAGGTGATACCTCATTGTCATTTTGATTTGCATTTCTCTAATAATTAGTGGTGTTGAGCAGCTTTTCATGTGCGTCTTGGCCGTCTCTGTGACTTCTTTGAAGAAACGTCTATTTAGATCTTCTGCCCATTTTTGTATTGGGTTGTTTTATTAATATTAAGCTGCGTGAGCTGTTTATATATATTGGAGATTAAACCCTTGTCCATTGATTCGTTTGCGAACGTTTTCGCCCATTCTGAGGGTTGCCTTTTTCCATTCCCGTTTTTTTTTAACCAAAAAAGAAAGAAAGCAAAAGAAGCAGAACACTAATGTGCGTGAAATATGCCTCTTGAAACTGTCGTTTTGAAATATGGACGTCTTTTGAACTTTTTGGTCGATATATGACCCCAGGATTTGTTTTCAGGGCAGGTGTCATTTACAGGCCTGCAATGATTTGGAATATCCACTGACCATTAGCGCTGGGATTAAAGCTGCTGTTGTGTGAAATGGCCACAAGGTGGCAGCAGTTCTCCCTTAGCAAATCTGGTTACTAGGGCAACAGAGCCTCAATGGAAGCCTGTTCTAGATTGGAATTTAGAATGGAATGTGCCAGGAGAAAGCCCCTCAAGTTTGTCTCACTACTTCTTGTTCGTGTTTTTAATTTAATTTTTAATTTTTTATTACAGCAAGTTTGATTACAATGTTTGCTTGTTGTAGGTGTGCAAGATGTGGTTCTGTTACACATATACATATGTCTGTTCTTCCTGGGACCCTTTTCCCATGTACATTATGACAGAATGTTGAGTAGTCTTCTCTTGGCATTCCGTAGGTCTTTGGTGATTATATATTTCACCTGTGTTTGTATATGTCTCTTAACCCCAATATCGTAATGAATCCAATCCTCACACCTTTCCATTGGTGAACCATAAGTTTGTTTAATGAATCTGTGATTGCCCTTCTCCGTGGAAATATCTGCCCTGGTATCCGTTTTTAGGTAACACCTATAAGTGATATCCTACGATATGTGTCTTTCACTTTCTGACTTACTACAAGTCCCGTGCTTACCTGTAGACTCATCTACGGGGCTGCAAATGGCATTGTGCCCTTTTTTTCCTTGGCTAATATTCTGTCTTAGCGAGGTCCATTTTCTGCAATGTGATTCCCTGAGGGCTGAGGATTAGCTGACCTGGGCAGCCTGACCCTGCCGGCAAGCCCTCCCCAGGTGTGCGTGGGTTGAGGTCGATAGAAACAGCACTCCAGGCAGCAATAGCCCCTGCAGCTGTGCCTGATTCCATATTCTCTGCCCCGTCAGCAGTCTCGGGGCTGTGCTGGTGGGAGGGTGTGAGGGTCCACGGCTTTGTTGGTGGCCCGGTGTGAGTGGGGCTCTGCTGGACTTTCTGCAGGAGTTGCCAGGCTGCCACCTGTAAAGAAGAGGATGTGTCACCCATAACTTCCACTGGAATTTCTCTCCGGGCTGAGGTGAGGAAGGAAAAAAAGGAATGATGGCCGGGACAGGAGGGGTATATCAGGCAGGGAAATGGAAAGCTTCTAGAAGAGTGCCCGGGGCCAGGACCATCCTGGCTGGCCTGCAGGCACCAAGTTGGCCTGCATGCTGTCGCTGGTGTGGCTCCACGGCCCTTCCTCTAGGCTTTCAAGCCCTTGTACATATTCAGGTGTTTTACCTGGGAAGGGTGGGAACAGTTCAGCAGCAGCTGGCCTGGGGCTCAGCTCACGTTTACTCACAGAGGCCTCGGCACAGTCCCCCAGCTTTGCAATGAGGATGCTCCTTGCGTGGGGGGGCCGGGCTGCTGGCTGTATGGGAGATGATTCCCCACCTCTGACCAATGTCAGAATTGTTTACCGCTGGAGCAAGTGCCCTGATAGGGTTTTCCTCTGTATAACTGCTGGGTTCAGGTTTTTTTTTCTTTTTTGGTTCAAGTTAGAATTTATTCATCTATTATGTATTTATTGATATAAGCATGGAAATAATTCATTCATAGAAATACATCTGTGTGAAGGGAAGAACTTTTTTCTGTTTTATTTTTAAATTTCATTTCTAAAAATTTTGCAGTTTAATTATATTTATTTTTCTATACAGCAGGTTATTATTAGTTATCTATTTTATTCATATACATATATACAGGTCAATACCTATCTCCCAACTCATCTGACCACCATCACCCCATGGCTTCCCCCCCTTGGTGTCCATACGTTTGTTCTCTACCTCTGTTTCTCTATTTCTGCCCTGCAAACCTGTTCATCTGTACCATATATCTAGGTTCCACATACATGCATTAATACAGAATATTTGTTTTGCTCTTTCTGACTTACTTCATTCTGTATGACAGTCTCTAGATCCACCGACTTCTCTACAAATAACCCAGTTTCATTCCTTTTCATGGCTGAGTCATATCCCATTTTATGTATGTACCACATCTTTATCCATTCATCTGTCTGTGGGCATTTAGGTTGCTTCCATTACCTGGCTATTGTAAATAGTGCTGCAATGAACATTGTGGTGAATGTGTGTTTTTGATTTATGGTTGTCTCTGTGTATATGCCCAGAAGTGGGATTGCTGGATCCTATGGTAATTCTATTTCTAGTTTCTTTAAGGAAACTCCATACTGTTCTCCATAGTGACTGTATCAATTTACCTTCCCACCAATAGTGGAAGAGGGTTCCTTTTGTCCACACCCTCCCCAGAATTTGTTGTTTGTAGATTTTCTGATGATGCCGATTCTAACAGGTGTGAGGTGATACCTCATTGTCGTTTTGATTTGCATTTCTCTAATAATTAGTGGTGTTGAGCATCTTTTCATGTGCGTCTTGGCCGTCTCTGTGACTTCTTTGAAGAAACGTCTATTTAGATCTTCTGCCCATTTTTGTATTGGGTTGTTTGTTTTATTAATATTAAGCTGCGTGAGCTGTTTATATATATTGGAGATTAAACCCTTGTCCATTGATTCGTTTGCGAACGTTTTCGCCCATTCTGAGGGTTGCCTTTTTCCATTCCCGTTTTTTTTTAACCAAAAAAGAAAGAAAGCAAAAGAAGCAGAACACTAATGTGCGTGAAATATGCCTCTTGAAACTGTCGTTTTGAAATATGGACGTCTTTTGAACTTTTTGGTCGATATATGACCCCAGGATTTGTTTTCAGGGCAGGTGTCATTTACAGGCCTGCAATGATTTGGAATATCCACTGACCAGTAGCGCTGGGATTAAAGCTGCTGTTGTGCGAAATGGCCACAAGGTGGCAGCAGTTCTCCCTTAGCAAATCTGGTTACCAGGGCAACAGAGCCTCAATGGAAGCCTGTTCTAGATTGGAATTTAGAATGGAATGTGCCAGGAGAAAGCCCCTCAAGTTTGTCTCACTACTTCTTCTTCGTGTTTTTAATTTAATTTTTAATTTTTTATTACAGCAAGTTTGATTACAACGTTTGCTTGTTGTAGGTGTGCAAGATGTGGTTCTGTTACACATATACATATGTCTGTTCTTCCTGGGACCCTTTTCCCATGTACGTTATGACAGAATGTTGAGTAGTCTTCTCTTGGCATTCCGTAGGTCTTTGGTGATTATATATTTCACCTGTGTTTGTATATGTCTCTTAACCCCAATATCGTAATGAATCCAATCCTCACACCTTTCCATTGGTGAACCATAAGTTTGTTTAATGAATCTGTGATTGCCCTTCTCTGTGGAAATATCTGCCCTGGTATCCGTTTTTAGGTAACACCTATAAGTGATATCCTACGATATGTGTCTTTCACTTTCTGACTTACTACAAGTCACGTGCTTACCTGTAGACTCATCTACGGGGCTGCAAATGGCATTGTGCCCTTTTTTTCCTTGGCTAATATTCTGTCTTAGCGAGGTCCATTTTCTGCAATGTGATTCCCTGAGGGCTGAGGATTAGCTGACCTGGGCAGCCTGACCCTGCCGGCAAGCCCTCCCCAGGTGTGCCTGGGTTGAGTTCAATAGAAACAGCACTCCAGGCAGCAATAGCCCCTGCAGCTGTGCCTGACTCCATATTCTCTGCCCCGTCAGCAGTCTCGGGGCTGTGCTGGTGGGAGGGTGTGAGGGTCCACGGCTTTGTTGGTGGCCCGGTGTGAGTGGGGCTCTGCTGGAATTTCTGCAGGAGTTGCCAGGTTGCCACCTGTAAAGAAGAGGATGTGTCACCCATAATTTCCACTGGAATTTCTCTCCGGGCTGAGGTGAGGGAGGAAAAAAAGGAGTGGGGGCCGGGACAGGAGTGGTATCTCAGGCAGGGAAATGGAAAACTTCCAGAAGAGCGCCCGGGGCCAGGACCATCCTGGCTGGCCTGCAGGCACCAAGTTGGCCTGCGTGCTGTCGCTGGTGTGGCTCCACGGCCCTTCCTCTAGGCTTTCAAGCCCTTGAACATATTCAGGTGTTTTACCTGGGAAGGGTGGGAACAGTTCAGCAGCGGCTGGCCTGGGGCTCAGCTCACGTTTACTCACAGAGGCCTCGGCACTGTTCCCCAGCTTTGCAATCAGGACGCTCCTTGCGTGGGGGGGCCGGGCTGCTGGCTGTATGGGAGATGATTCCCCACCTCTGACCAATCTCAGAATTATTTACCACTGGAACAAGTGCCCTCATAGGGTTTTCGTCTGTATAACTGCTGGGTTCAGGTCTTTTTTACTTTTTTGGTTCAAGTTAGAAGTTTTTCATCTTTTATGTATTTATTGATATAAGCATGGAAATAATTCATTCATAGAAATATATCTGTGTGAAAGGAGGAACTTTTTTCTGTTTTATTTTTAAATTTCATTTCTAAAAATTTTTCAGTTTAATCATATTTACTTTTCTATACAGCAGGTTATTATTAGTTATCTATTTTATTCATATACATATATACAGGTCAATACCTATCTCCCAACTCATCTGACCACCAACACCCCATGGCTTCCCCCACTTGGTGTCCATACGTTTGTTCTCTACCTCTGTTTCTCTATTTCTGCCCTGCAAACCTGTTCATCTGTACCATATATCTAGGTTCCACATACATGCATTAATACAGAATATTTGTTTTGCTCTTTCTGACTTACTTCATTCTGTATGACAGTCTCTAGATCCACCGACTTCTCTACAAATAACCCAGTTTCATTCCTTTTCATGGCTGAGTCATATCCCATTTTATGTATGTACCACATCTTTATCCATTCGTCTGTCTGTGGGCATTTAGGTTGCTTCCATTACCTGGCTATTGTAAATAGTGCTGCAATGAACATTGTGGTGAATGTGTGTTTTTGATTTATGGTTGTCTCTGGGTATATGCCCAGAAGTGGGATTGCTGGATTCTATGGTAATTCTATTCCTAGTTTCTTTAAGGAAACTCCATACTGTTCTCCATAGTGACTGTATCAATTTACCTTCCCACTAATAGTGGAAGAGGGTTCCTTTTGTCCACACCCTCCCCAGAATTTGTGGTTTGTAGATTTTCTGATGCTGCCGATTCTAACAGGTGTGAGGTGATACCTCATTGTCATTTTGATTTGCATTTCTCTAATAATTAGTGGTGTTGAGCAGCTTTTCATGTGCGTCTTGGCCGTCTCTGTGACTTCTTTGAAGAAACGTCTATTTAGATCTTCTGCCCATTTTTGTATTGGGTTGTTTGTTTTATTAATATTAAGCTGCGTGAGCTGTTTATATATATTGGAGATTAAACCCTTGTCCATTGATTCGTTTGCGAACGTTTTCGCCCATTCTGAGGGTTGCCTTTTTCCATTCCCGTTTTTTTTTAACCAAAAAAGAAAGAAAGCAAAAGAAGCAGAACACTAATGTGCGTGAAATATGCCTCTTGAAACTGTCGTTTTGAAATATGGACGTCTTTTGAACTTTTTGGTCGATATATGACCCCAGGATTTGTTTTCAGGGCAGGTGTCATTTACAGGCCTGCAATGATTTGGAATATCCACTGACCATTAGCGCTGGGATTAAAGCTGCTGTTGTGTGAAATGGCCACAAGGTGGCAGCAGTTCTCCCTTAGCAAATCTGGTTACTAGGGCAACAGAGCCTCAATGGAAGCCTGTTCTAGATTGGAATTTAGAATGGAATGTGCCAGGAGAAAGCCCCTCAAGTTTGTCTCACTACTTCTTGTTCGTGTTTTTAATTTAATTTTTAATTTTTTATTACAGCAAGTTTGATTACAACGTTTGCTTGTTGTAGGTGTGCAAGATGTGCTTCTGTTACACATATACATATGTCTGTTCTTCCTGGGACCCTTTTCCCATGTACATTATGACAGAATGTTGAGTAGTCTTCTCTTGGCATTCCGTAGGTCTTTGGTGATTATATATTTCACCTGTGTTTGTATATGTCTCTTAACCCCAATATCGTAATGAATCCAATCCTCACACCTTTCCATTGGTGAACCATAAGTTTGTTTAATGAAACTGTGATTGCCCTTCTCCGTGGAAATATCTGCCCAGGTATCCGTTTTTAGGTAACACCTATAAGTGATATCCTACGATATGTGTCTTTCACTTTCTGACTTACTACAAGTCCCGTGCTTACCTGTAGACTCATCTACGGGGCTGCAAATGGCATTGTGCCCTTTTTTTCCTTGGCTAATATTCTGTCTTAGCGAGGTCCATTTTCTGCAATGTGATTCCCTGAGGGCTGAGGATTAGCTGACCTGGGCAGCCTGACCCTGCCGGCAAGCCCTCCCCAGGTGTGCGTGGGTTGAGGTCGATAGAAACAGCACTCCAGGCAGCAATAGCCCCTGCAGCTGTGCCTGATTCCATATTCTCTGCCCCGTCAGCAGTCTCGGGGCTGTGCTGGTGGGAGGGTGTGAGGGTCCACGGCTTTGTTGGTGGCCCGGTGTGAGTGGGGCTCTGCTGGACTTTCTGCAGGAGTTGCCAGGCTGCCACCTGTAAAGAAGAGGATGTGTCACCCATAACTTCCACTGGAATTTCTCTCCGGGCTGAGGTGAGGAAGGAAAAAAAGGAATGATGGCCGGGACAGGAGGGGTATATCAGGCAGGGAAATGGAAAGCTTCTAGAAGAGTGCCCGGGGCCAGGACCATCCTGGCTGGCCTGCAGGCACCAAGTTGGCCTGCATGCTGTCGCTGGTGTGGCTCCACGGCCCTTCCTCTAGGCTTTCAAGCCCTTGTACATATTCAGGTGTTTTACCTGGGAAGGGTGGGAACAGTTCAGCAGCAGCTGGCCTGGGGCTCAGCTCACGTTTACTCACAGAGGCCTCGGCACGGTCCCCCAGCTTTGCAATGAGGATGCTCCTTGCGTGGGGTGGCCGGGCTGCTGGCTGTATGGGAGATGATTCCCCACCTCTGACCAATGTCAGAATTGTTTACCGCTGGAGCAAGTGCCCTGATAGGGTTTTCCTCTGTATAACTGCTGGGTTCAGGTTTTTTTTTTCTTTTTTGGTTCAAGTTAGAATTTATTCATCTATAATGTATTTATTGATATAAGCATGGAAATAATTCATTCATAGAAATATATCTGTGTGAAGGGAAGAACTTTTTTCTGTTTTATTTTTAAATTTCATTTCTAAAAATTTTGCAGTTTAATTATATTTATTTTTCTATACAGCAGGTTATTATTAGTTATCTATTTTATTCATATACATATATACAGGTCAATACCTATCTCCCAACTCATCTGACCACCATCACCCCATGGCTTCCCCCCCTTGGTGTCCATACGTTTGTTCTCTACCTCTGTTTCTCTATTTCTGCCCTGCAAACCTGTTCATCTGTACCATATATCTAGGTTCCACATACATGCATTAATACAGAATATTTGTTTTGCTTTTTCTGACTTACTTCATTCTGTATGACAGTCTCTAGATCCACCGACTTCTCTACAAATAACCCAGTTTCATTCCTTTTCATGGCTGAGTCATATCCCATTTTATGTATGTACCACATCTTTATCCATTCATCTGTCTGTGGGCATTTAGGTTGCTTCCATTACCTGGCTATTGTAAATAGTGCTGCAATGAACATTGTGGTGAATGTGTGTTTTTGATTTATGGTTGTCTCTGTGTATATGCCCAGAAGTGGGATTGCTGGATCCTATGGTAATTCTATTTCTAGTTTCTTTAAGGAAACTCCATACTGTTCTCCATAGTGACTGTATCAATTTACCTTCCCACCAATAGTGGAAGAGGGTTCCTTTTGTCCACACCCTCCCCAGAATTTGTTGTTTGTAGATTTTCTGATGATGCCGATTCTAACAGGTGTGAGGTGATACCTCATTGTCGTTTTGATTTGCATTTCTCTAATAATTAGTGGTGTTGAGCATCTTTTCATGTGCGTCTTGGCCGTCTCTGTGACTTCTTTGAAGAAACGTCTATTTAGATCTTCTGCCCATTTTTGTATTGGGTTGTTTGTTTTATTAATATTAATCTGCGTGAGCTGTTTATATATATTGGAGATTAAACCCTTGTCCATTGATTCGTTTGCGAACGTTTTCGCCCATTCTGAGGGTTGCCTTTTTCCATTCCCGTTTTTTTTTAACCAAAAAAGAAAGAAAGCAAAAGAAGCAGAACACTAATGTGCGTGAAATATGCCTCTTGAAACTGTCGTTTTGAAATATGGACGTCTTTTGAACTTTTTGGTCGATATATGACCCCAGGATTTGTTTTCAGGGCAGGTGTCATTTACAGGCCTGCAATGATTTGGAATATCCACTGACCAGTAGCGCTGGGATTAAAGCTGCTGTTGTGCGAAATGGCCACAAGGTGGCAGCAGTTCTCCCTTAGCAAATCTGGTTACTAGGGCAACAGAGCCTCAATGGAAGCCTGTTCTAGATTGGAATTTAGAATGGAATGTGCCAGGAGAAAGCCCCTCAAGTTTGTCTCACTACTTCTTGTTCGTGTTTTTAATTTAATTTTTAATTTTTTATTACAGCAAGTTTGATTACAACGTTTGCTTGTTGTAGGTGTGCAAGATGTGGTTCTTTTACACATATACATATGTCTGTTCTTCCTGGGACCCTTTTCCCATGTACGTTATGACAGAATGTTGAGTAGTCTTCTCTTGGCATTCCGTAGGTCTTTGGTGATTATATATTTCACCTGTGTTTGTATATGTCTCTTAACCCCAATATCGTAATGAATCCAATCCTCACACCTTTCCATTGGTGAACCATAAGTTTGTTTAATGAATCTGTGATTGCCCTTCTCCGTGGAAATATCTGCCCTGGTATCCGTTTTTAGGTAACACCTATAAGTGATATCCTACGATATGTGTCTTTCACTTTCTGACTTACTACAAGTCCCGTGCTTACCTGTAGACTCATCTACGGGGCTGCAAATGGCATTGTGCCCTTTTTTTCCTTGGCTAATATTCTGTCTTAGCGAGGTCCATTTTCTGCAATGTGATTCCCTGAGGGCTGAGGATTAGCTGACCTGGGCAGCCTGACCCTGCCGGCAAGCCCTCCCCAGGTGTGCGTGGGTTGAGTTCAATAGAAACAGCACTCCAGGCAGCAATAGCCCCTGCAGCTGTGCCTGACTCCATATTCTCTGCCCCGTCAGCAGTCTCGGGGCTGTGCTGGTGGGAGGGTGTGAGGGTCCACGGCTTTGTTGGTGGCCCGGTGTGAGTGGGGCTCTGCTGGAATTTCTGCAGGAGTTGCCAGGTTGCCACCTGTAAAGAAGAGGATGTGTCACCCATAATTTCCACTGGAATTTCTCTCCGGGCTGAGGTGAGGGAGGAAAAAAAAGAGTGGGGGCCGGGACAGGAGTGGTATCTCAGGCAGGGAAATGGAAAGCTTCCAGAAGAGCGCCCGGGGCCAGGACCATCCTGGCTGGCCTGCAGGCACCAAGTTGGCCTGCGTGCTGTCGCTGGTGTGGCTCCACGGCCCTTCCTCTAGGCTTTCAAGCCCTTGTACATATTCAGGTGTTTTACCTGGGAAGGGTGGGAACAGTTCAGCAGCAGCTGGCCTGGGGCTCAGCTCACGTTTACTCACAGAGGCCTCGGCACTGTCCCCCAGCTTTGCAATCAGGACGCTCCTTGCGTGGGGGGGCCGGGCTGCTGGCTGTATGGGAGATGATTCCCCACCTCTGACCAATCTCAGAATTGTTTACCGCTGGAACAAGTGCCCTGATAGGGTTTTCCTCTGTATAACTGCTGGGTACAGGATTTTTTTTTTTCTTTTTTGGTTCAAGTTAGAAGTTATTCATCTTTTATGTATTTATTGATATAAGCATGGAAATAATTCATTCATAGAAATACATCTGTGTGAAGGGAAGAACTTTTTTTCTGTTTTATTTTTAAATTTCATTTCTAAAAATTTTGCAGTTTAATCATATTTATTTTTCTATACAGCAGGTTATTATTAGTTATCTATTTTATTCATATACATATATACAGGTCAATACCTATCTCCCAACTCATCTGACCACCAACACCCCATGGCTTCCCCCACTTGGTGTCCATACGTTTGTTCTCTACCTCTGTTTCTCTATTTCTGCCCTGCAAACCTGTTCATCTGTACCATATATCTAGGTTCCACATACATGCATTAATACAGAATATTTGTTTTGCTCTTTCTGACTTACTTCATTCTGTATGACAGTCTCTAGATCCACCGACTTCTCTACAAATAACCCAGTTTCATTCCTTTTCATGGCTGAGTCATATCCCATTTTATGTATGTACCACATCTTTATCCATTCGTCTGTCTGTGGGCATTTAGGTTGCTTCCATTACCTGGCTATTGTAAATAGTGCTGCAATGAACATTGTGGTGAATGTGTGTTTTTGATTTATGGTTGTCTCTGGGTATATGCCCAGAAGTGGGATTGCTGGATCCTATGGTAATTCTATTCCTAGTTTCTTTAAGGAAACTCCATACTGTTCTCCATAGTGACTGTATCAATTTACCTTCCCACTAATAGTGGAAGAGGGTTCCTTTTGTCCACACCCTCCCCAGAATTTGTTGTTTGTAGATTTTCTGATGCTGCCGATTCTAACAGGTGTGAGGTGATACCTCATTGTCATTTTGATTTGCATTTCTCTAATAATTAGTGGTGTTGAGCAGCTTTTCATGTGCGTCTTGGCCGTCTCTGTGACTTCTTTGAAGAAACGTCTATTTAGATCTTCTGCCCATTTTTGTATTGGGTTGTTTGTTTTATTAATATTAAGCTGCGTGAGCTGTTTATATATATTGGAGATTAAACCCTTGTCCATTGATTCGTTTGCGAACGTTTTCGCCCATTCTGAGGGTTGCCTTTTTCCATTCCCGTTTTTTTTTAACCAAAAAAGAAAGAAAGCAAAAGAAGCAGAACACTAATGTGCGTGAAATATGCCTCTTGAAACTGTCGTTTTGAAATATGGACGTCTTTTGAACTTTTTGGTCGATATATGACCCCAGGATTTGTTTTCAGGGCAGGTGTCATTTACAGGCCTGCAATGATTTGGAATATCCACTGACCATTAGCGCTGGGATTAAAGCTGCTGTTGTGTGAAATGGCCACAAGGTGGCAGCAGTTCTCCCTCAGCAAATCTGGTTACTAGGGCAACAGAGCCTCAATGGAAGCCTGTTCTAGATTGGAATTTAGAATGGAATGTGCCAGGAGAAAGCCCCTCAAGTTTGTCTCACTACTTCTTGTTCGTGTTTTTAATTTAATTTTTAATTTTTTATTACAGCAAGTTTGATTACAACGTTTGCTTGTTGTAGGTGTGCAAGATGTGGTTCTGTTACACATATACATATGTCTGTTCTTCCTGGGACCCTTTTCCCATGTACATTATGACAGAATGTTGAGTAGTCTTCTCTTGGCATTCCGTAGGTCTTTGGTGATTATATATTTCACCTGTGTTTGTATATGTCTCTTAACCCCAATATCGTAATGAATCCAATCCTCACACCTTTCCATTGGTGAACCATAAGTTTGTTTAATGAATCTGTGATTGCCCTTCTCCGTGGAAATATCTGCCCTGGTATCCGTTTTTAGGTAACACCTATAAGTGATATCCTACGATATGTGTCTTTCACTTTCTGACTTACTACAAGTCCCGTGCTTACCTGTAGACTCATCTACGGGGCTGCAAATGGCATTGTGCCCTTTTTTTCCTTGGCTAATATTCTGTCTTAGCGAGGTCCATTTTCTGCAATGTGATTCCCTGAGGGCTGAGGATTAGCTGACCTGGGCAGCCTGACCCTGCCGGCAAGCCCTCCCCAGGTGTGCCTGGGTTGAGGTCGATAGAAACAGCACTCCAGGCAGCAATAGCCCCTGTAGCTGTGCCTGACTCCATATTCTCTGCCCCGTCAGCAGTCTCGGGGCTGTGCTGGTGGGAGGGTGTGAGGGTCCACGGCTTTGTTGGTGGCCCGGTGTGAGTGGGGCTCTGCTGGAATTTCTGCAGGAGTTGCCAGGTTGCCACCTGTAAAGAAGAGGATGTGTCACCCATAATTTCCACTGGAATTTCTCTCCGGGCTGAGGTGAGGGAGGAAAAAAAGGAGTGGGGGCCGGGACAGGAGTGGTATCTCAGGCAGGGAAATGGAAAGCTTCCAGAAGAGCGCCCGGGGCCAGGACCATCCTGGCTGGCCTGCAGGCACCAAGTTGGCCTGCGTGCTGTCGCTGGTGTGGCTCCACGGCCCTTCCTCTAGGCTTTCAAGCCCTTGAACATATTCAGGTGTTTTACCTGGGAAGGGTGGGAACAGTTCAGCAGCAGCTGGCCTGGGGCTCAGCTCACGTTTACTCACAGAGGCCTCGGCACTGTTCCCCAGCTTTGCAATCAGGACGCTCCTTGCGTGGGGGGGCCGGGCTGCTGGCTGTATGGGAGATGATTCCCCACCTCTGACCAATCTCAGAATTATTTACCACTGGAACAAGTGCCCTCATAGGGTTTTCCTCTGTATAACTGCTGGGTTCAGGTCTTTTTTTCTTTTTTGGTTCAAGTTAGAAGTTTTTCATCTTTTATGTATTTATTGATATAAGCATGGAAATAATTCATTCATAGAAATATATCTGTGTGAAAGGAAGAACTTTTTTCTGTTTTATTTTTAAATTTCATTTCTAAAAATTTTTCAGTTTAATCATATTTATTTTTCTATACAGCAGGTTATTATTAGTTATCTATTTTATTCATATACATATATACAGGTCAATACCTATCTCCCAACTCATCTGACCACCAACACCCCATGGCTTCCCCCACTTGGTGTCCATACGTTTGTTCTCTACCTCTGTTTCTCTATTTCTGCCCTGCAAACCTGTTCATCTGTACCATATATCTAGGTTCCACATACATGCATTAATACAGAATATTTGTTTTGCTCTTTCTGACTTACTTCATTCTGTATGACAGTCTCTAGATCCACCGACTTCTCTACAAATAACCCAGTTTCATTCCTTTTCATGGCTGAGTCATATCCCATTTTATGTATGTACCACATCTTTATCCATTCATCTGTCTGTGGGCATTTAGGTTGCTTCCATTACCTGGCTATTGTAAATAGTGCTGCAATGAACATTGTGGTGAATGTGTGTTTTTGATTTATGGTTGTCTCTGTGTATATGCCCAGAAGTGGGATTGCTGGATCCTATGGTAATTCTATTTCTAGTTTCTTTAAGGAAACTCCATACTGTTCTCCATAGTGACTGTATCAATTTACCTTCCCACCAATAGTGGAAGAGGGTTCCTTTTGTCCACACCCTCCCCAGAATTTGTTGTTTGTAGATTTTCTGATGATGCCGATTCTAACAGGTGTGAGGTGATACCTCATTGTCGTTTTGATTTGCATTTCTCTAATAATTAGTGGTGTTGAGCATCTTTTCATGTGCGTCTTGGCCGTCTCTGTGACTTCTTTGAAGAAACGTCTATTTAGATCTTCTGCCCATTTTTGTATTGGGTTGTTTGTTTTATTAATATTAAGCTGCGTGAGCTGTTTATATATATTGGAGATTAAACCCTTGTCCATTGATTCGTTTGAGAACGTTTTCGCCCATTCTGAGGGTTGCCTTTTTCCATTCCCGTTTTTTTTTAACCAAAAAAGAAAGAAAGCAAAAGAAGCAGAACACTAATGTGCGTGAAATATGCCTCTTGAAACTGTCGTTTTGAAATATGGACGTCTTTTGAACTTTTTGGTCGATATATGACCCCAGGATTTGTTTTCAGGGCAGGTGTCATTTACAGGCCTGCAATGATTTGGAATATCCACTGACCAGTAGCGCTGGGATTAAAGCTGCTGTTGTGCGAAATGGCCACAAGGTGGCAGCAGTTCTCCCTTAGCAAATCTGGTTACCAGGGCAACAGAGCCTCAATGGAAGCCTGTTCTAGATTGGAATTTAGAATGGAATGTGCCAGGAGAAAGCCCCTAAAGTTTGTCTCACTACTTCTTGTTCGTGTTTTTAATTTAATTTTTAATTTTTTATTACAGCAAGTTTGATTACAACGTTTGCTTGTTGTAGGTGTGCAAGATGTGGTTCTTTTACACATATACATATGTCTGTTCTTCCTGGGACCCTTTTCCCATGTACGTTATGACAGAATGTTGAGTAGTCTTCTCTTGGCATTCCGTAGGTCTTTGGTGATTATATATTTCACCTGTGTTTGTATATGTCTCTTAACCCCAATATCGTAATGAATCCAATCCTCACACCTTTCCATTGGTGAACCATAAGTTTGTTTAATGAATCTGTGATTGCCCTTCTCCGTGGAAATATCTGCCCTGGTATCCGTTTTTAAGTAACACCTGTAAGTGATATCCTACGATATGTGTCTTTCACTTTCTGACTTACTACAAGTCACGTGATTACCTGTAGACTCATCTACGGGGCTGCAAATGGCATTGTGTCCGTTTTTTCCTTGGCTAATATTCTGTCTTAGCGAGGTCCATTTTCTGCAATGTGATTCCCTGAGGGCTGAGGATTAGCTGACCTGGGTAGCCTGACCCTGCCGGCAAGCCCTCCCCAGGTGTGCCTGGGTTGAGGTCAATAGAAACAGCACTCCAGGCAGCAATAGCCACTGCAGCTGTGCCTGACTCCATATTCTCTGCCCCGTCAGCAGTCTCGGGGCTGTGCTGGTGGGAGGGTGTGAGGGTCCACGGCTTTGTTGGTGGCCCGGTGTGAGTGGGGCTCTGCTGGAATTTCTGCAGGAGTTGCCAGGTTGCCACCTGTAAAGAAGAGGATGTGTCACCCATAATTTCCACTGGAATTTCTCTCCGGGCTGAGGTGAGGGAGGAAAAAAAAGAGTGGGGGCCGGGACAGGAGTGGTATCTCAGGCAGGGAAATGGAAAGCTTCCAGAAGAGCGCCCGGGGCCAGGACCATCCTGGCTGGCCTGCAGGCACCAAGTTGGCCTGCGTGCTGTCGCTGGTGTGGCTCCACGGCCCTTCCTCTAGGCTTTCAAGCCCTTGTACATATTCAGGTGTTTTACCTGGGAAGGGTGGGAACAGTTCAGCAGCAGCTGGCCTGGGGCTCAGCTCACGTTTACTCACAGAGGCCTCGGCACTGTCCCCCAGCTTTGCAATCAGGACGCTCCTTGCGTGGGGGGGCCGGGCTGCTGGCTGTATGGGAGATGATTCCCCACCTCTGACCAATCTCAGAATTGTTTACCTCTGGAACAAGTGCCCTGATAGGGTTTTCCTCTGTATAACTGCTGGGTACAGGATTTTTTTTTCTTTTTTGGTTCAAGTTAGAAGTTATTCATCTTTTATGTATTTATTGATATAAGCATGGAAATAATTCATTCATAGAAATACATCTGTGTGAAGGGAAGAACTTTTTTTCTGTTTTATTTTTAAATTTCATTTCTAAAAATTTTGCAGTTTAATCATATTTATTTTTCTATACAGCAGGTTATTATTAGTTATCTATTTTATTCATATACATATATACAGGTCAATACCTATCTCCCAACTCATCTGACCACCAACACCCCATGGCTTCCCCCACTTGGTGTCCATACGTTTGTTCTCTACCTCTGTTTCTCTATTTCTGCCCTGCAAACCTGTTCATCTGTACCATATATCTAGGTTCCACATACATGCATTAATACAGAATATTTGTTTTGCTCTTTCTGACTTACTTCATTCTGTATGACAGTCTCTAGATCCACCGACTTCTCTACAAATAACCCAGTTTCATTCCTTTTCATGGCTGAGTCATATCCCATTTTATGTATGTACCACATCTTTATCCATTCGTCTGTCTGTGGGCATTTAGGTTGCTTCCGTTACCTGGCTATTGTAAATAGTGCTGCAATGAACATTGTGGTGAATGTGTGTTTTTGATTTATGGTTGTCTCTGGGTATATGCCCAGAAGTGGGATTGCTGGATCCTATGGTAATTCTATTCCTAGTTTCTTTAAGGAAACTCCATACTGTTCTCCATAGTGACTGTATCAATTTACCTTCCCACTAATAGTGGAAGAGGGTTCCTTTTGTCCACACCCTCCCCAGAATTTGTTGTTTGTAGATTTTCTGATGCTGCCGATTCTAACAGGTGTGAGGTGATACCTCATTGTCATTTTGATTTGCATTTCTCTAATAATTAGTGGTGTTGAGCAGCTTTTCATGTGCATCTTGGCCGTCTCTGTGACTTCGTTGAAGAAACGTCTATTTAGATCTTCTGCCCATTTTTGTATTGGGTTGTTTGTTTTATTAATATTAAGCTGCGTGAGCTGTTTATATATATTGGAGATTAAACCCTTGTCCATTGATTCGTTTGCGAACGTTTTCGCCCATTCTGAGGGTTGCCTTTTTCCATTCCCGTTTTTTTTTAACCAAAAAAGAAAGAAAGCAAAAGAAGCAGAACACTAATGTGCGTGAAATATGCCTCTTGAAACTGTCGTTTTGAAATATGGACGTCTTTTGAACTTTTTGGTCGATATATGACCCCAGGATTTGTTTTCAGGGCAGGTGTCATTTACAGGCCTGCAATGATTTGGAATATCCACTGACCAGTAGCGCTGGGATTAAAGCTGCTGTTGTGCGAAATGGCCACAAGGTGGCAGCAGTTCTCCCTTAGCAAATCTGGTTACCAGGGCAACAGAGCCTCAATGGAAGCCTGTTCTAGATTGGAATTTAGAATGGAATGTGCCAGGAGAAAGCCCCTCAAGTTTGTCTCACTACTTCTTGTTCGTGTTTTTAATTTAATTTTTAATTTTTTATTACAGCAAGTTTGATTACAACGTTTGCTTGTTGTAGGTGTGCAAGATGTGGTTCTTTTACACATATACATATGTCTGTTCTTCCTGGGACCCTTTTCCCATGTACGTTATGACAGAATGTTGAGTAGTCTTCTCTTGGCATTCCGTAGGTCTTTGGTGATTATATATTTCACCTGTGTTTGTATATGTCTCTTAACCCCAATATCGTAATGAATCCAATCCTCACACCTTTCCATTGGTGAACCATAAGTTTGTTTAATGAATCTGTGATTGCCCTTCTCCGTGGAAATATCTGCCCTGGTATCCGTTTTTAGGTAACACCTATAAGTGATATCCTACGATATGTGTCTTTCACTTTCTGACTTACTACAAGTCCCGTGCTTACCTGTAGACTCATCTACGGGGCTGCAAATGGCATTGTGCCCTTTTTTTCCTTGGCTAAAATTCTGTCTTAGCGAGGTCCATTTTCTGCAATGTGATTCCCTGAGGGCTGAGGATTAGCTGACCTGGGCAGCCTGACCCTGCCAGCAAGCCCTCCCCAGGTGTGCGTGGGTTGAGGTCGATAGAAACAGCACTCCAGGCAGCAATAGCCCCTGCAGCTGTGCCTGATTCCATATTCTCTGCCCCGTCAGCAGTCTCGGGGCTGTGCTGGTGGGAGGGTGTGAGGGTCCACGGCTTTGTTGGTGGCCCGGTGTGAGTGGGGCTCTGCTGGACTTTCTGCAGGAGTTGCCAGGCTGCCACCTGTAAAGAAGAGGATGTGTCACCCATAACTTCCACTGGAATTTCTCTCCGGGCTGAGGTGAGGAAGGAAAAAAAGGAATGATGGCCGGGACAGGAGGGGTATATCAGGCAGGGAAATGGAAAGCTTCTAGAAGAGTGCCCGGGGCCAAGACCATCCTGGATGGCCTGCAGGCACCAAGTTGGCCTGCATGCTGTCGCTGGTGTGGCTCCACGGCCCTTCCTCTAGGCTTTCAAGCCCTTGTACATATTCAGGTGTTTTACCTGGGAAGGGTGGGAACAGTTCAGCAGCAGCTGGCCTGGGGCTCAGCTCACGTTTACTCACAGAGGCCTCGGCACGGTCCCCCAGCTTTGCAATGAGGATGCTCCTTGCGTGGGGGGGCCGGGCTGCTGGCTGTATGGGAGATGATTCCCCACCTCTGACCAATGTCAGAATTGTTTACCGCTGGAGCAAGTGCCCTGATAGGGTTTTCCTCTGTATAACTGCTGGGTTCAGGTTTTTTTTTCTTTTTTGGTTCAAGTTAGAATTTATTCATCTTTTATGTATTTATTGATATAAGCATGGAAATAATTCATTCATAGAAATACATCTGTGTGAAGGGAAGAACTTTTTTCTGTTTTATTTTTAAATTTCATTTCTAAAAATTTTGCAGTTTAATTATATTTATTTTTCTATACAGCAGGTTATTATTAGTTATCTATTTTATTCATATACATATATACAGGTCAATACCTATCTCCCAACTCATCTGACCACCATCACCCCATGGCTTCCCCCACTTGGTGTCCATACGTTTGTTCTCTACCTCTGTTTCTCTATTTCTGCCCTGCAAACCTGTTCATCTGTACCATATATCTAGGTTCCACATACATGCATTAATACAGAATATTTGTTTTGCTCTTTCTGACTTACTTCATTCTGTATGACAGTCTCTAGATCCACCGACTTCTCTACAAATAACCCAGTTTCATTCCTTTTCATGGCTGAGTCATATCCCATTTTATGTATGTACCACATCTTTATCCATTCATCTGTCTGTGGGCATTTAGGTTGCTTCCATTACCTGGCTATTGTAAATAGTGCTGCAATGAACATTGTGGTGAATGTGTGTTTTTGATTTATGGTTGTCTCTGTGTATATGCCCAGAAGTGGGATTGCTGGATCCTATGGTAATTCTATTTCTAGTTTCTTTAAGGAAACTCCATACTGTTCTCCATAGTGACTGTATCAATTTACCTTCCCACCAATAGTGGAAGAGGGTTCCTTTTGTCCACACCCTCCCCAGAATTTGTTGTTTGTAGATTTTCTGATGCTGCTGATTCTAACAGGTGTGAGGTGATACCTCATTGTCGTTTTGATTTGCATTTCTCTAATAATTAGTGGTGTTGAGCATCTTTTCATGTGCGTCTTGGCCGTCTCTGTGACTTCTTTGAAGAAACGTCTATTTAGATCTTCTGCCCATTTTTGTATTGGGTTGTTTGTTTTATTAATATTAAGCTGCGTGAGCTGTTTATATATATTGGAGATTAAACCCTTGTCCATTGATTCGTTTGCGAACGTTTTCGCCCATTCTGAGGGTTGCCTTTTTCCATTCCCGTTTTTTTTTTACCAAAAAAGAAAGAAAGCAAAAGAAGCAGAACACTAATGTGCGTGAAATATGCCTCTTGAAACTGTCGTTTTGAAATATGGACGTCTTTTGAACTTTTTGGTCGATATATGACCCCAGGATTTGTTTTCAGGGCAGGTGTCATTTACAGGCCTGCAATGATTTGGAATATCCACTGACCAGTAGCGCTGGGATTAAAGCTGCTGTTGTGCGAAATGGCCACAAGGTGGCAGCAGTTCTCCCTTAGCAAATCTGGTTACCAGGGCAACAGAGCCTCAATGGAAGCCTGTTCTAGATTGGAATTTAGAATGGAATGTGCCAGGAGAAAGCCCCTCAAGTTTGTCTCACTACTTCTTGTTCGTGTTTTTAATTTAATTTTTAATTTTTTATTACAGCAAGTTTGATTACAACGTTTGCTTGTTGTAGGTGTGCAAGATGTGGTTCTTTTACACATATACATATGTCTGTTCTTCCTGGGACCCTTTTCCCATGTACGTTATGACAGAATGTTGAGTAGTATTCTCTTGGCATTCCGTAGGTCTTTGGTGATTATATATTTCACCTGTGTTTGTATATGTCTCTTAACCCCAATATCGTAATGAATCCAATCCTCACACCTTTCCATTGGTGAACCATAAGTTTGTTTAATGAATCTGTGATTGCCCTTCTCCGTGGAAATATCTGCCCTGGTATCCGTTTTTAGGTAACACCTGTAAGTGATATCCTACGATATGTGTCTTTCACTTTCTGACTTACTACAAGTCACGTGATTACCTGTAGACTCATCTACGGGGCTGCAAATGGCATTGTGTCCGTTTTTTCCTTGGCTAATATTCTGTCTTAGCGAGGTCCATTTTCTGCAATGTGATTCCCTGAGGGCTGAGGATTAGCTGACCTGGGCAGCCTGACCCTGCCGGCAAGCCCTCCCCAGGTGTGCCTGGGTTGAGGTCAATAGAAACAGCACTCCAGGCAGCAATAGCCCCTGCAGCTGTGCCTGACTCCATATTCTCTTCCCCGTCAGCAGTCTCGGGGCTGTGCTGGTGGGAGGGTGTGAGGGTCCACGGCTTTGTTGGTGGCCCGGTGTGAGTGGGGCTCTGCTGGAATTTCTGCAGGAGTTGCCAGGTTGCCACCTGTAAAGAAGAGGATGTGTCACCCATAATTTCCACTGGAATTTCTCTCCGGGCTGAGGTGAGGGAGGAAAAAAAAGAGTGGGGGCCGGGACAGGAGTGGTATCTCAGGCAGGGAAATGGAAAGCTTCCAGAAGAGCGCCGGGGCCAGGACCATCCTGGCTGGCCTGCAGGCACCAAGTTGGTCTGCGTGCTGTCGCTGGTGTGGCTCCACGGCCCTTCCTCTAGGCTTTCAAGCCCTTGTACATATTCAGGTGTTTTACCTGGGAAGGGTGGGAACAGTTCAGCAGCAGCTGGCCTGGGGCTCAGCTCACGTTTACTCACAGAGGCCTCGGCACTGTCCCCCAGCTTTGCAATCAGGACGCTCCTTGCGTGGGGGGGCCGGGCTGCTGGCTGTATGGGAGATGATTCCCCACCTCTGACCAATCTCAGAATTGTTTACCGCTGGAACAAGTGCCCTGATAGGGTTTTCCTCTGTATAACTGCTGGGTACAGGATTTTTTTTTCTTTTTTGGTTCAAGTTAGAAGTTATTCATCTTTTATGTATTTATTGATATAAGCATGGAAATAATTCATTCATAGAAATACATCTGTGTGAAGGGAAGAACTTTTTTTCTGTTTTATTTTTAAATTTCATTTCTAAAAATTTTGCAGTTTAATCATATTTATTTTTCTATACAGCAGGTTATTATTAGTTATCTATTTTATTCATATACATATATACAGGTCAATACCTATCTCCCAACTCATCTGACCACCAACACCCCATGGCTTCCCCCACTTGGTGTCCATACGTTTGTTCTCTACCTCTGTTTCTCTATTTCTGCCCTGCAAACCTGTTCATCTGTACCATATATCTAGGTTCCACATACATGCATTAATACAGAATATTTGTTTTGCTCTTTCTGACTTACTTCATTCTGTATGACAGTCTCTAGATCCACCGACTTCTCTACAAATAACCCAGTTTCATTCCTTTTCATGGCTGAGTCATATCCCATTTTATGTATGTACCACATCTTTATCCATTCGTCTGTCTGTGGGCATTTAGGTTGCTTCCATTACCTGGCTATTGTAAATAGTGCTGCAATGAACATTGTGGTGAATGTGTGTTTTTGATTTATGGTTGTCTCTGGGTATATGCCCAGAAGTGGGATTGCTGGATCCTATGGTAATTCTATTCCTAGTTTCTTTAAGGAAACTCCATACTGTTCTCCATAGTGACTGTATCAATTTACCTTCCCACTAATAGTGGAAGAGGGTTCCTTTTGTCCACACCCTCCCCAGAATTTGTTGTTTGTAGATTTTCTGATGCTGCCGATTCTAACAGGTGTGAGGTGATACCTCATTGTCATTTTGATTTGCATTTCTCTAATAATTAGTGGTGTTGAGCAGCTTTTCATGTGCGTCTTGGCCGTCTCTGTGACTTCGTTGAAGAAACGTCTATTTAGATCTTCTGCCCATTTTTGTATTGGGTTGTTTGTTTTATTAATATTAAGCTGCGTGAGCTGTTTATATATATTGGAGATTAAACCCTTGTCCATTGATTCGTTTGCGAACGTTTTCGCCCATTCTGAGGGTTGCCTTTTTCCATTCCCGTTTTTTTTTAACCAAAAAAGAAAGAAAGCAAAAGAAGCAGAACACTAATGTGCGTGAAATATGCCTCTTGAAACTGTCGTTTTGAAATATGGACGTCTTTTGAACTTTTTGGTCGATATATGACCCCAGGATTTGTTTTCAGGGCAGGTGTCATTTACAGGCCTGCAATGATTTGGAATATCCACTGACCAGTAGCGCTGGGATTAAAGCTGCTGTTGTGCGAAATGGCCACAAGGTGGCAGCAGTTCTCCCTTAGCAAATCTGGTTACCAGGGCAACAGAGCCTCAATGGAAGCCTGTTCTAGATTGGAATTTAGAATGGAATGTGCCAGGAGAAAGCCCCTCAAGTTTGTCTCACTACTTCTTGTTCGTGTTTTTAATTTAATTTTTAATTTTTTATTACAGCAAGTTTGATTACAACGTTTGCTTGTTGTAGGTGTGCAAGATGTGGTTCTTTTACACATATACATATGTCTGTTCTTCCTGGGACCCTTTTCCCATGTACGTTATGACAGAATGTTGAGTAGTCTTCTCTTGGCATTCCGTAGGTCTTTGGTGATTATATATTTCACCTGTGTTTGTATATGTCTCTTAACCCCAATATCGTAATGAATCCAATCCTCACACCTTTCCATTGGTGAACCATAAGTTTGTTTAATGAATCTGTGATTGCCCTTCTCCGTGGAAATATCTGCCCTGGTATCCGTTTTTAGGTAACACCTATAAGTGATATCCTACGATATGTGTCTTTCACTTTCTGACTTACTACAAGTCCCGTGCTTACCTGTAGACTCATCTACGGGGCTGCAAATGGCATTGTGCCCTTTTTTTCCTTGGCTAATATTCTGTCTTAGCGAGGTCCATTTTCTGCAATGTGATTCCCTGAGGGCTGAGGATTAGCTGACCTGGGCAGCCTGAACCTGCCGGCAAGCCCTCCCCAGGTGTGCGTGGGTTGAGGTCGATAGAAACAGCACTCCAGGCAGCAATAGCCCCTGCAGCTGTGCCTGATTCCATATTCTCTGCCCCGTCAGCAGTCTCGGGGCTGTGCTGGTGGGAGGGTGTGAGGGTCCACGGCTTTGTTGGTGGCCCGGTGTGAGTGGGGCTCTGCTGGACTTTCTGCAGGAGTTGCCAGGCTGCCACCTGTAAAGAAGAGGATGTGTCACCCATAACTTCCACTGGAATTTCTCTCCGGGCTGAGGTGAGGAAGGAAAAAAAGGAATGATGCCCGGGACAGGAGGGGTATATCAGGCAGGGAAATGGAAAGCTTCTAGAAGAGTGCCCGGGGCCAGGACCATCCTGGATGGCCTGCAGGCACCAAGTTGGCCTGCATGCTGTCGCTGGGGTGGCTCCACGGCCCTTCCTCTAGGCTTTCAAGCCCTTGTACATATTCAGGTGTTTTACCTGGGAAGGGTGGGAACAGTTCAGCAGCAGCTGGCCTGGGGCTCAGCTCACGTTTACTCACAGAGGCCTCGGCACGGTCCCCCAGCTTTGCAATGAGGATGCTCCTTGCGTGGGGGGGCCGGGCTGCTGGCTGTATGGGAGATGATTCCCCACCTCTGACCAATGTCAGAATTGTTTACCGCTGGAGCAAGTGCCCTGATAGGGTTTTCCTCTGTATAACTGCTGGGTTCAGGTTTTTTTTTCTTTTTTGGTTCAAGTTAGAATTTATTCATCTTTTATGTATTTATTGATATAAGCATGGAAATAATTCATTCATAGAAATACATCTGTGTGAAGGGAAGAACTTTTTTCTGTTTTATTTTTAAATTTCATTTCTAAAAATTTTGCAGTTTAATTATATTTATTTTTCTATACAGCAGGTTATTATTAGTTATCTATTTTATTCATATACATATATACAGGTCAATACCTATCTCCCAACTCATCTGACCACCATCACCCCATGGCTTCCCCCACTTGGTGTCCATACGTTTGTTCTCTACCTCTGTTTCTCTATTTCTGCCCTGCAAACCTGTTCATCTGTACCATATATCTAGGTTCCACATACATGCATTAATACAGAATATTTGTTTTGCTCTTTCTGACTTACTTCATTCTGTATGACAGTCTCTAGATCCACCGACTTCTCTACAAATAACCCAGTTTCATTCCTTTTCATGGCTGAGTCATATCCCATTTTATGTATGTACCACATCTTTATCCATTCATCTGTCTGTGGGCATTTAGGTTGCTTCCATTACCTGGCTATTGTAAATAGTGCTGCAATGAACATTGTGGTGAATGTGTGTTTTTGATTTATGGTTGTCTCTGTGTATATGCCCAGAAGTGGGATTGCTGGATCCTATGGTAATTCTATTTCTAGTTTCTTTAAGGAAACTCCATACTGTTCTCCATAGTGACTGTATCAATTTACCTTCCCACCAATAGTGGAAGAGGGTTCCTTTTGTCCACACCCTCCCCAGAATTTGTTGTTTGTAGATTTTCTGATGATGCTGATTCTAACAGGTGTGAGGTGATACCTCATTGTCGTTTTGATTTGCATTTCTCTAATAATTAGTGGTGTTGAGCATCTTTTCATGTGCGTCTTGGCCGTCTCTGTGACTTCTTTGAAGAAACGTCTATTTAGATCTTCTGCCCATTTTTGTATTGGGTTGTTTGTTTTATTAATATTAAGCTGCGTGAGCTGTTTATATATATTGGAGATTAAACCCTTGTCCATTGATTCGTTTGCGAACGTTTTCGCCCATTCTGAGGGTTGCCTTTTTCCATTCCCGTTTTTTTTTAACCAAAAAAGAAAGAAAGCAAAAGAAGCAGAACACTAATGTGCGTGAAATATGCCTCTTGAAACTGTCGTTTTGAAATATGGACGTCTTTTGAACTTTTTGGTCGATATATGACCCCAGGATTTGTTTTCAGGGCAGGTGTCATTTACAGGCCTGCAATGATTTGGAATATCCACTGACCAGTAGCGCTGGGATTAAAGCTGCTGTTGTGCGAAATGGCCACAAGGTGGCAGCAGTTCTCCCTTAGCAAATCTGGTTACCAGGGCAACAGAGCCTCAATGGAAGCCTGTTCTAGATTGGAATTTAGAATGGAATGTGCCAGGAGAAAGCCCCTCAAGTTTGTCTCACTACTTCTTGTTCGTGTTTTTAATTTAATTTTTAATTTTTTATTACAGCAAGTTTGATTACAACGTTTGCTTGTTGTAGGTGTGCAAGATGTGGTTCTTTTACACATATACATATGTCTGTTCTTCCTGGGACCCTTTTCCCATGTACGTTATGACAGAATGTTGAGTAGTATTCTCTTGGCATTCCGTAGGTCTTTGGTGATTATATATTTCACCTGTGTTTGTATATGTCTCTTAACCCCAATATCGTAATGAATCCAATCCTCACACCTTTCCATTGGTGAACCATAAGTTTGTTTAATGAATCTGTGATTGCCCTTCTCCGTGGAAATATCTGCCCTGGTATCCGTTTTTAGGTAACACCTGTAAGTGATATCCTACGATATGTGTCTTTCACTTTCTGACTTACTACAAGTCACGTGATTACCTGTAGACTCATCTACGGGGCTGCAAATGGCATTGTGTCCGTTTTTTCCTTGGCTAATATTCTGTCTTAGCGAGGTCCATTTTCTGCAATGTGATTCCCTGAGGGCTGAGGATTAGCTGACCTGGGCAGCCTGACCCTGCCGGCAAGCCCTCCCCAGGTGTGCCTGGGTTGAGGTCAATAGAAACAGCACTCCAGGCAGCAATAGCCCCTGCAGCTGTGCCTGACTCCATATTCTCTTCCCCGTCAGCAGTCTCGGGGCTGTGCTGGTGGGAGGGTGTGAGGGTCCACGGCTTTGTTGGTGGCCCGGTGTGAGTGGGGCTCTGCTGGAATTTCTGAGGAGTTGCCAGGTTGCCACCTGTAAAGAAGAGGATGTGTCACCCATAATTTCCACTGGAATTTCTCTCCGGGCTGAGGTGAGGGAGGAAAAAAAAGAGTGGGGGCCGGGACAGGAGTGGTATCTCAGGCAGGGAAATGGAAAGCTTCCAGAAGAGCGCCGGGGCCAGGACCATCCTGGCTGGCCTGCAGGCACCAAGTTGGCCTGCGTGCTGTCGCTGGTGTGGCTCCACGGCCCTTCCTCTAGGCTTTCAAGCCCTTGTACATATTCAGGTGTTTTACCTGGGAAGGGTGGGAACAGTTCAGCAGCAGCTGGCCTGGGGCTCAGCTCACGTTTACTCACAGAGGCCTTGGCACTGTCCCCCAGCTTTGCAATCAGGACGCTCCTTGCGTGGGGGGGCCGGGCTGCTGGCTGTATGGGAGATGATTCCCCACCTCTGACCAATCTCAGAATTGTTTACCGCTGGAACAAGTGCCCTGATAGGGTTTTCCTCTGTATAACTGCTGGGTACAGGATTTTTTTTTCTTTTTTGGTTCAAGTTAGAAGTTATTCATCTTTTATGTATTTATTGATATAAGCATGGAAATAATTCATTCATAGAAATACATCTGTGTGAAGGGAAGAACTTTTTTTCTGTTTTATTTTTAAATTTCATATCTAAAAATTTTGCAGTTTAATCATATTTATTTTTCTATACAGCAGGTTATTATTAGTTATCTATTTTATTCATATACATATATACAGGTCAATACCTATCTCCCAACTCATCTGACCACCAACACCCCATGGCTTCCCCCACTTGGTGTCCATACGTTTGTTCTCTACCTCTGTTTCTCTATTTCTGCCCTGCAAACCTGTTCATCTGTACCATATATCTAGGTTCCACATACATGCATTAATACAGAATATTTGTTTTGCTCTTTCTGACTTACTTCATTCTGTATGACAGTCTCTAGATCCACCGACTTCTCTACAAATAACCCAGTTTCATTCCTTTTCATGGCTGAGTCATATCCCATTTTATGTATGTACCACATCTTTATCCATTCGTCTGTCTGTGGGCATTTAGGTTGCTTCCATTACCTGGCTATTGTAAATAGTGCTGCAATGAACATTGTGGTGAATGTGTGTTTTTGATTTATGGTTGTCTCTGGGTATATGCCCAGAAGTGGGATTGCTGGATCCTATGGTAATTCTATTCCTAGTTTCTTTAAGGAAACTCCATACTGTTCTCCATAGTGACTGTATCAATTTACCTTCCCACTAATAGTGGAAGAGGGTTCCTTTTGTCCACACCCTCCCCAGAATTTGTTGTTTGTAGATTTTCTGATGCTGCCGATTCTAACAGGTGTGAGGTGATACCTCATTGTCATTTTGATTTGCATTTCTCTAATAATTAGTGGTGTTGAGCATCTTTTCATGTGCGTCTTGGCCGTCTCTGTGACTTCGTTGAAGAAACGTCTATTTAGATCTTCTGCCCATTTTTGTATTGGGTTGTTTGTTTTATTAATATTAAGCTGCGTGAGCTGTTTATATATATTGGAGATTAAACCCTTGTCCATTGATTCGTTTGCGAACGTTTTCGCCCATTCTGAGGGTTGCCTTTTTCCATTCCCGTTTTTTTTTAACCAAAAAAGAAAGAAAGCAAAAGAAGCAGAACACTAATGTGCGTGAAATATGCCTCTTGAAACTGTCGTTTTGAAATATGGACGTCTTTTGAACTTTTTGGTCGATATATGACCCCAGGATTTGTTTTCAGGGCAGGTGTCATTTACAGGCCTGCAATGATTTGGAATATCCACTGACCAGTAGCGCTGGAATTAAAGCTGCTGTTGTGCGAAATGGCCACAAGGTGGCAGCAGTTCTCCCTTAGCAAATCTGGTTACCAGGGCAACAGAGCCTCAATGGAAGCCTGTTCTAGATTGGAATTTAGAATGGAATGTGCCAGGAGAAAGCCCCTCAAGTTTGTCTCACTACTTCTTGTTCGTGTTTTTAATTTAATTTTTAATTTTTTATTACAGCAAGTTTGATTACAACGTTTGCTTGTTGTAGGTGTGCAAGATGTGGTTCTTTTACACATATACATATGTCTGTTCTTCCTGGGACCCTTTTCCCATGTACGTTATGACAGAATGTTGAGTAGTCTTCTCTTGGCATTCCGTAGGTCTTTGGTGATTATATATTTCACCTGTGTTTGTATATGTCTCTTAACCCCAATATCGTAATGAATCCAATCCTCACACCTTTCCATTGGTGAACCATAAGTTTGTTTAATGAATCTGTGATTGCCCTTCTCCGTGGAAATATCTGCCCTGGTATCCGTTTTTAGGTAACACCTATAAGTGATATCCTACGATATGTGTCTTTCACTTTCTGACTTACTACAAGTCCCGTGCTTACCTGTAGACTCATCTACGGGGCTGCAAATGGCATTGTGCCCTTTTTTTCCTTGGCTAATATTCTGTCTTAGCGAGGTCCATTTTCTGCAATGTGATTCCCTGAGGGCTGAGGATTAGCTGACCTGGGCAGCCTGACCCTGCCGGCAAGCCCTCCCCAGGTGTGCGTGGGTTGAGGTCGATAGAAACAGCACTCCAGGCAGCAATAGCCCCTGCAGCTGTGCCTGATTCCATATTCTCTGCCCCGTCAGCAGTCTCGGGGCTGTGCTGGTGGGAGGGTGTGAGGGTCCACGGCTTTGTTGGTGGCCCGGTGTGAGTGGGGCTCTGCTGGACTTTCTGCAGGAGTTGCCAGGCTGCCACCTGTAAAGAAGAGGATGTGTCACCCATAACTTCCACTGGAATTTCTCTCCGGGCTGAGGTGAGGAAGGAAAAAAAGGAATGATGGCCGGGACAGGAGGGGTATATCAGGCAGGGAAATGGAAAGCTTCTAGAAGAGTGCCCGGGGCCAGGACCATCCTGGCTGGCCTGCAGGCACCAAGTTGGCCTGCATGCTGTCGCTGGTGTGGCTCCACGGCCCTTCCTCTAGGCTTTCAAGCCCTTGTACATATTCAGGTGTTTTACCTGGGAAGGGTGGGAACAGTTCAGCAGCAGCTGGCCTGGGGCTCAGCTCACGTTTACTCACAGAGGCCTCGGCACGGTCCCCCAGCTTTGCAATGAGGATGCTCCTTGCGTGGGGGGGCCGGGCTGCTGGCTGTATGGGAGATGATTCCCCACCTCTGACCAATGTCAGAATTGTTTACCGCTGGAGCAAGTGCCCTGATAGGGTTTTCCTCTGTATAACTGCTGGGTTCAGGTTTTTTTTTCTTTTTTGGTTCAAGTTAGAATTTATTCATCTTTTATGTATTTATTGATATAAGCATGGAAATAATTCATTCATAGAAATACATCTGTGTGAAGGGAAGAACTTTTTTCTGTTTTATTTTTAAATTTCATTTCTAAAAATTTTGCAGTTTAATTATATTTATTTTTCTATACAGCAGGTTATTATTAGTTATCTATTTTATTCATATACATATATACAGGTCAATACCTATCTCCCAACTCATCTGACCACCATCACCCCATGGCTTCCCCCACTTGGTGTCCATACGTTTGTTCTCTACCTCTGTTTCTCTATTTCTGCCCTGCAAACCTGTTCATCTGTACCATATATCTAGGTTCCACATACATGCATTAATACAGAATATTTGTTTTGCTCTTTCTGACTTACTTCATTCTGTATGACAGTCTCTAGATCCACCGACTTCTCTACAAATAACCCAGTTTCATTCCTTTTCATGGCTGAGTCATATCCCATTTTATGTATGTACCACATCTTTATCCATTCATCTGTCTGTGGGCATTTAGGTTGCTTCCATTACCTGGCTATTGTAAATAGTGCTGCAATGAACATTGTGGTGAATGTGTGTTTTTGATTTATGGTTGTCTCTGTGTATATGCCCAGAAGTGGGATTGCTGGATCCTATGGTAATTCTATTTCTAGTTTCTTTAAGGAAACTCCATACTGTTCTCCATAGTGACTGTATCAATTTACCTTCCCACCAATAGTGGAAGAGGGTTCCTTTTGTCCACACCCTCCCCAGAATTTGTTGTTTGTAGATTTTCTGATGATGCCGATTCTAACAGGTGTGAGGTGATACCTCATTGTCGTTTTGATTTGCATTTCTCTAATAATTAGTGGTGTTGAGCATCTTTTCATGTGCGTCTTGGCCATCTCTGTGACTTCTTTGAAGAAACGTCTATTTAGATCTTCTGCCCATTTTTGTATTGGGTTGTTTGTTTTATTAATATTAAGCTGCGTGAGCTGTTTATATATATTGGAGATTAAACCCTTGTCCATTGATTCGTTTGCGAACGTTTTCGCCCATTCTGAGGGTTGCCTTTTTCCATTCCCGTTTTTTTTTAACCAAAAAAGAAAGAAAGCAAAAGAAGCAGAACACTAATGTGCGTGAAATATGCCTCTTGAAACTGTCGTTTTGAAATATGGACGTCTTTTGAACTTTTTGGTCGATATATGACCCCAGGATTTGTTTTCAGGGCAGGTGTCATTTACAGGCCTGCAATGATTTGGAATATCCACTGACCAGTAGCGCTGGGATTAAAGCTGCTGTTGTGCGAAATGGCCACAAGGTGGCAGCAGTTCTCCCTTAGCAAATCTGGTTACCAGGGCAACAGAGCCTCAATGGAAGCCTGTTCTAGATTGGAATTTAGAATGGAATGTGCCAGGAGAAAGCCCCTCAAGTTTGTCTCACTACTTCTTGTTCGTGTTTTTAATTTAATTTTTAATTTTTTATTACAGCAAGTTTGATTACAACGTTTGCTTGTTGTAGGTGTGCAAGATGTGGTTCTTTTACACATATACATATGTCTGTTCTTCCTGGGACCCTTTTCCCATGTACGTTATGACAGAATGTTGAGTAGTCTTCTCTTGGCATTCCGTAGGTCTTTGGTGATTATATATTTCACCTGTGTTTGTATATGTCTCTTAACCCCAATATCGTAATGAATCCAATCCTCACACCTTTCCATTGGTGAACCATAAGTTTGTTTAATGAATCTGTGATTGCCCTTCTCCGTGGAAATATCTGCCCTGGTATCCGTTTTTAGGTAACACCTATAAGTGATATCCTACGATATGTGTCTTTCACTTTCTGACTTACTACAAGTCACGTGATTACCTGTAGACTCATCTACGGGGCTGCAAATGGCATTGTGCTCTTTTTCTCCTTGGCTAATATTCTGTCTTAGCGAGGTCCATTTTCTGCAATGTGATTCCCTGAGGGCTGAGGATTAGCTGACCTGGGCAGCCTGACCCTGCCGGCAAGCCCTCCCCAGGTGTGCCTGGGTTGAGTTCAATAGAAACAGCACTCCAGGCAGCAATAGCCCCTGCAGCTGTGCCTGACTCCATATTCTCTGCCCCGTCAGCAGTCTCGGGGCTGTGCTGGTGGGAGGGTGTGAGGGTCCACGGCTTTGTTGGTGGCCCGGTGTGAGTGGGGCTCTGCTGGAATTTCTGCAGGAGTTGCCAGGTTGCCACCTGTAAAGAAGAGGATGTGTCACCCATAATTTCCACTGGAATTTCTCTCCGGGCTGAGGTGAGGGAGGAAAAAAAGGAGTGGGGGCCGGGACAGGAGTGGTATCTCAGGCAGGGAAATGGAAAGCTTCCAGAAGAGCGCCCGGGGCCAGGACCATCCTGGCTGGCCTGCAGGCACCAAGTTGGCCTGCGTGCTGTCGCTGGTGTGGCTCCACGGCCCTTCCTCTAGGCTTTCAAGCCCTTGAACATATTCAGGTGTTTTACCTGGGAAGGGTGGGAACAGTTCAGCAGCGGCTGGCCTGGGGCTCAGCTCACGTTTACTCACAGAGGCCTCGGCACTGTTCCCCAGCTTTGCAATCAGGACGCTCCTTGCGTGGGGGGGCCGGGCTGCTGGCTGTATGGGAGATGATTCCCCACCTCTGACCAATCTCAGAATTATTTACCACTGGAACAAGTGCCCTGATAGGGTTTTCCTCTGTATAATTGCTGGGTTCAGGTCTTTTTTTCTTTTTTGGTTCAAGTTAGAAGTTTTTAATCTTTTATGTATTTATTGATATAAGCATGGAAATAATTCATTCATAGAAATATATCTGTGTAAAGGGAAGAACTTTTTTCTGTTTTATTTTTAAATTTCATTTCTAAAAATTTTTCAGTTTAATCATATTTATTTTTCTATACAGCAGGTTATTATTAGTTATCTATTTTATTCATATACATATATACAGGTCAATACCTATCTCCCAACTCATCTGACCACCAACACGCCATGGCTTCCCCCACTTGGTGTCCATACGTTTGTTCTCTACCTCTGTTTCTCTATTTCTGCCCTGCAAACCTGTTCATCTGTACCATATATCTAGGTTCCACATACATGCATTAATACAGAATATTTGTTTTGCTCTTTCTGACTTACTTCATTCTGTATGACAGTCTCTAGATCCACCGACTTCTCTACAAATAACCCAGTTTCATTCCTTTTCATGGCTGAGTCATATCCCATTTTATGTATGTACCACATCTTTATCCATTCATCTGTCTGTGGGCATTTAGGTTGCTTCCATTACCTGGCTATTGTAAATAGTGCTGCAATGAACATTGTGGTGAATGTGTGTTTTTGATTTATGGTTGTCTCTGTGTATATGCCCAGAAGTGGGATTGCTGGATCCTATGGTAATTCTATTTCTAGTTTCTTTAAGGAAACTCCATACTGTTCTCCATAGTGACTGTATCAATTTACCTTCCCACCAATAGTGGAAGAGGGTTCCTTTTGTCCACACCCTCCCCAGAATTTGTTGTTTGTAGATTTTCTGATGATGCCGATTCTAACAGGTGTGAGGTGATACCTCATTGTCGTTTTGATTTGCATTTCTCTAATAATTAGTGGTGTTGAGCATCTTTTCATGTGCGTCTTGGCCGTCTCTGTGACTTCTTTGAAGAAACGTCTATTTAGATCTTCTGCCCATTTTTGTATTGGGTTGTTTGTTTTATTAATATTAAGCTGCGTGAGCTGTTTATATATATTGGAGATTAAACCCTTGTCCATTGATTCGTTTGCGAACGTTTTCGCCCATTCTGAGGGTTGCCTTTTTCCATTCCCGTTTTTTTTTAACCAAAAAAGAAAGAAAGCAAAAGAAGCAGAACACTAATGTGCGTGAAATATGCCTCTTGAAACTGTCGTTTTGAAATATGGACGTCTTTTGAACTTTTTGGTCGATATATGACCCCAGGATTTGTTTTCAGGGCAGGTGTCATTTACAGGCCTGCAATGATTTGGAATATCCACTGACCAGTAGCGCTGGGATTAAAGCTGCTGTTGTGCGAAATGGCCACAAGGTGGCAGCAGTTCTCCCTTAACAAATCTGGTTACTTGGGCAACAGAGCCTCAATGGAAGCCTGTTCTAGATTGGAATTTAGAATGGAATGTGCCAGGAGAAAGCCCCTCAAGTTTGTCTCACTACTTCTTGTTCGTCTTTTTAATTTAATTTTTAATTTTTTATTACAGCAAGTTTGATTACAACGTTTGCTTGTTGTAGGTGTGCAAGATGTGGTTCTTTTACACATATACATATGTCTGTTCTTCCTGGGACCCTTTTCCCATGTACGTTATGACAGAATGTTGAGTAGTCTTCTCTTGGCATTCCGTAGGTCTTTGGTGATTATATATTTCACCTGTGTTTGTATATGTCTCTTAACCCCAATATCGTAATGAATCCAATCCTCACACCTTTCCATTGGTGAACCATAAGTTTGTTTAATGAATCTGTGATTGCCCTTCTCTGTGGAAATATCTGCCCTGGTATCCGTTTTTAGGTAACACCTATAAGTGATATCCTACGATATGTGTCTTTCACTTTCTGACTTACTACAAGTCACGTGCTTACCTGTAGACTCATCTACGGGGCTGCAAATGGCATTGTGCCCTTTTTTTCCTTGGCTAATATTCTGTCTTAGCGAGGTCCATTTTCTGCAATGTGATTCCCTGAGGGCTGAGGATTAGCTGACCTGGGCAGCCTTACCCTGCCGGCAAGCCCTCCCCAGGTGTGCCTGGGTTGAGTTCAATAGAAACAGCACTCCAGGCAGCAATAGCCCCTGCAGCTGTGCCTGACTCCATATTCTCTGCCCCGTCAGCAGTCTCGGGTCTGTGCTGGTGGGAGGGTGTGAGGGTCCACGGCTTTGTTGGTGGCCCGGTGTGAGTGGGGCTCTGCTGGAATTTCTGCAGGAGTTGCCAGGTTGCCACCTGTAAAGAAGAGGATGTGTCACCCATAATTTCCACTGGAATTTCTCTCCGGGCTGAGGTGAGGGAGGAAAAAAAGGAGTGGGGGCCGGGACAGGAGTGGTATCTCAGGCAGGGAAATGGAAAGCTTCCAGAAGAGCGCCCGGGGCCCGGACCATCCTGGCTGGCCTGCAGGCACCAAGTTGGCCTGCGTGCTGTCGCTGGTGTGGCTCCACGGCCCTTCCTCTAGGCTTTCAAGCCCTTGAACATATTCAGGTGTTTTACCTGGGAAGGGTGGGAACAGTTCAGCAGCGGCTGGCCTGGGGCTCAGCTCACGTTTACTCACAGAGGCCTCGGCACTGTTCCCCAGCTTTGCAATCAGGACGATCCTTGCGTGGGGGGGCCGGACTGCTGGCTGTATGGGAGATGATTCCCCACCTCTGACCAATCTCAGAATTATTTACCACTGGAACAAGTGCCCTGATAGGGTTTTCCTCTGTATAACTGCTGGGTTCAGGTTTTTTTTTCTTTTTTGGTTCAAGTTAGAAGTTATTCATCTTTTATGTATTTATTGATATAAGCATGGAAATAATTCATTCATAGAAATATATCTGTGTGAAGGGAAGAACTTTTTTTCTGTTTTATTTTTAAATTTCATTTCTAAAAATTTTTCAGTTTAATCATATTTATTTTTCTATACAGCAGGTTATTATTAGTTATCTATTTTATTCATATACATATATACAGGTCAATACCTATCTCCCAACTCATCTGACCACCAACACCCCATGGCTTCCCCCACTTGGTGTCCATACGTTTGTTCTCTACCTCTGTTTCTCTATTTCTGCCCTGCAAACCTGTTCATCTGTACCATATATCTAGGTTCCACATACATGCATTAATACAGAATATTTGTTTTGCTCTTTCTGACTTACTTCATTCTGTATGACAGTCTCTAGATCCACCGACTTCTCTACAAATAACCCAGTTTCATTCCTTTTCATGGCTGAGTCATATCCCATTTTATGTATGTACCACATCTTTATCCATTCATCTGTCTGTGGGCATTTAGGTTGCTTCCATTACCTGGCTATTGTAAATAGTGCTGCAATGAACATTGTGGTGAATGTGTGTTTTTGATTTATGGTTGTCTCTGTGTATATGCCCAGAAGTGGGATTGCTGGATCCTATGGTAATTCTATTTCTAGTTTCTTTAAGGAAACTCCATACTGTTCTCCATAGTGACTGTATCAATTTACCTTCCCACCAATAGTGGAAGAGGGTTCCTTTTGTCCACACCCTCCCCAGAATTTGTTGTTTGTAGATTTTCTGATGATGCCGATTCTAACAGGTGTGAGGTGATACCTCATTGTCGTTTTGATTTGCATTTCTCTAATAATTAGTGGTGTTGAGCATCTTTTCATGTGCGTCTTGGCCGTCTCTGTGACTTCTTTGAAGAAACGTCTATTTAGATCTTCTGCCCATTTTTGTATTGGGTTGTTTGTTTTATTAATATTAAGCTGCGTGAGCTGTTTATATATATTGGAGATTAAACCCTTGTCCATTGATTCGTTTGCGAACGTTTTCGCCCATTCTGAGGGTTGCCTTTTTCCATTCCCGTTTTTTTTTAACCAAAAATGAAAGAAAGCAAAAGAAGCAGAACACTAATGTGCGTGAAATATGCCTCTTGAAACTGTCGTTTTGAAATATGGACGTCTTTTGAACTTTTTGGTCGATATATGACCCCAGGATTTGTTTTCAGGGCAGGTGTCATTTACAGGCCTGCAATGATTTGGAATATCCACTGACCAGTAGCGCTGGGATTAAAGCTGCTGTTGTGCGAAATGGCCACAAGGTGGCAGCAGTTCTCCCTTAGCAAATCTGGTTACTAGGGCAACAGAGCCTCAATTGAAGCCTGTTCTAGATTGGAATTTAGAATGGAATGTGCCAGGAGAAAGCCCCTCAAGTTTGTCTCACTACTTCTTGTTCGTGTTTTTAATTTAATTTTTAATTTTTTATTACAGCAAGTTTGATTACAACGTTTGCTTGTTGTAGGTGTGCAAGATGTGGTTCTTTTACACATATACATATGTCTGTTCTTCCTGGGACCCTTTTCCCATGTACATTATGACAGAATGTTGAGTAGTCTTCTCTTGGCATTCCGTAGGTCTTTGGTGATTATATATTTCACCTGTGTTTGTATATGTCTCTTAACCCCAATATCGTAATGAATCCAATCCTCACACCTTTCCATTGGTGAACCATAAGTTTGTTTAATGAATCTGTGATTGCCCTTCTCCGTGGAAATATCTGCCCTGGTATCCGTTTTTAGGTAACACCTATAAGGGATATCCTACGATATGTCTTTCACTTTCTGACTTACTACAAGTCACGTGCTTACCTGTAGACTCATCTACGGGGCTGCAAATGGCATTGTGCCCTCTTTTTCCTTGGCTAATATTCTGTCTTAGCGAGGTCCATTTTCTGCAATGTGATTCCCTGAGTGCTGAGGATTAGCTGACCTGGGCAGCCTGACCCTGCCGGCAAGGCCTCCCCAGGTGTGCCTGGGTTGAGTTCAATAGAAACAGCACTCCAGGCAGCAATAGCCCCTGCAGCTGTGCCTGACTCCATATTCTCTGCCCCGTCAGCAGTCTCGGGGCTGTGCTGGTGGGAGGGTGTGAGGGTCCACGGCTTTGTTGGTGGCCCGGTGTGAGTGGGGCTCTGCTGGAATTTCTGCAGGAGTTGCCAGGTTGCCACCTGTAAAGAAGAGGATGTGTCACCCATAATTTCCACTGGAATTTCTCTCCGGGCTGAGGTGAGGGAGGAAAATAAAGAGTGGGGGCCGGAACAGGAGTGGTATCTCAGGCAGGGAAATGGAAAGCTTCCAGAAGAGCGCCCGGGGCCAGGACCATCCTGGCTGGCCTGCAGGCACCAAGTTGGCCTGCGTGCTGTCGCTGGTGTGGCTCCACGGCCCTTCCTCTAGGCTTTCAAGCCCTTGTACATATTCAGGTGTTTTACCTGGGAAGGGTGGGAACAGTTCAGCAGCAGCTGGCCTGGGGCTCAGCTCACGTTTACTCACAGAGGCCTCGGCACTGTCCCCCAGCTTTGCAATCAGGACGCTCCTTGCGTGGGGGGGCCGGGCTGCTGGCTGTATGGGAGATGATTCCCCACCTCTGACTAATCTCAGAATTGTTTACCGCTGGAACAAGTGCCCTGATAGGGTTTTCCTCTGTATAACTGCTGGGTTCAGGTTTTTTTTTTCTTTTTTGGTTCAAGTTAGAATTTATTCATCTTTTATGTATTTATTGATATAAGCATGGAAATAATTCATTCATAGAAATACATCTGTGTGAAGGGAAGAACTTTTTTCTGTTTTATTTTTAAATTTCATTTCTAAAAATTTTGCAGTTTAATCATATTTATTTTTCTATACAGCAGGTTATTATTAGTTATCTATTTTATTCATATACATATATACAGGTCAATACCTACCTCCCAACTCATCTGACCACCATCACCCCATGGCTTCCCCCACTTGGTGTCCATACGTTTGTTCTCTACCTCTGTTTCTCTATTTCTGCCCTGCAAACCTGTTCATCTGTACCATATATCTAGGTTCCACATACATGCATTAATACAGAATATTTGTTTTGCTCTTTCTGACTTACTTCATTCTGTATGACAGTCTCTAGATCCACCGACTTCTCTACAAATAACCCAGTTTCATTCCTTTTCATGGCTGAGTCATATCCCATTTTATGTATGTACCACATCTTTATCCATTCGTCTGTCTGTGGGCATTTAGGTTGCTTCCATTACCTGGCTATTGTAAATAGTGCTGCAATGAACATTGTGGTGAATGTGTGTTTTTGATTTATGGTTGTCTCTGGGTATATGCCCAGAAGTGGGATTGCTGGATCCTATGGTAATTCTATTCCTAGTTTCTTTAAGGAAACTCCATACTGTTCTCCATAGTGACTGTATCAATTTACCTTCCCACCAATAGTGGAAGAGCGTTCCTTTTGTCCACACCCTCCCCAGAATTTGTTGTTTGTAGATTTTCTGATGCTGCCGATTCTAACAGGTGTGAGGTGATACCTCATTGTCATTTTGATTTGCATTTCTCTAATAATTAGTGGTGTTGAGCAGCTTTTCATGTGCGTCTTGGCCGTCTCTGTGACTTCTTTGAAGAAACGTCTATTTAGATCTTCTGCCCATTTTTGTATTGGGTTGTTTGTTTTATTAATATTAAGCTGCGTGAGCTGTTTATATATATTGGAGATTAAACCCTTGTCCATTGATTCGTTTGCGAACGTTTTCGCCCATTCTGAGGGTTGCCTTTTTCCATTCCCGTTTTTTTTTAACCAAAAAAGAAAGAAAGCAAAAGAAGCAGAACACTAATGTGCGTGAAATATGCCTCTTGAAACTGTCGTTTTGAAATATGGACGTCTTTTGAACTTTTTGGTCGATATATGACCCCAGGATTTGTTTTCAGGGCAGGTGTCATTTACAGGCCTGCAATGATTTGGAATATCCACTGACCATTAGCGCTGGGATTAAAGCTGCTGTTGTGTGAAATGGCCACAAGGTGGCAGCAGTTCTCCCTTAGCAAATCTGGTTACTAGGGCAACAGAGCCTCAATGGAAGCCTGTTCTAGATTGGAATTTAGAATGGAATGTGCCAGGAGAAAGCCCCTCAAGTTTGTCTCACTACTTCTTGTTCGTGTTTTTAATTTAATTTTTAATTTTTTATTACAGCAAGTTTGATTACAACGTTTGCTTGTTGTAGGTGTGCAAGATGTGGTTCTGTTACACATATACATATGTCTGTTCTTCCTGGGACCCTTTTCCCATGTACATTATGACAGAATGTTGAGTAGTCTTCTCTTGGCATTCCGTAGGTCTTTGGTGATTATATATTTCACCTGTGTTTGTATATGTCTCTTAACCCCAATATCGTAATGAATCCAATCCTCACACCTTTCCATTGGTGAACCATAAGTTTGTTTAATGAATCTGTGATTGCCCTTCTCCGTGGAAATATCTGCCCTGGTATCCGTTTTTAGGTAACACCTATAAGTGATATCCTACGATATGTGTCTTTCACTTTCTGACTTACTACAAGTCCCGTGCTTACCTGTAGACTCATCTACGGGGCTGCAAATGGCATTGTGCCCTTTTTTTCCTTGGCTAATATTCTGTCTTAGCGAGGTCCATTTTCTGCAATGTGATTCCCTGAGGGCTGAGGATTAGCTGACCTGGGCAGCCTGACCCTGCCGGCAAGCCCTCCCCAGGTGTGCGTGGGTTGAGGTCGATAGAAACAGCACTCCAGGCAGCAATAGCCCCTGCAGCTGTGCCTGATTCCATATTCTCTGCCCCGTCAGCAGTCTCGGGGCTGTGCTGGTGGGAGGGTGTGAGGGTCCACGGCTTTGTTGGTGGCCCGGTGTGAGTGGGGCTCTGCTGGACTTTCTGCAGGAGTTGCCAGGCTGCCACCTGTAAAGAAGAGGATGTGTCACCCATAACTTCCACTGGAATTTCTCTCCGGGCTGAGGTGAGGAAGGAAAAAAAGGAATGATGGCCGGGACAGGAGGGGTATATCAGGCAGGGAAATGGAAAGCTTCTAGAAGAGTGCCCGGGGCCAGGACCATCCTGGCTGGCCTGCAGGCACCAAGTTGGCCTGCATGCTGTCGCTGGTGTGGCTCCACGGCCCTTCCTCTAGGCTTTCAAGCCCTTGTACATATTCAGGTGTTTTACCTGGGAAGGGTGGGAACAGTTCAGCAGCAGCTGGCCTGGGGCTCAGCTCACGTTTACTCACAGAGGCCTCGGCACGGTCCCCCAGCTTTGCAATGAGGATGCTCCTTGCGTGGGGGGGCCGGGCTGCTGGCTGTATGGGAGATGATTCCCCACCTCTGACCAATGTCAGAATTGTTTACCGCTGGAGCAAGTGCCCTGATAGGGTTTTCCTCTGTATAACTGCTGGGTTCAGGTTTTTTTTTTCTTTTTTGGTTCAAGTTAGAATTTATTCATCTTTTATGTATTTATTGATATAAGCATGGAAATAATTCATTCATAGAAATACATCTGTGTGAAGGGAAGAACTTTTTTCTGTTTTATTTTTAAATTTCATTTCTAAAAATTTTGAAGTTTAATTATATTTATTTTTCCAAACAGCAGGTTATTATTAGTTATCTATTTTATTCATATATATATATACAGGTCAATACCTACCTCCCAACTCATCTGACCACCATCACCCCATGGCTTCCCCCACTTGGTGTCCATACGTTTGTTCTCTACCTCTGTTTCTCTATTTCTGCCCTGCAAACCTGTTCATCTGTACCATATATCTAGGTTCCACATACATGCATTAATACAGAATATTTGTTTTGCTCTTTCTGACTTACTTCATTCTGTATGACAGTCTCTAGATCCACCGACTTCTCTACAAATAACCCAGTTTCATTCCTTTTCATGGCTGAGTCATATCCCATTTTATGTATGTACCACATCTTTATCCATTCATCTGTCTGTGGGCATTTAGGTTGCTTCCATTACCTGGCTATTGTAAATAGTGCTGCAATGAACATTGTGGTGAATGTGTGTTTTTGATTTATGGTTGTCTCTGTGTATATGCCCAGAAGTGGGATTGCTGGATCCTATGGTAATTCTATTCCTAGTTTCTTTAAGGAAACTCCATACTGTTCTCCATAGTGACTGTATCAATTTACCTTCCCACCAATAGTGGAAGAGGGTTCCTTTTGTCCACACCCTCCCCAGAATTTGTTGTTTGTAGATTTTCTGATGATGCCGATTCTAACAGGTGTGAGGTGATACCTCATTGTCGTTTTGATTTGCATTTCTCTAATAATTAGTGGTGTTGAGCATCTTTTCATGTGCGTCTTGGCCGTCTCTGTGACTTCTTTGAAGAAACGTCTATTTAGATCTTCTGCCCATTTTTGTATTGGGTTGTTTGTTTTATTAATATTAAGCTGCGTGAGCTGTTTATATATATTGGAGATTAAACCCTTGTCCATTGATTCGTTTGCGAACGTTTTCACCTATTCTGAGGGTTGCCTTTTTCCATTCCCGTTTTTTTTAACCAAAAAAGAAAGAAAGCAAAAGAAGCAGAACACTAATGTGCGTGAAATATGCCTCTTGAAACTGTCGTTTTGAAATATGGACGTCTTTTGAACTTTTTGGTCGATATATGACCCCAGGATTTGTTTTCAGGGCAGGTGTCATTTACAGGCCTGCAATGATTTGCAATATCCACTGACCAGTAGCGCTGGGATTAAAGCTGCTGTTGTGCGAAATGGCCACAAGGTGGCAGCAGTTCTCCCTTAGCAAATCTGGTTACCAGGGCAACAGAGCCTCAATGGAAGCCTGTTCTAGATTGGAATTTAGAATGGAATGTGCCAGGAGAAAGCCCCTCAAGTTTGTCTCACTACTTCTTGTTCGTGTTTTTAATTTAATTTTTAATTTTTTATTACAGCAAGTTTGATTACAACGTTTGCTTGTTGTAGGTGTGCAAGATGTGGTTCTTTTACACATATACATATGTCTGTTCTTCCTGGGACCCTTTTCCCATGTACGTTATGACAGAATGTTGAGTAGTCTTCTCTTGGCATTCCGTAGGTCTTTGGTGATTATATATTTCACCTGTGTTTGTATATGTCTCTTAACCCCAACATCGTAATGAATCCAATCCTCACACCTTTCCATTGGTGAACCATAAGTTTGTTTAATGAATCTGTGATTGCCCTTCTCCGTGGAAATATCTGCCCTGGTATCCGTTTTTAGGTAACACCTATAAGTGATATCCTACGATATGTGTCTTTCACTTTCTGACTTACTACAAGTCCCGTGCTTAACTGTAGACTCATCTACGGGGCTGCAAATGGCATTGTGCCCTTTTTTTCCTTGGCTAATATTCTGTCTTAGCGAGGTCCATTTTCTGCAATGTGATTCCCTGAGGGCTGAGGATTAGCTGACCTGGGCAGCCTGACCCTGCCGGCAAGCCCTCCCCAGGTGTGCCTGGGTTGAGTTCAATAGAAACAGCACTCCAGGCAGCAATAGCCCCTGCAGCTGTGCCTGACTCCATATTCTCTGCCCCGTCAGCAGTCTCGGGGCTGTGCTGGTGGGAGGGTGTGAGGGTCCACGGCTTTGTTGGTGGCCCGGTGTGAGTGGGGCTCTGCTGGACTTTCTGCAGGAGTTGCCAGGCTGCCACCTGTAAAGAAGAGGATGTGTCACCCATAACTTCCACTGGAATTTCTCTCCGGGCTGAGGTGAGGAAGGAAAAAAAGGAATGATGGCCGGGACAGGAGGGGTATATCAGGCAGGGAAATGGAAAGCTTCTAGAAGAGTGCCCGGGGCCAGGACCATCCTGGCTGGCCTGCAGGCACCAAGTTGGCCTGCATGCTGTCGCTGGTGTGGCTCCACGGCCCTTCCTCTAGGCTTTCAAGCCCTTGTACATATTCAGGTGTTTTACCTGGGAAGGGTGGGAACAGTTCAGCAGCAGCTGGCCTGGGGCTCAGCTCACGTTTACTCACAGAGGCCTCGGCATGGTCCCCCAGCTTTGCAATGAGGATGCTCCTTGCGTGGGGGGGCCGGGCTGCTGGCTGTATGGGAGATGATTCCCCACCTCTGACCAATGTCAGAATTGTTTACCGCTGGAGCAAGTGCCCTGATAGGGTTTTCCTCTGTATAACTGCTGGGTTCAGGTTTTTTTTTTCTTTTTTGGTTCAAGTTAGAATTTATTCATCTTTTATGTATTTATTGATATAAGCATGGAAATAATTCATTCCTAGAAATACATCTGTGTGAAGGGAAGAACTTTTTTCTGTTTTATTTTTAAATTTCATTTCTAAAAATTTTGCAGTTTAATTATATTTATTTTTCCAAACAGCAGGTTATTATTAGTTATCTATTTTATTCATATACATATATACAGGTCAATACCTACCTCCCAACTCATCTGACCACCATCACCCCATGGCTTCCCCCACTTGGTGTCCATACGTTTGTTCTCTACCTCTGTTTCTCTATTTCTGCCCTGCAAACCTGTTCATCTGTACCATATATCTAGGTTCCACATACATGCATTAATACAGAATATTTGTTTTGCTCTTTCTGACTTACTTCATTCTGTATGACAGTCTCTAGATCCACCGACTTCTCTACAAATAACCCAGTTTCATTCCTTTTCATGGCTGAGTCATATCCCATTTTATGTATGTACCACATCTTTATCCATTCATCTGTCTGTGGGCATTTAGGTTGCTTCCATTACCTGGCTATTGTAAATAGTGCTGCAATGAACATTGTGGTGAATGTGTGTTTTTGATTTATGGTTGTCTCTGTGTATATGCCCAGAAGTGGGATTGCTGGATCCTATGGTAATTCTATTTCTAGTTTCTTTAAGGAAACTCCATACTGTTCTCCATAGTGACTGTATCAATTTACCTTCCCACCAATAGTGGAAGAGGGTTCCTTTTGTCCACACCCTCCCCAGAATTTGTTGTTTGTAGATTTTCTGATGATGCCGATTCTAACAGGTGTGAGGTGATACCTCATTGTCGTTTTGATTTGCATTTCTCTAATAATTAGTGGTGTTGAGCATCTTTTCATGTGCGTCTTGGCCGTCTCTGTGACTTCTTTGAAGAAACGTCTATTTAGATCTTCTGCCCATTTTTGTATTGGGTTGTTTGTTTTATTAATATTAAGCTGCGTGAGCTGTTTATATATATTGGAGATTAAACCCTTGTCCATTGATTCGTTTGCGAACGTTTTCGCCCATTCTGAGGGTTGCCTTTTTCCATTCCCGTTTTTTTTAACCAAAAAAGAAAGAAAGCAAAAGAAGCAGAACACTAATGTGCGTGAAATATGCCTCTTGAAACTGTCGTTTTGAAATATGGACGTCTTTTGAACTTTTTGGTCGATATATGACCCCAGGATTTGTTTTCAGGGCAGGTGTCATTTACAGGCCTGCAATGATTTGGAATATCCACTGACCATTAGCGCTGGGATTAAAGCTGCTGTTGTGTGAAATGGCCACAAGGTGGCAGCAGTTCTCCCTTAGCAAATCTGGTTACTAGGGCAACAGAGCCTCAATGGAAGCCTGTTCTAGATTGGAATTTAGAATGGAATGTGCCAGGAGAAAGCCCCTCAAGTTTGTCTCACTACTTCTTGTTCGTGTTTTTAATTTAATTTTTAATTTTTTATTACAGCAATTTTGATTACAACGTTTGCATGTTGTAGGTGTGCAAGATGTGGTTCTTTTACACATATACATATGTCTGTTCTTCCTGGGACCCTTTTCCCATGTACGTTATGACAGAATGTTGAGTAGTCTTCTCTTGGCATTCCGTAGGTCTTTGGTGATTATATATTTCACCTGTGTTTGTATATGTCTCTTAACCCCAATATCGTAATGAATCCAATCCTCACACCTTTCCATTGGTGAACCATAAGTTTGTTTAATGAATCTGTGATTGCCCTTCTCCGTGGAAATATCTGCCCTGGTATCCGTTTTTAGGTAACACCTATAAGTGATATCCTACGATATGTGTCTTTCACTTTCTGACTTACTACAAGTCCCGTGCTTACCTGTAGACTCATCTACGGGGCTGCAAATGGCATTGTGCCCTTTTTTTCCTTGGCTAATATTCTGTCTTAGTGAGGTCCATTTTCTGCAATGTGATTCCCTGAGGGCTGAGGATTAGCTGACCTGGGCAGCCTGACCCTGCCGGCAAGCCCTCCCCAGGTGTGCCTGTGTTGAGTTCAATAGAAACAGCACTCCAGGCAGCAATAGCCCCTGCAGCTGTGCCTGACTCCATATTCTCTGCCCCGTCAGCAGTCTCGGGGCTGTGCTGGTGGGAGGGTGTGAGGGTCCACGGCTTTGTTGGTGGCCCGGTGTGAGTGGGGCTCTGCTGGACTTTCTGCAGGAGTTGCCAGGCTGCCACCTGTAAAGAAGAGGATGTGTCACCCATAACTTCCACTGGAATTTCTCTCCGGGCTGAGGTGAGGAAGGAAAAAAAGGAATGATGGCCGGGACAGGAGGGGTATATCAGGCAGGGAAATGGAAAGCTTCTAGAAGAGTGCCCGGGTCCAGGACCATCCTGGATGGCCTGCAGGCACCAAGTTGGCCTGCATGCTGTCGCTGGTGTGGCTCCACGGCCCTTCCTCTAGGCTTTCAAGCCCTTGTACATATTCAGGTGTTTTACCTGGGAAGGGTGGGAACAGTTCAGCAGCAGCTGGCCTGGGGCTCAGCTCACGTTTACTCACAGAGGCCTCGGCACGGTCCCCCAGCTTTGCAATGAGGACGCTCCTTGCGTGGGGGGGCCGGGCTGCTGGCTGTATGGGAGATGATTCCCCACCTCTGACCAATGTCAGAATTGTTTACCGCTGGAGCAAGTGCCCTGATAGGGTTTTCCTCTGTATAACTGCTGGGTTCAGGTTTTTTTTTTCTTTTTTGGTTCAAGTTAGAATTTATTCATCTTTTATGTATTTATTGATATAAGCATGGAAATAATTCATTCATAGAAATACATCTGTGTGAAGGGAAGAACTTTTTTCTGTTTTATTTTTAAATTTCATTTCTAAAAATTTTGCAGTTTAATTATATTTATTTTTCCAAACAGCAGGTTATTATTAGTTATCTATTTTATTCATATACATATATACAGGTCAATACCTATCTCCCAACTCATCTGACCACCATCACCCCATGGCTTCCCCCACTTGGTGTCCATACGTTTGTTCTCTACCTCTGTTTCTCTATTTCTGCCCTGCAAACCTGTTCATCTGTACCATATATCTAGGTTCCACATACATGCATTAATACAGAATATTTGTTTTGCTCTTTCTGACTTACTTCATTCTGTATGACAGTCTCTAGATCCACCGACTTCTCTACAAATAACCCAGTTTCATTCCTTTTCATGGCTGAGTCATATCCCATTTTATGTATGTACCACATCTTTATCCATTCATCTGTCTGTGGGCATTTAGGTTGCTTCCATTACCTGGCTATTGTAAATAGTGCTGCAATGAACATTGTGGTGAATGTGTGTTTTTGATTTATGGTTGTCTCTGTGTATATGCCCAGAAGTGGGATTGCTGGATCCTATGGTAATTCTATTTCTAGTTTCTTTAAGGAAACTCCATACTGTTCTCCATAGTGACTGTATCAATTTACCTTCCCACCAATAGTGGAAGAGGGTTCCTTTTGTCCACACCCTCCCCAGAATTTGTTGTTTGTAGATTTTCTGATGATGCCGATTCTAACAGGTGTGAGGTGATACCTCATTGTCGTTTTGATTTGCATTTCTCTAATAATTAGTGGTGTTGAGCAGCTTTTCATGTGCGTCTTGGCCGTCTCTGTGACTTCTTTGAAGAAACGTCTATTTAGATCTTCTGCCCATTTTTGGATTGGGTTGTTTGTTTTATTAATATTAAGCTGCGTGAGCTGTTTATATATATTGGAGATTAAACCCTTGTCCATTGATTCGTTTGCGAACATTTTCGCCAATTCTGAGGGTTGCCTTTTTCCATTCCCGTTTTTTTTTAACCAAAAAAGAAAGAAAGCAAAAGAAGCAGAACACTAATGTGCGTGAAATATGCCTCTTGAAACTGTCGTTTTGAAATATGGACGTCTTTTGAACTTTTTGGTCGATATATGACCCCAGGATTTGTTTTCAGGGCAGGTGTCATTTACAGGCCTGCAATGATTTGGAATATCCACTGACCAGTAGCGCTGGGATTAAAGCTGCTGTTGTGCGAAATGGCCACAAGGTGGCAGCAGTTCTCCCTTAGCAAATCTGGTTACCAGGGCAACAGAGCCTCAATGGAAGCCTGTTCTAGATTGGAATTTAGAATGGAATGTGCCAGGAGAAAGCCCCTCAAGTTTGTCTCACTACTTCTTGTTCGTGTTTTTAATTTAATTTTTAATTTTTTATTACAGCAAGTTTGATTACAACGTTTGCTTGTTGTAGGTGTGCAAGATGTGGTTCTTTTACACATATACATATGTCTGTTCTTCCTGGGACCCTTTTCCCATGTACGTTATGACAGAATGTTGAGTAGTCTTCTCTTGGCATTCCGTAGGTCTTTGGTGATTATATATTTCACCTGTGTTTGTATATGTCTCTTAACCCCAATATCGTAATGAATCCAATCCTCACACCTTTCCATTGGTGAACCATAAGTTTGTTTAATGAATCTGTGATTGCCCTTCTCCGTGGAAATATCTGCCCTGGTATCCGTTTTTAGGTAACACCTATAAGTGATATCCTACGATATGTGTCTTTCACTTTCTGACTTACTACAAGTCCCGTGCTTACCTGTAGACTCATCTACGGGGCTGCAAATGGCATTGTGCCCTTTTTTTCCTTGGCTAATATTCTGTCTTAGCGAGGTCCATTTTCTGCAATGTGATTCCCTGAGGGCTGAGGATTAGCTGACCTGGGCAGCCTGACCCTGCCGGCAAGCCCTCCCCAGGTGTGCGTGGGTTGAGGTCGATAGAAACAGCACTCCAGGCAGCAATAGCCCCTGCAGCTGTGCCTGATTCCATATTCTCTGCCCCGTCAGCAGTCTCGGGGCTGTGCTGGTGGGAGGGTGTGAGGGTCCACGGCTTTGTTGGTGGCCCGGTGTGAGTGGGGCTCTGCTGGACTTTCTGCAGGAGTTGCCAGGCTGCCACCTGTAAAGAAGAGGATGTGTCACCCATAACTTCCACTGGAATTTCTCTCCGGGCTGAGGTGAGGGAGGAAAAAAAAGAGTGGGGGCCGGGACAGGAGTGGTATCTCAGGCAGGGAAATGGAAAGCTTCCAGAAGAGCGCCCGGGGCCAGGACCATCCTGGCTGGCCTGCAGGCACCAAGTTGGCCTGCGTGCTGTCGCTGGTGTGGCTCCAAGGCCCTTCCTCTAGGCTTTCAAGCCCTTGTACATATTCAGGTGTTTTACCTGGGAAGGGTGGGAACAGTTCAGCAGCAGCTGGCCTGGGGCTCAGCTCACGTTTACTCACAGAGGCCTCGGCACTGTCCCCCAGCTTTGCAATCAGGACGCTCCTTGCGTGGGGGGGCCGGGCTGCTGGCTGTATGGGAGATGATTCCCCACCTCTGACCAATCTCAGAATTGTTTACCGCTGGAACAAGTGCCCTGATAGGGTTTTCCTCTGTATAACTGCTGGGTACAGGATTTTTTTTTTCTTTTTTGGTTCAAGTTAGAAGTTATTCATCTTTTATGTATTTATTGATATAAGCATGGAAATAATTCATTCATAGAAATACATCTGTGTGAAGGGAAGAACTTTTTTTCTGTTTTATTTTTAAATTTCATTTCTAAAAATTTTGCAGTTTAATCATATTTATTTTTCTATACAGCAGGTTATTATTAGTTATCTATTTTATTCATATACATATATACAGGTCAATACCTATCTCCCAACTCATCTGACCACCAACACCCCATGGCTTCCCCCACTTGGTGTCCATACGTTTGTTCTCTACCTCTGTTTCTCTATTTCTGCCCTGCAAACCTGTTCATCTGTACCATATATCTAGGTTCCACATACATGCATTAATACAGAATATTTGTTTTGCTCTTTCTGACTTACTTCATTCTGTATGACAGTCTCTAGATCCACCGACTTCTCTACAAATAACCCAGTTTCATTCCTTTTCATGGCTGAGTCATATCCCATTTTATGTATGTACCACATCTTTATCCATTCGTTTGTCTGTGGGCATTTAGGTTGCTTCCATTACCTGGCTATTGTAAATAGTGCTGCAATGAACATTGTGGTGAATGTGTGTTTTTGATTTATGGTTGTCTCTGGGTATATGCCCAGAAGTGGGATTGCTGGATCCTATGGTAATTCTATTCCTAGTTTCTTTAAGGAAACTCCATACTGTTCTCCATAGTGACTGTATCAATTTACCTTCCCACTAATAGTGGAAGAGGGTTCCTTTTGTCCACACCCTCCCCAGAATTTGTTGTTTGTAGATTTTCTGATGCTGCCGATTCTAACAGGTGTGAGGTGATACCTCATTGTCATTTTGATTTGCATTTCTCTAATAATTAGTGGTGTTGAGCAGCTTTTCATGTGCGTCTTGGCCGTCTCTGTGACTTCTTTGAAGAAACGTCTATTTAGATCTTCTGCCCATTTTTGTATTGGGTTGTTTGTTTTATTAATATTAAGCTGCGTGAGCTGTTTATATATATTGGAGATTAAACCCTTGTCCATTGATTCGTTTGCGAACGTTTTCGCCCATTCTGAGGGTTGCCTTTTTCCATTTCCGTTTTTTTTTAACCAAAAAAAGAAAGCAAAAGAAGCAGAACACTAATGTGCGTGAAATATGCCTCTTGAAACTGTCGTTTTGAAATATGGACGTCTTTTGAACTTTTTGGTCGATATATGACCCCAGGATTTGTTTTCAGGGCAGGTGTCATTTACAGGCCTGCAATGATTTGGAATATCCACTGACCAGTAGCGCTGGGATTAAAGCTGCTGTTGTGCGAAATGGCCACAAGGTGGCAGCAGTTCTCCCTTAGCAAATCTGGTTACCAGGGCAACAGAGCCTCAATGGAAGCCTGTTCTAGATTGGAATTTAGAATGGAATGTGCCAGGAGAAAGCCCCTCAAGTTTGTCTCACTACTTCTTGTTCGTGTTTTTAATTTAATTTTTAATTTTTTATTACAGCAAGTTTGATTACAACGTTTGCTTGTTGTAGGTGTGCAAGATGTGGTTCTGTTACACATATACATATGTCTGTTCTTCCTGGGACCCTTTTCCCATGTACGTTATGACAGAATGTTGAGTAGTCTTCTCTTGGCATTCCGTAGGTCTTTGGTGATTATATATTTCACCTGTGTTTGTATATGTCTCTTAACCCCAATATCGTAATGAATCCAATCCTCACACCTTTCCATTGGTGAACCATAAGTTTGTTTAATGAATCTGTGATTGCCCTTCTCCGTGGAAATATCTGCCCTGGTATCCGTTTTTAGGTAACACCTATAAGTGATATCCTACGATATGTGTCTTTCACTTTCTGACTTACTACAAGTCCCGTGCTTACCTGTAGACTCATCTACGGGGCTGCAAATGGCATTGTGCCCTTTTTTTCCTTGGCTAATATTCTGTCTTAGCGAGGTCCATTTTCTGCAATGTGATTCCCTGAGGGCTGAGGATTAGCTGACCTGGGCAGCCTGACCCTGCCGGCAAGCCCTCCCCAGGTGTGCGTGGGTTGAGGTCGATAGAAACAGCACTCCAGGCAGCAATAGCCCCTGCAGCTGTGCCTGATTCCATATTCTCTGCCCCGTCAGCAGTCTCGGGGCTGTGCTGGTGGGAGGGTGTGAGGGTCCACGGCTTTGTTGGTGGCCCGGTGTGAGTGGGGCTCTGCTGGACTTTCTGCAGGAGTTGCCAGGCTGCCACCTGTAAAGAAGAGGATGTGTCACCCATAACTTCCACTGGAATTTCTCTACGGGCTGAGGTGAGGAAGGAAAAAAAGGAATGATGGCCGGGACAGGAGGGGTATATCAGGCAGGGAAATGGAAAGCTTCTAGAAGAGTGCCCGGGGCCAGGACCATCCTGGATGGCCTGCAGGCACCAAGTTGGCCTGCATGCTGTCGCTGGTGTGGCTCCACGGCCCTTCCTCTAGGCTTTCAAGCCCTTGTACATATTCAGGTGTTTTACGTGGGAAGGGTGGGAACAGTTCAGCAGCAGCTGGCCTGGGGCTCAGCTCACGTTTACTCCCAGAGGCCTCGGCACGGTCCCCCAGGTTTGCAATGAGGATGCTCCTTGCGTGGGGGGGCCGGGCTGCTGGCTGTATGGGAGATGATTCCCCACCTCTGACCAATGTCAGAATTGCTTACCGCTGGAGCAAGTGCCCTGATAGGGTTTTCCTCTGTATAACTGCTGGGTTCAGGTTTTTTTTTCTTTTTTGGTTCAAGTTAGAATTTATTCATCTATTATGTATTTATTGATATAAGCATGGAAATAATTCATTCATAGAAATACATCTGTGTGAAGGGAAGAACTTTTTCTGTTTTATTTTTAAATTTCATTTCTAAAAATTTTGCAGTTTAATTATATTTATTTTTCTATACAGCAGGTTATTATTAGTTATCTATTTTATTCATATACATATATACAGGTCAATACCTATCTCCCAACTCATCTGACCACCATCACCCCATGGCTTCCCCCACTTGGTGTCCATACGTTTGTTCTCTACCTCTGTTTCTCTATTTCTGCCCTGCAAACCTGTTCATCTGTACCATATATCTAGGTTCCACATACATGCATTAATACAGAATATTTGTTTTGCTCTTTCTGACTTACTTCATTCTGTATGACAGTCTCTAGATCCACCGACTTCTCTACAAATAACCCAGTTTCATTCCTTTTCATGGCTGAGTCATATCCCATTTTATGTATGTACCACATCTTTATCCATTCATCTGTCTGTGGGCATTTAGGTTGCTTCCATTACCTGGCTATTGTAAATAGTGCTGCAATGAACATTGTGGTGAATGTGTGTTTTTGATTTATGGTTGTCTCTGTGTATATGCCCAGAAGTGGGATTGCTGGATCCTATGGTAATTCTATTTCTAGTTTCCTTAAGGAAACTCCATACTGTTCTCCATAGTGACTGTATCAATTTACCTTCCCACCAATAGTGGAAGAGGGTTCCTTTTGTCCACACCCTCCCCAGAATTTGTTGTTTGTAGATTTTCTGATGATGCCGATTCTAACAGGTGTGAGGTGATACCTCATTGTCGTTTTGATTTGCATTTCTCTAATAATTAGTGGTGTTGAGCATCTTTTCATGTGCGTCTTGGCCGTCTCTGTGACTTCTTTGAAGAAACGTCTATTTAGATCTTCTGCCCATTTTTGTATTGGGTTGTTTGTTTTATTAATATTAAGCTGCGTGAGCTGTTTATATATATTGGAGATTAAACCCTTGTCCATTGATTCGTTTGCGAACGTTTTCGCCCATTCTGAGGGTTGCCTTTTTCCATTTCCGTTTTTTTTTAACCAAAAAAAGAAAGCAAAAGAAGCAGAACACTAATGTGCGTGAAATATGCCTCTTGAAACTGTCGTTTTGAAATATGGACGTCTTTTGAACTTTTTGGTCGATATATGACCCCAGGATTTGTTTTCAGGGCAGGTGTCATTTACAGGCCTGCAATGATTTGGAATATCCACTGACCAGTAGCGCTGGGATTAAAGCTGCTGTTGTGCGAAATGGCCACAAGGTGGCAGCAGTTCTCCCTTAGCAAATCTGGTTACCAGGGCAACAGAGCCTCAATGGAAGCCTGTTCTAGATTGGAATTTAGAATGGAATGTGCCAGGAGAAAGCCCCTCAAGTTTGTCTCACTACTTCTTGTTCGTGTTTTTAATTTAATTTTTAATTTTTTATTACAGCAAGTTTGATTACAACGTTTGCTTGTTGTAGGTGTGCAAGATGTGGTTCTGTTACACATATACATATGTCTGTTCTTCCTGGGACCCTTTTCCCATGTACGTTATGACAGAATGTTGAGTAGTCTTCTCTTGGCATTCCGTAGGTCTTTGGTGATTATATATTTCACCTGTGTTTGTATATGTCTCTTAACCCCAATATCGTAATGAATCCAATCCTCACACCTTTCCATTGGTGAACCATAAGTTTGTTTAATGAATCTGTGATTGCCCTTCTCTGTGGAAATATCTGCCCTGGTATCCGTTTTTAGGTAACACCTATAAGTGATATCCTACGATATGTGTCTTTCAATTTCTGACTTACTACAAGTCCCGTGCTTACCTGTAGACTCATCTACGGGGCTGCAAATGGCATTGTGCCCTTTTTTTCCTTGGCTAATATTCTGTCTTAGCGAGGTCCATTTTCTGCAATGTGATTCCCTGAGGGCTGAGGATTAGCTGACCTGGGCAGCCTGACCCTGCCGGCAAGCCCTCCCCAGGTGTGCCTGGGTTGAGTTCAATAGAAACAGCACTCCAGGCAGCAATAGCCCCTGCAGCTGTGCCTGACTCCATATTCTCTGCCCCGTCAGCAGTCTCGGGGCTGTGCTGGTGGGAGGGTGTGAGGGTCCACGGCTTTGTTGGTGGCCCGGTGTGAGTGGGGCTCTGCTGGAATTTCTGCAGGAGTTGCCAGGTTGCCACCTGTAAAGAAGAGGATGTGTCACCCATAATTTCCACTGGAATTTCTCTCCGGGCTGAGGTGAGGGAGGAAAAAAAGGAGTGGGGGCCGGGACAGGAGTGGTATCTCAGGCAGGGAAATGGAAAGCTTCCAGAAGAGCGCCCGGGGCCAGGACCATCCTGGCTGGCCTGCAGGCACCAAGTTGGCCTGCGTGCTGTCGCTGGTGTGGCTCCACGGCCCTTCCTCTAGGCTTTCAAGCCCTTGTACATATTCAGGTGTTTTACCTGGGAAGGGTGGGAACAGTTCAGCAGCAGCTGGCCTGGGGCTCAGCTCACGTTTACTCCCAGAGGCCTCGGCACGGTCCCCCAGCTTTGCAATGAGGATGCTCCTTGCGTGGGGGGGCCGGGCTGCTGGCTGTATGGGAGATGATTCCCCACCTCTGACCAATGTCAGAATTGCTTACCGCTGGAGCAAGTGCCCTGATAGGGTTTTCCTCTGTATAACTGCTGGGTTCAGGTTTTTTTTTCTTTTTTGGTTCAAGTTAGAATTTATTCATCTATTATGTATTTATTGATATAAGCATGGAAATAATTCATTCATAGAAATACATCTGTGTGAAGGGAAGAACTTTTTCTGTTTTATTTTTAAATTTCATTTCTAAAAATTTTGCAGTTTAATTATATTTATTTTTCTATACAGCAGGTTATTATTAGTTATCTATTTTATTCATATACATATATACAGGTCAATACCTATCTCCCAACTCATCTGACCACCATCACCCCATGGCTTCCCCCACTTGGTGTCCATACGTTTGTTCTCTACCTCTGTTTCTCTATTTCTGCCCTGCAAACCTGTTCATCTGTACCATATATCTAGGTTCCACATACATGCATTAATACAGAATATTTGTTTTGCTCTTTCTGACTTACTTCATTCTGTATGACAGTCTCTAGATCCACCGACTTCTCTACAAATAACCCAGTTTCATTCCTTTTCATGGCTGAGTCATATCCCATTTTATGTATGTACCACATCTTTATCCATTCATCTGTCTGTGGGCATTTAGGTTGCTTCCATTACCTGGCTATTGTAAATAGTGCTGCAATGAACATTGTGGTGAATGTGTGTTTTTGATTTATGGTTGTCTCTGTGTATATGCCCAGAAGTGGGATTGCTGGATCCTATGGTAATTCTATTTCTAGTTTCTTTAAGGAAACTCCATACTGTTCTCCATAGTGACTGTATCAATTTACCTTCCCACCAATAGTGGAAGAGGGTTCCTTTTGTCCACACCCTCCCCAGAATTTGTTGTTTGTAGATTTTCTGATGATGCCGATTCTAACAGGTGTGAGGTGATACCTCATTGTCGTTTTGATTTGCATTTCTCTAATAATTAGTGGTGTTGAGCATCTTTTCATGTGCGTCTTGGCCGTCTCTGTGACTTCTTTGAAGAAACGTCTATTTAGATCTTCTGCCCATTTTTGTATTGGGTTGTTTGTTTTATTAATATTAAGCTGCGTGAGCTGTTTATATATATTGGAGATTAAACCCTTGTCCATTGATTCGTTTGCGAACGTTTTCGCCCATTCTGAGGGTTGCCTTTTTCCATTTCCGTTTTTTTTTAACCAAAAAAAGAAAGCAAAAGAAGCAGAACACTAATGTGCGTGAAATATGCCTCTTGAAACTGTCGTTTTGAAATATGGACGTCTTTTGAACTTTTTGGTCGATATATGACCCCAGGATTTGTTTTCAGGGCAGGTGTCATTTACAGGCCTGCAATGATTTGGAATATCCACTGACCAGTAGCGCTGGGATTAAAGCTGCTGTTGTGCGAAATGGCCACAAGGTGGCAGCAGTTCTCCCTTAGCAAATCTGGTTACCAGGGCAACAGAGCCTCAATGGAAGCCTGTTCTAGATTGGAATTTAGAATGGAATGTGCCAGGAGAAAGCCCCTCAAGTTTGTCTCACTACTTCTTGTTCGTGTTTTTAATTTAATTTTTAATTTTTTATTACAGCAAGTTTGATTACAACGTTTGCTTGTTGTAGGTGTGCAAGATGTGGTTCTGTTACACATATACATATGTCTGTTCTTCCTGGGACCCTTTTCCCATGTACGTTATGACAGAATGTTGAGTAGTCTTCTCTTGGCATTCCGTAGGTCTTTGGTGATTATATATTTCACCTGTGTTTGTATATGTCTCTTAACCCCAATATCGTAATGAATCCAATCCTCACACCTTTCCATTGGTGAACCATAAGTTTGTTTAATGAATCTGTGATTGCCCTTCTCTGTGGAAATATCTGCCCTGGTATCCGTTTTTAGGTAACACCTATAAGTGATATCCTACGATATGTGTCTTTCAATTTCTGACTTACTACAAGTCCCGTGCTTACCTGTAGACTCATCTACGGGGCTGCAAATGGCATTGTGCCCTTTTTTTCCTTGGCTAATATTCTGTCTTAGCGAGGTCCATTTTCTGCAATGTGATTCCCTGAGGGCTGAGGATTAGCTGACCTGGGCAGCCTGACCCTGCCGGCAAGCCCTCCCCAGGTGTGCCTGGGTTGAGTTCAATAGAAACAGCACTCCAGGCAGCAATAGCCCCTGCAGCTGTGCCTGACTCCATATTCTCTGCCCCGTCAGCAGTCTCGGGGCTGTGCTGGTGGGAGGGTGTGAGGGTCCACGGCTTTGTTGGTGGCCCGGTGTGAGTGGGGCTCTGCTGGAATTTCTGCAGGAGTTGCCAGGTTGCCACCTGTAAAGAAGAGGATGTGTCACCCATAATTTCCACTGGAATTTCTCTCCGGGCTGAGGTGAGGGAGGAAAAAAAGGAGTGGGGGCCGGGACAGGAGTGGTATCTCAGGCAGGGAAATGGAAAGCTTCCAGAAGAGCGCCCGGGGCCAGGACCATCCTGGCTGGCCTGCAGGCACCAAGTTGGCCTGCGTGCTGTCGCTGGTGTGGCTCCACGGCCCTTCCTCTAGGCTTTCAAGCCCTTGAACATATTCAGGTGTTTTACCTGGGAAGGGTGGGAACAGTTCAGCAGCGGCTGGCCTGGGGCTCAGCTCACGTTTACTCACAGAGGCCTCGGCACTGTTCCCCAGCTTTGCAATCAGGACGCTCCTTGCGTGGGCGGGCCGGGCTGCTGGCTGAATGGGAGATGATTCCCCACCTCTGACCAATCTCAGAATTATTTACCACTGGAACAAGTGCCCTCATAGGGTTTTCCTCTGTATAACTGCTGGGTTCAGGTCTTTTTTTCTTTTTTGGTTCAAGTTAGAAGTTTTTCATCTTTTATGTATTTATTGATATAAGCATGGAAATAATTCATTCATAGAAATACATCTGTGTGAAGGGAAGAACTTTTTTCTGTTTTATTTTTAAATTTCATTTCTAAAAATTTTGCAGTTTAATTATATTTATTTTTCTATACAGCAGGTTATTATTAGTTATCTATTTTAATCATATACATATATACAGGTCAATACCTATCTCCCAACTCATCTGACCACCATCACCCCATGGCTTCCCCCACTTGGTGTCCATACGTTTGTTCTCTACCTCTGTTTCTCTATTTCTGCCCTGCAAACCTGTTCATCTGTACCATATATCTAGGTTCCACATACATGCATTAATACAGAATATTTGTTTTGCTCTTTCTGACTTACTTCATTCTGTATGACAGTCTCTAGATCCACCGACTTCTCTACAAATAACCCAGTTTCATTCCTTTTCATGGCTGAGTCATATCCCATTTTATGTATGTACCACATCTTTATCCATTCATCTGTCTGTGGGCATTTAGGTTGCTTCCATTACCTGGCTATTGTAAATAGTGCTGCAATGAACATTGTGGTGAATGTGTGTTTTTGATTTATGGTTGTCTCTGTGTATATGCCCAGAAGTGGGATTGCTGGATCCTATGGTAATTCTATTCCTAGTTTCTTTAAGGAAACTCCATACTGTTCTCCATAGTGACTGTATCAATTTACCTTCCCACCAATAGTGGAAGAGGGTTCCTTTTGTCCACACCCTCCCCAGAATTTGTTGTTTGTAGATTTTCTGATGATGCCGATTCTAACAGGTGTGAGGTGATACCTCATTGTCGTTTTGATTTGCATTTCTCTAATAATTAGTGGTGTTGAGCATCTTTTCATGTGCGTCTTGGCCGTCTCTGTGACTTCTTTGAAGAAACGTCTATTTAGATCTTCTGCCCATTTTTGTATTGGGTTGTTTGTTTTATTAATATTAAGCTGCGTGAGCTGTTTATATATATTGGAGATTAAACCCTTGTCCATTGATTCGTTTGCGAACGTTTTCACCTATTCTGAGGGTTGCCTTTTTCCATTCCCGTTTTTTTTAACCAAAAAAGAAAGAAAGCAAAAGAAGCAGAACACTAATGTGCGTGAAATATGCCTCTTGAAACTGTCGTTTTGATATGGACGTCTTTTGAACTTTTTGGTCGATATATGACCCCAGGATTTGTTTTCAGGGCAGGTGTCATTTACAGGCCTGCAATGATTTGCAATATCCACTGACCAGTAGCGCTGGGATTAAAGCTGCTGTTGTGCGAAATGGCCACAAGGTGGCAGCAGTTCTCCCTTAGCAAATCTGGTTACCAGGTCAACAGAGCCTCAATGGAAGCCTGTTCTAGATTGGAATTTAGAATGGAATGTGCCAGGAGAAAGCCCCTCAAGTTTGTCTCACTACTTCTTGTTCGTGTTTTTAATTTAATTTTTAATTTTTTATTACAGCAAGTTTGATTACAACGTTTGCTTGTTGTAGGTGTGCAAGATGTGGTTCTTTTACACATATACATATGTCTGTTATTCCTGGGACCCTTTTCCCATGTACGTTATGACAGAATGTTGAGTAGTCTTCTCTTGGCATTCCGTAGGTCTTTGGTGATTATATATTTCACCTGTGTTTGTATATGTCTCTTAACCCTAACATCGTAATGAATCCAATCCTCACACCTTTCCATTGGTGAACCATAAGTTTGTTTAATGAATCTGTGATTGCCCTTCTCCGTGGAAATATCTGCCCTGGTATCCGTTTTTAGGTAACACCTATAAGTGATATCCTACGATATGTGTCTTTCACTTTCTGACTTACTACAAGTCCCGTGCTTACCTGTAGACTCATCTACGGGGCTGCAAATGGCATTGTGCCCTTTTTTTCCTTGGCTAATATTCTGTCTTAGCGAGGTCCATTTTCTGCAATGTGATTCCCTGAGGGCTGAGGATTAGCTGACCTGGGCAGCCTGACCCTGCCGGCAAGCCCTCCCCAGGTGTGCCTGGGTTGAGTTCAATAGAAACAGCACTCCAGGCAGCAATAGCCCCTGCAGCTGTGCCTGACTCCATATTCTCTGCCCCGTCAGCAGTCTCGGGGCTGTGCTGGTGGGAGGGTGTGAGGGTCCACGGCTTTGTTGGTGGCCCGGTGTGAGTGGGGCTCTGCTGGACTTTCTGCAGGAGTTGCCAGGCTGCCACCTGTAAAGAAGAGGATGTGTCACCCATAACTTCCACTGGAATTTCTCTCCGGGCTGAGGTGAGGAAGGAAAAAAAGGAATGATGGCCGGGACAGGAGGGGTATATCAGGCAGGGAAATGGAAAACTTCTAGAAGAGTGCCCGGGGCCAGGACCATCCTGGCTGGCCTGCAGGCACCAAGTTGGCCTGCATGCTGTCGCTGGTGTGGCTCCACGGCCCTTCCTCTAGGCTTTCAAGCCCTTGTACATATTCAGGTGTTTTACCTGGGAAGGGTGGGAACAGTTCAGCAGCAGCTGGCCTGGGGCTCAGCTCACGTTTACTCACAGAGGCCTCGGCACTGTCCCCCAGCTTTGCAATGAGGATGCTCCTTGCGTGGGGGGGCCGGGCTGCTGGCTGTATGGGAGATGATTCCCCACCTCTGACCAATGTCAGAATTGTTTACCGCTGGAGCAAGTGCCCTGATAGGGTTTTCCTCTGTATAACTGCTGGGTTCAGGTTTTTTTTTTCTTTTTTGGTTCAAGTTAGAATTTATTCATCTTTTATGTATTTATTGATATAAGCATGGAAATAATTCATTCCTAGAAATACATCTGTGTGAAGGGAAGAACTTTTTTCTGTTTTATTTTTAAATTTCATTTCTAAAAATTTTGCAGTTTAATTATATTTATTTTTCCAAACAGCAGGTTATTATTAGTTATCTATTTTATTCATATACATATATACAGGTCAATACCTACCTCCCAACTCATCTGACCACCATCACCCCATGGCTTCCCCCACTTGGTGTCCATACGTTTGTTCTCTACCTCTGTTTCTCTATTTCTGCCCTGCAAACCTGTTCATCTGTACCATATATCTAGGTTCCACATACATGCATTAATACAGAATATTTGTTTTGCTCTTTCTGACTTACTTCATTCTGTATGACAGTCTCTAGATCCACCGACTTCTCTACAAATAACCCAGTTTCATTCCTTTTCATGGCTGAGTCATATCCCATTTTATGTATGTACCACATCTTTATCCATTCATCTGTCTGTGGGCATTTATGTTGCTTCCATTACCTGGCTATTGTAAATAGTGCTGCAATGAACATTGTGGTGAATGTGTGTTTTTGATTTATGGTTGTCTCTGTGTATATGCCCAGAAGTGGGATTGCTGGATCCTATGGTAATTCTATTTCTAGTTTCTTTAAGGAAACTCCATACTGTTCTCCATAGTGACTGTATCAATTTACCTTCCCACCAATAGTGGAAGAGGGTTCCTTTTGTCCACACCCTCCCCAGAATTTGTTGTTTGTAGATTTTCTGATGATGCCGATTCTAACAGGTGTGAGGTGATACCTCATTGTCGTTTTGATTTGCATTTCTCTAATAATTAGTGGTGTTGAGCATCTTTTCATGTGCGTCTTGGCCGTCTCTGTGACTTCTTTGAAGAAACGTCTATTTAGATCTTCTGCCCATTTTTGTATTGGGTTTTTTGTTTTATTAATATTAAGCTGCGTGAGCTGTTTATATATATTGGAGATTAAACCCTTGTCCATTGATTCGTTTGCGAACGTTTTCGCCCATTCTGAGGGTTGCCTTTTTCCATTCCCGTTTTTTTTAACCAAAAAAGAAAGAAAGCAAAAGAAGCAGAACACTAATGTGCGTGAAATATGCCTCTTGAAACTGTCGTTTTGAAATATGGACGTCTTTTGAACTTTTTGGTCGATATATGACCCCAGGATTTGTTTTCAGGGCAGGTGTCATTTACAGGCCTGCAATGATTTGGAATATCCACTGACCATTAGCGCTGGGATTAAAGCTGCTGTTGTGTGAAATGGCCACAAGGTGGCAGCAGTTCTCCCTTAGCAAATCTGGTTACTAGGGCAACAGAGCCTCAATGGAAGCCTGTTCTAGATTGGAATTTAGAATGGAATGTGCCAGGAGAAAGCCCCTCAAGTTTGTCTCACTACTTCTTGTTCGTGTTTTTAATTTAATTTTTAATTTTTTATTACAGCAAGTTTGATTACAACGTTTGCATGTTGTAGGTGTGCAAGATGTGGTTCTTTTACACATATACATATGTCTGTTCTTCCTGGGACCCTTTTCCCATGTACGTTATGACAGAATGTTGAGTAGTCTTCTCTTGGCATTCCGTAGGTCTTTGGTGATTATATATTTCACCTGTGTTTGTATATGTCTCTTAACCCCAATATCGTAATGAATCCAATCCTCACACCTTTCCATTGGTGAACCATAAGTTTGTTTAATGAATCTGTGATTGCCCTTCTCCGTGGAAATATCTGCCCTGGTATCCGTTTTTAGGTAACACCTATAAGTGATATCCTACGATATGTGTCTTTCATTTTCTGACTTACTACAAGTCCCGTGCTTACCTGTAGACTCATCTACGGGGCTGCAAATGGCATTGTGCCCTTTTTTTCCTTGGCTAATATTCTGTCTTAGTGAGGTCCATTTTCTGCAATGTGATTCCCTGAGGGCTGAGGATTAGCTGACCTGGGCAGCCTGACCCTGCCGGCAAGCCCTCCCCAGGTGTGCCTGTGTTGAGTTCAATAGAAACAGCACTCCAGGCAGCAATAGCCCCTGCAGCTGTGCCTGACTCCATATTCTCTGCCCCGTCAGCAGTCTCGGGGCTGTGCTGGTGGGAGGGTGTGAGGGTCCACGGCTTTGTTGGTGGCCCGGTGTGAGTGGGGCTCTGCTGGAATTTCTGCAGGAGTTGCCAGGTTGCCACCTGTAAAGAAGAGGATGTGTCACCCATAATTTCCACTGGAATTTCTCTCCGGGCTGAGGTGAGGGAGGAAAAAAAAGAGTGGGGGCCGGGACAGGAGTGGTATCTCAGGCAGGGAAATGGAAAGCTTCCAGAAGAGCGCCCGGGGCCAGGACCATCCTGGCTGGCCTGCAGGCACCAAGTTGGCCTGCGTGCTGTCGCTGGTGTGGCTCCACGGCCCTTCCTCTAGGCTTTCAAGCCCTTGTACATATTCAGGTGTTTTACCTGGGAAGGGTGGGAACAGTTCAGCAGCAGCTGGCCTGGGGCTCAGCTCACGTTTACTCACAGAGGCCTCGGCACTGTCCCCCAGCTTTGCAATCAGGACGCTCCTTGCGTGTGGGGGCCGGGCTGCTGGCTGTATGGGAGATGATTCCCCACCTCTGACCAATCTCAGAATTGTTTACCGCTGGAACAAGTGCCCTGATAGGGTTTTCCTCTGTATAACTGCTGGGTACAGGATTTTTTTTTCTTTTTTGGTTCAAGTTAGAAGTTATTCATCTTTTATGTATTTATTGATATAAGCATGGAAATAATTCATTCATAGAAATACATCTGTGTGAAGGGAAGAACTTTTTTTCTGTTTTATTTTTAAATTTCATTTCTAAAAATTTTGCAGTTTAATCATATTTATTTTTCTATACAGCAGGTTATTATTAGTTATCTATTTTATTCATATACATATATACAGGTCAATACCTATCTCCCAACTCATCTGACCACCAACACCCCATGGCTTCCCCCACTTGGTGTCCATACGTTTGTTCTCTACCTCTGTTTCTCTATTTCTGCCCTGCAAACCTGTTCATCTGTACCATATATCTAGGTTCCACATACATGCATTAATACAGAATATTTGTTTTGCTCTTTCTGACTTACTTCATTCTGTATGACAGTCTCTAGATCCACCGACTTCTCTACAAATAACCCAGTTTCATTCCTTTTCATGGCTGAGTCATATCCCATTTTATGTATGTACCACATCTTTATCCATTCGTCTGTCTGTGGGCATTTAGGTTGCTTCCATTACCTGGCTATTGTAAATAGTGCTGCAATGAACATTGTGGTGAATGTGTGTTTTTGATTTATGGCTGTCTCTGGGTATATGCCCAGAAGTGGGATTGCTGGATCCTATGGTAATTCTATTCCTAGTTTCTTTAAGGAAACTCCATACTGTTCTCCATAGTGACTGTATCAATTTACCTTCCCACTAATAGTGGAAGAGGGTTCCTTTTGTCCACACCCTCCCCAGAATTTGTTGTTTGTAGATTTTCTGATGCTGCCGATTCTAACAGGTGTGAGGTGATACCTCATTGTCATTTTGATTTGCATTTCTCTAATAATTAGTGGTGTTGAGCAGCTTTTCATGTGCGTCTTGGCCGTCTCTGTGACTTCTTTGAAGAAACGTCTATTTAGATCTTCTGCCCATTTTTGTATTGGGTTGTTTGTTTTATTAATATTAAGCTGCGTGAGCTGTTTATATATATTGGAGATTAAACCCTTGTCCATTGATTCGTTTGCGAACGTTTTCGCCCATTCTGAGGGTTGCCTTTTTCCATTCCCGTTTTTTTTAACCAAAAAAGAAAGAAAGCAAAAGAAGCAGAACACTAATGTGCGTGAAATATGCCTCTTGAAACTGTCGTTTTGAAATATGGACGTCTTTTGAACTTTTTGGTCGATATATGACCCCAGGATTTGTTTTCAGGGCAGGTGTCATTTACAGGCCTGCAATGATTTGGAATATCCACTGACCATTAGCGCTGGGATTAAAGCTGCTGTTGTGTGAAATGGCCACAAGGTGGCAGCAGTTCTCCCTTAGCAAATCTGGTTACTAGGGCAACAGAGCCTCAATGGAAGCCTGTTCTAGATTGGAATTTAGAATGGAATGTGCCAGGAGAAAGCCCCTCAAGTTTGTCTCACTACTTCTTGTTCGTGTTTTTAATTTAATTTTTAATTTTTTATTACAGCAAGTTTGATTACAAGGTTTGCTTGTTGTAGGTGTGCAAGATGTGATTCTGTTACACATATACATATGTCTGTTCTTCCTGGGACCCTTTTCCCATGTACATTATGACAGAATGTTGAGTAGTCTTCTCTTGGCATTCCGTAGGTCTTTGGTGATTATATATTTCACCTGTGTTTGTATATGTCTCTTAACCCCAATATCGTAATGAATCCAATCCTCACACCTTTCCATTGGTGAACCATAAGTTTGTTTAATGAATCTGTGATTGCCCTTCTCCGTGGAAATATCTGCCCTGGTATCCGTTTTTAGGTAACACCTATAAGTGATATCCTACGATATGTGTCTTTCACTTTCTGACTTACTACAAGTCCCGTGCTTACCTGTAGACTCATCTACGGGGCTGCAAATGGCATTGTGCCCTTTTTTTCCTTGGCTAATATTCTGTCTTAGCGAGGTCCATTTTCTGCAATGTGATTCCCTGAGGGCTGAGGATTAGCTGACCTGGGCAGCCTGACCCTGCCGGCAAGCCCTCCCCAGGTGTGCGTGGGTTGAGGTCGATAGAAACAGCACTCCAGGCAGCAATAGCCCCTGCAGCTGTGCCTGATTCCATATTCTCTGCCCCGTCAGCAGTCTCGGGGCTGTGCTGGTGGGAGGGTGTGAGGGTCCACGGCTTTGTTGGTGGCCCGGTGTGAGTGGGGCTCTGCTGGACTTTCTGCAGGAGTTGCCAGGCTGCCACCTGTAAAGAAGAGGATGTGTCACCCATAACTTCCACTGGAATTTCTCTCCGGGCTGAGGTGAGGGAGGAAAAAAAAGAGTGGGGGCCGGGACAGGAGTGGTATCTCAGGCAGGGAAATGGAAAGCTTCCAGAAGAGCGCCCGGGGCCAGGACCATCCTGGCTGGCCTGCAGGCACCAAGTTGGCCTGCGTGCTGTCGCTGGTGTGGCTCCACGGCCCTTCCTCTAGGCTTTCAAGCCCTTGTACATATTCAGGTGTTTTACCTGGGAAGGGTGGGAACAGTTCAGCAGCAGCTGGCCTGGGGCTCAGCTCACGTTTACTCACAGAGGCCTCGGCACTGTCCCCCAGCTTTGCAATCAGGACGCTCCTTGCGTGGGGGGGCCGGGCTGCTGGCTGTATGGGAGATGATTCCCCACCTCTGACCAATGTCAGAATTGTTTACCGCTGGAGCAAGTGCCCTGATAGGGTTTTCCTCTGTATAACTGCTGGGTTCAGGTTTTTTTTTTCTTTTTTGGTTCAAGTTAGAATTTATTCATCTTTTATGTATTTATTGATATAAGCATGGAAATAATTCATTCCTAGAAATACATCTGTGTGAAGGGAAGAACTTTTTTCTGTTTTATTTTTAAATTTCATTTCTAAAAATTTTGCAGTTTAATTATATTTATTTTTCCAAACAGCAGGTTATTATTAGTTATCTATTTTATTCATATACATATATACAGGTCAATACCTACCTCCCAACTCATCTGACCACCATCACCCCATGGCTTCCCCCACTTGGTGTCCATACGTTTGTTCTCTACCTCTGTTTCTCTATTTCTGCCCTGCAAACCTGTTCATCTGTACCATATATCTAGGTTCCACATACATGCATTAATACAGAATATTTGTTTTGCTCTTTCTGACTTACTTCATTCTGTATGACAGTCTCTAGATCCACCGACTTCTCTACAAATAACCCAGTTTCATTCCTTTTCATGGCTGAGTCATATCCCATTTTATGTATGTACCACATCTTTATCCATTCATCTGTCTGTGGGCATTTATGTTGCTTCCATTACCTGGCTATTGTAAATAGTGCTGCAATGAACATTGTGGTGAATGTGTGTTTTTGATTTATGGTTGTCTCTGTGTATATGCCCAGAAGTGGGATTGCTGGATCCTATGGTAATTCTATTTCTAGTTTCTTTAAGGAAACTCCATACTGTTCTCCATAGTGACTGTATCAATTTACCTTCCCACCAATAGTGGAAGAGGGTTCCTTTTGTCCACACCCTCCCCAGAATTTGTTGTTTGTAGATTTTCTGATGATGCCGATTCTAACAGGTGTGAGGTGATACCTCATTGTCGTTTTGATTTGCATTTCTCTAATAATTAGTGGTGTTGAGCATCTTTTCATGTGCGTCTTGGCCGTCTCTGTGACTTCTTTGAAGAAACGTCTATTTAGATCTTCTGCCCATTTTTGTATTGGGTTTTTTGTTTTATTAATATTAAGCTGCGTGAGCTGTTTATATATATTGGAGATTAAACCCTTGTCCATTGATTCGTTTGCGAACGTTTTCGCCCATTCTGAGGGTTGCCTTTTTCCATTCCCGTTTTTTTTAACCAAAAAAGAAAGAAAGCAAAAGAAGCAGAACACTAATGTGCGTGAAATATGCCTCTTGAAACTGTCGTTTTGAAATATGGACGTCTTTTGAACTTTTTGGTCGATATATGACCCCAGGATTTGTTTTCAGGGCAGGTGTCATTTACAGGCCTGCAATGATTTGGAATATCCACTGACCATTAGCGCTGGGATTAAAGCTGCTGTTGTGTGAAATGGCCACAAGGTGGCAGCAGTTCTCCCTTAGCAAATCTGGTTACTAGGGCAACAGAGCCTCAATGGAAGCCTGTTCTAGATTGGAATTTAGAATGGAATGTGCCAGGAGAAAGCCCCTCAAGTTTGTCTCACTACTTCTTGTTCGTGTTTTTAATTTAATTTTTAATTTTTTATTACAGCAAGTTTGATTACAACGTTTGCATGTTGTAGGTGTGCAAGATGTGGTTCTTTTACACATATACATATGTCTGTTCTTCCTGGGACCCTTTTCCCATGTACGTTATGACAGAATGTTGAGTAGTCTTCTCTTGGCATTCCGTAGGTCTTTGGTGATTATATATTTCACCTGTGTTTGTATATGTCTCTTAACCCCAATATCGTAATGAATCCAATCCTCACACCTTTCCATTGGTGAACCATAAGTTTGTTTAATGAATCTGTGATTGCCCTTCTCCGTGGAAATATCTGCCCTGGTATCCGTTTTTAGGTAACACCTATAAGTGATATCCTACGATATGTGTCTTTCATTTTCTGACTTACTACAAGTCCCGTGCTTACCTGTAGACTCATCTACGGGGCTGCAAATGGCATTGTGCCCTTTTTTTCCTTGGCTAATATTCTGTCTTAGTGAGGTCCATTTTCTGCAATGTGATTCCCTGAGGGCTGAGGATTAGCTGACCTGGGCAGCCTGACCCTGCCGGCAAGCCCTCCCCAGGTGTGCCTGTGTTGAGTTCAATAGAAACAGCACTCCAGGCAGCAATAGCCCCTGCAGCTGTGCCTGACTCCATATTCTCTGCCCCGTCAGCAGTCTCGGGGCTGTGCTGGTGGGAGGGTGTGAGGGTCCACGGCTTTGTTGGTGGCCCGGTGTGAGTGGGGCTCTGCTGGAATTTCTGCAGGAGTTGCCAGGTTGCCACCTGTAAAGAAGAGGATGTGTCACCCATAATTTCCACTGGAATTTCTCTCCGGGCTGAGGTGAGGGAGGAAAAAAAAGAGTGGGGGCCGGGACAGGAGTGGTATCTCAGGCAGGGAAATGGAAAGCTTCCAGAAGAGCGCCCGGGGCCAGGACCATCCTGGCTGGCCTGCAGGCACCAAGTTGGCCTGCGTGCTGTCGCTGGTGTGGCTCCACGGCCCTTCCTCTAGGCTTTCAAGCCCTTGTACATATTCAGGTGTTTTACCTGGGAAGGGTGGGAACAGTTCAGCAGCAGCTGGCCTGGGGCTCAGCTCACGTTTACTCACAGAGGCCTCGGCACTGTCCCCCAGCTTTGCAATCAGGACGCTCCTTGCGTGTGGGGGCCGGGCTGCTGGCTGTATGGGAGATGATTCCCCACCTCTGACCAATCTCAGAATTGTTTACCGCTGGAACAAGTGCCCTGATAGGGTTTTCCTCTGTATAACTGCTGGGTACAGGATTTTTTTTTCTTTTTTGGTTCAAGTTAGAAGTTATTCATCTTTTATGTATTTATTGATATAAGCATGGAAATAATTCATTCATAGAAATACATCTGTGTGAAGGGAAGAACTTTTTTTCTGTTTTATTTTTAAATTTCATTTCTAAAAATTTTGCAGTTTAATCATATTTATTTTTCTATACAGCAGGTTATTATTAGTTATCTATTTTATTCATATACATATATACAGGTCAATACCTATCTCCCAACTCATCTGACCACCAACACCCCATGGCTTCCCCCACTTGGTGTCCATACGTTTGTTCTCTACCTCTGTTTCTCTATTTCTGCCCTGCAAACCTGTTCATCTGTACCATATATCTAGGTTCCACATACATGCATTAATACAGAATATTTGTTTTGCTCTTTCTGACTTACTTCATTCTGTATGACAGTCTCTAGATCCACCGACTTCTCTACAAATAACCCAGTTTCATTCCTTTTCATGGCTGAGTCATATCCCATTTTATGTATGTACCACATCTTTATCCATTCGTCTGTCTGTGGGCATTTAGGTTGCTTCCATTACCTGGCTATTGTAAATAGTGCTGCAATGAACATTGTGGTGAATGTGTGTTTTTGATTTATGGCTGTCTCTGGGTATATGCCCAGAAGTGGGATTGCTGGATCCTATGGTAATTCTATTCCTAGTTTCTTTAAGGAAACTCCATACTGTTCTCCATAGTGACTGTATCAATTTACCTTCCCACTAATAGTGGAAGAGGGTTCCTTTTGTCCACACCCTCCCCAGAATTTGTTGTTTGTAGATTTTCTGATGCTGCCGATTCTAACAGGTGTGAGGTGATACCTCATTGTCATTTTGATTTGCATTTCTCTAATAATTAGTGGTGTTGAGCAGCTTTTCATGTGCGTCTTGGCCGTCTCTGTGACTTCTTTGAAGAAACGTCTATTTAGATCTTCTGCCCATTTTTGTATTGGGTTGTTTGTTTTATTAATATTAAGCTGCGTGAGCTGTTTATATATATTGGAGATTAAACCCTTGTCCATTGATTCGTTTGCGAACGTTTTCGCCCATTCTGAGGGTTGCCTTTTTCCATTCCCGTTTTTTTTAACCAAAAAAGAAAGAAAGCAAAAGAAGCAGAACACTAATGTGCGTGAAATATGCCTCTTGAAACTGTCGTTTTGAAATATGGACGTCTTTTGAACTTTTTGGTCGATATATGACCCCAGGATTTGTTTTCAGGGCAGGTGTCATTTACAGGCCTGCAATGATTTGGAATATCCACTGACCATTAGCGCTGGGATTAAAGCTGCTGTTGTGTGAAATGGCCACAAGGTGGCAGCAGTTCTCCCTTAGCAAATCTGGTTACTA